>NC_052309.1:41283690-42694940 GCF_016432855.1 Salvelinus namaycush | reverse complement strand
TTTATTTTTACTGCTCTAATTACGTTGCTAATGTCACGTCCTGAACATAGAAAGCCTTTATTTTCTATGGTAGAGTAGGTCAGGGCGTGACTAGGGGTTTAGTCTAGTTTATATTTTCTATGTGGGGTTCTAGTTTGTTTTTTCTATGTTGGTGTTTTAGTATGATTCCCAATTAGAGGCAGCTGGCTATCGTTGTCTCTAATTGGGGATCATACTTAAGTAGCATTTTTTCCACCTGTGTGTTATGGGATATTGTTTGGAGTTAGTGCACTTTGCACCGCTGTAGTTACATTTTGTTTGTTTATTGTTTTATGTTTTGTTAAGTTTCACTATTAATAAAGCATGTGGAACTCTACGTACGCTGCGCCTTGGTCCGACCATTATTACGAACAACGTGACAGCTAACCAGTTTATAAAAGCGATAAGGCACATTGGGGGTTTGTGGTATATGGCCAATATACCACGGCTAAGGACTGTATCCAGGCACTCCATAGAACAGCCCTTAGCTGTGGTATATTGGCTGTGTACCACAAACCCCCGAGGTGCCTTATTGCTTAAAAGTAGAACATATATATTACCGTTCAAACGCCTTCTCATGATCGTTTTCTGGGATTGTTGTGTGGGATACTGAACAGTGTCTGCCTTTCGTGATGGTGAGGTTAAGTTACGGTCATGACCGTATTTTAAACATCTGTCATAGCTCGTCCCATAAGGAAGGCCTGAGTGAGTTGTCTAGCTAGCATTGGCTGACAGCTGAATGCACTGTCGGCTCACAGCGTGCACTTAGGTTATTGTGTACTTGCCTGTATGTTCTCAGGTTTGAATGACTTGTGTTTTTATCATGTCCTTGGTTCCTCCTTGTATAGATTTGTATCACAGGACCTACCTGGGTCCTCTCTTCTCATGCCAAGTAGGTAGAAGTTGCCATCTAACCACTGACACAGGGTCAGATGTATTTTCATTAAGATAATGGTTGAGGTTAGGATTGAAGGTGGGAAAATCTGGTAATCTAATCCTAGATCTGTGGTTATTGGCAAATTTGAACTCAAGCAACTTCTACACACACACACACACACACACACACACACACTCTTTCGCTCACTCCAATACACCACACCAGGACTCATGGGCTCTCACACTGTTATGGTCAATCTCTTTCAAAAATATAACAACCTTCTCTCAACTTCCTCCCCTCTCCTCCACCCCATTCCCTCCCTCTCTCCACTGTCTTCCTCTCTCCACTCTCTCACTCTCTCCACTCTCTTGGTATTTCAAGGTGGATTGCCGGCCTGTTTTTATGACACTCTTTACCATTTTTAAAGGAGAACATTGAGGAGGTGGAAACGAGGAGGGATGACGGGGTAAAGGACGTGGGGTGGAACCCCCATTGGGTAAAGTGGGGTAGAGTGGTAGTCTGTCGATGGCGGTCATGCACGATGTGGAAACATTGTGCTGTCATCCAGCGGGATTCTATCTCTGCATTCAGACAGGGCCGCCACAGATGAAATAAGGAGCAGTCAGCGTGTGTGCATTTCGTCACACACAGATTATCTTAATTTGATCACTCTGTTGTTGATGAGAATGTTCCTGTGCAGCACGAAATGCAAACTTGTAGTGTATTCAAGGTGTAAAAACAATTCTAAATTGTCAGACTTGGTTTGCCATGATGTACAGTATTTGCATTTAACAGATGCTCTTATCCAGAGCGACTAGGGTTAAATGCCTTGCTCAAGGGCACATCAACAGATTTTTCACCTGGTCGGCTCTGGGATTCAAACCAGCGACCTTTCAGTTACTGGCCCAATGTTCTTAACCACTAGACTACCATCCACCCTACACATTTTTTCCATAAAATACAATCCACATAATAATTCACATTTCCTGTTGCTGCAGGATTATTTTCCTGCTGTAGCAAACTGGCTCAAATTAAGATCCTACACGTGTGCACTCTCTCTGTCTTTCTCTCTCTGTCTCTCTCTTTGTCTCTCTTTCACACACAAACATACACACCCTCCTAGACCATGGAGCTGAACTCTTCGGGAAGTAGGGAATGCAGTCCATGCAGAAGCAGCATGGTATTAGATCGGCTTTAATTGAACAAGGTCAGAAAGAGGCTGCGATCTACTGCATTCTATACAGCAGGGTTGCCCAACCCTCTTCCTGGAGATCTACCGTCCTGTGGGTTTTCAGTCCAACCCTAATTTAATACACCTGATTCTACTTACCGGTAGATCTCCAGGAAGAGGGTTAGGCAGCCCTGCTATACAGCCTTCTGATGCATTCTATACAGCCTTCTGATGCATTCTACTGCATTCTATACAGCCTTCTACTGCATTCTGTACAGCCTTTTGATGCATTCTACTGCATTCTGTACAGCCTTCTGATGCATTCTACTGCATTCTGTACAGCCTTCTGATGCATTCTACTGCATTCTGTACAGCCTTCTGATGCATTCTACTGCATTCTGTACAGCCTTCTGATGCATTCTACTGCATTCTGTACAGCCTTCTGATGCATTCTACTATATTCTGTACAGCCTTCTGATGCATTCTACTGCATTCTGTACAGCCTTCTGATGCATTCTACTGCATTCTGTACAGCCTTCTGATGCATTCTACTGCATTCTGTACAGCCTTCTGATGCATTCTACTGCATTCTGTACAGCCTTCTGATGCATTCTACTGCATTCTGTACAGCATTCTCAAATGCGTTCTACTGCATTCTGTACAGCATTCTGATGCATTCTACTGCATTCTATACAGCCTTCTGATGCATTCTACTGCATTCTGTACAGCCTTCTGATGCATTCTACTGCATTCTGTACAGCCTTCTGATGCATTCTACTGCATTCTGTACAGCCTTCTGATGCATTCTACTGCATTCTGTACAGCCTTCTGATGCATTCTACTGCATTCTGTACAGCATTCTCAAATGCATTCTACTGTATTCTGTACAGCATTCTCAAATGCATTATACTGCATTCTGTACAGCATTCTCAAATGCTTTCTGATGTATTCTACTGCATTAAATGAAGTACTCTGATGTATTCTACTGCATTCTGTACAGCATCCTGATGCATTCTATACAGCATTCTACTGCATTATCTTCTGCATCCTGCTGCATTCTCAGAATTTATTTAGCATTCTATAGGATCCTGTGCAATCTACAGCATTCTGTAGATTCTACTGGATTCTATATACTGCTGTAATCTACTACTGCATTCTACTGCTTTCTCTACTGCATTTTCTCTACTGCATTCTGTACAGCATTCTGATGCATTCTACTACATTCAACTGTATTCCACTACAATCTGCATTCTACAAAATTCTACTTTATTCTACTACATTCCTCTTTACAATTACTGATCGCTGGTGGCTCTGGGTAGTTGACTATGATTGCTTTATCACAGACACGGTCCCTCTTTATTTTCAACACGCCAAAGGAAGAGCTCTTTATTGACCTGTATTGATTTCCCTATTGACATCTGTTCACACACACATGGGTCTCTCTCTCTCTCTCTCTCTCTCTCTCTCTCTCTCTCTCTCTCTCTCTGTCTCTGTCTCTGTCTCTGTCTCTGTCTCTGTCTGTCTGTCTGTCTGTCTGTCTGTCTGTCTGTCTGTCTGTCTGTCTGTCTGGAGTTTGGTGTGGAGGGCTCTGTCCTAACTTCTTTTCTATATTCTGTCTTGATCTGTTCTTTCAATTTTTATTTTCTATGTTGGAGGGTTAATGCACTATTTGTTTTAACGGTATCCACAGGCTTTTTCAAAGTTAGGGTGGAAGAGGACAGAGTTAGTTTCCTGGGGTTTGGAAGATGGCTTCTCAGCCTAGCGCGGAGGAGACGCTGTCTTTACGGCATGGATTCAGGTGTGTTCCTGAGAATGGAGTTAAGGTGGAGGAGGTTCTGCTCGCAGTTGGTGAACAGGTAGGAGCTGAATTTATACATTCCGCTTCCAGAATGAACAAAGCTGTTGTTGTGTTCATGAAAAGAGCAAATTTGGTTGGTAGGCTAATTGCTAGTGGAATATTTGTAAGGGGTGTGTTGGTGACAATTTTGCCTCTTTCTACCCCTTCGACAAGGGTGGCAGTTGCAAATTTGCCTCCGTTTATTATGGACGATCAAATCAGGAAAGAGCTGAGTGGTTTTGGTAAGTTTGCTAGCGGTATGCATGTACTGTCGGCAGGTTTTCAGGCAGATGCCGTTAAGCACGTTGTTCCGTTCCGGAGGCAAGTGTTCATGTTTCTGAATAACAATGAGCAACAGCTAAATGTGCATTTTAAAGTGAGGCAGGGGGAGGGGCTCTTTGCAGGGTTTGCCAGCACAGATAGTCTATGGTGCTTTGAGTGTGAGGATTTGGGGCATAAGAGCTTTGCGTGCCCACATAAAGGCCGTAGACAAGGTGAGGGTACAAGCGCCAGTGGGGGAAATCGAGGTCAATGTGCAGGGGGCAATGAGACGCAGACAGCAGAGGCTGGGCCTAGTCATGCCAGGGATGGTGGTGTATATGAGGCTGGTTCTAGTCATGCCAGAGATGGTGGGGTAGCTGAGGCTGGGCCTAGTCATGCTATGGAGGGTGGTGTAGATGAGGCTGGGTCTAGTCAGGTTATGCTAGTGGATGAGGAGAGTATAGTGGGGAAGTGTAAGAGACTAGGGGGGAGGAGGAGGGTGTCAAGCGAAAAAGGAAAAAGGGGGAGAAGAAAGGAGGTGGGAGGGGAGAGGCTGGTGTGGTCAAAGGCACCAATGAACCTTTGCCTGGTGCTGGGGGGAGTTCCTGACCAGAGAGGAAGGGCAGGTGGTCAGGATGGGAGATGGAAAGTGAGTCTGAGGAAGAGGATGATGAGGAGGCCTTTTTTCCAGACTCCTCTTCAATGGTTCCGGAGCTGACAGCCAGTCAAGAAGAGGGGTCAAAGTACACATTGAGGAAACTGACAAAGTTCCTGAGTGAGACCAAGAAGAAAAAAGTTAATCTTTGAGGATTTTTTTTCTGATCCGAGAAAGTTTGTAAGATCAGTACATACTATGAAAAATGAGGGGCGTGGTGTCCTCTCACCCAGGAAACGGTTTAGGTTGAGGAAGTGGGTCACAACAGTGCGTAAGGATCTACCTTCAGACACTGTTTAGATGTATAGTTTCTTTCTGGCACTGGGGCTTTTTGAGCTTTGCTATTGGTCTCTTTCTTTGCTGGCTTTTCTCCCACTTCTTATGGAGACTCTTCGGGTATGCTCGCTCAATATAAATGGCTCCAGAGATGCGGGAAAGAGGAGTGTGTTGGGTGAATATGTAAAACAAAAAAAAGTACAGGTCTTGTTTCTGCAGGAGACGCATAGTGATGTGGTGAATGAAGTCGATTGGGGGCTCTGGTGGGAAGGGGCACGTGTGTTGAGCCATGGGACAAATTTTAGTGCAGGGGTGGCAGTCCTTTTTGTACTGGGTCTGTCTGTAAAAATGTGCTCCTCAAAGGAGGTGTGTAGGGGTAGGCTGCTTGTTGTAAAAGCATAAATTAACAACATGGGTTTTGTCTTTATAAATGTGGATGCACCTAACACAGGGAGAGAGAGGGGGGTTGTATTTGGGTGTCTTAGACAGGAACTCTCATAGGTAGTGCCTGAGGAGATGCTGGTGGTCGGCGGGGACTGGAACTGTACAATGGATTTTATGAAAGACAGAAATGGGGAAGAGCCTCATTCAGTGTCAGTGGGAGTGTTAAGGGACATCATTAATCAGTTCGACCTAGTGGATGTTTGGAGAAGTAAACATCCCAACACAAGACAGTATACAAGGGTGAAGGTTTTTGGGGCTAGGGTGAGTGCAGCCCGACTTGATCGTTTTTACGTGTCCAGGAATCGGAGCAATAGGCTATTGGGCGCTACCATTCTCCCGGTGGGGTTTTTGGATCATCACATAACAATGACTTGGCTGTCTATTTCACCAGGGCCTCGGCAGGCATCCTATTGGAAGTTTAATGTAAAGCTCTTACAAGATGCCACTTTTTGCTCAGGTTTCCAGACTTTTTGGGAAAGGTGGGGGCAGCAAAGAGAGGAGTATGAGTCTCTGAGTCAATGGTGGGATGTGGGGAAAGTCCAAATTTGGCTTTTCTGTCAACTGTATACAGCTCTCTCATCCTCAGAGGCTGGGAGAGTATTGGGGGAACTCAAGCGTAGTATTAGTGAGAGTGACGTAGAGATGGTGGGGCAAGGCAGTGTAGGCCTCCAGGCTAATTTAGCTGAATTACGTAGGGGCCTGGGCAGTTTTTTCCAGGTTAAAGCAAAGGGAGCACTTGTAAGAGCTAGGTTCTCCATGCTCAAGGAGATCAAATCAAATCAAATGTATTTATATAGCCCTTCTTACATCAGCTGATATCTCAAAGTGCTGTACAGAAACCCAGCCTAAAACCCCAAACAGCAAGATGGATGCTCCCAGCTCCTTCTTCTTTGGATTGGAAAGACAGAGCGGTGAATCCAAGGGTATGCATTGTCTACGGCTGTCTGATGGGCGGTTGACCTCTGTGGTGGGGGAGATGCTGGAGCGAACTGTGGAGTTTTATACTGAGTTGTATAGGGCAGAAATGTGTGTTCCTATGTGTGCTCAGGTCTTGTTTGCAGAACTCCCTAAGCTCTCTGGCACAGAGGGAGCTGGAGAGGCTGTAACCCAGATGTCCCCCGGTCATGCACCGGGGGTCGATGGACTCCCAGTGGAGTTTTATAAAAAATTCTGGGGAATAATTGGACTCGACTTCTTTGGCGTGTTGCGTGAATGCGTCGGGGTAGGAGAGTTGCTGATGAGCTGCTGTCGGGCGGCTCTGACTCTCCTGCCTAAGAAAAGGGACTTGTGTGAACTTAAAAACTGGAGGCCTGTGGCATTGCTCTGTGCGAACTACGAGATATTTGCCAAGGTCCTCTCTAACAGACTGAAGTCCCATGTGGACTCGATAGTACATAATGACCAAACATATTGTGTACAGGAACGCTCAATCACAGACAACTTGTTCTTAATCAGGGACATGTTGGACTTGTCGAGAGGTTCTAATGTGAACTTTGGACTGGTCTCTTTAGATCAAGAGAAGGCTTTTGATAGAGTGGACCATGAGTATCTGTTTATTAATGTGATGTCTGGTTTTGGGTTTGGGGAAAGGTTTTTGACCTTACTGAAGATGTTGTATGCTGGGGCGTCATGTATGGTCAAGTTGTGGAGGGGGGCTCAGTAGGCCAGTCTGGGTGAGACGGGGCATTAGACAAGGATGTGGTGTGGTGTCAAGACTGGCCAGGTGGAGGTGGCTCCTGTCCCAAGTGACATATAGAGGGAGGGTGCTGATAATCAACAACCTGGTGGCATCTTCCCTGTGTCAAAAACTCGCTGTCTGCTCGCAGACCTGCAACGCAAGCTGGTGGATTTACTCTGGTCGGGCCATCACTGGCTGAGGGCGGCAGTGTTGTACATGACCGTCCACGAAGGAGGACAGGGCCTGGTGGAACTGGAGAGCAGGGTGGCTGCTTTCCGACTAAAGGCGGTGCAGAGACTGCTGTACCATACTGATATCGGCTGGAGGGAACCAGCATGCGCACTGCTGAGGAGAGCTGGCGGATTAAGGTTGGACCGGTAGCTATTCCTCATGAGGCTGGAGGGGCTGAGTACAACAGGTCTCTCTGATTTTACTCTGCAGTGCTGAGGGCCTGGCAGCTGCTAAGGCCCGCACGAGAAGGGGGTGTGGAGCCTGGGCTGTGGGTGTGGGAGGAGCCTATCTTCCACAACCCAGCCATCCCTTTGAGATCGGATGTGTGCGCCAGGTTAATGCCATTAATGTCTCTGTTGGAATGTCTGTGTGAGAGGTTGGGGGTGGTTTTTACTGTTGGGATGTTTATAATGGGGTACAGGTATTCAAATAAGGAAAAGGCCAAATGTGTTTTGTTGAATTTTCTGTTTGCTCAGGCAAAGTTGGCTATTTGGATAACAAGGAGGAACAGGGTCAAAGGTGGGGGGATAACATACCCTTTATTAGTATTTAATGGGATGGTCTCTGCGCGCCTTAGAGTGGAATTTGAGTTCTATAAAATGATAAAGTGTGGAGATGTTTCAGGACATATGGTGTGTTGGGGGGGGGGGCTGTCTGTATAGCTGGGGAAGATGTTTCAGGACATATGGTGTGTTGGGGGGGCTGTCTGTATAGCTGGGGAAGATGTTTTAGGACATATGGTGTGTTGGGGGGGGGGGGGGGGGGGGGGGCTGTCTGTATAGCTGGGGAAGATGTTTCAGGACATATGGTGTGTTGGGGGGGGGGGCTGTCTGTATAGCTGGGGAAGATGTTTCAGGACATATGGTGTGTTGGGGGGGGGGGCTGTCTGTATAGCTGGGGAAGATGTTTCAGGACATATGGTGTGTTGGGGGGGGGGGGGCTGTCTGTATAGCTGGGGAAGATGTTTCAGGACATATGGTGTGTTGGGGGGGGGGGGGGGGGGCTGTCTGTATAGCTGGGGAAGATGTTTCAGGACATATGGTGTGTTGGGGGGGCTGTCTGTATAGCTGGGGAAGATGTTTCAGGACATATGGTGTGTTGGGGGGGGGGGGGCTGTCTGTATAGCTGGGGAAGATGTTTCAGGACATATGGTGTGTTGGGGGGGGGGGCTGTCTGTATAGCTGGGGAAGATGTTTCAGGACATATGGTGTGTTGGGGGGGGCTGTCTGTATAGCTGGGGAAGATGTTTCAGGACATATGGTGTGTTGGGGGGGCTGTCTGTATAGCTGGGGAAGATGTTTCAGGACATATGGTGTGTTGGGGGGGCTGTCTGTATAGCTGGGGAAGATGTTTCAGGACATATGGTGTGTTGGGGGGGGGGGGGGCTGTCTGTATAGCTGGGGAAGATGTTTCAGGACATATGGTGTGTTGGGGGGGGGGGCTCTCTGTATAGCTGGGGAAGATTTTTCAGGACATATGGTGTGTTGGGGGGGTCTGTCTGTATAGCTGGGGAAGATGTTTCAGGACATATGGTGTGTTGGGTGGGGGGCTGTCTGTATAGCTGGGGAAGATGTTTCAGGACATATGTTGTGTTGGGGGGCTGTCTGTATAGCTGGGGAAGATGTTTCAGGACATATGGTGTGTTGGGTGGGGGGCTGTCTGTATAGCTGGGGAAGATGTTTCAGGACATATGGTGTGTTGGGGGGGGCTGTCTGTATAGCTGGGGAAGATGTTTCAGGACATATGGTGTGTTGGGGGGGGGGGGGGGGGGCTGTCTGTATAGCTGGGGAAGATGTTTCAGGACATATGGTGTGTTGGGGGGGGCTGTCTGTATAGCTGGGGAAGATGTTTTGGAAATACGGTTGTAGAAGTGGTGAGGTTTTTTGGTTATTGTGATGTGTGGTGTGTTTTTGTATCGTGTGGTAGAGGGAAAGGTGAGTATGGTACATGTATGCAGTACAGGATATATTTTGGTGTTTTATTTTAAGGGGGGGTGGTGAGGTTTTAAATAAAATGAGAATGTTTCATTAAAGAAAGACAAAAAGTCACAAAAAGTCTCTCTCTTTCTCTCAATTCAATATAAGGGCTTTATTGGCATGGGAAACATATGTTAACATTGCCAAACCAAGTGAAGTAGATAATAAACAAAAGTGAAATAAACAATACAAATCAACAGTAAACATTACACTCAGAAAAGTTCCAAAAGAATAAAGACATTTCAAATGTCATATTATGTGCAAATAGTTAAAAGTACAAAAGGGAAGATAAATAAACCAAAATATGGGTTGTATTTACAATGGTGTTTGTTCTTCACTGGTTGCACTTTTCTTGTGGCAACAGGTCACAAATTGTGCTGCTGTGATGGAACGCTGTGGTATTTCACCCAATAGATATGGGAGTTTATCAAAATTGGGTTTGTTTTCGCATTCTTTGTGTGTCTATGTTATCTGAGGGAAATATGTGCCTCTATGGTCATACATTTGGCAGGAGGTTAGGAAGTGCAGCTCAGTTTCCACCTCATTTTGTGGGCAGTGTGCACATAGCCTGTCTTCTCTTGAGAGCCAGGTCTAACTATGGCAGCCTTTCTCAATAGCAAAGCTATGCTCATTGAGTTTGTACAAAGTCAAAGCTTTCCTTAATTTTGGGTCAGTCACAGTGGTCAAGTATTCTGCCACTGTGTACTCTCTGTTTAGGGCCAAACAGCATTAATTATTTCCAATGTGTCAAGTAATTATCTTTTTGTTTTCTCATAATTTGGATGGTTCTAATTGTGTTGCTGTACTGGGGCTCTGTGGGGTCTGTTTGTGAACAGAGCCCCAGGACCAGCTTGCTTCGGGGACTCTTCTCAAGGTGCATCTCTCTGTAGGTGATGGCTATGTTATGGAAGATTTGGGAATCACTTCCTTTTAGGTGGTTGTAGAATTTAACTTCTCTTTTCTGGATTTTGATAATTAGAGGGTATCGGCCTAATTCTGCTCTGCATGCATTATTTAGTGTTTTAAGTTGTATATGGAGGATATATTTGCAGAATTCTGCATGTTGAGTCTCAATTTGGTCCCATTTTGTGAATTTTTGGTTGGTTAACAGACCCCAGACCTCACAACCATAAAGGGCAATGGGTTCTATAACTGATTCAAGTATTTTTAGCCAGATCCTAATTGGTATGTTGAATTTTATGTTCCTTTTGATGGCATAGAAGGCCCTTCTTGCCTTGTCTCTCAGATCGTTCACAGCTTTGTGGAAGTTACCTGTGGTGCTGATGTAGGCTTAGGCATGTATAGTTTTTTTGTGTGCTCTAGGGCAACGGTGTCCAGATGGAATTTGTATTTGTGGTCCTGTCAACTGGACCTTTTTTGGAACACCATTATTTTTGTCTTACTGAGATTTACTGTCAGGGCCCAGGTCTGACAGAATCTGTGAAGAAGATCTACAGTTGAAGTCGGAAGTTTACATACACCTTAGCCAAATACATTTAAACTCAGTTTTTCACAATTTCTGACATTTAATCCTAGTAAAAATTCCCTGTCTTAGGTCAGTTAGGATCACCACCTTATTTTGAGACTGTGAAATGTCAGAATAATAGTAGAGAGAATGATTTATTTCAGCTTTTATTTTTTTCATCACATTCCCAGTGGGTCAGAAGTTTAAATACACTCAATTAGTATTTAGTAGCACATCCTTTAAATTGTTTAACTTCGGTCAAACATTTCGGGTAGCATTCCGCAAGCTTCCCACAATAAGTTGGGTGAACTTTGGCCCATTCCTCCTGACACAGCTGGTGTAACTGAGTCAGGTTTGTAGGCCTCCTTGCTCGCACACGCTTTTTCAGTTCTGCACACAAATGCTCTATGGGATTGAGGTCAGGGCTTTGTGATGGCCACTCCAATACCTTGACTTTGTTGTCAAGCCATTTTGGAAGTATGCTTGGGGTCATTGTCATTGTCCATTTGGAAGACTCATTTGCGACCAAGCTTTAACTTCCTGACTGATGTCTTGAGATGTTGCTTCAATATATCCACATCATTTTCCCTTCCTCCTGATGCCATATCTTTTATGAAGTGCACCAGTCCCTCCTGCAGCAAAGCACCCCCACAACATGATGTTGCCACCCCTGTGCCTCATGGTTGCGATGGTGTTCTTCGGCTTGCAAGCCGCCCCCCTTTTCCTCCAAACATAACAATGGTCATTATGGCCAAACAGTTCTATTTTTGTTTCATCAGACCAGAGGACATTTCTCCAAAGAGTACGATCGTTGTCCCCATGTGCAGTTGCAAACGGTAGTCTCGCTGTTTTATGGCGGTTTTGGAGCAGTGGCTTCTTCCTTGCTGAGCGGCCTTTCAGGTTATGTCGATATAGGACTCGTTTTACTGTGGATATAGATACTTTTGTACCTGTTTCCTCCAGCATCTTCACAAGGTCCGTTGCTGTTGTTCTGGGATTGATTTGCACTTTTCGCACCAAAGTACATTTATTTATAGGAGACCGAACGCATCTCCTTCCTGAGCGGTATGACGGCTGCGTGGTCCCATGGTGTTTATACTTGCGTACTATTGTTTGTTCAGATGAATGTGGTACCTTCAGGCATTTGGAATTTGCTTCCAAGGATGAAGGAGACTGGTGGAGGTCTACAATTTTTTTTCTGAGGTCTTGGCTGATTTCTTTAGATTTTCCCATGACGTCAAGCAAAGAGGCACTGAGTTTGAAGGTAGGCCTCGAAATACATCCACAGGTACACCTCCAATTGACTCAAATTATGTCATTTAGCCTATCAGAAGCTTCTAAAGCCATGACATCCTTTTCTGGAATTGTCCAAGCTGTTTAAAAGCACTGTCAACTTAGTGTATTTTAACTTCTGGCCCACTAGAATTGTGATACAGTGAATTATAAGTGAAATAATCTGTCTGTAAACAATTGTTGGAAAAATTACTTGTGTCATGCACAAAGTAGATGTCCTAACCGACTTGCCAAAACTATAGTTTGTTAACAAGACATTTGTGGAGTGGTTGAAAAACTAGTTTTAATGACTTTAACCTAAGTGTATGTAAACTTCTGACTTCAACTGTAGGTTCTGCTGTAGACTCTCCTTGGTTGAGGGCAGAAGCACCAGATCATCAGCAAACAGTAGACATTTGACTTCAGATTCTAGCAGGGTGAGGCCGGGTGCTACAGACTGTTCTAGTGCCCTCGCCAATTCATTGATATGTATGTTGAAGAGGGTGGGTCTCTCTCCCTCTCTCTGTCTCCGTCTCTGTCTCTGTCTCCCTCTCTCTCTCTCTCTCTCTCTATCAAACAATGCTTTTATAGGCCAAATAGAGATGTGTACAAGAAAGGACTGTACAGGACATTTTGTTTTTTGAGTGGCCACCTCACATGATACAAGATAAAGGTTGGCCTATAACCAGTTTGTAAAGGTGTATTGCCTGTCTACAGATGTAGAATCTTAATTTGATGCAAACTTGTAGTTTATTCAAGGTTTAAAAAGGCTTCTAAAGGCTTGTAATTTCCACTTTAAAGGTCAGATTTGATTTGCCCTAAAAATGTATCAACCCCTACAAAAATGTCCATTAACCATAATCCGCACAATAATACATTTCCTGTCGCGCAAGGGATTATTTTCCTGCTGTGAGAAACTGGTCAAATTATGATCCTATATCTGTATGAGTTACGTGAGACAACCATCAGATACAGTGCCTTCGGAAAGTGTTCAGACCCCGTGAGTTTTCCCACATTTTGCTACGTTACAGCCTTATTCTAAAATGTATTTTTTTCATCCTCAATCTACACACAATACCCAATAATGACAAAGCAAAAACTGTTTATTTTTATTTTTTGCAAATGTATTAAAAATTTAAAATAAAATGTATTTACGTAAGTATTCAGACCCTTTGCTATGTGACTCGAAATTGAGCTCATGTGCATCCTGTTTCCATTGGTCATCCTTGAGACATTTCTACAACTGGATCGTGGTGAATTCAATTGATTGGACATGATTTGGAAAGGCACACCTGTCTATATAAGGTCCCACAGTTGACAGTGCATGTCAGAGCAAAAATCAAGCCATGAGTTCAAAGGCATTGTACGTAGAGCTCAGAGAAAGGATTGTGTCGAGGAACAGATCTGGGGAAGGGTACCCGAAAAATTTTGGAGCAGTGAAGGTCCCCAAGAACAGTGGCCTCCATCATTCTTAAATGGAAGACGTTTGGAACCACCAAGACTCTTCCTAGAGCTGGCCTCCCGGTCAAACTGAGCCATCGGAGGAGAAGGGCCTTGGTCAGGGAGGTGACCAAGAACCCAATGGTCATTCTGACAGAGCTCTAGAGTTCATCTGTGTAGATGGTTGTTCTTCTGGAAGGTTCTCCCATCTCTGCAGCACTCCACCAATCAGACCTTTATGGTAGAGTGGCCAGACGGAAGCCACTCCTCAGTAAAATGCACATGACAGCCTGCTTGGCGTTTGCCAAAAGGCACCTAAAGACTCTCAGACCATGAGACACAAGATTCTCTGGTCTGAAACCAAGTTGAACTATTTGGCCTGAATGCCAAGTGTCACGTTTGGAGGAAACCTGGCACCATCCCTACAGTGAAGCATGGTTGTGGCAGCATCATGGTGTGGGGATGTTTTTCAGCTGCAGGGACTTTGAGACGAGTCAGGATTGAGGCAAAGATGAACAGAGCAGAGAGATCCTTGATGAAAACCTGCTCCAGAGTGCTCAGGACCTCTAACCCTAATCCAGACTGGGGCGATGGTTCACCTTCCAATAAAACAACGATTGTAAGCACACAGCCAAGACAATGCAGGTGTGGCTTCGGGACAAGTCTCTGAATTTCCTGGAGTGGCCCAGCCAGAGCTCGGACTTGAACCTAATCGAACATCTCTGGAGAGACCTGAAAATGGCTGTGCAGCGAAGCTCCCCATCCAACCTGAGATTGAGAGGATCTGCAGCGAAGAATGGGAGAAACTCTCAAAATACAGGTGTGCTAAGCTTGTAGCGTCATACCCAAGAAGACGCAATACTGTAATCGCTGCCAAAGGTGCTTCAACAAAGTAGTGAGTAAAGGATCTGAATACTTATGTAAATGTGATATTTCAGTTTATTTTGGTTATAAATTAGCGAAAAAATGTATTTGACCTGTTTTCGCTTTGTCACTATGGGGTATTGCGTGTAGATTGATGACGAAAAAAACTAAATGTAATCCATTTTAGAATAAGGCTGTAACGAAATGTGGGAATAGTCAAGGCGTCGGAATACTTTCCGAAAGGCACTGTTATATACGGTCTGAAACGAGTGGTGAATGATGGTGGCTTGTGCTGTGTGGTCAAATCAATAAATTGGTAGCTGCAAGGCAGTCAGCAACTACGTTGTGTTAGGTGTAGTGCTCAACACCTGTGGGACACAACACTGTGGAAATGTGTGCAGCATGGTAACAATACAATTCAGCTAGGATGTAAGTGTTGGTGGCATTGGTTTAAGTGAAGTAAGTAAGCCTTGTCCAGAACGGACCATGGGGAAGGAGCCTATGTCCTTATTCTGTAGCGTGAGGCAGTTTGATATACAAGTACACCCACTGGACAGGATGCTAGTCTATTAGGTCCTGCACCTTATCCCTAATCCATCTCTTTAATGCTGAGTGTCAAGCAGAGGCATTGAGTACCGTTTTTGGAGTCTGACTCAACCAGGGATCAAAACCCCAACCTTCCAATCTCAGTGTGGACAAACTAGCCACAAGGCCACTGAGTTGGTGCATTGGTTTTAGTGAGGGATTCACTAATTGTGATGCAGCTGTGTGGGTGGGTGTATTTGTACATGGGAGTAAAGTCTATTCATCAATATCACCAAAACAGAGATCAATCAACCTGGACAGGGTGTACCACACACACACACACACACACCCTCCCCACCCCGCCCATGCACGCACAGACACTGCACACTCTCTCTCACATGGGCCCATTGATTATGTGAGGTGCAGTGTTAGCTGTGGCTGGGGCTGCTGACCTGTTTGTGCAGTGGACTAGAAGGCTGGCGCATGCTGTTTCAGGGTCACTGCTGGTGTGGGACGGTACAAAATGGACCTTTCAATCTGGACAGACCGAGCCCTGTATGTCAGTCAGCAACAACATGTATGCCACTGCAGTTTAGACATAACTACAGACTTATAACTGTCGCGTAGACATATAGCTACAGACATACAGTACGAGTTTCATCATGGCACTTGATGGTTTTTGCGACTGCACTTGAAGAAACTTTCAAAGTTCTTGAAATGTTCCGCATTGACTGACCTTCATGTCTTAAAGTAATAATGGACTGTCGTTTCTCTTTGCTTATTTGAGCAGTTCTTGACATAATATGGACTTAGTCTTAACCAAATAGGGTTATCTTCTGTATACCACCCCTACCTTGTCACAACACAACTGTTTGGCTTAAACTCATTAAGAAGGAAATAAATTCCACAAATTAACTTTTAACAAGGCACACCTGTTAATTGTAATGCATTCCAGGTGACTACCTCATGAAGCTGGTTGAGAGAATGCAAAAGGTGTGCAAAGCTCTCAAACTTTTGACTGGTACTGTATAATGGAGAGTGTGGAGTAGGGTGTAGTGCCTCCACTGTATACTCTCCCAGGGTTGGTTTGATTTAGCCCCTTTAATGAGGTCAGTCTGACGGTGTGTGTGTGTGTGTGTGTGTGTGTGTGTGTGTGTGTGTGTGTGTGTGTGTGTGTGTGTGTGTGTGTGTGTGTGTGTGTGTGTGTGTGTGTGTGTGTGTGTGTGTGTGTGTGTGTGTGTGTGTGTGTGCGGAGAAGTTGTGTGTTACTGCTAGTGTTTCTCTCTAAGGTGAAGTTGATTGCTGTAAACACCCCCCTCTGCTTTGTGACACTTTCCCTCCTTCTCACCCCTCTCCCCCCCTCTTCCTCTCTCTTTCTCCAGAGCTTGTCTGGGCTGTGTAGTCAATTCACTGTCTGTCCTTTTCTCCGGGCAGACAAAAGGAGAGAAACAGCACTAGAGATAGAGAAAGTGGGAGAACAAAAAGCAGATTGAGCCTTACCTGTTCAATGTGTTCCATACAGTCCTCTCCTTTTAGGGTCTTCTTGTATGTGTGTTCTGTGTGTTTGTGTGCTTTCTCCCTCTGTGTGTGTATGTTTCACACTGGCTTCCTTTCATTGAATTCATTGCAGCCCAGTCTAGTTATAAACCAATGGCCACAGGGACAGGCAGTTCTGTTTATACGGTATCCAACGGTACCATATCACTCACAGGAATACAGAGATCTATCTCCACCTAAAGGCATATCCTTTAGGTGGAGCAGGGATGGTGAGCAGGGATGGCGCCGACAGAGATGGTCGCGTTCTTGGGAAACTATGCAGTATTTTGTTTTTTTATGTATTATTTCTTACACTGTTACCCCAGGAAATCTTAAGTCTTATTACATACAGCCGGGAAGAACTATTGGATATAAGAGCAACGTCAACTTACCAACATTACGACCAGGAATATGACTTTCCCGAAGCGGATCCTCTGTTTGGACCACCACCCAAGGACAATGGATCGGATCCCAGTAGGAGACGCAAAACAACTGAGCCGCAGAAGAGGCAGACTGAGCAGTCTTCTGGTCAGACTCCGTAGACGGGCACATCGCTCACCGCTCCCGAGTATACTACTCGCCAATGTCCAGTCTCTTGACAACAAGGTAGACGAAATTCGAGCAAGGGTTGCCTTCCAGAGAGACATCAGAGATTGTAACATTCTCTGGTTCACAGAAACATGGCTCACTCGGGATACGTTATCAGAGTCGGTACAGCCCGGTTTCTTCACGCATCGCGCCAACAGAAACAAACATCTCTCTGGTAAGAAGAAGGGGGTGTATGTGTCACGCCCTGGCTATAGAGAGGCTTTTTATTCTCTATTTTGGTTAGGCCAGGGTGTGACTAGGGTGGGCAGTCTATGTTCTTTTTTCTAGGTTTTTGTGTTTCTATGTGTTTGGCCTGGTGTGGTTCCCAATCAGAGGCAGCTGTCAATCGTTGTCTCTGATTGGGAGCCATACTTAGGTAGCCTGTTCCCACCTGAGTTTGTGGGTAGTTGTTTTTTGTTTCGTATCTGTACCAGACAGAACTGTTTCGGTTATTCTTTTGTCATTTTCGTATTTAGTGTTCGGTTGGTATTAAAATAAATATGAACACAAACCACGCTGCACCTTGGTCCTCATCTTCTTCTCTTGAATGCCGTGACAGTATGCCTTATGATTAACGAGTCGTGGTGTGATCGTAACAACATACAGTAACTCAAATCCTTTTGTTCACCTGACCTAGAATTCCTTACAATCAAATGTCGACTGCATTATCTACCAAGAGAATTCTCTTCGATTATAATCACAGCCGTGTATAACCCCCCCCCAAGCAGACACCTCGACGGCCCTGAAAGAACTTCATTGGACTCTATGTAAACTGGAAACCACATATCCTGAGGCTGCATTTATTGTAGCTGGGGATTTTAGCAAGGCTAATCTGAAAACAAGGCTCACTAAATTTTATCAGCATATTGAATGCGCGACCCGGGCTGGCAAAATTCTGGATCATTGCTACTCCAAATTCCGCGACTCATACAAAGCCCTCCCTCGCCCTCCTTTTGGCAAATCTGACCACGACTCCATTTTGTTGCTCCCAGCCTATAGACAGAAACTAAAACAGGAAACGCCCGTGCTCAGGTCATGTTCAACACTGGTCCGACCAATCTGATTCCACACTCCAAGATTGCTTCGATCACGTGGACTGGGATATGTTCCGGATAGCCTCAGACAACAACATTGATGTATACGCTGATTCCGTGAGCGAGTTTATTAGCAAGTGCATCGGTGATTTTGTACCCATGGTGACTATTAAAACCTTCCCCAACCAGAAACCGTAGATTGATGGCAGCATTCGCGCAAAACTGAAAACGCGAACCACTGCTTTTAATCATGGTAAGGCAACTGGAAACATGACTGAATACAAACAGTGTAGCTATTCCCTCCGCCAAACAAGCTAAGCGTCAGTATAGAGACAAAGTAGAGTCTCAATTCAACGGCTCAGACACGAGAGGTATGTGGCAGGGTTTACAGTCAATCACGGACTACAAAAAGAAAACCAGCCCCGTCGCGGACACCGATGTCTTGCTCCCAGACAAGCTAAACAACTTCTTTGCTCGCTTTGAGGACAATACAGTGGCACTGACATGGCCAACTACCAAAACCTGCGGGCTCTCCTTCACCGCAGCCAACGTGAGTAAAACATTTAAATGTGTTAACCCTTGCAAGGCTGCCGGCCCAGACGGCATCCCTAGCAGCGTCCTCAGAGCATGCGCAGACAAGCTGGCTGGTGTGTTTACGGACATATTCAATCAATACCTATCCCAATCTGCTGTTCCAACATGCTTCAAGAGGGCCACCATTGTTCTTGTTCCCAAGAAAGCTAAGGTAACTGAGCTAAACGACTATCGTCCCGTAGCACTCACTTCCGTCATCATGAAGTGCTTTGAGAGACTAGTCAAGGATCTTATCACCTCCACCCTACCTGACACCCTAGACCCAATCCAATTTGCATACCGCCCCAATAGGTCCACAGACGACACAATCGCAATCACACTGCACACTGCCCTAACCCATCTGGACAAGAGGAATACCTATGTAAGAATGCTGTTCATCGATTACAGCTCAGCATTTAACACCTTAGTACACTCCAAACTCGTCATTAAGCTCGAGACCCTGACCCTGTGCAACTGGGTCCTGGACTTTCTGATGAGCCGCCCCCAGGTAGTGAGGGTAGGAAACAACATCTCCACCCCGCTGATCCTCAACACTGGGGTCCCACAAGGGTGCGTTCTCAGCCCCCTCCTGTACTCCCTGTTCACCCATGACTGCGTGGCGATGCACGCCTCCAACACAATCATCAAGTTTGCAGACGACACTACAGTGGTAGGCTTGATTACCAACAACCAGGACACGGCCTACAGGGAGGAGGTGAGGGCCCTCGGAGTGTGGTGTCAGGAAAATAACCTCTCACTCAACGTCAACAAAACAAAGGAGATGATCGTGGACTTCAGGAAACAGCAGAGGGAGCACCCCCTTATCCACATCGACAGGACAGTAGTGGAGAAGGTGGAAAGTTTTAAGTTCCTTGGCGTACACATCACAGACAAACTGAAATGGTCCACCCACACAGACAGCGTGGTGAAGAAGGCGCTCAGGAGGCTGAATAAATTTGGCTTGTCACCAAAAACACTCACAAACGTTCACAGATGCACAATCGAGATTATCCTGTCGGGCTGTATCACCGCCCGGTACCGCAACTGCTCTGCCCACAACCGTAAGGCTCTCCAGAGGGTAGTGTTGTCTGCACAATGCATCACCGGGGGAAAACTACCTGTCCTCCAGGACACCTACACCGCCCGATGTCACAGGAAGGCCAAAAAGATCATCAAGGACAACAACCACCCGAGCCACTGCCTGTTCACCCCGCTATCATCCTGAAGTTGAGGTCAGTACAGGTGCATCAAAGCTGGGACCAAGAGACTGAAAAACAGCTTCTATCTCAATACAGCTTCAAGGCCATCACTGTTAAACAGCCATCACTAACATTGAGTGGCTGCTGCCAACATACTGACTCAAATCTCTAGCCACTTTAGTAATACAAAATGGATGTAATAAATGTATCACTAGTCACTTTAAACAATGCCACTTTATATAATGTTTACATACCCTACGTTACTCATCTCATATATATATATATATATACTGTACTCTATACCATCTACTGCATCTTGCCTATGCCGTTCGGCCATCGCTCATCCATATATTTATATGTACATATTCTTATTCATTCCTTTACACTTGTGTGTATAAGGTAGTTGTTGTGAAATTGTTAGATTACTTGTTAGATATTACTGCACGGTCAGAACTAGAAGCACAAGCATTTCGCTACACTCGCATTAACATCTGTTAACCATGTGTATGTGACTATTAAAATTTGATTTGATTATCCCTCACAGGAATACAGAGAGATCTACCTCCACCTAAAGGCATATCCCTCACAGGAATACAGAGAGATCTACCTCCACCTAAAGGCATATCACTCATCTCGCTACGTTTGACCAGAGAATAGGGTGCCATTTGGGACGCACATGTGGAGTTCTGCTATAATGATACGATGGTGGCTCTGTGTGTTGTGTGAGATGTTGTTGATATTGTAGCTCGTCTGTTTTTATTGGAAATAACAGCAGGCTGCTCGTTAGTGGTTCTGTTCATCTCCGGGGGAGAGAGGGGGGAGAGAGAGAGATGGAGAGGAAGAAACAGAGAGTGAGATGGAGGAAGAGGGAGAGAGACAGGACAACTGGACAGTCTGAGCCCTGTGTTAGTCAGCAACAACATGTTTGTCACTGCAGCTTAGACATAACTATAGACATTTAACTGTAGAGAGAGGGGGGAAAGACAGAGAAAGAGGGGGAGCGAGAGCGAGCAGGGGACAGAGAGAATGAAAGAATAGACAGAGACAGCGTGATGAATGATGTACAGTATATGTACAGTATAATAAGTGACACCTGGAGGGGGTGGAGACAGTCACAAGGACAGGTGAACCAGATCAGGGTGTGACACTGCTGGACTGTTTTTTTCTTTACTTCTTAATGCGTTTCAGCCAATCAGTTGTGTTGTTACAAGGTAGGAGTGGTATACAGAAGATAGCCCTATTTGGAAAAAGACCAAGTCCATATTATGGCAAGAACAGCTCAAATAAACAAAGAGAAACGACAGTCCATCATTACTTTAAGACATGAAGTTCAGTCAATATGCCAAGAACTTTGAAAGTTTCATCAAGTGCAGTCGCAAAATCATCAAGCGCTGTGATGAAACTGGCTCTCATGAGGACCGCCACAGGAAAGGAAGACCCAGAGTTACCTCTGCTGCAGAGGATAAGTTCATTACAGTTAACTGCACCTCAGATTGCAGCCCAAATAACTGCTTCACAGAGTTCAAGTAACAGACACATCTCAACATAAACTGTTCAGAGGAGACTGCGTGAATCAGGCCTTCATGGTCTAATTGCTGCAAAGAAACCACTACTAAAGGACACCAATAAGAAAAAGATAATTGCTTGGACAAAGAAACACAAACAATGGACATTTAGACAGGTGGAAATCTGTCCTTTGTTCTGATGAGTCGAAATTTGAGATTTTTGGTTCCAACCGCCGTGTCTTTGTGAGATGCAGAGTAGGTGAACGGATGATCTCAGCATGTGTGGTTCCCACCATGAAGCATGGAGGAGGAGGTGTGATGGTGTGGGGGGTGCTTTGCTGGTGACACTGTCAGTGATTTATTTCGAATTGAAGGCACACTTAACCAGCATGGCTACCACTATAAGGGCACAGGGCGAGTCCCAGATGCAGACACGGGAGGCAGATGGTTCGAGTCTCTAAAATTTATTATAATCCAAGGGGCAGGCAAGAGAATGGTCGTGGACAGGCAAAAAATCATAAGGTCAGAGTTCAGGAGGTACAGAGTGGCAGGCAGGCTCGAGGTCAGGGCAGGCAGTATGGTCAGGCAGGCGGGTTCAGAGTCAAGGCAGGCAAGGGTCAAAACCGGGAAGACTAGCAAAAGAGATAAGAAAAGGCAGGAGCACGGAAACACACGCTGGTTGACTTGACAAGACGAGACGAACTGGCAACAGACAAACAGGGAACACCGGAATAAATACCCAGGGACTAATGAGGAAAACCAGTGACACCTGGAGGTGGATGGAGACATTCACAAAGACAGGTGAAACAGATCAGGGTGTGACAACCACAGCATTCTGCAGCGATACGCCATCCCGTCTGGTTTGCGCTTAGTGGGACTATCATTTGTTTTTCAACAGGACAATGCACACCTCCAGGCTGTGTAAGGGCTATTTGACCAAGAAGGAGAGTGATGGAGTGCTGCATCAGATGACCTGGCCTCCACAATCACCCGACCTCAACCCAAGTGAGATGGTTTGGGATGAGTTGGACCGCAGAGTGAAGGAAAAGCAGCCAACAAGTGCTCAGCATATATGGGAACTCCTTCAAGACTGTTGGAAATTATTCTACAATGTAGAAAATAGTAAAAAAAAAATAAAGAAAAACCGTTGAATGAGTCTGTGTCCAAACTTTGGACTGGTACTGTATGTGGCGTTTAGGTGTGTTTACCCTCCACTACACCACTGGACGCAACACACAATGTTACAGGATGATGTGTTAGGGTACAATATGATGCAACGTATCACAGCGCGCTGGCACAGTGTATGTGGGTGCTCAATTTCTCCTACATGACTGGCACATGAAAGCCTTGATGATGTGCAAATCACTCTGCTTCAGGAGAGATGGAGAATGAGAGTTACATAGAGTTACGAGACAGTGGTGGTTTGTTTTAGCGTGTTCGCTTCTAGCGTGTTGACACATCTACGTGTCGTTGTTATGTCTAATGGTTTGTAGAACAAGTGGAGGAAGAAACTCAGAAGGCATCAAAGCCTGGGTTTTCTCTCTCGCTCTTTCTATCTCACTTTGTCCCTGTCGCTCTCTCCCTCTCCTCTATATCTTCTTCAGCCCTAGGCATTCACATGCTGCAAAGAGAGGGACTCCCAACAACACTGTAACACTACGAAAAAATAAGGCTGTCAAACCCAGCGTCGCAACAATAAAACAACCACAAAAAAAACATGTCTATCTGTTCCCACAAGCAATTATAGCATCAGGGCTCGAGACACTAAGGCGCCTTAAGCAGAAACTGCAGTGTGTATGTAAAGACTTATAACACATAGCTTTTCATATTAAAGCCGGTGTTTGTCTCCTACAGGTCATATCTTATCACAATACCCACTGGTTTATTAGCAGATAAAGAGAGAGAGGTGACAAAAGGAGTTAGAGAGACTCATTAAACTAGAAATCATGTTTTAAGATGGAAACATTAGAGGAAATGTGATATTTTGTGGATGTTTTGGGTAGATGTTATTCCATAGGCAACACAGGGCTTCTCTTGTAGGGATTTGAATGGGTTGGTGAACTATCTGCAATGTGTCTCTCTCTCTTTACCACTGTCTGCTCTCTCGCGGTCTATTCTTACATGCACCATTTCTCCCTTTAAGAGATTCAAATGTTTAGTAAACTAATTCAGTAACTAACTTATCTCTCTTTCTCTCTCTCTCTCTCTTCCCCCCTTCCATACCTCCTCCACAGTCTGCTCGCAGTACTCACGGGGCGTATTCGCCATCTTTGGCCTGTACGACAAGCGCTCGGTGCACACGCTGACGTCGTTCTGCGGGGCGCTGCACATCTCCCTCATCACGCCCAGCTTCCCCACCGAGGGAGAGAGCCAGTTCACGCTGCAGCTCCGGCCCTCCATCCGCGGGGCGCTGCTCTCGCTACTCGATCACTACGACTGGAACAAGTTTGTCTTCCTCTATGATACGGACCGGGGTGAGTACTTACATTTGTGTGTGATGATGTATATGATGACGTGTACCTTTTTAAGTCTTAATGCAATCAGGAAGTCGCTCCACTGTGTATGATTACATCATACTACTGAATTGACCTTTAGTTTGTCACTGACAGTGTGGTAAGTCGTTGTAATGGTACTTAATCATTTATTGGATTTATACACTGATTGTACAAAACCGTACAAACACTGCTCTTTTCACCGTCATTGTAAATAAGAATTTGTTCTTAACTGACTTAGTAGTTAAATAAAGGTTAAATAAAACATGTATACAAAATAAAAAATATATACAGTATATAAATTCCCCGACATAGACTGACCAATTGAATCCAGGTGAAAGCTATGATCCCTTACTGATGTCACCTGTTAAATCCACTTCAATCAGTGTAGATGAAGGGGAGGAGACAGGTTAAAGAAGGAATTTTAAGCCTTGAGACAATTGAGACATGGATTGTGTATATGTGTACAAGGGGGGAAGTGGCTTTTAAGTGCGTCAAGAACTGCAACCCTGCTGGGTTTTTCATGCTCAACAGTTTCCTGTGTGTATCAAGAATGGTCCACCACCCAAAAGACATCCAGCCAACTTGACACAACTGAAGCACTGGGGTCAACATGTGCCAGCATCCCTGTGGAACGCTTTCAAGACCTTGTAGAGTCCATGCCCTGATGAATTGAGGCTGTTCTGAGGGGGTGCAACTCAATATCAGGAAGTTGTTCCTAATGTTTTGTACACTCAATGTATAGCGCCTCAAAGCTTTTCCAGTAGCTCAAAGTGCTTTACATAGTAAATGGAGAGATGGAAATAATATTTACATGTCACAGGTGTATGTTGATGTCGTAACCGTGGGGGGGGGCACATTAAATTGACTTGCGGGACGGATTTACCAAGGGCACCGGGAGTTGCAGGTCTCTGTCCCATAGGCACTCGTAAATCGGAAAAGAGTGAATAGGTGCAATTCAGAGGCCATGGTAAGTTACAACCATATTACTTATAGTGGTCCAATTCTTTCAGATTCTCACACCGTAAAGGGCCATTGGAAGGAGAAATGGAGGCTGTGCTTATATTGATTAGAAGGGAGTTATAATAGACTTAGAGATTTAGAGTGAATAACAGCACTTATGTTGTCACATAGGAATGAGAGGCTAAGAGTCAGTGGATGAGGTGCCTTTGCTTACATTGGAGGCGTGGGTTTGAATCCCACTTCTGACACCATGGGTGTTTCTCAATATGCATACTGCCGTACTCCACACTCTCCTGCTCCGAGTGCATTCTCCGAAGACGTTTTCTTGAGTCCGTTCTTGTGAGGACAAGAGTATGGAGAGCGCATAAAACAATACATTTGAGAAGCACTCGCACTCCCCCTACTGTATTACCTCACACACACCTCACCTCCCATTCACTGAACTTTCTTCCAGCCAGGACAATGACAATAGAGACGAAACAAGATATACACAAAGCATAACATTTAACTTCATAATTATCAGCTAGCTACATGTGAATCGTAATGGTCAAACTAGTTAAATGACCAAAGGACCTGTCACGAATCCCGCCGAGGATGGTGCCTCTTTCTGTTCGGGCGGCGCTCGGCGGTCGTCGTCACCGGCCTACTAGCTGCCATCGATTATTTTCTTTTTGTTTCTGTTAGTTTGGGCTGATTGGGTGCACCTGTTTTGAGTTTAGTTTGGTGGGTAGGCTATTTAAGGGCAGGTAGCCCGCTGGCTGTTGTGCGGGCTTGTATTCTGTTATGTTGGTGTTGGATTTTTAATGTGGATTTTGTTATTTTCTCGGAACAGTTTAGTCCGGTGTTTTTGGACTCGTCTTTTCATGCGCCCGTGTGTTTTAGGGCATGATCGTTTTCCCTGTGTATTGGAAAATAAATCCACGTTCTTGAAACCTGCTCTCTGCGCTTGACTCCATCCACCCAGTACTCCTAGCAGCTCTGACAGAAGCCCGCACCACCATATGGAGTCAGCAGGAGCAGCGACCACCCCTCTCCCAACTATGGAGGAGCGTGTCCATCATCATACAGCTGTCCTTCATCGTATCGGGTCAGCGATGGACCAGATGATGGAGAGGATGGAACGATGGGAGAGGAGTGGTCTCCCGACGCCCCCTTCAGCTCCCCTGCAGACGACACAACCCACTCCTACAGGGTCATCGGCTGGGACCAGCACATTGCGTCTCACCCCCCCGAGGGTGTACGATGGAGCAGCGGCTGGTTGCCAGGGATTTCTGCTCCAGCTTGAGCTTTACCTGGCTACCGTGCGTCCGACTCCCTCGGGTGAGGAGAGTGTAAGCCTCCTTGTCTCCTGTTTGTCGGGGAGGGCCCTGGACTGGGCCAACGCAGTCTGGAACAGCCCAGACTCGGCTCGGGACCATTACGCGGAGTTCACCCGCCGGTTTCGGGCTGTGTTCGACCACCCACCAGAGGGCCGAGCGGCGGGTGAGCGTCTGTTCCACCTCAGACAGGAGACGAGGAGCGCCCAGGAGTTCGCTTTAGAGTTCCGGACCTTGGCTGCTGGTGCGGGGTGGAATGACAGGGCCTTAATAGACCATTACCGTTGCAGCCTCCGGGAGGATGTCCGTCGGGAGCTAGCTTGTCGGGACACCACACTCTCCCTCGATGAACTGATAGACATGTCGATCCGACTAGATAACTTGCTAGCTGCCCGCGGGCGTTCAGAGGGGGTCCTGTCCATTCCACCTCCCAGCCCTCCCACTCCAACTCCAATGGAGTTGGGAGGAGCTGCATCTAGGGGGACCGGAGGAGGTGGCTCTTCTTGCACCTACTGTGGCCGGAGAGGACACACTTCGGACCGGTGCTGGAGGAGTCCATCTGGGAGTCGGGATGGCAGGCGGAATACTCCTCGGCCACCCCAGGTGAGTAGGCACAAGACTCACCCAGAGCTCCCTGTTGGTCACATGTTTTTGGTTATTTTTTTCCCTGCGTTTTTCCCCTCTCTTCAGCATAAGGCGCTAGTCGATTCAGGCGCAGCTGGGAGTTTTATGGATCGCGGACTCGCCCGTAAGTTGGGTATTCCGCTGGTGCAGATAGACCCACCTTTTCCCGTGCACTCCCTAGATAGCCGACCGTTAGGGTCAGGGCTGGTCAGGGAGGCCACGATTCCGCTGGACATGGTAACCCAGGGGGATCATAGGGAGCAGATCAGTTTTTACCTTATTGATTCACCTGGGTTTCCAGTGGTGTTGGGGGTTCCCTGGCTAGCCATTCACAATCCCCTCATTTCCTGGCGACAGGGAGCTCTTCAGGGGTGGTCAGATGAGTGTTCAGGTAGGTGTGTGGGAGTTTCCATCGGTGCCACATCGGTGGAGAGTCCAGACCAGGTTTCCACTGTGCGCATTCCCCCAGAATATGCCGATTTGGCTATCGCTTTTAGTAAGAAAGAAGCGACTAAATTACCACCTCATCGACGGTGGGATTGCGTGATAAACCTCCAGGAGAACGCTGCACTTCCCAGGAGTCACGTGTACCCATTGTCACAGGAGGAGACGTTGGCTATGGAGACATATGTCACGGAAGCTCTGGGACAAGGGTTCATTCGGCCCTCCATGTCACCCGCCTCCTCGAGTTTCTTTTTTGTGAGAAAAAAGGAGGGAGGATTGCGTCCGTGCATTGATTATCGAGGTCTAAATTCAATCACAGTGGGATTTAGTTATCCACTACCTCTCATTGCTACGGCGATGGAATCATTCCACGGAGCGCGTTTTTTCACAAAACTGGACCTCAGGAGCGCGTATAATCTGGTGCGTATTCGGGGAGGAGACGAGTGGAAAACAGCGTTTAGTACCACATCAGACCACTATGAGTACCTCGTCATGCCGTATGGGTTGAAGAATGCTCCAGCCGTCTTCCAATCCTTTGTAGATGAGATTCTCAGGGACTTGCAGGGGCAGGGTGTGGTAGTATATATTGATGACATCTTGATCTATTCTGCCACACGCGCCGCGCATGTCTCCCTGGTGCGCAGGGTGCTTAGGCGACTGCTGGAGCATGACCTGTACGTCAAGGCTGAGAAATGTGTGTTCTCCAAACCAGCCGTTTCCTTCCTGGGTTATCGCATTTCCACCTCGGGGGTGATGATGGAGTGTGACCGCGTTAACGCCATGCGTAATTGGCCGACTCCAACCACGGTAAAGGAGGTGCAGCGCTTTTTAGGGTTTGCCAATTACTACCGGAGGTTTATCCGGGGTTTTGGCCAAGTGGCGGCACCCATTACCTCACTGCTGAAGGGGGGGCCGGTGCGTCTACGGTGGTCGGCCGAGGCAGATGGAGCCTTCAACCAGTTGAAGGCAAGGTTTACTGAGGCTCCCGTGTTGGCGCATCCGGACCCTTCGTTAGCGTTCATAGTGGAGGTGGATGCGTCCGAGGCTGGTGTTGGAGCCGTGCTATCACAGCGCTCGGGCACACCACCGAAGCTCCGTCCCTGTGCTTTCTTTTCTAAGAAGCTGGAGCCGGCGGAGCGGAACTATGATGTGGGGGACCGGGAGTTACTAGCTATGGTAAAAGCCCTGAAGGTGTGGAGACACTGGCTTGAGGGGGCTAAATACCCTTTTCTCATCTGGACTGACCACCGCAATCTGGAGTATATCCGAGAGGCGAAGAGACTGAATCCGCGTCAAGCTAGGTGGGCCATGTTCTTTACTCGTTTTAGATTTACGATCTCTTACCGACCAGGTTCCCTCAACACTAAGGCCGACGCGCTGTCTCGTCTCTATGACACGGATGACCGGCCCATCGATCCGACTCCCATCCTTCCAGCCTCGTGTCTGGTGGCCCCGGTGGTATGGGAGGTGGACGCGGACATCGAGCGGGCGTTGAGGGTAGAACCTGTGCCGTCCCAGTGTCCGACTGGCCTTAGGTACGTACCGCTTGGTGTTCGTGATCGATTGATTCGGTGGGCTCATACACTACCTTCTTCGGGTCATCCGGGGATTGAGAGGACAGTGCGGGGTCTTAGGGGGAAATACTGGTGGCCCACCTTGGCTAAGGACGTGAGACTCTATGTCTCTTCCTGCTCGGTATGCGCACAGAGTAAGGCTCCTAGGCACCTGCCGAGAGGGAAGTTACAACCCCTCCCGGTTCCACAACGGCCATGGTCTCATTTATCGGTAGATTTCCTGACTGATCTTCCCCCGTCTCAGGGGAACACTACCGTTTTGGTCGTTGTGGATCGGTTTTCTAAGTCCTGTCGTCTCCTTCCATTGCCTGGTCTCCCTACGGCCCTACAGACTGCGGAGGCTCTATTTACCCACGTCTTCCGGCACTACGGGGTGCCGGAGGACATCGTATCTGATCGAGGTCCCCAGTTCACGTCCCGGGTATGGAGGGCGTTTATGGAGCGTCTGGGGGTCTCGGTCAGCCTTACCTCTGGGTATCACCCCGAAAGTAATGGGCAGGTGGAAAGAGTGAACCAGGAAGTGGGTAGGTTTCTGAGGTCGTATTGCCAGGACCGGCCAGGAGAATGGGCAAGGTACGTCCCGTGGGCAGAGTTGGCCCAGAACTCACTCCGCCACTCCTCAACTAACATGTCGCCATTTGAATGCGTATTGGGGTACCAGCCGGTCCTGGCTCCGTGGCATCAGAGCCAGACCGAAGCTCCTGCGGTGGAGGAGTGGGTACAGCGCTCTAGAGAGACCTGGCGGGCAGTCCAGGCCTCTCTCAGGCAGGCCAGTGAGCGGCAGAAGAGGAGCGCTGACCGCCACCGCAGTGAGGCCCCTGTGTTCGCACCAGGGGACAGGGTCTGGCTCTCGACCCGAAACCTGCCCCTCCGCCTGCCCTGCCGGAAGCTGGGGCCGCAGTGTGTGGGGCCATTTAAAGTCCTGAGGAGGATAAACGAGGTGTGTTATAGATTACAACTCCCTTCTTACTATCGCATTAACCCCTCGTTTCATGTGTCTCTCCTCAGGCCGGTGGTAGCTGGTCCCCTTCAGGAAGGTGAGGTACCGGAGGTCCCTCCGCCCCCTCTGGATATCGAGGGGTCCCCGGCGTACGCTGTACGAGCTATTCTGGACTCGAGACGCCGGGTGAGGGGCCTGCAGTACCTCGTTGACTGGGAGGGGTACGGTCCGGAGGAGAGGTGCTGGGTACCGGGGAGAGACATTTTAGATCCTTCCCTCTTGGCTGATTTCCACCGTCGCCACCCGGATTGTCCTGCGCCTCGCCCTCCGGGTCGTCCTCGAGGCCGGGGTCGGCGCGCTGCGGGAGCCGCGCGTCAGAGGGGGGGTACTGTCACGAATCCCGCCGAGGATGGTGCCTCTTTCTGTTCGGGCGGCGCTCGGCGGTCGTCGTCACCGGCCTACTAGCTGCCATCGATTCTTTTCTTTTTGTTTCTGTTAGTTTGGGCTGATTGGGTGCACCTGTTTTGAGTTTAGTTTGGTGGGTAGGCTATTTAAGGGCAGGTAGCCCGCTGGCTGTTGTGCGGGCTTGTATTCTGTTATGTTGGTGTTGGATTTGTAATGTGGATTTTGTTATTTTCTCGGAACAGTTTAGTCCGGTGTTTTTGGACTCGTCTTTTCATGCGCCCGTGTGTTTTAGGGCATGATCGTTTTCCCTGTGTATTGGAAAATAAATCCACGTTCTTGAAACCTGCTCTCTGCGCTTGACTCCATCCACCCAGTACTCCTAGCAGCTCTGACAGGACCTAAAACTAATGTTATGCCAGGTAGATGTCAATTTTTTTGTGGGTAGCTAGCTACCACTTCTTAATGGCTAGCTAGCTAGCCAGTTGACCCTATTGCCTTACTATGGACTTACCCATTCACTGAACCTTCTTCCAGCCAGAACAATGGCAATAGAGACAAAACAAGATATGCACAAAGTTTTATTTCATAACTATCAGCTAGCTATATATGAATTGTAATATTCAAGTTAACCAGATAGTTTAAAAATGACCTAAAACTAATGTTATGCAAGGTAGATGTCAATTCTTCATGGGTAGTTAGCTACACATTTTTTGTGGCAAGCTAGTTAGCTAACAGTAGTAGTTAGCCAGTTCACCCTATTGACTTACTATGGGCTTGCAATCTACACAGACTACAGTGGGTATTGTAGGCAGGTAAACATGCCAAAATCAGGTAAACATGCCAAAATGAACACAAAATGTATTTATTAACGTTTTCAAGATGCAATATGTAGTCAGGCAACATATGAGATGTGAATGGGTGACATTTCATGCCAAAGTCTGAGTTTATTTTCTCTTGCTTCAGCTCAAATAATGGTTTCAATAAATGTTGTGTTGTTTTTTTACTTGGTTGCGTCATATTGCAATCTACTGCAGAGATAGCCTGCAGAGTTCTGTCCTACTATCCAGGTCTGTACCCAAACAATTTGAACTTCTACTTTTAAAAATCCACTTCTCTAAAAACAAGTCTCTCACTGTTGCCGCCTGCTATAGACCACCCTCTGCCCCAGCTGTGCTTTGGACACCATATGTGAACTGATTGCCCCCCATCTATCTTCAGAGCTCGTGCTGCTAGGTGACCTAAACTGGGACATGCTTAACACCCCAGCCATCCTACAATCTAAGCTTGATGCCCTCAATCTCACACAAATTATCAATGAACCTACCAGGTACCACCCCAAAATCGTAAACACGGGCACCCTCATAGATATCATCCTAACCAACATGCCCTCTAAATACACCGCTGTTTTCAACCAAGATTTCAGCGATCACTGCCTCCTTGCCTGCATCCGTAATGGGTCAGCGGTCAAACAACCTCCACTCATCACTGTCAAACGCTCCCTGAAACACTTCAGCGAGCAGGCCTTTCTAATCGACCTGGCCCGGGTATCCTGGAAGGATATTGACCTCATCCCGTCAGTAGAGGATGCCTGGTTATTTTTTTTTAAATGCCTTCCTCACCATCTTAAATAAGCATGCCCCATTCAAGAAATTTAGAACCAGGAACAGATTTAGCCCTTGGTTCTCTCCAGACCTGACTGCCCTTAACCAACACAAAAACATCCTGTGGCGTTCTGCATTAGCATCGAACAGCCCCCATGATATGCAACTTTTCAGGGAAGTTAGGAACCAATATACACAGGCAGTTAGAAAAGCCAAGGCTAGCTTTTTCAAGAAGAAATTTGCTTCCTGCAACACAAACTCAAAAAAGGTCTGGGACACTGTAAAGTCCATGGAGAATAAGGACTGAGGATAGGAAACACTGTCACCACCGATAAATCCACTATAATTGAGAATTTCAATAAGCATTTTTCTACGGCTGGCCATGCTTTCCACCTGGCTACCCCTACCCCAGTCAACAGCACTGCACCCCCCACAGCAACTCGCCCAAGCTTTTCCCATTTCTCCTTCACCCAAATCCAGTCACCTGATGTTCTGAAAGAGCTGCAAAATCTGGACCCCTACAAATCAGCCGGGCTAGACAATCTGGACCCTTTCTTTCTAAAATGATCTGCCGAAATTGTTGCAACCCCTATTACTAGCCTGTTCAACCTCTCTTTCGTGTCGTCTGAGATTCCCAAAGATTGGAAAGCTGCCGCGTTCATCCCCCTCTTCAAAGGGGGAGACACTCTAGACCCCAACTGCTACATACCTATATCTATCCTACCCTGCCATTCTAAGGTCTTTGAAAGCCAAGTTAACAAACAGATTACCGACCATTTCGAATCCCACCGCATCTTCTCCGCTATGCAATCTGGTTTCAGAGCTGGTCATGGGTGCACCTCAGCCACGCTCAAGGTCCTAAACGATATCTTAACCGCCATCAATAAGAAACAATACTGTGCAGCCGTATTCATTGACCTGAACAAGGCTTTCGACTCTGTCAATCACCACATCCTCATCGGCAGACTCAATAGCCTTGGTTTCTCAAATGATTGCCTCGCCTGGTTCACCAACTACTTCTCAGAAAGAGTTCCGTGTGTCAAATCGGAGGGCCTGTTGTCCAGGCCTCTGGCAGTCTCTATGGGGTTGCCACATAGTTCAATTCTTGGGCTGACTCTCTTCTCTGTATACATCAATGATGTCGCTCTTGCTGCTGGTGAGTCTCTGATCCACCTCTATGCAGACGACACAATTCTACATACTTCTGGCCCTTCTTTGGACACTGTGTTAACAACCCTCCAGACGAGCTTCAATGCCATACAACTCTCCTTCCGTGGCCTCCAACTGCTCTTAAATACAAGTAAAACTAAATGCATGCTCTTCAACCGATCGCTGCCTGCACCTGCCCACCCGTCCAGCATCACTACTCTGGACGGTTCTGACTTAGAATATGTGGGCAACTACAAATACCTAGGTGTCTGGTTAGACTGTAAACTCTCCTTCCAGATTCACATCAAACATCTCTAATCCAAAGTTAAATCTAGAATTGGCTTCCTATTTCGCAACAAAGCATCCTTCACTCATGCTGCCCTCGTAAAACTGACCATCCTACCGATCCTTGACTTCGGCGATGTCATTTACAAAATAGCCTCCAATACTCTACTCAATAAATTGGATGCAGTCTATCACAGTGCCATCCATTTTGTCACCAGAGCCCCATATACAGTACTACCCACCAACTGTACGCTCTCGTTGGCTGGCCCTCGCTTCATACTCATCGCCAAACCCTCTGGCTCCAGGTCATCTACAAGACCCTGCTAGGTAAAGTCCCCCCTTATCTCAACTCGCTGGTCACCATAGCAGCACCCACCTGTAGCAGGCGCTCCAGCAGGTATATCTCTCTGGTCACCCCCAAAGCCAATTCCTCCTTTGGCCGCCTCTCCTTCCAGTTCTCTGCTGCCAATGACTGGAACGAACTACAAAAATCTCTGAAACTGGAAACACTTATCTCCCTCACTAGCTTTAAGCACCAGCTGTCAGAGCAGCTCACAGATTACTGCACCTGTACATAGCCCATCTATAATTTAGCCCAAACTTCTACCTCTTCCCCTACTGTATTTATTTATTTATTTTGCTCCTTTGCACCCCATTATTTCTATTTCTACTTTGCACATTCTTCCACTGCAAATCTACCATTTGAGGGTTTTACTTGCTATATTGTATTTACCTCGCCACCATGGCCTTTTTTTGCCTTTACCTCCCTTATCTCACCTCATTTGATCACATTGTATATAGACTTATTTTTCTACTGTATTAATGACTGTATGTTTGTTTTACTCCATGTGTAACTCTGTGTTGTTGTATGTGTCGAACTGCTTTGCTTTATCTTGGCCAGGTCGCAATTGTAAATGAGAACTTGTTCTCAACTTGCCTACCTGGTTAAATAAAGGTGAAATAAATCAAAATATTTTTTTATTGAAGCTTGCATCGATACAAGCTTTGAAATGTGTACAAGCGGAGTACGCATCCGTTTCGCATACTTTGATTTGGGCTCGTGCTCAAGCTGGGGGCGTAGGTTTAGCTACCTTTAATAACAAGATGATTGAGCTAGCTAACTACATTGGTGTGGAGCTATGCAAGGTATTCTAACAATCACTATGTGCATGGTGCGTTGCATTATGGGAACGGTAGTCTTTATTGTTAACACATAACAACACAGTGACAAGTGCCACCTCTAAGTGGGACCCCAGCCTGCTGCAGTAACTGTACAGTAGTAGTATGTTAGGAGCTGGGGCCAACACACAGCAAAGGCTTTGCTTTACAGGTCTTGGTGTAAGTGTGAGCATTCATATGTTTAGCTCCAAAGGTCATATATATTACAAAGATGTACATGATCTGCATTTAGTCATTAATAATTTGTCAGTGTAATGTGTATCTATCGCTCTTTGTATTCAGGACATCAACCTCAGTCCTTAGAAATAGAATGTCTAGAATGGGTGATTATTGGTAATTATGGTCCAGACCCTGCATTGCCTACTCTGATCTATCTCAATTACCCCTGCTCTATGTGGAAACCCATACAGTGGAAGTGTGAATGGATGCTGTCCTAAAATAATGGTTGTCTGTGCTATCTGGTGGACGGGCATGTCTTGGGGCCAAAGGGGGCTACAGACCAAATCTACCAATCGATAGGCAAGTGCAGCGATGTCGGGTGCAGGGAGGTGTCCTGTCAGGGAAGTGGAATAGGGAACCACGCTGGGGGGTAATGAAACAAAGGAAAGGATCTGTTCCAAATGGCACCATATTCCCTATTTAGTGCACTACTATTGACCAGAGCCTTGTTGGAGGCAAATGGAGCCTGGCCAAAAGATGTGCACTATAAAGGGATTAGGGTGCCATTTGGAATGCAAACAAAGTGAGAACCGGAGATAACGGGTATTCTCCATGGACGGCAGTGTCTTTCCAGGAAGCCGCTAGCGTCGCTGTAGTATTAATAGAAATGAGTTTTTTTCTCTCACTCTTACTCTCTCCCTCTAGGTAGAAGTACTGAGGTTCCTGTTCCACTAATGAGCAACGCCAGAACCAGGGTCCACAGCGCATCATTCTCCCTTGGTCTAGAGCAGCCTTTCTGAAAGTATGGGTTGCGACCCAAAGTGGGTCGAGGACTTGTTAATGGTGGGTCGCGACGTGTCAGAGTAAATGTATAATTATTTCATGAATTACTGGAATTGATTTGGCCAAGTGCATCTGCGCTCTCTGCTTAGCAGCGGTCTCTGCTCAGTTTGGCAGTTGCGCGAGTGTGAGAGGGAGATGCCCGTGTGCTTCGCGGTTTACCAGATCTTTTTTTCTGCAGTTTTCTTGAAGATCACTCCGCAACACACACGATGCAGCGCTGTAGTTCAAGCCATGAATTGTAATGAAACGCGTATACAGCGATGAGTTTCTCTCTCTTTCATACACACTTATGAGGAGCGCCCACAATGTGTTTTGTCCGGGAAAGTGCTTAGTAATGAGTCTCTCATAACGAACAAATTCATAAAAACGACTCGTCCTGACCAAACATCCACAGCATGATGGTTAACCCAGGGAGTTCATTCAGAACAGGGCAGAATGCTTCATGAAACAGTGCTTCGACAGTGGAAAGTGAGTCAGCTAGCAAGGCATTGTTGTCATTTTATAACAGGTGATGATAAGCAGAAATAAGGGAGTACTCTCTCTCATAGTAGTAGATGTGAGTTTCACTTTCAAACAATCCCCTGGCCTTGTACACAGTTAATAGGTAACATTCGCCAAAGCAAGCTAGCTGCTGATAGTGCAACCCTAGGAACAGTACAGATGAATATGAAAAATGATCAGGCCTACTGTACATCTTACTGTATAAATTATTGTTGAAAACAAGTCTAGGTTGGAACTGTTGCTGTTAAAATACAATAATTGTTATTCTTAACTGGAATAAACTGAAGCGAGGCAAACACAGTTCTGGGTTGCTCATCTACAGCAGGAGGAAGTGGTCTCCTGCCTGACTGAGAGAGCAGTAGATGTTCTGGTCCAGTTTGGCATCACATACCTATGTGAGTCAGGGTTCTCAACTCTGGCATACTTAAAAAACAAGTACAGAAACAGTTTCAAGGTTGAGCATAACCTCAGTATTGTACTGTCAAAAACGGAGCCCAGAATAGACATGCTCTCATTAGGACTGTGTGGGGGTTTTCTGGTCTACATCTGTGTGATGTGATCAATCAGTTTATTCCAGTTCTGAATAAAACATCTGTATTGTATTTTAACAGTAGCAGTTCCAACCTAGACTTTCTATCAAACAATAATTTCTACAGTAAGATGTACAGTAGGCCTGATTATTTTGAATCTGTACTGTTACTTAGGGTTGCACTATCAACAAGCCTGTGTGTGTGTTCTGTTATTCATCTGTGTGATGTGATCAATCCGTTTATTACAATTCAGAATGAAAAATATTTATTGTATTTTAACAGCAACAGTTCCAACCTAGACAGATATGTAAGAGTGTTTTTAATGGGGAAAATAAACATTAATAGATATTTCTATGGATATTTAATTTCATTATTTGTTTTTGTCTATATTGCATTTGTTTCATGCATAAGGGCAATGAAATGTACCTGTATGTATGTATAGTTGCATATTTTCCTAAGCTTGGGTCCCAGGAAAACACAGAATTGAAAAAGTTTAAGAACCCCTGGTCTCTCGCTCTATCTCTCTCTCGCTCGCTCTCTCTCTCTCGCTCGCTCTCTCTCCTTCTCTCGCTCGCTCTATCTCTCTCTCTCTGTAGCTCTCTCTCTCTCTTTCTATCTCTCTCTCTCTCGCTCTCTCTCTCTCTCTCTCTCTCTGTAGCTCTTTCTATCTCTCTCTCGCTCTCTCTCCTTCTCTCTCTCGCTCGCTCTCTCTCCTTCTCTCTCACTCTCTCTCCTTCTCGCTCTCTCTCTCGCTCTCTCTCCTTCTCTTACAACTATCAATAATGGCTCACCTACTATCAGATGTGTTTCAACCCAGAAGGGCTGTAGCTACACTTTACCACATATCTCATATCAGTTGAACATGATGAAAATAGCCCTTAATAACATCTTCAGTTCTCTCTTTCTCACTCACACACTCACTCACTCACTCTCTGTCTCTGTCTCTGTCTCTGTCTCTCACTCCCTCTCTCTCCCTCTCTCTTCCTCTGTGTCTCGTTGTCTCGGAGGACTGGGCAGAGGTACTGAGGTTCCTGTTCCACTAATGAGCAACGCCAGAACCAGGGTCCAAGGCGCATCCTTCTCTCTTGGTCTAGAGCTCTCTCTCTCCATCCCTTTCTTTCTCGCTCGCTCGCTCTCTCACTCTCTCGCTCTCTCGCTCTCTCTAAACTATCAATAATGGCTCACCCTGTTCTCAGATGTGTTTCAACCCAGAAGGGATGTAGCTACAGTATACCGCATACCTCATATCAGTTGAACGTGACGGAAATAGCCCTTAATAACATCTTCAGTTCAAACAGTCAATACATATTCCCAAAGCATACAGTATGTACATATTAAGTGTGATCTAGGATCAGTTTTGTCCCTGAATCTGTGACAATAGTCATGCCAAGGATATGCCGACTGTGTTAAAGCCCCTGAATTCATTATTTGTCCAAACAGCAGCCCCTGTTGTTCTTGATTTGCACTTTTCGCACCAAAGTACATTCATCTCTAGGAGACAGAACGCGTCTCCTTCCTGAGCGGTATGACGGCTGCGTGGTCCCATTGTGTTTATACTTGTGTACTATTGTTTGTACAGTTGAACGTGGTACCTTCAGGCATTTGGAATTTGCTTCCAAGGATGAAGGAGACTGATGGAGGTCTACAATTTCTTTTCCTGAGGTCTTGGCTGATTTATTTTGATTTTCCCATGATGTCAAGCAAAGAGGCACTGAGTTTGAAGGTAGGCCTTGAAATACATCCACAGGTACACCTCCAATTGACTCAAATGATGTCAATTAGCCTATCAGAAGCTTCTAAACCCATAACATCATTTTCAGGAATTTTCCAAGCTGTTTAAAGGCACAGTCAACTTAGTGTATGTAAACTTCTGACCCACTGGAATTGTGATACAGTGAAATAATCAGTCTGTGAACAATTGTTGGAAAAATTACTTGTGTCATGCACCAAGTAGATGTCCTAACCGACTTGACAAAACTATAGTTTGTTTACAAGAAATTTGTGGAGTGGTTGAAAAATGAGTTTTAATGACTCCAACCTAAGTGTATGTTAACTTCCAACTTCAACTGTATGTAAACATTATTGAAGTGGCATTATACTACTCCTGCTATTGCTGTTTCTACTGTTTCTGTCACAACACCAGCTGCCGAGCTCTACTGAAGGCCTAAACATGGGCTCTTGTAGTACGGTGAAAAAAGGCAGCGGCTTCACCACATGCGTCGATGTCTTAACTTGACACTGCAGCTGTCAAGGTGTCACCGACCAGCGTGGAGCACTGACGTGTCCCACACCTTCGTCAAACCATTTCAGCGGAATGTATTTTCCTCGTGCATTTCTTCCTTTCAATTTTCTGCGACACTTTCATCCCTGTGGACAAACATCCCTGGTTAAAATGACATCATTCCAACCACCTTACCAGAGCTGCCCATTGAGATGATAATAATAACTGTTATCCACCTTCCTATCTATGACCCGGTAAGGCTTGGAATATCTTGCTCTAGACTTCTCCTGTACCAGCAGTCCTCTACTCAGCCACCTTTTACAATCTGTTTCTATCTTAACTGCGTTAACTGCAGATCAGTGGAGATATTTTAAAAAAAAAATACCACTCCGCTTTGGAAGTAGCGAATCTCGCTTTAAACATTTCATATATTTTTTTGTATCTACTAGGAGTAGACTTCTCCTTCTCCTTGCAAAATAGTGGAAAAGCTCCCTGTATGTGGAAAGTCACATGCTCAGCTGTGGCCGTGCGAGGGGGGAGGCCCAGGCTTTCTCTCTCTCTCTCGCTCTCTCTCTCGCGCTCTCTCTCTCTCTCTCTCGCTCTCTGTCTCTCGCTCTCTGTCTCTCTCTCTCCTTCCCTCTCTGTCTCTCTCTCTGTCTCTCTCTCGCTCTCGCTCTCGCTCTCTCTCTCGCTCTCTGCATCTCTCTCTCGCTCTCTGCATCTCTCTCTCGCTCTCTGCATCTCTCTCTCGTTCTCTGCATCGCTCTCTCGCGCTCTCTGTCGCTCTCTCGCGCTCTCTCTCTCGCTCTCTCTCGCTCTCTGTCTCGCTCTCTGTCTCTCTGTCTCTCTCTCGCTCTCTGTCTCTCTCTCGCTCTCTGTCTCTCTCTCTCGCTCTCTGTCTCTCTCTCTCGCTCTCTGTCTCTCTCTCTCGCGCTCTCTCTCTCGCTCTCTCTCGCTCTCTGTCTCGCTCTCTCTCGCTCTCTGTCTCTCTCTCGCTCTCCTTCCCTCTCTGTCTGTCTCTCTCCTTCCCTCTCTGTCTGTCTCTCTCTCTGTGACTATCTCTCTCTCTGTGTCTGTCTAACTCTCTGTGTCTGTCTGTCTATCTTTCTCCTATAGACAGATGTGTACCAAACAGCGGGGTCTCCAAGTCAGGATGAATGACTCAGTTTAAAAGGTTAGGTCTCTCAGGAGTATTGTGCTCTCTCTCTCCACCCGGACTACATTCGGACCCTCTCCATCACTCTCCATCTCCCTGTAGTTTACTGCAGTAGACCAGCGCTCTTTGAAAGTCATTAATTTCATATAACCACTGCCTCCTAGTGGCAGTGAATGGCAGTGTGCAACAAGGAGCGGGAGAAGGAAATGGGGGAGGGGAGGCTGTACTCTGTGCTGTTCTGTGGTGCAGGCAGGCAGGCAGCTAGTGCAATGACGCTGATTGTGGTTAGCTGCTCTACACACAGCCCCGGGCTACAGATTCATCAGCTGGTAATCAGTGGCAGGAAGGCTGAAAAAAAGGTGTATAGAAAGGCGGGTAGAAAGGTGGGCGGACAAGGAGGATGGCAGGCCTTAGCGCTCGTCTCTGGTTGGTGGGGCTGGTATAGGGGGACTGAGGCATGTGATTGCAAATAGAACAATATAGGATTTTGTGTCATTACATAGAAAGGAATTACTGTTGCTGCAGTGGGCTGTTATGTGTCTGCCGTAGGCCTCACTTTAAGGAGAGAGAGAGAGAGAGAGAGTCTGTGTGTGGGGAGGGCTTGTTTGTGTGTGTGTTTGTGTGTGTGTGTGTGCGCGCGTTTGTGTATGCATGCGTGCATGTCTGTTCTGTTCGTGTGTGTGTGTACATGCGTGTTTGTTCGTGCACATGCTTGTGTGTGTTTCTGTGCCTCGTCTATACTGTATAAGCCTTAATGGTTGCACTTAGATTCTTTGTTGACAGGGCCTATTATGGGCTTTGCTTTCATCTCCACTATGCAATTGCATTGATATCACTGACATGAGAAGAGAAGTTGCACCTGGTTCTCTGACTGAAACACTATAATCACAGCCATATAGATATATGGGCCACTAGCCAACTAGTCATTAGCTCTGTCTATATCCAATAGGACCATAGCCAGGAAATGTCAGTTTGCTCATAGTCTATAGGACATATACAAAGCACGAACCTATTGTATTTTCAGAATTGTCATCTTGGGGTTGTTATCATCAGGGTCATGTTCATTAGGCACCAAATGGGAGAAAATGGACTGAAACTGAAACTATGGACATGACCCATAATTTTATTTTCCGTTGCAAGAGGATTTAAAATGTTTTAGGTTCTATTAAATTCATCCTGAATTTAATTCCGCTGCTGTATCATTGCTCCATACATTCATTGCGGAGAAGAATCGCTAGTGGGTGTAGCCTTTTGCTGGATCGATGTGGACTGGTTGTCAGGCTACTAATGAACACAACCCAAGGGTGGATTTAAAAAACTCACTCTTGTGAACTCTATAAAATTTTAAAAAATGTATCTTTTGATCTTGTGGTGTTATTTATGTCAATGTGGTCTGTGCATTTCAGAAAAAAGTTTTGCAATGGAAATCAAAAGTTGCCGTTTCTTATTGGACAAATGCAGGTAATCCCAGCCCTGTTTCCGTCAGTTTTCTTCCTTTTGATGCCTAATGAACACAGCACAAGTCTTCTACAGGATTTATCCACTCCTCTGTCACCTAACACAGGTGTGTGTTAAAGCTGAGGCAGGTACTGGTACGTGTGTACACGCACCTTTTTTAAAAACCTTTATTTATTAACCTGTCTGGCTCCGGCGTTCCGCTAGCGGAACTCCTCCCACATTCCACTGAAAAGGCAGAGCGCGAAATTCAAAAGATATTTTTAGAAATATTTAACTTTCACACATTAACAAGTCCAATACAGCAAATGCAAGATACACATCTTGTGAATCCAGTCAACATGTCCGATTTTTTTAATGTTTTACAGCGAAAACACCACATATATTTATGTTAGCTCACCACCAAATACAAGAAAGGACAGACATTTTTCACAGCACAGGTAGCATGCACAAAGCCAACCTAACTAACCAAGAACCAACCAAACTAACCAAGAAACAACTTCATCAGATGACAGTCTTATAACATGTTATACAATAAATCTATGTTTTGTTCGAAAAATTTGCATATTTGAGGTATAAATCAGTTTTACATTGCAGCTACCATCACAGCTACCGTCAGAAATAGAACCGAAGCAGCCAGAGTAATTACAGACACCAACGTCAAATACCTAAATACTCATCATAAAACATTTCTGAAAAATCGATGGTGTACAGCAAATTAAAGACAAACATCTTGTGAATCCAGCCAATATTTCCGATTTTTTAAGTGTTTTACAGCGAAAACACAATATAGCATTATATTAGCTTACTACAATAACCTACCACACTACCGCATTCATTCATCAAGGCACGTTAGCGATAGCAATAGGCACGTTAGCGATAGGGAATAAACCAAAGCAAAAGATATTAATTTTCACTAACCTTCATAAAACTTCATCAGATGACAGTCCTATAACATCAGGTTATACATACACTTATGTTTTGTTCGAAAATGTGCATATTTAGAGCTGAAATCAGTGGTTATACATTGTGCTAATGTAGCATCTTTTTCCCAGAATGTGCGGATATTTTTATGACACTTAACTATTCTGTTCACTCTAACTATTCATAAACGTTACTAGAAAATACATGTTGTATAGGAAATGATAGATACTTCTTAATGCTCTTAATGTTCTTAATGCAATCGCCGTGTTAGAATTCTAAAAATAACTTCATTACGACATCCAGCTTAGTTATAGCGAGAGAGTACCCAAAATCTGGGCGCAAATGACTATTTCACATGTTCGACAGATATATGAAATAGCATCATAAAATGGGTCCTACTTTTGATGATCTTTCATCAGAATGTTGTACAAGGGGTCCTTTGTCCAGAACAATCGTTGTTTGGTTTTAGAATGTCCTCTTCTCCAGTCAATTAGCACGGAAAGCTAGCAAAGTAGCGCGAAGCTCTCCTTCCTGAACAAAGGCACACAACGCAACACGCCTAACGTCCCGAATAAATTTCAATAATCTAATAAAACTATATTGAAAAAACATACTTTTTTTTAATTTTATTTTTATTTATTTTTATTTTTTATTTTATCCCATTTTCTCCCCAATGTTCGTGGTATCCAATCGCTAGTAATTACTATCTTGTCTCATCGCTACAACTCCCGTACGGGCTCGGGAGAGACGAAGGTTGAAAGCCATGCGTCCTCCGAAGCACAACCCAACCAAGCCGCACTGCTTCTTAACACAGCGCGCCTCCAACCCGGAAGCCAGCCGCACCAATGTGTCGGAGGAAACACCGTGTACCTGGCCCCCTTGGTTAGCGCGCACTGCGCCCGGCCCGCCACAGGAGTCGCTGGAGCGCGATGAGACAAGGATATCCCTACCGGCCAAACCCTCCCTAACCCGGACGACGCTATGCCAATTGTGCGTCGCCCCACGGACCTCCCGGTTGCGGCCGGCTGCGACAGAGCCTGGGCGCGAACCCAGAGACTCTGGTGGCGCAGTTAGCACTGCGATGCAGTGCCCTAGACCACTGCGCCACCCGGGAGGCCCTGAAAAAACATACTTTACGATGATATTGTCACATGTATCAAATAAAATCAAAGCCGGAGATATTAGTCGTCTATAACGACAGCTTATCAGAAGGCAAAACCAGGTCCCTTCACGCGCTCTCCAGAAAACAGGAAACTGGTGACACGTCATGCCGAGAGCTTTTATTCGACCCCAGATCAAGTTATTCACTCCATTTCTTCTCTCACTGCCTGTCGACATCTAGTGGAAGACGTATGAAGTGCATGTATTCTAATAAATATCAAGGACATTTATTGGCAGGCCCTAGAACAGAGCATCGATTTCAGATTTTCCACTTCCTGTCAGGAAGTTTGCTGCCAAATGAGTTCTGTTTTACTCACAGATATAATTCAAACGGTTTTAGAAACTAGAGAGTGTTTTCTATCCAATAGTAATAATAATATGCATATTGTACGAGCAAGAATTGAGTACGAGGCCGTTTAAATTGGGCACGATTTTCCCCCAAAGTGAAAACAGCACCCTCTGTCCTCAACAGGTTAACTACGCAAGTCAGTTAAGAACAAATTCTTATTTTCAATGACGGCCTAGGAACAGTGGGTTAACTGCCTTGTTCAGGGACAGAACGACATTTTTACCTTGTCAGCTCGGGGATTCGATCTTGCAACCTTTAGGTTACTAGTCCAACGCTCTAACCACTAGGCTACCTGCCACCCCACATGCATATACACACTCGCATTCAAACGCACACATACGGACATTCACACATGTAAATAGTGCCACACGTGCACTCAAACGTATACAGTTGCTGTTTTGATTGATGTAGTCCTTGATGTCTTTTGTTTTTGCATTGTTGTTTTCCTTTGTCTTTCTCCTTTTTCTCTTGTGCTCCTTTTGTTGGTTGTTGGTTCCTTTAGGGGGGGGACAGTGGCTGGTGGGGGGGGGCTGGGAATGGAGGGAAAGGTTTTTTCGGGGGGCAGTGGGGGGGATCTCGGATGGTTTAAGGGCAGCTCTTGTGGAACTGTGGGAGAATCTTGGATGGTTGGTGGCCTGGCTGTTGGGAGCTTGGGCCGGTGGCCGATAGGTTGCTGGTTCGGGTCCCCGTTTTGACTTGGTGGGAGATCTGTCGGCGTGCTCCTTGGGCGGGGCGCTTGACCCTGGTTGCTCCTGTGAGTCTCTCTGGTTGGGAGTCTGTTAGATGACTGAATGTAATGTAAATGTTGAGCGGCTTCACTGCAGGTAGATTGTATGTTTTAATATTCAATAATATATATATTTTATTTTTTTACTGAGGCAGTGGTGTGTGTGTGTGACCGACCATCGTCCTTGTCCTCCTGGCACAGACACAGAGAGATACCACTCTAATAGGGTGCACAGGAAAATAGAGAGTGAGAAAGGGGGGTTGGGTTGCCAGACGTGGATACTCGAGCACAGGTTAATCTACTAATTGGGAGCAGAGGGAGAAAGGTTGCCAGATTGTGATGGCCACCAGGAAGGGCCGTTTAAGGGGGACATCTGTTCCTGTTGGAGAGGAGAGAAGAAGCGCCGTGTGGGGCTCCCCTGACTTCCTCTCATCTCTCTATCATCTCTCTATCACCCCTCTATATATACAAGGCCCCAGCAGCCCAGGGTCCCCCTCTAAAGTACCAATGGTTCCTACCACTCCACCAATCGCTGATCAAAGAGACTATGCCATCTACTCAATTATGGGGGTTTTGTTGCTGGACTAGTTAGTATTAAGAATCTGCGTAGTAGCAAAGGGTTAGAACTCTGAACTCAACACAGTTAAAGAGGTCTAATTGGATGCAAGGCTTCTTGGGGGAGCACATGCTTGTTGTTTTTGTAAAGCCAGGGTTTTTAGATTGTGGCGTCAGCTTGATGATATCAGTAATAATCAGCAACATGGTTCATTCGTTCCATTTGAAACCTTCTGTGCCTCAACATTTCCCAGCCAAAAGGAAGCAGGGTTGGGTTCAATTTGAATATAGTTTGGATTTGGATTGGGCCCAAAATATTACTGCTGATTTGGGGACCGGCACTGTAAATTAGTGTAAGATCAGATGTGATGGTGCAATGCATCTGACTGTTATACATTCAGTATGTCAATCTTTTAATTGTCCCTATGTAAATAAAGTATTGGAATGACATGCTGTGATCTGATTGGCTGTTGGTCCCTCAGGTTACGCCATACTGCAAGCCATCATGGAGAAGGCGGGCCAGAACAGCTGGCAGGTGAGCGCCATCTGTGTGGAGAAATTCAACGACGCGGCCTACCGGCGCCTCCTGGAGGACCTGGACCGACGGCAGGAGAAGAAATTTGTCATCGACCTGGAGGCCGAGAGGCTCACCAACATGCTGGAGCAGGTGAGATCAGTCAGTCAGTCAGTCAGTCAAGGCAGGCAGACAGGCAGAGAGGAAGGAAGACAGGCAGTTAGGCAGTCAGACAGGATAAGTTTGAGAAGCTCACCAACAGGCTAGAGTAGGTGAATTAATCAATCAATCAATCAATTGTGACCAACCAGCTCAATTCAGTCTCAAGTAGCATAATTTGTAATTGTGTTTTTTGCATTGGATAAAAGTAGAGACTCAGAGCTAGAAAATTGTATATCATACACTACAGTCGAGTATAATGGGAAAGTAATTCTGCTTTGAAAGTTGATAAACTTGTAACCCCACTTTTGAGAAAATGTCTCTTGAATGTTTTGGTACACCTACTGGAGAGCTCTTTGTCTACACCCATTCAGCATCGTTCAAACCCACTTAACCTCTAACACCTCCCAAACCCGGATCCGGGAGCACCCCCCACCACCCCCCACTGACTAGCATAGCTAGCATAGCGTCACAAGTAAATACTAGCATCTAAATATCATTCAATCACAAGTCCAAGATACCAGATGAAAGATCCACTTCTTGTGAATCCAGCAATCATTTCTGATTTGTAAAATGTTTTACAGGGAAGACACAATATGTAAATCTATTAGCTAACCACGTTAGCAAAAGACACCATTTTTCTTTGTCCACCATTTTTTCTCTCCACCAGTAGCTATCACCAATTCGGCCAAATAAAGATATTGATAGCCACTAACCAAGAAAAAACCTCATCAGATGACAGTCTGATAACATATTTATTGTATAGGATAGGTTTTGTTAGAAAAATGTGCATATTTCAGGTAGAAATCATAGTTTACAATTGCACCCACCATCACAACTCGACTAGAATAAATACAGAGAGCAACGTGTATTACCTAATTACTAATCATAAAACATTTCTTAAAAATACACAGCACACAGCAACGGAAAGACACAGATCTTGTGAATTCAGACAATATTTCAGATTTTCTAAGTGTTTTACAGCGAAAACACAATAAATCGTTATATTAGCATACCACATGTGCAAACGTTACCCGAGCATTGATTCAAGGCAAAAAGAGCGATAGCATTATCACCACCAAAATGTATTAATTTTTTCACTAACCTTCTCAGAATTCTTCCGATGACACTCCTGTAACATCATATTACAACATACATATAGAGTTTGTTCGAAAATGTGCATATTTAGCCACAAAAAAACGTGGTTATACAATGAGAATAGTAGCAAAACTGGCCTGAAAATGTCGGGCGCCATATTGGACAGTGATCTAGTCTAATGAATAAATATTCATAAACTTGACTAAAAAATACAGGGTGGACAGCTATTGAAAGACAAATTAGTTCTTAATGCAATCGCTGAATTACATTTTTTAAATTATCCTTACTGTGCAATACAGGGTGCGCCAAAGCGAAGCTACCCCAAAGAAAATGGCGGAATATGCGTTTAACATTTTTCTACAGAACAACGATTTATCATCATAAATAGTTCTTACTATGAGCTGATCTTCCATCAGAATCTTGGGCAATGTATCCTTTCTCCGGTCTAATCGTCTTTTGGTCGAAAGATGTCCTCTTGTCCCGTCGAAATGGCCACTAACGTTCGGCATGTACTAGAAAAGTGCCCAGCTCTTGGAAGTGCGTCACAAAGAAATGCCAGAAAATCGCACTAAACGGATATAAATTGCTATAAAACGGTTTAAATTAACTACCTTATGATGTTTTTAACACCTATAACGAGTAAAAACATGACCGGCGATATATTACTGGCTAAACCAAAGCTTGGAAAGAGGCCAGTCCGACGTCCATCGTGCGCCAAGCGCAGGGAAGAAAAGACATGTACTTCCGCTCTTTGGTCTTTTATACAGGCCCTGATTGCGCAATCGACTCCATTCAAATTGTCACCACTTACTGACATCTAGAGGAAGGCGTAGGCAGTGTTTGTATCCCCATAGCATTCACAGGGACATTAAAACTGACCTGGGACCAGAGGCCAAGATTTCTGAAATCTCACTCCCTGTCAGGAAAAGTGCTGTAGAATGAGTTCTGTTCCACTCAGAGACATAATTCCAACGGTTATAGAAACTAGAGAGTGTTTTCTATCCAATAATAATAATAATATGCATATTGTACGAGCAAGAATTGAGTACTAGGCAGTTTAATCTGGAGACCAATTTATGCTAAGTCGAAACAGCACCCCCTATATTCGCAAGAATTAAGCCTTAGACCCACCCATCTCTTTAAGAATTCACATGTGAGGCCACGTGCTAAACAGAATGAATATGGTAGTGTAGTAAACAACCAAAGATTTCAAGACTAATGGCTGGTTTATACTACGTCTATCAACGTGTCTGTAGACAGTTGTCACAGTGACATCATGAACATTCTATTGTTGTACGACATCAAACTTGTCGTTAACGTTATAAAAAAGTATAAACACAAAAACGACAGGCTGCATGACATCAGCAGCCTGGTGGTCCAAAATAGCATAACTGGTGTATTTTAACACCAATAAACCCATCCATTTAAAAATCTAGCAAACCAGGCAACTAAAAGCAATTTTACAAGTCCTCAACTGGCAGCATAATTAAATTAAATAGTACCCGCAAAACACCAGTCTCAACATAAACAGTGAAGAGGCGACTCCGGGATGCTGGCTTTCTAGGCAGAGTTGCAAAGGAAAAGCCATATCTCAGACTGGCCAATAAAAAGAAAAGATTAAGATGGGCAAAAGAACACAGACACTGGACAGAGGAACTCTGCCTAGAAGGCCAGCATCCCGGAGTCGCCTCTTCACTGTTGAAGTTGAGACTGGTGTTTTGCAGGTACTATTTAATGAAGCTGCCAGTTGAGGACTTGTGAGGCGTTTCTCAAAGTAGACACTCTAATGTACTTGTCCTCTTGCTCAGTTGTGCATCGGGGCCTCCCAATCCTCTTCCTATTCTGGTTAGGGCCAGTTTGCACTGTTCTGTGAAGGGAGTAGTACACAGCGTTGTACTAGATCTTCAGTTTCTTGGCAATTTCTCACATGGAATAGCCTTCATTTCTCAGAACAAGAATAGACTGACGAGTTTCAGAAGAAAGTCCTTTGTTTCTGGCTATTTTGAGCCTGTAATCGAACCCACAAATGCTGATGCTCCAGATACTCAACTAGTCTAAAGAAAGACAGTTTTATTGCTTCTTTAATCAGGACAACAGTTTTCAGCTGTGCTAACATAATTGCAAAATGGTTTTATAATGATCAATTAGCCTTTTAAAATGATAAACTTGGATTAGCTAACACAACGTGCCAATGGAACACAGGAGTGATGGTTGCTGATAATGGGCCTCTGTACACCTATGTAAATATTTCATAAAAAATCTACCGTTTCCAGCTACAATAGTCATTTACAACATTAACAATGTCTACACTGTATTTCTGATCAATTTTATTTTAATGGACAAAAAAATTTGCTTTTCTTTCAAAAACAAGGACATTTCTAAGTGATCCCAAACTTTTGAACAGTAGTGTAATCTTTTAAATTAACAAAATACTTTTTCACATAGGTAATGCACTGGAGCTTTAATAGTCTTGTATTCGTGGATCAATATAGCCATCTGCAGTGTGGGCAATTTTTTTCTTTCCAGCAGCCCCCACCCCCCCATGTCGATAAAAGGATCGCAGCACCCATACCCACAAACTACTTCCTGCAGCTATGCGCCACTCAGTTGCCTGTACTGTATGTAGTCAGAGTTGAATTAACCAAATAACCCCCTTCTCTGTTTCATAGTGTACTCCTCCGCCTCCCCCAGGCAACCAGTGTCTCTATCTCACATTTCAATTATTCAGCAAATCTCTGCTCCGGCATATCACTGTGCTAACAACTCTGTGTGTGTGTGTTTGTGTGTGTGTGTGTGTGTGTGTGTGTGTGTGTGTGTGTGTGTGTGTGTGTGTGTGTGTGTGTGTGTGTGTGTGTGTGTGTGTGTGTGTGTGTGTGTGTGTGAGATAGATATATATATATATATATATATATATATATATATATATATATATATATATCCCTGGACACACAACCAACAGTATCCATTATATCTATGTAGGCCTCAGTACACACAACATCTAAATTAGCAGGTCAAATCTTCTTTTTTTTTTTTTACCTCTGCATGGGTCCCCTTTTAAAGGGTAATTAAAAAAAAAATTTTGCTTATTTTTAACTTCCCTCAGGTGTTATTGTTTCCTCCAAACCGGTTTTCATTTTGTTACCTGGTTATTTAGCGATGTCCAGAAAAATGTAGCTCGCATTTTTGGAGAATGGAGCTATGCTAGTGGAAACAGATTATATTTGTAAGCGAGACATTCAAACACATTAGGCTAAAACTTTAAAGACACAACAATGGATGCTTTACAGAGCATTCATAAAGTCTTAATAATCAATTCGTAGATACTGTACCTCACAAATCATCTATAAGCAGAGTCATACTACATGGCGACGTAAGCGGCAGCTGTCTTGAGTTCAAAGTCTGTTTAGCTATTTGATCTGCTTGTGTTCAATGATGATGATGATGACGATGATGACAATGATTCAATGAACATTCTCTGTCTCTCTCTCCATGCCGGGAACATTGTCATGTCTTGCCTCGCCTCAAAGTGTCTGTCTGTCTTTTTCCTTGTGTGGTACTCATCCGGATGCCTACTCATTTGTTTAGACAGTCGGCAGGTCTGATTTCTCCCCATGAAAGACAATGTTCACGCGGTGGCAAGCCGCACACACTGGGGTGTCATTCAACTGACAGCCAATTAAGCATGCTAATGCTAATTCAGTCGGGTTCAATTAAAATCTGTCGAACGTTTGTCCCTTTCCAGTCGGGTTGACTTAACGTTTCTCTAACGTTTCTCCTCCCCTTCTCTCGCAGATTGTCAGCGTCGGAAAACATGTCAAAGGCTACCATTACATCATGGCTAACTTGGTGAGGGGAAAAAATCCTGGCATGTCTTGACTACATCCTTATTCTTCCTTCTTCTCTCTGTCTCTCTCCCCCCCCCCCCCCTCTCTTCTCGTCTATGTAATTAGTATTCAGCCCATTTCCACAGTGACAGTGTATTAATGATGTCCAGAGCAGGACAGCTCAGTGTGTGTGTGTGTGGGTGTGTGCATGAGTGGGAGTGTGGGTGTGAGTGTGACACAGCATTGGAGGCATCAGAGCACTGGGCTGAGAGAGATTACTGTTGGCACAATCCTTCTTACCAGCTCTCTGCTATAGAAGCAGGGCGTCGACAGAATTCAGACTCAGCCGGTGATCTTAGAAAAGGCTAGGGGAGAATTCGGAGAAGTGTTTGGTGTCCTTTTATGTTGTGGTATCACATACTGTACATGGTCCTGTCTCTGTTTCTCTCCTTTTCTCGCTCTCTTTGCCTCTCTTCTCTTCCCCTTCTTCTTCTCTCTCTCCCACCATATCTCACTTTATTTCTATCCCTTTTTCTAATTACCTTTTGCCTACCTCCATCACTCTCCTTACCTCTATCTATAAATATCATTCTCTCATCCTCTCTCTTCTTCTCTGCCCTCTGCCTCCATCCGTACCAAACGCTCCATCTCGCCCCCCTTCCCCCCACTCTCTCTCCCAGGGGTTTAAGGACATCAACCTGGAGCGCTTCATGCATGGAGGGGCCAACGTGTCGGGCTTTCAGCTGGTGGACTTCAGTAACCCCATGGTCATCAAGCTGATGCAGCGCTGGAACAAGCTGGACCAGAGGGAATACCCAGGCTCCGACAGCCCCCCGAAGGTAACACCCTACCTAGGGGTTAATAAGTCCTCTTTCATCTTCACTAATGTCCTGCATTCTCCCCCATCCCCTGAAGAGGGACAGCTCCCTCCCATGGTACACTATGCCTGGGGGTTCTCTGGTGTATCTCTCCTCTAAGGTTTGGAGGATAGCACCCAGGGAGGATTTGTCAGAGCTGAGTCAATCAGGATCAGACCTGAGACCTTTTCCAATGCCATGCCTGTCCTTCTGGGCTCACTTTATGTGGCTTTAGGATTCTACAAGACCAAATGCAGAGGTGCAGGGTTAGCTAGGGCATGGAGACGTTCACACACACATACATACACACACACACACACACACACACACACACACACACACACACACACACACACACACACACACACACACACACACACACACACACACACACACACACACACACACACACACACACACACACACAAGCACAAACACTTAAAATACCTTGCAGTACCTGCTAACCTGCTAACAGTCTCATCTGCACTGTCAAGGGCCAGGTGCAAGTCAAATTGTATTTGTCACATGCGCTGAATACAACAGGTATTCAGCGCACAGTGAAATGCTTACTTACAAGCCCTTAACCAACAATGCAGTTTTAAGAAAAAATAAGTGTTAAGTAAAAAAATAGATAATAGAAAATAAAAATAATAGATAATTAAAAAGCAGCATAAAATAAAAATCGAATCAAATTTTATTGGCACATTCAAATGGTTAGCAGATGTTATTGCGAGTGCAGCGAAATTCTGGTGCTTCTAGTTCCGGCAGTGCAGCAATATCAACAAGTAATCTAACAATTCCACAACAGCTACCTTATATTGTGCATCTGTAAAGGTTTGTGAGGGTTTTGGGTGACAAGCCAAATTTCTTCAGCCTCCTGAGGTTGAAGAGGCGCTATCGCCTGGGATCGCACAGGGCGAGGTTGATACCCAGGGCCTCAGGCTTAATGATGAGCTTGGAGGGTACTATGGTGTTGAATGCTGAGCTGTAGTCAATGAACAGCATTATTAAACTTGGCGCTCCGGTACCACTTGCTGTGCGGTAGCAGAGAGAACAGTCTATGACTACGGTGGCTGGAGTCTTTGACAATTTTTTGGACCTTCCTCTGACATCGCCTTGTATAGAGGTCCTGGATGGCAGGAAGCTTGGCCCCAGTGATGTACTAGGCCGTATGCACTACCCTATGTAGTGCCTTGCGGTCAGAGGCAGAGCAGTTGCCATAACAGGCAGTGATACAACTGGTTAGGATGCTCTCGATGGTGCAGCCGTAGAACTTTTTGAGGATCTGAGGAGCCATGACAAATCTTTTCAATCTCCTGAGGGGGAATAGGCTTTGTCGTGCCCTATTCACGACTGTCTTGCTGTGTTTGGACCATGATAGTTTGTTGTTGATGTGGACACCAAGGAACGTGAAACTCTCAACCTGCTCCACTACAGCCCCGTCGATGAGAATGGGGGCATGGTCTGTTCTCCTTTTCTTGTAGTCCACAAACATCTCCTTTGTCTTGATCATATTTGAGGGAGAGGTTGTTATCCTGGCACCACATGGCCAGATCTCTGACCTCCCTATAGGATGTTGCAGAAGGAGGTGTTTAGTCCCAGGGTCCTTAGCTTAGTGATGAGCTTTGAGGGCACTATGATGTTGAACGCTGAGCTGTAGTCAATGAATGGCATTCTCACCTAGATGTCCCTTTTGTCCAGGTGGGAAAGGGCAGTGTGGAATGCAATAGAGATTGCATCATCTGTGGATCTTTTGGGGCGGTATGCAAATTGGAGTGGGACTAGGGTTTCTGGGATAATGGTGTTGTGAGCCATGACCAGCCTTTCAAAGCACTTCATGGCTACAGACGTGAGTGCTACGGGTCGGTAGTCATTTAGGCAGGTTACCTTAGTGTTCTTGGGCACAGGGACTATGGTGGTCTGCTTGAAACATATTGGTATTACAGACACTTGCCAATTGGTCAGCGCATGCTCGGAGTACACGTCCTGTTAATCCGTCTGGTCCTGCGGCCTTGTGAATGTTGACCTGTTTAAACGACTTACTCACATCGGCTACTGAGAGCGTGATCACGCAGTAGTCCGGAACAGCTGATGCTCTCATGCATGCTTCAGTGTAGCTTGCCTCAAAGCGAGCATAGAAGTAATTTAACTCATCTGGTAGGCTTGTCACGGCTGTGCTTCCCTTTGTAGTCTGTAATACTTTGCAAGCCCTGCCACATCCGACGAGCGTCAGAGCCGGTGTTGTACGATTCAATCTTAGTTCTGTGTTCTGTGTATTTACAATGACGGCCTACACCAACCAAACCCGGCCGACGCTGGGCAAATTGTGCGCCTCCCTATGGGACTCCCAATCACGGCCGGTTGTGATACAGCCTGGATTCGAACCAGGGTGTCTGTAGTGACTCCTCTAGCACTGAGATGCAGTGCCTTAGAAGCCAGTGACTGATGTGTTCTACTCCTCAATGCCATCGGAAGAATCCTGGAACATATTCCAGTCTGTGCTAGCAAAACAGTCCTGTAGCTTAGCATCTGAAACATCTGACCACTTCTTTATTGACCGAGTCACTGGTGCGTCCTTGTTTTTGCTTGTAAGCAGGAATCAGGCGGATAGAATTATGGTCAGATTTGCCAAATGGAGGACGAGGGAGAGCTTTGTACACGTCTCTGTGTGTGGAGTAAAGGTGGTCTGGAGTTCTTTTTTCTCTGGTTGCACATTTAACATGCTTTTAGAAATGAGGTAAAACTGATTTAAGTTTCCCTGCATTAAAATCACCAGCCACTAGGAGTGCCGCCTCTGGATGAGCATTTTCCTGTTTGCTTATGGCCATATACAGCTCATTGAGTGCGGTCTTAGCGCCAGCATCGGGTTGTGGTGGTAAATAGACAGCTACAAAAAATATAGATGAAAACTCTCTTGGTAAATACTGTGGTCTACAGCTTATCATGAGATACTTCAAGACTTTCTTATGATTCGATTTCTTGCACCGGCTGTTGTTTACAAATAGACACAGAATGCCAGCCCTTGTCTAACCGGAGGTGGCTGTTCTATCCTGCCGATGCAGCAGAAACCCGCCAGCTGTATGTTATTCATGTCGTCGTTCAGCCACGACTCTGTGAAACATAAGATATTACAGTTTTTAATGTCCCGTTGGTAGGATATACGTGATCGTAGCTCGTCTATTTTGTTATCCAATGATTGTACGTTGGCTAATAGGACTGATGGTCGAGGCAGATTACCTACACGTCTTCTGATCTTTACAAGGCACCCCGACCTACATCCCCGATATATCTTTCTCATGCGAATCACAGGGATTTGGGCCTTGTCGGGTGTCTGAAGTAAATCCTTTGCATCCGAATCGTTAAAGAAAACATCTTTATCCAGTACAAGGTGAATAATCGCTGTCCTGATATCTAGAAGCTCTTTTCGGCAGAAACATTTAAGTACAAAATAAGTTACAAATAATGCGAAATAACACACACAATAGCACAATTGTTTAGGAGACCGTAAAACGGCAGCCATATCCTCCAGTGCCAGGCAATGGGATTGTATCTCAATCCTCTCTCTGTCTCACACCTGTGGACTTTCTCAGTGTTGGAATAGTAGAGCCCAATGCCTGAGGGAGCTCCACTCTTGCTAGGGGGCCATGGCCATGGGCACTGGTGCTTTAGCTAACTTTAGCTGGCCTGCTGCACTTGACTGCACTGGACTGCACTCTATCAGGCTTGGCTTGGCTCAGCTTGGGTGGGCTGGGGTGGGGTGGGGTGGACTACAGTGGGTTAAAGGGACAGTTCACTTTTTTGACGTTCTAGCTCATTTTTAACATACTGAGGGTGTCGTCATTTCATCCAAACCATTTTTTAAGCTTGTTTGCTGGTTATTTAACAACATCCAGAGTGTAGCGATCCCAGGGGAAACGGATCAAAAAAGCCTTGGGAAATATCTTTGCCTAACGCAGAGAGGAGCGCGGTTGCTTTCCCCATGCTTTTAAATGTACTGCTAACTGGATCAATGAATTTTCACCAGCATGGCTTCATGCGCCAAAAATGCTAACCATGAGATTCTGGTTGTTGCTAAATAACCAGCAAAGGAACTTAAAAACGGTTTGGATAAAACAACAACAAAGAAGTTGAAAATAAGCTAAAACTTAAATAAATAACTCTCCCTTTAAGGGTCTCGGTGACCAGCAGTCACCCACCACCCGCATCATGAGTCAGAAGCTCTGAGTGCTGAGCTGCACTGCCTTGGGATAGAGGGGAGAAGGAGGGAGGGAGTGATGGAGGGAGGGAGAAGAGAGAGGGAATGGATGGAGAGAGGGAGAGAGACTGGGAGAAGAGAGAGAAAAAACATTAGACCATTTCAGTTTGTCCGTGATGTGTACGCCGAGGAACTTAACTTTCCACCTTCTCTACTACTGTGCCGTCGATGTGGACAGGGGGGTGCTCCCTCTGCTGTTTCCTGAAGTCCACGATCATCACCTTTGTTTTGTTAACGTTGAGTGTGAGGTTATTTTCCTGACACCACACTCCGAGGGCCCTCACCTCCTCCCCTGTAGGCCGTCTCGTCGTTGTTGGTAATCAAGCCTACCACTGTAGTGTCGTCTGCAAACTTGATGATTGAGTTGGAGGTGTGTGTGTGTAAGAGTGTGTTTTTGATCCCTTATCACCATTCCAATGTTCTCCCTACCAAACAGCCTCTGTCTCTGCTGTACAGTAGCACCATTCATCATTGCTGTATTGAGTGGAGCACCACTATGTCCTGGTCACAGTCTAGATGGAGGTCAACCAAACAGCCACAACACCCTCATAACTCCTTGGTAGGATTGTCCCTCTTATCTCTTCAAGTGCCCAGACTCTTATTGATGGCCTGCCTGTGCCAGTCGGTGCTAACCTTCGTGCCCAGGGTGCGGCTGACATCAGCCGGGGTTATCAAACTGTTTATCGCCCCCTTGCCCCACATTGATATAGGAAGCATGTCTGCCCCGACAGGGGGTTGATGGTCCACAGACACATAAACACATAAGTCCCCCTCACCCTCCCACCTAGCTACCCACACACACACACACGCACCCTGTGCCCCCCACCCTCCACACACACACACTGCGCCCCCCACAGAGAGCTGTAATGAGTGAGGGAGGGATGAGGGAGAGCTGGGTTAATGAGTAGGATTCCCCCAGGCCAGAGGCAAAGTTACAGTGCCTTCAAAAAGTATTCACATCCTTTGACTTTTTCCACATTTGGTGGTGTTTGGCGTCACACGCCGAGAGAGTTTGTCATAATGCAACAGTCTTCCTTGACGCAAATAATGTGTTTTATGCCCATTGCACACACGCAGAAACCTTTCCCTCGTTTCATCCCCCTACCACACACACACACCTGACGATTCTCTCCTGTTCCCCAGTACACGTCGGCTCTGACGTACGACGGTGTGATGGTGATGGCAGAGGCCTTCAGGAACCTACGTAGGCAGAAGGTTGACATCTCTCGCCGGGGCAATGCTGGGGACTGTCTGGCTAACCCCGCCGCCCCCTGGAATCAGGGCATTGACATGGAGCGCACCCTCAAACAGGTATCTACCACTGCACCTCAAAGCCATTTCGGTTCATGAATGACCTCATTTCTGCAAACTCTATGATATCCACAAAGGACAAACTGTCAACACTACAAACTGTTTCCTATGAAATGTGCTCTTATTTAAAATAGAACGAAGGTATACCTGCATTCTATGTGACTCTGATGATAGTGTCTTGTCCTGTGTACAGGTCTGGCTGCAGGGATTAACAGGTAATGTCCAGTTTGACCACTATGGACGCAGGGTCAACTACACCATGGACGTGTTTGAGCTGAAGAACAACGGACCCAGACGAGTAAGATGACTACTGGCCCACCAGTCATTTGAAAACATGATAACTATATGTTTGAATATCTATTTACTATATGTTTCATTTTATTCTCAATTTCCATCACTGCCCATGCTTTCTAGCTATCACCATAATAACTACACCATAATACCACTATACCATAATCATTTGAATAACAAATGTTTTGTTTGTTTCATTTCATTTTCAATTTCCATGGTTTAAAATGCCAGAAGAGAGTGAACATCTGTTTATCTGTTTCTCATCTTATTATTGTCTGTGTGTCTGTAGAACCTGGGTATTGTGTATTAGTGATTAACAGTAGCGTGAACAGTATACTCAGGCTTCGAGAATGTGTGTGTGTGTGTATTTTGCCGTGTCCTGTATATTGTTTTCAGTGCTGTGTGTGTGTGTGTGTGTGTACGTGCAGGACTCCAGCCAACTACGGTACGTGAATAGAGAGAGGTGGAGCAGTAGAGTGAGAGAGAGAGTGATGGAGGAGAGAGAGGGGGATGAAGTGGAGGGGTGGTTGGGCCTACCCACAGGCTGGCTCTGCATGCTTAGGGTCAAATACACCTATACATACATGCCATCCCTTTCTCTCTCCCCTCCCTTCTTCCTGCTCAATGGCAGACACCAGCAGGATGAAACAAAACCTGTTTAGCTTTATTATATACCATGTATAAAACAGTATTTTGGCAGACATATTCACTTCCTTAGCTTGACTCACCTATTATATGACTCAGATTCATATACTGTACAATACAAAACTAAACATTGTGCATTTTTATACATGGCACAACCAAGCATACAATGTGTGTGACTCTTCTCCTTTGCTTGTATACACAACATATCTCAGATAGTCTCAGAGATCCTAACATCACATAATTAACACAAAAATACTGGAAACGACACATACTCTACGGTGAGTAATCAGGACAAACGCATTCAAACAATGAAGAAATCATACCACGCACGCACACACACCCTGGCCGTTCCACTCACAGTCCTCTCATTGTCTCCAGATGGGTTACTGGACGGATTCAGACAAGCTGGTTCTGATCCAGAATGAAGCCCTCAATCCCAACGAAATCATGGAGAACAGAACTGTCGTGGTCACCACTATCATGGTAAGACGCACTACAATCCTACTAACACACATGTACACGTGTACACACACACACACACACACACAGAGACACACGTGTCTCACACACACACACAAAAGAGACACAGACACACACTAGCACTCTCAAGTCTTAAGCTGTGTTCGAATACCCATACTAACATACGGTATACTACATACTTAATGAGTATATACTATTAGTTAATTTTAGTATACTGTAAATGAACGGTATCCTTTCGGTTGAGCGTACTAGAGGTCTAGCGCTCTCAAGTCTTAGTGTTCTCCCCGGAAAAGCTCTACTCTACTTTCATTCAGTCACACAAACACACACCTTATCCAAAACACACGTCAACATTGGCACTGCAGATGCTTTTGAGATGTTGTTCCACTAGGTGTGATGGAGATTGTAAAAATGTCACTAAGTGCAGTACCTGCCATGACTAGTCTAGTCCCCTTTATAAAATGCATGAGCTGCATTCTGTATCCTTGCCAGAGACTGCTACAGCCGCATTTTAACAGCTGTCAGTCAATTTGGCCAGACAAAGTCAGATTCTATTACTCAAACACACGGACACACACGGACACACACACACACACACACACACATGCACACACACACACACACACACACACAAAAACAGGCAAACGCATGTACTCACAAACCCACAAACACACGTGTGCACACAGAAACATACACAGAACTCTCTGGGCCCAACTCTCTCTTCCACAGCACTCATTGTTTACGTACTAGTAGGCCTACAGGACCCAACTGATACCTTGGCACAAAATGGCTGCCTGTTTGCTTGGTTTCTCTTAGTGAAATTTGGACTAATACTGTAACCCTGTCTGTACCACAATTCAAAATGGCCACCGGTTGCATGGAATGTTAACTATGGGTACTAAATTAGAAGTCTTTTCATACTACTGAGCCGAGCCGAGCCAAAGCAAGCTGTGCTGAGCTGGCCTGGTTACGCATCCATCATAGTTGCTGGAACTGAGCTGAAAAGGACAATGTTAAAAGAACATTTCCACAGTTTGGCACGGTTTGGTTTGGGTCGGCATGATAGTGTGAAAACGGTGAAGATGTGCTGTGTTTCTGAGAGTGAAGGTGGCTGACTAGATAAGAGGAGATGGAGACAACAGGGTAAGAAAAGACAGAGTGAGTAGAGGAGGGATGGAAATGGGATTGGAGAGTCATACCTCAGCAGAATCCTCCTCTTTTCAGCCCCTGGTGAGGAAACCCATTTTAAGAAACTGAGAAACTGGACACAAGCAGAGCCCAAATGAAAGCCCATATTGGGAAACTGACGGACGGTATTGGACGTAACCAGAGCCAGAGTGAACCCCCTAAAGAAACAGACTGATGAAACAGAGAGCTGCGTCATGACTTCTAATGCACACCTTATTAGTTAACTGACCCAAGGGATGGATCTATCCAGAGCCAAAATGAACCCCCTCAAGAAGACACAAAATGGACACAGTCTGACCAAATTACGTGTTTTTTTAGAAGGAGCGAGATAGGAGCCACAATGGACCCTTCATCGTGCCTAAGGCCACAAGAATGCTTGATCTTCTTATCAAACATCACATCAACATGGTTGTACTTAACTGTGTGTGTGTGCGTGCGTGCTCGTGCGTGTGCGTGTGTCTCAAACAACTCTAGGATATAAATGTTCTTATTGCATGAATTTCCATGCCTGGCATATTCCAGGTGATTATGGTTGATACATTATTTGATATTGAAATGGATGTTAAGATGATTTTAACTAACTAACTTGAAAAATGCTCTGAGGCTGCTCTGAATCTGTGAGTTTCCATTCAGCTTTTGTATATAAGAGCTTTATAACACACCTTCTAAAGCACTGCCTAATTTCAGCTCATACAAACCACATCACCACGCTTCCATAGAGCATGATAATATCAGTGTTTAACTATGCTGGCTGTCTGGGATAGCATCTGTAATGTGTGTTTGCGCTTGATAATGCACTTGATAATGTTTGTTTACTGTAATACACACCAATTAAGCTTTTACTTCCGTATTACATTCTTTGCCAACTATGATAAGCCGAAACTGTAACTCAAACCTGGTTTGGTAATGCATTGAACCTCAACTGTACAGAAGTTTGTTATTGTCAGATAGTTGATCGATAAAGTTTTGGGAGAGGATGGATGAGATATCAGGAGTAGGGCATCATTAGGAAGTCGTCAGTTGTTATACTTCCTAATATGGATGCCGTCTAGGAGCTCCCCCTTTGATTCGCCTATAGTGAAGTGTCATTCACACTAAACTTTGAAAAGAGCCAGGTAGAGTCTGTTCAGCTGTTTGTCATGTAAATATGCAATTATTTCTGATGACAAGCCTTCATTTGGACTGGTATAGTAATCATTCATCCACAGTGGTAGCTCTGAATATGGCTCATCTCGAGCCTGATAGTAAACGCCTTTGTCCGTCGCTCGCCCGATTCATAGGCTATATTCTTCAAAGCGTTTCACACAAAAAAGCCATTAAAATTGGTGTTAAGTCAGATAATGAAAATACTTTATCACAATGGCACTCTGACTGAATGTATTTTGGCTTGGAGCTGCACACCTTTTTAGGCCTACAGTACTGAATGTCTCCTTATGGTAGCAAGGTAAACGTCATGTTTTAACCTTCTCAGAGCGTACATGGGACAAAATTGTGCCAAAACCCTACAAGGGACCAAAGGGAAACATTTCCTAATGTCTTTAGGACGTCCCCTGTTTGCTGATTGGTATGTAAGAATCAGAAAGGTATTTGAGAACTAGAAATGAGGGTATGTCAGAAATCAAATACCCATTTCACCCTCATATCAAGGACAAGGCAACAGAATGGTGTTTTATCCCAAACACAGCAGCTGGGGGGAATTACTGATAGCACCTGAACCTCAGCTGAGAAAGCACCTTGGACGTTTTCATATAGCTTTTTCTACTCATGCTTGAAATGTGCTCACTTTATTGAATGTCATGCAGCCAAGTGAAAAATAAAGGTTTGATTTGTGCAATAAGTGGTTGGTGATGACTGGGACACAGAGGAGCTGTTTTGAGAGAGAGAGCCTGTGTGTGTGTGTGTGTGTGTGTGTGTGTGTGTGTGTGTGTGTGTGTGTGTGTGTGTGTGTGTGTGTGTGTGTGTGTGTGTGTGTGTGTGTGTGTGTGTGTGTGTGTGTGTGTGTGTGTGTGTGTGTGTGTGTGTGTGTGTGTGTGTGTGTGTGTGTGTGTGTGTGTGTGTGTGTGTGTGTGTTTTGAATTTTAGCAGGGAGTCACCATTGAGACCAGTGTCTCTTTTAATACAATAGAAAGAACAAAAATTCAGCACAGACAAACATAAATATCTGTTGGTCACAGATACATAAAAACACTATCAACTTAAACAAACACATTCTTCATTATAACATTCCTCTGTCCACTCTCTAAATTGCCCCAGGGACACTAAGGTCTCTATGTGTACTGTTTTTGGAGAAGAACTAAAAGCTGATTTACAGTACCTAACTCTGAAGACACCAAAGTAGTCTCCAGAGTTAACCAACCCTGTGTTTTGGTATATCCTTGAGGGGACTAGAAGTCCTCAAAAGGCTAGTAAAACAAGAACAATTCCAGGGATTTGGGAACATTTCGCCAGCCCCCACATGGAAAACAAGCTACACTGAACTAAAATATTAACGCAACACTCAACAATTTCAAAGATTTTACTGAGTTATAGTTCATGTAAGGAAATCAGTCAATTGAAATACATGTATTAGGCCCTAATCTATGAATTTCACATGACTGGGAATACAGATATGCATCTGTTGGTCACAGATACCTTACAAAAAAAGGTAGGGGCGTAGGTCAGAAAACCAGTCAGTATCTGGTGTGACCACCATTTGCCTCATGCAGCGCGATATATCCTTCGCATAGAGCTGATCAGGCTGTTGACTGTGGCCTGTGGAATGTTGTCCCACTCCTCTTCAATGGTTGTGCGAAGTTGCTGGATATTGGCTGGAACTGGAACACCATTTTCGTACAAGTGGATCCAGAGCATTCCGAACATGCTCAATGGGTGACATGTCCGGTGAGTATGCAGGCCATAGAAGAACTGGGACATTTTCAGCTTCCAGGAGTTGTGTACAGATACTAGCAACTTGTGGCCGTGCATTATCATGCTAAAACATGAGGCGGTGGATGAATGGCACGAAGGGATGAAGGTATGAAGGGCCTCAGAATCTTGTCACGGTATCGCTTTGCATTCAAATTGCCATCGATAAAATGCAATTTTGTTCATTGTCCGTAGCTTATGCCTACCCATACCATAATCCCACCGCCACCATGGGGCACTTTGTTCTCAGCGTTGACATCAGCAAACCGCTCGCCCTCACGACGCACATCTGCCATGTCCCCGGTACAGTTGAAACCGGGATTTATCCATGAAGAGCACACATCTCCAGCGTGCCAGTAGCCATCAAAGGTGAGCATTTGCCCACTGAAGTCGGATACGATGGCGAACTGCAGTCAGGTCAAGACCCTGGTGAGTACGACGAGCATGCAAATGAGCTTCCCTGAGATGTTTTCTGACAGTTTGTGCAGAAATTCTTGTGCAAACCCACAGTTTCATCACCTGTCCGGGTGGCTGATCTCAGACCATCCCGCAGGTGAAGAAGCCAGATGTGGAGGTTCTGGGCTGACGTGATTACACATTGTTTGCATTTGTGAGGCCGGTTGGACATCCTGCCAAATTCTCAAAATGGTAGAGAAATTAACATTAAATTATCTGGCAACAGCTCTGGTGGACATTCCTGCAGTCAGCATGCCAATTGCACACTCCCTCAAAACTTGAGACATCTGTGGCGTTGTGTACTGTAACAAAACTGCACATTTTAGAGCAGCCTTTTATTGTCCCTAGCACAAGGTGTGAATGCTATTTAATCAGCTTCTTGATATTCCACAACTGTCAGGTGGATGGATTATCTTGGCAAAGGAAAAATGTTCACTTAAAGGGATGAAAGAAAATTGTGCACAGAATTTGAGAGAAATAAGCTTTTGGTGCGTAATAATTTTTTGGGAACAACACTTTACATGTTGTGTTTATATTTTTTTCAGTGTATTTTAAGCTTAGGGGTTAGGGTTAGAATTAAGGTTAGGGGTTAGAGAGAAAGAGACATGGAGTGCTTTGTTTGGTGTATAAAACCCTAGTGTGATTGGATGTTTAAGGTCAATATATAGCCAAGTATATAGTCTAGAGCCGTCATTCTGATGCTTCTTGTTGTACGTACTCCTCATCTATCAGACAGACTGCATCTGTCAATTTGAATGTCAACTCACATGCATTTATTGTCTTCAATATATACGTGTCTGTGCAGATGTATCATGCTCATACATGATACAAGGGCGCGTGCCCCCTCAGATTTAAAAAAATGTCAGATGTTTAATTAATTACTAAACTTCATATTTAAGCCCACGTTTGACATAATTATTTATAAAAAAAGATTTATCAGCGGTATTTTGCAGAGGGGTCACACTGACTGGACCAGGCAAAGAGTACCCCCCCCCCCCCATTCTCCCTTGTAAGTGGTTCCTTCCAAGGTGCAGCGTGGAGCAAAGAGGAGGAGAGAGTGTATAGTGATGGGCAGGACTCCCAGGAGGTATGTTTGTACATCTATTTGATCAAGCTATGTAGCCTATTGATACTTTCTTGATGAATAAATCAAACAAAAATGTTTTGTTTCTAAAACACTAGCCACCTAGCAAGTTTATGATGTTGGCTTTCTGTGGCAATTTTAGCATGTGAATCTTGGTGGGGCAAATTCCTCAAATTTTTTTTAGATGCATGCCAGCAAAGCCACTACACAACACAACACTAAACAATACATTAATTGCACTATAACGGTGACAAACTGTGCCCACACACTGTTAGGGCCTAGATAAAGCTGTCCCAACAGCAGTCCCAACACCTTACCACTGCTACACCTGGCTATCAGCAGAGCCTTGTCAGGCAGCGAAACAGTTCATTCAGCCTCTTTTACTGCCTTATAGAAAAACATAGTTGATATGGCTGACTTGCTTAAACAAAAGTGGTTTCTACTGACAATTGAGATGTACAAACTATGGCATAAGGGGACGGCGAGCGGATAAGAGGCATTAATGAAAAAGCTAGGATGGACCTAGTCTATATATATAGTATAGTATAGTATAGTATATATAATTCAGAACTTTTGAAATGTACAGCGACAGAATTCAGAACATGGGCCATTCTTACAGTATTCTCCCTGTACACCAAGTCAGAACCGTAGGATAAATAAAGGGGGCATATAAGCAGACAATGAAAGCTCTTACAATATTTGATGATAACATTTATCTAAAACAGGCTATAGGCTACATGTACACCACCAAGTCAGAACAGTAGGCTAAGTTATGAGGGGAAAAGGGACCACATTATTAGGGTGAGGCACATGGGCAACTAACATCTTACTACAAAACATACACTTAGTATTGCTTTCTTAGCTACAGTATACATACATATCTCCCTGGCATGTTGCAGCAGCATACAATACATTTTTGGACTCACCTTGTGCTGTGCTCACTTGAACAGGAACTCACTGAAGTCCGAGATTTCCCAATTCCAAGATTCCAGTTTTGAACGAGGCAGAAGTCATGCTGGATTGACACCATGGCAAATATTGAATGTTTATCCTTTTAAGCTTGGAGACCCTTAAATCCAGACTTGGGACCCCACTCCACTGAATAGCAGGCTAGTGATTGCATTGCAATGTTTGCAGTTAGACACTGATTCCTTCCAAACCACTCATTGCTGAATTTGCGATTTCCAATTTGTGTAATGTTTATGTCCAATGGCCGATGAGCACCAATACGTTTTATCTATTCTTTCTCTTCATATGTGACCGACCGGCTCAAATCATTCTTATGTAGCAAAATTTGAAATTGTGTTTTTTACATTAGTTAAATGTAGAGACTTCGAGCTACGAAATGGTATATCATGCACTACAGTTGAGGAACAATAGGAAAGTAATTCTGCATTGAAAGTTGATAAACTTGTAAATTAACTTTTGATAAAATGGCCTTGGAATGTTTTGGTACTACTACTGGAGAGCCCTTCTTTGTCTACACCCATTCAGCATCATTCACACCCTCTTAAGCTTTAGCCCCACCCATCTCTTTAAGGGTTGATCCGAGCGTTCTGTACTAACAACAGAAGTCAAGAACCCAAGCTAACTTGCAAGCTGCTTCCAGGCACAAATGAGAGAACAGCTCACTGAACATTACTCACCCTAGCAGAGCTGGTTAGGCTGTTATGTTATCCAGATCGTTGGTGACTGCAACTGTTCTGTCAGATTGTCTGTTTGTAAATTCAGAGCGTTTCACTCTCGGAGCATTCAGAGTGCACTCTGGACTCTCTGGCCGATGAGTAGGGTTGATCCGAACGTTCTGACCTCACAACAGCAGTCAAGCACCCAAGCTAACATTGGCTAACTTGCTAGCTACTTCCAGACACAAATGAGAGGCTGTTTTCATGTTATCCAGAGCGTTGGTGACTGTAACTGTGCTGCTGGCAACAATTTAGTTACGGTTGTCAGTTAAGAACAAATTCTTATTTACAATGACGGCCTGGGAACAGTGGGTTAACTGCCTTGTTCAGGGGCAGAACGACAGATTTTTACCTTGTCAGCTCAGGGATTTGATCTAGCAACCTTTCAGTTACTGGCCCAACACTCTAACCACTAGGCTTCCTGCCACCCCCATTTTAAAAAAACAGTGTTAGACAGGATTACCAAGACATACTGACCAGCTCAAATAGATAAGCGTGCTATACTGTATGGCAGACCAATCCAAACTCATCTCTCGGCATGTCCAGCAAACTCATTATCTCAGCCAACCATGGCTAGCGGGAAGGTCTTTTTCTGTGGCTAAACCAACTAGACTTGTAATTTAACCATTTTATTCGTATTTACAGATGGCATACAAGTTTGTTATTAAGGCACATGAAAGTTCACATCTTCGAGAAGGCAATTCTGCAAAAAAAACATTTTTTATGTTCAAATGGCTCTCCTGTGAAGTAGTGTCCCACGACATACGCCTAGTTTCCTGAAACGGGTCACATATGACAAGAATTGAAAATAATTTGCCCGTAGATTGTCGACTTGATTCATGATGACTGCTAGCTAAGATTTTGAAAGTATCAGTCCAATCAAAGCTACTGTAGATATGTAACGTGATTTGAAATCATTATTTTTTTTTTACCTTTTATTTAACTAGGCAAGTCAGTTAAGAACAAATTCTTATTTACAATGACGGCCTACACCGGGCCAATTGTGCGCTGCCCTATGGGACTCCCAATCACAGCCGGTTGTGATACAGCCTGGATTCGAACCAGGGTGTTTGTATTGACACCTCTAGCACTGAGGTGAGGTGCCTTAGACCGCTGTCTAAGCGGTCTAAGGCACTGCATCTCAGTGCTAGAGGCGTCACTACAGACACCCTGGGGATTTTCAAGCTCTACCCTTAGATTTTGCGGTGACGTAGTGTCCCCATGAGTGACAGAACACTGAATCAATCACAGCACAACTAGAGAACATTACCAACCCCTACACACCGTATTTTCCACTGGCTGTCCCATAACCACAGAAAGCACTGAGCTAGGCTGAAACACCTGCATTTTGGAGCTGCCTTACTCAAGAAAGCAAAAAAGAGACAAAGTTTGTATGCGGCTTTATTAACTCAATGTTTTTTTTTTACATTGTTTGCAAACTGATATGTGACACGTTCTAATGGCAAAATAACATGCAACAGGTAGGGCTCAAAACATGCCCTGAATGACGGGTTGCCACTGTTGGCTTTAGCTAGCCAACTAGATAGATTCCCAATCTCCTAACCTCATAACTAGCCACAAAGCCATTTCAGGCTATCGGTCAAGTTAGAGTAGCTCGTTTAACCATCTTAGCTGGCATGCCTGCTGGCAAGGTTGCTAGGCTTTAGAAAAACAAACATTTACTATGTGTACTGAATAAGACTCACATTATTTTACATTTTTGTTCCCAGAGTTTAGCAGAGATGCAGAGAAGCATATTTATTTTCTTAAAAAATATAATCACATGCTCAATGGGTGACATGTCCGGTGAGTATGCAGGCTTACCAAGAAAAACTTCCAAGCGGACTAATTTGAGGTAAAAAGGAGTTGGAGCACTCAACAACAAAGGCAGAGATTGATTTCTCACTTTAATCCATTGTCAAGCTGTCTTCCTCAGAGTGACCCGATCATTGCACTTAGCTCCTATGTATTGCCTAGTGGCTCACTGAGACAACAATATACAAAAATTATAATTATAATTAATTATATTATATTATAATTATAATTATAATAATAATATGTTTCAATTAAAGCACAAAATAAAAAGATAAATAGTGTAGTCTTTTTAATCAATAGGCCAAGTGAAAATATACATAGGTGATATTTGGGTGTCTGTGAACCGGAGACACAGAGACCCCAAAAATCAAGGCAACATTATATATGGAAATTAAGACATCATTTAGCCCCTTTGGAACCACAGTGTCTAAGAAGTACTGCCAAAATGCCTCTCTTTGTTTTAGTTTACGTACAATATCACCTCGTTTTGGTGAAATTTGAATCGTTCTATTGCTACAAAGCGCAGGGAGGAAGGTGAGCCATGATTGGCTTCAATGCACTGGCAAGCAACAGCATAGTCCGTGTTTTTATTTCGAATAGCAGCCTTGTGTTCTGCAATGCTCGTTTAGTTTGACCAATATAAGCAGCTCCACAGATGTATTTGAGCATGTACACTACATGGCCAAAAGTATGAGGACACCTAATGGTCGACCGTCTCATTCCAAAATTATGGGCATTAATATGATGTTGGTCTCGCTTTTGCTGCTACAACAGCCTCCACTCTTCTGGGAAGGCTTTCCACTAGATGTTGGAACATTCTTGCGGGGACTTGCTTCCATTCAGTTTAGACCATTAGGAGGTCGGGCCCTGATGTTGGGCAATTAGGCCTGGCTCGCAGTCGGCGTTCCAATTCATCCCAAAGGTGTTTGATGGGGTTGAGGTCAGGGCTCTGTGCAGGCCAGTCGAGTTCTCCCACACCAATCTCAACAAACCATTTCCGTATAGATCTCGCTTTGTGCATGGGGGCAGTGTCATGCTGAAACAGGAAAGGGCCTTCCCCACAAAGTTGGAAGCACAGAATCGTGTAGAATGTCATTGTATGCTGTATCTTTAAGGTTTCCATTCACTGGAACCAAGGGGCTTAGCCCGAAGAATGAAAAACAGCCACAGACCATTATTCCTCCTCCACCAAAATGTACAGTTGGCAGTATGCATTGGGGCAGGTAGCGTTCTCCTGGCATCCGCCAAACACAGATGGTGAAGCATGAGTCCAATAGCAGCGAGCTTTACACCACCCCAGCCGACTGGTGATCTTAGGCTTGTGTGCGGATGCTAGGCCATGAAAACCCATTTCATGAAGCTCCCGAGAACAGTTCTTGTGCTGACGTTGCTTCCAGAGGCAGTTTTGAACTCAGTAGTGAGTGTTGCAACCGAGGACAGACACTTTTTTTGCACTATGCATTTCAGCACTCGGCAGTCCCGTTCTGTGACTTTGTGTGGCCTACCACTTCGCGGCTGAGCCATTGTTGCTCTTAGAAGTTTCCACTTCACAATAACAGCACTTGCAGTTGACCAGGGCAGCTCTAGCAGGGCAGAAATTTGACCAACTGACTTGTTGGAAAGGTGGCATCCTATGACAGTGTCACGTTGAAAGTCATTGAGCTCTTCAGTACGCGCCATTCCACTGCCAATGTTTGTCTATGGAGATTGCATGGCTATGTGCTCGATTTTATACACCTGTCAGCAACTGGTGTGACTGAAATAGCCGAATCCACTCATTTGAAGGGGTGTCCACATACTTTTGGCCATGTAGTGTATATGACATTAGTGGTGCTACAATTAATGAAGCTTTGGATTTTGTATTCTTTACCTGTTCTCGGGTGGTAAAACACTTTCGTATTGGTCGTACAAAACTCGACTTCTTTTTGAAAGCTGTTTGTTTTCTCACATCAGAAATACCAGATGCATTGTAGTGTCTAAACACTCCATTGCCATTACACAATGATTGCCTATTAGCAAATAATAAATAATTGAAATGTAATTGGCGAACAAATTTGAAAGTGTCAACTTTCAATGCTAAGGGGCCCATCCTATTAGAAGGGAAGAAAGAGAGTCCTTTACACAGGACTGACACTTGGGCATCCGTGAGAGGCCCTGGTGAAATGTTGATCACCAAAAGTTCTTGTTGTGGTTCCGACTCAACCTCCTCAGGTGGGCTGGGGGTGGATTTCGTCCCCGTCGAGTCCGCCTCATCTTCCTTTGGGTATCGCGCTGGTTGACTCGCTCCCCTAAAAGAGCGGGGTTGATTCAGGAGGTATAAAAGTGACGATGCTCTGAAGCTTCTTGCTTGCTGGCATAGGACAGGTGAGCATCATAGTGCAGTATATTTAGTAGTGCAGTATATTTAGATGTGTGATTTACAACAGTCAGAAGGACACCCTCATAATTACAATTGAACAAGCGAAGAGGTATGCTTAAAAATAGACATACTGTATGTTTTGATAGAATTAGGCATAATGATTATGGCACTAGATTGCAGGAAAAATCTGTTTCAGGTGTTTGAAAAATGTGAAATTCAACCCCCTTCTATCTTCACCTACTTCTTGCCCCCTCTAAAATAATGTGTGTGTGTGTGTGTGTGTGTGTGTGTGTGTGTGTGTGTGTGTGTGTGTGTGTGTGTGTGTGTGTGTGTGTGTGTGTGTGTGTGTGTGTGTGTGTGTGTGTGTGTGTGTGTGTGTGTGTCTCTGTGTGTGTAACACCATGTCTACTTGTGTTCATTATCCACTGATGATGTGTGGGAGATTATTGGCCAGCTTGTCAGCCATGATCAACTTGGACGTGAAGAGTCTTGAAAAGACTCTCTTTTTAGGGTTCTTTCAATGTTCTTTCACCTTTCTTTAAGCATTTTTCTACCTTTTTTCCTGTTACATAGTGTTTTATCTACATATTATATTTTGCTGTAACCATTTTTTCTTGCACCATGACACCATTACTATTTTCTGATATTTGCCCTGAAAAAAAGCTTCTGTGAAAAGAAAACCATTTAATGTAAATGTATCTCGCCAATGTCTTAAAAAATGCCTCGGCTTTTGGTTTGCTATTGCTTCAAATGCTCTGGGGCGGTGTGATGTCGAGCAGAACCCCAGAATATATTGCTTGTTCTCAATATACATTTGGCCACGTTCCACGAAGATGTAATTTTTAAGAAACTATGAACTGTCAACCGAGGGAGTTTTCTAGATTTTTTTTTCCCGGCATCAGCAAATCAGATGATTGATTTCCTGCCATTAGTAAAGGAACGGGCAGCTTTAGCAGTTCCTTATGGAACGTTTTTTTACATTGAGTACAGGAGGCAAGAGAATGTATGCCATTCGTCCTCACTACACGTCTCTCTCTCTTTCTGTCTTTCTGTCTGTCTATATCTCTGACCCTCTCTGTGTGTCTCACTTTCTTTCTCTCCCTTATACTCCCTCTCTTTTTCTTTCTTTCTTTTGCTCTCTGTCTCTCTGTCTCTCTCTTTCTCATACCGTACCTTACCACTCATGCACACACCCAAACAGACACACACACACACACACACACACACACACACACACACACACACACACACACACACACACACACACACACACACACACACACACACATACACATATGCATTCATGCTACACACACATCCCAACTGCTGCTACCAGACTCTTATTATACGGCTCAGTTTAACACTGCCCCCCATCCCCCCCTTCCCTAATGCACGCGTAAATATTAGACTATACATTGTACCTCCTGTATTATACTTATGCTGAAATGTTTATTCTATTCTACTGCGCCATTTACTTGATCTTCGTGTTCTTATCGTTTATTATTTGTTGTTGTTGTTGCCTTGTTGAGAACGATTTCGTTGGACGTTGTATTCCATACGTATCCCGTACATACAATTAATACAAACTTGAAACTTGTATTACACACACAGTAACATTTTAAATAATAGCCTGTGTAGTGTTCAATGGCTTTTTTATCTTCCATATCTATGTATGTGTTTGTGCACACGTGTCTGCTATATGTCTGTTTTTGAGTGAAAGAACAAAGATAATCCAGCAGGCAAAACTGGTTGAAATGATGTCATAATGAGTGACGTTATAATGACATAAATTCAACCAGTTTCACAAAAAATATTTTTTATATCAATATGATGTCAATTCAACCAATTTTTTTAAACTGGTTGAATTGACGTCATTATAACGTCACTCATTATGACCTGATTTTAACCAGTTATGCTTGCTGGGTAAGTGACTGTCTGTGAGTGGCGGACCTGTTTGCCAGTTTGACCCTGTGGTCCCTGTGTCACTTTGTAGGAGGGTCCTTATGTCATGTTGAAGAAGAACTGGGAGTTGTACGAGGGCAACGACCAGTATGAAGGCTACTGCGTGGACCTGGCCTCGGAGATCGCCAAACACATCGGCATCAAGTATAAGATCGCTATCGTTCCTGACGGAAAGTACGGTGCCCGGGACCCGGAGACCAAGATTTGGAATGGAATGGTCGGGGAGCTGGTGTACGGGGTAAGAGGGACAGGGGACTGGGGTGTGTGTGTGTGTGTGTGTGTGTGTGTGTGTGTGTGTGTGTGTGTGTGTGTGTGTGTGTGTGTGTGTGTGTGTGTGTGTGTGTGTGTGTGTGTGTGTGTGTGTGTGTGTGTGTGTGTGTGTGTGTGTGTGTGTGTGTGTGTGTGTGTTAGCACCTTGATTTTGTTGAGCCACTTTTTTTTGTTGGGTTTCACTCACACTTGACATCCATTTGTACATCTATTTAGTTATCTGAAAGAAGCAGAATCAGTTACCTTAAACATGCAGGGTTTGTCAGAAAACAAAGACGGCTTTAAATCTGTTTAAGTTACCCGGACCACTTCAAAAGCTACAGTAGCAGTCAAAGGTTTTGACACACCTACTCCTTCCAGGGTTTTTCTTTTTTGAAATTTTCTACATTGTACAATAATAGTGAAGACATCAAAACTATGAAATAACACATATGGAATCATGTAGTAACCAAAAACGTGTTAAACAAATAAAATATATTTTATATTTGAGATTCTTCAAAGTAGCCACCCTTTGCCTTGATGACAGCTTTGCACACTCTTGGCATTCTCTCAACCAGCTTCACCTGGAATGCTTTTCCAACAGCCTTGAATGAGCTCCCACATATTCTGAGCACTTGTTGGCTGCTTTTCATTCACTCTGCGGTCTAACTCATCCCAAACTATCTCAATTGGGTTGAGGTTGGTGATTGTGAAGGCCAGGTCATCTGATGCAGCACTCCATCACTCTCCTTCTTGGTCAAATAGCCCTTACACAGCCTGGAGGTGTGTTGGGTCATTGTCCTGTTGAAAAACAAATGATAGTCCCACTAAGTGCAAACCAGATGGGATGCCGTATCGCTGCAGAATGCTGTGGTAGCGATGATTGCTAAGTGTGCCTTGAATTCTAAATAAATCAGTGTCACCAGCAAAGCACCATCACACCACCTCCTCCATGCTTCACGGTGGGAACCACACATGCTGAGATCATCCGTTCACCTACTCTGCATCTCACAAAGACACGGTAGTTGGAACTGAAAATCTCAAGTTTGCACTCATCAGACCAAGGACACATTTCCACCGGTCTAATGTCCATTGCTCATGTTTCTTGGCCCAAGCAAGTCTCTTCTTATTATTGGTGTCCTTTAGTAGTGGGTTATTTGCAGCAATTCGACCACGAAGGCCTGATTCACGCAGTCTCCTCTGAACAGTTGATGTTGAGATGTGTCTGCTACTTGAACTCTGTGAAACATTTATTTGGGCTGCATTTTCTGAGACTGGTAACTCTAATGAACGTATCCTCTGCAGCAGAGGTAATTCTGGGGCTTCATTTCCTGTGGCGGTCTTCATGAGAGCCAGTTTCATCATTGCACTTTAATGATTTTTGCGACTGCACTTGAAGAAACTGTCAAAGTTCTTGAAATTTTCCAGATTGGCTGACCTTCATGTCTTAAAAGTAATGATGGACTGTCATTTCTCTTTACTTATTTGAGCTGTTCTTGCCATAATAAGGACTTGGTCTTTTACCAAATAGGGCTATCTTCTGTATACCACCCCTACCTTGTCACAACACAACTGATTGGCTCAAACGCATTAAGAAGGAAATAAATTCCACAAATTAACTTTTAACAAGGCACACCTGTTTAATTTAAATGTATTCCAGGTGATTACCTCATGAAGCTGGTTGAGAGAATGCCAAGAGTGCACAAAGCTGTCATCAAGGCAAAGAGTGTCTATTTTGAAGGATCTCAAATATAAAATATACTTTGATTTGTTTAAAAAAAAATCGGTTACTACATGTATCCATATGTGTTATTTCATAGTTTTGATGTCTTCACTATTATTCTACAATGTAGAAAATAGTACAAATAAAGAAAAACCCTTGAATGAGTAGGTGTGTCCAAATTTTTGACTGGTACTGTAGATCTTGACCAAACTAAAACTTGGCATGGGCGATGCCTATTAGGGTGGAAAAATTCTGGTAAACTTTTCCAAAAATCACAAAATCCTGGTTGGATTCCCTCTTGATTCCTGAAAATCTAAGAGGTGAGAGGGTTAAATTGTGTCTGCTAAAAGGAGTTAAGGGGTCTTACTGGTGCTTAGCTACCTTGTGTGTTTTTGAGAGATAACAGGGTTAATGTGCAGGTGTAGGGTACGTGTGTGTGTGTCAAAATCAAACGTTTATTGGTCGCGTACACAGTTTAGAAGATTTTATAGCAGGTGCAGCGAAATGCTTGTCCAAAAATGTCGAACAAGTACACAAATAATAATAAAAGACTAGAACCAAGAAATCACGAATGTCAGAACGAATCCAGTTCACAACCAAAATAACACTGTATCAGTAACCCAAATTCAATCTGTGTACATACACCAAAAAGGTAAACTAAGAATGATAGGTACATCAGTAGATATATTAGAATGAGCTATGCGAAGAACACAGTCAATGAATACACAGTGTGAAAAACAGTATAAAAGAAACGGTCCCATGTTTAATGTGTTCTGAATGTACAAAACATTTCCATGACAGACTGACCAGGTGAATCCAGGTGAAAGCTATGATCCCTTATGGAAGTCACCTGTTAAATCCACTTCAATCAGTATAGATGAAGGGGAGGAGACAGGTTAAAGAAGGATTTTTAAATCTCGAGACAATTAATACCGGGATTGTGTATGTGTGCCATTCCGAGGGTGAATGGGTAGGACAAAAGTTTTAAGTGCCTTTGAACGAGGTATGGTAGTAGGTGCCAGGCGCACCGGTTTGAGTGTGTCAAGAACTGCAACGCTGCAACGCTCAACAGTTTCCTGTGTGTATTAAGAATGGTCCACCACCCAAAGGACTTCCAGACAACTAGACACAACTGTGGGAAGCATTGAAGTCAACATGGGCCATCATGTTTGCGAGTCTATATATACAGTATGTGCGTGTGTCGCAAATGTGCTGTAAATATCCTGGATGGGCTGACCGCGAAAGCCATTCAGTTGAGGGCGGTGCAGTTGCCGTACCAGGCGGTGATGTAGCCCGAGAGAATGCTCTCAATGGTGCATCTGTAGAATTTCATGAGGGTCTTAGGGGCCGTGCTGAATTTATTCAGCCGCCTGAGGTTGTAGAGGCGCTGTTGCGCCTTCTTCACAATGGTGTCGGTGTGGTGGGACCATTTCAGGTCCTCAGTGATGTGCACGCCAAGGAACTTGAAGCTTTTGGCCCTCTCCACTCCGGCCCCATTGATGTAGATGGGGGCATTCTGTCTCCTATAGTTCACGATCAGCTCCTTTTTTTTTTTACATTGAGGGAGAGGTTATTTTCCTGGTACCACTGGCAGGGCTCTAACCTCCTCCCTGTAAGCTGTTTCTTCATTGTAGGTAATCAGGCCTACCACTGTCATGTCCTCAGCAAACTTGATGATTGAGTGGGAGTCATGAGTAGCCACGCAGTCATGGGTTAACAGGGAGTACTGGAGGGGGCAGAGTACACACCCCCGTGTTAAAGATCAGTGTGGCGGAGGTGTTGTTGCCTAGTCTCACCACCTGGGGTCAGCCAGTCAGGAAGTCTAGGACACAATTGCACAGGGAGGGGTTCAGATCCAGGGCCCTGAGCATAGTGAAATACTTGGAGGGCACTATGGTGTTTGGAAGCAGAGCTGTAGTCGATGAACAGCATTCTCACATACGTATTCCTCTTGTCCAGGTGGGATAAGGCGGTGGGGCAGTGTATTAGTATGCAAATTGTAATGGGTCTAGGTGATATGGTGGAGGTGATATGGTCCTTGACTAGCCTCTCAAAAGCACTTCATGGTGACATAGGTGAGTGCTGTGTGTGTTTGTGTGTGTGTGCGTGTGTGTGTGCGCACACATAAAGGCTTAAGGAGCTTGCAGAGCTCTTACGGTGCAGAGGGAAGCTATGAGCCCAGAGTTTAGCCCGTCAGCACTTTACTGTCTCTAAGACCTTGCCTGGTGACCATTCACCTTCGGACAGTCTCTTTCAACGCCTGTGTCACCGCAAAAGGTCTCCCCCCATTTCAGCCCTGTCATGTATTTTAATGCATCCTCAATGCAAGCCGACCTGTTCTTTTAGTACATTTATGCTGAAGACGAAGGAAATTGTATCTCTGTTTTTTCTTTCTCTCTCGTTCCCTCCATGCAATGTGTCGGCTTGTTGTAATATATAAAACGTTCATTTATTTTTTTGTGGATTAATCCCGAATTCCCGACAGCCGACGCACAGGCAGCCAAGGTCAGAAGTGTTGCTAAATCACTAACAAAAATCTGGTTTGTGGATTTGCCATAAATAAGCAATATTCGCTCTCGCAGAATGTTCCATTTCTTTTGTTGTTAGCATTTTTCTCCAACTGAGTTATTTCATTCCCTTCTCCCGATCTGCAGCCTTTTGAATTAAGCCACTAGGATTAGAGCGACTCTCTGTCTTTTTCGGTTCCAAACTTGATCATTGTAAGATGTCTTTAATCAGAAAAAGTAGCGGAATTAAATGAAAAATAGCTGGATGGGGAGAAAAGACGTGTGATTGTTGTTGTTCGGCTTGTGATTGGCATGCTTAGTGATTGTGACAGATAGAAGGATAGCCAAATTTGTTAATGATAGACGGGTTCGACTAGGAAAACTGTTCTCAATATAGGAGTGCTGATTTCGGGTACATTTTGCCTTTTAGATCACAATGAATAAGATTACACAAACAGAAGGAACCTGATCCTAGATCAGCACTCCAGCTCTGAGACGCTTGATACATAAGCCCCTGTCTTCTTTGGCTCTGACGAACTGTAGCTGACCAACTCTCTTGTTATCTTTCTCAGAACGATTTTCTTGAACCTAACCAGTCAGGCTTCAAGACGGGTCACTCAACTGAGACTGCTCTCCTCTGTATCACAGAGGCTCTCCGCTCTGCCAAAGCTGACTCCGCTGTTCTCATCCTCCTAGATCTATCCGCTGCCTTCGACACCGTGAATCATCAGATCCTCCTCTCCACCCTCTTAGGACTGGCCGTCTTAGGCTCTGCACACTCCTGGGTTGCATCCTACCTGGCAGGTCGCTCCTACCAGGTAGCGGGGAGAGGATCTGTGTCTGCACCACATGCTCTCACTACTGGTGTCGTCCAGGGCTCGGTTCTAGGCCCTCTCCTCTCTATAAACCAAGTCACTTGGCGCCATCCTCTCATGATCTCTTCTATCATTGCTGTGTGGATGACACTCAAATACTTTTCTCATTCTTCTGACACCCAGGTGGCGACACACATCTCTGCATGCCTGGCAGATATTTCAGTTTGGATGTTGGCCCACCCCTTCAAGCTCAAACTCGACAAGACAGAGCTGCTCTTTATCCCAGGAAGGGCTGCCTGCTGCAAGACCTCTCCATCATGGTCGGAAACTCCACGGTGTCCCCTTCCCAGAGTGCAAAAAACCTTGGTGTGACCCTGGGCAACATCCTGTTGTTCTCTGCAAACATCAAAGCAGTGACTCACTCCTGCAGGTTCATGCTCTATAACATCTGTAGAGTACAACTTTTCCTCACACAGGAAGTGACCTCAGGTCCTACTCGTCATATCCTGTCTGAACTACTGCAACTCTCTGTTGGCTGGGCTCCCCGGTTGTGCCATCAAACCCCTGCAACTTATCCAGAACGCCGCAGACTGTCTGGTGTTCAACCTTCCCAAGTTCACTCATGTCACCCCACTCATCCGTACACCCCATTGGCTTTCAGTCGAAGCTCGCATCCACTAATTAATTTCAACTAATTATTGTTAAGTAACTGGTTCCACAGCCTTTTTTTGTTTATTCAACTTTTCGGTCAAAGTGTTACATAACATTTTTAGTTGTCTCAAACATAGCTCCAGCATGAGAAAACGTAAGCAACAATTCTGTCAACTTAAAACGATGTGTATGCTCAACTTGTCTCATATGTTCAACTAGAAATTATTATTTGGGGCATTTTACCTAAAAAAGACTCTGGAACTAATTACACACCCACTCACAGCGCTTTTAACATATAACGTATTCTATATACATATTTGACACACGTTGACATACATAATTACATTGTAAATGTTCAGTTACAGTGCATTCAGAAAGTATTCAGACCCCTTGACTTTTTCCAGATTGTTTTTACGCTACAGCCTTATTCTAAAATGGATGAAAGTAATTTTTCCCTCATCAATCTACACACAATACCCCATAATGACAAAGCAAAAACAGGTTTTTAGACATTTTTGCAAATGTATTACAAATAAAAAAACAGATATATCACATCTATATAAGTATTCAGATCTTTTACTCAGTACTTTATTGAAACACCTTTGGTAGCGATTACAGCATTGAGTCTTCCTGGGTATGATGCTACAAGCTCGGCACACCTGTATTTGGGAAGTTTCTCCCATTCTTCTCTCCAGATCCTCTCAAACTCTGTCAGGTTGGATGGGGAGCGTCGCTGCACAGCTATTTTCAGGTCTCTCAAGGTTCAAGTCCAGGCTCTGGGTGGACCACTCAAGGACATTCACAGACTTGTCCCAAAGCCACTCCTGCGTTGTCTTGGCTGTGTGGTTAGGGTCGTTGTCCTGTTGGAAGGTGAACCTTCACCCCAGTCTGAGGTGCTGAGCGATCTGGAGCAGGTTTTTATCAAGGAACTCTGTACTTTGCTCCGTTCATCTTTTCCTCGATCCTGACTAGTCTTCCAGTCCCTGCCACTGAAAAGCATCCCCACAGCATGATGCTGCCACCACCATGCTTCACCATAGGGATGGTGCCAGGTTTCCTCCAGACGTCATGCTTGGCATTTGGGCCAAAGAGTTAAATCTTGGTTTCATCAGACCAGAGAGTCTTGTTTCTCATGTTGTTGTCATGTTGTGTTGCTACCATGCTATGTTGTTGTCTTAGGTCTCTCTTTATGTAGTGTTGTCTCTCTTGTCGTGATGTGTGTTTTGTCCTATATATTTATTGAATTTATTTTTGTTTTTAATCCCATCGCCTGTCCACGCAGGAGGCCTTTTGCCTTTTGGTAGGCTGTCATTGTAAATAAGAATTTGTTCTTAACTCACTTGCCTGGTTAAATAAAGGTTAAATAAATAAATGGTCTGAGAGTCCTTTAGGTGCCTTTTGGCAAACTCCAAGCGGCCTGTCATGTGCCTTTTAATGAGAAGTGGCTTCCGTCTGGCCACTCTACCATAAAGGCCTGATTGGTGGAGGGCTGCAGAGATGGTTGTCCTTCTGAAAGGTTTTCCCATCTCCACAGAGGAATTCTGGAGCTCTGTCAGAGTGACCATCAGGTTCTTGGTCACCTCCCTGACCAAGGCCCTTCTCCCCTGATTGCTCAGTTTGGCCGGGCAGCCAGCTCTAGAAAGAGTCTTGGTGGTTCCAAACTTCTTCCGTTTAAGAAAGGAGGCCACTGTGGCCACTGTGTTCATGGAGGCCACTGTGTTCTTGGGGTCCTTCAGTGCTGCAGAATTGTTTTGGTACCCTTCCCCAGATATGTGCCTCGACCACAATTCTATGGACAATTCCTTCGACCTCATGGTTTGATTTTTGCTCTGACATTCACTGTCAACTGTGGGACCTTATATAGACAGGTATGTACATTTCCAAATCATGTCCAATCAATTGAATTTACCACAGGTGGACTCCAATCAAGTTGTAGAAACATCTCAAGGATGATCAATGGAAACAGGATGCACCTGAGCTCAATTTCAAGTCTCATACCAAAGGGTCTGAATACTTATGTAAATAAGGTATTTCTGTTTTTGTTTTTTTATAAATTTGCAAAGATTTCTTAAAACCTGTTTTCGTTTTGCCATTATGGGGTATTGTGTGTAAATTGATGAGGAACATTTTTTATTTAATCCATTTTAGAATAAGGCTGTAACATAACAAAATGTGGGAAAAGTCAAGGGGTCTGAATACTTTCCGAATGCACTGTATACTGTCATTATTATTCAACTTGTCCTTACCTGGGATTTGAACTCACAACCTATTCAACCACATTCAGATCTTCCTGCTATGCCACCATGCCGGTATCAATGATAATTTATTCTGACTATTCTCTCATCATTGATTTGATTTACTTACTTAAGCAATTGTATGTTTTTCTGTATAGTTGTCTAGTGTTTGTGGGGCCTATTACTCTGTTTAAATAACACAATTTTAAGTGGTCTGAATTTTTGCCTATGTTTTCTCATGTTGGAGCTAAGTTTGAGCCAACAAAAAATGTTACATTCTGGTAAAACGTTGATTGAAAAGTTGAGTAAACAAAAAAAGGAACCAGTTACTTAATAATATTTAGTTGAAACACCTAGATTTGTTTTACAGTGTCGTTTTTACCACTTCTACTCCTGATTTTCTAGCTCTCCGTCGGTCCCCATCGTTCGGAGTTAGCTAGCTTTATGGTCTCTTAGCTCGCTAGTTGGCTACCAGCGCTGCATGTGGTTTTTAGCTAGAAACCTTTGGGCTAACCCCCACTCGGTCTGCGTGACTAAACCCGAGCGGTACTGTTTCATCAAGTGTGTTACCCCACATTTGAAGCACAATCCTTTACATTCCCTTATAAACCTAGCTGTGCGAGTGGCTTAGTTTACACACCGAGTCAGGACTTGATATAAACACGGGTGGTGATAGCCCGCTAATTAGCTAGCATCCCTATCAGCTCCATTTTCACTACCCTGAAAGTATTTAGACTGTTTCTGCTTATCTGACTTCCAGCTATCGTTACCCTGATAGTCTCCCGTTACTTCCATGTCTTGTCCGACTTCCCCATCGAATAGTAGTGTGTCGAGTAGTGAGCTTGCTAGCCTCCTCCACGGTAATTCCATCTGTTTTCGTTCATCCATTCGAAACGATATCCTCGAGTGTACCGACCAAGGGGGAGAGAAAGCGGCGCAAGCCAAACAAGGCTTGCCCTGGCAATTGCGGCAACGACATGTCCCAGCCTGATTCCCATCAGCTCTGTGCTACATGCCTCGGCATGGACCATGCTTTGGCAGCTCTCGTTGACCCCGCTAGGTGTGTGCATTGTGCTAAGCTGGGACCCGGCATCATTAAACGTAGAGCAAAGTATTGGCCAGGCCTCACTCTTGTTCGAGGATGACTCAGTTGACAACAAAGTCCCACAGGAGGGAGAAACCCGGACCCCCAAGTGCATCGCTGAGGCTTCCGGGAGAGTCATGGCGCACGCGACTGTCGGCCATATAACGCAAGGATGTCTGAGATGGAGAAGGGAACAATTCTGTATGGACAGATCGATCCCACCAGACTGTTCGGACCAGCAATATCGGAGATACAGGCCAGGTTTGAGTCTAGGAAGATGGGCTTCCTGGGCTTCCTGTTACTAGTTCCCATCACATCCAGGCCCACAGGCCTACGGTGATCGTTCAGAATGTTCCCATTCAAAACAATCAACATGTCAAGGGTTACCTTGTCCAGCCACCAGGCCTGGCAGGTTCCCTGTCCCTTCACGGGACATGTTCCCCACATGCGCAGTCGCCCTCTGGGTCATCGCACCGTTGGCCAGGGGTACAGACTACATCGGAACAGTGCAGTCCACTGAACAGGGGGAAGCGGTCTAAGCCCTCAGAGATACTCCATTGGCCAAGGGAGCCTCACGGGTGGTGCCGAGGGAGGAAGCTCATCAGGGCTTCTTCGGCTAACTCATGCCATAAGTTCACTCTTACCGACCCAGCAGCAAAATATGGATTGTCTCTGGTCCTTGTAACCTGTCGAGCATCTCTCACTGTGGAGAGAGTGATGGCTTTTGCCACTGCCCAGCAACATTAGTCACATACTGGATGTTAGTATGAGGTGTCTTGAGCTCATGGCCTCCATGATTGTGGTAATCCCGCTTGGCCTCGTCCTCATGAGACTTCCAGCGTTGGGTGACCTCCGCTTGAACCCATCTCTCCACAGGCAATATACTGCCAAGGAGGAGCACACTCCTGGAAACTTCACTCTCTGGCAAAAGATGCGTTTTTATGGAGGAGCAGCGACGATCTGTTGTCTCTCAGAGAAACATGTGCCAGGCAGACTAAACTCAGGTGTGGATTTACAGTCACTGGGGAACCCCCTACCAGGGGAGTGATGACTTCATCCCGAAGTCGTCGGGACGTTACGGTAGAGCTGCCATCGATCTGTACACAACGCAGGACAACGGGCACCGTCGCCTGTTCCTTGCAATGGGAGATCACAATGTTCCTCTTGGTGTAGAAATGCTGGCCACTAGTGGTCAGATGTGCTTCTGTACCCTTTCCTTCCCTTGGGCCTGATTTCTCCCTCCACTCACTCTGAACAGAGTGAAAGCGAATGGTCTATCCCTCATCCTGATAGCCCCACCACCATTAAGGTAAACTTGGCGGCAATCTCAGCTTGCCATGTAGGAATAGGTGAAATGATGGGGTTCACCCCTTTCGTTCTTCGTTTTATTTAGGGAATGTGCTGTCTAATAAGATGGCCATGTTGCTCACCTGACTATTCCAAAGTTACGAAACGAATGCCATGCTCATTCCTTAAGTAATTTCCATGACTCATAGTACCCTGGTCAAGCCACTGATATTTCCATCTCAGAGATTAATGCGGAGGCTAGTTGGGCTTCCCTTCACACTTTTGTGAGGTTCTATCTTTTGTGAGGACTTCACAGCGCCATCCCTTGCGCACACACTGCTTGGCGCTGGAGCTGAGTAGGATTGATCAGGTACACTACCATGTAGCACAACACAGGCTTCTCAGGAAACGGGATAATGACAGTCGGAGCATTTTGCAAGTGTCCCTTAGTGAGATGTCAACTGAAAAATAACTATCGGTTGCGGTATGTAACCCCGATTCTCTGAAGGAGATTAAGGAGGCTTCTCACCAGATTGTACCTCTTGCGCGACTTGTGTAAGAGGCAGTTCGTTGAATGAGGAAACCAGATCATTGCGGGTGCTGTATAGATATGCGCAGCTCACATCCATAAAGCTCTGATTGACCTTTTAACCATGATTTAATAAGGTTTCAGCGAGTAGGACACAAGGGGGCGTGTCCCATAGTGAGACGTCTCCCTCATCTCCTTCAGAGAACCGGGGTTACATACCGTAACCCAGGCATCATCAACTAGATTCAGCCGCGGCATGATTTTTTCTTGAGCGGATGGTCATGGGGCCAGAACATAATAAAAAATAATTTGTAGACTGCAAATTGACTGCAAGAAGCCCAACCAGGTATAACATTTGACTAAAACATGATCCTCTCAAACCTTGCTTACATTTGTATACAATCACATACAGTACATACTCTGTTATGCGTGAAAATACTAACAGATTTCGAAAATTCGAATCACTTGGAGCTGATTTGCTGGTGTTTTTACTGTCTTATGTCCAACAATAAAATAAAAATTGGATCAGAAAACTTGGGCGGCCAAATAAAATAACCCACAGGCCAAATTCGGGACACTAGTTGGGGAACCTTGTCGTAACCCATAGTTGTTTCTACTGTTGTCTACCATTTTGGCAACAGTTGCATTAGCAGCTTAGATGACTCTCCAGTCCAAAGGCTAACCCTTTCCCCCTTCTCTTCCCCCACCTATTAACAGAAAGCGGAAATCGCTGTGGCCCCATTGACAATCACGCTGGTCCGGGAGGAGGTGATCGACTTCTCCAAGCCCTTCATGTCACTGGGCATCTCCATCATGATCAAGAAGCCCCAGAAGTCCAAACCTGGGGTTTTCTCCTTCCTGGACCCGCTGGCCTACGAGATCTGGATGTGCATTGTGTTTGCCTACATCGGCGTGAGCGTGGTGCTCTTCCTGGTCAGCCGCTTCAGCCCGTACGAGTGGCACACCGAGGAGCCCGAGGAGGGCACCGACGGTCCGCCCAGCGACCAGCCCCCCAACGAGTTTGGCATCTTCAACTCCCTCTGGTTCTCCCTGGGCGCCTTCATGCAGCAGGGCTGTGACATCTCCCCCAGGTGAGAGATAGATGCATTACTACTTAGACTGCATGATATACTACTACTACAGTACATGCATACTACTACAATACACACTTACTACTACAGCAATATATTCTGATACATTATACCGAAACATCCCCCAGCTGGGAGATAAATATCACCACTACTACATGAAAAACATACTATTACATTACACCCAAACATCCCTTAGGTGAGAGACAAACACACACACATACATTACACACATAATACTACATTACATCCAAATGTCCCCTCAATGTCCTTTTCTTTATTAGGTTAAGTGTTAAAGGCTTGTTGACATTGATAACAGCTGCCTCGGGATGCTATGGATCATACAGGATACAGGTTTCATTCGCTGGCTAACTATTAGTCTCTTCACTGTCTGTTGCAGAACAAACATAGGTACTCCACTCTGTACAATTGCAATTTGCACCCTAGTTTTCTTCATGGATGTTCACACCAAAATCGCCACTTTATGTCGCATAAGTGAAAATAACGAAATATCATTGGCCTGTAGATTTGTAATAAGTATGTCTTATCTCGGCTTATCGTTTGTAGTCACTGTCTCTGCTATGCTTTACTGTGTGTGTGTGGGGGGGGGGGTGCATTATGATCTATCTGTTTCAGCATTTCTCATCTGCTTTAGAGGGATATTGCACTGCTGTCCCATTGTCTTTGATGTGTCTGGTGTGTATTTGTGCTATGTTTCATACACTGTATTTCTGCGTTCAACAGGCACGAGAGGTCAAAGGGTATATCATTCATTACTTACTATTAGCTACCTCTCGTACGATCATGAACCACAAAAAACTATTCCGTAACCATTCAGTGCTGGGTGTCATTTCTTCCGGGTCAAGCTTCCTGTCTTAGCTACTTCTCGTCCAATCATGAACCACAAAAAACTATTCTGTAACCATTCAGTGCTGGGTGTCATTGCTTCCGGGTCAAGCTTCCTGTCTGTGACACACTTTTCTGCCCACTCAGCATCTGCTTGCTGTCCTGTAGTCGTGATAAGGATCTTTATGGTTTGTGTAGTTCTTTTTATAGTAATTTCATGACAGACCTGTGTCAAATAGCCTACATAATATCCTGTGTCAAATACACATGCATTTGAGGTGTGCTTGGTCTAGTTTGAAGTTTGCACTTTTAGGACTATTTGCTATGTGATACCAGGAAAACTTAAACAAGCACAGCTCAAAGTATTTGAAAGGACTTGAGGTTTTGTATTTGACATGTGTCAAATAGGTCCTAAGTCTGCTTTATGATCCCTGGAGTTATTTTAAAGGTAGACTCAGTGATATGAAGTTAGCATTACATTATCAGTTGTGGGGACTTCCGCAAAACACACAAAGACAGCCGAAAGCAAAAGGTTGATCTCCCCTGCATTTTCTTTGGTTCATACTGCTGCTCGTGGTCACATCATATAGCTGAGTTTTAGTTTCAGCTCTTCTAGTCTTTGATGGTTCCTATATATCTCTTAGTTCCTCTAAGGTTCCTATATACTGTAGATCATAGTCTTTAAGATTAAGAATGGAATAAGACTGAGAGGAGGGACCAAAACCAGCCTGTATTTTTCAGCCCTCCTACACAGGACCAGAGCAGAGGCATACACAAGATGGAGAACACTAAGGTACATTAGACAAGAGCACCGTCAAAATTATAGTGCCCGTTACGTAGCATCCTAAAACATCCTATAGCACCTCTACCTTGAGGGAGCTATAGTGGGCCTATGATTTTGACTTAAGTCCACTTCATTTTAAGTAGTCCACTTGAGAAGGGATCCTCATCCACCAAATACTGTATATAATTCCGTAAACTTTCCCAAAATTCTCAGGTTTTCCAGTAATCCCAGTTCGGGATTCTCGCAATCAAGAGGGAATACGCAGGAAAAGTAATCATCTAACTGGGATTCCTCCAACTGGGAATTTCTGGGAATCTTGGGACGTTTTTCTGGAATTTTATGACCTGCTACTGTTTAGTAATTTAGTCAGCATTCATTATTTAGTATTGAAACATTTAGAATTTATAAATTTTGTCTACATTGTCCTTTTGTCTCTCCGCAGTGTGGCCTGCCTACTGTGCCTGTCTGTCCCACACCTGTCACAGATACAGTTACAGTAATCCCACGGGCCCTGTCTAAATCTGTCACCAAAAGAGCCCTTGTTCACTCTGGAGGGGTCGACTGAAGTTTACCCTGACAAGGGGACATGTAAATCCCCTCCACCGAGGGATTAGGGGACTTTGGGAGTGTGGAGAAAATGAGGGAATGACAAGGGCACTGTTTTAGTGATGGGTTTGAGGCTATGCCACACCACTCATCTGTAGTGATGATAAGGAAAGGAAGCTGGCGTACGTGTAAGGCATATACAGGAAGCCATCTCACACTGATAACATACACAGTCCAATCAGAGATGATGACCCAGTGGTGAGATGATTGACAGGTCTAAAGGTCATTCGCTACTGAAGTTCCGTCTTTTACCTTAATGAAGGTTAATTCCGCTTCTCTCACACACATACAGACACTCACACACACACGTCTCCCCAAGGCACCCCATAATAATTAATGCAGTAATTCATATCCCTGTGTGCTCGTCTCCGATGGTAATGCCGGGTCTCCATGGCAACGGAGAAGGGAGTGTGTGTGGTTGAAGTGGTGACATGGGAGCTCCCTAATTGAGAACAAATCCCAGTTTAAAGCAACTAAAGATGCAGTGTGCATCCCAAATGGCAGCCTATTCCCTATATATTGCACTACTTTTGACCTGAGTCCTATGCCATTTGCGACGCACCACACTGTTATTGACTCAGGAGACCAGACAGATACTTAATTATTTACACTATTAAGATATTCACAATATCATAATAATATTCAGAAATCTTTGTGGATGCTGAAGGCAGTATGTCAACGATTTTGTTAGACCAGCAAGGTTTGTACTTTCTGTAATTTTCTGTGTATGTTTATAACTTTTGGCTACTTTCTATGTTTAAACCTTTTTTCAGCCAGGTAAGAACAAATTATATTGACAATAACAACCTGGGTACACCTTGACTCGTGTTGGTTAACACGCTATCCGATCATCCCCAGAAATATCCATGGACAGTTTGATCTGGGTGTGATTGGTCTAAACTGTGCTCACCGGTTTGCCTGATTGGATGGGGTGCGATTGGTTTGGTCTGTTCTTGAAGGCTGCCTTCCTCTAGTCTGGTCTAATTTAACAGGTGCGATTGGTTTGGCATGTTTGGTCAGTGCTGATTGCTTCAGTCTGCCCTACCATGCATATGAAAATCATATTTGCCAGACTGCATCACTTGAGCGAGAGTATGAGAGAAGTGAGGCTGAATTTTTACAAGCTCATGTAGGGTCAAATTGATTTCAGGAAATAAATTCTTAATCAGGGCTGCAATGGAGAGGACAGGGAGGGAGAGAGAGAAGGACGGAAGAGAGCGGGAGAGGGGGATAGCATGACTAACTAAAGCGCTAGGGGCTAGCCTGGGGGTGTATCATGCTGGGAGCAGACAACACATCTTCATTTATTTAGGCTCCTCTCAAGGTCAACCTCACTGTGGCTCTCCTCTCTCTATCTCCCTGTCTTCTCTCTCTGTCTTCCCCCTCTCTCTCAGTCAGAAGTTAGAAGTCAGAAGTTTATATACACTTATGTTGGAGTCATTAACTCGTTTTTCAACCACTCCACAAATTTCTTGTTAACAAACTATAGTTTTGGCAAGTCGGTTAGGACATCTACTTTGTGCATGACACAAGTAATTTTTCCAACAATTGTTTACAGACGGATTATTTCACTTATAATTCACTGTATCACAATTCCAGTGGGTCAGAAGTTTAAATACACGAAGTTGACTGTGCCTTTAAACAGCTTGGAAAATTCCAGAAAATTATGTCATGGCTTTAGAAGCTTCTGATAGGCTAATTGACATAATTTGAGTACCTGTGGATGTATTTCAAAGGCTACCCTCAAACTCAGTGCCTCTTTGCTTGACATCATGGGAAAATCAAAAGAAATCAGCCAAGACCTCAGAAAAAAATTGTAGACCACCACAAGTCTGGTTCATCCTTGAGAGCAATTTCCAAACGCCTGAAGGTACCACGTTCAACTGTACAAACAATAGTACGCAAGTATAAACACCATGGGACCACGCAGCCGTCATACCGCTCAGGAAGGAGATGCGTTCTGTCTCCTAGAGATGCGTTCTGTCTCCCTGACCTAAATCCTATAGAACATTTGTGGGCAGAACGGAAAAAGAATGTGCGAGCAAGGAGGCCTACAAACCTGACTCAGTTACACCAGCTGTGTCAGGAGGAATGGGCCAAAATTCACCCAACTTATTGTGGGAAGCTTGTGGAAGGCTACCCGAAACGTTTGACCCAAGTTAAACAATTTAAAGGCAATGCTACCAAATACTAATTGAGTGTATGTAAACTTCTGACCCACTGGGAATGTGATGAAAGAAATAAAAGCTGAAATAAATCATTCTCTATACTATTATTCTGACATTTCACATTCTCAAAATAAAGTGGTGATCCTAACTGACCTAAGACAGGGAATTTTTACTAGGATTAAATGTCAGGAATTGTGAAACTGAGTTTAAATGTATTTGGCTAAGGTGTATGTAAACTTCCGACTTCAACTGTAGCTCTGCTATTATTTTATATTATTTTATATTGTACATCACATACTTTAATCTTAATTGCCTGTCCACAAACACACAACTCATGCAGACATCAAATAATGAAAAGTATGTGTATGGTGAGTCACTCGCACGCGCACGCACACACACACACACACACTCACGCACATCCATGTAACAAGGATGTTAAACCAGGGTCATGCTGGTGCTGCCGTATGGCAGCAATGACCCCTCCATTGATAACGACCCTTTCTATCCCCCGCTCCTTCCCCCAGTTGGCTCTGGCCCATCAGGGTATGCCAAGTCTGTCACCATGGATGAAAGTCACTGGAGTCACCTCAGATCAACGCAGACTGGGGATAGTGAGAGAGAGAGAGAGAGAGAGAGAGAGAGAGAGAGAGGGGGGGGGGAGAAAGTCCCCTAGCTCTCTGTCCTCAGACACAGCTGCTGGCCTCTCGCTGCCAACGGGAGCAAACCTCACGAGAGGGAGGAGGAGAGAACGAGAGAATGGAGCAGGAGATAAGGAGAGAAAGAAACAGGGAGACAGAAAGAAAAAGGATGAGATAGAAATAAAGGGAGGATAAGAGAGAGAAAGAAAGAAAGAAAGGGAGGATGAGAAACATAGAGCGAGAAAGAACAGGAGACAGAGAGCGAGCGAAAGAAAGAAAAGGTGAGACAAAGCAAGAGTGCTTCCTCTGAAGCCCTGTCATTTTCCTTCTACCTTTTCCAGTCTTTCACACTGAAGCTGTGGAGGATAGTCCCAGGATTACAGAGAGAGAGAGAGAGCGGGGAAGAGAGAGTGAAGGAAGAGGGTAAGGGACATAATGGGAGGGAAACTAGAGAGATAAAGAAAGGAGAGAGAGAATGATGAAGGTGGAGAGGGAGAGTACGAGAGAGGGGGAGATGGAGAACCGGAGGGAGGGAGAGAACCAGAGAGAGTACCGAGAGAGAGAGTATGATGAAGGGGGAGAGGCTTGTAATCTGTATTCAAATCCAGAGGCCGAGTTAACAGAGTGTATACGTTAACTATTCTACAGCATAGCCTTCTGTGTACAGTTAAACATGATTTGCTGCTGCGGCTCTCGGGTTGGTGAGATCTTTGCTGTGTGTTGGGCAGGGGGTGTGTGTGTGCATGCATGTGTGAGATTGTGACTGAGACACTGGGACAAGTTGGTGGCAGGTGCTAGGGATAAGACTAGAAGGGGACACAGTGTGCCCTGTCCTAAGCGACAAGGGGAACAGGGGTAGGTGATGTGGAGACACTATAGCTAGCATTGACTGAGGTGGAATCTCCCTTTTTATACCCTTTTCACAATACTTAGCAGAGCTGTACTGCACTGGCCTGGGTGAACATCCACCATAGTCGCCGCATGCTGGAATGAAAGGTTCAGGTCGGCACGGAAGTGCCGGTTTGGTTCAGGTCTGCATGTGTGAAATAGTCTGAAAAGGCTATTAGTTTGATAAAACAACAGGAACTGAAGGGTTTCCATAGAGCCTCTCTCTCTGTGTTTGGTTCACACCAAGGGGGGAGAGAGAATGTTGTTTGTTCACTCCAAAGCACCATTTTGTTTAAGATTCTCCTCACGACCTTCCCCTGCTCACTCGAGAGTCGGTGAGTTATCTGTCTCCCTTGAGCCAACAAACAAGACGAGAACAGAGCTGAACAGAGGGAGCTCTGTGTGATGTCGTCAGCTCTTTTCATCCCACCAATAAACAGAGAGAAAGAAAGAGAGAAAGAAAGAGCACAGCGTTGGTTGACACAAACGCATTGGGTTTTAATGAGCCACTTTGCCTTAAGGTGGATTTGAATATGGGTTGGATGATGCTGTGTCCTCTCAGAGCCTGTTCCATTGGATAAGTTCTTCGTTTTTTAGATCTATAATTTTTGTGGGTTTTTATTTATTGAGAAAGGACAGTTAAGGGGAGGCAATAAAGATTGCGAGTCAGAAGGGCAGTGGACTGGATTTGAACCCGACTACATGTGTGACATGTGTGGCAGGGTTAGCAGCTCTAACTGCTTTACCACACAGGTCACCGATAACGTTGTCTGTAATTCACTCTCACTACTTGATATAGTTTGTGGATTTGTGTTGATTCATAATTATTTTCTGTTATTGATGGACTCTGCGCTCTATCACACCCCCTACTCTCCTCACTCTTCTCTTTTCCTCGCCATGCTCACTCTTCTCCTATTCCTTCACTCCTTCTCATTCTCACCTCCTGCTATGACACCCTTATTCCTCTCCATCCTATCCTCCCTCCTTCTCCCCTCCTCTCCCTCCTTTCCTCTCCTTCCTCCTCTTCCTCCCTCTCTTCCCCAGGTCTCTATCTGGGCGTATCGTGGGTGGTGTGTGGTGGTTCTTCACCCTCATCATCATCTCCTCCTACACGGCCAACCTGGCTGCTTTCCTCACAGTAGAGAGGATGGTGTCGCCCATAGAGAGTGCTGAAGACCTGGCTAAACAGACAGACATAGCCTACGGCACCCTAGACTCCGGCTCCACTAAAGAGTTTTTCAGGGTGAGTATAGTACTGGACTGGATACAAGCTGTGTCTGAGTTCTCATATTATGGCCTTGTCCTATTTCATAGACTATTTGTGTATGTAGGAATAAAATGTTTTAGCTAGTAGCTGCGTCGTTCCACGAAAAGTGCCTTTGATATTTTAAGAAATAATTGTGCACCAATATTGCATTTTAAAAGCCTGTTATATTAAATTAAGTGACTTTAATATAGACCACATGGATAATTCAATTAATCTGATTTTTAATATAAATAAAGGATATCTGAAGTGCCAAAATTCTGCATTTTGACATGTCCCTCCGTCAAACCTGTGTCACTTCTAGGAAGATTTCAACCACTTAATCCCCAAATGTATCTAAGTTTCACCATCATTATAACGTACTAGTTATTTTGTTGCTTTGGCAGTCATTTCTGCAGATTAGTGATTCATTTACGTCTGACCCTCATTTTAAGGTCAACCCTGTTACATTAATTGAACTCTTTTATTAATATGGTGAAACTCTTCCTTTTAAAATATTTCTTTCACAAGCTGGTTCTACTCTTTTTGGCAATTTTCAGGTGGAAAACTGAGAGGGTCGAGCATTTATTTTTTTAAAGTATTATTATTTCACCTTTATTTAACCAGGTAGGCTAGTTGAGAACAAGTTCTCATTTACAACTGCGACCTGGCCAAGATAAAGCAAAGCAGTGCGACACAAACAACAACACAGAGTTACACATGGCATAAACAAGCGTACAGTCAAAAACACAATAGAATAAAAATAAAAAAAGTCTATATGCAGTGAGTGCAAATGGCGTGAGGAGGTAAGGTAATAAATAGGCCATAGTAGCGAAGTAATTACAATTTAGCAAATTAACGCTGGAGTGATAGATGTGCAGATGATGTGGAAGTAGAAATACTGGTGTGCAAAAGAGCAGAAAAGTAAATAAAAACAATATGGGGATGAGGTAGGTAGATTGGATGGGCTATTTACAGATGGGCTATGTACAGCTGCAGCGATCGGTTAGCTGCTCAGATAGCTGATGTTTAAAGTTAGTGAGGGAGATATGAGTCTCCAGCTTCAGCGATTTTTGCAATTTGTTCCAGTCATTGGCAGCAGAGAACTGGAAGGAAAGGCGGCCAAAGGAGGTGTTGGCTTTGGGGATGACCAGTGAGATATACCTGCTGGAGCGCGTGCTACGGGTGGGTGTTGTTATCGTGACCAGTGAGCTGAGATAAGGCGGAGCTTTACCGAGCAAAGACGTATAGATGACCTGGAGCCAGTGGGTCTGGCGACGAATATGTAGCGAGGGCCAGCCGACTAGAGAAAACAGGTCGCAGTGGTGGGTGGTATATGGGGCTTTGGTGACAAAACGGATGGCACTGTGATAGACTGCATCCAGTTGGCTGAGTAGAGTGTTGGAGGCTATTTTGTAAATGACATCGCCGAAGTCAAGGATCGGTAGGATAGTCAGTTTTACTAGGGTATGTTTGGCAGCGTGAGTGAAGGAGGCTTTTTTGCGAAATAGAAAGCTGATTCTAGATTTAATTTTGGATTGGAGATGTTTAATATGCATAACACGTCAACCCTCTTACCCATAGATAGACAGGCTAGAAATGTTTTATAAATTTCCCCTCTCCAAAATGTACACAGTTCCTAAACAATTTCAATGCAATTTTATGACTCAAAGAAGTGTCTTCAACTCTAAGGTACTTTTTTGAACTCTCCTAGCTGTGCCGTGGAGGAGTTAGAGCAAGCACACTTGTAGTTGTTTCATTTGGAATGCAACCCTGCATTCTTATCGTCACACAATTACTGTTATGGTTTACGCAACAACAAAAAAAACGGGTACATTATAAGTCGCATTCTGGGTCAGGTGGGCATGATTTGAGTGCTTGTCCTATTGCCAACGTGACTAGCTAAGTAATTAAATACAATCTTACAGTGGTAGGCTTTCACAAGGCAATTCAAAGAAACAGATGGTAATTTTGGTGTGCATAGAAGGGTAGCATGAGTGCATTCAGATGCGTGTGGCCTGCACATTTTCTTCTCTATAAACAAACACTGGCTCAATCTGTTCAGAACAACCCAGGGTATGGCGCCATGTCATCTTGTAACTGTACATCAAACACTGATCATAAACGTTGACACTGTATATGACATGAGTTTTATGATATGGAAATGTGAAGTGCACATTTGGACTCACGGGTGTTTGGCTTGCTTGTATGACATACAAGATGACATGGCATCATACCCTGAGTTGTTCCGAACAGAATGAGCCAGTGTTTGTTTATAGCGAAGAATGCACACGCACCTGAATGCTCTCATGCCTCCTTTCTATGCGCACCGTTTCTTTGAATTGCCTTGTGAAAGCCTAACACTGTAAGATTGTATGACATCAAAGCTGTCTTGATTATAATCCTCAACATCTCATCTTTCAAAATACATTGAGTCATCTTCATTTACAGCATTTCCCTCACTCAGACAACAACAAATGTGCAATTACCGGGAAGGATGGGGTAATCTTCTTGTCACGTGCGGTGCTCAAGTTCAGAACAGTTGTCAGTCAAAACCAATACAGCGCTGTGAAATGCAGAGCCAGAGCTCTGACGTCATGTACAGCATGTTACTGTACAGCCACTTATTAGTGCCCAAATCGGAAATGTTCAACTCGTACGTGGGTACGAATGTTAAGGGCTACCCTCTTGAGGTGGGAAAACATGTTTTTGTTATGAAGTTGAACATGTGCTTATGACAGAAAGTTTCTTTTGACCAAGTTACACTTCTCAAAAGGCTCCGAATTGGTGGAACGACCCAGTTACTAGTAAGAAATATATAGTATGAGAATTCAGGGTGAGTAGTACTGGATTGATCAGCTCTGACACACACAAACACACGCATGACACCATACTGATCAGATCAGTCAAGCACACTCGTTCACTCAGGGAGGAGTGTGTTTTTACAGTAACTGTTTTCAGTCAACACTCGCTCCTCCACCAGTAACTCTGTACTATACGTTAACCCCTCCATGTCCTCGTCTCTACTTGGCTGTGCTCTTTCTATGCTCTCTCTCCACCCTCCTCCACCTCTACTCTTCCTCCACCCCTCCCCTGATCTGCCCCAAACCAACCACAGAGGTCAAAGATCGCAGTCTACGAGAAGATGTGGGGCTACATGAAGTCGGCCGAACCGACTGTGTTTACCAAGAACACCCAGGAGGGGGTTGTACGTGTGCGGAAGAGCAAAGGGAAGTACGCTTTCCTATTGGAGTCAACCATGAACGAGTACACGGAACAGCGGAAGCCCTGCGACACCATGAAGGTCGGCGGAAACCTGGACTCCAAAGGATACGGAGTGGCCACCCCCAAGGGTTCACTGTTAAGGTGGGTGGAGTGGTATAACAATATGTCCAAGCTGTGCGTGTTGTTATGTTATTCCACCTTCCCTGGCGTGCTGCCTGAATATGTATAGTAACGCTCATATAACGCTCATGTAACACTTCTTTTTTTGTTAAGTTTGAGTTATGGTGAGTTTGGTTTGGGACAATTTTTTCATGATCATGAAGGTATAGGTGGTGGCTTTTACATTTGTTTGGTGTGGTGTGGCGTGGCATGCGGTCATGGCAACCGTTGGTTTTGTTGCAGCTCTACTTCCTTGTTGTCAGGTAATGTTTGTGCTGCTTTGTGTTGGTGTGCCAGTAGGAGTCAAAACAGCATGTTGATAAGCCTTAATATTATTCTTAAATATTACTATGACCAATGTTGCAGAATTCTGTTAACTTTCCCCAAATTCCTGGATTTCCTGCTTATTCCCTCCGGAATCTGTGAATATCACGAACTGGAATTTCTGGAAAACCTGGGAATTTGGGGAAAATTACCGGAATGTTGCAACTATAACTGCATTACATAGGCAATAGAGTGCTATTTGGGACGCAGACATAGTAAGTTTCATATGATGGTGGGATATAAGTGATGTGAATGCTCAGTCCTGTCTGTCTTGGCTGGACTCTAGAGCTGATTTATACACACAGTGGAATTTACAGGCCTGCCGAAAAATACAATATCATTCCCACTCACCACGGGGAGTTAGTTTCACTTTGCCAAAACTAGAAACTCTCATCTATCAAAAGAATGGGAGCAAGCTCATACTGAAAGGAATTGAAAAATGTAATAGAGCCTAGATTGAGTGTGTGTGTGTCTGTGTGTGCGCACAGTAGCAACGGTTGTCAAAATTGATAAAAGGTTATAAACACGGTTCTGATAAATGTAACAGCTGCATAATGGAGTGAGATACTCAATGCTATTAGGATAAACCAGATCTAAATCCACTGGATTATTAGCAGTGTGTTTCAGCGATCATAACATCAACAGGGAAATGTGCTTTGTACAAGCAAGAGACTGTGCATTGGTTTTCTTTTTAAATAAATTGATCTTGCAACAATTATGTGACAAGTGAACTAACACCTCACAAAAACAGGAAAATAATGGCTGGAAAGTGGGGAATACTGAGGTGGGCTGGGCATGCACCTTGCTTGGAACACATGCGCGCGCACACACACACTATTGCACTAACCTCATCTGAATCCAACTCCAGTCCTGTAAATTCCACTGACGTGCTTCTCTAGAAGGCAACACCATGGGTTTGCAATGTAAACAACGACTGGTACTGGATTTACCCACTGTTTTCAGCAAGAGGAGTGACTGACAGATCACAGTAGTTCCAGATGGCGGCCATTTTTATTTTGTTCAATTATCAGTCGCGTTCCCCGGCTCAGACGTTGCATGCATCAACCAATGATTGCGTGTCACGTCATCAACAGACAGATTGCTGTAACGTACGATGTGGCTAGCTGATACTTTAAAATACCTATCCATCAATGTTCCCTCAAATTTTTTGGGGCACTGAGCAAATGTTAGGTCTTGTGAGCTAAAATTTTGTGGAACTTCCAGCGTGCGTTTACAGTGAACACAGGCTGTACCCTTACAGTTGTAGACAGTAGCCAATAGGCTATTGTGGCAATTTGAGCATAATGTAGGCCTACCAACAAAACCAATGGAGCGAATCCCATAATATTTTCACGTGGAAATAGCTTTTGATTTCTTTGATGTTGCCTACAGTAGGAGGCATTGATGACAGAGGGTTATCCTGTCTTGCCCCGGGCTACTATGTGGTGTTCAATACAGGCTTACATTGTATGAGACTTTTAAAAACGTTTTTACATTATGAAGGGCTTGACATTAATTCATGATTTTTTACTTGGTCTGTAACACTGTGGGCCAAATAGGTGACTTTACATTGCATTGTCTTGTGCTGTATAATAATACAAAATACAATGTATTATTATTATCATACAGAGAATTAGACAATGTAGGCTACCCCTCTGCCAAGGCTTATTTGCATATTCCAACCTGTCTCAAAATACAACACTGCCCCTTTAATTAAGGCATATGTTTTTTACCTGACTGGCTTTTCAAAGACAGCTTGAAATGTAGCCTACACATTTTGTGCTCTTGTTGGAAGCAGTAACTCCCCATTGCTGACCCATACTTATTTATAACTCCGCTAATAACTCACTAACTAGCAAAGAATATGAACAAATGTGCACAGGCGTGGCCCTGTGCTCTGATCTGAACTGATCTGAAAGCACATTCACTCACGGGTGGCTCTGCCTACAACAAAATCACAGACTCGTTCTTACAAAGTTCGATTTGTTTTGTTTTGTTGCATTGAAAAGGGGCTGATATGATGTTGATTCGATCACAGAAAAAACGTTGATCTATATCGTGCAAACTAATGGGACGAACTCGGTGAAGTTCAGTCTCTTGTGTCTCTGCGCGGCCTGGCATTTCTTCTGCGTGGCAGTCCTGGAGGAAGTGCGTGGCCAGTTTAGAGGGAACATTACTATCCAGGCGTTGTAAAATCGGGCATGCATCAGCAATGCCTGGGCAGAGGAACCCGCCCACTATCTTCTGTCAGTCACTTCTGTGGTTGTCACCATGGAAACCCACAAATCAGCATGCAGAGCGGCTATGATGTCAGACTAAGCAGCTATTTCACAAGGCATTAACCCTAAAGTGACCCTAAAAAGGTTAAACAAGGTGACGTTTAATTATATTTTTCTTTTTTCTCATCAGCTTTTACTGAAATATTTATTTTAATAATGTTGCTGTCAGTTAAGCTACATTTCTGTCTCTCATTTTCGATGTGTACCTGATATTCCTGAAAAGTACAGTTGAAATGCACTGAATGCTTTGAATGCACGTGGACAAATCTCTCTTGATGCAAGTTTTACTCCTCTGAATCAAAATATATATCAAAATGATGTTACTACACAATCTTTTCCCTATGGGCACTACATAGGGAATAGGGTGCTATTTTGGACACACAATATGTGTAATGGAGTTTAACCATCAATCAGGTCATGTTCAGAAAAACAAAGGCCACAGGGATACAACCAAGGAAACAAATAGAGATTTAAGTGTAATTTACTTCAATTTAGTTTCCTTGGATCAAACTCTGAAGTGAACCAAGTCCCAACGAGAGGTTTGTCCGTTCTGTATATGAGGGTCCTATCTGTGGGGCAAATACTAACTTCCACTTAAGTCAAAATGATAGTCTTAAAGTGTCTTAAGTGGAAGTTCTTGTTCACCTGTGTGTGTATGGAGGGAGGGTGGGAGAGGGAGTGAGGGTTTATTGTTACAGATAGAGCATTAACACACCCCTATTTCCACCCTTGTCCCCCCTTTATTATCCCCCCTTTCCCCCTCCTATCCCCAATTGGATGCTATCGACTCACCTTCACTCACCCAAATATGTTTTATCATTTTCAAGAAGCGCAGTTAACCTGGCAGTGTTAAAACTGAATGAACAAGGCCTGTTGGACAAATTGAAAAACAAGTGGTGGTACGACAAGGGAGAGTGTGGCAGCGGCGGAGGTGGCGAGAAGGTTAGCCATCCTTGTGTCAGCCCCATGCCGATTGGGTAAAACTGTTCTCGTGGTAACAGGCGCATCTGCCGGGGCGACACCCATCGTGTGACCAACAGTGGCGTTGTGATGTGGCACATATTATAGTTCTGGATGAGTTGAGAGCGATTACTGTCAAACCACAAATATTCGCTTTTGGTAGATGTTAATATTGTTCACCTATTTGTAACCTAAAGGTTAAGTGAATAATTTTTGAAGATACCTTGAAGTCAGTCATATTGTGTAGTCCCACTAAACACTACATTGTGCATGCCATAAATGTACAGTATCTTATGGCAAAACGTGAAGTTGTCCTTCACGGGGCTCACTTTGACAAAGAGATGTATATCGCAATATGACTTCCATAGTTAAAAAACTGATAAATATATATATTTTAATTCTGTTGTTTTTTATTGTTGTTGACTTTGGTACAAAATTCAGCCAATAGTTGTAGCTTCACAGTAATAGCCTCCGATTGGTTGTTGTGAAATAGGCCTCGGCAGTATGTGCCCGTTCCAGAAAGCGATGCAGTGGGGGCCCCATGTATATTTCTGTAGTGCTCAGCCCCTCAGGCACCCATAAACCAACCCCCTAGCCCCCTCTCCACTACCACGAGCATAGAGACATGTAAACCAATGGGGCCCCTGTCTCCGTCACTTTCAGCTGTTAAGTGCTCTGTATGGGCTCTTTACATTTTTGACTGAATAACATAAAATAACATGTCCTATGATGTTATTTATGTTATTTCCCCCCCTGACCCCTCCCCGACCCCTCGACCTCACACGTGCGGTTTCGAAGAACTCCAGTAAACCTAGCCGTGTTGAAACTGAGTGAATCAGGCGTCTTAGACAAGCTGAAAAACAAATGGTGGTACGATAAGGGCGAGTGTGGACCCACGGCCTCAGGAAGTAAGGTCAGTCTCCTGCAAGTCCTGGGACCACACCTCCTCACTGACTGTTCTGTCACACTGATGAACCCCACCGCAAACAGACAGATAGGAAGATAGGCAGACAAGCATGGAGGCAGGCAGGTAGAAAGGCAGACGGGCAGACAGACAGACAGAGGCAGATAGTCAGGCAGACAGACAGGCAGACAGGTAGACAGGTAGACAGGCAGACAGATAGGGAGGCAGGAGAGCAGGCAGGCTGGCTGACACACACACATACACACACAAAGATAGGACAGAGAGACTTAAGGCGTAGCCTGAGGGATACAATACATCACACTAGAAGGCATGCTAACAATTCAGTGGTAGCAGCAGCACAGCAATGTATGAAATGGTGAGACCTGCAGGATCACATTGATATGGTTGTCACCTGTATCTGTGCCACACTTAGTAGTGTATACTTAGTAGTGCACTTAGCAGTGCATGTATTAAAGTTGTGCAGTTGTAATGTCACGGCAGATTATTAGTATCATAGAAGTAGAATGAGTGGAACAGGCATGGAACCTCTTACCTTGACTGGTAAACTCTATTATATTTATATGATTAGTATGCCAGTCATTCTAGCCCACTCTAGAATGGTTCTAGTAAGTTTATCCATTGGGCAATACTCAATCCAATAAAGAGAACTCCTGCCTCAACAAAGCAGCATGTAAACGCCTTAGGGTCAAAAGTACTTGTCAAGTGTATTTCCTTGTCATGTATAATTAAAAAGTAGATCTCAAGTTTTGAAGATTTTTTTGAAAGTTCTCTCTCCCACACTCCAATCAGCAGTAGATAAGATACAAGGCAGCGTTTCGTAAAGTCTCGAACCTAAACAGATTCCTTTTGAAAAGGAAGCCTCCCCGTTAGGAGCAGGCGACTAACCTGAAAAGTGGGATTTAAGAAACGTGAAAGAGCTGCACCCTTTGTCTTAAATCACAGCCTCTAATTACACAATGACTATAAGCAGCGATAACAGAGGGCTAGGGAGCTACTTGAGAGTGGAGACCAAGGACATTTTTAACTGAGTCATTTAGGCAGCTAGTGAATTTAGAATAATTGTTTTCCTCCTTAATTGCTGTAAAAATGGCATAGTCACACTTTATCAAGACACCATTAGATTGGTTGGCATGGGAACATCATGGTGATATCAGCTGTAGCGGTAGCCACAGAGCTGAAAGCAAGAGCAGGTGTGAACTGGAAAGTGTATATACTGTATGTGTGTGTGAGTTTGGCAAAGTGTGTTTGTGTGTGTTTTAGATTTGTCAACTATGTATTTGTGCATGTGTGTTGTAATGTGTAATATAATTGCCTGGTACAGTGAATTCGGAAAGTATTCAGACCCCTTGACATTTTTCACATTTTGTTAGGTTACAGCCTTATTCTAAAATTGATTAAATCATTATTTTCCTTCATCAATCTACACACAATACCTCACAAAACCCCAGAAACAGTTTAGATTTTTTATGTAATGAAATATCAATGAAATATCAGATTTATGTAAGTAGGCAGACCCTATACTCAGTACTTTGTTGAATCACCTTTGGCAGCGATTACAGCCTCGAGTCTTCTTGGGTATGGCGCTTCAAGCTTGGCATACCTGTATTTGGGGAGTTTCTCCCATTCTTCTTTGCAGATCCTCTCAAGCACTGTCAGGTTGGATGGAGAGCATTGCTGTGCAGCTAATTTCAGGTCTCTCCAGAGATTAAAGTCCGGGCTCTGGCTGGGCCACTCAAGGACATTCAGAGACTTGTCCTGAAGCCACTCTTGCATTGCCTTGGCTGTGTGCTTAGGGTCGTTGTCCTGTTGGAAGGTGAACCTTCGCCCCAGTCTGAGGTCCTGGGCGCTCTGGAGCAGGCTTTCATCAAGGACCTCTACTTTGCTCTGTTCATCTTTGCCTCGATCCTGACTAGTCTCCCAGTTCCTGCCACTGAAAAATATCCCCACAGCATGATGCTGCCACCACCATGCACCGGAGGGATGGTGCCAGGTTTCCTCCAGACGTGTCGCTCGGCATTCATGCCAAAGAGTTCAATCTTGGTTTCATCAGACCAGAGAATCTTGTTTCTCATGGCCTGAGAGTCCTTTAGGGGCCTTTTGGCGGGCTGTCATGCCTTTTACTGAGAAGTGCCTTTTACTGAGAAGTGGCTTCCATCTTGCCACTCTTCCATAAAGGCCTAATTGGTGGAGTGCTGCAGAAATGCTTGTCTTTCTGGAAGGTTATCCCATCTCCACAGAGGAACTCTAGAGCTCTGTCAGAGCTCAATTTCGAGTCTCATAGCAAAGGGTCTGAATACTTATGTAAATAAGGTATATCTGTTTTTTGTTTTTTATAAATTTGCAAACATTTATAGAAACCTGTTTTCACATTTTCATTATGGGGTATTGTGTGTAGATTGCTGAGGAAATTGTTTTATTTAATCCATTTTAGAATAAGACTGTAACGTAACAAAATGTGGAAAAAGTCAAGGGGTCTGAATACTTTCCGAAGGCACTGTATATATGAGTATGTATGTGAGTATGTTTGCATGTGTGTGTGTTCTCAGCCCCCCACCACCGCCACGTCTCTGATTGCCTGTCTGCCCTGTGTCTCTCCTCCAACCGCCCCAGGACAAGTCGTCTCAGGCCCTGTCGTTGAGCAACGTGGCGGGGGTCTTCTATATCCTCGTGGGGGGCCTGGGCCTGGCCATGCTGGTGGCCCTCATTGAGTTCTGCTACAAGTCCCGGAACGAGGCCAAGCGAATGAAGGTGGAGGCACCGACGTCTGAACACCACCACCCAAACCACCACCACCTCCCCCACCACCTAACCCCTAGCAGCCCCCACCCCAGCTGCTCCAGCCCCAGAACAAGCCCTCAACCCAGTCACAGTCCAGGCTACAGTCCTGGCTATAGTCCCGGCCACAGCCCCAGCCCTTCCCCAAGCACCCAAAACTTAGCCACGTGTAGTGAGGTTTTCGACGGTTACGGAAGCAATGGGGATGTTAAGATATAATGCTGGTACAGGAATAGCCCCTTCCACCCCCCACCCACCCCTCTAGGCCCCCCTCCTATGGTATTGTAAGTTGAACCTCCCTTATTGGCCACTAGCTAGCTTGCCGTGCTGCTGATTGACTGTGGCAATGCTTACTCTAATTCTTCTGCTTTGTGATTAGCTTGTTTGTGGTCATGTGACGTCCTTGTCTGTCTCCTGGCTTCCCAGTGGGGGCTTTAATATGGCCGCAGCCGCTATTGTCTGTTTGGCTACAGACAATGGGCTCTATTTTAACAAACCTAACACAATGGTAAATCTTAGCACTTAGCGTTATAGCTTCAGGGTTGTGCAGAAATATTTTTGCTATTTTCACAACTGAATAATGGACACAGTAGCTGGTGGTGGCAAAAGGCTGGATTTTGATGAATAACCGGTTGTAGGTGTTTCAAGGCTTGGCCCCTCACTTACCAATTAGAACGTGCTCCATATGTAGTTGCTTCAAGTTGTGTATTTATGGTCTTTTATGTAATGCATTGTCATCAACTCCAATTCAAATGTTAGTCCCTTATAGCCTAGTTCGTTAAATATGTTTGCGGCCTTTGATATGGCATTATAGGACGACTTAATACAATAGTTTAGAGGAGCTTGTCTTTGGTTTTCGGACGAGGGGCACTCTTTGAAAATGGGGATGGGTAACCTTCTTAAACAAGCGAAATGCAGGTATGTAAATTGTGAATAATGGAAAAGCATTAGGGTAAAAACGATGTTGCTTAACCAGCCTTGACCAAGCGGACGGTAGGTTATGTTTGGTTTTTAATCAAATTTAACAAAATGGGGGGAGCCAATCATTTCTTATATTTCTAATACGAGATTCACCGGCACATCTTTTCTTCCATGGGCACTGTGAGTCATGGCTACATGGGGTGCGATTCCGCTCTCAAAATCCATGCCATTAACAACTGATTTGCCATTAAGAACTGCTTTTTATAGGTCTTAAAACTACCCATTTATGCTGCATGAAATTGTCACCTTTGCACTTGTTTTTAACCCCTTACTCTTGTGGAAATTGGCATATATGGACAGGGCTACATTGAAATGTTTCTTACAGAAAAATATGGAAAGCATATGCATAACCATGGTAGCAATTTAAAGGGTACAATTTGGAGATTATGGGAAAAAATATTAGACTAAAGGTGAGAACACAACAGTTTTCCTGACACAAGACTGAATCCAAATATTACGCTGTTGATTTTAAGTGCGTTTTACATTTACAGTACTTTTCACCGCATTTGTTGATAACGAAATTTGAAAATAGTCTGGATAAATTCAGTAACATGATAAGAATATTCTTGAAAAATGTGGGGTAGGTGCAACATAAGAAAAAAACATTGCAAGGGTTTGAGTGAGAGGTCTAACTAGAGTTTCCAAGTGGCCACACACCTCTCCAAAGTGTGCACAGTTCCTAAGTAATTTCAATGCACTTTTATGACTCAAGGAAGAGTCTTCAACTATAAGGTGCTTTATGGAGCTCTCCCAGCTGAGGAATTAGAGCAAGCAAACTTGTAGTTGTTGTTTTCTTTGGAACACAGCCCTGCACCCTTGCCTTTACACCATTACTGTGCTTGTTTACGCAATCCAAAAACTGTCCATTATAAATCACAATCTGGGTCAAGTGGGCATAATTTGAAAGCTTGTTCTATTGCCAACATGACTAGCTAAATTATAAAATATGATCGTACAGTGTTAAGCTTTCACTAGGCAATTCAGAGAAGTAGACAGTCATTTTGGAGCGCATAGAATGGAGTCATGAGTGCATTCAGATGTGTGGTCCGCGGCAAATCTTATTCGCAATAAAACAAACATAGACTCATTCTGTTCAAGACAACCCAGGGTATAACGCCATGTCATCTTGTTACTGTACATTAAACATAGTCATCATAAACATTGACCCTGTATATTACATGAGTTTTATAATATGGAAATGTGAAGTGCACATTTGGACTAATGGGTGTTTGGCTTGTGACATCAAAGCAATATTTATTATTGTTATAATCCTCAACTTCTCATCTTTCAAAATACAGTGGTGCCACTTTGGTTTCATAAGTGGTGGGGACATAACCTGGCTGGGGGTACTCCCCCAGAATTTTTTGTGGCATGTAAAACTAATTTCCTGCATTTTTACACAACCCAATATGCAGACTCTATTTGTAACAAAAATTAAGCAATAATGCCCACAGTCATCAAGCTAGGTAAGAGATCATTATTAAATATGTTTAAGTGATTCGTAAGACTGCACTAGATCAAAGGTAATTCAATAATAGATATTGTGTTGCACCTTTAACAAATAGCTTAAAAAGTTGACAACTCTTGAAAAAAGACAGACTTTAGATTATTTATTAAGACATCCTCTATATCAAATTTCAGCCAGACTGACCAGCCAGCCCACATACACCTCATACAGTTGAAGTCGGGAGTTTACATACACCTTAGCCAAATACATTTAAACTCAATTTTTCACAATTCCTGACATTTAATCGAAGTAAAAATTCCCTGTCTTAGGTCAGTTAGGATCACCACTTTATTTTGAGATTGTGAAATGTCAGAATAATAGTAACAGAGAATGAATGAATAATAGAGAATGATTTATTTCAGCTTTTATTTCTTTCATCACATTCCCAGTGGGTCAGAAGTTTACATACACTCAATTAGTATTTGGTAGCATTGCCTTTAAATTGTTTAACTTGGGTCAAACGTTTCGGGTAATTTTCCATAAGCTTCCCACAATAAGTTTGGGGAATTTTGGCCCATTCCTCCTGACAGAGCTGGTGTAACTGAGTCAGGTTTGTAGGCCTCCTTGTTTGCACACGCTTTTTCAGTTCTGCCCACAAAATTTCTATGGGATTGAGGTCAGGGCTTTGTGATGGCCACTCCAATATCTTGACTTTGTTGTCCTTAAGCCATTTTGCCACAACTTTGGAAGTGTCCTTGGGGTCATTGTCCATTTGGAAAACCCATTTGAGACCAAGCTTTAACTTCCTGACTGATGTCTTGAGATGTTGCTTCAATATATCCACATAATTTTCCTTTCTCATGATGCCATCTATTTTGTGAAGTGCACCAGTCCCTCCTGCAGCAAAGCATCCCCACAAAATGATACTGCCACCCCCGTGCTTCACGGTTGGGATGATGTCCTTCAGCTTGCAAGCCTCCCCCTTTTTCCTCCAAACATAACGATGGTCATTATGGCCAAACAGTTCTATTTTTGTTTCATCAGACCAGAGGACATTTCTCCAAAAAGTATGATCTTTGTCCCCATGTGCAGTTGCAATCCGTAGTCTGGCTTTTTTATGGCGGTTTTGGAACAGTGGCTTCTTCCTTGCTGAGCGGCCTTTCAGGTTATGTTTATATAGGACTCGTTTTACTGTGGATATAGATACTTTTGTACCTGTTTCCTCCAGCATCTTCACAAGGTCTTTTGCTGTTGTTCTGGGATTGATTTGCACTTTTCGCACCAAAGTACGTTCATCTCTAGGAGACAGAACGTGTCTCCTTCCTGAGCGGTATGATGGCTGCGTGGTCCCATGGTGTTTATACTTGTGTACTATTGTATGTACAGATGAACGTGGTACCTTCAGGCGTTTGGAAATTGCTCTCAAGGATGAACCAGACTTGTGGAGGTCTACATCTTTTTTCTGTGTTCTTGGCTGATTTCTTTTGATTTTCCCATGATGTCAAGCAAAGAGGCACTGAGTTTGAAGGTAGGCCTTAAAATACATCCACAGATACACCTCAAATGATGTCAATTAGCCTCTCAGAAGCTTCTAAAGCCATGACATAATTTTCTGGAATTTTCCAAGCTGTTTAAAGGCACAGTCAACTTAGTGTATGCAAACTTCTGACCCCCTGGAATTGTGATACAGTGAATTATAAGTAAAATAATCTGTCTGTAAAAAATTGTTTGAAAAACTACTTGTCATGCACAAAGTAGATGTCCTAACTGACTAGCCAAAACTATAGTTTGTTTTGGCAAGTTCAACCACTCCACAAGAAATTTGTGGAGTGGTTGAAAAACGAGTTTTAATGACTCCAACCCAAGTGTATGTAAACTTCCGACTTAAACTGTACATTAACACACAGAAAAAGCAAATCATTCATATAATTAATCTCATTGGACTACTAGTACTGTAGAGCTCTTTTTACTATTTTTACAATATAGCTGGGTCGACCCGTCCTGTATGTATATATATATATGTATATATATATATATATATATATATATATATATATATATATATATATATATATATATATATATATATATATATATATATGTGTGTGTGACAGACTTTATTTAACTAATTATGTGACTTCTGAAGGTCATTGGTTGCACCAGATCTTATTTAGGGGCTTCAAAGCAAAGGGGGTGAATACATATGCACACACCACTTTTCCGTTTATTTTTTTTCATTTCACTTCACCAATTTGGACTATTTTGTGTATGTTTATTACATGAAATCCAAATAAAAATCAATCTAAATTACAGGTTGTAATGCAACAAAATAGGAAAAACGCAGAGGGGGATGAATACTTTTGCAAGCCACTGTACCAGGTCTTCCTCACATTTTTGTTTGACATGTTTTGTGTCATCGGGAAAGCCTCTATAAATCCTTGATACAGTTTGGAAATCTGACCCTGCTGAGACCCCTGTCACCATCTGATCCTTCTAAAATGAGGCATGACAAAGAATTATCTTGGTGTACATTTATTCATTATATTATCCAAGAATAGAATCAGTGGTTCAATAATTGAATTGACCATTACTCTCAGATCCCAGACTGTAGCTTTAGCTGCTGTCCTGTAGCTACTGTAGGTCTACCCATCTTTTTATCATTCACTGATATTGTTAAAAAATTCACCCGAGCTCTGGTCTTCCCTGGCTGTCTGACCCTGCTGGGACCCCTGTCACCATCTGATCCTGCTAGACATGATGAGCAAAATGTTGTGTACTGACTGCACTCAAGGGCTGCATTCCTGCAGGATGCCTTGCAGTTGGCATTTTTCATTTTTTGCTGCAGGCGGGAGCGGGCGGTCAGACAGATGACTTTGGGATGAAAATATTTTTGTTGTCCCACAGATTATTTGGAAACTGTCATCCTTCTGCTTTGTATGCGTTAGCCTACCTACTGTAATAAAAGCACATAAAATTCGCTGTTTCAACTTCAGTAGCCTACCTCTCCTAGTTGGGCGTGAGAGTTCAAGTGCGCCTAGTATGTGTGGTCTCATTGAAATAGAGTAGGCTGCCCACATGGGCAGAGAATCACGTGGCAGTTAGTTTACTATAGTGTCTGCCTATAAATATTGATAATGGAAAGAAGTGGAGGGCACTCAACCAACGTGAGTCGAAGTTCAATCAAAAAATGTCATCATCATTGAAAAGGAAAAGGCACAATGCACACACAGGTTAGGCTACTATGGTGAGCAAGCATTGCGCCTTTTCATTTTCAATAAGTATCGATTACCCATTTATTTGTCTCTGCCTGCAAATCGTCCTCCTAAAAGTTAACCTGTATCCTATAGGCCTATGCAATACATAGCAAGTGTTGCTGTCATCATTCTTTCTGCTTCCAGTTCAGTAGCCATACCTGCGAGATCAGGTGTGCGTGTGGTCTCAATTAAATAATAGGCTATAGCCTATGCATGGGCGGTGAAGCACGGAGCAGTTATCTTTCCAAGGAAATGTACTTCCTAAATAGGCCTATGATTAGCCTATAGTTTACTACATTGCCTCGGAATAGGCCTACACATTGATCGGTCTGAAAATCTTCCCATTACTAAAAGGTAGGCTATAAACATAGCTCGAGAGAAAGTGCAAGCCTCTCCAACTCTGCTCTCTTCAAACTACATCTAGTATATTGGCTGATATAGCCCAGTAATACAATGTAAGGGCCATGTGAGAATCTCTGGTAATTTAACCTATTTCTTAAGTTCTTTTTGTACATTTGATATTGGCTATAGGCCACAAAAATTGCTGGGACCATGGCTGCCAAGTGAGCTGTGTCACACATAAGCCTAAAATAACATTGCGGGACTGCAGTTGGACCAGTTCTTGCGGTAGCGGGTGGGAGTCGAACAAAAAGCCAGCAGGTGGGGATGAAGAAATCAGTCCTGTGCAGACCTCTACTACTGTTTACCATGACAGTGAAGCCTGTAATGTTAGAGCTGTTTATTACTGTGTCCGTGTGAAAAGTAGGGAATTAGTTAGGGAAACTGGCAGATCAATAACGTTACATTGTCATACTGACTAATAGAACTCGCATTGATGTTCTCTGACATTTTTTCAGTGCAATCTTCAAACGTTTAACTGATGGTTTCATTGTTTGATTCATGTCTAGTGTGATTGAGGCAAAAAGAATAGCTAACATTAACCAACTTTTGGCCAGCTCTCTCTCTAACAGTATATCAACTGGCGAAAGCTAGCCAAGTTAATTTACTTCTGTTCTGAAATGGGACAATACAAAGGCTACAAAACATTTCCATACAAACAACAGCTGTCCGATAGTAATAATAACCACCTTATATTTCTATCTGACAGATAACTAGAGGCTAAAGCTGACCTGGCTGTGGTTGCTACTAGCTAGCGTAGCTCATTCATTCACCTCAGCCGAGACGGGATGAAACATTAGCTAACATTACATGTCAGTTACAATACTACTGAGCACTGCAAATAAACACTAGTTTAGTTTTTTTCTGTTAAGTTAAACAGCAGTTACCTCGCCAGCTACATCAGTCAACTAAAGAGTAGCCAGTTTCTGCTCTCTTTTACAACTTGGTGAAAGAGCACAACACATACACACTAAACTATGCTCAACTCTCCCGTGCTGGTCCAGCCAGCCTTCCAGAAGCTTTGCCTTCACACAGCCTGTCAGCCCGCTCTGTGGTGTCCGTGTGGTCCTAAATCCAGCCACCTGATCACTACAAATAGCCTACCCGACCGCTCTGAGGCGTCCTCATGGTCCTAAAGCACAACCTTGCCGTATTTTGTGTCACATTGCAATGATAAAACTGGGGGGGACAAAAATGCAATTTCAGAACGTGGGGGGGACATGACCCCTCCGTCCCCAGTGAAAGATAACAAAAAATGTGCAAACTAGCGGGTTGGATGAGGGCAACTTCTTGTCATGTGCAGTGCCCAAGTTCAGAATGGCTGTCAGTCAAAACCCATACAGAGCTGTGAAGTGGAGAACCAGAGCTCTGACATCATGTATAGCATGTTACTGTACAGCCACTGTGTTCTAATTTAGGTACTTATCCGTATCCAAATAGTCAATTTTCAACCCGTATACAGGTACGAGTGTAAAGGGCTACAGACACGCCTCAAATATCGCCACCCCTCTCCCTCAGCGCAAGCGAGCTCAACGTTAGACATGCAGGTAAATTGCCAAACCTGGCATTAGGGCTGGAAAATGGCAGTTTTTACATGATGAAATTGCAAACTAATGAGCATTTGACACTTGCGTCTCCTTAGCGCCAGCCAAAAATAGAGCCCAATGTCTCATGCTGTTGACTGACTAGTGTTAGAAATTTCCAGAAACTTTCCCCAAATTCCCAGATTTTATAGAAATCACAGGTGCAGGAATCCCTCCCCGCTTATTCCTCCCTGATTCTGGGAATGCTCCTACCGGGATTTCTGGAAATTTGGGAATATCAGGGTAGTTTCCCAGGCTTTCCAGATATCCCAGTTCGAGGATTTCCTGTTGGAGTATTCCCTCCCTGCTTATTCCTTCCATGAATCCTCCAAACAGAATTTCTGAACATTTTGGAAAATCTTTCCATATTTCCCAAAAATTCTCAGGTTTTCTAGTAATCCTAGTTGGAGGATTTCTTCCCTGCTTACTGTATTTCCTCCTGATTCCGGGAATCTTCCAACCTGGATTGTTTGGGAAAGGTTTCTGATATTTCACAACCCTAACTATGACACCCAGGCACTTGCTCCTCTGTCTAAACCAGAAGGGAGAACCACAGGTTTTAATGAGAAAACAGCCCCATGCACACATAAAGTTAGATAAAGCAATATAACACTGTACATTATTGGGGAGTTAAAGCCTAAAGTAAGTGGAAGATAACTGCCCCTCTAAGAGTTATATTGATTTGAACTCTTATCTCTAAGATATTTCCCTCGGGTCCAGAGATATTAGACTTGCAGATCTACAGTCTCAGTCTCAGTATGTGTCTGACGTGGTTATGTGTCCCCTGTTGGTGCTCTCTCTTTATTCCCTTTACTGTTGCTTGGTCAGCTGCCCTGTGGTCCCTCACCCACACATGAATCATCCATTGTCTAATAACCATAGTAGTCAATGGAAGTCGTGTATTAAATGTACACATAAAGTGGCGTAATATGATATTATTATTGAATGGCCCTGATGGATGTCCTGTAATTATGTGGTGTGACGTTGGATGTAGATTCTGTACGATATTCATCCCCAACATTACCCATCTTCATGATGATTCCTGATCTTAGAGCTTTTAGCGTCATTTTGTAGTGTGGCAGGGTCCGAAAACCCATACTAGCATCCTAAATAGTAGGCCGTTTGAGTATGTGAAAAAATAAAGTTTTATAGTATGTGACATTTAGAAAATTGAGTATGCTTTAAATGGCCGGACGTCATACTAATTTCGGCTTCTCATGTAGTATGAATGAGTTGTAACCTTTTCAGGAATTTCACACCCACAATGCATTCAAACCGGATTAAAAGGAGAGCTTCGAGATTTGATAGTTCTCTGAAAGTAAACCAAAAACTAATTGAAAATTGGAAATAAGACGAGAAAATATTAAGCTACGGCCATGGCATACTGCATACTTTTTACTAAACATTACGTCACAAATAGTATGCGATGATGAGTACATTTTATGCAGTTTAGGTATGTAGTACGCTAGTATGAGTATTCGGACAAGGCCAATGTCTATATGAGCTGACATGTTTTATCTGTCCCTCTCTCGCCTCTTCTTTCTCTCTCTCTTTCCACCTTGCTCTCTCTCTTTGCCTCCCCCTCGTTCTTTTCCCCCTCCCTCTTTCTCTATCTGTTCCCCCCGTCTTCGTCTTATTTTCATCTCTTCTCCCTACCTCCCTCTCCACTTCTCACTACCTCTCCCCTCTCTCTGTCTCTATCTCCCCTATCTCTCTCATTACCCTTCCTCCCCCCACCCATGTCCCTCTCTTTATGTCCCCCCACCCCCCCACCACCTCCCAGCTGACCTTCACAGAGGCCATGAGGAACAAGGCACGCCTGTCGATCACAGGCAGTGTGGGGGAAAACGGACGCGTCCTGACGCCTGACTGTCCCAAAGCGGTCCACTCGGGCCCCTCACTCCGCCAGAGCTCCGGCCTGGCCTTGGTCTCCTCCGAGCTCCCGTGAAAACCAAAAACCTCCAAAGTGCCTTAAAAAACTACCTACCCACAACCACCATATACCACAAAGACACAGGACAAGCACCACCCTAACCGGACACCACTATTGTCTGGGAAGAGAGGGACTATCTAACGTTGTGGACGTTTTCTAATGTAGCAGAGATGGGGACTCTAGTGAATTTGTGGTCATTTTAGAAGGATTTCTGTGGAAAAGTACAATCTGGATTTTCACTGTGGTCACGCTGGGGCGTATTGTAATCATGGTGGCGTTTTCTGGTGCAGAGGTGGAGATTGCGTCTGACATGTTCCACTCAAGACCCTGTACCAACTTACCATACCTCGCACTGGCGAAGGAAGAGGAGGAGGAAGAAATGAGAGTCAAGTGAAAATGAAAAGTAAATGACCAGAAAACTGTCAACTTTAAACGTGTAACTGAGTATCTCTGGGTTGCTGACTGTGAATTGGCAAACTGAATCACAATCAAAAAGTGGACAATATTTATTACCAGTTGAGAACAGTGTTTGAAAGACAACTGTCAGTCAACAATTCACTAAATATAAATCACTGACATCATGAGGCGGAGTGTCCCCCGGTGTCACCATGGAGATAAAAACTATAATTATTAATGAACTACAGTAACTCTATTGTTAATTAATATATGATAAATAAACTGTGAAGATTTAGTAAATATGTATATTCTGTGAAGACAAAGCTAAAGAAAAAATATTTGCGGTACATAGAGGAGACTGCATAACATGCTTGCTTTTTAAACAGATGTAAATAGCTGATTCGGTAGTGGACAGAGGACTGTTCTCTTTTTGTAAACATCTTTAAAGAAATAATTCATCGCAATAATGAATAAGACGTTTGAGGAGAGACATTGAGACAGTGTTTTATTTCTTCGATATTCAGTACACAGAGTACTGTGTTCAGAAGATAGAGTGCTGAACATTCATGCTCAATGTTCCATGGGTATAGTATCAACTCTGCCCATCCAGATACCTGTTCCCTACATATTAATATATTCAGCGATGAATGTGAACTAGCCCCACCCAATCCTCTAGCCCACCCCATCCTCTAGCCACACCTCCTCACTGTGCAGTCGTAGACCAGAAAGTGTCTCATAGACCAAACGTTACATTTAAGCCCTTTACTTGCGTTTCCGCTGTCAAAATTTAAATATATATCGTTCGATAAATTTTTATATAACGAACAAATACATAAGCTGTCCGTCTCCTGGTTTTTCAGCGTTTTTTTCAACGTTCACGGCTGTTGAACGTCTCTTATCTGGGTAGATATTTTAGATAATTGTGTGTGGAGAGTATAACGCAAAAATGAAATGTGAAATGAGAAAAAAATGAATTCTCATTGCTATATTATTTTGAGAGTCAAAGCTATTTCCTATACAGTATTTATTAATAAAAAATCATGAAGAAGAAGACACTGTTTGTATTATTGAGCCATGGTCAAAGCTTTGGCCCTCTTGGGCCCCAACACTGTGGATCCTCAGTAGCAGGCTGGACAATATAGCAGAACATATGATCCCCTCCCTCTCATTGAAGTTATTAATGCATTGTTTGCAGAGGTCTCAACTCATGGCTGATGGAAGAACAATCTCTGGGCCCGTTGGACGCAATAGGACACTGACTTTTACTAAGTCATCCTTTTGTCTATTTCATTTTCAACGTTTTCCCCAAAACCTGCTTCTGCTATTGTTGTTGTCGGACAAATGTGTGCAATGTTTTCATTTGCTGCCCCTGTCTTTTGCCCTTACACACGTACACATATATATATTCATCCAGTCCGTACACACACATCAGTGGAGGCTGCTGAGGGGAGTACAGCTCATGATAATGGTTGGAATGGAGTCAATGGAATGGCATCAACCATCAAACATGTGGTTTCCATGTGGTTGATATCATTCTATTGACTCCATTCCAGCCATTATTATGAGCCGTCCTCCCCTCAGCAGCCTCCACTGACACATATACACAACATGTACACACACAAGCACACACACACACACACACACACACACAGACTGGAGGAACCTTATTGCGTTGAGAGAATAAACCAGCTAAAATATTTCAGGCCATCTGTTTTGGTCCTGCCATATGTCTGTAAAATTTAAATTAAACCATTCAAATCTTTTTATTTTGATCTTTTTTGGTAAAAAGGAAATCCAAAGGCTTTGTCACTGTGTCTTCATTGTGGACAGGGTGAGAGGGTTCTGTGTTAAGTGGATGAATGTACTTGAGTGTGTATGGGAAAAATGTTTTATATAACCCTGTAACACACTCATAGGGTGGGATTCAATCAAAGGTGCATTGTCGACTGTCGGGGAGAGTATATTTAAAAGTCATATCTGCATCATAAATTATGTTTTTACAATAAGAATATAAAACTATTTTGTGTTTAACTAACAATAAGTCTAATGTCTAATGTAAAGGCTATATGTCATTTGTATCCAATGTTTAGAGGGAATACAACTCAAAAACAATCTTTTGGTATTTATTTTTTTCATTTTCCACTGTTGACACAGTCCCAAAATGTTTTGCATGTCAGCAATCAAGTTTTCAAGATATTGGACATTCAAGAAGAAAAGTGTCACCGGCCACAGTATCATGATGATGCAAAATGCTATCGTGCTTACGTGAGCATTAGGCCCCATACACACTCAAGTTGTTCAACTGATGTAAATCACACATCAGTTATACAACGGGTCACAAAAATATCTGTTATCAGTTTTGTATCACCAAAATATCAGTTGTATTACAACTACGTGTTAAACGATTGGACATCTGTTGTACAACCTGAGTGTGTACGGGGCCTTACATTTGATATCCTCCTAATGTAGGAGTGCCACATTATCAAAGAATGGCAGTATTCTATTGGAAGCTACAACCCAACTACAAACATAGCAGATGGTCCAAGACACGGAAATGAAACCATCCAATCAGGTTGACGCTGCAGTGACCGGACAGTGGCAATAAAACCTATGTCTACGCAAAATAGCGACCCTGTGTAGTTGCGTAGAGTTACAGATTTTGGGATTTTTAGCTATTTTGTGTAGCTCATTGAGTTCTTGTGTTGTAGGCTAAACTGAAGCAGACCAACCCTGTTCATGTTCACCCTTGACCTTCCCCTCCATATCACGGTAAACCATGGTCGTGGTTGCACTAAAACACTGTGTACTGCTATACTATAGCTACTAGCGATGTAAACAGGGACGCAGGCTGTGGTGGCTGTAGACAGCTGAGGAACCAAGACGTACGGAGCCAAGGGGACAGGATGTCTGCTGTAAGACAGATGTGACAACATATGTCAGAAAGGGAAGACAGCAGGGTTCTGACCTCCAGAGGAAACCAACATCAGATCAACCCGATCGAGCTGCCCGACCGTGGTCACATCCTCCGACAGGGTTTAATCCGCCCATCCACCTCCCCTGCATCGGCAGGTTTCTTCCTTGTGGCCAAGAAGGAGGGGGGTCTTCATCCATGTATTGACTACAGAGGTCTCAATGCCATCACCACCAAGTACCACGACCCCCTCCCCTTGGTGCCGGCCGCCATTGAACAGCTTCGCGGGGCCCGTTTTTTTACTAAGCTGGACCTGCGGAGTGCCTACAATTTGATCTAGGGGGGATGAATGGAAGACGGCCTTCAGCACGATGTCTGGGCACTACGAGTACTTGGTGATGCCTTATGGATTAAGCAATGCTCCGTCGGTGTTCCAGGCATTTGTGAACAAAGTGTTTTGGGAAATGCTTGGGCGTCAGGTGGTCGTGTATATCATTGACATCCTGATCTACTCGGCCACCTTGACGGAGCACGTCGCCCACGTCCGGGTAGTTCTGTAGCGCCTCCTGGAGAACCATCTGTACGGCAAAGCGGGGAAGTGCCAGTTCCATCAGGCCGCAGTCTCCTTCTTGGGATATCGGGTCAGCCTGCAGGGAGTGGTTATGGAGGAGAGGAAGGTAGATGCAGTCAGGTCATGGCCAGTCCCAACCACCATAAAGGGACTACAACGATTTGTGGGGCTTGACAACTTCTACCGCCGCTTCATTAGGAACTTCAGCTCCATCACCTCTTCTCTCTCCTCAAAGGTGATCCCCGTAAGTTAGTGTGGAATCATGCAGCCAATGAGGCCTTCCGCTTCCTGAAGGGGTGTTTCACCTCCGTCCCATTGCTGAAACACCCAGATCCTACGCTGCCTTCATGGTGGAGGTGGACGCCTCAGAAGTGGGCGTGGGGGCCGTCCTGTCACAACGTCAAGGTAATCCACCAAAATTTTATCCATGTGCATACTATTCTAAAAAAGTGTCTCCTGCAGAAAGGAACTATGGTTGATCGGGAGCTCCTGGCGGTGAAGTTAGCATTAGAGGAGTGGAGACACTGGCTGGAGAGCACCATGGACCCGTTTCTCATCCTCACCGACCATCAGAACCTGGAGTACATACGGACAACGAGGTGGCTGAACTTGCGCCAATCAAGGTGTGCCCTTTTATTTACTAGATTCACCATCACCCTATCATACCGCCCAGGTTCAAAGAACATCAAAGCCGATGCCCTGTCCCGTCTCCATGATTTGGGAGAGGTTCTAGTCCTAAGTGTACCCATCATACCGCCCTCCCGAATCATTGCCCCGTGCTTTGGGATATAGATGTGGACATCTGCCAGGCTCTGGAGTGGGAACCCGCGCCTGCTACCTGTCCTCCGTTCCCATGGAGGTAAGGGATCGGCTATTGACCTGGGTGCACACATCCCTTGCCGCTGGACACCCAGGTATCATCTCCGTTAAGTACTATTTGCCCACCTTGGAGCAGGATACCACCCGCTACGTGAACTCCAGCTCCGTATGTGCTCAAACCAAGTCTCCCCAGCATGCTCCTGCAGAGAAACTCCTTCCCCTCCCCTTGCCTCAGCGGCCTTGGTCCCATCTGTCTATAGATTTTGTTACTGATCTTCCCCTGTCTAATGGTTTCACCACTGTTATGGTTGTTGTGGACAGATTCTCCAAATCCTGCAGTTGTATCCATCTATCTTGTCTCCCTACTGCTCTCCATGTCACTGAGGCACTGTTCAAATCAATCACATTTTATTAGTCACATGCGCCGAATACAACAGGGAAATGCTTACTTTACGAGCCCCTAACCAACAATGCAGTTAAAAAAATACAGATAAGAATAAGAAATAAAAGTAACAAGTAATTAAAGAGCAGCAGTAAAATAACAATAGCGAGACTATATACAGGGGGTACCGGTACAGAGTCAATGTACGAGGGAACCGGTTAGTTAATAGGTAATATGGTATAATGTACATGAAGGTAGAGTTATTAAAGTGACTATGCATAGATGATAACAACAAAGAGTAGCATAGGTGTAAAAAAGGGGGAGAGGAGAGGGGGGCAATGCAAAAAGTCTGGGTAGCCATTTGATTAGGTGTTCAAGAGTCTTATGGCTTGGGTGTAGAAGCTGTTTAGAAGCCTCTTGGACCTAGACTTGACGCTCCGGTACCACTTGCCGTGTGGTAGCAGAGAGGACAGTCTATGACTAGGGTGGCTGGAGTCGGACAATTTTTAGGGCCTTCCTCTGACACCGCCTGGTATAGACGTCCTAGATGGAAGGAAGCTTGGTGATGTACTGGGCCGTTCGCACTACCCTCTGTAGTGCCTTGTGATCAGAGGCCGAGCAGTTGTCATACCAGGCAGTGATGCAACCAGTCAGGATGCTCTCGATGGTGCAGCTGTAGAACCTTTTGAGGATCTGAGGACCCATGCCAAATCTTTTCAGTCTCCTGAGGGGGAATAGGTTTTGTCGTGCCCTCTTAACGACTGTCTTGGTGTACTTGGACAATGTTAGTTTGTTGGTGATGTGGACACCAAGGAACTTGAAGCTCTCAACCTGTTTCACTGCAGCCCCGTCGATGAGAATGGGGGTGTGCTCGGTCCTCTTTTTCCTGTAGTCCACAATCATCTCCTTTGTCTTGATCACGTTGAGGGAGAGGTTGTTGTCCTGGCACCACACAGCCAGGTCTCTGACCTCCTCCCTATAGGCTGTCTCGTTGTTGTCGGTGATCAGGCCTACCACTGTTGTGTAATCGGCAAATTTAATGATGGTGTTGTAGTCGTGCCTGGCCGTGCAGTCATGAGTGAACAAGGAGTACAAGAGGGGACTGAGCACGCACCCCCGAGGGGCCCCTGTGTTGGGGATCAGCGTGGCAGAAGTGTTGTTATCTACCCTTACTACCTGGGGGCGGCCCGTCAGGAAGTCCAGGATCCAGTTGCAGAGGGTCCAGTTCCAGCAGGTCTTCTGACACTATGGCCTTCCGGAGGACATCGTCTCCGACTGTGGTCCCCAATTGACGTCGCGAGTATGGAGAGCATTCATGGAGAAGCTGGGGGTCACGGTCAGCCTCACATCTGGGTACTGGCCTCAGTCCAACGGGCAGGTGGAGAGGACCAACCAGGAGTTGTGGAGGTTCCTGAGGAGTGGGAGTGGGCCTGGTTTCTTCCCTGGGCAGAGTACTCCCAGACCTCACTTCGTCACTCCTCCACCGGGTTGTCTCCCAGTGTGTCCTGGGGTACCAGCCGGCCCTAGCCCCGTGGACCCCAGGCCAGACCAAAGCACCTGTGGTGGATGAGTTGTTCTGATGCGCAGAGGTGGTTTAGGACGCTGCCCACGTGAGGCTTGGGATGCTGCCCACATGAGTCTCTAAGGGTACGGTCCAAAGGAGCGGAGTTGTGTTCTGGTGGACGACATTCTAGATCCCAACATCATCCAAGATTTCAACCTTTAGCGTCCGGACCGGCCCACTTCTTGCCCTCGGGGCCTTTCTCCTGGCTGGCGTCGTCCTGCGGCTGGGGCCGCGTAAGGGGGGGGGGGGGGGGGGGGGTGTTACTGTCACATCTACTCCTGATCCCTCCCTCCGGCGCTCGACGGTCTACTAACCACCGTTCCTGGCAACCCATCATTACGCAGACCTGTCAACCTTCATTACGCACACCTGCGCCTTATAATTAGGCACACCTGGACTTCATCACTTCCCTGATTACTCCCCCTTTATCTAGCACTCTGTTGTTGTCACCCATCAGGCATTATTGTTTCTGTGTTATGTTCAGACGATACTATTGTTCTTGTATCCACTCTGTTTGTTCTTATTAAACTCTCCAACTGCACCTGCTTCCTGATTCCCTGCTTTACAACACCTTTGGCAGCAGTTACAGCTGTAAATTTTTTGAGGTAAGTCTCAGAAGAGCTTTGCACATGTATTGTGCAATATTACTATTTTAAAAATTATCCAAGCTCTGTCAGTGTGTTCGGGATCATGGCTAGACAGCAATTTTGAAATTTTGCATAGATTTCAAGCAGGTTAAAGTCAAAACTGTAACTTGGCCACTCAGGAACCTTCATTGTCTTGGTTTTGTAGATTTGGCTTTGTGTTGTAGGTTATTGTCCTGTGAATTCCTCTCGTAGTGTCTGGCGTAAAGCCGACTGAAGCAGGTGTTCCTCTAGGATTTTGCCTGTGCTTAGCTCCATCCTGTTTCTTTTCATCCTGAAAAACTCCCCAGTCTTTGCCAATTTCAAGCATACCCATACCATGATGCAGCCACCACCATGCTTGAAAATAAGGAGGCAGTTACTCAGGGATGTGTGATGTTTGCCCTAAACATAAGGCTGTGTTTATTTGCAGTATTACTTTAGTGCCTTGTTGGATACACATGCATGTTTTTTTTGTTTTTTTTTCACTCTGTCATTTAGGTAATTATTGTGGAGTCACTAAAATGCTGTTGATCCTCCCTCTGTTTTCTTCCATCACAGCCAAATCACCAATGGAGAAATGGTGACATCCTAAGCATTTTCCTTCCTGTCCTGCAGCTCAAATCAGAACGACGACTGCATCTTTCGTGTGTCTGGGTGGTTTAATATATCATCCACAGCATAATTATTATCTTCACCATGCTTAAAGATATATTCAGTACTTGACTGAGGGACCTTACAGATGTTGTTTGGGGGAAAGGGACCTAGTCAGTTGCACAGTTGAATGCATCAACCTAAATGTGTCTTCCGCATTTAACCCAACCACTGAATCAGAGAGCCTTAATTCGACATCAGTGCCCAGGAAGCAGTTGTTGCTGGGGGTTAATTGCCTTGCTCAACAGCAGATTTTTCCATCTTGTCAGCTTACAGATTCAAACCAGGAGGCTATCGGTTACTGGCCCAATGCTCTTAACCACTACACTACCCTTCTCCCCTTTGGAAGGTGTAGTTATTTCCAGAGGAAGGGGTAGTCATTCAAAAAATCATGTCAACCCCTCTTATTTCACAGAGTGAGTCCATATAACTTATGTGATTTGTTAAGCCAAAGGCTTGCCTAAAGAAAGGGTGGTGAATACTTACGCAACAACTATATTTCAGTTATCTAATGTGTGTAGATCAATGACAAATTACAATTAAATCTATTTCAATCCCACTTTCTAACATAACACTGTATGTAATGTTGTCTCTGGCTGGAGGAGCCTCTTATTATCTAAGAAAATCAATCATATTACTTTACCGTTTAGAAGCAGGTTAACACTATCATGGTGTTATGGTACCATTGTCTGGTGTCTGACCAGAAAAATATGTTGACGTTCCCTTGAGCAAGGCAGTTAACCCTCATTGCTCTGGATAAGTGTCTGCTGAATTACTCAAATGTACAGAGAAAACAGCAGGTGTCTCACTGTCACAATAACCCATTGTACGGTGTATACCCACTTGAACAAGACAACGTAAACCTTAAACTGCACCGGCTCTTAGGCAAATGTGATATATCATACATTGAGTCAATATCTATGCTATTACATGACACAAGGTAACCTCATCCCCAGGCTCAATTGCCACTGCATATTCGGTTTGAGAGAGAGATGGCTGAGTACGAGATTAGAATCAAGACAACCTGTTTCACATAATCATTTTAAAGGGGCAATCTGCAATTGCTACATTTTGGACATATAAATGTATGATTCTGTATATGTACCCATAGATTTTTTTTGAAGAATATAACTTATAAATGCCTCATGGGCTTAGTTCAAATGTGGTATCCCACCAGAACCCAAAATAAAAGCTTGTTTACTCCAATGTTTGTAAACAAAATCATGGTTAAAACTATCATTTTAATATCATGGATGATCAGACCTTGCAGCCATAACTCTGTCTATGTAATGAACACGAGGGGAGACAGAGCTGGTTTATTGCAAAGGACCACAGGAGGAGGCAGGTAGCTGGGTCCAGGGGCAGGCAGAGGTCATACACAGGGGGTCAAAAAGGGCAACAGTACAGGCATGGAAAAGGCTAGTAACGTAGTCCGGGAGATCAGGCAATAGGTAGATAACAGGAAATCCGATAGGCTAAAGTACAGGCAGGGAATAGGCAAAAGACGTCATTAGTGAGGCAGGCAAAAACTATCATACACAGGAGGAGTGTAAAAACAGCACTCAGAAAGCCATGTGTCACAAAACAAACAATACCTCACAGTGATGGGGTGCAAAGAACTGAACTAAATAGTGTGTGATAATGACATACAGGTGTGTGAACAGGTGATTAGATTTCAGGTGATTGGGATCTGGAGAGTGAGCTGGGTTCAGGGGACCTACGTGTTTGAGAGAGTGAGCTGGAAAGTGAGCTGCGCTGAGGGGATCTACGTGTTTGAGGGTGTGAGTTGGAAGCAGACGTTACAGTCTATGAATTTGAGCATGGTTACATTTCTATAGACCCATCCCTCATCTTTTTACTGATATAGTTGCAGGGAGTACGCTTGTTTTAATTGCTGATTGGCGCTTTAAGGCTAAATTCAACGTTAAACCCTTTGTAGGAGCATAGTTATATCTCTGAGTTGTTTCTCAAAGCCATTGTTACTAAAGTTGTACTTGAAAACACTGGAAAGTAAACGACTGCCTCAGACCACTCATAGAACAGGTAAGTGCTTTGTGCCCTCCTGTGTCACTTGCACACATTAGATCTCAGCTAAACATTGAATCAAAATGTTTATCGTCTCTCTGTGACCGCAAATAAATACAAAGATTGCAATTTTACAAACAAGTGAAGCAAGGACGAGGGCAAAAGATCTAATGACCCACTTAACTGTTCTACGGGTAGTCAAAGGCAGTCGTTTAAATTAAGAGTGATTTCAAGTGTAACCTCAGTATGGTTTTACTGAAAAGTCTTGGTGATTCAAAGATGGTCCTACGATGTTCCTAACAATGAAATTAAGCCTTGCTTTTGGGAAACCCGGCCCAGGGCAGGCAGTGTCTTGGGACATATTTGCAGTAATGCACTACCAAATTTTCCACTTGTTTTGTTAGTTACTCAATGTCAGATAGCTAAAACTGTGTGGAGAAACTCAGTGATGGCCATGGAGCTTTCTGAAAAGGAGATAGAGAGATGACACTGCCACATAGTAACAAATGATTTAGGGATTGAATTAAAATATGAGAGACTTGAAGCATTTTGAGCCTTCGTGCGAGGGGAGGATGAGGCGGTTGTGCCAACGGGCTTTGGGAAAAGCCTAATTTACCAGCTAGCTTGTTCTTGTCTTCAAGAAGCTAGGAAAACAGCCTCCAATTCTGCCAGTCGTGTCCCAGCTAAAGGCTGTGGTGGACGGAGGACCAAATCCACGAGGCAACAGCCCTGGGTCTTAGAGCGGTGGTTGTGTAGGAAGACAAGAACACTATATGGGAGGATGCATGCAACTTTGTCTTCGGAAGTCCAGAGAGCTGGTTGGAGAAGACCGGGAAAGATGTGTTGGCCTCAATCCTATACAGCTCCAAAATTGTCTGAATCAATGTGGATGAAGTCCATGTGACATACAAATGGTATGTTCAATGACCTCGAGCTGTATTTTGATATAGAATGATATTGATGGTAATAGCGAAGGATGTAATGTCGGAATGGAAATTATAGTGATGACACACCAGTAAATGATTGATTGAAAGTTATGTATTTGTAGAAACGTAATGATTAAGAAGTATTTGTTTGCATGATAGACCTAGCTATAAGATATTGAGCAGCCTAAATAAAGTGATAAATGACTGGGTGTCAGGCAGCATACACAGATGCACTACAGAAAGTACTTTTACTAGATTAAACTATGGGAACCCCACACATAACATTTGCTTATGCAATAACTACTAGCATAGTAATCAAATGTGCTTTAATATCTTTACATTGTTACAATTTTTTTTTTTTTTTTATCTGAATAAGGATGGGAATTAAGAATCTATAGCATTACTTTTTATCGCAGTCAGTACCCTAACAACAGTATCTGTTTTTTATTTTATTTTATTTTATTTCACCTTTATTTAACCAGGTAGGCTAGTTGAGAACAAGTTCTCATTTACAACTGCGACCTGGCCAAGATAAAGCAAAGCAGTGCGACACAAACAACAACACATAGTGACACATGGAATAAACAAACGTACAGTCAATAACACAATAGAAAAAAAATCTATATACAGTGTGTGCAAATGAGGTAAGATTAGGGAGGTAAGGCAATAAATAGGCCGTAGTGGCTAAGTAATTACAATTTAGCAATTAAACACTGGAGTGATAGATGTGCAGAAGATGAATGTGCAAGTAGAGATACTGGGGTGCAAAAGAGCAATAAATAAATAAATAACAATATGGGGATTAGGTCGTTGGATGGGCTATTTACAGATGGGCTATGTACAGATGCAGTAATCTGTGAGCTGCTCTGACAGCTGATGCTTAAAGTTAGTAAGGGAGATATGAGTCTCCAGCTTCAGTGATTTTTGCAATTCGTTCCAGTCATTGGCAGCAGAGAACTGGAAGGAAAGGCGGCCAAACGAGGAATAGGCTTTGGGTGCTGCTATGGTGACCAGTGAGCTGAGATAAGGCTGAGCTTTACCTAGCAAAGACTTATAGATGACCTGGAGCCAGTGGGTTTGGCGACGAATATGAAGCGAGGGCCAGCCAACGAGAGCATACAGGTCGCAGTGGTGGGTAGTATATGGGGCTTTGGTGACAAAACGGATGGCACTGTGATAGACCGCATCCAATTTGCTGAGTAGAGTGTTGGAGGCTATTTTATAAATGGCATCGCTGAAGTCAAGGATCGGTTGGATAGTGAAGTTTTACGAGGGTATGTTTGGCAGCATGAGTGAAAGATGCTTTGTTGCGAAATAGGAAGCCGATTCTAGATTTAATTTTGGATTGGAGATGCTTAATGTGAGACTGGAAGGAGAGTTTACAGTCTCACCAGACACCTAGGTATTTGTCAGAACCGTCCAGAGTAGTGATGCTGGACGGGCGGGCAGGTGCGGGCAGCAATTGGTTGAAGAGCATGCATTTAGTTTTACTTGCATTTAAGAGCAGTTGGAGGCCACGGAAGGAGAGTTGTATGGTATTGAAGCTTGCTTGGAGATTTGTTAACCTCTACTTCCTCAGAAACCCGGGTCCGGGAGCACCCCCACCAGTAAAAAAGCTGACTAGCATAGGCTAGCATAGCGTCACAAGTAAATAGTAGCATCTAAATATCATTAAATCACAAGTCCAAGACACCAGATGAAAGATACACATCTTGTGAATCAAGCCATCATTTCTGATTTTTAAAATGTTTTACAGGGAAGACACAATATGTAAATCTATTAGCTAACCACGTTAGCAAAAGACACCACTTCTATACTCCACCATTTTTTTTACTCCATCAGTAGCTATCACAAATTCGACCAAATAAAGATATAAATAGCCACTAACCAAGAAACAACCTCATCAGATGACAGTCTGATAACATATTTATTGTATAGCATATGTTTTGTTAGAAAAATGTGCATATTTCAGGTATAAATCAGAGTTTACCATTGCAGCCACCATCACAACTCTCACCAAAGCGACTAGAATAACTACAGAGACCATCGTGTATTAGCTAATTACTCATCATAAAACATTTCTTAAAAATACACAGCGTACAGCAGATGAAAGACACAGATCGTGTGAATCCAGCCAATATTTCAGATTTTCTAAGTGTTTTACAGCGAAAACACAATATAGCGTTATATTAGCTTACCACATGTGCAAACATCACCCCAGCATTGATTCAAGGCAAAAAGAGCGATAACGTATAAACCACCAAAATATATTAATTTTTTCACTAACCTTCTCAGAATTCTTCAGATGACAGTCCTGTAACATCATATTACACAATGCATATAGAGTTTGTTCGAAAATGTGCATATTTAGCGCCACAAATCGTGCTTATACAATGAGAATAGTGTCCAAATACTCAAGCAATCTGTCCGGCGCCATCTTGGAAAGGCACCTATTCTTATCGAAAACTATTCATAAACTTGACTAAAAAAATACAGGTTGGACAGCAATTGAAAGACAAATTAGTTCTTAATGCAATCGCTGAATTACATTTTTAAAATTAACGTTACTGCGCAATACAGGGTGCGATAAAGCAAGGCTACACTGCAAGTAATGGCGTCTTATGCATTTGACTTTTTTCAACAGAACAATGAATTATCAGCATAAATAGTTCTTACTTTTTGATGACCTCCCATCAGAATCTTGGGATAGGTGTCCTTTGTCCAAAAGAATCGTTGCTGGGTTGGAGAAAGTCATCTTCCACGTTGCAATTAGCAGTAAACAATGGCATGCGAGAGAGAGATACCCAACTTCCTACAACGCCAGAAAATGAAATACCCGAAAGTCGCAATATACTGACATAAACTGATATAAATCGGTTTAAAATAACAAGATTATGATGTCTTTAAAGCCTATATCGAATAAAAACAGAGCCGGATATATCTAGGAGCTAAAACGGGAGCTTCTAAAACGACATGCCAAGGTCCTCACTGCGTCAGCGCGAAGAATCAAAAGGGGGGACACATCGATTCCAATCAATTTATAGACTTTCGGATCTGCCTAGAGACTCCATTTCAAAGCCCTCTATTCGCTGACACCCAGGGGAAGGCGTATGCAGTGCATCTCACCCAATAGAAGACAGGCAGAGTTATACACAGGTCTGAGAACAGGTTGGAAAAATCTGCATTCTCAACTCCACATAGGGAAATTGCTCTAAGTCCAGTTCTGTTTCACGCACAGACATAATTCAAACGGTTTTAGAAACTAGAGAGTGTTTTCTATCCAATAGTAATAATAATATGCATATTGTACGAGCAAGAATTGAGTACGAGGCAGTTTAATTTGGGAACATCAAGAAAAAATAGTGCTAACAGCTCCCCCTATTGACAAGAAGTTTTAACATAGTGTCCAAAGATGGGCCAGAGGTATACAGAATGGTGTCGTCTGCGTAGAGGTGGATCAGAGAATCACCAGCAGCAAGAGCGACATCATTGATGTATACAGAGAAAAGAGTCGGCCCGAGAATTGAACCCTGTGGCACCCCCATAGAGACTGCCAGAGATCCGGACAACAGACCCTCCGATTTGACACACTGAACTCTGTCTGAGAAGTAGTTGGTGAACCAGGCGGAGGCAGTCGTTTGAGAAACCAAGGCTGTTGAGTCTGCCGATAAGAATGTGGTGAGAAGGCACTATAGAGTATAGCCCATGTCGACTGGAGAGAGTGAGAGTGAGAGAGAGACTACATAGACTACATAGTCTGGTTTAGGAAGGGACTGTCTATGGAATGGTTTATGCAAACAAGATGTTCCTCAAGTACTGCAAGAAGTGGTGGTTAAACTTAACAACAGAAGCCCATGTAGGTGTCTGCGGTGATGCCTGCCCACTTGCCTTTCAGCACAGGCATCATGACCCCCAGCACTGCCTGTAAATTTGAACCCCCTCTCCCTCATTTCTGCCCTCTTTCTTCTCTTCACTTCAATTCAATTTAAGGGCTTTATTGACATGGGAAACATATGTTAACATTGCCAAAGCAAGTGAACTAGATAATTGGTCATCAAAAAGAAAGGAGGACCAAGGCACTCTTCATATAATTAATTAAAATGCCTTTATTAGTATGGCATGTTCAATAGAAACAAAGTTGTTTAAAAACCGACGCGTTTCGGCTGCATTTTGCATTTTGATGACCAATTTACACCTTTTACCAAAGAGCACCTTCTATCTACCAAAATATACTATAGTGTACCTTAGTAGCGCTTCCCTTCCTCCTCTTTCTGAACTAGATAATTATTGAACTTATCCTGCTGTAGGACACAGAGAAGATGAAGGTAGTATCTGCAAGAGGGTGTTGTGGGTGACAACAGAAGAGCTCAGAGAGACCAACGCAAGCCGTCCGCCGCTGGCTAGGCTACCTTGACCTTTTCATTCCAAATGATTGGCTGAATACGACTTACACTGTGTGAATAACCTTTTAATTACAGGTGCATACTTACATAAAGCAAGCTCAGTCCTATTTGTTCTATTGACCAATTGCAGTTGTCTCCTTTCACCATTTACAGGAGTTCAGCTATCCAGAATCATGCTACTCTGAGGCTGAACAAGAATTGTTCCAATGCACCAGGGTACAGAGAGTGATGAAAGACACCTTCACTCTCCATCTTCACCAAGTCTACACCTTCACATTTCACAAAGTCATTCCATGTTTGCTTCATGCATTATATCATCCTGTAAATGAAGTTAATGTTGTACGTGCTTCCTGTTTTCTTTATCTTTACATTAGTAAATGTTGCATCAGATATTCATTTTAGGTTGACTTGATGAAAGATGATTAACATCTCTATTGGTTTTGTTGGCCATACTGTAGTCTGATCTCTTTGGGCCAGACTATGATCTGTTAATGTTTAGGGTACTTTGTGTATTGCCAAAGTTAGGGGGCATGGAGGTAACTTGCCAGATATGGTGGAGGTTAAACGCACGTCAACACCATTTATACACCTTTTTATTTGTGAAAGTGTTTACTCACCTATTTGTTTTGTTAATTAGCGTTTACCCACTTACAGTATTATAACGTTCTCAGTGTTGATAAAGCTCAGAATGCGTATTGCAGAAAACCATGTAGCATTTTGGGGCCAATTAAACAACGGAGACCCATTCATTTTCAATTAAGGGAAGCGAAGTGGGCGGGGGTCAGTTGGGTGATGCGAACAGGGCGGGACCAAAGTTGGGGAAAGCTGAACTTTTGTCACGTACTCCGCGACATCGCTTTGCTATTGACCAATCAATGCTCACTATAGTTTCCAGCCCCTACTGGATTGGCTGTTGATAACTAGCACTACCTAGCCTGCTTTCTAGCTTTCTACCACCAACATGAGGGTGAAGCTAGCATGGCTATCAGTTTAGTGGATCACTGCTGTTATATTCTTGATCTGAGTTCTAATCATGCCTGCCTGTTTTGCGAATGAGTGGAATCATGAACCGTTTGTTCGTTATGTTGGCCTGCGCCCACCGGATTTGCACATTCACTACTCTCTAAAACAGAGAAACTCCACCCTCTCGTGAGACGCGGCAAAGGCCAAGGGCCAGTGAGACTTGAAACGAACTACCCCAGCTCGGAGTCGAGCTCAGAAGACCAACGGCAAGTGGCTATACAAGTAGGCAACTAGAGATGCCACTGACAGACTAGTGGCTTTGCGAGTTGCTGGACATAAGGTCATTCTTTAAATGTCCGCGTCTCCTGCTGTGTCCACAGACAATATCCAAACAAAAATAAAACTGACTCTTGGAGAATGAGTGCACAACTGGTAAATAGTAACTTATAGATACAGCATGTCAGTCAGGTGGCTAGCTGCCGGCAGAGACTTATATTAGTATTGCAGTAACATTAGGTCTCTGGCTAGTGAAGTAAGAAGTGAATGTTAAAACGGAGCCTGACCTCAGCAGGAGCAAAAGATAGGCAGCTAAAAAAGCTCTAGACGTCGTATTTCCACAAACAAAAAAATTGTCATGCCAGCAAGTTTTGTGGTGAGCGAGCTTATAGCAAAGAAACTGAAGCCTCATTCGGAGGGAGAATTTGTAAAAGAGTGTCTCCTTGCCACTGCAGAGTTGCTAGCACCAGACAAAGTTAAATTGTTCCAAAGTGTCAAGTTTGTCTCGAAGAATCGCCATGGAGCGGATAACTGACATGGCACAAGATATCAAAAAAGACATTGGACTCTGCAAGAAATTTCGAGTTTTTCTCTTTGGCATGTGATGAAATGACTGGCTTCTTTGGCATGGCACCAGGTGAGGACTTGTTTGAGAGACATGTCTCGGCTATGATCAAATTTGAGCTACGGTATGAAAAATTAAGTGGCCTTACTACAGATGGAGCGCCAGCCATGGTTGGCTCGAAAAAGGGGTTAACCGCATTAGTGAAAAAATGTATTTGTTGTCTCAGTCTTGATCCAAGTGATTTAATTGTATGCAACTGCATCATACATCAAGAAAGTCTGTGTACACAGTCCCTGAAGCCGAACAACGTAATGGCAACTGTAGTGTCGACCATCAATTTTATCAAAAGCAAAGGGCTGAACAACCACCAGGTTGAGGAGCTATTGAGTGATCTTGAATTGGAGAATGGTGATCTGGTTTACCACTGTGAGGTGTGATGGTTGAGCCGTGGAAACATGCTCGCGCGGTTTTACGGACTGAAGGATGAAGTAAAACAATTCATGGAGATGAAGGGGAAACCTTTTGCGGAACTGAGTGATGACAAGTGGATGTGTGATTTGGCCTTCATGGTGGACATAACCATGTATCTGTCTGACTTGAACGTCAAGCTCCAAGGGCCGAACCAGCTTCTCAGCGATCTGCTGTCAAACGTGAAATCGTTCGAAGCTAAATTAAAGCTGTAGCAAGTCCAACTAGAAAGGGGTAACAATGCATTTTCCTACTCTGCAAGGACAAGAGCCTGAGATTATGTTGGAATATGCCGGTGAGTGTGGAAAGCTCGCGAAAGCATTTTGTGAGCGGTTTAAGGATGTGAAAAGTAAACAACTGGAGTTGAACATATTTGCAACCTCGTTTAATGTCGAACCAGCGGATGTGCCGGATAGCCTACAACATGAAGTCAATGAGCTGCAAAGCAATGACGAGCTCAAAGCCAGGTACAACAACCTCCCTCTGCTTGAGTTCTACAAAATGTAAGTTAGCGCTGAGCATGTTCCTGTTCTGAGGAGACATGCACTTAAATGTGCATCTGTGTTCGGGACGACCTACTGCTGTGATCAGTTATTTTCCAAACTGACTCTTGCAAAGACTCGATTCCGCTCAGGACTGACTGACACAGACCTGGAAAACCAGCTGCGAGTAGCGTCATCTTCACTGCCAGCTGACATCAAACGCCTCGTCAAAGATCAGCAGTTTCAGCCATCGCATTAGTGGTGAGTTTGAACAAGTAATCATAATAACAACAACAACATTATTTACAATACTAATATTCTTTTAAATAGGACTAGCACTTTCTAGCAAGTTAGCAAGTTCTCAAGGACACAAGAAACATCATGCAAGTCATATTTGAACTATAAAACCAATGTCCGTGATTAAAGTCACATTAAAACATGAATAAAGCAGAAAATAGCCAATTTTAATAATATGGCCCCCACATTAATTTATAAATATCCAAATGGCCCTTGATGGCAAAAAGGTTCTCCACCCCTGTTTTAGGGAAAAGTACCTGTAATCCAGTACAGAAGTTGGGACGGAAGTGCCCATGCACTAAACAGCCTCAAAAGAAGACTTAGTCTCAGAAGAAGACATAAGACTTAAAAGAGCTAGTGTAGCCTGAACGGTACACTTAGGCTAGAAGACAATTAGAGCACAGCCTTTGCGAAGGAGCAACATAAAGAATGAACCCCAACTCAACCAGAAAGGACACACAGCCATCTTCTTCCTTTGTTCTACTCCATGCAGCCTGAACAGTCAAGAAGCCAAGACAGACTTTGATCATCAGACTGAGTATACTGAGTATAACATCATTTAAAGTTCAGGATTTCAAGGTCTTCACTTCTTATCTTTCATTCTAATTCCTATTTCATGATCATTCTCATTATGTTAGTAAATATTTTGATGAGAGTTATTAAATGTTGATCGTATAAATCAAATAATTCATACCTTCAGATGAATCAATGTATTACTATTATTACAGGTGTAGTCGTATAGAGTTATTATTAAAATAATGGCTTCTTAGAAGACCATTTTGTCCAATAACTGGACTGGTGCCAATGTAATAATTTGATAGTAATACGTGTACACACTACCCTACAACCCCATGGAAAAATGTGTAGAATTGGAGGAAATGAACTCTACACTGCAAAAACATTATAATAATCCACTGCACTAAGATGTTTAGCCCGTGAGGTGTGGGGGCCACTGATCAAATCTCACTTAGGGCCCCCAAAAGGCTAGTGCCGGTACTGACTATATCCCAAATGGACAGGATTTATACCACGTTATAAAGTTAATTATAAATGGCCTAATTCCTAAGAAAACAAACAAATGCATGATTCGTATATACAGTAATGTATGTGTTTCTTACAGATATGCAGTGTTTGTAAATTATCTAAGGGAAAATACTTAAGTTGTTTTTTGGGGTCTCTGTACTTACTTTATTACTTATATTTTTGACAACTTTTAATTTTACTCCATTACATTACTAAAGAATATATGTACCTTTTACTCCCATACATTTTCCATGGCACCAAAAAGTACTCGCTACATTTTGAATGCTCAGGCAGGACAGCAACATGGTCCAATTCACGCACCCATCAATATAAGACGTTGTCATCCCTTCTGCCTCTGATCTGGCGTACTGTGTTTGTAAATTACGTCTGAGTGTTTGAGTGTGCCCCTGGCTGACTGTAAATTAAATCAACTTGAGGGTGCAAAGCTCTTATGACACTTACTCAAGAAGACTCACAGCTGTAATCGCTGCCAAAGGTGTTTCTAACATGTATTGACTCAGGGGGTGACATATTTATCTAATCTTGGATGTCGATTATGGCAGCCCCCCGCACTTCTCTGATTCAGAGGGGTTGGGTTAAATGCGGAAGACACATTTCAGTTGAATGCATTCAGTTGTACAACTGACTAGATATCTCTCTTTCCGTATATGCATTTTATATTTTTCATTCGTCTTAGGAAAAATATACATTTTCTTGACAAAAAAATGACAATTAAATCCATTTTAATCCCACTATGTAACACAACAAAAAGTGAAGAAATCCAAGGGGGGCGTAGACTTCTATAGACATTGTGGATGATTCATATAGACCAAAATACGACCCGCCGGGCACTTCAATCCGGCCCGCGAGACAGACATAAAAAAAACGAACAAAAACGATTTATATATATTTATTTTTATGCCGTAATTTCATGGTATCCAATTGTCCCGTCGTTGCAACTCCTGTACGGACTCAGGAGAGGCGAAGGCCGAGAGCCGTGCATCCTCCAAAACACAACCCAGCCAAGCGCTTCATTTTTTAAATTTAACTAGGCAAGTCAGTTAAGAACAAATTCATATTTACAATGACGACCTACCCCGGCCAATTGTCCACCGTCCTATGGGACTCCCAATCACGGCCGAATGTGATGCAGCCTGGATTTGAACCAGGGACTGCAGTGACACCTCTTGCACTGAGATGCAGTGCCTTAGACCGCTGCGCCACTCGGGAGCCACAACCTGGAAGCCGGCCGCACCAATGTGTCAGAGGAAACACCGTACACCTGGCATGCGCCCAGCCCGCCACAGGAGTCGCTAGAGCGCGATGGGACAAGGAAATCTCGGCCTGCCAAACCCTCTCGTAACCCGGACGATGCTGGGCCAATTGTGCGCCGCCTCATGGGTCTCCCTGTCACGGCCAGCTGTGACACAGCCTGGGATTGAGCCCGGGTCTGTAGTGATGCCTCAAGCACTGCCATGCAGTGCCTTAGATCGCTGCGATACTCGGGCGGCTCCCACAAATTGATTTTAACAAACAATTGGTCCCCCCAAAAATGCAGCCCTCCGTTGAATTTCAAAATCCTGATGTGGCCCTTGAGCCAAAGAGTTTGCCCACCCCTGATATAGACTCTTTTCCATATGGGATAGCCTACAGTACATACTTGTGCATATACTCTGTCAGGCAGTATACAGACAGAAGTACAAGAACCAGCTGAAGGTGTATGCTATACTGGTTGTAGCACATTGTTGGTCTCTTCTTCACCAGTGAAAAGGTAGCAGTGAAAACATCTCCAGGAGTGGCCTACCTGGGAGTGGATAGAGTATGAGATTCTGCAAGGACCACATCGCCCTCTTGTGGTATTATGAAACATTACATCCGAGGCAGGAGGCCAAGTCTTATAGGCCTGCCAGTATTGCAGTGACTTTACAGACTTTGTTTAGTGTATTTAGTGAAGAATACTGTGAGAACAAATAGCCTGTATGTCGGAGGTCATTTTACGAGGAGGCAAAATAACTATTCATTATTTACATTCAGAGACATAACACCTCATTGTACTTTGGAAAATTCGATTGAATGGACACTACTGATGCAATCTAATACCGTGTGTTTACCTACTATCCAAAACATATAAAAACAACACACTTGGAGAGACAACAATTTACCTTGTCTAGGTACTTTTCTGGGGGGGGGAATAAAATAATCAAGCCTGATCATTGTTTTTCAAATAAGATATAATTTTTGATGTGTTTGAATTCTCAGTTGTTCCAACCAGAGTCAGCACCTGGGACAAGGTCCTCTGCTGTGTACAGGGCCTTGACTTCTTCTCTATTTTTGGCTGTGTTGTGTCCGAGACCACCTAAAGCGAGACCGATTCAATACCATAAACTAGTTCATTGCATCCGCCGTGGAGCACAGTTTCAAAATATTACCTTATGTCCCAGCTGCTTGCCGTAGTTTTGAAGTAATCACAAAAAAACAGGCCTCATTTTAGGGCATTTTTCACCTTGCCAGCTCATGTTAGTTCTATTGAGCACCGTGGCACAAACTCACCTTCCGAACGTTCTATTCCCAGTTTATTGTTCTACGTCACAATGCCTGCTTCGCTATTGTTGGCATCGAGACCTGCTCAGGTTGTTTTATAGTTAAAATGTAAACAACAAAAAATGACTCATGGAACTCTAAGGTCGTCCCATTGTTTACTATAGGGAAATACAGGTATGTCTGTCTGTGTATATCCTGATTTTTTTCAATTGGACACCATTTTAAACATGAGAATCTCCTCTTTCTAATTATGTAAGGCTGGGCAGAGTACTCTGTTGTCATCAAACACTAGCCCAGAAATACCTTTTGCCCTTGGAACGCTGAGCTCCCCCCATTGTTTTCCTATGGAGAGGAATGCTGGTATATTTTGCCAAATATTTGGCCACCGTACAGAGAAAGGCTGGTTTTAGGCAACACTAAAAACGCAGGGCAGGCCAGGGCTCATGTTTGGGAAGGAACGCAGCCTAGGAGTTTGAGGTCAGGTAACGGATATCGGGGACGGAAGATGACGGAAACCGAGGTTTTGTTTTAAACTGTTAAGTGAGTCGAGTGAACCTACTAGTACAGAAAGTGAAAATGAGTAGGTTACAGTGGCGAAGAAAAAGGGAAACGAGAAGTAAAGCTGTGGTGGAAAATAGGAAACCACTAGGGTTTTGGATCAGTGCTACTTGGGAAATCCGTTTAACGTCTCCAGGAAATCTGGAACGTGTTGGAAGAAAGTGTGGAGTCGGTGAGAGTCACAAGAAGTGGTCTTATTTAGATTTTTTGTGCGTCTGCGGATCAGAAGAAGAGTGTGTTAAGACTCAAAAATATATCGGAGTGGAAAGTTTCCTGCATGGATTCTCGTAGCAGGGCGCCTATCAAGGCGGTTATTTCTGGGGTGGCACAAGAAATAAAGGCAGAGGATATAACTGGAGACATCAATTGAGTGGTTGGTGCACGTCGATTGACCTGTATGGTGAACGGAGAAAAGAAGTTCACTTCATCCATGCTACTGTTCTTTGATGAAGAGTCTCTCCCTTCTCATATAAAGTTAGGATTCATGAGATACCCTGTAAGAGCTTTTGTGCACAAGCCCCTTCAGTGTCATACATGTAAAAGATGGTAATGTGTCAAGTGTGTGCAGAAGGGAAGAATAGCGTATGCCAGATGAAGGGAAATGCTGCAACTGTGGAGGTGAACATGCGCCTGAATTCTTGGAGTGCCCTGTTAGGGTGAGGGAGAATGAGGTGGCAAGGGTAAAGAGTGTCCAGTATGTCTCCTATCTGGAGGTGGTGAGAAAATTGGAAAGAACGAGTGGCGGGGAAGAAGCAATGGTAGTAGAGCCACCACGACCAGTGAAGGTTTCTCATCAACCGAGGGATAGTGGAATGCTACATGTTAAAAAGGTGGACTTTGTATTATTTATTGCATTGGTCATAAACTTTACAGCACAAGCGGAGAAGAAGTTTAAGAACAATGGAATCATGTTGAATGCTGCTTAATGCTTTTTGGGTCTTGTAGCCCCATCACAGGCCCCTAAGCTTGTGTAGGGATGTATTTTGGAGTAGACTGTGGTTGAAGAAGTATGATGTTTCAATTTGTTTAGTTGACATGTTTTATTTTGTATGATGTCGTTTTTCCAATTTTACGGAATGTTTTTTTTTGTGTTTATTATTCAATACCCCGTCCAGCTGGTGGCGGTAATGTACCATTAACATTAGATGCCAACCGCTGTTAAACCCCATCGAAAAAGAAGAAGGCTCATGTTTGGAGTATTCATAGCAGTGTGTAATCCAGTGTAGCCTAGGTTGTTTTACACCATCCCAGCAGGGCAAAAGACTCTGGGCTGAGACAAAATCATTTGGGGCAAAAGCCCGGGTCTGGTGATGTCTATGGTAACCAACAGTTCGGACTAAACTTTTTCAATAACTGGTTTGCATACCCATTGTTGTCTTAGTTAGCATTTACTGGTAGATATCATAAATTGAAACGTCTTTCCTACCCTACCGGCTACCGATGTCATTCTTCTGTGAGATGCTCCATGCCAAAACCAGTTGAGAGCTGCACACTCTTGCTGCCTGCAGATGATATTCCGCTGAAACTAGGCTGTGTGTTCAGCGCGCATGTGAATATATTTAATGTGCTTTGCAATTGTGTAGGCTACTTTGTGCAGGCTACTTGGTGCATGATTTCTCTATTGTACTAAATAATTTATAAGTCGTATACCTCCATTACACTACTTTGATACGCATCAGTAGGGATTAAGAAGTGAGTATACGCAATACCCACTGAAAAAAAAGTGGGTATATGGCTTATACCTGCGTATACCCTCCACTACACCACTGGCCCTTTGTGTTATACAAAAAGTGCACTTTCCTACACAAATGCGCTGGTATTACGGTAGCTGTCTTTCAGAATCATGAACCTGTCACACATTGAAGGCCTATAGGTTCTACACTGTGAAAACATGTCTATAATAGATATAAAGGCTTTTAAGATATTCATGTTTCAAGAAAGGAGTGGATATATTTGGCCTGGCGAAGCTGATAATTATTAGTTTTTTACTCTGCTGGTCTCGGCTGGTCTCAGGAAGAAATTATGAGTCCTCACTGTCTGAGACTGAGTCAAGATCGAGTACAAATGTATCCGACACTGAGACGAGACCGAGACACTCAATATGTGATCTCGAGACCAGACTCAAGACTGAGACCAGTGGTACTGTTAGTGTCACTCCTGTTCTCTCTCAGACTGTCAGATTCTCTAAAGCAGAGCAGCCGCGATCGCATCAGGTGTCGAGGTCGGAGGTGTCGAGGTCCAGCACTTGTTGTCGATGATGTGAACCTGGTCTCTGCAAACGTCGACCAGTTCTTTCAGATCAGTGTTCCCCTGGATATAGTCCCTTATGGTCATGCCGTATTCTAGGTCATTACCATGGACAGTATGGATCAACACAGTGTCTCCAAACCAGCTTCTTATGTACTTCACCACAGACTTCTGTTCGGTGAAACGTCCGATTCGCAACACCATCAGGGAGGCATGAGGTCAGGTTTGCGCAGCAGCGCTCTAGTCCAGACACATTTTCCTTTCTGACTTCCTTTTCGGGCGTGTCCATATCATAAATCCCTGCCGTATCTATAACGATAATTATTTTCCTGATTATCATTTTGGCGTTGACCTCGCAGTGTTTGGCTACAGCGTGTGAATGGCAGGATAACAATAACAGGAAAACATTGACAAAACATTGAATGAAACTCAAGCCAATAGCAATGTAATTATCTTAATTTCTTTTTTTTATTACAAGACCATCAAATGTTGTTGCTCAATAAAATAAATTGTATGATTATATTATGCCAATCTGTGCATTGTTACAGCTCTCCTCATTCAATTCAGTTCCACTTTTTTGGAATGCAAAATGTTGCCAAAGTGAACCACAGTTAAATCAATGTTTAAGAGATTATTATAGTATCAATTAAAGACCAGCAAATAACATTGTCAAAATCATTTTAATAAAAAAAATGTTATTTTTTAAAGTAGACCAGCAATTCTGTTACTATGACACATTTGAATCCAATTGTCTTGTTACTTTTGCATGATCCTTGGCCACAGACTGAGCTGCGTTCTTCGCTGCCTCGTTTGGAGAATCCTATATCTCTGAATCTTGGGCTCCCTTTATTCCCCCTCATACAGCCCCGACGGTGACGAGAATCGCCCCCAGCATTTGCTCCAAGAACTATGGCGCTGACAGCCCCTGCTCCAAGTCCTCCCCCAACTACCACTGTTCGTGACCCCATTTCCCCTGCTGCTGACCCAATTCTACCCACGTTCCCGACTGTTGCGACAGTGGTGCTTATAAACTCAGCAGAAATAGAAACGTCCTCTTACTGTCAACTGCGTTTATTTTCAGCAAACTTAACATGTGTAAGTATTTGTATGAACATTACAAGATTCAACAACTGAGACATAAACTGAACAAGTTCCACAGACATGTGAATAACAGAAATTGAATAATGTGTCCCTGAACAAAGGGGGGTTCAAAATCAAAAGTAACAGTCAGTATCTGGTGTGGTCACCAGCTGCATTAAGTACTGCAGTGCATCTCCTCCTCATGGACTGCACCAGATTTGCCAGTTCTTGCTGTGAGATGTTACCCCACTCTTCCACCAAGGCACCTGCAAGTTCCCGGATATTTCTGGTGGGAATGGCCCTAACCCCCCCCCGATCCAACAGGTCCCAGATGTGCGCAATGGGATTGAGATTCGGGCTCTTCGCTGGCCATGGCAGAGCACTGACATTCCTGTCTTGCAGGTAATCACGCACAGAACGAGCACTATGGCTGGTGGAATTGTCATGCTGGAGGGTCATGTCAGGATGAGCCTGCAGGAAGGGTACCACATGAGGGAGGAGGATGTCTTCCCTGTAACGCACAGTGTTGAGATTACCTGCAATGACAACAAGCTCAGTCCGATGATGCTGTGACACACCGACCCAGACCGTGACGGACCCTCCACCTCCAAATCGATCCCACTCCAGAGTACAGGCCTCGGTGTAGCGCTCATTCCTTCTACGATAAACGCAAATTCAACCATCACCCCTGGTGAGACAAAACCGCGACTCGTCAGTGAAGAGCACTTTTTGCCAGTCCTGTCTGGTCCAGAAACGGTGGGTTTGTGCCCATAGGCGAGGTTGTTGACGGTGATGTCTGGTGAGGACCTGCCTTACAACAGGCCTACAAGCCCTCAGTCCAGCCTCTCTCAGCCTATTGCAGACAGTCTGACCACTGATGGAGGGATTGTGCGTTCCTGGTGTAACTCAGGCAGTTGTTGTTGCCATCCTGTACCTGTCCCGCAGGTGTGAGGTTCGGATGTATCGATCCTGTGCAGGTGTTGTTACACGTGGTCTGCCACTGCGAGGACGATCAGCTGTCCATCCTGTCTCCCTGTAGCGCTGGCTTAGGCGTCTCACAGTACGGACATTGCAATTTATTGCCCTGGCCACATCTGCAGTCCTCATGCCTCCTTGCAGCATGCCTAAGGCACATTCACGCAGATGAGCAGGGACCCTGGACAGCTATCTTTTGGTGTTTTTCAGAGTCAGTAGAAAGGCCTCTTTAGTGTCCTAAGTTTTCATAACTGTGACCTTAATTGCTTACCGTCTGTAAGCTGTTAGTGTCTTAACGACTGTTCCACAGGTGCATGTTCATTAATTGTTCATGGTTCATTGAACAAGCATGGGAAACAGTGTTTAAACCCTTTACAATGAAGATCTGTGAAGTTATTTAGATTTTTACGATTTATCTTTGAAAGACAGGGTTTTTTTTTGCTGAGTTTATCTTTACCTATCACTTTATCTATGGTGGTCATTAGCTAAGAAATGTGAGTGCTGTTGTTTATGTATTCAGTGGTTGCTCCAAACATTGACCTCAGCAAATTAGTCACTATTCCCAGTTGTTCACAAAAAGCCCCTGGCATCTGCCCCATCATCTCCTAAAGCAGGTTATCCAGTCCATTGGGAAGCTGAAGCTCGCTGGTGCCTTTATTCTTCCAGGGCTTATTATCTTTGACATGAACTCGGTTTCCACATTCTTCTGCAAGGCTCGTCAACGTTTTAATCATGTCATCTTTATTTTTTTACTTTTGTTGCTACTGCCACTTGTCTCGTCCCCACTACCATCATTTAAAAAGTTGTCTATCGTCATGTCCTCCGCCAGGTTATATCCGTGTGTGAAAAGGACAACTGTATGCTTCAGGGCATCCTCTCCAAACCACTTCTGTATTGTCATCACAGTTTGTCTGGCCTCCTCTGTGTATCTCCCCACTTTAACACAAGGACAAAGGCATGAGGTCCAGGGGCACACTGTCAGACATGACACCAGTGTCAGGACCCGGTTATGAACTCGGGTCTCCGGTGTGAGAAACAGTCACTTAACAAACTGAGCCACTAATAGTCGGCAGAACCCAGAAGATGAGGCAGACACAGCAGTACTTGAGACGGTGTTTTAATAAAGTAAAAAGGAAAGTTCTTCAGGCAAAAATATAAATCCACAACGTCAAAAGTAATACCAAGAGAAAAAAGGTAAATCCTCCAAGTCACAAGGTAAATCCACAAAGTGGAAAGTACAGCAGGGAAACAACCTCAAAAGAATAAACAAAAAATAAATAAACGAGAACAAAACCAGAGTACCTCAAGAGAATCCAACTGGAGTAACAAATGATCACAGCATGGCTGGGGCTGGGCGCTAACATTCAAGCACAGAGCAAAGAACTGAGGAAAACTAAGGGTTTAAATACATTCAAGGGAAACGAGGCACAGGTGCAAATAATAACTGGAAACAAGGGAAAAAACAAAAGGGTCAAAAAAGCACAATGGGGGCATCTAGTGACCAAAACCGGAACAATCCTGGCCAAATCCTGACAACCAGTTCACATCTGAGATCTTCTTCAGGTCTATTGGTGTCAAATATTCCTGGGGTGTCGATAACTGTGATACGTTTCCCAGAGACTGTGCCTTCTCTTCTACTACAGTCTTGAGTTTGAGATTTCGAAGAACATTTTTCATCAAATAATTTATCTCCCAGGATGGTGTTTCCAGCACTGCTCTTCCCAGCCCCGGTTTTCCTGAGCAGCACAATCCTCAGTTCACCGAATCCTTGAGGGGAGAGAAAGACCTGACATGAAAGTGTGCTGTGTACTAAACTGAAGGACGTTTTAACAGCCATTTATAAACAAAATTATTAGAGGGGAATTCTCTCAACCAGCTTCACCTGGAATGCTTTTCCAACAGTCTTGGAGGAGTTCCCACATATGCTGAGCACTTGTTGGCTGCTTTTCCTTCACTCTCCGGTCCGACTTATCCCAAACCATCTCAATTTGGTTGAGGTCGGGGGATTGTGGAGACCAGGTCATCTGATGCAGCACTCCATCACTCTCCTTCTTGGTAAAAAAGCCCTTACACAGCCTGGAGGTGTGTTGAGTCATTGTCCTGTTGAAAAACAAATGATAGTCCCACTAAGTGCAAACCAGATGGGATGGCGTATCGCTGAACAATGCTGTGGTAGCCATGCTGGTGTGTCCCCCACGGGATGGTTAAGCTAATGTAGACTAATGTGATTAGCATGAAGTTGTAAGTAGCATGAACATTTCCCAGGACATAGACATATCTGATATGGGCAAAAAGCTTAAATTCTTGTTAATCTAACTGCACTGTCCAATTTACAGTAGCTATTACAGTGAAAGAATACCATGCTATTGTTTGAGGAGAGTGCACAATTATGAACTTGAAAATGTATTAATAAACCAATTAGGCACATTTGGGCAGTCTTGATATAATGTGTTGAACAGAAATGCAATGGTTCATTGGATCAGTCTAAACCTTGCACATACACTGCTGCCATCTAGTGGCCAAAATATAAATTGCACCTGGGCTGGAATAATACATTATGGCCTTTCTCTTGCATTTCAAAGATGATGGTATGTTTTTTTCTTTGTATTATCTTTTACCAGATATAATGTGTTATATTCTCTTACATTAATTTCACATTTCCACAAACTTTGAAGTGTTTCCTTTCAAACGGTATCAAGAATATGCATATCCTTGCTTCAGGTCCTGAGCTACAGGCAGTTAGATTTGGGTATGTCATTTTAGGCCAACATTTTTTTTTAAAGGGGCGGATCCTTAAATCACAGACAGTGTCACCAGCAAAGCACCCCTACGCTATAACACCACCTCCTTCATGCTTTACCGTGGGAAATACATATGCGGAGATCATCCGTTCACCCACACGCGTCTCACAAAGACACAGTGGTTGGAACCAAGAATCTCCAATTTGGACTCCAGACCAAAGGACAAATTTCCACCAGTCCAATATCCATTGCTCATGTTTCTTGGCCAAAGCAAGTCTCTTCTTATTATTGGTGTCATTTAGTAGTGGTTTCTTTGCAGCAATTCGATCATGAAGGTCTGATTCACACAGTCTCCTCTGAACAGTTGATGTTGAGATGTGTTTGTTTCTTGAACTCTGTGAAGCATTTACTTGAGCTGCAATTTCTGGGGCTGGTAAATATAATGAACTTGTTCTCTGCAGCAGAGGTAACTCTGGGTCTTCCTTTCCTGTGGCGGTCCTCATGAGAGCCAATTTCATCATAGCGCTTGATGTTTTTTGCGACTGCACTTGAAGAAACTGTCAAAGTTCTTGAAATGTTCCGTATTGACTGACCTTCATGTCTTAAAGTAATGATGGACTGTCGTTTCTCTTTGCTTATTTCAGCTGTTCTTGCCATAATATGAACTTGGTCTTTTACCAAATAGGGCTATCTTCTGTATACCCCCCTCTACCTTGTTAAAACACAACTGATTGGCTCAAACGCATTAAGAAGGAAATAAATTTCACAAATTAACTTTTAAGGCACACCTGTTAATTTAAATGCATGCCAGGTGACTACATCATGAAGCTGGTTGAGAGAATGTCAAGAGTGTGCAAAGCTGTCAAGGCAAAGGGTGGCTATTTGAAGAATCTTAAATATAAAATATATTTTGAATTGTTTAACACTTTTTTTGTTACTACATGATTCCATGTGTTATTTCATAGTTTTGATGTCTTCACTATTATTCAACAATGTACCGGTAGTGTACATATGCATTTTTTCGGTTAATTGTAAAACATTTATTATACCTTTTTTGGAAGTAGGTCTACATTCTGGCCGTAACGGGAGTAAATGAAGATAGTTGCTCAGCGAAACTCCATATTTGGTGAGTAACGAACGTATTTTAACATTATAATGCTCGCAGGTAGCCTCGTTGTTAGAGGGTTGGGCCAGTAACCTAAAAGGTTGCTAGATTGAATCCCCGAGCTGACAAGGTAAAAACCTGTCGTTCTGCCCCTGAACAAGGCAGTTAACACACTGTCTAGGCCGTCATTGTAAATAAGAATTTGTTCTTAACTGACTTGCCTAGTTAAATAAAGGTTCAATAAAAAATAAAACCATTGTGAGTTTGAGTCGGAGCTTCCTTGGCATTAGAGAAGAGACACGTCATACTCATCGTCAACATTTTTTAAAGAATAATACAAATAAGACCACAAAAAAATCTAATAAAAATTTGAAAAAATACTAAATGAAAACTATTTTTATTTTTTTTAATAAAAACTTGTGCAGTACACATAACTGTGGCAATCGTTTGTTCGTTTAAACTAGTTTCGTTTTTTAAACGTCACTAGACTACTTACTAGGCCAATCAGGAGCTGTTGCTAGGCGGCGAAATCCCTTGTTGCAAGTCCTATAGACAATTATAAATAATTTCACAAATGTGCTTTTATAAAAAGAAAGGGAAGTACAAAAGGAGATGATCTGACCTGACCATTGTTATACTCAGGTAACATGGTCAATAATTAATAACCAACAATATCCCTAAACACAAGCACACACACACCACATAAATACTATATGGACACAGAAGAAATACAAATACATTGATCCTTTAATGATATTTAGCTTTTATTGTGATCTAGGCTTAAACAGAAGCAGCACAAGATGCCGGAGGAGCAGTGACATTATGGGTTTGATCATGTATATTGGTCTCAAGAGGATCTCTTTAGTAGCATTTCTTCAAGCAGTATGTACAACAGCTTATATCTAACTTCATGTACATCTTTATTGATCATTAATCCCAAAAACACTCAAATACATTACTGTTGCACTAAAGTGTATTTCAGCGATATGTATTTACAATAGCGCACTGTTGACGACAGCAAAGTGAAAGAAAGAGCAAAGGTGCGAGGACTAAAACCACATGTTGACATTCACTGAAGTAAACTGCTGCAAAACTTTGGAAAGCATTGACATTCATTTAAAAGGTTACAAACCTGTTCATGAAATACTATTTCAAAGAAAGGAACTGTGCAAGCATGGCATTTACACCAGACAAGTCTTTTTAAAAGAAGGCCTATGATAATTACATGTGTGATGTTCACTGAAATCCCTGACAAGCTTTCATGAATGTGTAATATGTCCCTTTAAATAACCATTAGACATCAGTGGTCTTTACCTGGTTCACCAGGAGTACAAAACATGCACACCTGGAATATTATTTCAGTCACTGTAATATGAATTAGTCACAGTGAAAAATATACAACACAGCAAAATGTGAATTCAGTATAGAGGCATCGGTGTAAGTTCATATGTATAAGTAGGTTTTTCTTGTCAGTCACTCGACACAGCTCACAGTTCGCTCTATGGGAATTAACGGTCCCTCTTCACTGAAAGTGTTAAAATATGAGCGGTGTCTTCCTTCCAACAACCTTGGTTACATTAAGTAACCTCATAGTTTTCTTTGACTATGCCATACAGTGAATAAAACAACACGCAGGCAGCACTGGTTCAAAACAATCATTATATTAGCGTATCTTTTCAATAAATAATAAAAGATTCAATCAAAACAATCAAATCAAGTAATCGTCGACATAGTTGAATAAAGATTTACAAATCAAACAATCGTGGACATAGCTGAATAACATTCATGAAAGAAATGACAATGTTTTCAAACTGCTATTCTGATTCATGTGAATTCTCCACATTAGTCTACATTTTGGCTATAAGGAAACTGCTCTTGTGAAGAATTCTTATCATGCGCTTGACCTCAAATATACATTACCGTTCAAAAGTTTGGGGTCACTTAGAAATGTCCTTGTTTTGAAAGAAATGCACATAACCAGAGTAGAAAGAGGAGTGGGAGGCCCCGGTGCACAACTGAGCAAGAGGACAAGTACATTAGAGTGTCTAGTTTGAGATCTACTCTGCTTAGAGCCAGTTTGTGCTGTTCTGTGAAGGGAGTAGTACACAGTGTTGTACGAGATTTTCAGTTTCTTGGCAATTTCTCGCATGCAATAGCCTTCATTTCTCAGAACAAGAATAGATTGACGAGTTTCAGAAGAAAGGTCTTTGTTCCTGGCCATTTTGAGCCTGTAATCGAACCCACAAATGCTAATGATCCAGATACTAAACTAGTCTAAAGAAGGCCAGTTTTATTGCTTCTTTAATTAGCACAATAGTTTTCAGCTGTGCTAACATAATTGCAAAAGGGTTTTCTAATGATCAATTAACCTTTTAAAATGATAAACTTGGATTAGCTAACACAACGTGCCATTGGAACACAGGAGTGATGGTTGCTGATAATGGGCCTCTGTACGCCTATGTAGATAATCCATTAAAAATCATCCGTTTCCAGCTACAACAGTCATATACAACATTAACAATGTCTGCACTGTATTTCTGATCAATTTGATGTTATTTTAATGGACAAAAAATGTGCTTTTCCTTCAAAAAAAAGGACATTAAGTGTACCCTTTTCTCCAGGTTATGTATCATAAAGCAATCAATGTTTATTAGCCTACTTTTATTCCCTCATATCCTCCTCATCAACCAATCAATAATTGTCTGTCCACACATGGTAACACAAAGCCTTGCTGCTTCACCACTTCTGTATGAATACGGTAGGCAATATAAGATTGGACAGTATCTCTGACTTCCTTATACAGTACATTACAGTTCAGTGCAGTACAGAGCCATATACAGATGTAGGATCTTCATTTGAGTTTGCTACAGCAGGAAAATAATCCTGTAGCAACAGGAAATGTGAATTATTATGTGGATTATAATTAATGGACATTTTTGTAGGGTTTGATGCAAGTCTGAAAATCAAGTCTGAAATTTCAAAGTGGAAATTACAAACTACACGTTTACATTTCCTGATTTGCAGGAAAATTCTCAGCAACAAATTAGTGATCAAATTAAGATCCTACATATATAAATATAGAATAAATACATGGCTCAGGTAATTAGGAAGCTTATGAGGCATTTTCAGTTTGTGACTTCTGACAGTGCTACTGTTATTGCCCCCTGTAATAGTAGAGAAGAAGCCATGCCTCCTGAAATGTCCTCAAATATTTTTGGTCTCACGGCCGAACATTCATTACAACATGTATTCAAGGCTGGAGAAAACAAAGCACTTGTTTTATGATGATTCAATTAAAGGGATAGTTCACCCAAATTACATATTTGTTTCCTATATCATTTTGTAATTTGGGTAAACTATCTCTTTAAAAATGTATAATAATAATACATAACCAGCAACGAATGGCTTTCGTACAATCACAAATCGTTAATGCAAGGAATAACAACGAGTCAGTGAATTACTATGTGGTGCAGCCTCATCATGCACCCGTACAATAAACAAGATCTCATAGTCTCTCTTTAGAATTTGACTTATTATGGATGAACATCTATTTTTGACTCATTAATTCCGCGTGGTTACAGGGTTAATTCCATGTGGTTACAGGGTTGAAACAGAAACAAGTCAGTTAAGTTTGGGTATTCATTCCGAGTGGTTAAGGTTAGGGCTATGGTTTGTGGAAGGATTAAAACAAAATATTTAAAAACAACACACTGTTTCCATCTATCATCAACTATTTGTTTGTGAGAGCCGAGGAAGGCGTTCTCAGGATCTTTTCAAACATACAAAATCGGCATCTATTTGTAGTGATTAGACTGCTACAATCACCATGGTCGTCAGTGTGGTGCTGGTTGTTCTGAAGTCGCTGTGGGACTTATAGGCAGGGTGTGGAGGAGTGAGTGTGTGTGAGCGTGTGTGTGAGCGTGTGTGTGTGTGAGAGAGAATGTGTGCGAGCGCTGGCTGGGTGAGCAGTTGGCAGTGACATGATGTAACTGGGAGGGTGGAGGAATGGTTGAGGAGGTTACAGGTCAGGGGTTAGAGGTTGATGGTTAGTCAATGGGAGTGTGTTTAGAGGTTGACCAGGTGGAGGTCAGAGGCGGCGAAGTGGGGGCACAGTGCCATGTCGGGGTTCTTGAGCTGTCGCAGCACCCGTCGGTGGAACTTGGAGCGCACACGGTTGAACTCCATGATGTCACAGGGGTCGTCCTCGATCCAGAACCGATGGAACTCCTGCATTAGGTAACCTGGGAGAGGAGGGGGAGGACCGTTATCCAGGACCGAATCACAGTAGCCTGGTCCTGGATCTGATTGTGTTGTCTTGCCAATTCATATGCTCATAGTTAGCTATACAACACAACCAGATCTGGGGCAAGGCGGCAAGGACCACAGAGAAGGACCAGAATAAAACCGGTAAGGTAGTAGGTAAGGGTGGGACGATGGTATCATATTTTAGGGAAAGATACGACAAAAAATATGATAACATGATATTGGGATAAAACGATATTGCAGGGGAAGATACTAGGGATTCTCACAATATTTTATGTTTAACAAGTTGAAGGCATGCAGATCGATAGTAGTGTGAAGAAAGGGACGATGTCATGACTGATACTGTATAAGTGTGCCGTTCTGATATCAAGTTATATCGATATACAGTATCAATATATCCGTCACATATGCTAGCAGATTTAACACTCAAAGACTGCATCTGAAATGGCACCCTGTTGGGCTCTGGTCAAAAGTAGTACACTATATAGGGAATACGTTGCCATTTTGTAGTACACTACATAGGGAATAGGTTGCCATTTTGGGCACAATGGTTTCCACTCACAGAAGGTCTGCTGGAAGTGGCTGAGGCTGGGCATCTCCGGGGCTACGTTGTACAGGTGGGTCTTCAGGGCTCCGCTCACCAGCAGAGAGTAGGCCAGGTCTGTGATGTTGATGCCCACGATGGCAAAGGAGTATCTAGAACAAACAGTTATAAACATATAGATTTACAGGTAACTGCCAAAATAAAGGAAACACCAACATAAAGTGTCTTTATAGGGCATTGGGCCACCATGAGCCAGAACAGCTTCAATGCACCTTGACATACATTCTACAAGTGTCTGGAACTCTATTGGAGGGATGCGACAGCATTCTTCCACGAGAAAGATGGTGGTGGAAAACACTGTTTTGTTGATGGTGGTAGAAAACGCTGTCTCGGGCGCCGCTCGAGAATCTCCCATAAGTGTTCAATTGGGTTGAGATCTGGTGACTGAGACGGCCATGGCATATGGTTTACATCGTTTTCATGCTCGTCAAACCATTCAGCGACCACTAATGCCCTGTGGATGGGGGCATTGTCATCCTATGGGGGCATAGCCATGTTAGCAAACATAATGGCATGCCCAGCATTTTTATACATGACCCTAAGCATAATGGGATGTTAATTGCTTAATTAACTCAGGAACCACACTTGTGTGGAAGAACCTGCTTTCAATATGCTTTTAATTCCTCGTTTACTCAAGTGGTTTCCATTATTTTGACAGTTATCTGTACAGTATATCACCTTTTATCTGAAGCTGGAACAGAGTCAATCTTTTTAGCTGTACTTACGCCTCTGTGCTTCCCTCTGCACTTGCTTGTTTCACACAACTTGAGTAGGCAGTAGGCACTAGCGCATATGGACTAAATGGAACTGTTTACAGTCTTACCCTTGTAATGTGGAGTCAGCTTAAGGACCTCACAGGATATTATTGGGTGAAAATAACAAATGGTCTTGTTCAGATTTAAAATCCACATCATGGACTATTGTCGTGCAAGTAGACCATGTACATTTCTGTCTGTGTACTTCACACACACTGAAGCCATGGTGCTTATCAAAGTTAAGTCAGGTTGAAGGCAGATGACTCACCCAGCAGCAAAGACAGTGGCCTTTTTCAAACCCACTGACACTGCTGGCAAGACGGCGCAAACAGAACTGGAACCAGGCTACAGTACTTCTGCGGTACATCAGCTAATGAAACAAGACGAGTTGTGCAAAGACCGTGCCACGATCTGGTTTCGAATGACAACATCCTTTACTATCTAGAGTCTTTAACTCATTGGAATTAATGAATGGAATGCATAACAATAACAAGTGTGTACAAATAGAAATAACAATTAAAAAACTTTGCAGATGAATTGGTCAGTATGGAAGTGAAATGGTGAAGTAGTACCTTGCCTCTTTGGGAATGCTACTCCGCGGTGAGAGGGATGGAGAGAATGGCAGCGGAGAAAGACTGATAGTGAATGTGCCCAGTGAGAGGTAGATCAAAGCAAATGTGCCAAATAGAAATAAAAACGCTATACATAACTGCGGTCATCCAAGTGCGTACTATAAATTGCAACTATAGACTGACACAGCCACAGTCTAGCCTAACCAGTTTGGTCTAAAAGAGGTCTGATGGGAAATAGAGTTCAAGACTTCTGATAGGGATTTCCCTTTTTTATTTGATTTGCTCCAATCAGGTTTCAATAGTGGGGCTTTGTTATGTTGAGAGCTTGTGTGACTCCAGTGCATAATCATATACAGTAGGTCGCGTTCCAGGCCAACTAAATTGCAGACGTTGCCATCAATCAGTGGTTAAGTGCCACTTCATCGACTGCACAGGCGGGCTCCCGATTGCTTTATCATATGATGTGGCTAGATAATATGTTAAACACCTATCCAGTGCGTAGTGAAATCTGGGAGGTGTCTGCAATGTAGTCGGCCTGGAACGCGGGATGAGATGGTGAGCTGACAAACAAGCATGATGGGTACAAAATACAAATCCTACAAAATATCTAGCAGTCATTGGTGGGTCCTGGACAGATCATTCTTCATAGTGTGTTGTAAGTGGTTGAGATAAATCAAGCGCCAATCTCTATGCCATAGGTCAGGGGCGGGTCAAGAAGGGGTAAAGGGGGACGGACCCACCTGTGTTTGGGCTGCAGGGAGTCATAAAGCACCTGGAGAGCGGTGGCCTTGTCATGCTCAGCAAAATATCTATGGTAGAGGAAGATAAAACACAAGGGAAACATAAACCAGCATTGTACAGGATTGTCTCTATGTCCCTTCACATTATTACTGGTCATAACAACATGGATTATTAATCAGTCATGTACTACTGTCTGGTCCTTGTCTGCAGAGGATAACATTTGTACAGTACAGTGACTCATATTACTCACACACACACACACACACACACACACACACACACACACACACACACACACTCACAGAAGGTTGTGTAGACCCAGTAAACCCATTCCCCTGAAGTCGGTCTTGGGGTCATTGCCTTGGAAACCGATCTCACACCACTGCTTGGAGATCCGCCCGGTGAGTGATGAATCAGGACGCAGTGTCTTCCACAGCTACAAAAGGACAAACACAAACGTTTTAATCAGGGAGAGACTACTTACTGCTATCAGTAAATTAATACAGATCCCGTAATCATAAAGTCCTAGGATCAAGTCCCCTCTGTCAATATATTCTTATTCATTATGATTTAAAAGGCTAAACTGATCCTAGATCAGCAATCCTACTCTGAGACGCTTTATGAATACGGGACCTGATATTCAGTACCTGGCCGTTTTGAAACATAGCAAACAACAACTGCATTAGGTCAGTGTTTGCACTATGTCAGCAATTCAGTCACCTTACACTCTGAGCAGGGGATCCGATTATATACTGTACCTACCCGAGACTGAGTAACTAACTCTAACCCCCCAACTATAGAAAGCATAGAAACTCTACCTTTCTAGCTACTTTATATCAATTCCAGTAAGCACAGATGTCAGCAACACAGGTCAGTATCTCAACACAGACATTAAATAGTGGTGACAATAGTAGCACTTTATAATGCACTTTATAATGCATTATAATAATGTGTTATAATCTAATCCATTCCGCCTAACCTTCATCAGCATCTCCTCGTGGTCGGGGTTCTCAAAGTCGTATGGCTCCCTGCGTAGCGTCTCCACCTCCGCCACCAGGCCACGGTAGCCCACGATCTGGAACAGGCTGGCCTGGAGGGAGATGCCCAGCCTGGGGAAAGATACAGCCATGACAAGGTTAGTCTGGAGGTGACGTACTGCTACAGGGTCATGTTCAACTGACACTAAACAGAAGACAATGGAATAAAATGGGGAGGGACTGTTCTGGAATTTTCTTATACGAAATTCTGAGACATTAAGCTACGGTGTACCCTAATGAACACGACCCAGTGCTTCTCCTATGGCTTAGCCTGGATGTGTGACAACACAGAGGCGGATGCAAGATGCAAGCAACGATGGTTTAATGAAATACAGTTTTACAGCAGCAACAGGACAGACAGACTGTACTCAGACGGAATCCGACCCAGGGACTAGGGCGCCGAGAGAAAGAGCCCAGACACACGACATAACCTCAGGGAAGTAACAATGATCTGACAACAAGAAACACTGGTTACAGAACATATAAAGGGAAGATAAGTGATTCCAGCTGGTGCAGACAATCAGGCCGAGATTGGGAACCACGCCCACACAAACACGGGAGAGAGAGAGAGAGAGAGAGAGAGAGAGAAAGAGAAAGAGAGAGAGAGAGAGAGAGAGGAAGGCAGTGGATTCATGAATCGTGACAATACCCCCCCCCCTAGGAACGCCTCTTGGCGTTCCCAGGCGAATTACCCTGTCGATTGAAATCATCGATAAGGGAGTGATCCAGAATGTCCCTAGTAGGTACCCAACTTCTCTCCTCCGGACCGTAACCCTCCCAGTCCACCAGGTACTGGATTCCGCGTCCCCTCCTTCTAGAGTCCAAAATACGATTGACAGAAAAGGTGGGTTCCCCATCAACAAGTCGTGGCGGCGGGGGAACTGGGACCGGCGGGTTAATGCGTGCCTGAAACACAGGTTTTATTTTAGACACATGAAAGGTAGGATGAATTCTCCTATACGCCGGAGGAAGCTTGAGCCGGACCGCCACCGGACTAATGATCCTGGTGACTTTGAACGGGCCGATAAATTTGGGGGCAAGCTTGTTCGAAACGGATCGGAGTGGAATGTTCTTAGTAGAAAGCCACACTTCTTGGCCAACGACATATACCGGAGGCTTCGACCGGCGGCGATCGGCCTTAGCCTTGGTGCGCGCCCCCACCCGGAGAAGAGTCTCACGGGCTCTGCTCCATGCGTGACGGCACCTCTGGATGAAAGCGTGAGCGGAGGGAACAGTGACCTCGGACTCCGTACTGGGAAAGATAGGTGGCTGGTAACCTAAACTACACTCAAACGGAGAGAGACCCGTGGCTGCCACTGGCAACGAATTGTGAGCGTACTCAACCATAGAGAGTTGTTGACTCCAGGAAGAGGGATTCTTAGAAACCAAACATCGCAACACTCTCTCCAAATCTTGGTTGGCCCTCTCCGTTTGACCGTTGCTCTGGGGATGAAACCCTGAAGACAGACTAACACTCGCTCCCAGTAACCTACAAAACTCTTGCCAAAACTTGGACACAAATTGGGGCCCCCTGTCAGAAACTACGTCCATTGGCAGGCCATGTAAGCGAAAGACGTGATCCACGACAGTTACCGCTGTCTCCTTGGCAGATGGTAATTTAGGCAAGGGAATAAAATGAGCCGCCTTCGAAAACCGGTCCACCACGGTCAAAACAACCGTCTTGCCCTGGGAGGGCGGGAGGCCGGTAACAAAATCTAGCGCGATGTGGGACCAGGGTCTCGAAGGGACCGACAGCGGTTGGAGTAACCCATCTGGAGGTCGATTAGAAGTCTTCCCAGTGGCACAAACCGAGCAAGCCAAGACAAAACTGTGAATGTCACGAGCCATCAGTGGCCACCAAAAGCGTTGCTTAACCAAAAAGCTAGTGCGGCTGACTCCTGGATGACACGCTACGTTGGAGCAATGCCCCCACCGAATAACATCGGACCGACACCCCTCCGGCACAAACAACCGATTAGGCGGGCAACCGGCCGGAGGCTTTACCCCTTCTAAGGCCGTTTTGACCCTCGATTCAACCTCCCATGTGAGTGTGGAGACCACTAGGGTCTCGGGTAGGATGCACTCGGGAGTGGATGGGCGTTCGGAATGGTCAAAAATGCGAGAAAGGGAATCGGGTTTGACATTCTTGGAACCCGGGCGATACGAGAGAGAGAAGTCAAAACGTCCGAAAAAGAGTGCCCACCGCGCCTGCCTGGAGTTGAGTCGCTTGGCGGTTCTGATATATTCCAAATTCTTGTGATCGGTCCAAACTATAAAAGGTACCCCCGAACCCTCTAACCAATGGCGCCACTCCTCCAGTGCTAACTTCACTGCCAACAACTCTCTGTTGCCAATGTCGTAGTTGCGTTCCGCAGGTGATAACCGATGGGACAGGAACGCGCAAGGGTGCATCTTGTCGTCAGAAGAGGAACGTTGGGAAAGTACCGCACCTACCCCCACCTCTGAAGCGTCCACCTCCACCACGAACTGACGCGAGGGATCGGGAGCTATGAGGATGGGGGCCGAAACAAAGCGGCTCTTGAGTTTGGCAAATGCAGCCTCGGCTGTATCGGACCACCTGAACGTCACTCTGGGGGAGGTTAAGGCGGTAAGAGAAGCGACTATCTGGCTAAAGTTGCGAACGAAACGCCGGTAGAAATTGGCGAATCCCAGAAACCTCTGTAGGGCCTTACGGGAATCTGGGCTTGGCCAATCCACCACAGCCTTAACCTTGTCAGGATCCATGTGAATACCTTCAGTCGAGACGATGTAACCTAGGAATGGAACGGATTGTGCATGAAAAATGCATTTCTCCGCCTTGACAAAAAGTCCATTCTCCAACAACCTCTGAAGCACTCGTCTGACGTGCTGAACGTGTTCCTGGAGAGAAGAAGAAAAAATCAGTATGTCATCCAGGTAAACATATATGAACTGATCAATCATATCTCTCAGCACGTCATTGACGAGTGCCTGGAAAACCGCTGGGGAGTTGGATAGCCCAAAAGGCATGACCAAATATTCGAAGTGCCCTCTGGGGGTGTTAAACGCGGTCTTCCATTCATCCCCCCTCCTTATGCGAACCAAATGATATGCATTACGTAAATCCAACTTAGTGAACACGGATGCTCCCTGTAACCTTTCAAAGGCTGAGGACATCAACGGTAAGGGATAGGTATTCTTCACTGTGATGTTATTCAACCCACGGTAATCAATGCAAGGACGCAGAGATCCGTCCTTCTTCCCCACAAAGAAGAACCCCGCCCCCGCTGGAGAAGAGGAAGGACGAATGAATCCAGAAGTCAGAGAATCAGAGATGTATCTCTCCATAACCTCCCTCTCAGGAACAGAGAGTGAATATAACTTGCCTTTAGGCGGAGACTCACCTGGCAATAATTCTATTGCACAGTCATAGGGACGATGCGGAGGAAGAGAAGCAGCACGGGACTTGCTGAACACCTCCTTCAGGTCGAGGTATTCAACGGGCACGTTAGACAAATCCACTGCCTCCATGGTAGGGTCAGATCATTCTGTGACAACACAGAGGCGGATGCAAGATGCAAGCAACGATGGTTTAATGAAATACAGTTTTACAGCAGCAACAGGACAGACAGACTGTACTCAGACGGAATCCGACCCAGGGACTAGGGCGCCGAGAGAAAGAGCCCAGACACACGACATAACCTCAGGGAAGTAACAATGATCTGACAACAAGAAACACTGGTTACAGAACATATAAAGGGAAGATAAGTGATTCCAGCTGGCGCAGACAATCAGGCCGAGATTGGGAACCACGCCCACACAAACACGGGAGAGAGAGAGAGAGAGAGAGAGAGAGAGAAAGAGAAAGAGAGAGAGAGAGAGGAAGGCAGTGGATTCATGAATCGTGACAGGATGAGCCTTGAGGTCTGTGATATCATGCTCTTTTTGGAGGCTCCTTTGGTAAACACTGTAGGGCCAGGATTCAATCCAAGGTGTGTTATAGCGCAGGGCACTATAACGGTCTCTTCAAGTTAATGTGCGTTAGAGACGAAGTGCAGAGTTTGCCAAAAATGCAATCTCAGAAAATGTCAGGGAAAATGTATTTTAAAAGTGATTGTCGGCTATACCTGTGCTATAACGCGCCTTGGATTAAATCACGGCCTACTGTAGGTGTTTAAATCCTGGTCAGTAGTAATCTGAATAGAGTACAAATCAATTCATGTAGTTTGGACAGGCACGTTTAGAACCTTAAAAGATTGCTTGGTGGAACTCAGTACTTTATTATAGCGGTTAATTCTGCCTGTGCCAATTACGCACAGTGATAAACAGATCCAGTGCTAAACATGATATTACTGTGGGTTAGAGTCAGGGTTGATCTTCTTCAGGGTCAGGATGTTATCAATGGTTTTCTCCACACGGTCTGGGTGAGCACTGAGGGCAGACTGGCACAGCTGGAGAGGACGGAGAGGAGGAGGAGGAAGAGGATAAGGAGGTGAGTACATTGCATCATCACAGTTCTGTATAAATCTGTAAGTAAAAAAATATATATTTTACCCCTCAAATGTATGCCACTCACCTCATTCTTTGAGTACCTGAGAGAGGACTCTGAATGGGAAAAACAAGAAGAGAATTTCCAATTGGTAGGTTCAAAAGGAAATGCTCACAATCCTTTTTCAAATTCACAGTTCCACTCAACACTTTTTACCATTATCATAGCCTACATATGTCTCACACTAAATCAAAATCGATAACAGATTAAATTACATATTAAACGCATTAAACATTTAATTTCAGGCAATAAATTGGACCTACATAAAACAATTCCTCTCAGGCAATAAGTAGGCATACCAATCTTAAGGGTCCTGCGGGCCCCTGGCTTGATGTTGTAGCAAATCCGCTGCAGTTCACACCACCCCGTGACCTTCCTGATCACAAACTTTAGGCCTCGCCACAGACATTTACAGTACAGGAACACAAAGAACTGTGTCACCACCCTACAGCAGGGAGAGAGAGAGGGAAGGGGGGAAGGGGGGGGGGGGGTAGAAGAAGTCTTTTTGCACCTTTATTGGCACAATTCACCCACAAAGTGTTCCCCTCACACCCCATACCCCAGCAAATTCACATTTCCCACCAGCTTAAAGTAAGGGTACTTTTTAAAATGTCTGAATCCCATAGTCTTTCACAGCTCTTCAGTTGTGTTGTTGTTCAATGTTTAATTGATCAGTCCAATAGCTGCCCTGGCAAAAACAGACTACCTCCACTCTCTCCCTCTCCACCTCAGTGTGTGTGTATGTGTGTGTGTGTGTGTGTGTGTGTGTGTGTGTGTGTGTGTGTGTGTGTGTGTGTGTGTGTGTGTGTGTGTGTGTGTGTGTGTGTGTGTGTGTGTGTGTGTGTGTGTGTGTGTGTGTGTGGTCTTTTTGTCTGTCCGTCTGAGTGAGCGTGTGTCCTAATGTAGGCTAGAACTACAGGACCACTTTCACTCCTTTTCCATGGAGATGAGAGAAGATGACAGTGTGAGTGTATGTCCTTTTCAAGTGTGTGTGCGTGTGTGTTCTACTGTATCTATTCAGCTTTCTACACATTCTCTATATACACTATCTATCTCACCTGCTTTTATCATCTAAGAAATATATAAGTGAAGTCTTTTATTTCAGTCACGATCTGGAGAAAGTTATACATGCTTCCATTTCCTCATGCCTAGATTACTGTAACTCTTTGTACACATCTCAGTCAGAAATCCCTCCATTGTCTACGGTTAGTTCAAAATGCTGCAGCTTTTAGAACATTTAATCATATCACACCTAATAGCTTCTCTACATTATTGACAATTCCAAAGTCTAGGTTGAAAATGAAAGGGCCCCAAGACTTTGCAGTGGTCTGCCAGAGGAGATCAGGCTTGCAGATTCAGTGCCTCTTTTTAAATCCCTGCTGAAGACACACTTTTATGAAGATGCTTTTATTGTATGATTTCAATGTATGATTTTAATTAGCTATCTTTTTTCATTCTCCTTCCTCCTGTCTTTGTTTCTTTGTTTGTACTTTTGTTTGATTATTTTATGACGCGAAGGACTTTGTTACCTATATTGAAAAGCTCTATACAAATAAAGTTGTTATTATTATCTATCTATCTACTTAGGTGAACCTGGTTGGAGGTGATAAGATGGAGTGAGAGCTGTGGTTCATGGCCCATATCGAACAGAGTACCTGACAAGGCAAGTGCCAACACAGACACAAAGTGAACACCACTACCGCTTTAAAATGTGTTTCAAATGTGATAATAGCCTAATATGAAGCAGATGACAGTATGAAAGGGTACACAGCAACAGTGTAGCCTATCTATCTAACACATGTCCACTGGGTGTATTGATCACAGACCACACATCCTGGGGAACTATTTTCTCTCCTCACTGCCTGACAACGGAACTGGCATGCTAAGCAGCCTTACGCAGGGCGCACTCAATCATACGTTAGCCAACTCCATTAGCCCGTGGAGGACCCGTGAGCATCACCAAGCACTGCCAAGGGACACGTGAGAAGGCGGAGAGCGCTTGTACATTCGCACAGTAATTAAGAGGCTGGTAGGCCTAGCCTACACACAATCGTTCAAGTTCCAGTTTAATATGTCACATGCATAATTACACTGAAATGCTTAACAAACACTACCCAACAGTGCAATATTCAATATGAAAATAGTATAACTAATGTATTTGAGGTATATATGTAGATTCAAAAGTTTGGGGTCACTTAGAAATGTCCTTGTTTTAAAAGAAAATAACATTTTCTGTCCATTAAAATAACATCAAATTGATCAGAAATACAGTCTAGACATTGTTAATGTTGTAAATGGCTATTGTAGATCGAAACGGCTGATTTTTAATGGAATATCTGCATAAGCGTACAGAGGCCCATTATCAGCAACCATCACTCCTGTGTTCCAATGACACATTGTGTTAGCTAATCCAAGTTTATCATTTTAAAAGGTTAATTGATCATTAGAAAACCCTTTTGCAATTATGTTAGCACAGCTGAAAACTGTTGAAGAAGAAGCAATAAAAATGGCCTCCTTTAGACTAGTTGAGTATCTGGAGCATTAGCATTTGTGGGTTCGATTACAGGCTCAAAATGAACAGAAACAAAGGACTTTCTTCTGAAACTCATCAGTCTATTCTTGTTCTGAGAAACGAAGGCTATTGCATGCTTGAAATTGCCAAGAAACTGAAGATGTCGTACAACGCTGTGTACTACTCCCTTCACAGAACAGACCAAACTGGCTCCAACCAGAATAGAAAGGGGAGTGGGAGGCCCCGGTGCACAACTGAGCAAGAGGACAAGTACATTAGAGTCTCTACTTTGAGAAACAGACGCCTCACAAGTCCTCAACTGGCAGCTTCATTAAATAGTACCCGCAAAACACCAGTCTTAACGTCAACAGTGAAGAGGCGACTCCGGGATGCTGGCCAACTGTACGTCCTGGGTGCAACCAGTCAGGATGCTGTTGATGGTGCAGCTGTAAAAGTTCCTGAGGAGCTGAGGGGCCATACCAAATTCTTCTTCACAACTGTGCTGGTGTGAGAGGATTATGTTAAGTCCTCAGTGATGTTGACACAGATGAACATGAAGCTCTTGACCCTCTCCACTGTGGTCCTGTCGATGTGAATGGGGGTGTGCACCCGCCCCTGTTTCCTGTAGTCCATGATCAGCTTCTTGCTCTTGCTGATATTGAGGGAGAGGCTGTTGTGCTGCCACCACACTGCCAGGTCTCTCACCTCCTATCTTTAGATGATCCTATTGCCGTTGGTGATCAGGCCTACCACTGTCGTGTTGTCAGCAGTGTTGGGATGGGTTACTTGAAAGGTGTTACTTTACAATATTACATGTGTTGTGAAAAGTAACTCCTTTTTTTAATAGTTATATTACTTTGCATTACTTTCATGAAAAAAATATTTAAATCTCACCTTTTGTTTGACTGTCAGAGAGAGCAAGGCGAGCCGCACGCCCTCTACTAACTCAGGTTCGATCACTAGTTTCACCTTTCATCAGTGGCGCTGCTTTCCTGTGCTAGTCTACAAGTGCTGCTCTATATATGGGCTGCTTAATTAGCCATATATACTGTAAGCCAAACATCTGTACAGATTTCCTATCTTTTCAATCAAAATCTTTCTCTCAAACCGCCAGTTCTGTTTAAAGACCGCACGTACACAGAACCATAGAGATGTATAGAGGGCACACTTGTCACTAACGGGAAAGCACTATATGGGCTTTGCTATCACAAAAGCGATCAATGGCAAAGATCAGAGTTGCACCCTCTATACAATTCTATGGACAGCAACTGTCATGACATTTCTCCAAACAACTAAATGAGGAAACAAGTCGAGATCCGATCATGGAAAAACTCGCCCAGTAGAGAAATTATTCTGAAAGTAACGCACAAATTTTTTCACAAAGTAACTGTAATAATATTACCCAATTTGAAAAAGTAACACGTTACTGTACTCATAAAAGTAATCTGATTACTTCTAACACGTTATCCCCCACAACACTGGTCATCAGCAAACTTGATGATGAACTTGAAGTTGTGCGTGGCCACACAGTCATGGGTGAACAGGGTGTACAGGAGGGGGCTAAGCACACATCCCTGGGAGGCCTCGTTTTGAGGGTCAGCGTGGCAGAGGTGTTGTTGCCTACTCTTACCACCTGGGGTCGGCCCATAAGGAAGTCCAGGATCCAGTCGCAGAGGGAAGTGTTCAGTCTCAGGGTCCCAAGCTTGGTGACGAGCTTGGAGGGGACTATGGTGTTGAAGACAGCGGCATAGCCATACATTCGTTTGTGGGTGGGAGAAAATGTCATGAGGCTGAGAGAAAATGTGCAGTTTTATTAGGGTGTTAGGTGACGTGACAAACAATGGACGCTAAGTGAGAGTTCTACAAAAAACAGCAGTGATCAAATCAATTTTCACTAAATGTCAATGTGGTCATCAAAATGCATAATAAATAATTTAAAGACATGAATGTGGAAGTTATTAACCATGTCTAAAAATCTCAATACTGTACATTATAATATTTACGCAATATGAGCCCAAATATAAAGTAAGAGATGTGCTTAGAACGTTCGATTCTGTGGGACAGACTTTTTTTTGAAACCCTGTTCATATTTGCTCTTTGCGACCAGAGTACGCTCGATGTGACATTGTATTGCCAACAAGTATGGGAAAGTCCTGAGGGTGTTGTTTTACGGTCATCAGACATCCTTGGACTGAAACATAAGGTAAAAAGTGTTTCCTTTGCTGCTGTCATTCAAATGTTTTCAGAGACATGAAAAAAACAGGTTACAAAGTAGAGCTTCATAGCTACATTTTGGTGTCAGGGATTGGTCTAAATTCACGTCCCCACCCGTTTTCATGATGAGATGCTAGTTAGCTGTGTGAGGGGCTGTTTGTTGGCTTGACGCCGTTCGCTGAGGTAAGGGTACTGCTCTGCAGTGGCTGTATTGTGCCAGCTGCAAATTCTATGAGTGATTTTATTATTTGAATTGTAATCTACCAGAATTCAGTGGCTAAAGCCCCACATAACAACATAGCTAAATACCAGTGAATTGAAAATGTGTCCCATCTATCTTGCTGTGCAGGTGGCTAGCAGGCAGCTGTGCAGTTCATCCTCCCATCACTAGAGTAACTATTCAACACCAAATGTAACATTACAATGTAAACCAACTCAGGTGTAGGTCTACCTTAGAAGTAAGCTATGTTATTAGACTAGTAGCGTAGCCTTCTGTGTTACAGTTCAGACTTATTGAGAAGTTTGTGTCTGTGTTAGGCTGTGTGTGTCTGTGTTGCATTTTAGATTGAATATAGGCCTAATAATGTTTCATGTAATCTCCTCCCCTTTTTTGTGTCTAAAATGTCACATATCTTTCACATATACACAAATACGCATGCACGCACGCCCACATTCACACACACACTGCACAGACAAGACGGTCAGTTTTGTGCTGCAAATGTAACTTTTTTTAAAGTTTGTTTGATGTGTCTAGCTTAAAAGTTGTATGAGCAGAAGCGTAAAGAAATATCCCAATGGAACATTGTACTTCACTAACTAATTTGCATAATTCCTATTTTTTTATATTTATTATTTGGTATTAATTTATAAAATTGTTACAACCTCTCAGTTCTGCATAAAACATCAATATTCAGTATGTTAACAATATGACCACCTTAATTTAAATTAATGGGCTTAACATTCTGTAATAACAATTAGCCATATTAAGTATCTAGTTTGCATAAATAAGTATAAAAAGTAGCATTCTAATTTCATAAATTGCTTCAAATTATTACCAACTCTCAGTTTTGCATAAACATTATGATTTGCTAATAATATGACCACCCTACCTGAAATTATTGGTCATAAATTACTGTAATTATGTATTCCGTGCTGCCTCATTTTCATATTAAGTGCAACGTTTACATAATAATGCCTTTCATAAATGTTACTTTCAATAGAATCATCTACATCAGCCCTGAAAATGTCAAAACAATATGACCACCCTATCTTGGACAAAACGTGTTGAATTTAAGATTCTAGACAGGTGATTTGGTGCCATTATTGACTAGGGATTAACATTGACCAGTCCGCGACCTTTTTCAATCACTTGAAAATAAAATATCTCAACAATGGTAAGTCCTATCCTCATGAAATAAAGTGTTCTGTGCTCCTGTAAAGCTTCTCTATAAAATGGAATAAAAAAATATTACACCAGAATCGCAGTTTCATTTTGACCCCTAACACCCAATTCAATTGTCATACTTCACTAAAAGTAAAGATACAGTATGTCTATTCTCCTATACCTGGCCAACCTGGTCTCAGGGCAATTTGTAGGATTTGGTATGTAAATTTGTTCCCTCCATTTAGTGTGATATATTACGTTAGGTTACATTATTAATGGAATAGCGGTCGTACAATATCACACGAGTTAGAGGATGTGTAGTATCATACTTCTTACCCGGTCATACAATATAATACAAATTGGATGATTTAATTTATCTGAGACCAGGTTGCGTTGTAACAACAAAGGACAATTATGGGGAGAATTTACATTGGTAGTTAGGAGAGCGAACAACGAGAATTTACATAGCAGGTTAGGTGAATTTGGTTAACCCCTTACATTCGTGGAAATGTGCCTATATGTATAGGGCCAAATGTAAATGTTTCTAACAGAAGAACTATAAAAAGCATATGCATGACTATGGTAGCAATTGAAAGAGAACACTTTGGAGATTATGGGGAAATAATTAGACCAAAGGTGAGGGCACAACTGTGTCAGGCAGAGTTGCAAAGAAAAGTACATTTCTCAAAAGCCATTTCTCAGACTGGCCAATAAAAAGAAAAGATTAAGATGGGCAAAAGAACACAGACACTGGACAGAGGAACTCTGCCTAGAAGGCCAGCATCTCGGAGTCGCCTCTTCACTGTTGACGTTGAGACTGGTGTTTTGCGGGTAATATTTAATGAAGCTGCCAGTTGAGGACTTGTGAGGCGTCTGTTTCTCAAAGTAGACACTATAATGTACTTGTCCTCTTGCTCAGTTTTGCACCGGGGCCTCCCACTCCTCTTTCTATTTTGGTAGAGTAGTACACAGCGTTGTATGAGATCTTCAGTTTCTTGGCAATTTCTCGCATGGAATAGCCTTCATTTCTCAGAACAAGAATAGACTGATGAGTTTCAGAAGAAGGTCTTTGTTCCTGGCCATTTTGAGCCTGTAATCGAACCCACAAATGCTGATGCTCCAGATACTCAACTAGTCTAAAGAAGGCCAGTTTTATTGCTTCTTTAATCAACACAACAGTTCTCAGCTGTGCTAACATAATTGCAAAATGGGTTTCTAATGATCAATTAGCCTTTTAAAATGATAAACTTGGATTAGCTAACACAACGTGCCATTGGAACACAGGAGTGATGGTTGCTGATAATGGGCCTCTGTACGCCTATGTAGATATTCCATTAAAAATCAGCCGTTTCCAGCTACAGTAGTCATTTACAACATTACCAATGTCTACACTATATTTCTGATAAATTTTATGTTATTTTAATGGACAAAAAATTTGCTTTTCTTTTAAAACAAGGACATTAAGTGACCCCAAACTTTTGAACGGTAGTGTATATACTAGGCGGTGTCAGAGGAAGGCCCAAAAAATTGTCAAAGACTCCAGTCACCCAAGCCATAGACTGTTCTCTCTGCTACCGCACGGCAAGCGATACCGGAACGCCAAGTCTAGAACTGCTGAACAATTAATTAAATGGCCACCAGGACAATTTACATTTATTTTTACACTGCTGCTACTCGCTGTTTATTATCTTTTCATGGTCACTTTACAATTTACCTTGACTAACCTGTACCTCCGCACGTTGACTCGGTACCGGTACCCCCTGTATATAGCCTCGTAATTGTTATGTAATTTTCTAGTGTTCCTTTTTTTCCTTCTTTTTTTAAACTTTAGTTTCTTTAGTAAATATTTTCTTAACTCAATTTCTTGAACTGCATTTTGGTTAAGGGCTTGTAAGTAAGCATTTCACGGTGAGGTCTACACCTATTGCATTCGGCACATGACAAATACAATTTGATTTGTATGGCTCTGAGGCCAGGCTGACCTGACTGATTTGGCTTAGCTGTCCTTTTAGCACCACACACACTCACACTGACAAGGGCAGTTTGTCTCATAGAAAGGGCGATCTACATAATGTGGTGTAAATTTAATTGGGTTTGTTAGTCTTTTTAAATGTAAGATGTTTATCAATTGCTTATAATCTATAGTATGTATGCAAATATGTACACTTGGAGGACTTCAAGGACCATTTGAGCTATAGCCTAAATTTCACTCCACATGAGTGAAAGCAAACAACATTTTTGGCTTTGCCAATGTGAGTTGACAGGCAAGGCATCATTAAAATAAGTTCTGACCATCCCTAAAACAAAAAACTTAAAACATCCCTTGCAGAAAGAGCCTGTATTTGCCTACCTCAAATAATGTTTCATTTTGATGGTTTTGCCTCGTTCGTTCCTCTTCTCTTTAGAATTGACTCACGGCCAGTGACACAATTTATTCCTGTACAAAAAAACAAGCGGGAAGAGGAAAAACCTAATTTTACATTGTTGATACGAAACATAGGCCTACACGGTTTAATATCTGGTGAATGGCTCGTTTTATTTTTGTCGGGACAGTCTCCATGGTGCTGCTGTGCTGTCAGATTATATAGGCTATAGATAACTACGTTGCTGTGAGAAATGTAAACCACATTGAATCGATATAGCCTTAACCTACCAGTTCTTCAGGTTAGGCTTCCTGCAATATGCTGGAATTAACATTATTAATCTCATTATAATGCAAATAAATCACACAGTTGTGTTGTTTGGTACAGCCTTATGTCTCGAAGCTAATAATCAGCACCCAATCACATCATGCATAATCCGAGCTCTGGAGTAACACAAATCAATCGCGCTTCCTAAAAAGGAACATGAGCATATTTACAAATGGATCAATAATAAACACTTACAGGCAAGAAAAGGGAATGAGAGGAGGGGCCAAAGATGCAATAGATTGCCGCAGGTAGCAGCTGCGCTTTTGTGGTGCGGTTGTCGTCTTCACTTGATTGCCGGTACCTGTTCTTCCTCTATGATGATCGCATCACTGAGGGGATGAGGAGACTGAGCGATAGAAAAGCATAGCAATGCAGAGTCTCTGCTGCCGCGCGGTGGTGGAGAGGGGGACAGCCCAGTCCTAGCCTCGCGCGCCAGACACAGACCTTCGCGCTGTAACCTGGTCTCGGAGCATTTCGTATTTTTCTGTGTCTAAATCGAGACCCTTAATTTACTATGGTATGATATGTTACGTTTCGTGTATATATTAATTTGTGGATGTCCATCACCCATTTCGTATGATACAGTTGAAGTCGGAAGTTTACATAGACTTAGGATGGAGTCATTAAAACTCGTTTTACAACCACTCCACCAATTTCTTGTTAATGAACTATAGTTTTGGCAAGTCAGTTAGGACATCTACTTTGTGCATGACACAAGTAATTTTTCCAACAATTGTTTACAGACAGATTATTTAATTTATAACTCACTGCATCACAATTCAAGTGGGTCAGAAGTTTACATACACTAAACTGATTGTGCCTTTAAACAGCTTGGAAAATTCCAGAAAATTATGTCATGGCTTTAGAAGCTTCTGATAGGCTAATTGACATCATTTGAGTCAATTGGAGGTGTACCTGTGGATGTATTTCAAGGCCTACCGTCAAACTCACTGCCTCTTTGCTTGACATCATGGGAAAATCTAAAGAAATCAGCCAAGACCTCAGAAAAAACATTGTAGACCTCCACAAGTCTGGTTCATCCTTGAGAGCAATTTCCAAATGCCTGAAGGTACCACAGTCATCTGTACAAACAATAGTACGCAAGTGTAAACACAATGGGACCCTTCCTGAGCTGCCATACCGCTCAGGAAGGAGATGCGTTCTGTCTCCTAGAGATGAACGTACTTTGGTGTGAAAAGTGCAAATCGATCCCAGAACAACAGCAAAGGACCTTGTGAAGGTGCTGGAGGAAACAGGTAGAAAAGTATCTATATCCACAGTAAAACGAGTCCTATATCGACATAACCTGAAAGGCTGATCAGCAAGGAAGAAGCCACTGCTCCAAAACCGCCATAAAAAAGCCTTACTATGGTTTGCAACTGCACATGGGGACAAAGATCGTACTTTTTGGAGAAATGTCCTCTGGTCTGATGAAACAAAAATAGAACTGTTTGGTCATAATGACCATCGTTATGTTTGGAGGAAAAAGGGGGAGGCTTGCAAGCCGTTGAACACCATCCCAAACGTGAAGCACGGGGGTGGCAGCATCAGGTTGTGAGGGTGCTTTGCTGCAAGATGGACTGGTGCACTTCACAAAATAGATGGCATCATGAGGAATGAAAAGTATGTGGATATATTGAAGCCACATCTCAAGACATCAGTCAGGAAGTTAAAGCTTGGTCGAAAATGGGTCTTCCAAGTGGACAATGACCCCAAGCATACTTCCAAAGTTGTGACAAAATGGCTTAAGGACAACAAAGTCAAGGTATTGGAGTGGCCATCACAAAGCCCTGACCTCAATCCCATAGAAAATTTGTGGGCAGAACTGAAAAAGCGTGTGCGAGCAAGGAGGCCTACAAACCTGACTCAGTTACACCAGCTCTGTCAGGAGGAATGCGCCAAAATTCACCCAACTTATTGTGGGAAGCTTGTGGAAGGCTACCCGAAATGTTTGACCCAAGTTAAACAATTTAAAGTCAATGCTACCAAATACTAATTGAGTGTATGTAAACTTCTGACCCACTGGGAATGTGATGAAAGAAATAAAAGCTGAAATGAATCATTCTCTCTACTATTATTCTGACATTTCACATTCTAAAAATAAAGTGGTGATCCTAACTGACCTAAGACAGGTAATGTTTACTCGGATTAAAAGTCAGGAATTGTGAAAAACTGAGTTTAAATGTATTTGGCTAAGGTGTATGTAAACTTCCGACTTCAACTGTATGTTACAAATTACAAGTTGCATTGTATGTTACGAATTTGCAAAAGGTACAACATGTTATGAATTTGCAAAATGTACAATATGTTACGAATTTGCTAAATGTACAATATGTTATGGATGTGCAAAATGTATGAATTGTTACGAATTCTAGCTAGGTTGCTAATGCAGCTAGCTGGCTAACATTAGCTAGGATAGGGGTTTGGCTTAAGTTTAAGAGTTAGGTTAAATGGTAAGGGGAAGTGTTAGCTAACATGCTAAGTAGTAGAAAAGTAGCTAAAATTAGTAATTAGTTGAAAAGTGGCTAATTAGCTAATGTTGTCCGTGATGAGATTCGAACTTGCAACCTTTGGGTTGCTAGACATTTGCAGCTACCCATCCACCCCGACCAACCACCCTTTTTTAGAGTAACCATCTGTCTTGTGTAACCCCACCAAATGTAACATATCATACTAATTTCAATTTCCGTAAATACTTTTAATATATTATGTCTACTCTATGAGACCAGGCTGCGCCAAAACAACATGGGATTTGAGAGGTCACAAACTCAGCAAACCCAAAGAGATGACCACCTAAATTATACAATTTAATCATATTGTCATGTTTGTTTTGTGTCGCCTAGGATAGGCCTAGGCTACTTGGCAAGTGCAGTCTGTCAGGCTATATCATATGCTGTCTGGACATTCCGATTGTCAACCATAACATCAAAGGTTTTCTTGCGAGGTAAAATTTGTTTTATATTGGACATTCAGTGGCTATTTGGTTTTCTCTCGTCAATAGCTATTTAACCAAGCATGCCATGACTATGAAGAGGGTATATTCTGGGGTGGATAGAGAACCATGGAGAACCATCCACTTAAAAAATAATAATAATAAAAAAATAAGATTTTGGATTTCAATTTTCATTAGCTTACACAGAGCATGCCATGACTATGTAAATGGTACAGTGCATTCGAAAAGTATTCAGACCCCTTTTTACATTTTGTTTCGTTACATCCTTATTCTAAAATGGATAAATAATTTTTTCCCCTCATCAATCTACACTCAATACCCCATAATGACAAGCGTTTGCAAATGTATTAAAAGTAAAAAAACTGAAATACCTTACATAAGTATTCAGACCCTTTGCTATGAGACTCGAAAGTGAGCTCCGGTGCATCCTGTTTCCATTGATCATCCTTGAGATGTTTCTACAACTTGATTGGAGTCCACCTGTGGTAAATTCAATCGATTGGACATGATTTGGAAAGGCACACACCTGTCTATATCAGGTCACACACACTTTAAAAAATTGTGCTTTGAATTTACTTAATTCAAATGTTTACATCGGTTCCACATTAATGAAACATGTTAGATAAACACAATTCTTTATTTTTCAGTTTACTTATTTTATTTTTGTCAAGCAAATATAATTTTTTCAAGTAAATGCATTGTAATGGGATATAATCAACTTAACATGATTTGGTAAAGCTAATTTTATTTGAATGAAATGTGTAGCTTCAAATGGATTTGATCATGTTCCCTAAACCTGATCACTACTTAATAATTAACATTATTTTATTGATAATATTACTCATAATTATGTAGAACTTTGTCCATAATTTATATAATGGACAAGGTTCTACAGAATTATTCATGTAAGCACAAGATGAAATGCTGTCATTTTCTACCTTAGTGTTTGTATTTCCACAAATGAATAGGGAAATAAAAAGTACATCCTAAAGATGTGTAACTAAGGAGCAAGAGACCATCTGCATCAGTGACAAGGAAGGCAAAAGGCATGTACTTCTTGTAACGGTTCAGCTATTTGGAATGACAAATGTCCATTCACTGACATTCAGTGTTCAATGAATTGCACAGGTCTAAATCACAGTAATGTAGGCTATATATCTGTATAGAAAAAGAGTTGTCCTAACAATGATTGGGCACTCTCTCTAATGCATTCTTTTAACAAAATGAGGTAGTTATTTTCATAAGGAATAACAGACCAAGAATGAGATAGGTAATTTTTGTCGAATCATTTTAAATGTATTGATAAATGGACACCCATAATATAAAGTAACACTGTTCAACTGCTAAAATTAACTCCACATCCCATTTCAATAAGTATGTCACCTTTGCACCACGTTTTACAACATGGAGGCAGCCATGGGCAAACTGTTAAACTGCATGAAAGCACCAATCTCATAGGATTAGGTGTATAATCATTAGATCTTAAATATGTAATGAAAAAATTAAAAAAAATTAATGTCTGTTTTGATGCAAATGCATTCTTTAAAAAAATACTTTTACCTCACAAGAAAAAAAATTGCCACACTAAATGCTGCTGCAAAGTGATTGCAGACGATGTCGTGCACAATCACCAAAACATTAGTTAGCTAGCATGTTAGCTATCTCAAGCGGTGTGCACTCCTCAGCAAACCTTAATTAGTTCTTGGCTAGGTAAATTCAAAGTTCTTGAACAATAGGTAAATATCATGGTGTTTCGCCAACTAACTTTACCGCTTTGCAAAATGTTAATCTTGACCTAGTCCTGTTTTACTGTTCATAGAAGCTAGCTAGCAACACCGTTTTTTACCTTTAGCTGCCATGCCACTATGTTTCAGACTCAAGAGCACAAAATGAGAATATGGAGCGATCACTAATAACGTTACTGCTTACAATTCTGACTACAACCACACAGACAAATGTTAAATAAAATCGATCACCATGCTTAACTTGACCAAGATTCTAGGTACTGTCTTCTCCGCCAACGCGGCAGCGTTCTTTCTGGAAGATTCTTCTCTCGTGCGGTTTGAATTGTTCCTCATTACTCATCATCAATTAACTTTATTGGTTCACGCACCCCCTACATGATTCAAACTAGTAGATCTGATTTTGCTTCAAGTCGCATTGATTGCAAGCAATGAAATCGCGTTGAGAGGAGAAACAAAGCATGTTTGAGTAAATCCCACATAATATGTTTTTGTAAATCTGACAGCCCACCTTGTTCCGTTTTTTCAGTTCACGTGACAGTGCATGTCAGAGCAAAAACCAAGCCTTGAGGTCATAGGAATTGTCCGTTGAGCTCCGAGACAGGGTTGTGTCAAGGCACAGATCTGGGGAAGGGTAACAAAACATTTATGCAGCATTGAAGGTCCCCAAGAACACAGTGGCCTCCATCATTCTTAAATGGATGAAGTTTGGAATGACCAAGAGTCTTCCTAGAGCTGGCTGCCTGGCCAAACTGAGAAATTGGGAGAGAAGGGCCTTGGTCAGGGAGGTGACCAAGAACTCAATGGTCAATGGTCACACGGTCAATGGTCACATGACAGCCTGCTTGGGGGCACCTAAAGACTATCAGACCACAAGATTCTCTGGTCTGATGAAACTAAGATTGAACTCTTTGGCCTGAATGCCAAATGTCACGTCTGGAGGAAATCTGGCACTATCCCTATGGTGAAGCATGGTGTGGCAGCATCACGCAGTGGGGATGTTTTCATTGGCAAGGACTGGAAAACTAGTCAGGATCGAGGGAAAGATGAACAGAGCAAAGTAGAGAGAGATCATTGATGAAACCTGCTCCAAAGCACTCAGGACATCAGACTGGGGCGAAGGTTCACCTTCCAACAGGACAACGACCGTAAGCACACAGCCAAGACAACGTAGGAGTGGCTTCGGGACAAATCTCTCAGAGCCTGAGAGGATCTTCAGAGAAAAATTGGGGAAATTCCCCAAATACAGGTGTGCCAAGCTTGTAGCGTCATACCCATGAACTCGATGCTGTAATCACTGCCAAAGGTTCTTCAACAAAGTACTGTTTTGTATTTTTAATACATTTGCAAAAAAAATCTAAAAACCTGTTTTTGCCATGTCATGGAGTATTGTGTGTAGATTGATGGGGGGGGGGGACAATTTAAACCATTTTAGAATAAAGCTGTAACGTCACAAAATGTGGAAAAAGTCAAGGGGTCAGAATTACTTTCCTAATGCACTGTATATTCTGAATAAGGGGGATGGAGAAAATCCACAGCTTTTTTTTGTTGTTGTCGAATTTTGATTTGTTTTTCATCCTGCTTTCAATCTTCAATAGCGCTTACACAAAGTGTGCCATGAATATCAAACTGATATATTCTGAATCAGGGGATGATGGAGAAAAATCCACAGCTTTTTTTTTGGTTGATTTAGGCTGCACCAAACAACACAACTGTGTGAGCATGAGTGTTTACTTACATGACAAAAATATTTTTGGTTATTTTTAATATTGCGAAAGTGTGACTGTTTTTTGTGGTTAGTGTGGCCTGGTGTGAAAATATTTTAATAGACTCCCAGGCTCACACAATATGACAGATAAAAGAGTAAACCGTTACTGTTGAATCATGGCTGATGTAATCCTCATCCACTATTGTCAGAATGATTTTTAACAGAAGTAATGATTGTGTTAACACTGTAAGTGATGACTTCGTTTTATCTTTCCTTTATAACCAGCAATTCTTTGTCACTTCACATAATTTTGAAATTAAACTGTAATATCATAGACTGAGGGACCCAATACATTCAGTGCCTTCAGAAAGTATTCACACCCCTTGACTTTTTCCACATTTTGTTGTGTTGCAACCTGAATTTAAAATGGATTAAATTGCGATTTTGTCACTGGCCTACAAACAATACCCCATAATGTCAAAGTGAAATAATGTTTTTAGACATTTTTACGCATTCATTAAAAATGAAAAGCTTAAATGTCAATAAGTATTCAACCCCTTTTGTTACGGCAAGCCTAAATAAGTTCAGGAGTAAAAATTTGCTTAACAAGTCACATAAGTTACATGGACTCACTCTGTGTGCAAAAATAGTGTTTAACATGATTTTTAAATAACAACAACGTCATCTCTGTACATACAATTATCTGTAAGGTCAATCAGTCAAGCAGTGAATTACAAACACAGATTTAACAACAAAGACCAGGGAGGCTTTCCAATTAAGTGATAATGCCCTTGAAGCCGGTGTTTGGAGGATATATTGTGTCAATATATCCTCCAAACACAGGCTTCAAGGGCATTATTACTTCTATACAATGGGTTTCCAACATATTCAAATAATGATTGACATATTTTCATTCAAAATTTTATTTTGATTAATTTATTCATACTATTTCATTCTTCCACAAGATATAGTCCCGACACAAATCTAGAGTTGCTAGAGACGTGACTGAGTCGTTCAGTCTTTTTGTTCTGTATCTATGGATGCAACCCAGTAATTTGTTCTAAATGTTCCATTGCCATACTGGCTGGCAACGTTCTTATCCCTTGCTTGCTAGCTAGCCAACTACGGCTAACTTACAGTCACGTCAAAAAGTGCAGCCAGAATAACAGCAAAGTAGCTGCATTTGCATAGTTTTCTAGTGACGTTTCTTTGGATACATCCATAACAAGCTAATGTGGCGCGATTTTGCCTGGCATAGAAAATGTGCTCACTCGTCAGGACACGTGTTCAAAGGAGCTAGCTAGCAACACAGCTACAGTCACACAATAACTTCAAACTGAAGCTGGAAAGACTGCAAATTAGCTGTGTTTATTTGTAACTTTTTTCAGTTTTTTTGTTGTTGTATTTATCCATAAAAATGATGCCAGCTGAATCATGATTTTAAACTGGCTAAGAAACGCTGCCTGCCTGTCTGTCTCCTCCCAACACGTTCATTACTATGGGACAGCAGGAGATGAATTTGAATATTGAAATAATGTTGCAAATGTCGGAGAGACAGACAGCAAGGATGATACAAATCTCTGCTGTTGAAAACTAAATGTTAATCTAAAAGAAATGTGAGATAATGTCTAGATGCTTTTTATAGTGTAGATCAAGTTTATAAATTGCCTGGCTGGGCTCGTGAGACAATGGATTGCTCAGTCAGATGGAACAGAGTAAATAGGCATTTTAACATCATAGATTTAGCCGTGGCAATTTGTTGAATAGACACCGGCTGGAATACGGTTTTAACAAATCAGCATTCAGGATTAGACCCATCTGTTGTATAATGCCTTGCAAAGAAGGGCACCTATTGGTAGATGGGTAAAAAAAAGCAGACATTGAAAATCAAATCAAACTTTATTTGCCACATGCGCCGAACACAAGTGCAGACTTTACCATGAAATGCTTACCTACTAGCCCCTAACCAACAGTGCAGTTAAAGAAGAAGAAAACATTTACCAAGTAGGCTAAAATAAAAAGTAATAATAAAAAGTAACACAATAACAATAACGGGGCCATATATAGGGGGCACCGGTACCGAGTCAGTGTGCATGGGTACAGGCTAGTTGAGGTAATCTGTACATGTAGGTGGGGACGAAGTGACTATGCACAGATAATAAACAGCGAGTAGCAGCAGTGTACAAGGGAGGGTCAATGTAAATTGTCCGGTGGTGATTTTTATAAATTGTTCAGCAGTCTAATGGATAGCAGTCTAATGGATATGGGGGTAGAAGCTGTTGAGGAGCCTTTTGGTCCTAGACTTGGCACTCCGGTATCGCTTGCGGTAGCAGAGAAAACAGTCTATAACTTGGGTGACTGGTCTCTGACAATTTTATGGGTTTACCTCTGACACCGCCTATTATATAGGTCCTGGATGGCAGGAAGCTTGGCCCTAGTGATGTACTGGGCCATTCGCACTACCCTCTGTAGCACCTTACGCTCAGATGCCGAGCAGTTGCCATACCAGGCGGTGATGCAACCGATCAGGATGCTCTCGATGGTGCAGCTGTAGAACCTTTTGAGGATCTAGGGACCCGTGCCAAATCTTTTCAGTCACCTGAGTGGGAAAAGGTTTTGTCGTGCCCTCTTCACGACTGTCTTGGTATGTTTGGACCATGATAGTTCGTTGGCGATGTGGACACCAAGGAACTTGAAACTCTCGACCCACTCCACTACAGCTCCGTCGATGTTAATGGGGGCCTGTTCAGCCCGCCTTTTCCTGTAGTCCGCGATCAGCTCCTTTGTCTTGCTCACATTGAGGGAGAGGTTGTTGTCCTGGTACCACACTGCCAGTTCTCTGACCTCCTCCCTATAGGCCATCTCATCGTTGTCGGTGATCAGGCCAACCACTGTTGTGTCGTCAGCAAACTTAATGATGGTGTTGGAGTCGTGTTTGGCCACTCAGTCGTGGATGAACAGGGAATACAGGAGGGGACTAAGTACACACCCCTGAGCGGCCCCAGTGTTAAGGATCAGCGTGGCAGTTGTATTGTTGCCTACTCTTACCACCTGGGGCCCCTTTGAGCAGGGTGAAGTTATTAATTACACTTTGGATGGTGTATAAATACACCCAGTCATTACAAAGATACAGGTGTCCTTACTCAAGTTGCCGGAGAGGAAGTAAACAGCTCAGGGATTTCACTATGAGGCCAATTGTGACTTTACAACAATTGCAGGTTTTAATGGCTGTAATAGGGGAAAACTGAGGATGGATCAACAACATTGTAGTTATCAATAGGGAGATATTTTTTTAAGCCATATTCGTATTGTTTTCTCTCTGAGCAGGAGGAGAGGTACTCACTCTCACTCACACACACATATACTTTTCCTCATGCTCTAGTTCTAAATGCTGATTTGCAGGTGGACTTAATCACACGTGGTGTTGCAGCCAGAGAGAATGGGGCCGTCCATTAATCACCCTCCTCCTCCTCCCACCCCAACAACCTGCAATTTAACACTTTAATGTAGCACTCAAGTCTCATTTTCACCTCATTTAACAACTGATTTACTTAACAAAAGGCACATCTCAATAGGTGGTCCAGGTAAGTCATTATATAGCACAAGCTTTTCTCTTTTGTTCTCTATTGCTCCTCTATTGTTCCTCCAAGCAAGGGGGGAACTGATGACATCACAACTTCCCATCAGACCAACTCCCTGAATGCCCTGATCCTTGAACTTTGCAGTTGTGTCTAAAAACACTTTTGCTGAAAACATATATATTGTTTTTCCCTTTAGTGTGTGTACTCTACTGTATGTATTCTTGGCATATTGCTTTTTAACAGTAAAAGTAAAAAAAATAGCTGGAGAACATCTTTCAGCCTGAAAGAGACTATCCCTAAAGCAATTTGTTACTTATATATATATATATATATATATATATATAAAAAAAAAACATAACATATGTGAATTGTTCTCCATCCGCCCTTGACTCAGAATATATCATTTTCATAGTCATGGCACACTTTGTGTAAGAGCTAATGAAAATTGAAAGCAAAAAAAAGTAAAATAATTAAACTATACAAAAGCTGTGTATTTTCTCCACCCCCCCCCGATTCAGAATATATAATTTGCATAGTCATGACACGCTTTTTGTAAGAGCTATTGAAGATTGAAATCCCAAATCATATTTTCAACAACAACAAAAAGGTGTGGATTGTTCTCCATCCACCCGATTCAGAATATACCGTTTATAGTTATGGCATGCTTGGTTCAATCGCTAAAACCTAATATCCAATATAAAACACATTTTACCAGTATGATTTCTCTCCTTGACCTATGCCTATATTTAGCATTTTATAGGCTAAAAGTACTCAACATTTAAATAAAAAAATCTTGATATAAAATGACTCAAGTTAAAGTGAGTCACCCAGTAAAATATCACTTCAATAAAAGTTAAAAAGTATTTGGATTTAAATATACAAAAGTAAATGGAATTTCTAAAATGTACTTACGTATCAGAAGGAAAAGTATAAATAATCCTTGTGTTACGCGAACCAGAAGGCACAATTAATTTTTATTGACGGATTGCCAGGGGCATACTCCAACACTCAGACATAATTTACAAACAAAGCATTTGTGTTTAGTGAGTATAGTAAAATTAGGTAAAAATATAAATAGTAAAGTTCAGATAGCCCAAAAAACTAAAGCAGTACTTTGCAGCCTTTGTCCTTATCTTGTCCACACATTTTTAGACAATAAATCCATATTATTTTACAAAAATATCTGTAAATTACTTTGAATACAGGGAAGCACCAGCTAATCTGTTCACAATGTGGACGGATAAGACACATTTTACCATGTGTAGATGCAACGGCTATAATGTGGCCATAATCAGAATGTGGATAGGATCAGAAACAAAGGATGCATGTTAGCACCATGTATAAATGAGACATGAGTGACAATATAATAAGATAATAGGGGCCATTTATAAGGCTATATTTACCTCTTGGATGCTTGCGCACGCACCTCAACATTCTAAATTATCTATCAATAGTATCTGGTCATGTGGTGTATAGGCGCCAAGATCTGTTATTTCCATTTACATCCAACATCTAGTGGACTGTGTAGATTTGATTGGACAACTAGGATATCGATCTGTAGTTTCAAGAGACCTTGTAACTTGTCTATGATGCAGGTTCTCTCCAATTATAGCCTAGTATTAATTCTGGTTTGTTCTCTAGGCTCTCTCCATACACTGGAAATTGTATTTTTGGTTGACAAAAACTTAAAAGAATCAAGATAGTCACTGAGGGATCTAGCACAATAATGATAACACAACATCCACATAGAAAAGAAGAGCCATGACAGATGTAGCCAGAAACAAGAGAATATAAAACTTTATCATCAATTTACAAAAACACTTTGGCAAAGGCATATTTTCGGCAGACACAAATACCACAAAATGTTTCATCTACCTATTAGTTTTCAGAAGACCTGCTGCAACAAAAGAACAAAAAAACTACATTGACAACTGTGTATTAGTAGGCTACTATAGCAACCTGGAATCACACAAATAAATATTGTTTGGAGGAACTGTCTTTTTGAATGTGCTTTGCAAATACATTGTCCTCATGGGGAAGAAATATAGTAATCAACACACCATACACTGATTAGTTTAAAAAGGAGGCAGAACACAATGTAAGCCTTTGATAAAATATATAGATTGTCAACCCAATAGCAGAAAAATATTGTGAGGTTGCATAGTAGCTTGTCTAATAAAGCAAACTAATGAGCCATATTGTTGGGTACATAGTAGCGCGTAGCTCGATTTGTACCATGCAGTCTGGCGCACCTAGACTTCTATACACCTATCCAACTACAGAAAACCATACCATCTATGTACAGTTGTTGAAAGACTAACTTAATCATAATCTAGTTGGCTACATCTTCGTGCTGTGTTCTTCTGTAACGTATGTCACTGCACGCCTGTTGCTCGTTTCTGTCCCCTCTTCCTTGGACCCCCCTCCCCTCTGCTCCCGCTTGGAGCAGGTCTGTGGTGGGCTCTCCTTTCTGGGGGTCTTTAGGGTGGTCTTTTTCTCCGTCAACAAAGGCAGCAGGGTCGTCAAACTCCGTCGTCCTCCTCGCCAGAGTCCGACTCGGGAACGGGCGTGTAGGTGGGCACAGCGTTGAACATGACGAAGCCCACGGTGATCACCACAAACGACACAATGTACAGGCCTGAGAACTGTGGCGTGTGGGGCAGAGGTAGACGTTTTGATTGATCCATTTCACAGACCCTGGATCAGCGGCTATAGTTGCTCTGTATAACTCATTTGTAACACATTTGTGAGAAGGTGTTAGTTAAACATTATGGAAGTCAGTATTTACCTCAAAGATTGGCTTGGGAGTTGGCTGTATGTTTCATATACACATGACACAATGTTACATTTTTTTATCTAATCAAACCACAGAATCCTTCTCATTAAACAGAATCCACCTTACATGCTGACCAGACCGGACACGTCGCGTGCGCGAGCGCCGCAAAATGAATTTAGAAATCCATGTTATTCAATTATTGCACCCACACTGCTCGCACGCACCAACGAGCGTCTGCGACGCCAAGGGCTAAAATAGAACGCATTCCTATTTCTGACGCAGATCGCGCTGCAAGTCCTGCCTCTCCCAATCCCTCATTGGTTTATAGAAGCAGGTACTCACGTGCCATCTCCTCATTGGTTATTCCCACGTGGGTGATTAAAAACTAACTTTGTTCCCGGTTGTCGTGGAAATACAATGAAAGTTTAGATGCAATCACCATATAAGTTCAAAGATGAAAAAGCCTGGAAGGAGGAGAGATGACTAGAAACGATTCGGTTGGCCGTTTTGTGTGGATTAATTGTCGGAGTAGAGGTGCTTGTGCATTTCAGGTAAAATAACAACTCAATGTTTATATCCCAGGACAAATTAGCTAGCAACAGCAAGCTAGCTAAATAGGACAAATTAACGTTAGCTAGCAAGAGCAAGCTAGCTAGCTAAATTGCCATACATGTTTAATGCTTTTCGACCTGTCCCCAAATGAATGTCAATGGTTCAGAGTTTGTTTTGATATTTTAACCTGCTTGTCGTGATCGCGTTTGGTGTGGGGGGGGGGGCAAAATACATTTATGCACGATAGCGCACGATGGTGCACGCGCGCAGCCGGTTTGGGTTCCGTGTTAGGCTTACAATATATGCTCTTGCTCATGGGCGTGGGCCCCTTTCTGTCCAATAAAGTAATTTCTGGATAACAATTTTGTCAATTTTGGGCACCCCCTCTGGCTCAAGAGCAAACCCACAGAAAAATAGTATATTTAACTCACAACAAAGTAGAAGAGGAAGATGCCACAGAAGAGGCTGAAGAGGTCAGCGGTGAGCAGGGAGAGATTCACTGCAGTGGCACTGGTCATCTTGATTACCAGGGGCATGAAACTGTACAGGACATACATGCAGAAGGCATAGGCCGCAAACAGTACAACTGTGGAGGGAAACACCAGGGTTCGTGTTCATTAGGCACCAAATGGAAGAAAATGGTCTGAAACAAAGAAGTGGGGAGGGACTGTCTGGACTTGTCCAATCGTGAAACGCTTACTGAGTTTTCCTTTTCAAAGCATTTTGCAACATTGTATCCTACTGAACATGCACCAGGGTTGTGTCCAGTAAAGCAACAAAAAGGAGAAAACATTTGCAACAGATTGAAATGGAGATTGTACTTCTTGGACTTCAATAAGAAATTCAAATTGTTGTTTTCTTTTTCAAAATGTTCTGCAATATGTGCCCTACTGAATAAGGCCCAGAATCTCAGAAGGGAATTCTACTGGACAAACAAAGCACTTTCTGTAAAACTATTGCACAGAGCAAAATAGCTTTATACAGAGCATATACAGGTAACTGTCAAAAATAAAGGAAACATCAACATAAAGTGTCTTAATAGGGCGTTGGCCCACCACAAGCCAGAACAGCTTCAATTCACCTTGGCATATATTCTACAAGTGTCTGCAACTATATTGGAGGGATGCAACACCATTCTTCCACTAGAAACTCCATCATTTGGTGTTTTGCTGATGGTGGTGGAAAACGCAGTCTCAGGCACCGCTCCAGAATCTCCCATAAGTGTTCAATTGGGTTAAGATCTGGTGACAGATGACCATGGCTTACATCGTTTTCATGCTAATCAAACCATTCAGTGACCACTCGTGCCCTGTGGATGGTCTTACCATAGCCAAGTTAACCAAATTAATGGCCTGCCCAGCATTTGTACACATGACCCTAAGCATGATGAGATGTTAAATGCTTAATTAACTCAGGAACTACACCTGTGTGGAAGCACCTGCTTTCCATATACAGTACTTCGTATCCCTCATTTATTCTAGGGTTTCCATTATTTTAGTAGTTACCTGTAACTAGAGTAAATTAGATTATTACCCAAATGAAATGAAAAAAAAAAAAAAAACTTGGGCATAATTGACATACCGTCACATCCAAAATGATTGGCACCCTCGATAAAGACGAGCAAAAATAAATAAATAATACAAATACTGAGCTATATTGCATGCTCAAAAAAAAAAGGTTTTCAATGGGGTTCAAGTCCGGATATGCTTCTGTTTTTTTACTGCCAAACCCATCACGTGTGTGCGTGGCCAAAAAGCTCTATATTTGTGGCGTCTGACCATAGCACCGGTTCCAATCCAAGTGCCAATGCTGTTCGTCAAACTCCAGGCGGTGCTATGATCAGATGAAATTAAAATAGAGCTCTTTGGCCACGCACACGAGCGGTGGGTTTTGTGTAAAAAAACAGAAGCATATGCAGAAAAGTACCTTACATTTTATATGTTTTTTATAGCCATACACCCACCAACCCCTCTTTTACGCTACTGCTATTCTGTTCATCATATATGCAGTCACTTTAACCATATCTACATACTACCTCAATCAGCCTGACTAACCAGTGTCTGTATGTAGCCTCGCTACTGTATATAGCCTCGCTACTGTTATTTTTCACTGTTTTATTTATTTCTTTACTTACCTATTGTTCACCTAATACCTTTTTTGCACTATTGTTTAGAGCTTGTAAGTAACCATTACACTGTAAGGTCTACACCTGTTGTATTAGGCGCACGTGACAAATAAACTTTGATTTGATATGTTATGGGCTATTTTTGCTTCCACTGGTCCTGAGGCCCTTGTTAAGGTCAACGGCATCATGAACTTTACCAAGTACCAGGAAATGTTTGGCAAAAACCTGGTTGCCCCTGACAGGATGCTGACACTTGGCTGTAAGTGAATCTTCCAGCAACACAATAACCCTAAACACTAATCAAAATCCACAAAGGAATGGTTACAATATCAACATTTTGCAATGGCCATATCAGGCTCCAGACTTGAACCCCATTGAAAACCTGTGGTTTGAATTGAAGAGGGCAGTTTATAAGAACAGACGAATGATATCAAGGATCTGGAAAGATTCTGTATGGAAGAATAGTCTAAGATCCTTCCCAATGTGTTCTCCAATCTCATAAACAATTTAGAAAAAGTATATTATTTTCTACAAGGGGAGGGTGGTAGAGTATTGAAAACAGGGGTGCCAATAACTTTTACCCCCATCTTTTTGAGATTTATTGTATTACTTTGTTGTATTATGTATTCCTCTGATCAATTGTATTAGTATAAAATATAATTTCCACATTTTTGGGATAATACAATATAGATCAGTATTCATATTATTTCATTTATAATATTTTTTGCTCATCTTTATCAGGGTTGCCAATAATTATGGACCTGACTGTATATGATTCTGACAATTGAGTTAGGGGGTTATCAAATATGGGGAGAAAATGAATTCTTACTAATTTTCCAGTTCCATTTAATAGCTGCTACTGCACTGGTTTCCAATATGGCTCTGCAACACAGGACAACAGAAGGTAAGATTGCAAATAGGAACTGTGTCGGTCGACAGACTTACAAAGCGCCTTCAAGACCATTCTGATGGGTAGATTTTGCCTAAAATAACTGCTCAAGTGATGAAAATGTGATGTCTGGATGATGTGGGGAGAAAGTACCATAATAAATACAATATGTACTGACTGATGTAGTGCACCAAACAAAAAGATAAAGGGATAGTTTGCTTTTTGAGGATAAGCTAGTGCCAGGATTCAATCTGATCGTGGGCTGTCGACAATGAGGCAGAGGTCATTTCCAATTGAGCCGACATCTGCAGCATTTTCCGTGAATGCATTCTCAGTGAACACAGTAACTTGCCTTTAAAAGCTGCATTGTCGACAAACTGCGTTCAGATTGAATCTTGGCCTAAAACGAAAGCTAAGTAAGCTTACATTTGTAAAAGTGAACTATCCCTTTAATACTGAGGGGAGAAAGGCAGGAAAGACTGTCTTTGAACCGGTTCAACACTGGAGAGAGGAGAGGGGGTGTCTTACAGCTGTATGCCGCTGATCAGGGTGCCGAACAAGCCCATCATACCCAGGAACTCCCCACGGCTCAGGTTCTTCACCGTGTACTCCTGACAAACATTTGACACTGCATACAGTGCAGCACTCACCAGCACCAGACCGTCCCCCAGCAACACATCACTGGCTAGATGGAGAGAGGGAAGGAGGGAAAGAGAGCGGGATGAAGGGAGAGAGAAGAGGGAGAGTATGAGATAAAATATAAGGTGGGAGAGAAGGAGAGAGAGAAAAGACTAACGTTATTTTAGGCAAAGTCTTTGACATGTTAGTTACGGTAATTTGCAGAGTTAATAATATGAGGAATCAGCTCTAAGGGTTTGTGATGAGAGTTTAATAATTAATAATGCCTGTTTATCTTTGCCCGTGCAGTGTTGGGCTCTCCGGATCAGAATGTATGGAACTGTTTATGTCCCAAGAAAAGGCACTGAGGTACATTTAAAGCTGTTATTCCTCTATGGATATGCCTGACTAAGTATAAAAAGGTATGTCTTCTACATCAAAAGAAGTGGACAAAAGCCTTGTCCTAGACTATAAAGCATATTTATTGGAGATTAACCTGTCTGGAAAACAGGCCCAAAGTGATATAACAATAAATTACAATAGGTAGTGTTCTCACTGGATCACGGGTCTCCCAGCCAGTAGGTTGACCCCCACACCCAGGAGACACTCCCCCCTCAGGGTATATATATATTCCTGTGTAGACCCTGACAATAATAACATAATTGATAAACGCAGTTGTCCCTAGTTACCACGGCCACAATGTCAAAATTGTCTATGTCTTAATGTAAGGTTAGAGTTAGGCATAAGGTTAGCAGTGTGGTTAAGGTTAGGTTTAAAATCAGATTTTAAGAAGAGAAATAGTAGAAATAGGCTGGGTTTATGACTGTGTGGGTGTGGTAACTAGTGACGACCGATAAACGCCAACGTTCTGTACATTACATAAGGGATAATCAATGAGGGTCTATGCGTTCTATGTAAAATAATGAACGGACGTGGAAGGTGTGTTCCACGACACGCTAGTGGAACTAACCTTCCACGGAGTTGCATTATTTTCCAGAGTTTATAATTCCTTTTATACCTTGGCTATAATTAAACACATTTGCAGGTAGAAATGTGTTCAACATCCTTTGAAGTAGCTAGCAAGTTTACTAGATAGATACAGTAATTTGCTTGGTAACCAAACAAAGATTTGCTAGCTAGCGAACAAAACCATCAGTCCTAGCATGAAAATCGAATTCAACAATGACAATGTTTTCAATTTGACTTTTGCTTTCAAAAGCAGATCAAACATGGAACATATAAGAATGAATTATAGGCATTGAATTCTACCTTGCTGATATACATGCTCTAGAATACCTTTCAAGCCAATAAGAAACTAGTGTTCAACAATGCCATGGCATAACTTGGAAATAATGGACGACGAGGCTGAACTAATCAAACGAATGACTGGGTCACGTCTCTAGCAACCAAAAGATTAGTATTTTTTATTTCTAGCAGTAAATGTGTACTTTAGTATTGTTTTATTTGGCAACTGTGGTATAAGGGGGATAAACGTCTCAGTTCAGTACATTACCTTGAAAAATGATCTCGGCTCCGCCTCGTCGTCCATTATTTCCAAGGTAATGTACAGAACGTCAGTGTTTATCCCTTACTTATAAACCGGGTAGTTTGGGTCCTGAAGATTGATTGGCTGAAAGCTGTGGTATATTGAAGCAATAAAAGCCAGAGGGGGTGTGGTTTATGGCCAATATACCATGGCTAAGGGCTGTTCTTATGCACAACACAACGCGGAGTGCCTTGATACAGCCCTTAGCCGTGGTACATTGGCCATATATCACAAACCCCCGAGGTGCCTTATTGCCATTATAAACTGTTTACCAATGTAATTAGAGCAGTAAAAATGTGTGTTTTGTCATACCCGTGGTATACCCTCTGATATATCACAGCTGTCAGCCAATTAGCATTCAGGGCTTGAACCATCCAGTTTATAACAGACATTATAAACTGGGCGGTTCGAGCACTGAATGCTGATTGGCTGACAGCCACGGTGTATCAGACTGTATACCACAGGTATTACAAAACACATATTTTTACTGCTCTAATTACGTTGGTAAACAGTTTATAATGGCAATAAGGCACCTCTGGGGTTTGTGATACATGGCCAATATACCACGGCTAAGGCATTGCATCGTGCATAAGAACAACCCTTAGCCGTGGTATATTGGCCATATACCACACCCTCGGGCCTTATTGCTTAAATATAAACACAGGTATGAAGCAAAACTACAACAACAAAAAAGTGTATACATAAAACATTTTTTTAAATGAAGCTAAATTACGTGTTTACTGTTCTAATTATGTTGGTAACCAGTTTATAATAGCAATAAGGCACCTCTGCGTTGCATCGTGTTTAAGAACAGCCCTTAGCCGTAGTACATGTATATTGGTCATATTGCACACCTCCTCAGGCCTTATTGCTTAAAATATCATGAGTACTGTTCTTACTGGATCCCTGGTCTCTCCCAGCCAGTAGGTCGGCCCCAACCATGGCACCCACCCCCAGCAGACAAACGGCCACAGCCACAAAGTGCACCAGGCGATAGCGCGTCTTCAGGAAGAACCAGGAGAGCACCATCAGCACCGGGATCACAAAGCAGTCCAGCAGCTGCAACCAGAACCACATATAGTATTTTTCAGGTATAAAATGCTGATTGCATACAAGGCAACTGAAAGACACTTAGGGCTGGGTGATATGGGCAAAATATGATATCACTGTATTTTTAAAAACATTTAACAGTATTTTATTATTTTGAATAAAAAAAAGTTCTAAATTAGCTTTATAAGTAATGCATGACCCTATAGTGGCAACACATACATTCTAACTGATTTTAATGGGTCTTTTTCCATTCTGATTGTTTTATACTGTTCAATTCAACCCAAAATAATTTCCTCATAATATTTCTAAATTTCCTGCACACATTTTAGATAATTTCCACACTAGGGCTGCACAATATGGGCAAAAAATCTTGCCCTTATTTTTAACCAAATGTTGTATCTGCGATTTGACTTGCGAATTAGATCAAAACACTTGGGTGAACTGTTGGAATCTTGGAAATAGAATGTTTGTTCTAATTCTATAGTTAGAATAAATAACACATTGAATACAGTGCTGTTTGACATATCAACAATTGAAAATGCCAGGGAGGAGTTATTGTGACAGGGTTGGAACCAAAGCATTGGTCAGTGTTTCCTAGGGGACCCTATAATCTTTGGCTACATTAAAATGTTTCTTCATGTAGCCAATATAGTCATGCTAAGCCTATTCCACTGATTTAGAAGTTGCACAAACATGCTGATTTAGGCTTACACCATCAGTGGTATCAGGTTGTATTAGCTAGCTACGTTTGCTCTGACTCAGTACATTTATTAGCTAGCTAGCTAACTAGCATTAGTGGCTAAAACGATTTAGCTAAAAGTTACTAAGAAAATACAAACTAGCTAGCTGTTTGCAGACGTAAGAAACAAACTAAGAGTAATTATAGAACACTTGAGGGTTTATATTAAGAAGCTAAGTGGAAACAATATCGTTGACTGAATGCAAGTGTCCCATGGTCAAGCAACAACAAATGCACTCCATAAGTGACAGGGGACAGGGCTAGGTCTGTGTGGAAAGTGGCATGGAGAGAGACAGAGAGCGGAGAGGAATGACTCAAGTAGCGTGTAAACTATAAAAATGGAGGTTATACACAGCATATCACATTTAACAAAACATTAAAATACCGTTATAGAAGGTAAAGTAAAAACCCAAACCGGTCTGTGCATCAACACTGGTACATCAGTGGAGGCTGGTGGGAGGAGCTATAGGAAGACAGGCTTATTGTAATGGCTGGAATGGAATTAATGGAACGGAGTCAAACGAGTGGTTTCCATGTTTGATACCGTTCCATTGATTCCATTCCAGCCATTACAATGAGCCTGTCCTCCTATACCTCCCCCCCCCACCAGGGTACATTGTGAAATATGGTATACCTCCAAGCCCTAAAGGTACTTGAATATTCATTTGTGGCACACCTGGAAAAACCGGCCAGGTGACTCAATGTATCACCTAGGTCCTAGATACATCAATTAGTGAGTCATTCTTCACCCAAAAAACACAGTATGCAACGGTATTAGAAATGTCTTACCTGTATGCTGGTCAACGTTGTAAACTGGTATGCCTTCACCACTGTGTAGTTTGCCTCCACGTCCGTCAGTCCCATAAGTAAATACCGCCACCATTTTGTTTTTAAAATCTGTAATATATTCCCATCACCTGTTAAAACAGCAAAGCGAGAATCCAGAGTGAGACAATATATTTTTTTTTTTGATGAGTTAGCAGGACTGTTGTTTTAGTCTATCTGTGTAGGCCACGGTTGTGTTCATTAGGCACCAAACGGATGAAAACAGTCTAAAACATGAAAAGACTACAAGGACTTAAAAACACTCATTTTCGTTTCCCTTGCATGCCGTAATAAACACAACCCATATAATAATTACTAATTTTTATCCCAGTAGGTAGGATTCCCAAATATCACCAATTTGATTCGGAACTATGTGGCTTCAAACTCTACTGCTAGTGTATGGTCAGGAAGACCAGGGCCTGTTTGAATACCTCCATCCTGCATCCTTCATTCCATCCTCTCTTCCTTGAAGTAATCACTGATCTTAATTGGTTGAATTGGTGAAAGTAATAAGGTTGCGTAACCTTGCTTTCATCTTTCAAAGTATGTATAAAAATATGATATCCTCAAGGAATCAACTGTAGGAAGGAAGCATTTCTAAAATATTCTAACTGGCCCCTGCAAATAATGACGAAGGTGATGATTCTCACTAATATTAGCATTTTCATACCAAAAACGAATGTAAGTCAATGTACTCAGTTTAGCATTAGCATGTGTAGAATTCAGGGCGGCGGTTTCTGACCTTTTCTGAGGCTGAGCGAGGCAGTGTAGGTGAGCAGCAGCAGGACGTAGTTGAGGAAGCTCTGGAACATGGGCGTCTCCACACCCGCTTCCGCTAGGTACTGGCAGCTGACCGCCGTACCGCAAATCAGCATGGACAGGGCCTGACCCATGGCGATGGTCTTCAGCAGACGCCTGCCAAGGTAATGTTAACATCAATCAATAAATCACTTAAATGTATGTACTGTAGAATAATATGCCCATTTTGTGTCTGTGCATGGCCTGTTGTGTCTGTGCATTGTTTGTCTTGTTGTGCTCACCATGTGAAGACGCCCTTCAGCTTGTAGCTGCGCAGCCTGGCACAGGCTGTCCAACAGCTCCTTCCATGTCCACAGTCAGAGCTCTCTGCAGGCTCAGAACCATCCATTTCCTTCTGAGGTATCCCTGAGAACCCCACCAAAACAGAAGGGGGGGACAGATTAGGGAATGAGAGAGAGATGAAACAGAGAAAGGGAACTGAACAGTTTTATTAACAATGTCTGCATCAAAGACCCAGACAAGCAGTGTGCAGTAATCTCCCCTGGAATTTAGGCCTCATTATATTGTGCTCAACTAGGCACTCTGCACTCCAAGGAAGGTAACACTGCTAATTATGTTTTTATGTGTCAATCTTTTTCATGCCAGATTAGTACTTTTTGAAAAGGAGATTAGGCCTATGTTTTTATAGCCTACAGCTCTCAACTATTCCCAGCCCTTTAATAAGAAAGGTTTTTAATCAAGGAAGACATTTCATACAGTAGCCCTGGTGGTGTGATAAAGTGAGTGGGCCTCGCTTGTTTCAATAGCCCAAATCAGATATTTAAATCTGATTTGAATGTTTTTATTAAAGGAAAACATTTAGATTTGTGGATGGCAACAACACAAATACTATTGTGCATGGTGTGCAATTGCTCCTTTGTAGATGATAAACATTTAATTAAACTAAAAACAGCAAACATAGGATTTTTACTCAACGAGCTGTCAAAATCTGAAACATTCATCAACAAACTGTCACAATGTTTTGACCACGTTTCCATCCAACCATTTCATGCGAATGATTTACCTGAAGCATGAAAAAAAGTCACGATCAGGCTGATGGAAACATGAAATGCCGGTAAAAATTGTATAAATTAACAACATACAATTTGTTCGTTCGACGTGGTGGGATCTGTTTGTGTCTGTAAAATGTAATATTCTAGAAATGGCGGTGGAAACGCCTTTATGAGTAAATACTTCAAGAGAAGAACCGAGCACCTTAGGCACGTTGACTTACTACTTAGATTTTAGCGGGAATGGATACTGATATTATAACCATCATATCGAAGTAAATTTAGAGTCACGCGATATGTTGTGTGGTCCTCCCACTACGACACGGAAAAGCTTGCAGTTTGTTAGGCTACAGATGAAATTATTGATTAACTTCACAGGGTGATGAATGTGTAAGGTGATGAGTTTCATACTCCTTTGCAATACATTTCGAGGGTCTTATTCTGGTGACATGATGATCAATGCCGTTTGACAAATACAAATAATATCGCCCTTATCCATACAAATCTCAATGTAAATAGACTACCCGCACTGTACCTGCGAGCTGTTGGCTAGAGCGCATGTGCCCAGACCTGCATAAGCTATTTATGTGTGTACTACAGCATCACGCCCAGCCTTTTATCCGCAAAAGGCTGTTTGATGGAAACATAACTGGTGGGAAAATGTGCATATTTTTTAATACAGACTTTAAAATATTCCCATGAATGTCTGTCGCAAATTGGATGGAAACCTAGTTACGGTCACACCTTCCTATTAAAACACGTGGCCAAATAAAATAAGTACTGAACACACAATCTACTAAGGCTTTCAGCCACTACAACATTTTAGACTACAAATGTAACGTGAATACAATGATACAACATTACAATCATATAACACCATACACTCACGAGCAAATCTTGCGAGGCATCGTCACGCGCGCCACAGACTAAATATCTAGACATTAAATAGAATATGGTAGTTCATCTACCTGCATAGGTTAAACTCTCCTCGGCGTTCATTTGAAGCTACGGTTAAATCGACCGCTCAAAAGACATACCATAACTCTCGTGGCCAAATACATCAGCAGGCTACAGCACCACAATGGGTAAACCTAACACACTGTTTTACGACAGGCCCAAAGGAACGCCTCCTCTTCTGAGATTGGCCAAGAGGCTGGTGTGTCACGTCAATCTCTTGATCAAGCCCATGAGCTTGCAACCAAACTATGATGTGGTGCTGAAGGGACTCCTTTCGGGCGACAGTGTAATGATGCAGACAGTTTTGATATTTGATAAGGCACTTCAGCACCTCATCATCACCACCAGATTATATAATATTCTTATCTTTGTAGGTATTTTTCTTAAAACGGCATTGCTGGTTAAGGGCTTGTAAGTAAGCATTTCACTGTATGGTTGTGCCTGTTGTATTCGGCTAACGTGACAAATACAATTTTATTTTGATTTGACCAGAATGTTGCAATATTTAGAGTTTAGACAACACCAATGACAGCTAGACTGCAACATCCATCAACTTCGTGAGATATAAAAACTAATACAAAATTTTAACAAATAACGTTTTAACTTGAGGAAAAAAGTAGTTTGAGGATCTCATTAAGCAGACTGTGGGGTGTTCGGACATGCCCTTGCCTGAGAGAGACATATATATATAAACAAAATAATATTCCATGGTGGAATGATAAGAACACCTATGTTATTGTGTAGAAACTGATATCTTGCCGTCCTTGAAGCATTCAAAACTTTGTCTTGTGTCGATTTCACTCTCCTGCAGTTCTGTGCGCCTGTTGCATCATTTTTAACCCACTGTTGCCAGTTAGCACACTATGTGAGCAGTAGGATAGACCTAGGGTTTAATAAGATAATTTCCTCTTATACTGTATTATATATACAGTACCAGTCAAAACTTTGGCCACACCTACTCATTCAAAGGTTTTTCTTAATGTTTACTATTTTCTACATTGTAGGGGGAAAAAACTATGAAATAACACATGGAATCATGTAGTAACCAAAAAAGTGTTAAACAAATCAAAATAGATTTTAGATTCTTCAGTAAGTAACCACCCTTTGCCTTGCTAACAGCTTTGCACACTCTTGGCATTCTCTCAACAGGCTTCACCTGGCATTTTCAAACAGTCTTGAAGGAGTTCCCACATTTGCTGAGCACTTGTTGGCTGCTTTTCCTTCACTCTGCGGTCCAACTCATCCCAAACCATCTCAATTGGGTTGAGGTCTGGTGATTGTGGAGGCCAGGTCATCTGATGTAGCACTACATCACTCTCCTTCTTGGTCAAATGATAGTCCCACTACGTGCAAACCAGTGGGATGGCATATCGCTGCAGAATGCTGTGGTAGCCATGCTGGTTAAGTGTGCCTTGAATTCTAAATAAATCACGACAGTGTCACCAGCAAAGCACCCACACAACATCACACCTCCTCCTCCATGCTTCACGGTGGGAACCACACATGCAGATATTATCCGTTCACATACTCTGCATTTCACAAAGACACATCGGTTGGAACCAAAAATCTATAATTTGGACTCATCAGACCAAATTACATATTTCCACCGGTCTAATGTCCAATGGCCGTGTTTCTTGGCCCAAGCAAGTCTTCTTATTGGTGTCCTTTGCGTGAATCCGGTCTTCATGGTCAAATTGCTGCAAAGACCCCACTACTAGTCTCCTCTGAACTGTTGATGTTGAGATGTGTCTGTTACTTGAACTCTATGAAGCATTTACTTGGGATGCAATTTCTGAGGCGGGTAACTAATGAACTTATCTTCTGCAGCAAAGGTAACTCTGGGTCTTCCTTTCCTGTGGCGGTCCTCATGAGAGCCAGTACCATCATAGCGCTTGATGGTTTTTGCGACTGCACTTGAAGAAACTTTCAAAGTTCTTGAAATTTTCCAGATTGACTGAACTTCATGTCTTAAAGTAATGATGGACTGTCGTTTCTCTTTGCTTATTTGAGCTGTTCTTGCCATAATATGAGCGTGGTCTTTTACCAAATAGGGCTATCTTCTGTATACCAACCCTACCTTGTCATAAGACAACTTATTGGCTCAAACACATTAAGAAGGAAAGAAATTACACAAATTACTTTTAACAAGGCACACCTGTTAATTGAAATGCATTCCAGGTGACTACCTCATGAAGCTGGTTGAGAGAATGACAAGAGTGTGAAATGCTGTCAACAAGGCAAAGGGGGGCTACTTTGAAGAATCTCAAATATAAAATATATTTGTTTAACACTTTTTTTGGTTACTACATGATTCCATACGTGTTATTTCATAGTGTTGACTCTTCACTACTTTTCTACAATGTAGCAAATAGTAAAATAAAGAAAAACCCTGGAATGAGTAGATGTGTCCAAACTTTTGACTGGTACTGTATATGTATTTTTTTTTAATGACTATAGGCTATAGGCAGGGGTTTTCTTTATTTTACTATTTTCTACATGAGTGAATGCTCCAGAATGTTAATATTTGATAATTAAGAATTGATGGAAGTTGAATTGTTATGCAATATACTGTAGTGTAGACCTATATATGAATTGTATCACTGCTTTTCCATTAGCCTATAACATTAAGAAACCAAATGGCAAGTGTATATATGAGTTATTGGCATAGGCCTGTAGAACTAAGACACTTTGTCATACTTTTGAACTGATCATATTTCTCAATGTAAAATAAAATATTTATAAACGTTCATGCCCTTTTAGGTATGATACCGTAACTCTCGCATAGCATAGTAAAGATACTTACCTGAGTTAGCCTGTTGTATTTTTCCTGTTGTATTTTTCCTGTTTGTCCAAAAGTAAACTTGGTATGCTATTTCGAATGCGTCAGTGCGAGCGAGGCTAGGACTCCAAAATAATCAAATTTCCTCAGTCGCAGCGCACGGGGAGAGACCACCAGTTGATTTTTCGTGCTATTTTAAATTAAATGTTTTAATGAATGTTTAGACACATTTCACTGCACACAATATATTATTACTTATTTTCCAGTGTTTCATAGTTTTTAGTGGGTGACATTATTTTTTGATAAGTATATATTATTAGACTATTTCAACATTCATTTTAATTGCATGTATGGATTTTGTTTAATCTAGTTTTTTTTTTAAACGGAATATGATGATAAACCATCAGGAAGCATGCATGTTTTTCTCCAGATTTTGTTCAAATCCTTTTAGCAACTACAACCCCGTAAATATCGCGAGATTGTTCGAGGGAATAAGTTCATGTTCACAGCCCTGAACATGGCGACGTCTAATTTGCTAAAGGTAGGAACCTGCTCAATTCAATACATTTGATTTACGTTACATGAATCATTGTCTGTTGCATAGTTGAGAATATCTTACTCTACATTGCTAAGGGCACATACCTGAAGATGGCCTTGCAATATAGGTGATATGATGTTCTGTTGTTTGCCTTGCTAGCAATGAAAAGACTGCTATTTACTCCTCTTATTGACGTTCGTTAGCCTGCCAGTAGTACACACGTACATAGCTAGCTTCGTAACAGTTAGCTAACACTATCATTTAACTTTACATGACTATCGTTTACTAATTAACTCATTAGTTAACGTTAATCACAAATGGTCGTCTTTTTCATGAAAACAAATTAGTTAGCTGCTAGCCAGTTGGACATCTGGCATGGATGGCACAGTAACTAGCTAAGTTAGTGTCTGCTAGCGTTAACTCTACTGTATCAGTGTAACTAGCTAGTTACAGTACTGTAGTTATGTCTGATAAAACACTGAATCACTGCCTGGCTTTGATTTTCAAGCCACCGAAGGTAGGCTAAAGCTACTTGCCAGCCACATCCCGATAGTTACGATAACGTTATTTATCAGGACACACTGGCGCAAAATGTATTCTATATATTTTTTGAGGGGGGCTAGCTTACTGATGTGTGATACAATTTAGACCTATTTGATGAGGACCTATAACTAGGCATATCTACTACACTACTATACAACACTCCCTCACATAAGAGCCTACTGTAGACTGGATGTAGTTACACATCCTGGAAAAACAGATGCTAGTAAATCAGGATTGAAGCACCTTTCAGGTAGTGGGTTGATAACTGTTGGCATGGCTTGTCTAACGGCACTTGTGTTGTTGCTAATGTTAAAGTAGGCCAACTTGCCTAGTGCCTAAACATAAAGCAACCACTGGGATGTCAATGATATCAATTGTATGTCCTTGATTTCTCACATCCTCCCTTCTCATGTGCTTCTCAAAGCACATTGGAGCAGAAAATCTGAGGTTGTTGACATATGATATTCTGTTTTGAGAAGGAGGATCAAATAAATACAATTGCGGTTCACTCTGGTGTTGTCATAACTGCTAGGAAGCCTATAGCCAGAAGTGACACTTCTACCCTTCTCACCCAGAACAAAGGCTCCCTCCAGTTCGAGGACAAGTGGGATTTGATGCGTCCCATCGTTCTGAAGCTGCTCCGTCAGGAGTCAGTCACCAAGCAGCAGTGGTTTGACCTCTTCTCGTGAGTATGGCCACGCAGTCTGTGTTCATGTGCTCTGTCATAAAGAAGTTGTATTCATTAGTGCACACCAAGTTTTGCAATGGATATTGTAAACAAGTGTTTCTTATTAGACAAGTCCAGGCAGTTCGCTTCTGTTTGGTTCCTAGTGAATATGACCCAAGAGCCTGTTGCAAAGGTTCAAATAAACATTTATGGTGTAGAAGAGATTGCCTTACTGACAGATATATTAAGGAATTGTGGTGTCGACTCTATCCGTTATTTTTCTATCTTCAACATTCGGAACGTTTCGCGTCACTTAATAGACTATACCCCAAGAGAAAATGCTGTCATTCTGTTAACTCCAGGCGTTTCCATTAACACCTGTCTCAACTGTTAGACTGACAGATGGATTGAACTACATGTCCCTCTCCTCCAATCCCCTCATCCGATCTCTTGGTTTCCATAGAGACGTCCATGCAGTATGCCTATGGGATGACAAGGGACCGGCCAAGATCCACCAGGCCCTGAAGGCGGACATCTTAGACTTCATCAAGCAAGCACAAGCGGTAGGTAGGCCTGCTAGGTCTTGCTACCATTGAATGGACTGTGCTATTTATTCCCTCGCTGAGTACCACTAATGCTAGCTAGCTATCAAGCTAGCTGTGACAGTAGGCTACCGAGTAACCACGCAGTCTACTAGCCTACCCCTGAGAACCAACATTTTCATTGCTATATAATCCATAACAATGCCCTCAAATGCTCTCACATGTGTTGAGTAACCAAGCAGACTGTCTATTACCCCCAGTTTTTCAACGCCATAAAGTCCATAACAGGGCCCTGCGCTCTCCCCCACAGCGGGTGTTGAGTCACCAGGATGACACGGCACTGTTGAAGGCCTACATCGTGGAGTGGAGGAAGTTCTTCACACAGTGCGACATCCTGCCCAAACCCTTCTGCCAGCTGGAGATCACGCTCATGGGCAAACAGGGCAGCAACAAGAAGTCTAACGTAGAAGACAGCATCGTACGGAAGGTGAGGAAATGGGGAGGAAGAAATGGGATGGGAAATGCGAGAGATGATCACTTGCCAACTGGGTAGCAACAAGAACTTGAGGAAGAGGGGAGGAGAGTGGGAAAGACATCACATTGTAAACAGGGCAGCAGCAGTATTTGGCTGTATTTGTAATGATATAAGAGGAAATGTTGCTGCCTATAGATTCCCTCTATCCCTGCTCATGTGTACATGTACTGTATCTTCTATTACCTTGTAGCTTATGGGGTGGAAAGGGGAGTAGGATGTAGTGAGATTAGGTAACATCCGGAGGATTGTCGGTTCAAATCCCGAGTGACAGGGACAAAATTTCGGTGTGTGAACCAGCAACAGGAAGGATACTGTTGTCAAATCATGCCATCACCTGCAGTTGTACCCTTGAGCAAGGCACTAGATTAAGCAAAAAGACAAAAGGACATTTTTTAGATATATGGGCAAAGTAATGTTCTTCTAAACTTAATTTTCTATACCCTCAGCTCATGCTGGACACGTGGAACGAGTCCATCTTCTCCAACATCAAGAACAGGCTGCAGGACAGCGCCATGAAGCTGGTGCACGCCGAACGCCTTGGGGAGGCCTTCGACTCTCAGCTGGTCATCGGCGTCAGGGAGTCCTACGGTGAGCAAAACATCACTGTCGCCTTTAGCTGTGAGAGAATGGTGTGTAATGAACACGAGCCAGATCTTTGGTGTATGTAGACCATACCAATGGATTGATTCACCAAATCTCTCTGCCAAATTGGATTTCTCTGTAATGTGAATTTTGGTGTGAAGCCCCCAATGACAAATGCAGGCTGTACGTGAAAATGTGAGGTACTCAAATTTTTGAATTTAGCTATGTAGTGTGAATGACAAAAATGTGCTATTTACCCCACTCCACAAAGATGCCTGTAATTCTCCTGGGTTTTGTTCATAACTCACCAAACGGAAGAAAACCTACTGAAACCGGAAGGGACTGATTGGACTCATCCTTTAAGAAATGGTCATTTCTAAAATGTTGCATGCTAATGAACTTGGCCCCTGGGCACCTCCATCCCTGTTTTCCCTCTGCAGTGAACCTGTGCTCAAACCCAGACAACAAGTTGCAGATCTACAGAGATAACTTTGAGAAGGCCTACATGGACTCCACCGAGAGATTCTACAGAACACAGGCCCCCTCCTCCCTGCAGCAGAACGGAGTACAGAACTACATGAAATACGTGAGTAGTACTAGGATCCTGTAACTTTTCCAAAATTCCCAGATGGTTTTCTGGAAACTCTATAGTTAAAGGACTCCTGGACTTCCTGCTTATTCTCTCCCTTTTCCAGGAATTTTCCAACTGGGATTTCTGGAAAACCTGGGAATTGTTGTAAACTTACTCTAATTTTGCAACCCTAAAAAGGCCCCTCGATCATACACCACATGTCAAGTTATAAGCTGAATTCCAAATGGACATGCCAAGTCCAAACCCCTCAGATGCTCATGTAGATTTGAAACATTTGAATAGGTGTAAGCCATATGGCGCAAATCCTTTGCTGCCTATCAGATGGCAAGGTGAAGCAATGACCACACTGCTTAAACATATCCAATCCTTTCAGGTCTACATGAGTGGCTAGGGGTTGTTTTGGATTTCAGTGATTACAGCGGTCGAAAACTATCGGTCTGAGACAAGTACGGTTTCTGCAGTTCCTTTGTGATTTCTCAGTACGGTTACAAAATAATATTTGGCCTCAGGATAGAATAAACAGGAAATTCAATACTCTTCCAACTGGGATTTCTTAAAGCTGAGAATTGAGAAAGTTATTGGAATTTTGCAAATCTATTTCTCAGCAACTCTGTCTATTCTAGGCTATCCATCTGAGGGGGAACCAACATGTGTATCTCTGTGTGTTCTAACAGGCAGACGTCAAGTTGAGAGAGGAGGAGAAACGGGCGTTGCGCTATTTGGAGACGAGACGTGAATGTAACTCTGTACAAGCAGTGAGTAAACTAAACTCTGCAACAACAAAAAAAGAAACGTCCCTTTTTCAGGACCCTGTCTTTCAAAGATAATTCGTAAAAATCCAATTAACTTCACAGCTCTTCATTGTAAAGGGTTTAAACACTGTTTCCCATGCTTGTTCAATGAACCATAAACAATTAATGAACATGCACCTGTAAAACGGTTGTTAAGACGCTTACAGACGGTAGGCAATTAAGGTCACAGTTATGAAAACTTAGAACACTAAAGTGGCCTTTCTACTGACTCGGAAAAACACAAAGAAAGATGCCCAGGGTCCCTGCTCATCTGCGTGAACTTGCCTTCGGCGTGCTGCAAGGAGGCATGAGGGCTGCAAATGTGGCCAGGACAATAAATTGCGATGTCCGTACTGTGAGACGCCTAAGACAGCGCTACAGGACGGACAGCTGATCGTCCTCGCAGAAGAAGAGGTGACTCCGGGATGCTGGCCTTCTAGGCAGAGTTCCTCTGTCCAGTGTCTGTGTTATTTTGCCCATCTTAATGTTTCTTATTTTTATTGGCCAGTCTGAGATATGGCTTTTTCTTTGCAACTCTTCCTAGAAGGCCAGCATCCCAGAGTCTCATCTTCACTGTTGACGTAGAGACTGGTGTTTTGCGGGTATTATTTAATGAAGCTGCCAGTTGAGGACTTGTGAGGCGTCTGTTTCTCAAACTAGACACTCTAATGTACTTGTCCTCTTGCTCAGTTGTGCACCGGGGCCTCCCACTCTTTCTATTCTGGTTAGAGCCAGTTTGCACTGTTCTGTGAAGGTAGTACACAGCGTTGTACGAGATCTTCAGTTTCTTGGCAATTTCTCCCATGGAATAGCCTTCATTTCTCAGAACAAGAATAGACTGATGGGTTTTAGAAGAACGTTCTGTTTCTGTCATTTTGAGCCTGTAATCGAACCCACAAATGCTGATGCTCCCGATACTCAACTAGTCTAAAGGACAGTTTTATTGCTTCTTTTAACAGTTTTCAGCTGTGCTAACATAATTGCAAAAGGGTTTTCTAATGATCAATTAGCTTTTTAAAATGATAAACTTGGATTAGCTAACACAACGTACCGTTGGGACACGGGAGTGATGGTTGCTGATAATGGGCCCCTGTACGCCTATGTAGCTATTCCATAAAATCAGCCGTTTCCATCTACAATAGTCATTGACAACATTAACAATGTCTACACTGTATTTCTGATCAATTTGATATTTTAATGGACAAAAAATTAGCTTTTCTTTCAACAAGGACATTTCTAAGTGACCCCAAACTTTTGAACGGTAGTGTATATAAAATTTACAAAAAGCTTTAATTAAACATCGAATTTGGCCTTACTGCTATTAGCTCGTAGAAACACATTGAATTTAAGATACCTCAAATCATGCTTCCTTTGACTGTCTCCTATATCTGAGAGAGAGCTCTGGGGGAATCACCAGTATACCTTTGATGTGGAAATGTATTTTTCACTTCCATTCATTTTTCGGCACGGTACTGGGTTACCATCAGACGAGTCCCGTGACACTTGTGGCGGTCGTTGAGCGTAATGGAGAACACCATCGGGTTTGTGAGTCTCGTATTTTTCATATTAGTTTGTAGCCTAAACCGTTCGGACACTACAGACGTTTCCGTGAGAAAACATTACTCCCCCCACGTCTCCTGGTTTGGCAAACACTCTTGTAGCTCTACCGCCTTCCACAGCAGGAGTGGAAGGCTGACGTCGGCGGCTGTGGTGGATTGAGACACAGCCCATGCAGCCCATGCATCTCTAACTTAAATTGATTGATTTTGATCTTTTAAATTGTCTTAATAAGATTGACACAGGTACGTCCATCGACTAGGGGTTAAAATTCAATATTGGTGCACAATTTCTACTTAAAATATCAAAGAGGTGCAACATGTACTCTCTTCCTGGAATGACCCTGCTGCTATTGATATGATTGAGCCTGGTTCCCCTCTAGGTTTCTTCTTCTCTAGGTTTTTCTTGCCATTCTCCTTCTGCTTGCTCTTTGGGTTCTAGGCCGGGTTACTGTAAAACCACTTTGACAACTGCTGATATAAAAAAAGGCCTCAAATCAATTAGATTTTGAAATATGTGATGAAGAGATGAGCGACCCATGGTTTTTCTATTCCCCCTCAGCTGATGGAGTGTTGCGTGAACGCCCTGGTGACATCCTTCAAGGAGACCATCTTGGCCGAGTGTCCTGGCATGATCAGGCGAAACGAGACAGAGAGTGAGTACGGCCGGAGCGCTCCCGGCACCAAAGGCTCGGCCAGCTCAGGTTTGCAAACCAGGAAATGACCTCGCCGTCCTCCACTTCCTGTTTCAATTTGTCCTCGTCAACCAACCAAAGGCTGCCTTTGCCCATTCCGTGTGTGTTATTCAACACATTGTCATCACCCCCCAAACATCAGTGTCTGACCATAAACCCACCTTGTATTGTGTATGTCCTGATAGTTTTAACCAGGAGTCTACCTACTTACGTGTCACTAACCAATGTGTGCCTTTGTGGAGCATCTGTTTGTTTGGTGTATAGCAGTAAGATATAGAACTTGACCTTTTGACTGTAAAGTCTAACTGACAATATTATACCACCACTGTGATGTTTATAACTTCAAGGGCTGGTTTACTGTACAGAGTCCTGAACTAAAAAGCATGTTGACTGGAGAATCAGTCAACGGAAACCAACCTCTAAATACGGGTTATTCAAATCTGGCCATCAAGCGCTGCTGCGTACCCCTTGTTCGATACTATAATCTAGAAGTAGAAAACTAGAATCTATAGACTAGCCGCAGTATCTTACCATGGAGAGTGTTTGACTGTAGCTTTCCTCCACCTTATAGAGCTCCATCTCATGTTCTCTCTGATGGACAAGGTGCCTAGTGGCATCGAGCCCATGCTGAAGGACTTAGAGGAACACATCATGTCTGCTGGGCTGGCCGACATGGTGGCCTCCGCCGAGACCATCACCTCGGTGAGTGCTACACATACATAAGCTGCTTACACACACACGCGCACAGATATGTTACACTAACAGAGATATTAAATACATTTGTGTTGTATTTACTGAAAGGTGACAGGAACAATCCACTAGTCTTTGTATTTTTCTCTGTGTGTGTGCGCGCAGGACTCTGAGAAGTACGTGGAACAGCTCCTCACCCTTTTCAACCGCTTCAGTAAGCTGGTTAAAGATGCCTTTCAGGACGACCCTCGCTTCCTCACAGCCCGAGACAAGGTCAGCACAACGTTTTTCCAGCATTGATTCAACATTGCCAATGAATGTAAGCGCAACGTTCTTTCAACGTTTGTCCAACATTGACACAACGTTGTCAATGAATTTATGTGCAGTATTTGTAGTTGTCACTGTATATGTAACAAATGTTTTTTTTTTCTTAGGCTTACAAAGCAGTTGTGAATGATGCTACTATTTTTAAATTGGAAATTCCGCTGAAGCAGAAAGGGTAAGAGTTCTACTGTATGCCTTAATTTCTTCACTGAATTCAAAATTGATACCGGCATACTGTTGAAGGCTGCTACAATATTTATTGATGTTGCACTTGATAAAACTGTGGGAGCATTCAACAAGGTGCGGGGTGGATCTTTCGTTTTTTCATGGGAAAAATGTTACACTTCTGAACTGTTAATTGCTTAATTAGTGAATGCCTGAACGTGTGAGTTTACGACACTGCTCTACTTTCTCTGTACTGTCTGTCTGTCAGGGTGGGGCTGAAGACTCAGCCAGAGTCCAAGTGTCCAGAGTTGCTGGCCAACTACTGTGATATGCTGCTGAGGAAAACCCCGCTGAGCAAGAAACTTGCATCTGAGGAGATCGAGGCCAAGCTCAAGGAAGTGGTACGTACGTGTGTGTGCACTCGCGCATAATGATTTGATGACTCCAGCAAGCTTTCCTTAAGGCTTCGGCCACACGTGTGTACTCGGATGAAATCGTATGTGATGTACATCATTGGTTATTGTCCTTCAGAAGTATATCTCAAGTCAACAAGTTTCAGTTTGTGTTTTTTTGTCAGACAATCATCATCTCTTGTCATTCGTCCAGCAGCAGATGACTCCCGTTTAAAAAAGCATTGACCCAATCAGTGTGCAAGCGGCCTTGGGCTGAGGACAGCGTGTTGCTTTCACCTTTACATCGCTCAAGAGTATGTGAGCGAAGCGAGCCCAATTTGACTGGAGCGAGATTCCCAAAGGCTGGAGCGTCCGCCTTCTCACCCGCTCCAATTTCTCTCCAGTTGCGCTCACTTCAGGAGCTCAGGGCATGCCTGGCCCAGCATGCATTTGTAGTCTACTTGTGTGCTGCTAATAGACCCTTGCTTTAGCTACTGTCATGGAGTTTGCTAAATATTTTCACAAAGAAACTGATAAAACACACAGGTGCTAAATCAACGTGGCTTACAAAGTTGAGAACCAAGAGAGGGAGTGCGGTGATGTAGTGTGTTTGCCAGATGGCATGGTGCTAAACTGTTAGGTTATAGACTGGATGGCATTGTTCTACGTGCAGGATATGGCAGTTGTTACACGTTGGCTACATGAAACAGCTAAAGAATCATTGTGGAATCTGAAAAGACACTTCTCCCAAAAGTATGATGTGTACTTACTATGTGCTCATGCTAAAATAACTGTCATTGTAGCAAAGTGTTAATAGAACAAAAAGTTTATAATCGATACAATAGGCCATATTCCCACTTTCAAGGAGCTTTCCGTTTTGATTAGGTTATTTTGCCTAAAAACCTTCGTCTGCCTATATAAAAAAGCAACTCTGCCTCTCTGCCCAACCTGGCAAGAGTGGCCAAAGGAGTGTTTAGCATCCCCAGTGGTTCTGCAAGTGTGGAGAGGATATTCTCCGCTGCTGGCCGGCTCTCCAGGCACCATCGCATGAGCCTGAAGCCCCAGACTGGCCAAACTCTTGTTTCTAAAAATGAGTTCAAAAAATGAATTTCAAGTCATTTTTCATTTAGTTTGTGTTTAATTGAAAGTCACTGCCTATTTGTGCAATTTATAAACTATAATTATTTTAATACAATGTTTACAGTGCATTCGGAAATTATTCAGACCCTTTTTTTCCGCATGTTACGTTACAGCCTTATTCTAAAATTGATTAAATAATTTTCCCCTCATCAATCTACACAATACCCCATAATGACGCAGCAAAAAGTTTTTTTGCAGATGTAAAAAAAAAAGACATGCCTTATTTACATTAGTCTTCAGACCCTTTGCTATGAGACATGAAATTGAGCTCAGGTGAAACCCTGTTTCCATTGAGCATCCTTGATGTTTGTACAACTTGATTGGTGTCCATCTGTGGCAAATTTAAATTAATTGGAAAGGCACACCTGTCTATGTAAGGTCCCTCAGTTGACAGTGCATGTCAGAGCCAAAACCAAGCCATGAGGTCGGATGAATTGTCCGTAGAGCGCCGAGACAGGATTGTACCGAGGCACAGATCTGGGGAAGGGTACCAAAAAATGTGTGCAGCATTGAAGGTCCCCAAGAACAGTGGCCTCCGTCATTCTTAAATGGAAGAAGTTTGTAACCACACACTCTTCCTAGAGCTGGCTGCCCAGCCAAACTGAGCAATTGGGGGAGAAAGGCCTTGGTCAGGGAGGTGACCAAGAACCCTGATGGTCACTCTGACAGAGCTCAGCTCCTCTGTGGAGATGGGGAACCTTCCAGAAGGACAGCCATCTCTGCAGCACTGCACCAATCAGGCCTTTATGGTAGCGTGGCCAGACGGAAGCCACTCTTCAGTAAAAGGCACATGACAGCCCACTTGGACGTTGCCAAAAGGCACCTATAGACTCTGACCATGAGAAACAAGATTCTCTGGTCTGATGAAACCAAGATTGAGCTTTTTGGCCTGAATGCTAAGCGTCACGTTTGGAGGAAACCTGGCACCATCCTTATGGTGGTGGCAGCATCATGCTGTGGGGATGTTTTTCAGCAGCAGGGACTGGGAGACTAGTCAGGATCGAGGGAAAGATGAATGGAGCAAAGTATAGAGATCCTTGATGAAAACCCTGCACAGGACCTCAGACTGGGGCGAAGGTTCACCTTCCAACAGGACAATGACCTTCACAGCTAAGGCAACGCTGGAGTGGCTTTGGGACAAGTTTCTGAATGAGTAGCCCAGCCAGATCCCGGACTTGAACCCGATCAAACATCTCTGGAGAGACGCTCCCCGTCCAACCTGCCAGAGCTTGAGAGGATCTGCAGAGAAGAATGGGAGAAACTCCCCAAATACAGGTGTGCCAAGCTTGTTGCATCATACCCAAGATGACTCGAAGCTGTAATCGTGGCAAAGGTGCTTCAATAAAGTACTGCGTAAAGGGTCTGAATACTTATGTAAATGTGGTATTTCAGTTTCTTTTAAAATGATTTAGCGATCATTTTGTTAAAGGAATTTTATTCCTATGTTTATCAACCAATTCAATTAAAACACTCTGCCCATAGATAAGAATTTGTAAGATAATTATCAGCATTAAATGGACAGAAACCAGTCTCAAAATCAATCAATCAATAGCGTTTATTCTCGAGAGTACTGATCATAATACATTTTACATCAGGTTATATAATAAAGATGATGTCATAGGTTTTAATGTCCATCCTCCTCTCGGATACAATGGCAGTACAGTTAGCGTTCTCATTACTGTCTGCCACCTGTTCAACTATCTGCAACCAACCCAAGGTCTTTCCCCTCCCTGGGTAGAGACATCATTCTAGCCTGTCTGAAGATAAACCCATTCTTTCTAACAAGGAACACATAACATTCAACATTATGATTATAATAAGATTCATTCTTACAGTATTATAGTAGTATTCTGTTTAGTTATAATTCTAAGTCAAATGTATACATATTTTAGTCATTAAACACAAAAATCCCATAACACATTTCTAAAACGTTTTGTTTATCATTTATGGGGTATTGTGTGTAGATTGAGGTGGAAAAAATGAATAAGGCTGTAACAATGTGGAAAAAGTGAAGGGGTCTGAATACGTTCCGAATGAACTCTAAATGCTGCACGCTTTATGTCCCTACCAGACTATTGTGTCGCACTCGCAACAGCTTCACAATGCGTTTCTTTGTAGGCTATAGCCTGGAAATAATTGAAATAATATAGCTGTAATCATTCCTTTTTGTTCCTTCTTAGGCTCCCTGTCTGGCTCCTGACCTATTTAGTGTTTCTATGATGTTTAATACGACATGTAGCCTATGTTCGCTTCTTACATCCATGTTTATTCAAATACTTTTCATTCAAATCCATGTTTCGTATTCAATACTTTAAAAACATTTGGTAGGTCCAGGTAGTCACAAAAATAGATGGGTGTTTGTTAATGTGATTTTAATGGAAGAAAATTTGGAGCAGATTTATTTTTGTGTGTGAGCGTGGAGCGGTTTATAGCGGAGCAGTTGAAAAGGACATGAGCAATGACATCCGTTCACATACTATGTGTCGCTCACCCCCCCCCCCCCCCCTTCATCTTTAAGTTTAGTGTAGTCGTTGCTTTATACTCAGTACCTGCTAAAACTAAGTGAGAAATACAGAGGGATGCTGTATTATACCTCTATGTATTCTTTTCAGATCTGCAGACACTTGTTTCTTGTTTGGATGGGACGATCTTAGCTGGGTCATGTTCATTAGACACCAAATAGAGGAAAACAGACAAACCGGGAGGGACTACCGGAACTTGTCCAATAAACTCTTGTTTTAGCAAAACATTTTGTGCTACTGTATGCACTAATGAATGTGGTCCTTTGTAGCTCAGTTGGTAGAACATGGTGCTTGTAACGCCAGGGTAGTGGGTTCAATTCCCGGGACCATCCATATGTGTGCATGCATGACTATGGATAGAGGCGTCTGCTAAATGTCATATATTATTGTAATATGACCCTGATTGCACAGTGGTGTTCTGTGTTCTCCTGCAGTTGCTGGTGTTGAAGTACGTGCAGAACAAAGACGTGTTCATGCGCTACCACAAAGCCCATCTGACCCGACGCCTTATCCTGGACATCTCCGCTGACAGCGAAATCGAGGAGAACATGGTGGAGTGGCTCCGGGTACGACCTGTGGGTGGGTTTAGGGCTGTTACGGTGACCATATTACCGGCGGTTACCAGTCATGACCGTAGTCAAATTCCACGTGACCGTTTAGTCATTGTAACTAGGCTGCTCTGATGCTGCTGATGGTCATTATTAGCCTACCAAACTTGCTAATTGCCAGTCGCTAATGGCCTGGTACTCAGCACACTATTGTCCCTCTAATCACTGATATCAATGCAAATGTATTCAAAAGAAATACTTAATGAGAGCTCGTGTTGCACAACATTTCTATAGGCTGTGCAATTGCGTGCGAACAGAATTGATGGCCTCTTAAAGAGTTTTCCATCAGCTTTCTATAGGCTAGGCCTACTATCTATTTCTAAACTTTCCTAATATTAAGCACATTGCTTCGCTTTACAACAGGAGTATAGCCTACCGGGCTGGCATGAAAATGAACCACGGGAAAAGTGTCCTCCATTCGCTCTTTTGTGCATAAATGACGTGTTTTTTCCCCCCCTATGCCCCTCTTCCGATAAAACAAATTTAACACATTTAGTGTATCTAAAGACCAGATTAAGCTAAGAATAGTCTGATGGGGTGATAATATCTCTTGTGAATAGTGCACATGCTGGGCATCAAGGCAAGAAACAGTGCATTCCTGTTCCTAAATTATAGTTGCACAAGTCATGTAGCCTTGCCCATAGGCCTATATGTTTTGATAATGTTTGTATCAACTAAAGTGGCCAAATAACTGCAAACGTAGCCTATAGGCCTAGGACCCCTGGAACACGGTTAGAGAGCACAGAGCCTAGTGAAACGTGTTCTTATAAACCCAGTCATTGCGCAATTCCATGTGAAAAGAGCTTTGACTGACCACTTTAAAATAGGATCCCAGCTTTCTCATGCTGCTATATTTATTGCTCAATTCTTAAAATGAAACGCATTCATCTTCTTTACAACCGGTGTAGCCTAACTGGTATACATAGGTGGCGCGTAAGTTTAAAGTTTGGGGAAGATCATTTTCACCATAAATTAACCTTTACAATAAAGCATCACATGCATAATCTTTGCCGATTTTTATGTAAAATGTCCTACTATTCATAAAGTGATGAGTAGATTGGATAGTTATAATTTGGGCTAATAATCTAACTCCATTCTCAAACTGTTCAATGCCTGGCTGAGCGCGTATACGTCGAGTTAGGCCTAGGCTTTATCAGACACGTTTCTTTCTTTGCATAGGGGAAAATAATTGCCTTTTTTATAAACGCGTTTCATGCAATTCTACTACACTTTAGCAGAATGTTTTAATAGGACAAATTAAAGGGTATGCTACTCTGCCGACTAACAAAAAGCTTTGTCCATATAATAGGCCTATGAGAAGGGGAGACACAAATAGAATATGACCTCCATCCAAACTGGAGGTGGAAATGATTGTCCAAAAACAAACTTAAGTAGCACTGACCCAACAATTATAAATAAACCATTTGTTTTCCAAACTGTTTTCCCACAATTGTATTTTGAAATATTGCAATATGCCTGGCTTGGCCTCTACTTTTCGGACAGTCGCAACTCGACAATAGTCTGCTCAAATTGCCTTTCCTTCCGACCCATAGCCAAAACAAAATTTAAAAAAAGCTAAGTTCTCTCTAACCAAATCATGCTTTAGTAGTGACTGTAAAAAAAGAAAGAAAAAAAAGATTGTATTTATTCCTGTGTAGACAAGCATAGGCTAATTGGGCAATTATAATTTTGGCAGTTTACTTTAGGGAAAGCTTCCCCTTGCCTTATGGTCACGCCGCCTATGCTTGCGTATTAAAAACGTCACTGCATTCGCTATTCAAGGTTTTTTTGTGGGCCACTAATCAACTAATTCCATACATTTGTGCACCCTGCACAGGAAACTGAGTAGAGCTCATGCCTTTCATGCAACTTTTTTCAAATCATAATTTGTCCCACGATGCCGCCTTAGGCTATATAGTCTGCTCTTTAATACATTCTAACTTTTGAAGTTACATAAATAACTCTAAATTAAGCATATAGGAGGACCTGTTTCTTTGTTAACCGCTCAATACTGAATAGCCGCATGTGCGCACCCCCTCGCAAATTTTGGGGAGAAGATGTCCTTTCTATTTTATTCTGCTATGTTCAATTGTATTCTTCATACTATGCCACGAAATTCTAAGAAAATCTTGTCTGCTAAATTAGTGTAGCTCACATCCATATGGCATAGCCTACCACAGCCCTAGATGGGTACTTGCATGTGTGCCGGTGTCTTATGAGAAGGAAGATGGGAGATACTGTGTGTGTGCACATGCTGCCTATTTGTGCGTTTGATCCACCTCACATACTTAAAATTATACCACGTCGCCAATGTCCCCAACCCTTGATTGCAGGAAGTAGGCATGCCCGCTGACTACGTGAATAAGCTGGCTCGGATGTTCCAGGACATCAAGGTGTCCGAGGACCTCAACCAGAACTTCAAAGAGTGTCACAAACACAACAAGCTGGCCCTAACAGGTAAACCAGGTAGCTGTATGTAACTAATATGAGATCTATAGTTATTATGCCATTTAGCAAATGCTTTTATCCAAACCGACTTATAACAGTGAGTGCATACATCAGGGTTCCCCAACTGGCGCCCCGCGTACCGAATTTGGCCCGCGGGTGGTTTTATTTGGCCCCCCCAAGTTTTCTGAGAAAAAATGTAAGCAAGGTTTAAAATGATTGTTTGAGTCAAGTATTATATCTGTTTGGGATTCTTGCGGTAAAATGATTTGTAATTATGTTCTGGCCCCCGACCATGTGCTCAAGAAAAAATTGTCCCGCGGCTGAATCTAGTTGATGATCCCTGGCATACGTTTTCGTATTGCAGACCTGCCAACCTGCACACGGTTTGCGTACCATGCACGCAATTTGAGGTCAAAGTAAGCTGGTACGAAAACGACCATTTAAAATACTCAAATAGGTTTCTATTTGGAAAATTGTGTTTGACTCAACCATCTGAATTTGGAGCTGAGCCAATCAGACGACTTAGGAGAGGAGACAATCCTTAGCTCTCCACTCTGGCCCTCGTACTATTTTCCTCCCTCCAGCTGCATGGCAGGAGCTTATTTATTACGGAAACCGTTAACCGTAATGAACGGAAGCAAACCAAGTTAAACAAGGGTTTCTCTTGGTCAAATTCAGGTAGGTTCCTCCCCATTCCGTTTGCAACCGTTTTTAGAAAATGTTTGCAACAGAATCAGCATAATTATTTCGCCCCACCACTCCACCACTTGGCACACCTGTATTTGTGGACTTTTTCCCGTTCTTCTCTGCAGATCTTCTCTAGCTCTGTCAGGTTGGATGGGGAGCAGGTCTCTTCAGAGATGTTAGATCGGGTTCAAGTCCGGGCTCTGGAAGGGCCACTCAAGGACATTCAGAGACTTGTCCTGAAGCCACTCCTGTGTTGTTGGCTGTGTGCTTAGGGTCGTTGTCCTGTAGGAAAGTGAACCTTCGCTACAGTCTGATAACCTGCTCCGGAGCGCTCAGGATTTCATCAAGGATCACTCTGGGCTTTGCTCTGTTCATCTTTCCCTCGATCTTGACTAGTCTGCCAGTCCCTGCCGCTGAAAAACATCCCCACAGCATTATGGAAACCATGCTTCACCGTAGGGATGGTTTCAGGTTTCCTCCAGACGTGACGCTTGGTATTCAGGCCAAACAGTTCAGTCTTGGTTTCATCAGACCAAAGGATCTTGTTTCTCTTGGTCTGAGTTTATAAGTGCCTTTTGGCAAACTCCAAGTGGGCTGTTGTGCTTTTTACTGAAGAGTGCCTTCCATCTGGCCACTCTACCATAAAGGCCTGATTTGGTGGAGTGCTGCATCGATGGTCGTCCTTATGGTATGTTCTCCCATCTCCACAGAGGAGCTCTGTCAGTGACCATCAGGTTCTTGGTCACCTCCAACCCTGACCAAGGCCCTTCTCCCCCGATTGCTCAGTTTGGCCGGGGCGGCCAGCTCTTGGAAGATTCTTGGTGGTTCCAAACTTCCATTTTAGAATGATGGAGGCCGCTGTTCTTGTGGACCTTCAATGCTGCACACATTGTTTTGCTACCCTTCCCCAGATCTGTGCCTCGACACAATCCTGTCTCGGAGCTCTATGGCCAATTCCTTCGAACATCATGGCTTGGTTTTTGTCTGACATTCACTGTCAACTGTGGGACCTTTTTAATAGACAAGCGTGTTCTTTTTCCAAATCATGTCCAATCAATTGAATTTACCACAGGTGGACTCCAAGTTGGAGAAACATCTCAATGATCAATGGAAACAGGATGCACCTGAGCTCAATTTCGAAATCATAACAAAGGGTCTGAATACTTATGTAAAAGTATTTCAGTTTCTTTTTTTTATACATTTGCAAAATATTCTATAAACCTGTTTTCTCTTTGTCATTATGTGGTATTGTGTGTAGGTTAAGGAAACAATTATTTCATCCTTTTTGGAATAGGGATGTGACATGACAAAGTGTGGGGTCTGAATACTTTCTGAAAGCACTGTAGCTGGATGTCAACAGTAGTCTGCTAATGATGTGACAGTCAGTTCACCATTGACAAGGCATATTGAATATGTTGTGTAAATTCTTAAGTCAATATTAAATAAATCATAGTTTGTTGGAGAGGTTCCAATTCAATACACCGTAGTACACATGTCAATCAAGAGCTCTGCCTGGGCAGTGCAGTTGTCTTGTATATGACAATACACAGACAAGTAGTTATATTTGCGTAATTCATCATTACTGTTTTCTTCATCCATGTGACAGACCAATACTGTTTCATAACATGTGACAGACCAATATCTCACGAGGCTTCTTCTCTCTAAGCTGAGACCTTGAAACAGATCTTTCGTTTGTTCTCAAAACAAGGTCTGGGTGTACTGTCAAGTTGCAGCTACTGATAGTGAGGATTTGTACAGTCAGCCACTTGCGTGAACACAGAAATTGGTTTATAGAACACAGAAATGTCTTATAAGAAAAGCACAAACATTAAAATTCCCATTACACCCCTTTCAACTTTCCTTACGTTTGCATATTTTTTTATACTGAATGTTGTCAGATCTTCAAACCTAATTTTAGATAAAGGGAACCTGAGTGACTAAATAACACAATTATTTGTTTCATTAAGTTATGCAACACCCAATGCCCATATGTAAAAAAGTACTTGCCCCCTTAGTCAATAACTGGTTGTGCTACCTTTAGGTGCAATGACTCCAACCAAACATTTCCTGTAGTTGTTGAACACTCATGTTGCTGTGGAGGAATTTGGCCCCCTCTTCCATGCAGAACTGTTGTACTCGTTTCAAGTCCTGCCACATCTCAATTGAGATTAGGTCTGGACTTTGACTTGGCCATGCTTTTTATCAATTTTCATGTAGACTTGATTGTGTGTTTTGGATCATGCATGCTTCACTTCCGCTACAGCTCACAGACCGATGGCCTGACATTGTCCTTTAGAGTTCTCTGATACAAAGCAAAATTCATGTCCAGTAAGAACCTCATACCAACAGTCAAGCATGGTGATGGTTTTGGGATGGTACCCTGTCTGGTTCTCCTGGCCCCACTCTCCCTCTTACCACAGACTTTCCTGAAGCAATCAGGATGGAGAGCACCACAGATCTCCTCAGAGGGAGCTTCAATAGATTTATTTTTTCTTTCCCCTAATTGTCATCTGACCCTTTTTGTTGAAGATTTAAAAATGAACAGATGGATGACTTGCCTTAAAACTTCTTATGGCTGCAATCCCGGTAACGGGATCGATATGACAACAGCCAGTGAAAGTGCAGGGCGCCAAATTTAAACAACAGAAATCTCATAATTAAAATTCCTCAAACATACATGTGTCTTATACCATTTTAAAGGTAATCTTGTTGTTAATCCCATCAAAGTGTCCGATTTTCAAATAGGCTTTTCAGCGAAAGCACCACAAACGATTGTTAGGTCACCACCAACTCAAAGAAAAATTCTGCCATTTTTCCAGCCAAAGAGAGGAGTCACAAATAGCACACATAGAGATAAAATGTATCACTAACCTTTGATGATCTTCATCAGATGACACTCATAGGACTTCATATTACACAATACACATATGCTTTGTTCGATAAAGTTCATATTTATATCCAAAAACCTCAGTTTACATTGGCGCCATGTTCAGAAATGCCTCCAAAATATCCGGAGAAATAACAGAAATACTCATCATAAACTTTGAAAGATACATGTTTTACATAGAATTAAAGATACACTTGTTCTTAATGCAACCGCTGTCAGATTTCAAAAAGCTTTACGGCAAAACACAATATTCAATCATCTGATAACAGCGTTCAGCCACAAAAGCAAGCCATACAGTTACCCGCCTAAATTGTGCAGTCAACAAAACTCATAAAAAGCATTATAAATCTTCACTTACCTTTGCTGATCTTCTTCGGAATGCACTCCCACTTCCACAAGAAATGTTCGTTTTTTTTCTCGGTAATAGCTATTTTTGTTGCGTGTTTGGTATACAAATCCAACGTCAGGGAAGCGCGTTCACTAAAAGACGAAATGTCCAAAAGTTCCGTAACAGTCCGTAGAAACATGTCAAACGATGTATTGAATCAATATTTAGAATGTTTTTAACATATCTTGAATAACGTTCCAACCGGAGAATTACATTGACTTCAGATGAGCGATGGAACGGAGCTCCCTCATGTATGGTCAAAGAATGGTCACCTCATGGCAGACCTGACTAATTCCCCTCTCATCCGGGCCCCCCTTCACAGTAGAGTCATCAGACAACGTTCTACAGACTGTTGACATCTAGTGGAAGCCGTAGGAAGTGCATACTCATCCATATCTCGCTGTGATTTCAATGAGAGCTTGGTTGAAAATCTACCAGCCTCAGAATTTCCACTTCCTGTTTGGATTTTTTTCTCAGGTTTTTGCCTGCCATATGAGTTCTGTTATACTCACATACATAATTCAAACAGTTTTAGAAACTTCAGAGTGTTTTCTATCCAATAATAATATGCATATATTAGCAACTATGACTGAGGAGCAGGCCGTTTACTCTGGGCACCTCTGTGCACCTTTCATCCAAGCTACTCAATACTGCCCCTGCAGCCATAATAAGTTAATAGAAGGAACCATGAATTCTGCTCTGTATTAGAGAATTCTACAGAAGAATGTCAGACCATCCATCTGGTGAGGTTGGCAGGTCTTGTATTTCTGGTTCAAGCGGGAATCAAACCTGTGTACCTATACATTTTGTGGGTATAATGTTTGATGTATGTGGCTGGATGAGACCTAGTGAAAAGCAATTAAACTACTATTGATACAGTCCTTAATGTTTTGGGAATTTCGCTTGGAGTTTGCACTATTCCACTGGCTCCACTACCAGTACCCCCCAAAAAAGCACAGCTCAAGTACTTGAAAGTGTATATTATATAATTAAATGGAACACTGGAATGGACATGGGCTTTTCATCAACATGCCGAAAAATGACATCTTGATCAGGGAATCTTTCGTTCTAGAAACTGATCAAATGTGGCAAATGTATTGTATAAAACAATGAATTAGTAGTTATACTAGTGTGTGTGTGACATGTAATCCCCTTCGCCCTCTTGTGCAGCGGACTCTGTCAACATCAAGATCCTGAATGCGGGGGCGTGGTCGCGGAGCTCAGAGAAGGTGTTTGTGTCACTGCCCACCGAGCTGGAGGACCTGATCCCCGAGGTGGAGGACTTTTACAAGAAGAACCACAGTGGCAGAAAACTGCACTGGCATCACCTCATGTCCAATGGCATCGTGAGTATAAAGCACCACCCCCTCACACACACACACACAGGAGTGCCTAGGGGGTGGGTCAGCCTCTTGCACCTTCACCCCTTCCAGCCTCTTCTCTGTCCAGACCATAGAGATTAGAGGTTGACCGTTTAATCGGAATGGCCGATTTTTAATTATGGCCGATTTCAAGTTTTCATAACAATCGGTAATCGTCATTTTTGGACACCGAATATGGCCGATTGCACTGCACGAGGAGACTGCGTGGCAGGCTGACTACCTGTTACGTGAGTGCAGCAAGGAGCCAAGGTAAGTTGCTAGCTAGCATTAAACTTATCTTATAAAAAACTATCTTCACATAATCACTGGATAACCTAGTAATATCATCAACTATGTGTAGTTAACTAGCTTGTCCTGCGTTGCATATAATCGATGCGGTGCCTGTTAATTTATCATCGAATCACAGCCTACTTCGCCAAACGGGTGATGATTTAACAAGCGCATTTGCGAATAAAGCACTGTTGTTGCACCAATGTGTACCTAACCATAAACATTAATGCCTTTCTTAAAATCAATACACAAGTATATATTTTTAAACCTGCATGTTTAGTTAATATTGCCTGCTAACATGAATTTCTTTTAACGAGGGAAATTGTCACTTTTCTTGCGTTCTGTGCAAGCAGAGTCAGGAAATATGCAGCAGTTTGGGCTGCCTGGCTCGTTGCGAACTGTGTGAAGACCATTTCTTCCTAACAAAGACCATAATTGAATTGTACATAATTATGACATAACATTGAAGCTTGTGCAATGTAACAGAAATATTTAGACTTAAGGATGCCACCCGTTAGATAAAATACAGAACGGTTCCATATTTCACTGAAAGAATAAATGTTTTGTTTTTTTCGAAATGATAGTTTCCGGATTTGACCATATTAATGACCAACGGCTCATATTTCTGTGTTTGCTCTATCAAATCATAGACTTAATTATAATAATCTGACTGAGCGGTGGTAGACGGCAGCAGGCTCGTAAGCATTCATTCAAACAGCACTTTCCTGCATTTGCCAGCAGCTCTTCGCTGTGCTTCAAGCATTGCGCTGTTTATGACTTCAAGCCTATCAGCTCCCGAGATTAGGCTGGCATACTATAGTGCCTATAAGAACATCCAATAGTCAAAGGTATATGAGATATAAATGGTATAGAGAGAAATAGTCTTATAATAACTACAACCTAAAACGTCTTACCTGGGAATATTGAAGACTCATGTTAAAAGGAACCACCAGCTTTCTCATGTTCTGAGCAAGGAACTTAAACGTTAGCTTTTTTACATGGCAAATATTGCACTTTTACTTTCTTCTCTAACACTTTGGTTTTGCATTATTTAAACCAAATTGAACATGTTTCATTATTTATTTGAGACTAAATTGATTTTATTGATGTATTAAGTTAAAATAAGTGTTCATTCAGTATTGTTGTAATTGTCATTATTACATATATATAAATTCGGCCGAATAATCGGTATCGGCTTTTTTTGACCCTCCAATAATCGGTATCAGTGTTGAAAAATCCTAGTCGGTCGACCTCTAATAGAGATTCTATGTAATTCTATCCAGATCACATTTAAGAATGAGGTGGGCCAGTACGATCTGGAGGTGACCACATTCCAACTGGCTGTGCTGTTTGCCTGGAACCAGAGGCCTCGGGAGAGGATCAGCTTTGAGAACCTTAAGCTGGCCACGGAGCTGCCTGATGCCGAGCTCCGACGCACCCTCTGGGTAATGCACGGTATCAAAGGGTAGATGGAGGTCAAAGGGTTATCTATCGTAAGGACTAGGGTTACAAGATTCCTGTAACATTTTCAAAATTGCCATGTTTTCCCGAAATCCAAGTTGGAGGGTTTCTGGATTGGTGGCACATCCTTGCTTTATTCCGGGAGTCTTCCAACCGGGCTTTCTGGAAAACGTGTTTTTTATTAATTTGATATGCAACAAACAAACCCTGAAACCTCCCTGCAGTTTCCATGCGACCATAACCATTAGTACTTTCTAAAATGTTTTTTGATTGACGTCTAGCTGTGATGGATGGAACTTATCGGTCCTGCTTTAAGTGACGTTCAGCTTATGAGGTCTTCATAAGCACTACATGTGTTACAAAGCTATAGCTGTATGTCATGCTTCATAAATGTGGCATAACTTACATAATCACCCATGTCAAATGTGACATAACCCAATATGTCAAATATGATATATATGTGCTTTATAAAGGGGGGGCATGTTGTGCTGATGGATGGCATACGCTCTAAAGTGAAGTCATGTTAGTCACATTACACTTCAGCTCAAATGTGCAGAGGTCTGCTGGACCAACACATGAAACTTGGTCTTCATTATTAGTTAGGTTTAAAATACAAATTATGGAAATGGGGAGGGTTTAGCCATAATTATGACTTTTTGACTGTTAACTTGTGCGAGTGACCTGGGTAAAGAATCTGTCATTAAGGCCAACTTTGAATGGTTGATATCCCAGGCTTATGTGCTGTGTGCAATAGCCTGGGGACGGCATTACACCAAGAAACACTTACCGTGATGAAAGCTCACAACCTAAAGAACTTGAACGTGGCTTTCTTCTGGAACTAAGTTAGATGTTCCTCAGTGTGCACACAACAAAAACGAGCCATACCGTGCGGTTTTGGGCACAGCCATGTCTTTGACACATTCACCCACTCCCTTGCTGGAAGATCAGCCGCAAAATGTTGCCACCATTTGTATCAGGTTGTCATCAAGCCCTGGAGGAATACCTGGTGCGGTAGTCTCAGTTCGGATTACTCCAAATATTTTGGTTCTGACACAAACGCAAGCTTTGCAGGTCCATTAACCCATTTAAATACCTACAGTAACCCGTGGATCATGATAACCTTCATAACTCAGCAGAACATTTTATGTAGTATCCTGCAATACTTTGTTTGAAGTGAGACACCTTTGGTAAGTCATAACACATACAGTGGGGTGAACAAGTATTTGATACACTGCCTATTTTGCAGGTGTTCCTACTTACAAAGCATGTAGAGGTCTGTCATTTTTATCATAGGTACACTTCAACTGTGAGAGACGGGAATCTAAAACAAAAATCCAGAAAATCACATTGTATGATTAAGTAATTCATTTGCATTTTATTGCATGACATAAGTATTTGATCACCTACCAACCAGTAAGAATTCCGGCTCTCACAGACCTGTTAGTTTTTCTTTAAGAAGCCCTCCTGTTCTCCACTCATTACCTGTATTAACTGCACCTGTTTGAACTCGTTACCTGTATAAAAGACACCTGTCCAAACACTCAATCAAACAGACTCCAACCTCTCCACAATGGCCAAGACCAGAGAGCTGTGTAAGGACATCAGGTATAAAATTGTAGACCTGCACAAGGCTGGGATGGGCTACAGGACAATAGGCAAGCAGCTTGGTGAGAAGGCAACAACTGTTGGCGCAATTATTAGAAAATGGAAGAACGCAACATGTAATGTGTTGGTCCCATGTTTCATGAGCTGAAATAAAATATTCCAGAAATGTTCCCTATGCACAAAAAGCTTACTAATCAAAAATGTTGTGCACAAATTTGTTTACATTCCTGTTATTGAGCATTAGTCCTTTGCCAAGATAATCCATCCGCCTGACAGGTGTAGCATATCAAGAAGCTGATTTAACAGCATGATCATTACACAGGTGCACCTTGTGCTGGGGACAATAAAAGGCCGCTCTAAAATGTGTGGTTTTGTCACCCAACACAATGTCACAGATGTCTTGAGGGAGTGTGCAATTGGCATGCTGACTGCAGGAATGTCCACCAGAGCTGTTGCCAGAGAATTGCATGTTTAATTCTCTACCATAAGCCACCTCCAACGTTTTCAAAAATTTGACAGTATGTCTAACTGGCCTCAACCGCAGACCACGTGTAACCACATCAGCCCAGGACCTCCACATCTGGCTTCTTCACCTGCGGGATGGTCTGAGACCAGCCACCTGGACAGCTGACGAAATTGTGGTTTTGCACAAACTAAGAATTTCTTCACAAACTGTAACAAACCGTCTCAGGGAAGCTCATCTGCGTGCCCGTCGTCCTCACCAGGGTCTTGACCTGACTGCAGTTCGGTGTTGTAACCGACTTCAGTTGGCAAATTCCCACCTTCAATGGCCACTGGCACGCTGGAGAAATGTGTTTTTCGTGGATTAATTGTGGTTTCAACTGTACCGGGCAGACTGCGTGTATGGCGATGTGGGCGAGCGGTTTACTGATATGAACGGAGTGCCCCATGGTGGCAGTAAGGTTATGGTATGGGAAGGCATAAGCTATGGACATCAAACACCATTGCATTTTATCGATGGCAATTTGAATGCACAAAGATAGTGACGAGATCCTGAGGCCCATTGTCGTGCCATTCATCCGCCGTCATTACCTCGTGTTTTAAGCATGATAATGCACAGCTGAAAATGTCCTAGTTCTTCCATGGCCTGCATACTCAGCAGCAATGTTCCCTCTATTTTGAGCACTGAGCAAATTTCAGGTCTGCTGAGCGCTAAATTGAACATTGTGAAAATTCTGTGCAACTTCCAGCGCACTTTTGCTATGAACTCTGAGGCTGTACTTGATTTAAGTTAGTTTTAAGCGGCCATTTGATCATATTATAGGCCTACCATAAAATGCATCCCGTAACATTTTCACATGGAAATAGCTGTTCTATCATTCAGTCTACAGTTGCAGCCAATGTGTAGTGTTTAATGTAGGCCTACATTCCGTGAGGCTTTTGGGAGAAAAAAATAAAACATGGAGGGCTTGACATAAACAGATTCATCTTCTTGTCCTTCAGACAAGGAGGTGACCGACAATGTTGTGGTGTTTGATGCAAGAAAACACTTTACAAAATAAAATGCATTATTATTCATACCATTATTACAGAGAATCAGACAAATTATGCTACCCTCTGCCTATTGGCTACTTAGCTTATTGAAGTCTGTCTCTCAAAATACAACACTGCCCCTTTTAAGACACAAAATGCTCTTTACCTGATTCGCTTTTCAATAAAATTTACATTTTGTGCTCTTGTAAGAAGCAATCACTTACCTATTGCTGACTACAAAGTATCTATAATTGGGCTAGTAGCTCAATAACTAGCAAAGGACATGAACAAAATGTGCACACGTGGCTACATGGAGCTCTTGCTTTGATCTCAAAACAAGTGCATCTACTCACAACCGCTCATGCTGTGAACACAGTCCAGTTAAAAGTAAATGGCACATATCCATATATGGCAATGGTCTATTTGGATATAGGCCTACTGCAGCTCTGATTGTTTAGGCCGCACTGGTCTGTATAGAGTACGGGCTGAGTAGTGCATGTCAATGCAATAGAATCCTACTCTGATGCGTTCTGGCTACAACAAAATCTCTTACATAGTTTTTTGTTTCGATATGTTGCATTGAAAGTGGCTAATATTGTGTTGATTCGATCACAATTGCTATAGTAAATGGAAATGAAAGATAGTGTTAGCAGGGAAAACTCTAGAACAGTGGTCACCAACCTTTTCTGAGTCAAGATCACTGAGTCAAAATGCAAGCTGAGATACCTCTCAGATTTGTTTTTTTACCATGACTTAAAAAAAAAAAAAAAGCCTATGCAACATTAACTAATAAAATTATTTGTTTTTAAATTGGTCACATGCGCCGAATACTTATAAGCCCCTAACCAACAATGCAGTTAAGAGAAAAGCCTAAAAAGAAATCAAAGTAACAAATTATTAATTAATGAGCAGAAGTAAAATAACAATAACGAGTTATATTACAGTAGCAATGAGGTTTGTGCAGTAAGCGATGTGCCCAATACATTATCACCGCATATTGGCTTTGCTACTAATGCATTGTTGTTCGAGACGACACTTTTTAAAAAGTATCTTTCAACATTTCAGGTAGGCTATATGATCACACCAGTAATAGATCTGTTGTTATATTACTTGTGATGCACAGCTGAGTGAGCGTACATTTTAAATAGTTTGCTTTTTATTTTACTGGACTGATGGTATCTGCATCTGATGGTCAGTCTCTGCAGAGGGAGAGAGCAGCAGACTGAGGGTCCGCCTCTCAGCATCCCTCTGCTCTCCCTTATCTCCACTGACACTGACCAAAAAAGGACACTGTCTTCCAGCTGATGGGGCAACTCGAGTCGCACCGCATTATTTCTGCCTCATGCACAAATTCATGTTGTTCCTATGAACAGATAAAATGAAAAATTCCTTTAAGGACCCAAGCCACTAATGATAACACACGCCTATAGATACACATTCATTACTGCTGCAGTTCTTGTTGTAGCGCTGAGTGGAAATAGGAAGAACACTGATTTTATGTCTTATAAAAGTGTTGAATACAAAGTGTTGACAGTGCTGAACTTAAACATGAACTCATAAAAACAGTATCTCTTTGCTGTATTTGTTGACAGTCTTTAATCATGGTTTTAAGCGTTTTGAAATCTCAGTATCTTTGCTGTAGCTTGCTTTTATGCATGCTACGTTACTGCGCACACGGTCATCTGAGCCATCCGATTTGGCCAGCGGTAGGCCTATAGTGCACTTGATTTGCGCTCTAGGCCCGCAGGGAAGGCAGAGTTTGTACCTTCAGACACATGAAATTGTTCAAAATGGCCACAGTTTGCCTACCCAGCTGAATTGTGTGCACCTACCGCCAACAGGCCGAGACAAATATTGCTTCAATCTCGTGCTTCTCTCTGAGGGGCTGATATTTCTGCGCAGCAGTCCAGGGGAGCTGCTCGGCTACTGCGCGCAGCTTAGAAGGAACATTGCTCACCAGACATGTCACCATTTGAGATTGTTTGGGATGCTCTGGATCAACATGTACGGCGGCGTGTTCCCGCCAATAGCCAGCAACTTCACACAGTCATTAAAGAGGAGTGGGACAACATTCCACAGGCCACAATCAACAGCCTGACCGACTCCATGCAAAGCAGATGTTTCACTGCATGAGGCAAATGGTCACACCAGATACTGAATGGTTTTCTGATCCACTACTTTTTTTTTTTTTTTTTTTAAGGTATCTAAGTAACAGATGCATATCTGTATTCCCAGACATGTGAAATCCATAGATTAGGGCCAAATGAATTTATTACAATTGACTGATTTCGTCATGAACTATAACTCAGTAAAATCTTGTTTCATGTTGTTTATTTTTGTTCAGTGTAGAAATGTTTTAGAGTAATATAATATATACAATTTAGTAGACACTTATCCAAAGCAACTTACAGTAATGTGTGAATACATTTCTACGGATGGGTGGTCCTGGGAATCGAACCCACTCCTGGCATTGCGATGCTCTACCAAGATACATGGCAGGGTTATAAATGCTTTGTGAAGCCTCAATTTGATATGATTTATAAGGCCTTTAATCGGTTCTTATGCCACCCTTTTATAAAGCACAGGTTTGTCATATTTGACAGTGGGTTATGTCACATTTGAAATCGGTAGTTATGCCACATTTATGAATCCTTTTTAAAGCATGACATACGGTTATAGGTGAAGCCTTTAAAATGTGCACTTCATTTAAAGCGGGATCCTGTTAACTCTCAACCTTTTATGCTCCTCACAGCTACAAAACAATATCCACTCATTTAAGTTTAGACTCCTTTCCTTCTCTCCTCTTTCTCATTCCTTCTATCACTCTTCTTTTTTCACCCTTTTTCTTCTCCCTCTCTCCTTTTCCTTCAGTCCCTGGTAGCGTTCCCCAAGCTAAAGCGGCAGGTGTTGTCCTACGACCCAGTGGTGGGTTCGCCCAAAGACTTTGCAGAGGGCACCCTCTTCTATGTCAATCAGGAGTTTTCACTAATGTAAGTGTTCCCTAATGTGTGACCAGATGGGGTTTGCAACCCGGCTCTCTACCGCCACAGAGTTGGCTCTCTGGGCTAGCTTTACTTCCTGAAGGCAATGTAAGTATTCATACCCGTTGACTTATTGTACATTTTGTTACATCCTGAATTCAAAATGGATTAAATATACTCAATAATTACTAAATTAAAAAATAATTTTAGAAATGTTAGTACAATACAGATATCTCATTTGCATAAGTATTCACACCCCTGAGTCAAATGTTAGAATCATCTTTGGCAGCGACTACAGCTGTGAGTCTTTTTGGGTAAGTCTAAGAGCTTTGCACACCTTTTATTGTACAATATTTGCACATTATTGTTTTTCCTAAGTGCTTCAACCTCTGTCAATTTGGTTGTTGATCATTGCTAGACAGCCATTTTCAATACTTGCCATAGACTTTCCAGACGATTTTAAGTCAGAACTGTAACTAGGCAACTGTCTTTTGGAAAGCCGACAACCAGGTTTTCTTCTAGGATTTTGCCTGTGCTTAGCTCTATTCCGTTTCTTTTAATCCTAAAAAACTCCTTAGGCCTTGCCGATGACAAGCCTGCCCATAACATGATGCAGCCACCACCATGCTTGAAAATATGAATATTCTTTACAGTTTTACTTCAGTGACTTATTGGAAACAGGATGCATGTTTTTGAATATTTGTATTCTATAGTCTTCCTTTTCACTCTTGATTTAGGTTAGTATTGTGCAGTAACTACAATGTTGTTGATCCATCCTCAGTTTTCTATCACACTCATTAAAGTCACCATTGGCCTCATCAAATTTTATTGGTCACATATTTAGCATATGTTATTGCGGGTGTAGGGGAACGCTTGTTTTCTTAGCTCCAACAGTGCAGTAGTATCTAACAAATTATTTATAAGGCCTTTTAAGCGTTTCTTATGCCAAAACCTCCCTGGTCTTTGTGGTTGAATCTATGTTTGAAATTCACTGCTCGACTGAGGGACTTAACAACAGATAATTGTATGTGTGTGGTACAGAGATGAAGTAGTCATTGTAAAATCATACTGAGTCCATGCAACTTATTATGTGACTTGTTAAGCACATTTTTACTCCTGAAGTTTAGGCTTGCCATAACAATATGAATACTAATTGACTCGAGACATTTTTCTAAAAACATATAATTCCACTTTGACATTATTGGGTATTATGTGTAGGCCAGTGACACACAATCTAATTTTAATCATTTTGAAATTCTGTTACACAACAATGTGGAAAAGTCGAGGGGTGTGAATACTTCCTGAATGCACTGTATCTTACAGGTTGAATTTCTAAACTTGGAGGTTGTCCTGTAGCTGAACTCAGCAAAAAAAGAAAGGGTCCTGAAAAAGGGAGTCTTTCAAAGATAATTTGCAAAAATCCAAATAACTTCACAGATCTTAATTGTAAAGGGTTTAAACACTGTTTCCCATGCTTGTTCAATGAACCATAAACAATTAATGAACATGCACCTGTAAAACGGTCGTTAAGACGCTTACAGATGGCAGGCAATTAAGGTCACAGTTATGAAAACGTAGGACACTAAAGAGGACTTTCTACTGACTTGGAAAAACACCAAAAGAAAGATGCCCAGGGTCCCTGCTCATCTGCGTGAACATGCCTTAGGCATGCTGCAAGGAGGCATGAGGACTGCAGATGTGACCAGTGCAATAAATTGCGACGTCCGTACTGTGAGACGCCTAAGACAGCACTACAGCTGATCGTCCTCGCAGTGGCAGACCACGTGTAACAACACCTGCACAGGATCGGTACATCCGAACATCACACCTGCGGGACAGGTACAGGATGGCAACAACAACTGCAACTTACACCAGGAACGCACAATCCCTCCATCAGTGCTCAGACTGTCCGCAATAGGTTGAGAGAGGCTGGACTGAGTGCTTGTAGGCCTGTTGTAAGGCAGGTCCTCACTAGACATCACCGGCAACAACGTCGCCTATGGGTGCAAACCCACCATCGCTGGACCAGACAGGACTGGCACAAAGTGCTCTTCACTGACGAGTCGCAGTATTGTCTCACATGGGGTGATGGTCGGATTCGCGTTTATCGTCGAAGGAATGAGCGTTACACCGAGGCATGTACTCTGGAGTGGGATCGATTTGGAGGTGGGGAGTCCGTCATGGTCTGGGGCGGTGTGTCACAGCATCATTGGACTGAGCTTGTTGTCATTGCAGGCAATCTCAACGCTGTGCGTTACAGAGAAGACATTTTCCTCCCTCATGTAGTACCCTTCCTGCAGGCTCATCCTGACATGACCCTCCAGCATGACAATGCCACCAGCCATACTGCTCGTTCTGTGTGTGATTTCCTGCAAGACAGGAATGTCAGTGTTCTGCCATGGCCAGCGAAGAGCCCGGATCTCAATCCCATTGAGCACGTCTGGGACCTGTAGGATCGGAGGGTGAGGGCTAGGGCCATTCCCCCCAGAAATGTCCGGGAACTTGCAGGTGCCTTGGTGGAAGAATGGGGTAACATCTCACAGCAAGAACTGGCAAATCTGTCCATGGGGAGGAGATGCACTGCAGTACTTAATGCAGCTGGTGGCCACACCAGATACTGACTGTTACTTTTGACCCCCTTTGTTCAGGGACACATTATTCAATTTCTGTTAGTCACATGTCTGTGGAACTTGTTCAGTTTATGTCTCAGTTGTTGAACCTTGTTATGTTCATACAAATATTTACATATACTAAGTTTGCTGAAAATAAACAGTTGACAGTGAGAGGACGTTTCTTTTTTTGCTGAGTTTAGTATGTGGCACAAAAAATACCCACTAGTAGCACCTCTAAATTTTGTGTGTGTGTCCAGAAAAAACTCCAAGGTACAGAAGAGGGGGAAGATTAACCTAATTGGCCGGCTTCAGCTCACCACAGAGCGAATGAGGGAGGAGGAGAACGAGGGAATCGTCCAGCTCAGGATATTGAGAACACAGGTACTATATAAGGGCTTCCCATTGAAAGGTCATTGCAAATAAGATTTTTTTATTTCTCACATCCTCATCTCTTTCTCAAGGCACATTGAGGCAGAAGATCTGCGGTTTCTCCCCTTGGCTCTTCTCCAATGCATTTTGAGAAAGCGGCAAGGATGGAGGATGCAAGGTATCAAGGAAATACAGTACAATTGAGATTCACCCTCTCTCTCTTCTCTTGGTCTCTCCCCTTCCAGGAGGCCATCATCCAGATCATGAAGATGCGCAAGCGGATCACCAACGCCCAGCTGCAGACAGAGCTGGTCGAGATCCTCAAAAACATGTTCCTACCTCAGAAGAAGATGATCAAGGAGCAGATGGAGTGGCTCATTGAGCACAAGTACATCAAGCGGGACGAGACGGATCTCAACACCTTCATCTACATGGCGTAACGGTGGTGATGACGTATAACGGTGGTGATGACGTATAACGGTGGTTCTTCAGGCCTGATGGACAATAAAATATTTCCAGGCCTGACCGTCTTAGAAAAAAATAACATCTTTGTATCGTGGGGGTTCAACCCTGACGGACAATAAGAATATTTTCAAGCTGACCTTTGATAATTTGTTTATCTATTCCTGTGGGGAAATAAAGACTTGATTTAGGACAGAGTTACAGAAATGTATAAAGGGAGGAGTTTGTGTGGTGAAAATGAAAGGGTAAGAAAGAAATGAGTTTGAGCTTCTCAGCAGGAGTCCACACCCACCGAGTGTCAGTCATCGTTTTTGTCTAGGAGGCATGTCCTTGTCTGTAGATGGGACGTGGATGGTGGTTGTGAAGGTTTGTCTCTGTTAATGTGGCGTTCGCCTTACTGTCAACCAACCACCACACAGACTGCACCACCACCCCGACACCATCCATGGACACCCCACCACTATTGGAGTGACGATGGTTGTTAGGTCTCTCTAACGACATGGAAGGAAGAACGGTAGGAGGTCCGTTTCCCTCCATATCTACAGTCCCAAGTTTTGTGCCTGGCCAACAAGTCGTCGGACCTCTTCAACAGAACAAGCTGTGTCCTCGGGCAACTGTCTGAGCCAAGCTGTTGGCCATGTTTTTGTTTGTGGTGACGAACAAAGAATTAATGCTGCATTCATGTACTAGTCGGAACTAGGAAACCCTGAATCATTCGACTAACTGGTTGTAGTTATACATGTGCTGCGTTCAACAAATCAGGAAGTTGGAAATTTCAGAGTTTCTTAGTTCCGACTAGCATGTGAACACTGCATTAAGACGTGACGTCGTTCCTGGACTTTCCCAGACCCAGACTAACATTAGTCCTAGATTTTAAAATATATATATTCTCAATGGAGAATCTTCATTGAAAGTGCACTTTATTCCAGAACTTGGGTTAATCTGGGGTGGGGAAACTGGCTCCACAGTATATATTATAATTCAGAAATGTTCACAAGTTGTTCACTGTTTTCACAAGAAACAGACTGACACACATTTTCTGTTTTGACTGAGTTTAAAGTGCAGACTGTTTGCTGTAATTTGAGGGTATGTTCATCCATATCGGGTGAACCATTTAGAAAATACATTAAAGTAGTCAAAAGTACAGTATTTGGTCCCATATTTTTAGCACGCCGTGACTACAAACTTGTTGGATGCAATTGCAGTTTGTTTTGGTTGTGTTTTAGATTATATTGTGCCCAATAGAAAGATATTATTTACCATGCATTGTGTCATTTTGGAGTCACTTTTTTTGTGAATGTTTCTAAACACTTGTACATTTTAACGTGGATGCGGATAATCATGAATGAATCGTAAATAATAATTGAGAAAGAGGCACAAGTATTTGTCCAAATACTTTTGGTTCTCTGTAATGTGGTGACTATGTATAAAAAGTGCTGTAATTTCTGAGCGGTTTACCCAATATGGATTGAATTACCCTCAAATTAAAGCTGATAGTCTGCACTTTAACCTCATAGTCATTGTATCATTTCAAATGCTGGAGTACAGATCCAAAACATGTCAATGTCCAAATACTGTATATAACCTTCTCTATACATGGTTCTGATGGTAACTACCACAGTACAGAGCTAAAGGAGTGTACAGAAATATGTAATGAGATGATGAAATAAACAGCACCTTATTTAAAAAGATAAGAAAGTCAAAATCAACGTTGTCATTCGGCCCTGGGCTACTTCCCAAAGCAGGAAAAAGGTGCAAGTAACTACATTTTTTAGCATATGTCCATTGCTAGGTGGCACTAAACTTCAGGAATTCTGACTCCGTCGCTGTCATCTTAAGTGGTGCTGAATCTCTGTCGCGGTTACAGCTGGTTTGTAAAGAATGCCGATGTTGAGTATGGCCTGGTGGGTGAACGAATCAAATAAATTGTGGCATGCTCATTTCAAGTTTATTTATTTAGGAATTTGGCAAATGGAGTCCTTTTGAAAAGATTTTAGAAAGTTATTTTTAACTCATGAACCATGCCTTGTGAACTGAAAAACTGCCTGCTGCAATACCCACTTCGAATCCCGTGTGTGCAATATGGTTAATAGCCTAACTCTAGACAAGAAGCCTATGGTCGGGGTGCGTCCTTTATAATCTCTCTTTCCTCCAGAAGTTTGCTCTCATTCACTACTCCCCACAAATGTAGAAGCATTTAATTGGTGTTGGCATGGGCTAGACAGAGTTTCCATATAGCAGTAATTTCCTTCCAAGTCCATAAAGGAAAGAGAACAAGTATACTCTTCGGGAGACAGTAGTGCTAATTGGGACGCATTCCTGGTCCCTTGCGCTATAGGTTTATTCCAGTCCATGTGTTAATCTTCTTACACAGTATTCTTATCTGTTGCACATCTTGACCACACGAGTGGGGCAGAGTGCAGCCAACAATTTTTCAATTCAGCGATGTGATGATTTCTTACCAATACTCATGCATTGCATTTATCAGACAACATTAATAGCCTATTTAAGACATTTCGCGCATAATGTTTTTAAAGTCTGAGCGCGACCATCACAAAAATAGCCCGCTTAATAAGATTTGCACTTGGAGCATTTTTAAGTGTGAGTTTGGTGTCAACACCGACACCGCACATGCTCAGTCCGCAGCTCCTCCCTGGCGTGCACTTGGAGAGGGACATATGGAAAGCCAAAAGGTTCAAATCGTCTTACACAGAAACATGCAACACTTGTGATTAGGATTTTTTTTCAAGTGTCAAATGTAATTTTCTTTACATGTGCATTTTCCACTTGTCCAGTGTGCGTTTATAGGTGATTTGAACGCTTGTAATGATCATTTTCATTTGCTTTTTTCAAGTGTCAAATGTAATTTGTACATGTGATTTTTTTCACCTGTCCTGTGTGCATTTACAGGTGATTTGAACGATCGTTATGGTCAAATTTTACTCATGTTCATTACACCTGTCCAGTGTGCATTTGCAGGTGATGAGAACGCTTGTTTTGGTCAATTTTCGCACGTGTTTTTTACACCTGTCCCGTGTGCATTTACAGGGGATGTTAATGCTCTAACTCTGTCTAGAGACTCGCTCTAGTTACTGGGTGGGCTGAAGGCCACCAGAGGGCGCAAATACAGCCAGCTCCCTTCCCCAGTGATATGGGGAGAGGGCCAGAGAGGACTGAGGCTTTCCCAGGGAGGGGGCCCAGACCCCCGTAGAGGGGTGCTTACCCCCTCCCATGGCCACCAGGAGGCACCTGTATATCCAGCCAGCCCCCTGCACCAGGCCAGGGAGATGAGGGGAGAGGGCTGAGGTCGACCGAGGGAGAGGGGGCCATCCCCCAGAGAGTGGGGCCAACCCCCGCCAACGGCAAACAGAGGGCGCCAATATATCCAGACAGCTCCCTGTCCCAGGGATATCAGGGGTGAGGGCCAGAGAAAGCTGAGGCCATCCCAGGGAGGGGGGGCCGACCCCTGCCCAGGGCCACCGGGGGCGACACTACATCCACCTAGCTCCCTGCACTAGGGATATTGGTGGAGAAGGCCAGAGAGGGATGGGGCCAACCCAGGGAGAGGGGGGCTGACCCCCTCCCACAGCCACCAGGGGGAGCCACTACATCCACCGAGCTCCCTGAATCAGGGAAATAGGGGGGGAGACGGCCGGAGAGGGCTGGGGCCGACTCAGGGAGGGGGGGCCAACCCCTGCCCGCGGCCACCAGGGGCGCCACTAGATCCACCCAGCTCCCTGCCCCAAGGGGAGAGGGCCAAGTGAGGCGGGTCCTAACCCCCCCGCCTTAGGCCACCAGGGAGCACCACTACATCTAGCCAGCTTCCTGACCCAGCTATAGAGATATATAGTAATAGCATATTTTTGTAGGCACTAACTCAGCCATGGTTCGTTCGACAGCCTATGGGGTAATGAATGGCGTTTTTGTAGGGTTTTTTGATAATCGCTGAAAACTTATTTAGTCAATTCAGACTTAGATTTTGTTCTATGAGACAATGTTCAACAGCTCACGTCATAGTTTGTAATATATTTTATTTTTTTAAGCATTTATGTATTAAAAAATCACAAAGGCTTCATGATTCATAAAGCTCATGTTAAATGACTGATATTATCTCATAGAAAAATACGTAAAAGATCTCCTTACCCCATCTTAACCGTATTAGTTTTGTCATATTTCTACCTTTATTACTGTACATTTACATTTTAGTAATTTAGCAGACGCAAAAAATATGTTTTGTTGCTAAATACATATAACTCACATTGCTGGACCATCTTTTAGCATTTTCCTCACCGTATCACACATTTTCAGCCTTTGTTGGTCTTATTATACCAATATCTATTCCTTTATGGCATTGAAAAATATATTTAATATGCATTTTTCTTCTGTTAATTCAGAATCCATTCAATTTCTGTATTCGGTGAGCAATACAATGAAAGTCTATTGTCATTGATATCATTAAAAAAAGTACCTACTTTTTCCCCAAAGAACATCTGTTTGATAAATAAATTAAAGCAATAATACTCACTATACTTTCCAAACCACAAAGGCTGGATTAAAATATGTTTTCTAAAAAGGAATTTATAAACTGTTAAGGAGGAAGTGGAGGAAGGACTAAAGTGCACAACATTTGAGAGAAATAAGCTCTTTGTGTGAATGGAAAACATCTGGGATCTTTTATTTCAGCTAATGAAACATGAGACCAACACTTTACATGTTGCATTGATATTTATGTTCAGTGTATATAAATCCATATGAAAATGTGCAGCAAAGTGAGACGTCATCACTCAAGTTGGTAATCCAATGTTTCGAGAATAGCTGGCTAGCCCTCTGTCCAATACACAAAATGAAAATATCTAATGTTATCTTAAAGCTACCTCTGCACTGTTTCTTTTGTCATTGATAGGCTGTACATTTACCTGCTTATTCCCTGACATTGTCCAAGTTATGATTTCTCATTAATTCTCCCACTTGACATGTGCTTACATGTGCTTACATGAAACTTAGACAAGTTTCATGTAATTATATGAATACCACGACAAGCCTTTCATGTATATGCATAAACACATAGACATAAACACCCCCACCCCCCACTAACAATAGTTGTTGTATTTGGTACATAGGAAACCTCCTCCTCATCATCATCATCAAACCAGCTTCCGCTTACATAATAATGTTTATGGGGGTGTGTTTGCTGTTGGTGAGGCTACATTTCTCACCTCAATGGCTATCTGGTCATTTAGATGGTCATGTCTAGTTGTATACATGTCCTTGTATGAACACCGACCATTCAACACACTCCATTGCATTTGACAGTGTGTAAGATACAGAATGGGTAATGTTTTGCAGTGCACCAGAGTGCTACAACGTGTTTTTTAGATTTCTTTTAAGCACAATAGCACATTTCTGGTAAATGGGAAGGCGAGACAGTGGTCAGCATAGTCCAGCAGTGAGTTTTCCCTGCAGCCTTAGGCTTGACCTACCTGTGTGCCACACACACAGTTGTTCAATATGGCTTATCTGTCTTCCCACTAACATGCCATTCAGTAATATAAAATGAAGATAAATACTGGCCAGGGTCCAGTGTTTAGAACAATCTGCAGGGACATACAAGAATGAATGTAGTGTATGAAGAATGATTTGTTTTACATTACGTAATTAACATCAACTACTACTGAACAACAGGAATTATTCTAAACTTTCCTGTGTTTTCTGTGTTGCTTTCTTCACAGGGAAATGCACGAATAGTCACCATGCAGTATGTCCTGACCTGGGGTTTGTCTGAAGTTGGGAAGCAGCCTCAACTGGGAAGCACAAATGGGCTGTTCACCCAAGCCAACACTTTTAGAGTGAAACTGTGGTATCCAGTCACGACCATATTCTGTATCAGATTCAGCAATAGTCTGTCATTATGAAATGCTTTGTCTTGAAATCCATTTTCCTTACTTTATCCTGACACTTTTTTTGGAACCTTTAGATAGAAATGTATTGTGTGGAACAAACAAGTCTCACTGACTGTAGAATAACAAATCATGTCAGCTCTATTTATAACATTTCTATTGGCAACATTTGCCTACTGAAAGTGCCCCAGGAAATAGAGAGGTACAATCAGGGGTGTATTCATTACACAAATTCTATTGCAAAACGTTTAGTCTGTCACAAAATGTTTTGTAACAGAAACAGTTTACTGCCTATGCTGTTCAGTTCCATTTTGTTCTTAACTCCCTTTCCTCTACTACTACTTTTCCTAGCTTCCTTTCCTCGTTTCCTTTCCTATTGTTTCTGTGTTTCCTTTCCTTTTCTTCTTTCTCGGTTCCCTTTCATCATTTATTTTCCTCATATCCTAGCTCCCTTTCTTTCTTTTCTTTGCCATCTCCCTTTCCTTTCCTCCTTTTCTATTCTAGCTCCTCTACCTTTCCGAAATCCCTTTGCTTAGCCATTAGTGTTTTTGATATTAATATCTACTGTATTGATATGTTCAACACTATTTGGATTGGGATATTTTAAATTGCTATTACTTTTTTTTACATTTGTGAATGACGTATGCAAAGTGGCTGACTGTACATAAAAAAGCAATTTTATGTCAGTTCTAAATTTAAATTACACTTCAATTGTTGTGGCAATGAGGGATTCAAATAGTGATCAAATAAAATAAAAGTGTATTGGTCGCGTACACAGTTTTGTACGTCAAAGCATTTGGAATTTTACACCAGTGACAAAGTGTACACTACTATTTTCCCCAATGTAGTGATTTTTTTTTTTTTTTACTCAGCAAAAAAAGAAACATCCTCTCACTGTCAACACTGTGTTTATTTTCAGCAAACTTAAAATGTGTAAATATTTGTATGAACATAACAAGGTTCAACAACTGAGACATAAACTGAACAAGTTCCACAGACATGTGACTAACAGATATTGAATAATGTGTCCCTGAACAAAGGGGGGGTCAAAATCAAACAGTCAGTATGGTGTGACCACCAGCTGCATTAAGTACTGCAGTGCATCTCCTCCCCATGGACTCCACCAGATTTGCAAGTTCTTGCTGTGAGATGTTACCCCATTCTTCCACCAAGGCACCTGCAAGGTCCCGGACATTTCTGGGGGGAATGGCCCTAGCCCTCACCCTCCGATCCAACAGGTCCCAGAAGTGCTCAATGGGATTGAGATCCGGGCTCTTCGTTGGCCATGGCAGAACACTGACATTCCTGCCTTGCAGGAAATCACGCACAGATTGAGCAGTATGGCTGGTGGCATTGTCATGCTGGAGGGTCATGTCAGGATGAGCCTGCAGGAAGGGTACCACATGAGGGAGGAGGATGTCTTCACTGTAACGCACAGCATTGAGATTGCCTGCAATGACAACAAGCTCAGTCCAATGATGCTGTGACACACCGCCCCAGACCGTGACAGACCCTCCACCTCCAAATTGATCCCGCTCCAGAGTACAGGCCTCGGTGTAACGCTCATTCCTTTGACAATAAACGCGAATCTGACCATCACCCCATGTGAGACAATACTGCGACTCGTCAGTGAAGAGCACTTTGTGCCAGTCCTGTCTGGTCCAGCGATGGTGGGTTTGCACCCATAGGCGACGTTGTTGCCGGTGATGTCTGGTGAGGACCTGCCTTACAACAGGCCTACAAGCCCTCAGTCCAGCCTCTCTCAACCTATTGCGGACAGTCTGAGCACTGATGGAGGGATTGTGCGTTCCTGGTGTAACTCTGGCAGTTGTTGTTGCCACCCTGTACCTGTCCCGCAGGTGTGAATTTCAGGTGTACCGATCCTGTGCAGGTGTTGTTACACATGGTCTGCCACTGCTGCCCGTCCTGTCTTCCTGTAGAGCTGTCTTAGGCGTTTCACAGTACGGACATTGCAATTTATTGCCCTGGCCACATCTGCAGTCCTCATGCCTCCTTGCAGCGTGCCTAAGGCACGTTCACACAGATGAGCAGGGACCCTGGGCATCTATCTTTTGGTGCTTTTCCAAGCCAGTAGAAAGGCCTCTTTAGTGCCCTAAGTTTTCATAACTGTGACCTTAATTGCCTACCGTCTGTAAGCTGTTAGTGTCTTAACGACAGTTTCACAGGTGCATGTTCATTAATTGTTTATGGTTCATTGACAAGCATGGGAAACAGTGTTTAAACCCTTTACAATGAAGATCTGGGAAGTTATTTAGATTTTTATGAATTATCTTTGAAAGACAGGGTCCTGAAAAAGGGACGTTTCTTTTTTTGCTGAGTTTATTTATAAATTTTCAATATTTTATAACATATATAATGGCCTAGCCTACTGCTTGGGCTTATTAGTCACCCATGAATAATAAAAAAAAAATGCCTAAATGCCACTTGTAAATGTGCACTGGACATGTGTTAAGAACATGTGCAAAAATGACATTTGACACTTGAAAAAAGCATGTGAAATATGATCATTATGAGCGTTCAAATCACCTGTAAACGCACACTGAACAAGTGAAAAAAACACATGTTAAGAAAATCTACATTTGACACTTGAAAAAAGCAAGTGAAACATGATAATGACAAGTGTTGACTTGTTCCGGGTAAAACGATTTGAACCTTTTGGCTTTCCATAGGGGGAGAGCGACATTGCAAGCAGATCAGAGGGGGGTGCGTCGCTCAAGCAGGACCGAGGAGGAATCACAGCAGCCCCGGCTGGGACTGCCATACCCGACCCGCTGGATCCCCGGAGGAACAGAGAGAACACGTCGCCCAAGGGAGAGGAGCTCTGTTCAGGTAACAGTAAAACAACACCGCCTCATTTGCATTAGGGACCTCGCTGCAGATGCCGCTTTTGTAATCCGTGCAATACGAGTGACCGTGATTGAGGAGGTGATGGGAGGCGGGAACCGTAGTTGGAAGGAAAATATAGTAGGCTAGTCATGGGAGCTGCTGCCGCGGCTTGTGTTGTGTTCAAAGCAGGGTGCATATACGAGACATGATCCATTACCAACGGAGTTAGCCTATGCCTCGCCGTCCGTTGGGAGCATTGTTTGACCCGTCGCGTGCACTGCTGTGGATACCACGCGCGAAGGAAGTCTTTCAAGATGTGGTTATTAGCTAGGATCTGCTCTTTCCACAATTGGCAACAGAATAACAACATATTATCCCACAAAACAATAGACTACCGCTGCAACCTTGATTTCTAGCTACAATTTGCCACTACTGCTATAACCTTATTTTCTTATTTATGCCTTCCAGAAGGGCTTGCAGTAGAGTGGTGCTTATTTAATAATTTTGATATTTCAGGAGAATGCATTGCTAACTTGCTCCTTCTGATATGCGAGGACCAAGTTGAGAATTGTCTGGTTTTAAGACCAACACCCACACGGATACTGTCCTCTCCTTGCCCGACGACCCTAAATTTAATTCCGTTGCTCTATCGACTGCTAGTTGGCCGGAGCGATGTGGATGGATAGGTAGCTAGACAAGTTGTCTCCCATAGCTACCAGACGCAGCTGTGTCCAAATTATAGGCTCTTATTATTATCATTACGACCGTCTAAACCTTTAATCTTTCACCTAAACAGTTACACAGACTTGAGTAAATAGCCTACTGTTATAGGCAGACAAATGGTCAGATAGATCTAGGGCAGAACACTAACAGTCCATTGCGAAATGTAATGTCTACTATAGGCCTGACTGCCTTAAATTATGTCATATGCAATTTGTAAAACTATATGTAATCTGACCGATGTTGAATAACAACAAACTCCCTTGCTGATTCTTAAATGTAGGTCCATGTGACACAACTAATATAGCCTACTGGATGCTAACGCTCTCTCTCTCTCTCCTGTAAGAAGCCTTGTCTATCTGTCCCCCAATGCAGTTTCCCAACTTCAGTCATCGAGTACACCCAACAGTAGGCACAATATTTTTGTTGTGGCCCTGAACAAGCATACCTTGACAAGTTGAATCAGGTGTTTTTGTCTGGGGTTACAATTGGGCTCTTGGGGGTACTCAGGCACCGAGGTTGGGAAACACTGCCATAATGCACTCTTCTTTTGTTATGACTAATGCATCTGGCCTATAAAGGCCAGCCTATTAGTTATAGCCAATTATGATGCATGTAGGCTGATGGGTTAGGAGAGTGACGGAGGATGACGAAACGGAACGTTCATATGGAAATGAATTGTGTAGAGCGCAAATGATTGTCTGTCAGATAGAAATAGGGAATCGTGTCGTCTCTATTCATTCTATTTCCATATGCAACATTCAGGGCCCGGTTTCCCAAAAGCATCTTAAGGTCATGACTAGACGGATCCAGCTTTTGCCAATTGTATGTCATAATTATTATATATTGTTTTGCTAACCGTATCCCTTTTCTAACTTTAACTTAATTCTCCTAACATGCTACGTTATTATCCTGCTGCGTAAGTTATCCTCCCTGACGTTAATTTGACAAAAGCTGGATCCCTCCTAGGTTTAAGGCTAAGTTCATCGTTAGAACCTTCATAGGAGCATTGCTAAATCTCTGAGTTCTTTCCCAAAATCATCCTTACTAAAGTTGCACATGAAAACCCTTGTTATTTACCGACTTCCTCAGACCACTCGTAGAACAGCTAAGTTCGTCGTTAGATTAGTTTTTTCCCTACTGCTTCACTTTATATGTATTACCGCTAAACATAGAATCAATGTGCTAATCTGTCTCTCTGAGCACCTATAACTTCACAACGAAGTTGACTACAAATACAAAGTTGCCAATGTCTTTGCAATTGTTACAAACAAGCAAAGGACATAAATATGCTCCAAATAAAAACCGAGATGACTGCATTAAAAGATAAATAGCTTTACTACAGTATAGGCTTCATATTAATATTAAAATCAATTTCATGTTCATTCAATTAATTTTTATTTTTCTAGTTGGCTACTGTCTGTAACTTTTGTGTAGCCTGACAGGTGCGCAATGATGTGCCAGATCTTAATTTTATGCATTATTATAGGGTCTCAATATTTGCTGCCATAGGTGATAATATCTCTGTAGGAGCTGATCCGTTGTCATTATTGTGGAATAGTTCTAATGTTAAGGTAAGATTTGAATGGAGAAATGCAGCGCTGCAATCAGCTTTCTTTCGATCCTAGCGGTATCGATCTTATCAGTATCGATGCATTCCTCAACACACACACTTAGCGAATGTTCTCTCTGTGTGGTGTTTTGGGAAACACCGTTTAAATCTTCCGAGTTGCAGGACAGATGTATTGTTAAAACACTCGTAAGCCTTAGTTCCTTCGCTATCGGGAAACCGGGGCCTGAACGTTTCAGGTTCCTGAATACACCTCTGATGTCAGATGCATGGATCGGCCAGCCTCTAGCTTGCTAGAGGAGACTGCAGAGAGGAAGAAAGTATGGCATAATGCTGCTGGCTGGGATAGCCCTCCTCTTAACACATTCAGGAGGGGGTGAGGGGGAGGGGGAAGGCCCTGCCTGCCTGTGGTGCACCCCTCCACCAGCCAACCAGTGCAGGTATCCCCTCTTTCAGTTTTTTATCTGCACTACCACACAGGGAGATGGAGAGAGGCGTACCTCTCTCTTTTGCACTTTCTTTCTCTAAACTACCACACCAACAAAGAAAAAGAGGATCTCTTTCTCTCACGCTCACTTCTTTGTCTTTCTCTGCACTACTACACCACCAAAGAGAAAGAGGGAAATCTCTCTGTCTCTGTGTGTGTGTGTGTGTGTGTGTGTACAGTACTGTTCCCCCAGATCCATGGGTGTAATCAGGATGTTGGCAGAGCAGACTTAATCAGTCCTCATCCTAGAGACAATCACTTTGTCTGTGTCCTATCAGAAGACCAGACATGTGTCCCAAATGGCTCCCTATATATTGTACTACTATGGGCCCTGGTCAAAATGTCTGAATTGCATTATTATATTATTTGATACTCTTGTAGTCTCATTAAATGAACCCTTGCAATGACGAACCATATACTGACTGTCAATTTTTTATTTTCAGATGATTACTGATTTCCAAACTGACATGGAAATGTGTTGTACGTGTTGTCTGTAGTGTAATATCAAAATTCTGGATGATTCATATTGACTACAGAACTAGAAATGTCATACACTACATGACCAAAAGTATGTGGACACCTGCTCGTCAAACATATCATTCCAAAATCATGGCCATTAATAAGGAGTTGGTCTGCCCTTTGCTGAAATAACAGCCTCCACTTTTCTGGGAAGGGTCACTAGATGTTGGAACATAGCTGTGGGAACTTGCTTCCGGTCAGCAACAAGGGCATTAGTGAGGTCGGGCACTGATGTTTGGCGATTAGGCCTTGCTCGCATTCTGCGTTCCAATTCATCCCAAAGTTGTTCGATGGGGTTGAGGTCAGGGCTCTGTGCAGTTCAGTCAAGTTCTTCCACACCGATCTCGACAAACCATTTCTGTATGGACCTCGCTTTGTGCACAGGGGCATTGTCATGCTGAAAAAGGAAAGAGCCTTCCCCAAACTGTTGCCAAGAAGTTGTAAACACAGAATCGTCTAGTATGTATGAATGTATACTGTAGCATTAAGATTTCCCTTCACTGGAACTAAGGGGCCTAGCCTGAACCATGAAAAACAGCCCCAGACCATTATTACTCCTCCACCAAACTTTACAGTTGGTACAGGTAGCAGGGCAGGTAGCGTTCTCCTGGCATCCGCCAAGCCCAGATTCGTCTGTCGGACTACCAGATGGTGAAGCGTGATTCATCACTCCAGAGAACGCGTTTCCACTGCTCCAGAGTCCAATGGTGGTGAGCTCTAAACCACTCCAGCTGACACTTGGCATTGCACATGGTGATCTTAGGCTTGTGTGTGGCTGCTTGGCCATGGAAGCCAATTTCATGAAGCTACCGACGAACAGTTCTTGTGCTGACGTTGCTTCCAGAGGCACGTTCTCAGTAGTGAGTGTTGCAGATTATTTTTACGTGCTACGCGCTTCAGCACTCGGTAGTCCCATTCTGTGAGCTTGTGTGTCCTACCACTTTGCGGCTGAGCCGATGTTGTTCCTAGACGTTTCCACTTCACAATAACAGCACTTACTTTTGACCGCGGCAATTCTAGCAGGGCAGAAATTTGACAAACTGACTCTTTTGAAGGGTGGCATCCTATGACGGTGCCACGTTGAAAGTCACTGAGCTCTTCAGTATGGGCCATTCTACTGCCATTGTTTGTCTATGGAGATTGCATGGCTGTGTGCTCCATTTTATACAGCTGTCAGCAACGGGTGTGGCTGAAATAGCAGAATCCACTAATTTGAAGAAATATACACATACACTATACTGTATATAAAAATGTATCACCAACATATCCAAAACGGAGACAGGCCTACAGTATATGGTTCTCTGTTGCAAGGCTTAAATGGTACTTTGAAAAGCAATGTTTTTCTGTATGAAGAGTATTAGTATTAGCTAATTAGCCTTTTGGAGGCCCTGAGTGAGATTTTGCCATTGGGTGTAGAGAAAATGTTGCAGTTTTGAAGCATTTTGTAATTATTTTTTGCCCCTTTTCTCCCCAATTTTCGTGATATCCAATTGGTAGTTACAATCTTGTCTCATCGCTGCAACTCCCCAACGGGCTCGAGAGAGAGAGAGAGCCGTCCTCCGAAACATGACTCACCAAGCTGCGCTGCTTCTTAACACAATACTTGCTAAACCCGGAAGCCAGCCGCACAAATGTGTCGGAGGAATCACCATTCAACTCACGACTGAGGTCAGCTTGCAGGCGCCCGGCCCGCCACAAGGAGTCGCTAGAGCACAATGAGCTTAAGAAATCCCCCAAATAAAAATATTTATTGGTCTGATGTGATTAATAAGGAGCATCCAGACGATGCACTTGATGAATTTATGAAATTGCTTCTACCAATTATTGATAAACATGCACCTGTTAAGAAACGGACTGTTTGAACTTTAAGGGCTCCGTGGATTGATGAGGAATTGAAAAATTGTGTGGTTGAAATAGATGGGGCAAAAGGAGTGTCTAATAAATCTGGCTGCACATCGGACTGGTTGACTTACTGCAAATTGAGAAAATATGACAAAACTCAACAAAAAGGAGAAGAAACTGTATTATGAAGCCAAGGTCAATGGTATAAAGAATGATGGAAAAAACTTTGGAGTGCTTTAAATAAAATTATGGGCAGAAAGACATTCAACTCCATCTTTCATTGAATCAAATGGCTTATTCATCACAAAACTATTTGATGTTGCCAATTATTTTATTGATCACTTCATTGGCAAAGTGGGCAAACAATGAACAGTGAGCCATCATATTCATGCATAAAAAAAACAAGTAATGAAAGAAAAGTGTTGCAAGTTTTAATTTTGGACTGTTAGTGTGGGAGAAGGTGGACAAATTGTAATCGATCAGTAAGGACAAACCTGGCATTGACAACTTCGATGGAAAGCTACTGAGCATGGTAGCTGACTCTATAGCCACTCCTATCTGACATATTGTTCATCTGAGCCTAGAGGAAAGTCTTTGTCCTCACTCCTCAGGCCTAGAGGGAAGCCAAAGTAATTCCGCTACCCAAGAGAGGTAAAGCGGCCTTTACTGTTACTAACAGCAGACCTATCAGCTTGCTGCCAGCTCTTAGCAAACTGTTGGAGAAAAAATGTGTTTTAGCAAATACAATGCTATTTCTCTGTAAACCAATTAACAACAGACATTCAGCATGCTTATAGAGAAGGGCACTCAACATGTACTGCACTGACACAAACGACTGATGATTGGTTGTGATGGGTTCGGATTTCTAAACTTCTATTATTAATCATTAGTTATACTAGAGACATGAGTGTCATAGTCTGGTTTATACACCAGAAGTTGATGGGTGTATGTAGGAGGAATGTATATGGTAGAGGCAATAATGCATGGAATGTTCTAAGTGAAGGAAAGATGATCACATCTTGGCAGGCACAGATAAGGGTGGCGAGATGTGGTTTAGTGAGGAAGGGGGCCCAGGTCAGGTCACGTTAAGGGAGAAGGAACAGTTTATTGCCCGCGTCACTTCATTTCCTGCCTAGCAACAAAGATGTAATGTTTAGAGAGGAGGAGATTCCAACCCAAATTGTGGTGTATATGTACTACCACTGGTGGAACCATGTCTTTGTCTTATGCAGCTGTATTGACCCAATGGGTGAATAAACTTGGTTGGAGCTTTCATAGTGTCCGTCAATTTCTTACTCGGATATTTAGAGCCTAACAGTTGAAAGAAATGGATAATAAGAATATTGTGGGAGCTGTACTGTTAGATTTCAGTGCAGCCTTTGATATTATTGACCATATCCTGTTGTTGAAAAAACGTATGTGTTATGGCTTTTCAACCTCATGGATTCAGAGCTATTTATCTAATAGAACTCAAAGGGTTTTATTTAATGGAAACTTCTCTAATGTCAAACATATAAAATGTGGTGTACTGCAGGGCAGCTCTCTAGGCCCTCTACGCTTTTCTATTTTTACCAATGACCTGGCATTAACTTCTTGCCACTAGGGGGGTGCCATTTCGACATAGTACAAATTAGTTTCCAAATTGAGAGTACTGCCTCGTACTCAATTCTTGCTCATACAATATGCATATTATTATTACTATTGGATAGAAAACACTCTCTAGTTTCTAAAACCGTTTGAATTATGTCTGTAAGTGAAACAGAACTGGACTTAGAGCAATTCTCCTATGAGGATTTGAAAATGCTGAAATCTGCTCGCTGTTCCCAGACCTGTGTATAACTCTGACTGTCTTCTATTGGTTGAGATGCACTGCATACGCCTTCCCCTGGTTGTTAGCGAATAGGGAGACTTGAAATGAACTCTCTACGTAGTTCCCAAAGGTTATAAATTGCTTGGGAACGAGGTGGCTCATTCCTTTCACCTTCGCTCTGGCGCGTTGAGGACCTTGGGACGTTCTTTTGGAAACATCGGTTATAGATCTCAGACATTTCCGGCTGTGTTTTTATTCGATATAGGCTTTAAAGACATCATAATCTTGTTATTTTGAACCGAATTATATCAGTTTATGTCAGTATATTGCGATTTTCGGGTATTTATTTCCTTGGCGCTGTAGGAATTTGGGTATCTCTCTCTTTCGTGCTAATGTTTACTGCTAATTGCAACTCTGAAGACGACGTTCTCCAACCTAGCAACGATTCTTTTGGACAAAGGACACCTATCCCAAGATTCTGATGAGAGTTCATCGAAAAGTAAGAACTATTTATGCTGATAATTCATTGTTCTGTTGAAAAAAGTAAAATGCATGAGACGCCATTACTTGCAGTGTAGCCTTGCGTTATCGCAGCCTGTATTGCGCAGTAACGTTAATTTTAAAAATGTAATTCAGCGATTGCATTAAGAACTAATTTGTCTTTCAATTGCTGTCCAACCTGTATTTTTTTAGTCAAGTTTATGAATAGTTTTCGATAAGAATAGGTGCCGTTCCAAGATGGCGCCGGACAGATTGCTTGAGGTTTTGGACACTATTCTCAATGTATAAGCACGATTTGTGCCGCTAAATATGCACATTTTCGAACAAACTCTATATGAATTGTGTAATATGATGTTACAGGACTGTCATCTGAAGATTTCTGAGAAGGTTAGTGAAAAAATTAATATATTTTGGTGGTTTATACGTTATAGCTATTTTTGCCTTGAATCAATGCTGGTGTGATGTTCGCTATTGTGCTAAGCTAATATAACGCTATATTGTGTTTTCGCTGTAAAACACTTAGAAAATCTGAAATATTGTCTTGATTCACAAGATCTGTGTCTTTCATCTGCTGCACGCTGTGTATTTTTAAGAAATGTTTTATGATGAGTAATTAGCTAATACACGATGGTCTCTGTAGTTATTCTAGTCGTGTTAGTGAGAGTTGTGATGGGGGCTGCAATGGTAAACTATGATTTATACCTGAAATATGCACATTTTTCTAACAAAACCTATGCTATTCAATAAATATGTTATCAGACTGTCATCTGATGAGGTTGTTTCTTGGTTAGTGGCTATTTATATCTTTATTTGGTCGAATTTGTGATAGCTGCTGATGGAGTAAAAAAAATGGTGGAGTATGGAACTGGTGTCTTTTGCTAACGTGGTTAGCTAATAGATTTACATATTGTGTCTTCCCTGTAAAACATTTTAAAAATCAGAAATGATGGCTTTATTCACAAGATGTGTATCTTTCATTTGGTGTCTTGGACTTTTTATTATATGATATCCCTGTGGCTTTAGGCTAGGCTATGCTAGTCAGCTTTTGTGATGGGGGGGATCCCGGATCCGGGTTTGGTAGGCGTTAGAGGTTAAACAAAGCATTTGTGTCCATGTATGCTGATGATTCACCAATATATGCATCAGCAACCACAACTAATGAAGTCACTGAAACCCTTAACAAAGAGTTGCAGTCTTTTGGAATAGGTGGCCAGTAATAAACTGGTCCTGAACTCCTCTAAAACTAAGAGCATTGTATTTGGTACAAATCATTCCCTAAATTCTAGATCTCAGCTGAATCTGGTAATGAATGGAGTGGCTGTTGAAAAGTTCAAGAGACTAAACTACTTGGTGCTACCTTAGATTTTAAACTGTCATGGTCAAAACATATTGATTCAATGCTTGTAAAGATGGGGAGAGGTCTGTCCGTAATAAAGAGATTCTCTGCTTTTTTGACACCACACTCCAAAAAGCTAGTTTTGTCTTATCTTTGTTATTGTCCAGTCTTGTGGTCGAGTGCTGCAAGGAAAGACCTAGTTAAGCTGGACCAGAACAGAGTGCCATGTCATGCTCTTTATTGTAATCAGAGGGCTGATATAAATACTATGCATGCCAGTCTCTCTTGGCTGAGAGTTGAGGAGAGAATGACTGCATCACTTATTTTTATAAGAACCATTAATGAGTTGAAAATCCCAAATTGTTTGCATAGTAACTTACACACATCACTTACACACACACACCCCACCAGACATGCCACCAGGGGTCTTTTCACAGTCCCCAAATCCAGAACAAATTCAAGAAAGCGTACAGTATTATATAGAGACATTTATTACAAGAACAGCAAACCTGTTTAAAAAATGTGTCCTTAAGCTGTTCCTGTCTATTAATGGTCTGTATTATGTCATGTTTCATGTTTTGTGTGGACCCCAGGAAGAGTTGCAACAGCTAATGGGGATCCTAATAAAATAGTGGCGCCTCAGGACTGTGATGCAGAGCCTTAGACCTCTGCGCCACCTGGGATGCCCTTAAAGCATATTTTACCGTAGGTATGAGCTACTTTTCTGAATATGCAAAAACCCACCACTTTTGTGCGTGGTTTAAGAGATCTATTTTAATGTAATCTGACCATCGCTTACCTGGAGTTAGATAAACAGCATTGGCACTTGGAACCGATGCTGTGGTCAGATGATATGAAAATAAAGCTCTTTAGCCACACATGCCAGTGGTGGGTTTGGCATTAAAAAAACAGAAGCATATACAAAGTATCTCATACCTATGGTAAAATATGGTGGTGGATCTTAGATGTTATTGGGTTATTTTGCTTCCACTGCTCCTGGGGCCCTTGTTAAGTTCAATGGCATCTTGAACTTTACCAAGACCCTGGACATTTTAGCCAAAACCTGGTTGCAAGTGGACCTTCCAGCAAGACAATAACCCCAAGCACTAATCAAAATAAATGGTTAATTGACCAAAAAAATAAAATGTTTACAATGGCCAGCTGTCTCCGGACTTTAACCCCATTGAAAACCTGTGGTTTGAATTGGGGAGGGCAGTCCATAAGAGCAGACAAATGATATCAAGGATCTCGAAGGCTTCTGTATGGAGGAATGGTCTGAGCCCTCCCATCGTGTTTTCCAGTCTCATAAAACATGTTATTAAAAGGCTCAGTGTCGTAATCCTCGCAAGGGGAGGGTAATACAGTATTGAATACAGTGGTGCCAATAAGTTTGACCTCTCCCCCCCACTTTTTTTTTCTTACTTGTTAAACAAAATGTCTTTCTCTGAGCATTTGTATTAGTATAAAATAATATAATTTCCCGATTTTTCTTTTAGCATACAATATATAATATTTGTATTTATTTTATACAGTCTTTTTTGCTCATCTTTATCAAGGGTGCCAGTAATTATGGACCTGACTGTATATGTTATAAAGACATTCATAGTAGTCTCGCCAAGCAGGTCTCGTCATCACAGAGGTGAGAGGATGGTACTGTCTGACTTAGAGATGGTGACCAGTTCTTCAGTACTGCTGGTATGCATTTGATTTGAGACAACAAATATGGCGTCAATTGTTGATCATCACCTTTGTGCACTGATTCATTATGTCATTGTCATGTGGCTTGTTCTGAGTGAGATGGATTGGAACTACACTGAACAAAAATATGAACGCAAATGTAAAGTGTTGGTCCAATGTTTCATGAGCTGAAATAAAACATCCCAGAAATGTTCAATGTGCACATAAAGCTTAGTTCTCCAAAATAACGTGCACAGATTTGTTTACATCCCTGTTAGTTAGCATTTCTGCTTTGCTAAGATAATCCATCCATCATTGACCTGACTGCAGCTGAGTGTCGTAACCTTCGATGGCCACTGGCACGCTGGAGAAGTGTGCTCTTCACAGATGTATCCTGGTTTCAACTGTACCGGGCAGATTGCAGACAGCGGTTTGCTGATGTCAATGTTGTGAACAGAGTGCCCCATGGTGGGGTTATGGTATGAGCATGCATAAGCTACGGACAATGAACACAATTGCATTTTAACGATGGCAATTTGAATGCACAGAGGTACCGTGACAAGATCCTGAGGCCCATTGTCGTGGTATTCATCCGCCGCCATCACCTCATGTTTCAGCATGATAATGTGCGGCCCCATGTCGCAAGGATCTGTCCACAATTCCTGGAAGCTGAAAATGTCCCAGTTCTGGCCTGCATACTCACCAGACATGTCAACCATTGAGCATGTTTGGGATGCTCGTCATAGACTTGTACAACAACGTGTTCCAGTTTCCGCCAATTTCCAGCAACTTTGCACAGCTGTTGAAAGGGAGTGGGACAACATTCCACAAGCCACAATCAACATCCTGATCAACTCTATGCGAAGGAGATTTGTCGCACTGCATGAGGCAAATGGTGGTCACACCAGATACTGACTGGTTTTCTCATCCACGCCCCTACTTTTTGTGTGTGTGACAAACGGATGCATATCTGTATTCCCAGTCATGTGATGTCCATAGATTAAGGGCCTAATTTATTTATTTCAATTGACTGAGTTCCTTATATTCTTTTAAATTCTTGCATGTTGCGTTTTATATTTTTGTTCAGTGTAGATTATAATTGTACATGAACTACAAGATTGAGCTCAGGTGCATCCTGTTTCCATTAATCATCATTGAGATGTTTCTACAATTTGATTGGAGTCCACCTGTGGTAAATTCAATTGATTAGACAAACGGTCCCACAGTTGACCAGGCATGTCGCAGAAAAAAACCAAGCCATGAGGTCGAAGGAATTGTCTGTAGAGCTCCGAGACAGGATTGTGTCGAGGCACAGATCTGGGAAGAGTACCATAAAATGTCTGCAGCGTTGAAGGTCCCCAAGAACACAGTGGCCTCCATCATTCTTAAATGGAAGAAGTTTGGAACCACCAAGAACTCTTCCTAGTGCTGGCTGCCCGGCCAAACTGAGCAATCGGGGGAGAAGGGCCTTGGTCAGGGAGGTGACCAAGAACCCGATGGTCACTCTGACAGAGCTCCAGAGTTCCTCTGTGGAGATGAGAGAACCTTCCAGAAGGACAACCATCTCTGCAGCTCTCCACCAATCAGGCCTTTATGGTATAGTGGCCAGACGGAAGCCACTCCTCAGTAAAAGGCACATGACAGTCCGCTTGGAGTTTGCCAAAAGGCACATAAAGACTCTCAGACCATGAGAAACAAGATTCTCTGTTCTGATGAAACCAAGATTGAACTCTTTGGCCTGAATGCCAAGCTTCACGTCTGGAAGAAAACCTGGCACCATCCCTATGGTGAAGCGTGGTGGTGGCAGCATCATGCTGTGGGGATGTTCTTCAACGGCAGGGAATGGGAGACTAGTCAGGATCGAGGCAAAGATGAATGGAGCAAAGTACAGAGAGATGCTTGATGAAAACCTGCTCCAGAGTGCTCAGGACCTCAGACTTGGGTGAAGTTTCAACAGGACAATGACCTTAAGCATGCTGCCAAGACAGCACAGGAGTAGCTTCCGGACAAGTCTGTGAATGTCCTTGAGTGGCCCTTCCAGAGCCCGGACTTGAACCCGAGACCTGAAAATAGCTGTGCAGCGACGCTCCCCATCTAACCTGACAGAGGTTGAGAGGATCTGCAGAGAAGAATGGGAGAAACTCCCCAAATATAGGTGTGCCAAGCTTGTAGCGTCATACCCAAAAAGAATCGAGGCTGTAATCGCTGCCAAAGGTGCTTCAATAAAGTACTTAGTAAAGGGTCATGAATAGTTATGTGAATGTGAAATTTCTATTTTTATTTTTTTGTATTTTTTTAATAAAAACTGTTTTTGCTTTGTCATTATGGGGTGCTGTGTGTAGATTAATCCATTTTAGAATAAGGCTGTAATGTAACAAAATGTGGGAAAAGTCAAGGGGTCTGAATACTTTCTGAGAGCACTGTATTTTACAGCAAATGTCATGATGAAATAATGAAAGTATAATCAAATTGCCACGAAGAGGAGCATTGGCGACCTTTAGAAAATGTAATAAATTGAAAATGAGTAATTCATTTCAGAAAAATAACTTGCTTTTCTATTATCCACCTGGACATTTCCAATGATGACATTTATATAAAACGTGTTGATTAATTAATGATTAAGTAAATGATGTGATGAATATATTATTTTTATGCAACGACAAGGTAAACTAACCATTTCATTGATGTAAATGCTTCAGGTGACGAGGTCACACAACACAGACAGGCAGGTGTGGAGACTGGGACAAGTCTCTATAGGATCAGAAGAAGAAAGAAAGATCTAAGGATTCATAATAGCAGGATCTAACCCAACTTGCATCTTGTTAGTCTCATTTAAAGAGTGAATACAAATGTATTGTGGATTAAAATAGATTTGTTAAGGTGACTAGACCTCTAATTCACACACAGAACTAGAAAATATTTCCTGAAGAAAATGTGTGCTTGCTTTAGTTGTCAACGTGTTTTATAGTAGTGGAAGAAGATGGCACACTAATGACCTGCTCCGATGGTAGTGTCTGACAATACCTTGTAGACTATCCAGTAAAACCACACTTGTTACAATAGGCTACAAAGTAAAGCTAATGATGCTAATATTTTTGAATAGTAACATGTTTATTATGCCTACCATTAGCCTGTAAACCTATTATTCAAATTCATAAACTTCTCTCCAATCAATTACATTTAAGCGGTTGGCATATTAGCTGTTGATTGCTGCTAAACCAAATACATGACCGTGTGTATGTTCTCAAACCTCACCCCCGAGCTCTGGCCATCGACCCATTTGTGCTCGTCTTGCATGGAAGAGAGTGGGCGTGTGCCCGCATGTGGGTTTTCCCTCTGCAGTCTCGATCGAGACTGGTCTGCACCATCTGTGTCATGTTTTGACTCCAACTGCAACCTCTTTATTTCTCCACGTATTCAGCTGATAAATGCAATCAGTGTCTGAATTGAATCAGCCCTCTTCATCAATATTAGGGGTAGGCTATTTATTTTATTATGACAATATCAAATGTCGCATTTATCCATCTGAATAGGCTACTGATGGCAGCTATTGAGGGAAAACCCAATAGTTAGCCTCTGAAATGGTGGTGATGGCCTCCATTTGAAGTAGATTTGTACCAGATGAGAACACCTCTGTAAAGCAAAGTTGATTATGAGAGAATAGGAGTGTTGATCTAGGATACGGTTCCCCCTGTGCATGTGATCTTATTAACTGGGATTTAAAAGCCAAAATGTCTCCTAAATCAGCACTCCTACTCTGGAAGCGCTTGATAAATACGGGCCCATTCCTAGTAGGTGGTAGGCTTTTGGAAATGTCCCCAGCTCTGAGAGCATATGGCACTATAAGTCCATATGCTGTCCATAAGGTTGTGTCCCAAATGGCACCCAATTCCCTATAAAGTGTACTACTTTTGACCAGGGCCGATAGGAACTATAGAAAATAGTGTGCCATTTAGTATGCACCCTGTGAGTCCATATTAATAAATGGAGAAAAGCAGAATGTGGACATGAATAATTCACTGGTTTAACGGTCGGATCTCGAAGTTGGGAGCTTTGAATGACAGCCAGCAGCTTAGGTGTTGTGCAACTTCTTTGTCAGTTTAGGCCCTATTCCTTTTACTGCCTTCAGTTATTGTCTAGGCTGGGTTACTACTATAGCCTATAGGCAGACGTCATGTGTGTAGGCTACTGTAGTTCAAATGTCTAGCCAAAATGTTAATCAGAAAATAGGGTTGGCAGTAGGGTGTGTGTCCGTGTCTGCGTATGCGTGTTACATGTGTGTTTACTGTTGTATCATTTCCTGGTTGGGTTTAAATTAAAGTGATTCCTTATACCTTTGGAAGATGATGTATACTGTACGTCCCTTGATACACATTTTTACCTCACTCGTCCAAGTTAATATGATTTTAAACCTTTTTAGAGATTTGATTTGGCATTCCTCCATTTTCTGTGATCTCATGTTGCCGGAGACCACTTCAAGATAACTTTTTTGTTTAATAAAATGCCATAAGGTGTAAAGAATTTAGTTTTAATGGCCGTATTTCATTTTGATTCAATGTTGACTTTCATGTGCTTCTGTTGCATTACATGTCCATGTCAGAAAAAGATGTTGAAAGAAGACCAAATGTTATGCGTTTGCCTTTGAATATGTCAAAGCAGGTCAGACTGAGCTTAGAGGAGTAGGGTAAAGTTGCCCCCTAGACGCTGATCTTAGGTAAGTTTAGCATTTTCCCCACTAATGGTTAAGGTTAGAATTGGGAGATAGGAAGCTGATCCTGAGTCTGTATCTAGGGGAATCTTCACCCTGGAGCAAAATTTGAGGCTAATAACCTAAAGGATAGGGGGAAGTATATACTGTTTGGTCTATGTGCTTCTGTATTCTACTTCCATTCTTCTCATCGTGTGTCTTTTAATCTTGCTGTTTGTGTTTCTGGTTCATTTCTGGCAGTTATTGAAGTGTGTGGTGTGGTGTTTGGTCTAAAGTTTGCCTCTAAAAGGCTTCTGCCATCCATCTTTTCCATGCTCCTGTGGAGAACGATCTGTCTGTGATTCAGTTTTTCTTGTGTATTCCTGGCACATTTGAGACTGACAGTCAACATCAGACAGAGACAATGTTACATGCTTAAAAAGACAAGTAGCCTAACTACCCCCACACACACACACACACACACACTCCTCTTCCCATTCTGGCCCTCCATAAGATCTCATTACTTGTCCTCTTCCCCACAGGCAAAAGAACAGTGTGTTTTCTTGAACCTAGTTGCCATGCAGAAAATCCTTCCCATTGGTTTATTTCCCAATGGCCTTTTAGATTTTGTTGTATGATTAAAGCCGATTTTAAAAAGATAAAGAATCCAGCTGTGTAGCTAATTGATATCAGGGCTGGGGTCAATTCGAATTGAAACAGTAAATTCAGGAAGTAAACTTAAATAACTATTTTTTTTAAATAATGAAAAAACACCATCTTCTTTCAATGAGTTGTCAATAAACTGAGGAGTAGAAGCTATTTATTTCAAAAGTTTATTTCAAATTGCAAAAGTGATTAAAATCACTTCCTGAATTGACTGCCTTCAATTCGAATTGACCCCAGCCTTGACAGATTTGCCTTTTGATTAGTCAACTCATTCCATGTAAGCCTGTTGGACCTGTGTGTACTGTGTAGGCAATTTGGCAGCCATTTTCTGTCATCACAGGCCAGTAGAAAATCATAAGTTTCAAATTAACCTAGAACAAAACATCCTTCTTGGTGTCTATGGTGATGGAGATTTGTTAAGTTCTTGGTCTCCTGTCACATCGTATGGCGAGGTCATCAACAGCTCGTTGATTTGTGGCTCCAAAAAGATTGGCTTGTTCCCTCAACAGCTCTGTCCCTCTGTATCTCTCTGTCTCTCTCTCACCTTGTCTCTCTCGCTCTCAATTCAGTTCAAATGGGCTTTATTGGCATAAAAAACGTGCAAAAGCAAGTGAAATCAAATCTTTTTTTTATTTCTATATATAGCCCTTCGTACATCAGCTGATATCTCAATGTGCTGTACAGAAACCCAGCCTAAAACCCCAAACAGCAAGCAATGCAGGTGTAGAAGCACGGTGGCTAGGAAAAACTCCCTAGAAAGGCCAAAACCTAGGAAGAAACCTAGAGAGGAACCAGGCTATGAGGGGTGGCCAGTCCTCTTCTGGCTGTGCCGGGTGGAGATTATAACAGAACATGGCCAAGATGTTCAAATGTTCATAAATGACCAGCATGGTCAAATAATAATAATCACAGTAGTTGTCGAGGGTGCAGCAAGTCAGCACCTCAGGAGTAAATGTCAGTTGGCTTTTCATAGCCGATCATTAAGAGTATCTCTACCGCTCCTGCGGTCTCTAGAGAGAGTTGAAAACAGCAGGTCTGGGACAGGTAGCACGTCCGGTGAACAGGTCAGGGTTCCATAGCCGCAGGCAGAACAGTTGAAACTGGAGCAGCAGCACGGCCAGGTGGACTGGGGACAGCAAGGAGTCATCATGCCAGGTAGTTCTGCGGCATGGTCCTAGGGCTCAGGTCCTCCGAGAGAGAGAAAGAAAGAGAGAATTAGAGAGAGCATACTTAAATTCACACAGGACACCGGATAAGACAGGAGAAGTACTCCAGATATAACAAACTGACCCTAGCCCCCCGACACATAAACTACTGCAGCATAAATACTGGAGGCTGAGACGGGAGGGGTCAGGAGACACTGTGGCCCCATCCGATGATACCCCCGGACAGGACCAAACAGGAAGGATATAACCCCACCCACTTTGCCAAAGCACAGCCCCCACACCACGAGAGGGATATCTTCAACCACCAACTTACCATCCTGAGACAAGGCCGAGTATAGCCCACAAAGATCTCCGCCACGGCACAACCCAAGGGGGGCGCCAACCCAGACAGGAAGATCACGTCAGTGACTCATCCCACTCAGGTGACGCACCCCTCCTAGGGACGGCATGAAAGAGCACCAGTAAGCCAGTGACTCAGCCCCTGTAATAGGGTTAGAGGCAGAGAATCCCAGTGGAGAGAGGGGAACCGGCCAGGCAGAGACAGCAAGGGCGGTTCGTTGCTCCAGAGCCTTTCCGTTCACCTTCACACTCCTGGGCCAGACTACACTCAATCATATGACCCACTGAAGAGATGAGTCTTCAGTAAAGACTTAAAAGTTGAGACCGAGTCTGCGTCTCTCACATGGGTAGGCAGACCATTCCATAAAAATGGAGCTCTATAGGAGAAAGCCCTGCCTCCAGCTGTTTGCTTAGAAATTCTTGGGACAATTAGGAGGCCTGCGTCTTGTGACCGTAGCGTACGTGTAGGTATGTACGGCAGGACCAAATCGGAAAGATAGGTAGGAGCAAGCCGATGTAATGCTTTGTAGGTTAGCAGTAAAACCTTGAAATCAGCCCTTGCCTTAACAGGAAGACAGTGTAGGGAGACTAGCACTGGAGTATTATGATCAAATTTTATGGTTCTAGTCAGGATTCTAGCAGCCGTATTTAGCACTAACTGAAGTTTATTTAGTGCTTTATCCGGGTAGCCGGAAAGTAGAGCATTGCAGTAGTCTAACCTAGAAGTAACAAAAGCATGGATTCATTTTTCTGCATCATTTTTGGACAGAAAGTTTCTGATTTTTGCAATGTTACGTAGATGGAAAAAAGCTGTCCTTGAAACAGTCTTGATATGTTCGTCAAAAGAGAGATCAGGGTCCAGAGTAACGCCGAGGTCCTTCACAGTTTTATTTGAGACGACTTTACAACCATCAAGATTAGTTGTCAGATTCAACAGAAGATCTCTTTGTTTCTTGGGACCTAGAACAAGCGTCTCTGTTTTGTCCGAGTTTAAAAGTAGAACGTTTTCAGCCATCCACTTCCTTATGTCTGAAACACAGGCTTCTAGCGAGGGCAATTTTGGGGCTTCACCATGTTTCATTGAAATGTACAGCTGTGTGTCATCCGCATAGCAGTGAAAGTTAACATTATGTTTTCGAATGACATCCCCAAGAGGTAAAATATATAGTGAAAACAATAGCGGTCCTAAAACGGAACCTTGAGGAACACCGAAATGTAGAGTTGATTTGTCAGAGGACAAACCATTCACAGAGACAAACTGATATCTTTCCGACAGATAAGATCTAAACCAGGCCAGAACTTGTCCGTGTAGACCAATTTGGGTTTCCAATCTCTCCAAAATAATGTGGTGATTGATGGTATCAAGGGCAGCACTAAGGTCTAGGAGCACGAGGACAGATGCAGAGCCTCGGTCTGACGCCATTAAAAGGTAATTTACCACCTTCACAAGTGCAGTCTCAGTGCTATGATGGGGTCTAAAACCAGACTGAAGCATTTCGTGTACATTGTTTGTCTTCAGGAAGGCAGTGAGTTGCGGTGCAACAGCTTAATAAACAATATACAAAAGCGAGAAGACACAAAACAACAAAAACAACAATTAGAATTGAACAGTAAATATTGCACTCAAAAATGTTTAAACAATATGCACATTTAAAGTGTTATTATTAGCTATGTACAGTGTTAGCAATGTGCAAGTAGTAGTACAAATAGTAAGGGAAGATAGATAAACAGTTATATATTAGTGGTATTTACAAAGTTGTTTGTGCTCCACTGGTTGCCCTTTTCTCATGGCAACGAGCCACAAATCTTGCTGCTGTGATTGCATACTGCGGTATTTCGCCTAACAGATATTGAGTTTATCAATGTTTGATTTGTTTTCAAATTCTTTGTGGGTCTGTGTGATCTGTGGGAAATATGTGTCTCTAATGTGGTCATACATTTGGCAGGAGGTTAAGAAGTGCAGCTTGGGGCCCATAGGCAGACCTGCCCCCCCCCCCCCATTCTTCCCAAACAGACTCCCCTTCTGTGTCTAGGATGAACAATTCATCTCTGTGGCTGGGCAGGTGGTGTCGTCCCAGCTTGAGTCCGGAACCTTGGTTCTACTCCACACATCTCACCGGTCTTCTTATCAATCAGGAGAGGCCTTGAGATTAGGGAGTCAGTACACTACATAATTGCTCTTCTCATACACAGGATAAACACATATTTCTATTTTAACAAATGTGCCAATTATTCATACTAAGATAATATAATGATATGAAACATATTGAGAAAATATGATAAAAACATTAAGATATAAGACAGTGCTATAGGACACTAATGTATGATTTATCAGCTCTAACACATGGCTCCTATCCCACCCTGTTGACTTTCCTGCCGACCAAATACCATTGCACATACAGTACCAGTCAAAACTTTGGACACACCTACTCATTCAAGGGTTTTTCTTTATTTTGACTATTTTCTACATCGTAGAGTAATAGGGAAGACATCAAAACTATGAAATAACACATATGTAATCATGTAGTAAACAAAAAAGTTAACAAATCAAAATAGATTTTAGATTCTTCAAAGTAGCCAGCCTTTGCCTTGACAGCTTTGCACACTCTTGCCATTCTCTCAACCAGCTTCACCCGGAATGCTTTTCCAACAGTCTTGAAGGAGTTCCCACATATGCTGAGCACTTGTTGGCTGCTTTTCCTTCACTCTGCGGTCCAACTCATCCCAAACCATCTTAATTTGGTTGAGGTCGGGGGATTGGGGAGGCCAGGTCATCTGATGCACCACTCCATCACTCTCCTTCTTGGTCAAATAGCCCCTACACAGCCTGGATGTGTGTTGGGTCATTGTCCTGTTGGAAAAACAAATGATAGTCCCACTAAGCGCAAACTAGATGAGATGTTGTATCGCTGCAGAATGCTGTGGTAGCCATGCTGCTTAAGTTTGCCTTGAATTCTAAATAAATCACTGACAGTATCACCAGCAAAGCACCATCACACCTCCTCCATGCTTCTCGGTGGGAACCACACACGCGGAGATCATCCGTTCACCTACTCTGCGTCTCACTAAGACCAAAGGACAGATTTCCACCGGTCTAATGTCCATTGCTTGTGTTTCTTGACCCAAGCAAGTCTCTTCTTATTGGAGTTCTTTAGTAGTGGTTTCTTTGCAGCAATTTGACCATGAAGGCCTGATTCACGCAGTCTCCTCTGAACAGTTGATCTTGTGATGTGTCTGTTACTTGAACTCTGAAGCATTTATTTGGGCTGCAATTTCTGAGGCTGGTAACTCTAATGAACTTATCTTCTGCAGCAAAGGTAACTCTGGGTCTTCCTTTCCTGTGGCGGTCCTCATGAAAGCCAGTACCATCATAGCGCTTGATGGTTTTTGCAACTGCACTTGAAGAAACGTTCAAAGTTCTTGAAATGTTTCGTATTAACTGGCCTTCATGACTTAATGATGGACTGTCGTTTCTCTTTGCTTATTTGAGCTGTTCCTGCCATAATATGGACTTGGTCTTTTATCTTTTCACGGCTATCTTCTGTATACCACTCTTACCTTGGCACAACACAATTGATTGGCTCATTAAGAAGGAAAGAAATTCCACAAATACATTTTTAACAAGGCACACCTGTTAATTGATATGGATTACAGGTGACTACCTCATTGAAGCTGGTTGAGAGAATGCCAAGAATATGCAAAGCTGTCGTCAAGGCAAAGGGTGGCTACTTTTGAAGAATCTCAATTTGTTTAATTTTTTTTGTTTACTACATGATTCCATATGTGATATTTCATAGTTTTGATATCTTCACTGTTCTAAAATGTAGAAAATAGTAAAAATTAAGAAACGCCCTTGAATGAGTAGGTGTGTCTAAACTTTTGGCTGGTACTGCAGATCATTCCATCTAACCCATAAAACATTCATCAATACTGCTAAGCCACTTACAGTTTTAATTATAAACATACGAAAACGTGCTCAAGTAAATCTGTCACTTTCCAACAATAGTCAAGGATTTTCTTAATTTTGGGTCAGTCACTGTGGTCAGGTATTTCTGCCACTGTGTACTCTCTGTTTGGGGCCAGATAGCATTCCTATTTGCTCTGTTTTTTGGTTGATTCTTTCCATTGTCTGTAGTTATCTTTTTGCTTTCTCATTTGGTTGGATCTAATTGTGTTGCTGTCCCGGAGCTCTGTGGGGTCTGTTTGTGTTTGTGAACAAAGAACCAGCTGGCTGAGGGGACTCTTCTCTATGTTAATCTCTCTGTAGGTGAGGGCCTTGTGGTTGAATGTGTGGGCATCACTTCCTTTTAGGTGGTTGTAAAATTTAACTGCTCTTTTCTGGTTTTGATAACTAGCGGTTATAGTCCTAATTCTGCTCTGCATGCATTGTTTGAGGTTTTGCGTTGTACACAACGTATATTTTTGCAGAATTGTGCGTACAGTCTCAATTGGGTGTTTGTGCCATTAGTGCGTTCTTGGTTTGTCTGGCTCTCTCGCTCTGTGTGTGTCTGTCTGAAGTTTTGTTTCTAATTGTTCCTAATTGACCTCAAAATACTTAATATTTGCTAATGTTGTCTACCCAACACCATTCTTTTGTAGCTGCAAAGATGTTTCTGCTCTGTTTTTATGGACTCTGTTTACAATGGTGCTTGAGGCACAGCTGTCAGTCAGGCTGTCAGTCCATTTGTGATATACAGTGCATTCGGAAAGTTTTCAGACCCCTTGACTTTTTCCAAATTTTGTTATGTTAATCAATCTAAAAAACAATACCCCATAATGACAAAGCGAAACGTTTTTTTGAAATTTTAGCAAATTTATTGACAATAAAAAAACATACCTTACTTACATATGTATTCAGACCTTTTGCTATGAGACTCGAAATTGAGTTCAGGTGCATCTTATTTCCAATGATCGTCCTTGAGAGTCCACCTGTGGTAAATTCAATTGATTGGATATGACTTGGAAAGACACACAGAGCGCCCAGACAGGATTGTGTCGAGGCATAGATCTGGGGAAGGCTACCAAAACATTTCTACAGCATTGAAGGTCCCCAAGAACACAGTGGCCTCCATCATTCTTAAATGGAAGTAGTTTGGAACCACCAAGACTCTTTCTAGAGCTGGCCGCCCCGGCCAAATTGAGCAATCGGGGGAGAAGGGCCTTGGTCAGCGTTGGAGGTGACCAAGAACCCGATGGTCACTCTGACAGAGCTCCAGAGTTCCTCTGTGGAGATGGGAGAAACTTCCAGAAGGACAACCATCTCTGCAGTACTCCACCAATCAGGCCTTTATGGTAGAGTTTCCAGACGGAAGCCACTCCTCAGTAAAAGGCACGACAGCCCATTTGGACTTTGCCAAAAGGCACCTAAAGGACTCTGACAATGAGAAACAAGATTCTCTGGTCTGATGAAACCAAGGCTGTACTCTTTGGCCTGAATGCCAAGCGTCACATCTGGAGGAAACCTGGCACCATCCCTACGGTGAAGCATGGTGGTGGCAGCATCATGCTGTGGGGATGTTTTGCAGAGGCAGGGACTGGGAGACTAGTCAGGATCGAGGAAAAGATGAACGGAGCAAAGTAGAGAGAGATCCTTGATGAAACCTGCTCCAGATCACTCAGGACCTCAGACTGGGGTGAAGATTCACTTTCCTACAGGACACCGACTCTAAGCACACATCCAAGACAACGCAGGAGTTGCTTCGGGACAAGTCTCTGAATGTCCTTGACTTTACCAGCCAGAGCCCGGACTTAAACCCGATCGAACATCTCTGGAGAGACCTGAAAATAGCTGTGCAGCAACGCTCCCCATCCAACCTGACAGAGTTTGAGAGGATCTGCAGAGAATAATGGGAGAAACTCCCCAAATACAGGTGTGCCAAGCTTGTAGCTTCATACCCAAGAACACTCAAGGCTGTAATTGCTGCCAAAGGTGCTTCAACAAATTGCTGAGTACATCGTCTTTCTATTTTTTATTAATTTGCAAATATTTCCCAAAAACTTTTTTTGCTTTGTAATTATGGGGTATTGTGTGTAGATTGATGAGGATGGAAAAAACAACTTAATCCATTTTAGAATAAGGCTGTAACAAAATGTGGAAAAAGTCAAGGGTCTGAATACTTTCCAAATGCACTGTATAGTAGGCTAAATTGTATTTTACTTTTAGTTTGCTCTGAGCTTAAAGCAATGGTGGAAGTTGGATACACTTTTTCCAACCACAGACATTTGGTAGAAACACCCAATTCTGAATTGAATGTCCAATAGTATTTGTCAATAGTGTAGCCTACCCAAATAAGGTTAAAAAAAATTAAACTGACACATGCTAATCTTCAAGGATATCAGATACTTGTTGCTAGGAGGTCAGTTCCAGGTCACTAACAGAGCCCCCTGTCTTTTGTGTCTGGTCCGTACAGGCTGTAGGATGTTCTCGTCAGTGAAGGCCTTCGAGGGGCAGCAATACTCCACCCTGAAGAGGCAATGCCTTGCCAGTGGCCTTCTGTTTGAAGACCCACACTTCCCCGCCTTGGACGACACCCTCTTCTACCAGGGCAACAGGATTGGACACGTACACTGGAAGAGACCCCAGGTGAGGGAGCTTTCTGGCTATTACACACACTAATACTACTACTACTTCTTACACTAATATAAACATTATTTTTAAATCTGATTTTTTTTAGGAAATGTCCTTTTTTAAATTGCATTCATGGTTTATTTGGAAAGGGACATATTCAAGGATCTGATGATTTGGACAGGGGCCTACTCAAGGCTTTGATGAAGGCGATTTATGCCGAAATGTAAGCCTTTTGTTTGTTTGTCCCATCAATAAATCTATCCGATTTACAGATGACAGCTTTGCACACTATTGGCATTCTCTCAACCAGCTTCATGAGGTAGTCACCTGGAATGCATTTCCATTAACAGGTGTGCCTTGTTAAAAGTCCATTAGTGAAATTTATTTCCTTCTTAATGCGTTTGAGCCAATAAGTTGCGTTGTGACAAGGTATGGGTGGTATACAGAAGATAGCCCTATTTGGTAAAAGACCAAGTCCATATTATGGCAAGAACAGCTCAAATAACAAAGAGAAACAACAGTACATCATTACTTTAAGACATGAAGGTCAGTCAATCCGGAAAATTTCAAGAATTTTGAACGTTTCTTCAAGTGCAGTCGCAAAAACCAAGCGCTATGATGAAACTTGCTCTCATGAGGACCTCCACAGGAAAGGAAGACCCAGAGTTACTTCTGCTGCAGAGAATAAGTTCATTAGAGTTACCAGCCTCAGAAATTGCAGCCCAAATAAATGCTTCACAGAGATCAAGTAACAGACACATCACAACTAGAGGTCGACCGATTAATTGGAATGGCCGATTTTAAATAGGGCCGATTTCAAGTTTTCATAACAATCGGAAATCGGTATTTTTGGACACCGATAGGCAAGTCAGTTAAGAACACATTCTTATTTTCAATGGCGGCCTAGGAACGGTGGGTTAACTGCCTTGTTCAGGAGCAGAACGACAGAGTTTTACCTTGTCAGCTCGGGGATTCAATCTTGCAACCTTACGGTTAACCTGTCTGGGAACGGGGTTCCCTCGCCAACAGCCAATGAAATTGCAGGGCGCCAAATTCAATCAACAACAAGTATTAGACACCATTTTAAAGATAAACTTCTCGTTAATCCAACCACAGTGTCCGATTTCAAAAAGGCTTTTCTGCGAAAGCAGAACATATCATTATGTTAGGTCAGCAACTAGTCACAGAAAGCATACAGCCATTTTCCAACCAAAGAGAGGAGTCACAAAAAGCAGAAATAGAGATAAAATGAATCACTAACCTTTGATATTCTTCATCAGATGACACTCCCGGGACAACACTCAGATTATTGCAAACCATGCAATAATCTGAGTACGGCGCTCAGAGACCAAAACAAGCCAAACATATACCCGCCATGTTGCTGAGTCAACAGAAGTCAGAAATAGCATTATAAATATTCACTTACCTTTGATATTCTTCATCAGATGACACTCCCGGGACAACATGTTACACAATATATGTATGTTTTGTTCGATCAAGTTCATATTTATATCCAAAAACCTCAGTTTACATTTGGCTTTGCCTCCAAAACATCCTGTGAATTTGCACAGAGCCACATCAATTTCAGAAATGCTCATAATAAACTTTTATAAAAGATACAAGTATTATGCACAGAATTATAGATATACTTCTCCTTAATGCAACCGCTTTGTCAGATTTTAAAAAAGCTTTACGGAAAAAGCAAACCATGCAATAATCTGAGTACGGCGCTCAGAGACCAAAACAAGCCAAACATATACCCGCCATGTTGCTGAGTCAACAGAAGTCAGAAATAGCATTATAAATATTCACTTACCTTTGATGATCTTCATCAGAATGCACTCCCAGGAATCCCAGTTCCACAATAAATGTTTGATTTGTTCGATAACGTCCATAATTTATGTCCAAATACCTCCTTTTTGTTCGCGCGTTTAGCCCAGGATTCCAAATGCCCAATGCGCGATCGCTTAATTCAGACAAAGTCAAAAAAGTCATATTACAGTTCGTAGAAACATGTCATACGAAGTATAGAATCAATCTTTAGGATGTTTTTATCATAAATCTTCATTAATGTTCCAACCGGAGAATTCTTTTGTCTTCAGAAATGCAATGAACTCAAGCTAACTCTCACGTGAATGCGCATGGTCAGCTCATGGCACTCTGGGAGAGACCTTACTCAATCCCCTCTCATTCGCCCCCACTTTACAGTAGAAGTATCAAACAAGGTTCTAAAGACTGTTGACATCTAGTGGAAGCCTTAGGAAGTGCAATTTGACCCCATAGACACTGTATATTCGATAGGCAAGGAGTTGAAAACCTACAAACCTCAGATTTCCCACTTCCTGGTTGGATTTTTCTCAGGTTTTTGCCTGCCATATGAGTTCTGTTATACTCACAGACATCATTCAAACAGTTTTAGAAACTTCAGAGTGTTTTCTATCCAAATCTACTAATAATATGCAAATATTAGCAACTGGGACTGAGTAGCAGGCAGTTTACTCTGGGCACGCTTTTCATCCAAACGTGAAAATGCTGCCCCCTATCCCAAACAAGTTAACTAGTCCAACGCTCTAACCACCTGATTACATTGCACACCACGAGGAGCCTGCCTGTTACACGAATGCAGTAAGAAGCCAAGGTAAGTTGCTAGCTAGCATTAAACTTATCTTATAAAAAACAATCAATCAATCATAATCACTAGTTAACTACACATGGTTGATGATATTACTAGTTTATCTAGCGTGTCCTGCGTTGCATATAATTGATGCGGTGGCATTCGCGAAAAAGGACTGTTGTTGCTCCAACGTGTACCTAACCATAAACATCAATGCCTTTCTTAAAATCAATACAGAAGTATATATTTTTAAACCTGCATATTTAGTTAATATTGCCTGCTAACATTAATTTCTTTTAACTAGGAAAAATGGTGTCACTTCTCTTGCAACAGAGTCAGGGTATATGCAGCAGTTTGGGCCGCTAAGCTCATTGCAAACTGTGTGAAGACTATTTCTTCCTAACAATGACAGCCAACTTCGCCAATCGGGGGATGATTTAACAAAAGTGCATTTGCGAAAAAAGCACAAGCGTTGCACGACTGTACCTAACCATAAACATCAATCCCTTTCTTAAAACCAATACACAGAAGTATATATTTTTAAACCTGCATATTTAGCTAAAAGAAATCCAGGTTAGCAGGCAATATTAACCAGGTGAAATTGTGTCACTTCTCTTGTGTTCATTGCACACAGAGTCAGGGTATATGCAACAGTTTGGGCCGCCTGGCTCGTTGCGAACTAATTTGCCAGAATTTTACGTAATTATGACATAACATTGAAGGTTGTGCAATGTAACAGGAATATTTAGATTTATGGATGCCACCCGTTAGATAAAATACGTAACGGTTCCGTATTTCACTGAATGTATAAACGTTTTGTTTTCGATGATAGTTTCCAGATTTGACCATATTAATGACCTAAGGCTCGTATTTCTGTGTGTTATTATGTTATAATTAAGTCTATGATTTGATAGAGCAGTCTGACTGAGCAATGGTAGGCACCAGCAGGCTCGTAAGCATTCATTCAAACAGCAATTTCGTGCGTTTCGCCAGCAGCTCTTCGCGATGCTTTATGACTTCAAGCCTATCAACTCCCGAGATTAGGCTGGTGTAACCGATGTGAAATGGCTAGCTAGTTAACTGGGTGCGCGCTAATAGCGTTTCAAACGTCACTCGCTCTGAGACTTGGAGTGGTTGTTCCCCTTGCTCTGCATGGGTAACACTGCTTCGAGGGTGGCTGTTGTCGATGTGTTCCTGGTTCGAGCCCAGGTAGGAGCGAGGAGAGGGACATAAGCTGTACTGTTACACTGGCAATACTAAAGTGCCTATAAGAACTTCAAATAGTCAAAGGTATATGAAATACAAATGGTATAGAGAGAAATAGTCCTATAATTCCTATAATAACTACAACCTAAAACTTCTTACCTGGGAATATTGAAGACTCGTGTTAAAAGGAACCACCAGCTTTCATATGTTCTCATGTTCTGAGCAAGGAACTTAAACGTTAGCTTTCTTACATGGCACATATTGCACTTTTACTTTCTTCTCCAACACTTTGTTTTTGCATTATTTAATTGAACATGTTTCATTTTTTATTTGAGGCTAAAATGATTTTAATGATGTATTATATTAAGTTAAAATAATTGTTCATTCAGTATTGTTGTAATTGTCATTATTACAAATAAATAAAAAAATCGGCCGATATAATTGGTATCTGCTTTTTTTGGTCCTCCAATAATCGGTATCGGTGTTGAAAAATCATAATCGGTCGACCTCTAATCTCAACATCAACTGTTCAGAGTAGACTGCGTGAATCAGGCTTTCCTTGTTGAATTTCTGCAAAGAAACCACTACTAAAGGAAACCAATAAGAAGGAGAGACTTTCTTGGGCCAAGAAACACGAGCAATGGACATTAGACCGGTGGAAATCTGTGCTTTGGTCTGATGAGTCCAAATGTGAGATTTTTGGGTTCTAACCGCCGTGTCTTTGTGAGACGCAGAGTAGTGGAACGGATGATCTCTGCATGTGTAGTTCCCACCTTGAAACACGGAAGAGGAGGTGTTATGATGTAGGGGTGCTTTGCTAGTGACACTGTCTGTGATTTATTTACAATTCAGGGCACACTTAACCAGCATGGCTACCACAGCATTCTGCAGCGATACACCATCCCATCTGGTTTGCGCTTAGTCCCACTATCATTTGTTTTTCAACAGGACAATGACCAAACACACCTCCAGGCTGTGGAGGTGTGATGGAGTGCTGCATCAGACCTGGCTTTCACAATCACCTGACCTCAACCCAATTGAGATGGTTTGGGATGAGTTGGACCACAGAGTGAAGGAAAGGCAGCCAACAAGTGCTCAGTAAATGTGAACTGCTGAGTACTAAGGGCTCCCGAGTAGTGCAGTGGTCTAAGGTTAGCAGGCAGTACCTGGTTCGAATCCAGGCTGCATCACATCCGGCTGTGATTGGGAGTCCCATATGGCGGCGCACAATTGGCCCAGCGTTGACCGGGGAAGGCTGTCATTGTAAATAAGAATTTGTTCTTAACTGACTTGCCTAGTTGAATAAAAAAAAATATGTGGGAACTCCTTCAAGACTGTTGGAAAAGCATTCCATCAAGCAAAGGGTGGCTACTTTAAAGAATTTAAAATCTATTTTGATTGGTTTAACACTTTTTTTTTTGTTACTATATGATTCCATATGTGTTATTTCATCGTTTTGATGTCTTCACTATTATTCTACAATGTAGAAATTAGTAAAAATAAAGAAAAATCCTGGAATGAGTAGGTGTGTTCAGACTTTTGACTGGTACTGTACATTGAATAAACATCTTTCCAATGCGTTGCACATTAGTTTGTTTAGCTCACGCACATTCTTAACCGCTTAACACACAAACAAACACACCCTCACTTCCTGTGTGAAACCACAGACTAGAACTGTGAAAAAGGAGAAGAAAGTTGCTGAAATGTGACAACCAATTATGATATTTTTTGTGAAGGTTTGTTGTTTTTGTTTTTATAGATTGATACAGGGTAGAAGTAAACTGAGATGGGGACATGAAGGAGAGGGATACAACTCAGAAAGTGGCGCAGTTGTGGATCAAACCCCTGCCTCTAGGGGTAATGTGTGGTCTGTGGCCGGCAGCACTACCACTAGACCAGTCCTCGGCACCAATATATAGTAGCAGTCACTCAGAAGACCAAAGACATCTGGCTTGCCAAGAACACTGACTGTAGTCTACTACTGTGTGTGTGTGTTTACATCTTCACTCCCACACACACACTCAGACTTTCCCACAGAGGCACCAAACCAACACATGCTAAAGAGAAGCACTGTCTTGTAGCGGCTAACGGCTGGTGCCTATGGCCAGACAAAGTGTTAGGAAGTGTCCAAGTCAATTATCCCTCCCCCTCTCCTCCTTCCCAAACCCTTCTCCCCCTCTTCTCTCCTCTCTTCCTGACCAGAGCGCCGCTTATTCCAGAGTCTCGGAGCAGCTAGAAATGGGAAGTGTGGTGCGGCACGGCATCCATTAGCCATGACAGTAGCCGTTCCATTCACAATCTTCCTTTGTTGTCATCACGTTTCTCATTCTTTTTTTCTCTCTTTTATGGTGGTTGTTTTTCTTTTGATGGTTTTGATGCTTCTTTGTGTTTCTCGTTCTCCGGGGTCAATTTCAGTTATTTCAGTTGAGGTATTTCAGTATTCAGGTATTTCAGGTATTAAGGCAAGATGCTAATGGTCTGAAATATGTCTTCCCCAATACTTCAAGCAGTTGTAATTTCACGGTTTTAATGTGTAACAGATAGTGAGAAGAGGTGGGTTAAAAGTGAGTGAGTTATTAGAGTACACATCCGAAACATCAACTTATACATTTTCAGTTTGTTTACAGACTGTATTTAAAGGGATACTTCATGATTTTGGTAATTAGTCAGATGAACTTCCCCAGAGTCAGAGGAACTCGTGGATACCATTTTTATGTCTCGGTGTCAAGTATGAAGGAAGTTAGAGGTAGTGTTAGCGCAATGACCTCTAAGTCTATGGGTATCTGCTAGCATGGGGAGGGCTGGGGGATTGGAAGGGCGGGGGGATTGGGGGGAATGTATGGGGAGACTCGGATGGATGGATGGATCGTGGGAGGGTGACTGATAAGCACCTTCGGTTGCTGGGTGGGATGTGTTGGGGTTATCTTTGTATGCATGTCTTTGATTGTTTTGTACCTGTAAACCCCCCCTCTGATTAAAAATTGACAAAACGAAATAAAAAGTTGGTCACAAAAAAATATATTAAAGTGCAAGCAGCATTTAGTGCTACGTTTTTTAAACAGCACTTGGGTATGTTTATGGCCACAAGTCAAGACAGTGGAGCATGCAGGCATAAATAAGAGGCCTCTATAAAATGCTCCTCTCTCTCCCCTCTCGGTTCTCTGTCTCTCGGTTCTCTGTCTCTCTCGTCTCTCTCTGCTCTCGGCTCTCTACTGCAATCCCTCTCAGCCTTCTCTCCCTACTACATCCACTCTGGCCTACAGATTAGTTGTGGTAATCTATGCCATGACTGACAAGCAATAAAAAGACAGAGCCCATTTATCTGGGCTCGCTTCGCTGTCCTCCCAAGCCAAACCTATCTGGGCTAAATGAGCTCCCTGATCGTTGTGGCAGTTTTATTGATCTTGTCTGACCGTCATCGACTAGCCTGGTGCTATGACTCTGGCTGCTGGGCGGCGTCTGATTTGGTCAGAGGTACTATGAAGCGGACTGGCAGCTCTTCAGTACAAGGTAAATGATTTGGTTAGCCATCGCCAGCATTAGCCATGACACTGTTATTTCTTACCCTGTAGGGAGAAAGACAGATCAGTAGGCAATAATTTTTTTTACAGCCGGGCCAATCCACCCAACATATTGGGAGTGAATATTGGAAGTGAACATACTCCTCTGTGAAATAGCCTGTTCCAGCTAGCACATAACGTTCTGAGAACCATATGTTTCTTAGAGCTAGGTTAGTCCTATGGTTATTTTGCATACAACCTTCCAACAACTTTCTGGGAATGATGTAGGATAGTTGCTTTGAAACATTCTCAGCACATTTAAGGAACTTGACAAAAAAACATTACTTCGTTACTTTAACAGAACGTTTCCTTAAAGTTCAAACATGGTTACATTTAATTAACATTTTGGTAATGTTCTAGGAACGTTCTTCAGCTGCTTCGACATTGGGAATGTTCTCAAATAGTTCAGAGAACGTTAAACAATGTTCTTCTGTGCGAATTTCAGTACATCAGCATAACGTTTCCTCATGGTTCTATTTAAAGTCATGGTCTCAAATTGTTGTGTAATGTTCAGAGAACGTTCTTGCCCTACATTCCATTCTCAATGTTAACAAAAATGTCCATTTAAAACCACAAGAGTGTAGTAACGGTCAGAGAATGTTCTAAGAATGTTATTAAAAATATATACGTTCCGTGTGTTGGCCGCGCCCACTAATTGGTCACATCTGATTTTAATGAGTGCTTATTTTCTTTTGAAATGGGGTTTGTTTGCGTAGACTGAAATGAACAGCTTTGTATGAGTTTTTTTTTAAAACATGGCCTGCTAGCTCCATCCTGGAGGCGCAGTGAACTGATTCCATAGATAGAGAACAGAAAATGATAGGTTTGAGTCTCACTGACGCCGTGCCACAATTAAGCAATAAGGCCCCAGGGGGTGTGCTATATGGCCAATGTACCACGGCTAAGAGCTGTTCTTAGGCAAGATGCAACGTGAAGTGCCTTCATACAGCCCTTAACCGTTGTATATTGGCAATATATCACAAACCCCCGAGGTGCCTTATTGCTATTATAAACTGGTTACCAATGTCATTAGAGCAGTAAAAATACATGTTTTGTCATACCCGGTCTGATATACCACTGTTGTCAGCCAATCAGCATTTAGAGCTCGAACCACTCAGTTTATAATAAAAAATGTATGTGTTTGCATGATTAATGTCTAAGCAAATTAATTTCCATGTGTCCTATCTGTGCTTGGATTTCAAAACAGTTAACCCAAAATAAGCTAGCAGAAAACTTTCAGGGAATCATAGTAAAATCATAGTAAAACGGTTTTAGAAGCTCCCTGCAACCCAAAAATGTATGTTCCCAGAACAGGTGAAATTTTCACTTCCGTTCACAGAACGTTTTTTTTATTTTTTATTTTTAAGTTCAGTTTTACCGGTCAGGAAACTTATGGTTTCGTTCCCTGAACCAATGGGAAACCAAAAATGGATGTTCCCACAGCTTCCAAAGAACCAAATGTGCTAGCTGGGGTGGCTAATCCAATGGAATATCCTTTTTGTAACGCTTCCTGTTTTTACTTCCTGCTTTGCTCCTATGGGTACACTCGCAATGGCCGCCAGTCCACCCATTATGACGTCATCGACTTGAATGGGGACGCCCGTTCTATTCACTATATTTCTATGGCAGCACATGCAGAGAAAATGTGCATCTAACGGTTATTACTTCCATAGTGGCCTTTGAGTAATAGGAGTGTTGAGAGGGATGGTGGAGAGGTCTCCAGGGGACTCTGCAGTGTTGGGGTTCTCCTCTCCATTGATGAAAAGTTGGCTTTTGAAGCAACCTGCTTTCGTCTGCATCAGCAAATTACTGACCTTGGGTGTGGTGTGGACACAAACCCACACGTGCACACATGCATGCAATGCACACACACTTTTTTCACAAACATTCCCTCTTTCTCCCTCTCTCATCTTCAGTCCATTTCTCCATCCATCTCTCACCACCAGCCGACACTTCAGAGTCAACGTTGAACTGTATTTACGACCTCATCTAAACCCATTTCAGTACAGCGGTATTGAGCTGTATTGATCGACAGTCTTGTAAAGATAGGGGGGTGACTGGGACAGGCAATGTAACATCTGTAACGTTTTTTTATTAAACGTTTTTGTAAAACATGCACCTTACATCGGATCATCTTGAAACGTTCTCTGTAAAGCTAACTTTCGTCAAGGTTTTGTATGGTCTGTAATTGGTTTCTCACCTTTTCATCGTCAGCGTTATGGTATGTGTTACATCCATAACGGATGCATTCACCATATTTTGTGTGCTTGCTTTGAGATGTATTCTTCAGACCTTTACTGATGCAATTGTTGATATCTGGAAAATGAGGTGATCTAGCTAAGATTCTCTTGGAAAATATATGCTGAAATTCATTTTTCATATATGGCAGTACTATACTGAACAAAAAATTTAAGCGCAACATGTAAAGTGTTGGTCCCATGTTTCATGAGCTGAAATAAAAAGATCTGAGACATTTTCCATACACACAAAGAGCATATTTCTCTCATGTTGTGTACATATTTGTTTACATTCTTGTTAGTGAGCATTTATCCTTAGCCAAGATAATCCATCCACCTGACAGGTGTGGCATATCAAGAAGCTCATTAAACAGCATGATCATTATATAGGTGCAACTTGTACTGGGCACAATAAAAGGCCACTCTAAAATGTGCAGTTTTGTCACACAACACAATGCCACAGATGTCTCAAGTTGAGGGAGCTTGTGATTGGTATGCTGACTGCAGGAATGTCCACCAGAGCTGATGCCAGATCATTTAATGTTCATTTCTTTACCATAAGCCGCCTCTCAACAACGTTTTAGAGAATTTGTCAGTAGTCCAACTGCTCTAACAACCGCAGACCATGTGTATGGAGTAGTGTGGGTGAGCGGTTTTCTGATGTCAACGTTGTGAACAGAGTGCCCCATGGTGATGGTGGGGTTATGATATGGGCAGGCATAAACTACAGACAATGAACACAATTGCATTTTATCGATGGCAATTTGAACGCACAGCGATAGCGTGGCGAGATCCTGAGGCCCATTGTTGTGCCATTCATCCGCCGCGATCACCTCATGTTTTGAGCATGATAATGCACGGCCTCATGTCGTAATATTAGGAAGGTGCTCCTAACGTTTGGTATACTCAGTGTATATAATAAGATAAAGTATCTATTAGGGTGTGGTGCCTGGCTGTGTATACTATTCAGCCTACCTATGGTTGTGCAATCCTAAGGTACTATGCCTTCTGCTGACATTTTTAAAGCATTCCAAATGACAACAAATGTGTTATGATAGATTACCATGAAGACATCTTTATGATTTAAATGTTTATTTCAGACGCTGTAGCATCCATAACGGAGGGTTACCTAAGAATGACAAACTCCCAGACTTTTGCTAATACAGTGCCTTGCAAAAGTATTCAATCCCCTTGGTGTTTTTCCTATTTTGTTGCATTACAACCTGTAATTTAAATTGATTTTTATTTCGATTTCATGTAACGGACATACACAAAATAGTCCAAATTGGTGAAGTGAAATGAAAAATAACTTGTTTAAAAAAAAAAATCTAAAAAATGAAAACTGGTGCCTGCATATGTATTCACCCCCTTTGCTATGAAGCGCTTAAATAAGATCTGGTGCAACCAATTACCTTCAGAAGTCACATAATTAGTTAGATTGCACACGGGTGGAACTTATTTAAGTGTCACATGATCTCAGTGTATATATACACACCTGTTCTGAAAGGCCCCAGAGTCTGCAACACCACTAAGCAAGGGGCACCACCAAGCAAGCGGCACCATGAAGACCAAGGAGCTCTCCAAACAGGTCAGGGACAAAGTTGTGGAGAAGTACAGACCAGGGTTGAGTTATAAAAAAATGTCAGAAACTTTGAACATCCCACAGAGCACCATTAAATCCATTATATATATTTTTTAAAGAATATGGCACCACAACAAACCTGCCAAGAGAGGGCCACCCACCAAAACTCACGGACCAGGCAAGGAGGGCAATAATCAGAGAGGCAGCAAAGAGACCAGAGATAACCCTGAAGGAGCTGCAAAGCTCCACAGCGGAGATTGGAGTATCTGTCCATAGGACCACTTTAAGCCGTACACTCCACAGAGCTGGGCTTTATGGAAGAGTGGCCAGAAGAAAAGCCTTTGCTTAAAGAAAAAAATAAGCGAACACATTTGGTGTTCGCCAAAAGGCATGTGGGAGACTCTCCAAACATATGGAAGAAGGTACTCTGGTCAGATGAGACTAAAATTTCGCTTTTTGGCCATTTAAGGAAAACACTATGTCTGGCGCAAACCCAACACCTCTCATCACCCTGAGCACACCATCCCCACAATGAAGCATGGTGGTGGCAGCATCATGCCGTGGGGATGTTTTTCATTGGCAGGGAATGGGAAACTGGTTAGAATTGATGGAATGATGGATAGCGCTAAACACAGGGAAATTCTTGGGGGAAACCTGTTTCAGTCTTCCAAAGATTTGAGACTGGGACTTAGGTTCACCTTCCAGCAGGACAATGACCCTAAGCATACTGCTAAACCAACACTCAAGTGGTTTATGAGGAAACATTGAAATGTCTTGGGATGGCCTAGTCAGAGCCCAGACCTCAATCCAATTGAGAATCTGTGGTATGACTTAAAGATTGCTGTACACCAGCAGAACCCATCCAATTTGAAGGAGCTGGAGCAGTTTTGCCTTGAAGAATGGACAAAAATCCCAGTTGCTAGATGTGCCAAGCTTATAGAGACATACCCCAAGAGACTTGCAGCTGTAATTGCTGCAAAAGGTGGCTCTACAAAGTATTGACTTCATAGTTATGCACGCTCAAGTTTTCTGTTTTTTTGTCTTATTCTTTGTTTCACAATAAAACAATATTTTGCATCTTCAAAGTGGAAGGCATGTTGTGTAAATCAAATGATACACCCCCCCCCAAAAAAAAAAAAAAATTTAAAATCAATTTCCAAGTTGTAAGTCAACAAAATAGGAAAAATGCCATGGGGGGTGAATACTTTCGCAAGCCACTGTATGTTCAGTCTCCCCAATAAGCTTGTCCATTTCATGTAACATCATAACGCTTTTCATTTGCTTTATTTCTCCAATATGCCAATATTTAGAAGTCTGCTTTTTTGGGTATCCACTCCCCCCAAGGGTTCCTATAGACACCCACATCAAAAGTTTCATATCTATTTTTGTTTGTCCATTCTGTGAGACATTAAAGTTTGAGTGCAAATGTGATTTTGCTAATGTAACATCCATAACTCTGGAATTGACCATTTAATAATTATTACAATATTATTCAATTTGGGATACTCCGAATAACATTGCTAGCGCATTGTCATAGTGATGTCAGATATGACTGTTTATGTGGATACGGTCTGTGGAGGGGTAACTTTAGTATTTTCCCGCAGGTGAGGCGGTCACCTCCCTGGCAATCTATCAGTGGGCTGTGGACAGATCTATTAGTCAGAGAAGCCAATGATGACATCACTGTTGCCCTACTATCAGACATTGGTTTATTACCTGCTTTCATTATCGCACCCCACAGGAGAGTGGGATGGAGGGAGCGAGACAGAGAGGGGAGAAGAGGGAGGCAGAGGGAGGAGGAGGGTCGGTGGGGAGAAAGAGATGCTAGGAGATGGAGTAGGATGTCAGAAGCACGGCACCAGGGATCTTTTCGCACATTGTTGGTGGGGAAAGTCCCTACACACACACACACCGGCTGAAAATAACAATTGCCTCACACCTGGTGGGTGAAAAACCACATGCCCCCCCCCCCAAAGAGAGAGGTAGATAATAACACACACGCACGTCACACTTATCAGTGTCCACAGAGACTCGGCGTGTGTCTGAAAGGCTCCCTGTCCCCTATATAGTGCACTAAGGCAGACGAGAGCTCTATGGGCCCTGGTCAAAGTAGTGCACTATATAGGGAATAGGGTGCCATTTTGGACGCAACCTCAAAGATATCATTCATGCAGTCTCCCACCTATCACTATTGACTGCAGATCCTTATTGGGATCCTCTAAGGAATTTTAGTTGCCTGCATGTCGATACTCAGGTCTTCTCTGCTTTAGCCCACTCCTGTATTTGCCTGGATTCCAGGACCCAAATTAAGAAAGCTACAGTATTTTCTAGTTAATAGTTAGCAATATGGCTTAAGGGTCTGCTCTTCAACCATGCAACTGTTATCACAGCTAAAGCAGAACCAGTCTAGTACCTTGGGTTAGTTTAAGTGCTGTCTGTCTATGTGTTGTAGGTCGGGGGTAGTTGTAACTCTATGTGGGGTAGTTTTAGTGCTGTCTGTCTCTGTGTTGTAGGTCGGGGGTTGTTTTTAGTGCTGTCTGTCTCTGTGTTGTAGGTCGGGGGTTGTTTTTAGTGCTGTCTGTCTCTGTGTTGTAGGTCGGGGGTTGTTTTTAGTGCTGTCTGTCTCTGTGTTGTAGGTCAGGGGTAGTTTTAGTGCTGTCTGTATGTTGTTGGTCGTTCTGTGTCTGGTGTGAAGAGGTTGTTCCGGTGGGGCTCAGGTTAGCGCGGCCCAGATAAATACGTGACCCTGTAGATCCTCTTGTGTCGCCACATAATTCACCACAACACCTCTCAGACCTGAAACAGACTTATCAGGGTCGGGTGCTCTCTCTCCTCTCTTGCTCTCTCTCTTTCCCTCCCTCTCTATACTTTCTTTCTCGCCCACACTCTCTTAACCTCATTCCGCTCACTCACTGGAACTCTCTCTCGCCCTCTCTTTCTTTCCCCCTCTCTCCTGTCTGTCAGTAGAGGCATGTTGTGTGTGTGTGTGTGTGTGTGTGTGATGGATAGAAGTGGAGTGTTTTGCAGAGCCTCATCTAAATTCCCATCGATTAGGAGCCGTAATTAAAGAGTCCCGGCCATGCCTGGCCTGGCAACTCACTCCATCCATCTGTCTTCTCTCTTTCTTTCACCCTCCCTTTCTCTCTTTTTTTCCCTCTCCCTTTTTCTCTCCATCTATCCATATTTCTCTCTCTTTCTCTTATATATCATTCCCTCTTTTTTCTCCTTCTCTCACTGATTCTCTCTTTCTCGCGCTCTCACTCTGTCTCTTCATCTTTACCTGTCTAACAATCTCTTTTTTTCGTTCTTCCCTTTCGCATTGACGAAACTCAAATTTTTGGGGGGTCGATAGGCTTCATGTAACCTTTCTAACTCTCTCCCTCCCTTACCCTCTCCCCTGCCTCCCCCTTCTTCCTTCTCTCTCACTCTCCCTCCTTTTCTCTGTGTAGGAGCTCTCTGAGGACCCTCACCTGTTTGTGGATGGGATCAGTGCGCACGACCTGCACCAGGGCCAGCTGGGAAACTGCTGGTTTGTGGCAGCGTGCTCCAGCCTGGCCTCCAGAGAGTCCCTGTGGTCTAAAGTAAGTGTGTCTGTGGGTGGGGAGGGTTGTGTGCGCGCGTGTGTGACATTTGATCTTAAACAAGAGATGCACACTCTTAACTATAACACACATACACAATACCCATTAGGCCCCATTACCTGGTGGCGAAGGGATAAACAGGGGAAAGCTCCTCTCACCAGAAGCATCATTAGGATAAATCAACACCTATCTATAAACACTCTCAGTAGAGTTGAAGTACACTGCCATGGTCCTTTGTGGCAACCTTCAAGCTTAGAACTCAGTCTGGTGTTTAGGTAAAGTATCAAAGCAGGTTTTTCCGGTCCACCCGGTTGTTTTGAAAGAATAAATGTGTGGGTATCTAGCATTCTTTCATGACACCTTCAGGTTACTGGATGTGTGTACCATGTTGTAGGTCTAAAGCCCTATTAGTTCAGGACTGGTATTACTATATGTCGGTTATGAAATTATTACCCCAGCATGTCCGTTTTTTCCAGTGGACCATTCGGACGGGATTAGTTTTACCGAACAAAGAAAATTATTATAATTCAAAATGTCATGTTCTTAGTGTAAAGATATTTCAGCTTGTCTAGAGAAAGCCTAATTATGGCTTAATAGCCTACAGTTCTGAGAAAGCCAAAATAATAATGCGTATCAATAAGAACCATGAATTGTAGTCTATGCAGATATTTAATTAACTGACGTATTTGGCATTTTATGAATATATCGTCCTCTTATTATTTTGAAAGACAATTAGACACGGGAAAAGTTGATATGTGACAAAACAGTAAATTAATTTGTAGGCTACTTGCGTTAGACGTGTAACTTGACGGTGGACGTAGACAGGGGGGGGGGTCATGACCCCCAATATTAGAAACTGGTAAATTTGACCCCCCCCCCCCAAACAATCTGCACTGTAAAGCTCCAGGCAGCTACTGGCTTTATGTGGCTTTGCACCACAGTACTCCTAATTTTATGATTGGATCCCCCTGCTGCCAAATGCGCCCGATCCCCAGAGGCAGCCGGCCCGTTGGTGGTAAATGGGAAAAGAGTTGAGAACGGCTTGTAAGGAGATTAGAGAAACACACAATTTCTCCTCTTAACCTTTTCATTGGTCTGCGATGCATGGGTTTGGCCTGCAGTAACAGTTCAGCAGCACGCACAACCCACTCTCTCTTTCTCTTTGTGGTGTTTGCTTAGGACAGGTATTCACAAGCACTACAATGTAAAAAAAAATTGTAAGTTTAAAACTAGTAAAAGTTAATGAACATTTCATAAATGTATTCCTGTTGTTGTGTAACTAGCGAACCATTGGTGAAGATATAATATTGTGTAAAAATAGTTTTATACAGAGTAAAACCGTATAACGTTAGCTAACGTTAGCTATCTAGCTAGCTAAACCAGCACCAAAGCTAGCACACTATCTGGATCTTTTCCTTTTATTTTTTGTTTAAATTATAATATTTTTTTTTACTTTTACCCCTTTTTCTCCCCAATTTCATGGTATCCAATTGTAACTTACAGTCTTGTCTGATCGCTGCAACTCCCGTACAGACTCAGGAGAGGCGAAGGTCGAGAGCCATGTGTCATCCGAAACACGACGCAACCAAGCCGCTCTGCTTCTTGACACAATGCCCGCTTAACCCGGAAACCAGCCACACCAATGTGTCGGAGGAAACACCGTACAGCTGGCGACCGTGTCAGCGTGCATGCGCCCAGCCCGCCACAGGAGTCGCTAGAGCTGGATGGGACAAGGATCTCTAGTGGCACAGCTAGCAATTGCGATGGAGTGCCTTAGACCACTGCGCCACTCGGGAGGCCAATCCTTTTCCTTTTCAACAGCATTTTCAGATGAGCGGCACTCTGAGTTAGTGTTCACCCTGGTGTAAAAGTAGCTAGTGCCCTTAATGGAGGTGCCAACCCCAAAGAGGAGAAAAGTGCAGGAAATAAGATTATTTTGGGGAGTGGAGAGGACTGTAAGTAAATGAATGAATGTTTACATAGCTAGCTAGCTAAGCACACTGTACAATTCATAATAGATTGGTAGCTATGTAGTCAGCTAGTTAGCTATAACTAATTTAGGTAATGAAAGCAGTCTAATTCGTGTTAATAAGCTAACCCCATCATTGCTAAGGCCAGTCATTTTTGTCATATGATAATGGTATTTGGTCAACGACAGGCAGTAGAGAGCGTGAGAAAGAGAGCACCGCCCATGTTGAGGCAGGGAGATAACGAACAGGTAATCAGGTGAGAATTCAAGTTATAAGGAACTATCAGTTCAACTCCTCTTCTTTGCTGACTTGAAGCCCAAGTACAACAAAACAGTTGATGACTGCATTCTGAGGTGATTTGTTTGTCATGGCAAGGGTCAGAGACAAGCAGTAGAGAGAGTGTGTGAGAGAGCACTGCCCATGTTGAGGCAGGGAGAGGACGAACAGGTCATTAGGTGAGGATTTTTATTTATAAACAAAAAAAAGTTACTTGGCAAGTCAGTTAAGATCAAATTCTTATTTTCAATGACAGCCTAGGAACAGTGGGTTAACTGCCTTGTTCAGGGGCAGAATGACAGATTTTTACCTTGTCAGCTTTGGGATTCGATCTTGCAACCTTTCGGTTACTGGCCCAGCTCTCTAACCACTAGGCTACCTGCCGCCCCACGGTGGTTATAAGGCAATTTAAGTTATAAGGCACTATCAGTTCAACTCATAATCTTTGCTGACTGTAGCCCATGTGCTATAACAAATGTTTTTGCCTGTATTCTGATTATATGCCCCCGGGCCCCCCTAGGGTGAACCCATTGACCCCCACCCCCCATATGCAACATAAAATGACGCCCTTGCCTGCATAATACTTGGTTTTAAACATACATTTGCTGTCATGTTCTTAGCCTGTTAAACCCTGCAATATCCCTCAATACACAGTGATGACGATTCGCACGCGATAAGTATTATTAGAGGAGCTGGGAGTTTGCCATAAACAGTAGGTTTTTAGGGCTGATATAATATGAGAAAAAATTAGAAACATGCACACTGCTCTTGCAAGTATCACTGCTCTTCATTAAGCTTTACGTATCGGCCTCAAGGCATGGGATAATAACCTTCCTGCCAAGTAAAAATTACTGACATAGCAGATTCGGACGGGACTAAAATGACGGATGTGGTCATTTGTGCTCGTGCACATAATTACATTACCTGAGCTCCCCCAGTAAAACGAATCCCGTCCAAATAGGACTTAAGCTTTGTTATAAGACATTATAAAGGCTTGTACATGCTTATAACAACTTAGAAAGCATTATACCTGCATGCTTTAAGTAAAGTGTTACAACTCAGTAATTAGCTTTTTGGTTTTTATTTAAAATGTACTGTACATAAAGATGTGTTAACAGATTTGAAAAGCTTGCGCTATTTCAGCAATTTTTGTTTTCAGGACCACAACTACTTCTATCACCAGAGTGAGGATGAGGAATTAATGATTTACATAGAAATGTTTTACATAGAAATACAACCCAATCAACTTTGACCTATTGAAGATAAAGGCATGTTGTCCAACAGTACAACAAGATGAACTTGATGCGTGCGTGACCATGCATTTCCATGATGGAAGCAGTGCAGTGATGGTTTAGTTACACCAGGCATGGGGCAGCGGTACATACAACAACCAAGAGGTAGATCCCCCAGGAAGCTGGTATGTGCAAAGGACTAATTAGCATTGGTGCGGTGTGTGTATGTATAGTGTCTGTATGTCTGTCGTGTGTGTGTGACCGGCAACTGTAAGTATGAGAGGGAAGAAGTGTGATTGTGAGCTGATGTTATTGAATAAGGAAGAAAAGGACAATGGAGACGCCATCAGATTAATAATTACACTCTTATACTGCAGGCCATTCTCTTAATTGAGACTCAGGAGACTGTCGGTGTACTCTGCTGCTTTTGCTTTTCCATTACTGACAAAGGGAATGGCGTTGAGAATAATTTGGGAGAAAAGCGGTCAACCACAAAGAGATAGTCAATCTAGTTCTAAATATGTGTATGTGACCAATACAATTTGATTTGAGAGACAGTCAATCTATCAGGTGGCTGGTTGTGATTTCAGGCATTGATTTATGCCTCTGTGGTGAATGAGTGGGTGACTAGGTGTGTGTGGGAGGGGGGGGGATGGGCACACGCTTGTGGTGTCCATCTCTCCTTCTGTTTTCTTTTTTTCTTTCTGTCTCTCTCCTACACACCAACATATTCTCTCTTTCCTTTCCCCTCCGTCTCTCCCTCTCCACTCCTCAGCTCTGTCTTTGTGGTGGCCTCGGTCCATATTCATAAAGCCTTTCAGAGCTTTGATCTAGGATCAGGTCCCCCCCCTCGTCCATGTATCTTATTCATAATGATCTAAAAGGCTAAACTGATTGTAGATCAGCACTTCTGTTCTGACATGTTTATGAATACGGGGTGACCTTTGGGAGGGAGGGAGTTTAAGTGCCGGTTGCTGTGGAGATATAATCCCCCTCCCTGACGTTTGTCATTCGGGCCGGGGCCAGACGGAGATGGATGAGGTAATAGGAAGCCAGTCTGTGTCGTGTTCATTAGGGCACACCATAGCAAAAAAACATCACAGGAAAATTTTAAACAAGTGTTTCTTCTTTGACGAGTCCAGGCTGTTTTCGGTCTGTTTTCTTCCATTTCCTGTCTAATAAATAAGACCCCGCTGTCCGCTGTGGTATTATGTTTCTGCTGGCGCACTACAGTGTCCCTCCCAGCTGCCAACCACCTCAGGTGGGTGGAGAACGGCTTCACACACACACACACACACACACACACTCAGACCCCCTCAGTCATCCGCGATGAGCCTGCTCGTTTGTCAGACGCCAGTAGAAAAAATGAGATCCGTAAGTACACACACACGCAGACAGACAGACAGGCAGGCAGGCAGGCAGACACCCAACACATAAACATGTGCATCCGTGCGTACACACACACATTTAAATTGAAAAACATCAGAGCTGACGTTGTATTGCTAGTCTGTTAGAAATGCCACAGAGAGAACCGTTTTGTCTTTTGTTACGATTTATTCAAATGCACATCAATTACACACAAGTAGTCATTCTCTAATTAGTTGCTTTAGTCACGTTATGGTATCAAACAAACCTTACAAGTAATGAATAATCACATCTCTAGACTCGACTGATTGTAGCTACAGTATGGCTCTGAATGCTCTACAAAGATTTGAAGGAAACATGATTGAAGCCTCGGGTTTAAAAGTCCACTCACAAGTGAAACACTTACTGCATCTTTAATAGTAATTTCAACATCAGAAATGCTCCAGTCTTTTGATACACTAGACTAGTATTACCTGAATCCCTACAGAAAGTCTACCTACAGTAGAAAGGGCATATTGAAATCCAAAAAGGTTTTGTTTGAGGCCGGTCGTTCTATGCTAAAATAGAAGACAGGAAGAAGAAGAGATGGAAGAGTGTTAAAAAGGAAGCGATCGAGTCAAGGGAGTGGAGGTGTTGAGGTGTTATCTTTCCTCTACCCCAGAGGAAGTGAGTGGTTGTGGTCCCTCCGGTCGGTCGATTTGTCTGTCCTTTCCCCTGTGTTACCGCATTCTAACAACTACTGCAGGCCACATTAAATCGCCCAGATTTGGATCACAGGTCGTCATTTTGAGACCCGTGCTCTAAACCTAACTTTACCTCTAACTCTAAGAAGAAGTAGCATATGTAGAAAATGACTGAAATTCTAAACGAAAAACAAAGTTGTTCTCCGACGAGGAATGGTGGTGGTGGAAAAACATGACGAAAGACAACAAAAAGAGAAATGGCAAACGTACTTGCTCATAAGGCCAGAGGATAGTCAAATTAAATTAAACATAACCAAAATGTCCGCCTAGTACCTTGCCCTCCGTCTGCCATTTCCTCCTACAGTCTTCACTTCTGGTCCACCTGGAAGCTGATGGAGCATTCAACAGCGTCCGGACCAACGCCCTCCTCAAATGCCAGCAGGAAGTACATTGTCTTCCTCACCTTCGCCATCTCGGCGATCCGCTCACCAAACTCCTGGGCGTCTGCCTCATAGTGGTGCACGGGTGTGTCGTCGCCGTCGCTCTCAGCTCGCCAGAACACCCCCGCCGGCTCCAGCAGCTGGCGGTTCATCAGGTGGGTGAGGTCGGGCGTCCAAAGCTGTGAGGTGGCAGTCACGGTGAGGCGGCCTGAGCGTGCCAGCCTCACTCCCCAGTGGGCAAAACGCAATGCCTGCTGGGAGAAGTCCAGGCGGTAGATGGCCTCGTGTGGTCGGAGGAGGCGCTCTCCGTCCTGCCTCTTCCCGCCACGCTGCTGCAGCGACTGGGCCCGCTGACGCATCACCTCGGTCAGATGGGCGTCGGGCCTGAAGGGCAGCTCCAGAGTGGCTTGGGTGGCCATGTTGGTTTAGGTTCAAGAGTGTGATGGGTCGATAGGGGGAACCGGGAAACGCTTTGACTGGCTGAGTCCTCAGGAATCCTCACTCTCTCTTGGTCACGTTCTCTCTCTCTCTTTTCTTTCTCTTTTCTTTCTCTGTCACCGGGTCAGGTAGGCGCACACATGCAGCTCTTTGGACTGTGGCCTTTTCCTCTTCCTCCTCTATCTTTTTCTACCTCTTTCTTTATTGAGTACAGTATGTGTGTGTGGAAGACACTCGTGCACACCCACAGCACCCTGAGATGCGGGGCGGGCCTTGCCGTCTTGTCGTTCTTGGTTGGCAAGATGAGCTCTAGGCAACCTGAGCTAATGACATCTGCAGTAGCGACGCGGGGATTGCCCTTGGAGGAACAGGGGACAGCTGTGTGTTTGTCACATATTTGTTTTGTACCATCGTTGTGCTCAGCTAGCGTAGGCTTGACTCTCTCGCGTACTTTACTTAACTAAGTGTGACCGAAATCTGAGATTTTTTTTTGTCAGTCTGCCAAGTAACCAGTGCAGGCTGGTGTCACTGGAATGGAACGGTATCAAACACACGGAATGTGTTTCATGTGTTTGATACCTATTCCGTTAATTCCATTACAGCCATTACAATAACCCCGTCCTCTGATTTCTCCCACCACCAGCTTCCACTGCTCAACTTTAACTTCAGATAGAAATAGAAAGAATAGGAAATCGTCAGCTTTTTTCAATCTGACAGAAAAACATATATGTTCTACCTGATATATTTCTATCTGCAATGTTCAGAACATTAGGCGGAGGGTGGATGGGGTTGCTGCTGTTTCTGGCCAGAGTCCAGTCCATCCTTTGCAGAGAGAGTAAAGTTATTATAGAGCTTTATTATGTTCTGGATGAAACCCGAGATAGATACCCCCTCTCCCTCATTCTCACTCTCTCTCTTTCTCTCACCCCCCTCTCTTTCTCTCTATGTCACTGGCTTCCTAAGGGCTCTCACATGACTTGGGGTTTCTATGGTGCAGTATTGTTTTTTTTATCCTCTCCTCTTAAAGGAGCTGCTACACACACACACACACACACACACACACACACACACACACACACACACACACAGAACAGCCCCTTGATCTGCAGAACAAAGGTTCCATCAGAACCACCCTGCCAGAACCGACCCACCGACCAGGGCTCTTAGTCCACCACTCCCCAGCATGTATCTCCAAGGGCAGTGGAGGAACAGTGGTTCATTCCATCAAGTTTAGCCCTCTGCGCTCCGCAGTACACTTTCATTATGTGGCGTCTCATTACTACACTTCCTGTTTGGCCCTGATGGCTGATGGGTATTTCGGGTGGGTGGGCGAGGGGGCTAAGTGCGGTCTTGTTTGCCCCCCAGCCCGCCCATCGCAGTCCGAGGGGGAGCCACCGGGAAGGGGATGACTGGCTGGTACTTCATTGCAGCTCTAGTCATTCATTGCAGCTCTAGTCATTCCCCGTCCCTCTGTCCTGTTCCACGTATTCTTCCCCCTCTGGATGTATACTTGCCAGAGCCCAGGTGATACACTACATTTGTTCCCTCTGGAACGCAGTGGGCCAGCCGGGGGTGACAAGTTGTGGACAAGAGGTATGTCCAGCGGGGATGACAGGCTCACTCACAAGAGGGTGTGGTATTTACGAGTTCGGCCGACACGCGGCTTGTTCGTTCGGCTTGCATAACTCTGACTCTCTTTTTCCTCCCCCTCCTCCCTCTACGTGTCCTGCCTACCCACACCCGCTCCCTCTGCCCTTTTCCCAACCTTTCCCTCTCTCTTTCCTGCTTTCATCTCCATCCACCCCCTCCTTCTTCAACCTCCTCCACTCCCTCTGCACCCCCCCCCCCCCCCCTCCCTTCAGGTCATCCCAGACTGGAAAGAGCAGGAGTGGGACACGGAGACACCCGAGTCATACGCCGGGATCTTCCACTTCCGCTTCTGGCGCTTCGGAGAGTGGGTGGATGTGGTGATCGACGACCGACTGCCCACGGTGGACAACCAGCTGGTCTACTGCCACTCGGATGACAGCAACGAGTTCTGGAGCGCACTGGTGGAGAAGGCTTATGCCAAGTTAGTCAATGAATCAATCAATCTGTCAATGGCTTTATTGTCCAAATTGGGAAATGTGTAGTACAGTCTTGTTGGAAAATGTTTTAAACGTTCAATCCATCCATCAAGCAATCAATCAATTTGTTGTCCCAATTGGACAATGTGTAATACGGTCATGGTAAAAAAACAACATTAAAATGTAATGAACACCTAGGGGCAGGGATAAAGAGATACAGTACTGTAGCAGCCCCAGTAGCCCTGGGGAATATCATCTAGAATAGGATAAAATGCTACTGTATGTTTTACTCTCCCAATATTTGAGGAATGCAGAGAAAATCTTTAGAACGAGGATGCACTCACTCACTCGGGTAAATAAATATTTCCAATTGGTAACACTTTACTTAACGCCTGTAGGTATAATGCTTTATAACATGTTATAAGCCTTTAATGTCTTAGAATTAGGCTTATTATTGTCTGTCACTATTTTAACTGATTCAAGATACTGTGTCTACTAGCCACTGTCTTTATGATTTGAGATGTGGAGTCACATCTTGAGATATGGAGTCAAACAAGAGGTTCAGTTGTCATTCTGTTGTCAACTGTGCACTGTAGACAGCATAGATAGAGAGATATTTGACTTCAGATGAACTCATTCCTCCTCTCCCTCCTGTCCCTGCAGAGTGTACGGCTGCTACGAGGCCCTGGACGGCGGGAACACGGCGGATGCCCTGGTGGACTTCACAGGGGGCGTGTCGGAGCCCATGGACCTGCTGGAGGGCCAGATGGCCACTGACGAGGTGGCCCGTAACCAGCTGTTTGAGAGGGTGCTGAAGGTCCACAACCGGGACGGCCTCATCAGCTGCTCCATCCGGGTGAGTCACTCAGGGGGAAGATCTGTACAAGGCAGCCATTTTGGATCAGGGGCAGCCAGGGGGTCAGTTAGGAGATCTAGGTCGTGTTCAATGTACTTCCTGTTTTTTTCCATTGCAAAATGTTTTTTTCTGCCTTGTGCTATTTGGAACACCAAAAAATTGCAACATAAATCGCAAATTGCAGTGTTTGGCAATCACCATGATAATGTGCCATCCCGTCTATTTCGAAAGTTGCGGTTAGTTGGCTCATGCAAAGTCTACATTTGCGAGAGGAAAATGTAATCCTTTGTGATTATCCATCTATCTATCATCTATCAATGTAATCATACAAGGCTTTCTCTCTGCTGATGAGACTTGAATTTGTATGAGTGCATATACACTTTCAGAATGCAAATACCGTCCTCTTCTCTATCCATCCATCTACCTGTCATCCTCAATCTGCTTGTTGTTTATCTGTCCATCCGTTAGTCCGTCTATTCATCTGTTCATCAATACGCAACATCTGCTGTTGGGAGCTCCATTTGTACGAGTTCCACTCTCCCCCGGGCAGCCACTGACTGCGTCCCATATGGCACCCTACTCCCTACAAAGTGCACTACTTTTGACCAGAACCCTATGGGCCCTTGTTGAAAGTAGTACACTGTAAAGGTAATAAGTTGTACATTTGGAACGCAGGCAGTGAGTCCCCCCTTTTGATTGTCTGCGGTTCTGCGCTTGTCCACTCCTGCACTAGAACTCATTTACAGTCCAACATTGTGTGATTCCGAATCAAGTACACTAGCTCAACTGGCAGCGATAGGCGTTTTATATTCATGAGTTTTCATTAGGCTCCATTACAGAAACAATAACAACAGAATGGACACAGACACGAAAAACATAATGGCTAAACAAACACGTCAGCTAGACGAACGGCCCGAAAACCCTAGTCGTTAATTCCTCGGACATGACCCATGACTTGGTGGTTGTTGTTTGGTTATGGTTGTAACGGCCTGGCAACATTATAAAAATGCTTGACTACTCCCAGGCTTTTTGTTGTGAGGTCTGATTTAGGAATGCAACAAAGGCATCTTAAAAGCCACACTCGTGCATCTCTCCCCAGACTCCAAGCCTAACTGCTTTTTGTCTTCTCCCCCCTTTCGCTGTTTTTTGTAAGCATGGTTTGAAAATTGATGTGTGTGGTAGCAAATGCTCAATGCACGTCTTCCACAGAGCCTATGGGCCTGGGCATAATAGGGTAGTGACCTATTTAAAAAAATATATATATATGTTCAGGCCGAATTTGAAATATTCTTGCCACCTCTTTCTTGATTATTGACCTGCCGAACATTCCCCATTTATCTAATCATACATAATTTTTATCAGTAAGAAGAGTTATTTTGATTGATATAATTGATGACAATAGTTAGTTGTTTTTTCTCATTAGACTCAGATTAGACTCAGATTTGTAAAGGGGGTTAATCGTAACATTTGCTACAATTAACCCCTTACCTAAAATTCAGTGGTATTTTATATGGTATTTAGACACATTCACATAGTGATATAAAATGTCACTTCTTTACATCAAGTACAAATAAGATAATATCTTAGAGAAATTAAAAAAGTAATTCATTCTTTTGAATGCTAAAAGTATCATTTAAAATATATGCATTTTGTTTACTCCGCTTTTGGTCAATATGACATATCTAAAATGGAAATATTTTTTGTCAATTTAGTATATTTTCATCCAACTATCAGTTTCAAATCAGAAATGTTTTCAATTTATGGGGCGGCAGGTAGCCTAGTGGTTAGTGTTGGACTAGTAACCGAAAGGTTGCAAGATCGAATCCCAGAGCTGACAAGGTAAAAATCTGTCGTTCTGCCCCTGAACATGGCAGTTAACCCACTGTTCCTAGGCTGTCATTGAAAATAAGAATTTGTTCTTAACTGACTTGCCTAGTAAAATAAAATTGTCTTTCATTTTTACCATTGGAGACAGACATTTCATTTCCACCACTTTCGGTTGAATTGTGAACAACTGGTGTGTCCTAGAAACTTACAATGTGTAATGATAGCTAAGATATGTACAGTATGTTTGTATATTATATTATTATTAATATTATTAATCTACCTCAAATATTGTTTTCATACTAGGCTTAGCAAAAGCCTAGCTCTCTGAAGTCCAGACAACTGCTTTCCCGCAAAAGCCTAGCTCTCTGAAGTCCAGACAACTGCCTCCCGGGTGGCGCAGTGGTCTAGGGCACTGCATCGCAGTGCTAGCTGCGCCACCAGAGTCTCTGGGTTCGCGCCCAGGCTGGGCTGGGTTCGCGCCCAGGCTCTGTCGCAGCCGGCCGCAACCGGGAGGTCCGTGGGGCGACGCACAATTGGCATAGCGTCGTCCGGGTTAGGGAGGGTTTGGCCGGTAGGGATATCCTTGTCTCAGTATGTAAAAATGTAATGAAATGTAAAAATGTAATAAAATGTATGCACTCTACTGTAAGTCGCTCTGGATAAGAGCGTCTGCTAAATGACTAAAATGTAAATGTAAATGTAACTGCTTTCCCGTTGGGCCAGGTGTGAATGTTCTGGTAGCCAACCTACTCAACCAATTTGAATACAATGGGAAGCCCATCCACAGTTGATGGCCCATCAGCAGGCAATTAAGTATGCTTAAATTGAGAGCCTGTGAGGTCTATGAGAAGGGTTTGTGCATGCAGGAGCAGTCATGTATGTTTTTTGAATTTTTATGTAGTATCCCCTGGGTCATATTTAGTAGGCACCAAATGGAAGAAAATGGACTGAAACGGGGAGGGACTAACTGATCTTATCCGACATGGATGTCGATTAAGGCAGCCCCCCGCACCTCTCTGATTCAGAGTGCATTATTTTGAATGCATTCATTTGTACAATTGACTAGGTATTCCCCTTTCCCAATAAAAAACACTTGTTTTTGGTTTCTGTTGCAAAACATTTTGTTACGTTGTGCACTAATGAATACGACCCTGGTTTCCCTCATTACCTTTCTGTCTTCTTTATCCTTTTTCCTCTTCTGTCTCCTTAGTAGTTGCTCCCTTGCTGTCGTTGCATCACACTTTGTTTGTGAAACGGGCTCATTACATCTGGGCCTTGTGCTCAATGATACTTTGATGATCAAGTAGCAAGGGACAGCACCAGCCGTCTAGGCTGCAAGCTCAATTCAAACAAACCAATTCTCAGTTCAACTTGACTGGGCCTTGTTCAATAGGCATCAAACAAAATAATGTCTGAATGCACATTTTCATTTTGTCGCATGTCGCACGCCCTAATGAACACAACCCTTGTCACAACTCAAGCACTTTGAGCTACATTCTGTGTATGACATGTGCTGCACAAATACATATTTCTGAATTAATTAATTGATTATTAATTGTCTCATAGGCGACCACAGTGGAGGACATGGAGGCACGGCTAGACTGTGGCCTGGTCAAGGGTCACGCATACGCAGTGACGGACGTGAAGAAGGTGCGTCTGGGCCAGGGCCTGCTGGCATTCTTCAAATCAGAGAAGCTCAATATGATCCGCATGAGGAACCCCTGGGGAGAGAAGGAGTGGAGCGGGCCCTGGAGCGACAGGTAAATACACAAAACTGCCTCCTCAGGCCTGGAAGTGGTACTACACAACCATAGTATTAGAATTAGAATTCTTATTCTAATTCGATGTACACAACACTGCATAATGAAAGCTTCTCCTATTCAGAGTGCCTTTACTGCCTCGAAATGACTAGACCGTGTAGGAGTAATGAGGTGGAGAGAGAGGTGTTCTCCATCTTCTGAAATGGGGAATGCTATGTGTGTGTGTGTGAGTGTGTTTGTGTGTGGGGGGGGTGATAAATGCCATAAATTAACTGTTGAATATGTGTGAACGTGTGTTTTTGTTTTATTTATTTAAAGAAAAACAACAATATGGAGGGAAAAATAAGGGTAGGCTCTACATTTTTTACATTTCAGTAATAATGCAGGAGAAGGAGACACAAAAAGTAAAACCATTACAATGTCATTCCGAGATCTGCAGGGGTGCTGTTAGTACAGTGACTATAATATTGTGGAGTGAATTCCATTAACGCAACTGTTTGGAACTGAGTTAATCAGACGTGTATTGTTATACATAAACTTGGTTGAATGGTAATACAGCTATTATTTTTGAAGGCACACGTGGTGCACATGTTCACACGTTTAAGTCACCTTAAAGTAAAAAAAATATAGAATCCAAAAATATCTAACATAATAAATCAAATAAAATCACACGTTCAACAGTTAATTTATGGCGTTTATCATGTAATAGGATGGGGAGAAGACTAAGAGCTTCTCTCCTCCTCCTTCTGTTGTGTCCTATTGTTTATCGCTAGGTTGTGTGACATAGCAGAGATTGTAGGGCTCGCTCATGAAGACAGCTGAATTATTGAGTAGGTAAAGGAGAGAGATGTTAGTTCTTAAAGGGGAAGTGACTGAGTGGTGTAATTAAAGGAGTCGTCTCCTTTCATTCATATAGTCATAGGAATGCATGTATAATGTATCTGGGGTTTGATCACAATTGGAATTGGAGACATTTAATTGTATTGTTTAATGTGGAAGTTTGTCACAGAGTCACACACAAGTTGTGGAACTGGCAGGAATTTCATAGAAACAGAAGAGAGGTTTATTTTCATATGCACGTAGGCACACACACAATTGCTATGTATTGCCGATACCTACAATTCCTACTTCCTGGGGTAAGTCTTCATGTTTTAATCTATGACTGCTCCTGAGAAAATTGCTGTCCATTGTCATGTGGTGCTGAACTTCGGAATCTCCAATCCAAAGGGTTTTTCAGTGGTGTGTTTGCTCTGTAATTTCCTTTGTTTCATACTGTCGAACATGAGGTAATTTCATGTCTGTGCCCCCAGCTCAGAGGAGTGGAAGAAGGTGAGCAAGAGTGAGAGAGAGAAGCTGGGCGTCACCGTGCAGGATGACGGAGAATTCTGGTGAGAGGGACCACCATGCACACACACATACACACACACACACACACACACACACACACCATTAACACATTAGGGGCCATTTACCCACACACAGATTAAGCCTAGGCCTGGACTAAAAAGCATGCTCCGTACTATGCTTAACCTCTCTGGTACAAGTGGGACGCTAGCGTCCCACCTCGACAACAGCCAGTGAAATTGCAGGGCGCCAAATTCAAAACAACAGAAATCCCGTATTTAAAGTTCCTCAAACATACAAGTACTATACACCATTTTAAAGATAAACTTCTTGTAAATCCAACCACAGTGTCCGATTTCAAAAAGGCTTTACTGCGAAAGCACACCATGTGATTATGTTAGGTCAGCGCCTAGTCACAGAAAACCATGAGAGCCACATCAAATTACAGAAATACTCATCATAAACATTGATCTAAGATACAAGTGTTTAACATACGATTAAAGATAAACTTCTCCTTAATGCAACCTCTGTGTCAGATTTCAAAAAGGCTTTATGGCAAAAGCACACCATGCGATTATGTTAGGTCAGCGCCTAGCCACAGAAAACCATACAGCCATTTTCCAACCAAGGAGAGGTGTCACAAAAGTCAGAAATAGCGTTAAAATTAATCACTTACCTTTGATGATCTTCATCTGATGGCACTCCCAGGTCTCCATGTTAGACAACAAATGTTCATTTTGTTTGATAAAGTTCATCTTTATGTTCAAATACCTCCTTTTTGTTCACGTGTTTAGTCCAGTAATCCAAATGCACAAGGCGCAGAAGTCCAGAAGAAAAGTCAAAAAAGTTCCATTACAGTTTGTAGAAACATGTCAAACGATGTATAGAATCAATCTTTAGGATGTTTTTATCATAAATCTTCAATAATATTCCAACCGGACAATTCCTTTGTCATTAGAAATGAAAGGGAACGGAGCTCGTCCTCACGGCTGCGCGCGTGACTCAACTAAAGGCTTTCAGCCTGACCACTGGTTCAAACAGCTCTTATTCGCTCCCCTTTCATAGTAGATGCCTGAAACAACGTTCTAAAGACTGTTGACATCTAGTGGAAGCCTTAGGAAGTGCAATCTGACCCCATAGACACAGTATATTGGATAGGCAATCACTTGAAAACCTACAAACCTCAGATTTCCCACTTCCTGGTTGGATTTTTCTCTCAGGTTTTCGCCTGCCACATGAGTTCTGTTATATTCACAGACATCATTCCAACAGTTTTAGAAACGTCAGAGTGTTTTCTATCCAGATCTACTAATCATATGCATATCATAGCCTCTGGGCCTGAGTAGCAGGCAGTTTACTCTGGGCACGCTTTTCATCCGGACGTGAAAATACTGCCCCCTACACCAAAGAGGTTCATCTGTATTTTATTAACTTCTTATGGCTGCAGGGGCAGTATTGAGTAGCTTGGATGAAAAGGTGCCCAGAGTAAACTGCCTGCTCCTCAGTCCCAGTTGCTAATATATGCATAGTATTAGTCTATTTGGATAGAAAGCACTCTGAAATTTCTACAACTGTTTGAATGATGTCTGTGAGAATAAAATAACTCATATGGCAGGCAAAAATCTGAGAGAAAAATCCAACCAGGAAGTGGGAAATCTGAGGTTTGTAGGTTTTCAACTCCTCGCCTATCGAATACACAGTGGGATATGGGTCATTTTGCACTTCCTACGGCTTCCACTAGATGTCAACAGTCTTTAGAACCTTGTCTGATGCTTTTACTGTGAAGTGTGGCCGAAGGAGAGGGGATTGAGTAAGGTCTATCATGAGCTGAACATGCGCTGACCATGCGCGTTCATGTGAGAGCGAGCTCTGTTCGATCGCATTTCTGAAGACAAAGGAATTCTCCGGTTGGAACATTATTGAAGATTTATGTTAAAAACATCATGTTTCTACTGACTGTTACGGAACTTTTTGACATTTCGTCTGCTTTTAGTGAACACGCTTCGTGACTTTGGATTCGTTTACCAAACGCGCTAACAAAAGTAGCTATTTGGACATAAATAATGGACATTACCGAACAAATCAAACATTTATTGTGGAACTGTGATTCCTGGGAGTGCATTCTGATGAAGATCATCAAAGGTAAGTGCATATTTATAATGTTATTTCTGACTTCTGTTGACTGCACAATATGGCGGGTACCTGTATGGCTTGATTGGGCTCTGAGCGCCGACATCAGATTATTGCATGGTTTTTGCTTTTTCCGTAAAGCTTTTTTGAAATCTGACACAGTGGTTGCATTAAGAACAAGTTTATCTTTAATCAAAGTTTATGATGAGTATTTCTGTTATTTGATGTGGCTCTGCAATTTCTCCGGATATTTTGGAGGCATTTCTGAACATGGCGCCAATGTAAACTGAGGTTTTTGGACATAAATATGAACTTTATCGAACAAAACATATATGTATTGTGTAACGTGAAGTTCTATGAGTGTCATCTGATGAAGATCATCAAAGGTTAGTGATTAATTTTATCTCTATTTCTGCTTTTTGTGACTCCTGTCTTTGGCTGGGAAAATGGTTTTTGTGTTTTTCTGTGATTTGGCGGTGACCTAACATAATCGTTTGTGATGCTTTCGCTGTAAAGTCTTTTTGAAATTGGACACTGTGGTGGGATTAACAAGAAGTGTATCTTTAAAATGGTGTGAAATACTTGTATGCTTGAGGAATTTTAATTATGAGATTTCTGTTTGAATTTGGCGCCCTGCACTTTCACTGGCTGTTGTCATATCGATCCCGTTAACAGGATTTCAGCCCTAAGAAGTTTTAACTGATTGAGCGGCACTTTCCTAAATATACCCTCCCTCCCTCCCTTCCTCTCCACCCTAGGATGACGTTTGATGACTTCTGCCAGTACTTCACGGACCTGATCCTGTGCCGCCTCATCAACACCTCTTATCTGAGCATCCACAAAACATGGGAGGAGGAAGTGATGAGGGGCTCCTGGGTCCCCCGCCAAGACCCTCTGAGGAACCGCTCTGGGGGATGCATCAACTACAAGGCCACCTTCCTCCAGAACCCACAGGTGTGGTGCATGAGGGTGGAGGATGTGTGGAAGTGGGGAGAGTGTGGGTGGATGGTGGGAGGCTGGGTAGGAGTGTGTTTGTACTGTGTAAGTTTGTATGTGTTTTTCTGTTGGTGTCTCTGCATGTACTGCATATTCTGTATTTGATTTGAGGAGATTGTTCTAATTAGTGTGTTTGTCTCTCTGCAGTATGTGTTTGATGTGAATAAGGTAGAGGATGAGGTGTTGATCGCCCTGCAGCAGAAGGAGAGGAGAGCCACCACCAAAGAGGGCAAAGGAGATAACCTGGCCATAGGCTTCGACATTCACCGGGTATGCACGCACACACACAGAGATGAAGACACACACACGAGAACACACTCACACAGATGAAGAGACAAATACGCAGATGTTAGCACACACACACACAAACACAGATGAACACACACAGATGGATACACAGGAAGATGAACACACTGTCGTTCCACATGAATTTTTCCTTTTGCCTCTTAACGCTTTACTTCATGGTATTGCCATCTCTTTACTTCCTTGCTACTCATAACATAAAAGATAAGACATAAGGATCCTGTTTCAGTCCTCACATGTGCCATCTTTCCACCTCCTATATCTGTCTCCCTGCTTCTGCCTCTATCCTTGCTCTGCCTGATGATGCCATATCTACCTTGAGTCTCCCTTTAAAATGTGACCCTGATGTCATGTCCCCTCCCGTCCTCTAGGTGGAGCTGAACAGAAAATACCGCATGCACACGGCCCAGCAGAAGGTGGCGGGCTCCATCTACATCAACTCGCGCTGCGTCTTCCTCAGGAAGGAGCTCAAGGAGGGTCGCTACGTCATCATCCCCACGACTTTTGACCCCGGGCAGCAGGGCGACTTCCTGTTGCGGGTTTTCACCGACGTGCCTTCAGACTGCAAGTAAACCAGCCGGCCGACATGCAGACCCACCCCCACCCCCCTTCCGTTTAACCTCCTTACATTTTCAAAGGGATAGTTCACTGGGATCATAGAATTGAATAGAACAGTATTGTTTTGTAGTTCTATGATAGGGATTGCCTAAATTGGATCAGTTAAAATTGATCAAATAACAAACCTCATTTTATAGAAACCCATCAAATTCAACTGGTGTGTATGTTAAAGGGATATTTCATTTTGGTATTTTACGACACTTGGGGTTAAAGTATTTTTTGCATTTTACTACTTACTTCAAAAAAGTGAACGATCCCTTTAACATGCACACCAGTTGAATTGTATGGGTTTCTATAAAAGGATTTTAGCTTTTTGATAAAGTTGAATTGATTCTCTAAGTGGACCCAGAACCTCTTTCACGTAATTTGTCATCCACTGCCATTATTCTCACCAAAATGAATAACACCCATATTCACTTTCTTTCCCTACCCAACAGAGAGTTGAACCTGGATGAGCCCCCACAGACATGTTGGACGGGCATGTGTGGTTACCCCCAGCTGGTCACCCAGGTCCACGTTCTGAGTGCTGAGGGACTCCAGGGCCAGGACTCTAATGGAGGTAAGCTAGTAAGGCTGCAGTAGGAAATAGTAGGCCTACAGTAAAGTAAGCTACAGTACATGTCGAAGGGAGGCTTTGGGAGCTGACTTGCATAGACCATTTTCACACGAGCTATACTAGGATGGCCCGGTTATATCTCCACCATTGTTACTGGACCATGCTGGAAAGGATGGGGGATAGTTGGAGGGGAAAGGTTCTGGTCGACACAATAAACTCTTCTGCCGATGGGTAACTTGAGTTTAAGTGTGTACTGTACATTTTGTGCGAGTGTGTATGTGTTTTTCCGTGCCCCAGCATGTGTTGCAAGGTGAACTCTTCTGGTCATACACAGAGCTGCACTGTCTCATTCCCAACAAGAAGAGGCACCCGGCCAAAACACAAGGAGGTACATCAGCATCACCTAGTGGCTAGCGGCTTAGCTACAACTAGACATATTGCACAGTAATAGTCCAATAGGCTTTGGCTCAGCCCAGAAACAGCCCCTAGCCCCTAAACCCCTTCAAACTCAACTCTGGACCTCAAAGCCAGTTCCACTACATTTTTACATTGTTCCCCTCTAATCAGGGAATGATTTAGACCTGGGACACCAGGTGTGTTCAATTAATTATCAGGTAGAACAGAAAACCAGCAGGCTCTGGACTTCGTAGGGCAAGAGTTGAATACCCATGTCCTAACCCTTAACCCCTAGCTTCATGTAGATCGAAGAGGATTGGATAGATTTAAGCAAAATGGTAGTAGTTCCACAAAGGGCTAGGTCTAGGAATACTTTTTTCCATATGGCTGAAACCTATCCCCTCCCTTTCAGATTTATAGTCTTCTATAGTTCCTTCTCCCCATATCCTCGACCTACCTAGTAGCACAAGCAACTAAAGCCCTTCTCCACCTACCTGTCAGAGACCTGTCTGCTTGCTGGTTGGTCTGATGGCCAGATAAGGATTGGCTTCATTTAGACCCCGAGTTGGTTTTGGCCTGCATATTTGAGTACACATGCACACACACGTTTACACTTCTCATGCCGATACAGAGATTGACAGCTGTCCCTCATCCTTCCTTCCCTCTCCCTCCCAGCCTCGGACCCGTACGTCATCATCACCTGTGAGGGAGAGAGGGTGCGCTCGCCGGTGCACAAGGACACGCGGAGCCCTAACTTCGATGTCAAAGGCCTGTTCTACCGCAAGAAGCCCAAGGAAGGCATCCACATTGAGGTAAGCACAGACGGAGAGGAGGAACTTTTTTGTATCTGTCTGTCTGTGTTCATACAGTATGTATCCCTCTATCTCTTGAATATGTTTTACTCTAACTTTTTGAAAATCACTTTTCCTATGCTTCCTCTCTCCCTCTTTTTCTCTTTCTTCTCTGCTCTCCTTGGACCTTGGGCCATACCATAATAGATCTACAATAAGAACGTAATTGTGGATACCTTCCTGGGTCAGGTGACCCTGTCCAGTGACCCAAACGACCGGCAGGAGCAGCACACGCTCCACCTGCGCGACAAGGGCAATCGCCAAGACAACGACCTCCCGGGCACGGTCACCGTGCGCCTCATCACCTGCATCACACTCATCAACATATGACGTCACAACCACCGCCGTCGCCGCTCTCGCCATGGAATGTCGAAGGAGCTTGACCTTTGTCATCTTGACGACCTTTCGCCACCACTAAACCCAAGCATGTCAGTTAAAAGGTTAATCATCCCCTGCTCCACCCAACCCAACACCCCCTTCAACATATACAGACACAGCTTTCTTTCTTTCTGACTCTTTCTCTCACTGTTACACACACACACACACACAAACACACAGGCCGTGTCTGAGTCCTAAATAGTAGGCTGATTGGGTATGCGAAAATATTACGTTTTATAGTATGTGAAATATTGAACATTTTGTTTGCTTTAAATGCCAGGACGTCATACTCATTTCATCTTTCCATCTAGTAGAATTCACTGCACACTATTAAGGAAGAGAAGTGTCTTTTCAGACCCACGTAGGTGTGACAACAGCCGATAAACCGCTGATAGTCAGCTACCAAAATGAATGAATGGTGGGAAACAAAGCAATTGTGCGTTAGATGACACATTCTCAGTATGGGTGAGCCTGGTATGTTGATGTTTGAAGCTTACTGCATACATATACTAAACAGTACATTCTAAATAGTATGATGCATGATTAGTACACAGTATGTATATCGTTTTAGTAAGTAGTAGGCAAGACTACTCTCTCTACATGCCTTCAACTCTCACACGCGCACACACACACACACACACACACACACACACACACACACACACACACACACACACACACACACACACTTTTAACATGCTCCTGCACTCCTCATGCATCTGCCAGCGTCTCTAAGGGCTATACATCGCCTTAAGGCTGAGTGGGTCTCTTTAGGAGCCTGTGACCAGCCATATGTCGGGTGGGAGGGGGGTCATTGTATTGGGTGGTATACTGGGTGTAGCCTTGCCTCCTCCCCCCTCCATCACATCTATCCCATCTTCCTCTTCCCACTCCCATCCCCTCGGACTACGCTACCCTTCACTTCTACAGGTTGCCATGGACAAAATCGAGTTTAGCACGGCAAAAAAATGATCTGCCTGCATTGCACATGTCCCATTCCCCCTTTACACACAAATGTTTTATTTAATTTTTATTTAACCTTTATTTAACTAGGCATCACACTCTTAGCTTAGCAACCGGCGCTTTTGATATGCCCCAGTGGAGTGACTGTGGAGCTCCGCCTGCCATATTCAAGTGCTTTACGGGACCAAAGACGGACCAGGCCCTCCCTCCCTCTCTCTTTTGCCGGCGGCAGTTGCCACTGTGCCACGTCAGTCGGTCATCTCTACGGCAACGCCACTGCCTGACGCTTCCTAAGTCATGGGACTCCTGTCAATTGACCTGAATCGCGTGAATCATGTGACCCGAGAGACAGCAGCTGTTGTCCCTCTGTGTGTGTGTGTGTGTGTGTGTGTGTGTGTGTGTGTGTGTGTGTGTGTGTGTGCATGCATTCGTACATGTTATGCCTGCGCCTTTGAACATCATGCACCTCGCCTGGCTCTGACAGGCTCACGGACATGGCTGGATGGAGGGATGAGCGGAAGAAGAGATAGTGGACGGAGAGAAGAGGCAGGAAATCCGTCAGTCGACTGCCAAAAACAACGTGCCATAGCCTTCTTCCTGGCTCTGACTCTGTTGTGACTCGATACCACTATTCCCGACCGGAACACAGTTTGAATTAGCATCATTTTTTATTATTTGAAATGGTAGTGTGAAAAGAGTGGGTTTTTGTCTGGCCAAGACAGAGACTATGACATCATTCAGAACCATCACTGGTACAGTCCCCAAAACCGTTAGCATCTCTTCTCATGTAGATCATGTCGCTCTTTTTCTTTTGACCTGCTTTCCACAGGCTATTTATCTCAATCTCTGACAGTTGCAAGCGGCGGAGAAAGAAGATATACAAGGAGGAACAAGCCCCAAAAGCCATGTTGTCATGTCGAGTGTCTTTTCAAAAGTGCAATATGATTGCAGAGACTTTTCTAGAGCAGGATTTGACGTGGGATCCCACGTACGTTAAGAATCATTCCAGAGACATTTTATTTTTTGAATGTAATGCGGAGAGCTTCGACCGACCGATCTCTCACTCTCTCTTTATCAAACCATCAATCCCTTTTACTTGTTTATGTGCTTGTTTCAACGCCTTTTCTTTTTTGCATTACTCGAACAACAATGGCATTTATTGCATTTTATTTATTTATTGTATTATCACATTTGTTTGTATATTTATTAATGCATTTAATTAATTAATGTGTCTTGGATAGATCATTTTTAATGGTATGTACATGGCCTTGTATTGTTATTCTATTGTTACTATTTTATATTTCTTTATTCTTTCCATCTTCAGTGTGGGAAACAAATGCTAGTGTTTAAGAATCAGCATGTTTACACTATTGCACATCATATCAATGTCATATCAAGATGTTTAAAAGGGTCACTTTAAAGGTACTGATCAGTGACATCCACCATTCAGAACAATATGTTTTTACTATTGACTGTCATTCGTTGCTTCAAATGACGAAAATGCCATTCAAGTGCTGTGTGACATGTATTTCCTTCTATGTTGTTCAGTTGCAGACTAAGACAGAGAGACTAAACTGGTTGCTACAAAAAACTCTGAAAGGGATAGTTCATGCAAAATCTATTTTTGTGTCGAATTACTCTTACCTCGAGTTGTGTCTGAAGGCCCATAGCAACAGAATCTTCCAGTAGTTAGCATAATTAGAAACGTCCAGATTCATTATTGTAAACAGCGGTGCCGATATTGGCAGAGCTGCTTTGCAAGCCGAAACTTCAAACTGTCTTGTTATAAGGCAATATGTTATACAAGTAACATATAGTAACAAAAAACAATAACAATACAATAAAATAATTCAGAAAAACATTTTAAAAACTACACTACATGACCAAAAGTATGTGGATACCTGCTCGTTGAACCTCTCATTCCAAATCATGGACATTAATATGGAGTTAGTGCCTCTTTGCTGCTATAACAGCCTCCACTCTTCTGGGACGACTTTCCACTAGATGTTGGAACTTTGCTGGAGGGACTTTCTTCCATTCAGCCACAAGAACATTAGTGAGGTCGGGCACTAATGTTGGGCGATTAGGCCTGGCTCGCAGTCAGCGTTCCAATTCAATGTGGTTGAGGTCAGGGCTCTGTGCAGGCCAGTCAAGTTTTTCCACACCGATCTCGACAAACCCTTTCTGTATGGACCTCGCTTTGTGCACGCGGGCATTGTCATGCTGAAACAGTAAAGGGGCTTCCCCAATCTGTTGCCACAAAGTTGTAAGCGCAGAATCGTCTAGAATGTCATTGTATGCTGTAGAGTTAAGATTTCACTGGAACTAAGGGGCCTAGCCAGACCATTATTCCTCCTCCACCAAAGTTTACAGTTGGCACTATGCATTCGGGCAGGTAGCATTCTACTGGCATCCGTCAAACCTGTAGCTAACAGGGAAGAAATCCTAGCGCGAATATTGAACCATAGGCGTAAACAAGGGCGGCATCTGTTGTTTTGAGTACATTTCTAGAAAGGATAAAAGGAAATGTATTGTAGTGTCAGAAGATGGCAGCATGTGTGGGACAGAGATTAAAGAGAACACCCAAAGAACCTCAAAGTTCATCTGATCTGCGCCCACAAAGAATCATACAATTTCAGCCACCAGCTATTGGTAGCTGCTCATCAACGGCAACCAACTTTAGCAGTTATCATGAAAAGAATAGAAACATCAGAACCTAATTCAAGTTTAAAAAAAGAGAAGAAGCGCTTGTTCATTTATTCATCCAGTCTGGCAAGTCCACGAGCCTTCAGATAATTCAACCAAACACCTGATCCAAAATGTAAAACCTGGCGCTGCTAGAGTAAACAGGTTGATTGCTTTGGAAATGGATACAGCAACCCAGAAGGTTAAGGAGATTCTGAAAGAGGCATGAAAAATAACCGTGTAAACGGATGGAGCAAGAAAGGAATGACTACTTAATTTATGGGTATATCAGCCTGCTTCTATCACCCCTCCAATCAAGGCACAGCATGCGTTGCTCAACCTCCATCGGATTTAGCATCCATACACCGGAGAGCATCCATACACCGGAGAGGTAATTGAGCAAGTGACATACCAGAGGAGAAGATCCTACTTGTCATAACTGACAACAGGGTGAACATAGTCAAGGCTATCGAGCTATTACAGAACTGGCAAGAGAATGATCAACAACAACCAGAGCTGGCCATAGCTTTGAACGGTGCGGTAGAAATGTCTGAATCTGAGTTAGACACAGACGATTATCCTTTTAAATCCCAAGTCACATTAAGATTGATTTATAATTTAAACCTAAACAAACCTATGACCTGACCCATCACCTTATGTATTATTGTCCCCCAGTGACAAGAAGTGACACCCCCCCAAGAATACAAACTATAGGCCTGCCACACATGCATAATGCTACTTTCTGTCCCTAACACACACATTTAAACTGAAATGAAATAATATGAAATATAAATTATTTTATAAAACTCAAAGTAAATAAAAAATAGTACATTGTCTGAAGACAAGCTGAAACTAAACTGAATTTTAAATAAAAATCTAAAAACAAAAACAAAATCACAACTATAATAACCTAGATGTTTTGTCTCTATGAAGGAAATGTTCAAGTTACTCATAATGGCTGTAATTTAGTCAGGATCATTTTGAGATGATAATCAAGTGATAATGCCTGAGAAGCCGGTGTTTGGGGGATATATTGGCACGGGTGTTGTTAGGCCCGAGACGAAGTCGAGCATCAAGATCACCCCCGGAAGCTAACGTTCTGTTTATCCTCTAAGTAAAGTGTTACAGAGAATAGAACGCTATGGAGAGAAGGGTCATGGTTAAGTTAAAGGCAATAGAGTGCCATAGAGCGCATGCAGGTGTCACAGGGTTAAAGTATGACATACCAAGCAGATTAATCTTTCATGCCAGGGGAAGAAGAGGTCCTCCTGTCAATAAGGGGATTGGTTGGTTTTCTGTTGCCAGGATGTAGCAATGTGTGTCCATTCAGCCAGTCTGGTGCTCGGCTCTACTCTGAACAGGGGCACCCGTGGTGGGCAGGCTGGCAGGTTAGCAGCAGCAGCCATTTTAGTTATTTATACGACTCAGTTTCACAATCTTGCTGTGACCCCCACAGACAAACAATGTCTTCAGTTAGGTAGTTTGCCCAAGTCCTTATCGTTAGCTATTGCTAGTGGTATAGTAGCTGTTGGCCGTATTGCAGCTTCTGTTCTGACCATATCTGAACCAATAATAGTCACCAGGACCAAGGGGTTGTATCACATGTGGTAGACCATCGCTCGTCTTTTTTAACTCAAGAAAAATATGTGCCACAACGGTGCCAAAATGGACGGGAGGAAAAGACCATTGTACTGCAGTGTACTGTTGGTTAAGGTTCTACAGTAAATTAGCTTTGTTTGCCACTCTTGTGGACATACAATAACTAGTTAAACATTGTGGGAATTGTCAAGCCTTTCTCGTTCCAATATGCTTTTTTTGTGTCTTTGTCAAAAACGCATGCTGGTTGAGATCTCATTGCGTTAACATTACACGTTCTTGTCATTTGCCAGAAGCATCACTTACTCAAGGTATGATTGGTTTACCCTTGGTGAGCGGAGTGTCAATTCGGTGATCTGATTTTTCTGGCTCTGTATATATTTTCTGATGGTCCATGCCAAATGTTTTAAGGACACAAAACGCATAAGAATGTTCAGAACTTTGGCCAGTTTTATATCAAACCAATAACACCAATGCATGAAGCAAATTACTTCAAATCAGCTCGCACAGTTTGATTTTCAAAGATATATTTTTTATTCAAAATGTTGTAAACAGTGTTACTAAATTCATATATTGAAGGCTTATGTTGCATACTTGCATGTATTTTACAGATTCTGAACATTTGAATTAAGCATCCCGAACAGTATGTACTGTATATGAAAAGTGACAGCAACCAAAGTGTTTGTCCACTACTGCAGGACTCCTATTGTGACAAATGTAGATATAATGGTGACGAACAAGGAAGTAGCACAAGGTCCCTCGTGGGCCGCAAACCCCAGTCGCCTGATCTTAACACAAACACCCTATCCCCGATCCCAATAAGGATATCCCCACTGGAAGAGATTGTTAGGCACCTTTCAAGGATAGGATCATTACACTCTTACTTTCATCATTACCCCCTCCGTTTCAGAAAGCATGTCAAGTCCTGCGTCTTACAGGACATACTTTCGAAAGCCACGATCACTATCCCACTTCTGACGTCAGTGTGATAAATGTGGAAGTTGTGCTAAGTCTGTAGTGGGCTGTGAACACCAGTTGCCTAGCCTAAAGATTAACACCCTATCCACAATTACAATAGGGCTATCCCAGTTGGGAGGGATTGTACTGTGCTTATCAAGTCCAGGGTCATTACAATATATTCCTGACATTTCAAACGCAAGAGCGTATAATTGTTGAGAGACATTTTAAAGCAACGGTCCGCAAGAATACTTGTCAGATGGATACTTATCCAGTTAAATTTGAAAGCAAAAAAAATTTGTTAGAGATGGACAACATGAAAAATGTGAGGAATACCGAAAATAAGTGATTGCAGAGAGTCTTTGTATTGTGTTTACGATTTATTTGGAATATGTGTTTTTATTAAAGCCTGTGTAATGGCCAAACAGTACTTTCTATGTTTCAGTTGAACACAGCCATCAACATGGTGCAATGATTTACGTATGTTAGCTCGTTTAGACTCGGAGCTACCTTGAGTTTGTTAGCCTGCATACCGCTGCATGTGAACTTTAAAGGACATTGGTCATGAAACTTCATACATGTTTATGCTAGGTGTTACGTCATCTTTACGATAGCATTATGTAGATTCTATGACATTGCTCACTCAAATTTGCCAAGTCATGAGACACCTTCTGTGGTGGCCATGTTTCCAAAATGGAGTCTGATACGTTCGACGAATGAGCTTGTGATTCTCTTGTACTTTTCTGCGGATGTTTATTAACTCGAGACTGGAATATACTGCATGGTGACACTTATAGAAGATACTAAGGTCTTTATAACGAGTAGCCTATCTTTTATCAATATTTTATACTCTTGTTAATTTTATATATCCAATTAACCTTGTGTTCTCTACGCTTAACACTGATATGTTTACTGATAGCTAGATATCAGAAGGCTGTATCTTATGTACTGTATGCTTATCTGCGTGTTCTTACGTTGTCTTTTTTTGTTACCGTGCATGTTTGTTTGATTTGATTATCGGTTACACTGTGGTTATTTTATAGTTATGATCTGGAAATCATTTATTTTCATTTTGTATTTTATGTCAACTTGTGGCATGACTTTCAAATAAAACATTAAACCTGATTTATTTTCAACTTGATCTGTCAGAAATGGCTGCCAATGTGTGGTCCAGGGTTGGCGTCAATTCCATTCAATTCAGGAAGTCAATTGAATCTAACCTTGGTGTAGTCACGTTTGTCTCGTCATACGGTTAGTAGTTGTCGTTTAAAAAAACAAGACCCTCAGTCTTCACATGGCATTATCAACTGGCACATACACATAGTCCCCAAACCCACCCTATTCATAAGCCAGGATTTACACAACTGTGTTAACCCTCCTTCTCCTCCTTTTACATAGTGGGGTCCAAAATTATTGACACCCTTGCACATTTTTATCAAGGGTGTCAATAATTTCAGACCCCACTAACGTGTCTTCAAAAAGTATTCATACCCCAATTTATTTTTACAGCCTGAATTCAAAATTGATTAAATATATATTTTTTCTAAGCCATCTTCACAAAATACTCCATAATGACAAAGTGATTTAAAAAAATTAATGAAAATTAAGTAGAGAAGTATCTAATTTACGTAAGTATTCACACCCCTGGGTCAATCATTTGTAGAAGCACATTTGGCCGCGATTACACCGTTGAGTGGTCTTGGGTATTACTGTATCGTCTTTGCACATCTGGATTTGGGGATTTTCTCCCATTCTTCCTTTGCAGATTTTCTCAAACTCTGGTAAGTTAGATGAGGAGCGACAGTGAACAGCAATCTTCAGGTCTTTCCACAGATTTAAAATGGAATTCAAGTCTGGGCTTTGGCTGGGTCACTCAAGGACTTTCACATTCTTGTTCTGAAGGCATTCCAGCATTGCTTTTGCTGTATGCTTGGGGTCATTGTCCTGTTGGAATGTAAATCTCCCCCCCAGTCTAAGGTAATTTAAACTCTAAAGCAGGTTCTCATCAAGGATTTGCCTGTATTTGGCTCCATTCATTGCTCCTGCTAACCTTACCATTCCCCCAGTCTCTGATGCTGAAAAGCATCCCCATAGCATGATGCTGCCACTACCATGCTTCACAATAAGGATGTTGTTAGACTGGTGATGAGCTGTGCCTGGTTTTCTCCTGACATTGCGCTTTGCATTTAGGCCAAAGAGTAAAATTTTGGTCTCATCAGACCATTGCCTTATGCTCTATCTTTCATGCGCCTTTTTGCAAACTCCAGACGAGCTGTCATGTGCCTTTTTTCTCAGGAGTTGCTTTCTTCTGGCCACTCTCCCACAAAGCCCAGAATGGTGATGTGCTGTAGAGACTGGTCCTTCTGGTAGGTTCTCCCTTCAGGCACTCAGTAGTTTTGTCAGATTGGTCACCTCCCTGACCAAGGTCCTTCTTGCCCAGTTGCTCAGTTTGGTTGGACGGTCAGCTCTAGGAAGAGTCTTTTTTGCTTGTCATATCCAATTCCGATCTTGTCTCATCGCTGCAACTCCCCAACGAGCTCGGGAAAGGCGAAGGTCGAGTCATGCGTCCTCCGAAACATGACCCGCCAAACCGCGCTCCTTAACACCCGCCCGCTTAACCCGGAAGCCAGCCGCACCAATGTGTCGGAGGAAACACCGTTCAACTGAAGACCGAGGTCAGCCTGCAGGTGCCCGGCCTGCCACAAGGAGTCTCTAGAGCGTGATGAGCCAAGTAAAGTCCCCCCGGCCTAACCCGGACGACGCTGGGCCAATTATGTGCCGCCCTATGGGACTCCCGGCCATGGCCGGTTGTGACACAGCCTGGGATCAAACCCGGGTCTGTGATACAGCCTTATTCTAAAATTGATTACATTGTTTTTATTCTTCCAACATCAATCTACACACAAAACCCCATAATGATGAAGCAAAAACAGGTTGAAATATAACATTTACATAAGTATTCAGACCCTTTAATCAGTACTTTGTTGATGCACCTTTGAAGGCGATTACAGCCTTGAGTATTCTTGGGTATGACGCTACATGCATGGCACACGTGTATTTTGGGAGTTTATCCCATTCCACTCTGTAGATCCTCTCCAGCTCTGTTGGATGGGTTGGATGGGGAGCATCGCTGTATAGCTATTTTCAGGTCTCTCCAGAGATGTTCGATCGGGTTCAAGTCTGAGCTCTGGCAGGGTCACTCAAGGACATTCAGATACGTGTCCTGAAGCCACTCTTTTGTGCTTAGGGTTGTTGTCCTGTTGGAAGGTGAACCTTCGCCCCAGTCTGTGGTCCTGAGCGCTCTGGGGCAGGTTTTCATCAAGGATCTCTCTGTAATTTGCTCGTTCATATTTCCCTCAATCATGCCAGTCTCCCAGTCCCTGCACCTGAAAAACATCCCCACAGCATGATGTTGCCATGAATACTTTCTGAAGACACTGTACAGTGGGGTCTGAAACTGGATGGTGGACCATTCTTGACACACACGGTAAACTGTCAAGCGTGAAAAACCCAGTAGCGTTGCAGTTCTTCACACACTCAAACCGCCTGGCACCTACTACCATACCCCATTCAATGCCACTTAAATATTTTGTCTTGCCCATTCAACCTCTGAATAGTACACATACAAATTCCAATTGTCTCAAGGCTTAAGAATCCTTCTTTAAACACTATGGGTTCGGTGTGTGTGTGTGTCCCGTCCCCCCCCCCCCCACGCGGGTCGGTTGACGGTTGAGCTAATGTAGGCTAATGTCAAATTTAGAGTAGCTATTACAGTGAAATAATACCATGCTGTTGTTTGAGGAGAGTGCCCAATTAGGAACTTGAAAATGTATTAATAAACCAATTTACCATTTGAAAGTTAACACTGAAGTTTGTGTAAATGTGAAATGAACGTAGAATAATATGACACATTAGATCTGGTAAAAGATATTACAAACAAAAAGTGGTTCAAACTGTAGAACCAAGTTCCTACATTTGAATATATACAATTATTTTATCAAACAAAACTATGCTACAATTTATCCCTGGGACCCTCAGGATGACAAATCAGAGCAAGATTACTGAATGTAAGTACATTACTGACATTCAGAGGTGAATGTATCAAATCAGTTTCTGTGATAAGTGTTTTGTTGTTGTGCACTCTCCTCAAACAATAGCATGGTATGTTTTTACTGTAATAGCTACTGTAAATTGGACACTGCAGTTAGACACATCTCAACATCAACTGTTCGGAGGAGACTGCGTGAATCAGGCCTTCATGGTCGAATTACTGCTTAGAAACCACTACTAAAGGACACCAATACGAAGACGAGACGTGCTTGGGCCAAGGAACACAAGCAATGGACATTGGACCGGTGGAAATCTGTCCAAATTTGGGATTTTTGGTTCCAACTGCAGTGTCTTTGTGAGATGCAGAGTAGGTGAACGGATGATGTCCGCATGTGTGGTTCCCACCGTGAAGCATGGAGGAGGTGTTGTGATGTTGACACTGATTTATTTAGAATTCAAGGCACACTTAACCAGCATGGCTACCACAGCATAATGCAGCGATACACCATCCCATCTGGTTTGAGTTAAGTGGGACGATCATTTCTTTTTCAACAGGACAATGACCCAAAACACACCTCCAGGCTGTGTACGAGCTTGACTAAGGAGAGTGATGGAGTGCTGCATCAGATGACCATGTAGAAAATAGTCAAAAATAGTCAAAAAGAAAGAATAAGTAGGTGTGTCCAAACTTGACTGGTACTGTTTGTAAATGAGATATTTCTGTATTTCATTTACCCCCCCCAAAAAATATTCTAAAAACATGTTTTGACTTGATCATTATGGGGTATTGTGTGTAGATAGGTGAAAAATAACATCTATTTAAATTCATTTTGAATTCAGGCTGTAACACAACAAAATAAGTCAAACGGTATGAATACTTTCTGAAGGCACTATATATTACATTACAATGTGTTTTGTGGGACAATAGGTGCAGGATGGAGGAAGGGATTGGGCGGAGGAGAACAGATTTGTATCTTGCATCTAGCCCTGCGTCTAAGCAGCCAAGTGACCAGCCCTGTCTGTAGCAACCCTGACCAGTCTGGCACCATCTGCCACCCCATGACATCTCAGTCCCCAACCTCTTCATCTTCCCCCCTCCTTCCCCCTCCTCCCTTCCGACCGACTGGTCACTGTGCCTGTGTGGTGCACTAAGCCCGCCTCCCTGCTAATGGAGATCAGCGGTCTAACTGAATGAGCGAGAGAGGGGCTGTAGTCACTCTTCTACCAGACAGCAACAGGTACCTCAGAGAGAGAGAGAAGGAAAGGGGGAGAACATGTGACAGCGTGAGAGAGGACAAACAGAGACCGAGACTGCAGCAAGTGGAAAGATTTCAAGAGAGCTTTTCTTTTGGTCACCCTGCTTCTTCCCATTGGTTCATCTGCTACCTGGCTGTAACCAGTTACCTGGACTTACCAGAGTGGAAGAGAGGGACAAGGAAAGAGGGACGAAGCGAGGAGACAGAGGAACTGGAGTGTCTTGAGTGGTAAGTAAGAAAGTAAATGAGGGCTGAGCAGTCAGGGCTGAGGGCTTAGCTGTCCCAGGACACGGTGTTGGCGCCTTTCTTCAGGCATTAGTTACCCAAATCCTCTTACGGCTTGCTCGCCGCTCAGCCAGCTCAAGCCCACTGCATGCTCCCGCCGTACCAGGCCTCAAAGGGGACCATTTATACTCTGACTTAGAGAAGCAGAACGTGACTCTTTCTGTGTGTGTGTGTGTGGTGGTTGGGAGTGTGTATGTTGCCAGAACGTGTGTTCAAGTGGATTTGTACTTTTTTTATCAAATCAAGTTGGTAAAATATGATTAAATAACCCTAGTAAAGAATAAACTGGTAGGATTGTGAGTGAGAATGAGAAAAGGCATTTGAAGTTGGCGCTTAAGGTATCTAAGTTCTAGATTTCCTTGTGCGTGTTGTTTTTTAACCTCTACGGATCCGTGTCCCTAAAACGGGACGGTTGTTGCTAATGTGCACTAATGTGACTAGAATAACATTGTAAACAACAGTCAACTTTCCGGGACATAGACATGTCTTATATGGGCAGAAAGCTTAAATTATTTTTTATCTAACTGCATGGTACAATTTACAGTAGCTATTACAGTGAAAACATACCATGCTATTGTTTGAGGAGAGTGCACAACAACAAAACACTTATCACAGAAACTGATTTGATACATTCACCTCTGAATGTCAATAATGTACTTACATTCAGTAATCTTGCTCTGATTTGTCATCCTGTGGGTCCCAGAGATACATTTTAGCATAGTTTTGTTTGATAAAATAATTGTATATATTCAAATGTAGGAACTTGGTTCTACAGTTTGAACCACTTTTTGTTTGTAATATCTTTTACCAGATCTAATGTGTTATATTATTCTACATTAATATCACATTTCCAGAAACTTCAGCGTTTACTTTCAAATGTTATCAAGAATATGCATGTCCTTGCTTCAGGTCCTGAGCTTCAGGCAGTTAGATTTGGGTATGTCATTTTAGGCGAAAATTGAAAAATCCTTATTAAGGAGGACATCGGCCATTGATCAGATAATTTTTTTTGGTAACATCTTTGAAATGCAAGAGAAAGGCCATAATGTATTATTCCAGCCCATGCGCAATTTAGATTTTGGCCACTAGATGGCAGCAGTGTGTGTGCAACGTTTTAGACTGATCCAATGAACCATTGCATACATGTTCAAAATGTTGTATTAAGACTGCCGAAATGTGCCTAATTGGTTTATTAATACATTTTCAAGTTCCTAATTGGGCACTCTCCTCAAACAACAGCATGGTATTCTTTCACTGTAATAGCTACTCTAAATTGGACATTAGCCTACATTAGCTCAACCGTCCCACGAGGTGGGGGGGACACCGATCCCATAGTGTTTAAAGAAGGATTCTTAAGCCTTGAGACAATTGGATTGTGTATGTGTACTATTCAGAGGTTGAATGGGCAAGACAAAATATTGAAGTGCCATTGAATGGGGTATGGTAGTAGGTGCCAGGCGCACCGGTTTGAGTGTGTGAAGAACTGCAACGCTACTGGGTTATTCACGCTTGACAGTTTACCGTGTGTGTCAATGGTCCATCATCCAGTTTCAGACCCCACTGTACAGTGTCTTCAGAAAGTATTCATACCACTTGAATTATTCCACATTTGGTTGTGTTACAACCTGAATTCAAAATGGATTAACTCGATTTTCTCTCTCACCCATCTTCACACAATACCCCACAATGACAAAGTGAAAACAAGTTTCTAGAAATGTTGGCAAATGTATTAAAAATGAAATATCTCATTTACACACCCCTGAGTCAATATGTGTTAGAATAACCTTTGGCAGAGATTACAGCTGTGCGTCTTTCTGGGTAAGTCTCTAAGAGCTTTGCACACCTGGATTGTACAATATTTGCACGCTATTTGTTACAAAAATTATTCAAGCGCTGTCATGTTGATTGTTGATCATTGCTATTTTCAAGTCTTTCCATATATTTTCAAGACGATTTAAGTAAAAACTGTAACTATGCCACTCAGAGACATACAATGTAATCTTGGTAAGCAACTCCAGTGTTTATGTCCTGCTGAAAGATTCATTTGTCTCCCAGTGTCTGGTGAAAAGCAGACTGAACCAGGTTTTCCTTAAGGGTTTTGCCTGTGCTAAGCCTTATTTAATTTATTTTTATCCTAAAAAGCTCCACAGTCCTTGCCGATGACAAGCATACCCATAACATGATGCAGCTAACACTATGCTTGAAAATATGAAGATTGGTACTCAGTGATGTGTTGTATTTGTCCCAAACATAACACTTTGTATTTAGAACATAAAGTTAATTTCTTTGCCACATTTTTTAAATGTTTTACTTTAGTGCCTTATTGCAAACAGGATGCATGTTTTGGAATATTTGTATTCTATACAGGCTTGATTCTTTTCACTCTGTCATTTAGGTTAATATTGTTGAGTAATGTTGTTGATCCATCTTTGTTTTTTGCCTATCACAGCCATTAAGCTCTGTAACTGTTTTAAAGTCACCATTGGCCTCATGGTGAAATGCCTGAGCAGTTTCCTTTCTCTCCGGCAACTGAGTAAGGAAGGACGCCTGTATCTATGTAGTAACTGGGTGTATTGATACACAATCCAAAGTGTAATTAGTAACTTCACAATGCTAAAGGGATATTCAATGTGTGCTTTTTTAAAACAAATCTACCAATAGGTGCCCTTATTTGCGAGGCATTGGAAAGTCTCCCTGGTCTTTGTGGTTGAATCCGTGTTTGATAATCACTGCTAGACTGAGGGACCTTACAGATAATTGTATGTGTGGCGTACAGAAATGAGGTAGCCATTCAAAAATCATGTTAAACACTATTATTCCACACAGAGTCCATGCAACTTATTATGTGACTTGTTAAGCATATTTTTACTCCTGAACTTATTTAGGCTTGCCATAACAAAGGGGTTGAATAGTTATTGACTCAAGACATTTCAGCTTTAAAATGTTATTTAATAAGCAAACATTTCTAAAAACATAATTCCACTTTGACATTATGAGGTATTGTGTGTAGGCCATTGACGCAAAATCTCAATTTAATCCATTTTAATTTCAGGCTGTAACACAGCAACATTTTTGAAAAAGTCAAGAGGTGTGAATACTTGCTGGAGGCACTGTACAACAATGCTGGGCAGACCATTATTTTGGCCATTACTTTTGCCAACATGGCTATGCCCCCATAGGATGACAATGCCCCCATCCACAGGGCATTAGTGGTCACTGAATGGTTTGATGAGCATGAAAACGATGTAAACCATATGCCATGGCCGTCTCAGTCACCAGATCTCAACCCAATTGAATTCTTATGGAAGATTCTGGAGTGGCCCCCGAGAAACACCAAATTATGGAATTTCTCACGGAAGAATGGTATCGCAACCCTCCAATAGAGTTCCAGACACTTGTAGAATCTATGCCAAGGTGCATTGAAGCTTTTCTGGCTCATGGTGGCCCTACACGCTATTAAGACCTGTTCGTGTTTCCTTTTATTTTTGGATTATGTGCCTGAAAAAGGGACATGTACTGAGATGTCTAATTTGACAGAACTTTGTTAGTGGGGGTGGGCCAGGTTTTAAGGTCCTGCTCTCTGGTTCTTACAATGATTTCTGCATCATAAAATGTTCGATTGGGATCAATGTTCCCTCTAATTTCAGGAATGCTGAGCGCAAACTTAAACATTATGAAAATTCTGTGCAACTTCCAGCACGCATATACTGAGGCGATACCTGCTTTATGTACATTTTTTAACAGTGACCAAGTAAGCTACTGTGGCTATTCGATCATAATGTAAGCCTACCAGAGTGGCCTACCATCAAAAACAATGGAGAAAATGCATCCCATAACATTTTAACATGGAAATAGCTGTTCTATCATTCACACTACAGTAGCAGCCAATGTGTGGTGTTCAGTATAGGCCTGCATGAGACTTTTAAAAAACATGCAGGGTTTGACATTAACCTGCTGATCCACTGAAGAGTCAAGGAGGTGACTGAAAATGCTGTGATGTTTGATGCAAGAAACCACTTTACAAAATAAAATGCATTATTATTCACATACCATTATTACAGAGAATCAGACAAATTATGCTACCCTCTGCCTATTGGCTACTTAGTTTATTCCAGCCAGTCTCAAAATACAACACTGCCCCTTTAAGACAAAAAAACCTTGTTATCTGACTCGCTTTTCAAAGATGTTCAGAAACGTTTTGTGCTCTTGTTGGAAGCAATCACTCCCGTATTGCCGACTACAAATTATCTATAATCGGGCTAATAGCTCACTAACTAGCAAAGGATATTAACAAAATGTGCACATGTGGCTACATGCAGGTCTCGCTTTGATCTGAAAACAAGCACATCTACTCACTACTGCTTATGCTGTAAACACAGTCCAGTTCAAAGTAAATGGCACAGATCCATACAGTGCATTCAGAAAGTATTCAGACCTCTTAACTTTTTCCACATTTTGTTACATTAAAACCTTATTCTAAAAAGTATTAAATAGTTTTCCCCCTCATCAATTTACACACAATAGCCCATAATGACAAAGCAAAAACGTTTTATTTTTATTTTTGCAAATGTATATATACAGTGGGGCAAAAAAGTATTTAGTCAGCCACCAATTGTGCAAGTTCTCCCACTTAAAGAGATGAGAGAGGCCTGTAATTTTCATCATAGGTACACTTCAACTATGACAGACAAAATGAGAAGAAAAAAAATCCAGAAAATCACATTGTAGGATTTCTAATGAATTTATTTGCAAATTATGGTGGAAAATAAGTATTTGGTCACCTACAAACAAGCAAGATTTCTGTCTCTCACAGACCTGTGAGACGTGGCTGGGTCTTTCAGCATGAGAATGATCCCAAACACACCGCCCGGGCAACGAAGGAGTGGCTTCGTAAGAAGCATTTCAAGGTCCTGGAGTGGCCTAGCCAGTCTCCAGATCTCAACCCCATAGAAAATCTTTGGAGGGAGTTGAAAGTCCATGTTGCCCAGCAACAGCCCCAAAACATCACTGCTCTAGAAGAGATCTGCATGGAGGAATGGGCCAGAATACCAGCAACAGTGTGTGAAAACCTTGTGAAGACTTACAGAAAACGTTTGACCTCCGCTGAAAGATCCAGCCACGTTTCATCTTCAATGCCCTTGCTGATGGAAGGAGGTTTTCACTCAATATCTCACGATACATGGCCCCATTCATTCTTTCCTTTACACGGATCAGTCGTCCTGGTCCCTTTGCAGAAAAACAGCCCCAAAACATGATGTTTCCACCCCCATGCTTCACAGTAGGTATGGTGTTCTTTGGATGCAACTCAGCATTCTTTGTCCTCCAAACACGACGAGTTGAGTTTTTACCAAAAAGTTCTATTTTGGTTTCATCTGACCATATGACATTCTCCCAATCTTCTTCTGGATCATCCAAATGCTCTCTAGCAAACTTCAGACGGGCCTGGACATGTACTGGCTTAAGCAGGGGGACACGTCTGGCACTGCAGGATTTGAGTCCCTGGCGGCGTAGTGTGTTACTGATGGTAGGCTTTGTTACTTTGGTCCCAGCTCTCTGCAGGTCATTCACTAGGTCCCCCCGTGTGGTTCTGGGATTTTTGCTCACCGTTCTTGTGATCATTTTGACCCCACGGGGTGAGATCTTGCGTGGAGCCCCAGATCGAGGGAGATTATCAGTGGTCTTGTATGTCTTCCATTTCCTAATAATTGCTCCCACAGTTGATTTCTTCAAACCAAGCTGCTTACCTATTGCAGATTCAGTCTTCCCAGCCTGGTGCAGGTCTACAATTTTGTTTCTGGTGTCCTTTGACAGCTCTTTGGTCTTGGCCATAGTGGAGTTTGGAGTGTGACTGTTTGAGGTTGTGGACAGGTGTCTTTTATACTGATAACAAGTTCAAACAGGTGCCATTAATACAGGTAACTAGTGGAGGACAGAGGAGCCTCTTAAAGAAGAAGTTACAGGTCTGTGAGAGACAGAAATCTTGCTTGTTTGTAGGTGACCAAATACTTATTTTCCACCATAATTTGCAAATAAATTCATTAAAAATCCTACAATGTGATTTTCTGGATTTTTTTTCTCATTTTGTCTGTCATAGTTGAAGTGTACCTATGATGAAAATTACAGGCCTCTCTCATCTTTTTAAGTGGGAGAACTTGCACAATTGGTGGCTGACTAAATACTTTTTTGCCCCACTGTATCTCCCTCACTAGCTTTATGCACCAGCTGTCAGAGCAGCTCACAGATCACTGCACCTGTATATAGCCCATCTGTAAACAGCCCATCTATCTACCTCATCCCCATACTGTATTTATTTATTTTATCTTGCTCCTTTGCACCCCAGTATCTCTACTTTCACATTCATCTTCTGCACATCTACCATTCCAGTGTTTAATTGCTATATTGTAATTACTTCGCCACCATTACCTATTTATTGCCTTAACTCCTGTATCTTACCCCATTTGCACTCACTGTATATAAACTTTTTGTTTTCTTTTTCTACTGTATTATTGACTGTATGTTTTGTTTATTCCATGTGTAACTCTGTGTTGTTGTATGTGTCGAATTGCTATGCTTTATCTTGGCCAGGTCGCAGTTGCAAATGAGAACTTGTTCTCAACATCGAATCATTCAATGGTTTTTCTTAATTTTACTGTTTTCTACATTGTAGAATAATAGTGAAGACATCAAAACTATGAAATAACACATATGGAATAATGTAGTAATCAAAAAAGTGTTAAACAAATGAAAATATATTTTAGATTTTAGATTCTTCAAAGTAGCCACCCTTTGCCTTGTTCACAGCTTTGCACACTTTTGGCATTCTCAGAACCAGCTTCATGAGGAATGCTTTCTCAACAGTCTTGATGGAGTTCCCACATATGCTGAACACTTGTTGGCTGTTTTTCCTTCACTCTGCGGTCCAACTCATTCCAAACCTTCTCAATTGGGTTGAGGTTCGGGTGATTGTGGAGGCCAGGTCATTTGATGCAGCACTCCATCACTCTCCTTCTTGGTCAAATAACCCTTACACAGCCTGGAGGTGTGTTGGGTCATTGTTCTGTTGAAAAATAAATGATAGTCGCACTAAGTGCTAACCAGATGGGATGGCGTATCGCTGCAGAATGCTGTGGTAGCCATGCTGGTGCCTTGAATTCTAAATAAATCACTGACAGTGTCACCAGCAAAGCACCATCACACCACCTCCTCCATGCTTCACGTTGGGAACCACACATGCGGAGATCATCCATTCACCTATTCTGCGTCTCACAAAGACACTGCGGTTGGAACCAAAAATCTCAAATCTGGAGTCATCAGACCAAAGGACTGATTTCCACTGGAAATCATGAGAGCCAGTTTCATCATAGCGCTGATGGTTTTTGCAACTGCACTTGAAGAAACGTTCAAAGTTCTTGAAATTTTCCGGATTTACTGACCTCTATGTCTTAAAGTAATGATGGACTGTCGTTTCTCTTTGCTTATTTGAGCTGTTCTTGCCATAAAATGGACTTGGACTTTTACCAAATAGGGCTATCTTCTGTATACCACCCGGCCTTTTGACAACACAACTGATTGGCTCAGACACATTAAGAAGGAAATAAATTCCACAAATTAACTTTTAACAAGGCATACCTGTTAATTGAAATGCATTGCAGGTGACTACCTCATGAAGCTGGTTGAGAGAATGTCAAGCGTGTGCAAAGCTGTCATCAAGGCAAAGGTTGGCTACTTTGAAGAATCTCAAATCTCAAATATATTTTGATTTGTTTAACACTTTTTTGGTTACTCCATGATTACATATGTGTTATTTCATAGTTTTGATGTCTTCACTATTATTCTACAATGGAGGAAAAAGTTAAAATAAAGAAAACCCCTTGAATGAGTAGATGTGTCCAAACTTTTGACTGGTACTGTATATATTAGCCCTTTGTGTATCACTAGCTTTATAGTACATCTGGATGGAAGTACTGCTCCTCACACCACACATGCCAAGACAGAGCCTCTTATCCAGCACCACAAGGGACCAATCTGGCAACCCATTCCAGCATGTGCCCAAATGTGAAGCTTTCACCCATCCCAGCATGTGCCCAAATGTGAAGCTTTCACCCATCCCAACAACAGGGTCAGGCACAGACAGCTGCTGGGTGTCAAAAAGCACTTCCTCTCCTATTTGTAAAATAATATCTGGGCTCATATTCATTCAGATGATCTCTTTCACCTATCTCGTCCTTCACATTCCGTAGAAATTAAAAAGGGTAGAGCCTAAGGAAAGGAGCAAGGTACTGAAATGGACCCAGGCCATGCCCACTGTGCCCACTGTAGGTGGCTATGGAGCCAAAATGGCTACCATAAATACAGATGTAAACAAAGGCTTTGATACCAAGGCAGCCCATGATTCAGCAGTCAATATTAAATTATTGTTTGTATAAGCACTGAGATTAGCCCCAGGAATCTGATTAATCCCTTAAAGGCCTGACCCTACCCCAACCTCTAGACTTCTTACCTCCTCCTCGTTTCATCCCCTCTTTTCCTCCTGCCCTCGCTCCCCTGACTACGTTACCAGCTGAGCCACATGGCTAAGGCATGACACTGTGCTTAACCCAGATGCAACTGTGACACTAATAACAAGCGTAAAGATGTCCAATGAAATGGTTCCCTGTATGAGGACGATTATTTGCACTGGTATTACACAAGAGCAAGATGTGACATTCTTGTATATAAGTACCTGTATAGACTTCCTTAGCATTTCCCATTTATTTTTATGTTTTACATTTTTTATTTCAACTTTATTTAACCAGGTAGGCTAGTTGAGAACAAGTTCTCATTTACAAATGTGACCTGGCCAAGATAAAGCAAAGCAGTGCGACACAAACAACAACACAAAGTTACACATGGAATAAACAAACATACAGTCAATAATACAATAGGAAAAAAAGTCTAGATACAGTGTGTGCAAATGAGGTAGGATAAGGGAGGTAAGGCAATAAATGGGCTTAGTGGCGAAATAATTACAATATAGCAATTAAACACCTGTACCATACCTGTACAGGTCATGGTAATTGCACGTACAGTTGAAGTCTGAAGTTTACATACACCTTAGCCAAATACATTTAAACTCAGTTTTTCACAATTCCTGACATTTAATCCCAATAAAAAATCTCTGTCTTAGGTCAGTTAGGATCACCACTTTATTTTAAGAATGTGAAATGTCAGAATAATAGTAGAGAGAATGATTTATTCCAGCTTTTATTACTTTCGTCACATTCCCAGTGGGTCAGAAGTTTACATACACTCAATTAGTATTTGGTAGCTTTGCTTTAAATTGTTTAACTTGGGTCAAACGTTTCGGGTAGCCTTCCACAAGCTTCCCACAATAAGTTGGGTGAATTTTGGCCCATTCCTCCTGACAGAGCTGATGTAACTGAGTCAGGTTTGTAGGCCTCCTTGCTCGCACACTCTTTTTCAGTTCTGCCCACACATTTTTTATAGGATTGAGGTCAGTGCTTTGTGATGGCCACTCCAATACCTTGACTTTGTTGTCCTTAAGCCATTTTGCCACAACTTTGGAGTATGCTTGGGGTCATTGTCCATTTGGAAGACCCATTTGCGACCAAGCTTTAACTTCCTGACTGATGTCTTGAGATGTTGCTTCAATATATTCACATAATTTTCCTTTCTCATGATGCGATCTATTTTGTGAAGTGCACCAGTCCCTCCTGCAGCAAAGCACCCACACAACATGATGCTGCCACCCCCGTGCTTCACGGTTGGGATGGTGTTCTTCGGCTTGCAAGCATCCCCCTTTTCCTCCAAACATAACGATGGTCATTATGGCCAAACGGTTCTATTTTTGTTTCATCAGACTAGAGGATATTTCTCCAAAAAGTACGATCTTTGTCCCCATGTGCAGTTGCAAACCGTAGTCTGGCTTTTTTTATGGCGGCTTCTTCTTTGCTGAGCGGCCTTTCAGGTTATGTCGATATAGGACTCGTTTTACTGTGGATATAGATACTTTTGCACCTGTTTCCTCCAGCATCTTAACAAGGTCCTTTGCTGCTGTTCTGGGATTGATTTGTACTTTTCGCACCAAAGTACGTTCATCTCTAGGAGACAGAACGCGTCTCATTCCTGAGCGGTATGACGGCTGCGTGGTCCCATGGTGTTTATACTTGCATACTATTGTTTGTACAGATGAACGTGGTACCTTCAGGCGTTTGAAAATTGCTCCCAAGGATGACCCAGACTTGTGGAGGTCTACCATTTATTTTCTGAGGTCTTGGCTGATTTCTTATGATTTTCCCATGATGTCAAGCAAAGAGGCACTGAGTTTGAAGGTAGGCCTTGAAATACATCCACAGGTACACCTCCAATTGACTCAAATTATGTCAATTAGCCTATCAGAAGCTTCTAAAGCCATTACATAATTTTCTGGAATTTTCCAAGCTGTTTAAAGGCAGTCAACTTAGTGTATGTAAACTTCTGACCCACTGGAATTGTGATACAGTGAATTATAAGTGAAATAATCTGTCTGTAAACAATTGTTGGAAAAATGACTTGTGTCATGCACAAAGTAGATGTCCCTAACCGACTTGCCAAAACTATAGTTTGTTAACAAGAAATTTGTGGAGTGGTTGAAAAACTAGTTTAAATGACGCCAACCTAAGTGTATGTAAACTTCCGACTTCAACTGTATGTGAATGGCGCCTAACGGCACAGTTGCTTCAATGCAATTTTAGACACACATACTTCATGTATCTTTAATGTAAATGTTTTAATGTATTTTTAAGGGGGGTTGCGTTATGAGCTAAATAGATAGACACCACCCTGGTCTCCCTAACAGCAGCAACTGACACTTGAAATGACATGACCAGAATGCCCAGGGTCCAAAGTTGAAGCGTCTCAGAGTAGGTGTGATGATCTAGTACAGGGTCTGTGTCTACAAAGCATCTTAGAGTAAAAGTGCTGATCTAAGATCAGTTTAGCATTTTATATCATCATGAATAATATTATATGAACAGATCCTAGATAGCCACTCCTACTCTGAGAACCTTTATGAATACAGGCCCAAAGCTAATGTGCTGTCTGACAGCCAAATACAGTCATCTCACTCTGTCTCTTTAATCATGAGCCTTTTGAGTGTCGATGTGTCTCTAGCCTGGTCCCAGATCTGTTTGTACTTGCCATGCCAACGCACGTTAGGACCAGGCTAATGTGTCTCTACATTGAATACTAAAGTAAACACTTGCATTCAGCTGCCTCCTATTTATTTTTAACTATTTCCATTGACTATACAGTGAAGGACAGGTTTTAAATTGTGATTGTTTGAAATGTTTCCCTTTCTGGACAGTCCACTGCATGTAGACTGGCGTGTTTGTTCATTATTTCTTAGTGGGTGCGTCATTCCTTCTTTGTTAGAACCATAATAACCACAATTGGAGGAAGTCCGTACTACTACTAGGGTCTTTGAAAGGTTAGTCAACGTCTTTGGTGTGTGTGTGTTAGTCAGGTGACAGGTCGGAGTTATGCTCACTGGGATCAGAGAGAGAGGGAGTCCTTTCATTCAGACAACTAACTGTAGTCATGGAGATCTGAAATAATAGCTGCCTGATCAAGCTTTCTCAGCCAGAGCCTAATTTCATTAGACAGTTTACTTGTGGATTACAATGATGGTGTGTGTTTGTTTGGCTGTGCGTGTGTGAGATCAGGGAACTGGTTTTCGTTTCGATTCTCTTGCCTTCTCCATGATGTGCACTTGTTCACTCGTCCTCATTGATTTAAAGGTCACAGGTGTAAGATATATGGTGGAAACTCCCTTGAGCCCATGGAGGCAACAGTGTAGAATTCTAGCAACCAGGAAATGGCAAAGTGATTTCCACTAGATAACATAGCCACAAAGTAAGAACAGCTTTCCCATTTTGAAAACAGATGCCGCTCTGGCAGGAGAAGTCAATAGGCAAATATCACAGCCAATCACAACACTATTACTGCATATATGTTATGGATATTTTCTGAAATTACAATGCAAAAAAAAAAAAAATCCTATGTTGCACATTTAAAAAAGAATACGTGAAGGCTATGTGTTATGACATTTTTATCTTGGCTGTGACTTGGTCATAGCGACGAGGCGAAGCCATGATAAAAATTTCATAACACATGGACTTGAGTGTATTATTGCTTTTATACAATGGGTTACCAGCATTTAAAAGAAAGCTTATTTCCTAAACCATACATTTAAAAAAAAAAATAGTGATGCTACTTTCAAAAACTGGTTGTCAAGTGCAATTTTAGATGTTCTATGGTCGTTAGTTCTATTCGTCTTGACTGCCATGTAAAGCAAAACTATCCAAGCGCTGGTTGATCGTTCCAGTGCTTTGCAGGTTGCTATGACAAACAAAATGGATGCTATGGAGGCTCTTCCCATCTTGCTTGCTTGCCAACTACACAGCTAACACAATCACTTCAGACTGATGCTGGAAAGACAGCAAACTAGCTGCATTTCATTTTACCCGTTTTTCCATTGACATTTCTTTGTATATATCTGTAAAAATTATGCTGATTCATGATTTCGACTGGCTAAGAAAAGCTGCCTGTCTGTTTCGTACTGACTTCCGACACGTTCATTATAATGGGACACAATGTTGCAAATGTCAGAGATAATGTCTAGATGCTTTTTACAGTGGAGATCACGTTTATAAATTGCATGGCTGGGCAGATGAGACAGTGGATCTGTAAAAGTAGTAGCAGTAGTAGTGTGTTGCTAGGTAACGATGTAAACAATGCCACTTTTTATGTGGCCATGTGTATGCTGTCTAGTATATCATGGGCCGGAAAGACTAACAATTGGAATTCCTAACCACCCGTTGTATGAAATGCTTTTAAATCCCCAATAAGGAGTGAACGAGTGCACATTTAAAAGAAGGGAAGTGAATCAGACCAGAGCACAGGTCAGAAAGCCCCTGTGCAATGGATGATCAGTCCAGAAGAAAACTGCAGAAGTCATAGCCTGAAATGGCACCCTATTGCCTATTTAGTGCACTACCTCAATGGCTATGGCTATAAGTAATTCACTATATCGGGAATATGGTGCCATGCAATTTCAGACATAGCCATATCACCTGAGCCATGGCTTGTTCATGCTGCTACCATCCACAAGGCTAGGTCAGCATAAATGCATCAAAGCTGGGACCGAGAGACTGAAAAACAGCTATCTCAAGGCCATCAGACTGTTAAAAAGCCATCACTAGCCGGCTACCACCCGGTTACTCATTCCTGCACCTTAGAGGCTACTGCTCTACAGTATATACATATACATGGAATCACTGGTCACTTTAATAATGTTTACATACTGCTTTACTCATTTTCATATGTATGTACCATATTCTACTGTATTTTAGTCAATGCCACTCTGACATTGCCGTCCTAATATTTATATATTTCTGAACTCCATTCTTTTACTTTAGATTTGTGTGTATTGTTGTGAATTGTTAGATATTACTGCACTGTTGGAGCTAGGAACACAAGCATTTCGCTACACGCGCAACAACATCTGCTAAACATGGTTATGTGACCAATACGATTTGATTTGATAGCCATACTACACATTACATCCAATGACAACTGCTTTGGGGACATTTTAATTTATGTACAGTCATGTCTTTAATCTTGCAATGTAATGGAAGTTCTGACAACAAGCATATGTGTGTACCCTCGCTCTCCGTGGGCAGAAAGGTCTATCATTTTATACACATGAATTCCAATTGATTAAAGTGGTATTCCTCTAACCTTAGACAGTGTGGGGTCTGGTCCACCAATCACCACAGGACAATAGACTCCGCTTCAAGCCATCTGTCCCGTGAGAACCACAGTATGTAGAGAACCCTGTGGTGAATCTTTACCATTAGTTAGACTGTGCCAGTGGTCAACACAACTGCGTATGGACTGCATATGCCCCCCAGCAGTGGTAGTTCAAATCCCCTCTGGGACAGTTTCTACGTGTGCCTATGTCCTGTAGGTCTGATATGCATGTCTATAATGATTTTTTTTCTATTCCAGGAGCCTGACATGGTGACTTCTAATGTCCTGGAATAAACCGGAAGCTGAACCATGGTCATTCTGCAACAGGTACAGAGTAGAATTCCTTATTTCTCACTCGTTCTCTCTTTCAAACATACGCATACTCACACACACACACACACACACACACACTGTACAACTCTGCCAGGACCTAGGATCAAGAGAGACACTCAAGTGTTTTAGTACTATATCTCTTGACACAATGATGAAAATAATCATGGCCTCTAAACCTTCAAGCTGCATACTGGACCCTATTCCAACTAAACTACTGAAAGAGCTGCTTCCTGTGCTTGGCCCTCCTATGTTGAACATAATAAACGGCTCTCTATCCACCGGATGTGTACTAAACTCACTAAATGTGGCAGTAATAAAGCCTCTCTTGAAAAAGCCAAACCTTGACCCAGAAAATATAAAAAACTATCGGCCTATATCGAATCTTCCATTCCTCTCAAAAATCTTAGAAAAAGCTGTTGCGCAGCAACTCACTGCCTTCCTGAAGACAAACAATGTATACGAAATGCTTCAGTCTGGTTTTAGACCCCATCATAGCACTGAGACTGCACTTGTGAAGGTGGTAAATTACCTTTTAATGGCGTCAGACCGAGGCTCTGCATCTGTCCTCGTGCTCCTAGACCTTAGTGCTGCCTTTGATACCATCGATCACCACATTCTTTTGGAGAGATTGGAAACCCAAATTGGTCTACACGGACAAGTTCTGGCCTGGTTTAGATCTTATCTGTCGGAAAGATATCAGTTTGTCTCTGTGAATGGTTTGTCCTCTGACAAATCAACTCTACATTTCGGTGTTCCTCAAGGTTCCGTTTTAGGACAACTATTGTTTTCACTATATATTTTACCTCTTGGGGATGTCATTCGAAAACATAATGTTAACTTTCACTGCTATGCGGATGACACACAGCTGTACATTTCAATGAAACATGGTGAAGCCCCAAAATTGCCCTCGCTAGAAGCCTGTGTTTCAGACATAAGGAAGTGGATGGCTGAAAACGTTCTACTTTTAAACTCGGACAAAACAGAGACGCTTGTTCTAGGTCCCAAGAAACAAAGAGATCTTCTGTTGAATCTGACAATTAATCTTGATGGTTGTAACGTCATCTCAAATAAAACTGTGAAGGACCTCGGCGTTACTCTGGACCCTGATCTCTCTTTTGACGAACATATCAAGACTGTTTCAAGGACAGCTTTTTTCCATCTACGTAACATTGCAAAAATCAGAAACTTTCTGTCCAAAAATGATGCAGAAAGATTTATCCATGCTTTTGTTACTTCTAGGTTACACTACTGCAATGCTCTACTTTCCGGCTACCCGGATAAAGCACTAAATAAACTTCAGTTAGTGCTAAATACGGCTGCTAGAATCCTGACTAGAACCCAAAAATGTGATCATATTACTCCAGTGCTAGTCTCCCTACACTGGCTTCCTGTTAACCCTTTCACACGTACCATCACACGGGTGTGATCGTTCTACAGTGGTCCCTGAAGCGTACGATCACACCCGTGTGATTAGAACACTCATTTAGAACGCTCGTTTAGAACGGCCAGTTTCGAATGACGCAACAATCAGCGTTTGAGCTGGCCACACTTTTTTCAGAAACTATTTACACAAACACAGTCCTTACAAAGTTATGTCCAGAATGTGAGCAGTTTATTTTGGGATGCAATGTTCAGATATTCACAGAAGTATATATAGCATAACACAATCATCCTAACCGGAAAAATGTAGGCTACATTTGTCCAAGCGCTAACTGAGGAAAGATTGACCCAACACAAGCAGTAATATTTTCTAACTCTCGGCTGACATAAACTACAATATGAATTAGCTAATAGCAATTATTATGTATAATTAATCACATCACGGGTGAGCTCACCATTGATCGAAATAATTAGGTAAAACACTTTTGAAATCGAAAGTAATCCGACGATTAGTTTCAGCGCGCAGCCATGCATTTGTTCCTCACAGAAACCGAAGATAATAAGAGAAGACAAGATGAGTTTGGTCTGTTTATAGTATGCATGTTGAAGGGGTGTGTCAATCACTGTCGTTCACATCCCACCCTTCATTTCCGGAAGTCCTCAAAAAATGAGTGAACTCTTACTCACCTCCTTTTGTTATAACATCTTTGGTCAAACAGACGATTACGTGAAACCCAGAATGCATTGTATGTCAACAAACATGGCTACACAGCTGGAATTAGCTTAGCTCATCATAATCAGTACAACCTTCAAAAAAGCATTTTACACACATAATATGTGCCCATTACAATCTGTGCAAGAACCGGAATGCATGATTTGTCACATAGAATTGAAAACATGTGAATAAAACAGTAAATACACAAATAATTGCCACACAAAACATTTTCTGATAGTGATTTATTGAGACAAGTGGCGCGTGCCGGCAGTCAACCACGTACCCTCTCACTCTAAACCATTCAGTGTTGTTTATGTATGTAGATAGTGAGCTAAGCTGTAGCATTAGCAATAACTTTCAAAAGGAGACAACTCACAAATGTGGAAATTCTGGAGATTTTGAGTCTGAGTATGAAAGTCAGGAATCAGATTCTGACAGTGAGGAGCTGCCCCCCAACCTTGTAGCCATTGAGAACCCTGAATCTGAGGACCCCTTGTCCACTGACAAAGTCCCAGTTCCATTAGAAGATGCTGGTGGTGATGGTGGCAGACTGACAGTGGATGAAGTACAGGAGTTCTGTGGTAGCTAGAAGGCTGCCAGCCATTTCACCCCTCCTGGCCCTGCTGATTGTGTTGATGAGTTCCAGTCTGGAGTGCAACGCCCCTTGCCATTTCCATCTGAGGCAGAGTGCTTCAAGTTGTTTCTGACAGAGGAGCTGGTGGGAGACATAGTAGAGACCAATCGCTATGCCTTGGAGCTACAGGGTAAGAGAGAGCCAGTGTAACGGATGTGAAATGGCTAGCTAGTTAGCGGGTACGCGCTAATAGCGTTTCAATCAGTTACGTCACTTGCTCTGAAACCTTGAAGTAGTGGTTCCCCTTGCTCAGCAAGGGCTGCGGCTTTTGTGGAGCGATGGGTAACGATGCTTCGTGGGTGACTGTTGTTGATGTGTGCAGAGGGTCCCTGGTTCGCGCCCGGGTATGGGCGAGGGGACGGACGTAAAGTTATACTGTTACACCAGGAGTGGGGGGACAACCACAATTAGTGAAATGTATACATTCCTGGTGACTGTAAAGAAGAACTCCCTAAGAGAATACTGGAGCAGAGATCCTATGTTTGCAACTCCCTTCTTTGCCACCCTCTTTTCCCAAGACTGCTTTCTAGTTCTGCTGCTATGACTGCATTTCATCATCAACGCTACTGCCATCCTAAATGTGCTAAATACGGCTGCTATAATCCTGACTAGAACCAAAAAATTTGGTCATATTACTCCAGTACTAGCCTCCCTACACTAGCTTCCTGTTAAGGCAAGGGCTGATTTCAAGGTTTTACTGCTAACCTACAAAGCATTACATGGGCTTGCTCCTACCTATCTTTCCGATTTGGTCCTGCCATACATACCTACACGTACGCTACGGTCACAAGACGCAGGCCTCCTAATTGTCCCTAGAATATCTAAGCAAACAGCTGGAGGCAGGGCTTTCTCCTATAGAGCTCCATTTTTATGGAATGGTCTGCCTACCCATGTGAGAGACACGGACTCGGTCTCAACTTTTAAGTCTTTACTGAAGACTCGTCTCTTCAGTGGGTCATATGATTGAGTGTAGTCTGGCCCAGGAGTGTGAAGGTGAACGGAAAGGCTCTGGAGCAACGAACCGCCCTTGCTGTCTCTGCCTGGTCGGTTCTCCTCTCTCCACTGGGATTCTCTGCCTCTAACCCTATTACAGGGGCTGAGTCACTGGCTTACTGGTGCTCTTTCATGCCGTCCCTAGGAGGGGTGCGTCACTTGAGTGGGTTGAGTCACTGACGTGATCTTCCTGTCTGGGTTGGCGCCCCCCCTTGGGTTGTGCCGTGGCAGAGATCTTTGTGGGCTATACTCGGCCTTGTCTCAGGATGGTAAGTTGGTGGTTGAAGATATCCCTCTAGTGGTGTGGGGGCTGTGCTTTGGCAAAGTGGGTGGGGTTATATCCTTCCTGTTTGGCCCTGTCCGGGGGTATCATCGGATGGGGCCACAGTGTCTCCTGACCCCTCCTGTCTCAGCCTCCAGTATTTATGCTGCAGTAGTTTATGTGTCGGGGGGCTAGGGTCAGTTTGTTATATCTGGAGTACTTCTCCTGTCTTATCCGGTGTCCTGTGTGAATTTAAGTATGCTCTTTCTAATTCTCTCTTTCTCTCTCTCGGGGGACCTGAGCCCTAGGACCCTGCCTCAGGACTACCTGGCATGATGACTCCTTGCTGTCTCCAGTCCACCTGGCCGTGCTGCTGCTCCAGTTTCAACTGTTCTGCCTGCGGCTATGGAACCCTGACCTGTTCACCGGACGTGCTACCTGTCCCAGACCTGCTGTTTTCAACTCTCTCTAGAGACCGCAGGAGCGGTAGAGATACTCTTAATGATCGGCTATGAAAAGCCAACTGACATTTACTCCTGAGGTGCTGACTTGCTGCACCCTCGACAACTACTGTGATTATTATTATTATTTGACCATGCTAGTCATTTATGAACATTTGAACATCTTGGCCATGTTCTGTTATAATCTAAACCCGGCACAGCCAGAAGAGGACTGGCCACCCCTCATAGCCTGGTTCCTCTCTAGGTTTCTTCCTAGGTTTTGGCCTTTCTAGGGAGTTTTTCCTAGACACCATGCTTCTACACCTGCATTGCTTGCTGTTTGGGGTTTTAGGCTGGGTTTCTGTACAGCACTTTGAGATATCAGCTGATTTACGAAGGGCTATATAAATACATTTAATTTGATTTGATTTGATTAGTCAGACAGGCTTTGTGGAACTTTAAACCTCACTTTATCCAGGTTTTTAAAGGGATAGTTCATCGATTACATTTTTTGTTTGGAGTGGCTAGTTTAACAAAAATAAAGTGTGGATTGCTGTCACTTGTTGTCCATAGACTGCTTTCAAGGTAAGGATACAAATATAAAAATATGTCAAATCTCTGAACTATCCCTTTAACGAGTAGGCTACCTCAATGTCAAGAGCCTAGCCATGAATCATGCATCTCATGCCCTCAGTAAGACATCTGTGTTGTCCAGACGGAGGGATAGTGACATGGACGTTTCACCTCAATTTGGTTTTGCAATGCAATATTTTTTTGTGCTAACGGCATCTTTTTCTAGCAAAACTGATAACCGGGTTTTGGGGAGTCAAAGTCATTCTTAAAGCAATGCACATTTGGTTTCCTTTACTCAATGAAACGTTGTTTGCAATGATAGAAAGAATCTCGACTCAATACGAGCATAGACTGCTATATCTTTGACAAAATGAATGGTGCTTTTTTGATTGATTCGGTACTATATGTGTTGTTGTTTTCCGGTTCATTGGATCTACACGTGGTTGGGTGGTTTGTGAGAGATGGAATAACAGCACGGTCAGTGTGTGTCCAGCATGTTAAAACAAACAACAGTAAACCTGTTGTCCCCCACCCACAATGCCTCCTTGGCCCAATTGAGATATCGCGTGTGACTAACACATTTCTGTTAATTACTATAGCTCCCGCCTTGGACCAATCAGGGTTATTTTGTAAATGCCAGATCTCTATGGTATCATTCACCCAAGTTTTGTCAAAATCAGGCCAGTGCTGTCTGAGATATCATGTGTCACTAACGTACTAACGGACGGAGACAGATCCACAGTCCCCTCTCCGATTTCAATGTGGGGGACAATAAAAACAACATGGCAGCTTAACACTAAAATGTGACCAAACCCATTCTCTGACTGGGGCTGATTTCCTAATCTCACCTTGATTGACAGCAGGGATTTACAGTAGGCTGCTCAACCTAGCCCTCTTATAAGGTTCTGTTTATCTGTTTATTTTGCCTCCCAAACATTGAAGTAATCACTGATTTGGCATGGGAGGTTTGTGGCATAGGCCTTGCTTTCACCAATCCTAATTTAGAGTAGTGATAACAAGGACAGAAGGAGGGAAGGATGCAATTTCAAAATATTCAAACCTTTTCGAAACAGCCCCACCTCCTCCTAGCAACAAGTGATACGTTACATCACTTCCTATAAAGTCTGCATTTTGACGAGGCTAAGCCTACATCAACCTAATTTCCCTTAATGGAAATTGGCAGCCTTCAAATTAGCCAACGTATTTCATGCAGAACAATACGCAAGACTAAAGCATACTTTATTTTATTTTGGATTGAACTTCTTGGTTATTTTAGGAGGTGCACAGAAAACAGCTTTTATGTAGTAAAAATACTATTGTGTCAGGAGGGATTATGAGGTGCATTGACTCTGTACTGGTACCCCCTGTATATAGTCTCACTATTGTTATTTTCCTGCTGCTCTTTAATTACTTGTTACTATTATTTCTTATTCTTATCCATATTTTTTTAAGCTGCATTGTTGGTTAGGGGCTCGTAAGTAAGCATTTCACTGTAAGGTCTACACCTGTTTTATTCGGCGCATGTGACTAATACAATTTGATTTGATTAAGTGTGATATTGCTCCACTATTTAATGTGACCTTAGACCAGACTTTTGAGCTTGTTGGCAGAGTGAGATGTTACTAGTGAATTTTATTATATTACTATTGTAATGTAATCACATTCTCATCAAGTATGTACTTCAGTAAATACAAACAAATGTGGTTTTAAATTTGCAAGTATATTGACGACAAGTCCAGGGCGTAACGTGGGGCTTAAGAAAACATGCAAATCACGTCCTGGACCAGAGCTAGACCCACCCCTATTAGACAATAGATTGAAATCATGTTCTTAACATATTGGAATGGCAAATGTAATGTATTCAACTTGTGTGGAAATCTCTGTATGGGACTGCAGCTCTTGAAAAGATCTAGCACATTCAATTGCTGAATGAGTTTTCTGAGAATTCCTTCCTGATCACTGGTTGTATTTGTGGTTGCGTTCCAGGGGGACTATGTCTGGTTGGACCTCAAGACGGGCCGGGAGTTTGTCGTCCCGGTGGGAGCCGTGGTCAAGCTCTGTGACTCGGGACAGATCCAGGTGCTGGACGACGAGGGGAGGGTGAGTCCATACAAAAGTTGACAATGACAAGACACGATGAGACATCGACAAGACGTTACAAGACGGTGACAATACTTTGACAAAACATTGACGCAACGTTGATGAAACAAGACGTTGGCCTTGTTCGAATACTCCTGAAATGCATCTCTCATTCCTCCTTTCCTTGAAGTTATCATTACATGGCATAATTGAAAGTAATGCCATGGAAAGCTTGCTTACACCTATCCAGTCATGTTATATCAGTGATTACTCCAAGGAAGGAAGGATTCAAACAGGGCCTTTACTTGATCTAACAAACCGACATGGACACACAGTAGCCTATGACACCATAGTTCCTCAATGGCTGTTACTGTAACTGTTCCCCCATCAGGAGCATTGGATCTTGCCCCAGAATGCCACCAACATTAAGCCCATGCATCCCACTTCCGTCCACGGGGTGGAGGACATGATCCGTCTGGGGGACCTCAACGAGGCCGGGATCCTGCGCAACCTGCTCATCCGCTACAACGAGTGTGTCATCTATGTGAGTCACCCCTGCAACACTGTCTGCTCGCTTTTGGTACCACTACAGGACCATCATATTATATTGTATGAGTCCTTCAAATAACAAGGAAGTGTGGTTTAGAACGTATTCTATAAAACATAGTGACCTTGTTTAGTGACGTGTAGCTCATGTTGTTGATGTATGATAAACTGTTATAGCATTTGTCTGCTTGGTTATTTGACTTACTTTTTTATATGGTTATGCTGGCATATATATGTTCTTCCACTCTTCCCCTGGCCACAACCCCCCACTGGTTCCTTAGCTTACCTGCCTGGCTGTGTCTCAACAGTTTGAAACAATTTCCTCTCCTCATGTTCTTTCCTCCAGTATCACTGCTCTGGCAGGACACATGATGGAAACGTGTCCAGTCCATTGTGGTACTGAGGGTTAAGGAAGCTGTTATAGAGTATCGAGACCCAGCCCCTGTGTGTGTCCCCCAGTCGGTCCCTCATCAACTATTATGGTTCTTTCCTCTCACTCTTCCTCTTCATCTCCCTCCCTATTTCTCTGCATAGACAAATTGTGGGGGAAGGGTGAGTACAAACTACAGAAGAAAACAACAAATTATGATTTAAGCAACATGCTAACAAGCTAGCCCAGGCTAGCCCATTACATTAATGCTAGCACTTCTGCTAGCATCAATGAATGGCTATAGTCTCTGCTATGCTGAAGGCTGGCCTCTGCTTCAGGCTTAACCTTTGATCCAGCTTGTTAAGTGTGCTTTGAACACTGAAGCGTAAATGTCAAACACACATGAGCCTTTAGAACGCCTTTATGTCTAGATTATGCAGATTAAGGTGATTTTCAGCCTAAATTCAGTTCAAGAACTTGAACTTCCAATGGTTTTGTAGCTCTAATTTAAATGATCAGTTGTCATCAGGCTTACAACACATTATCTCAGTGATCACAAGCCTAGTGACTACCCTAATCACAGTGAAAGAAAGCGATAAATCATGGCATCGCTAGCGACAAATCGTACTATTACTAGCGACAAATCAAGCGATCACTAAAGCCTCACGGATGACATCGTTGCCCTGATCTTGGCATGACTCTTGACCATTTCACCTTTTGACTTTAACCTTTGCCTGCAGACTTACACAGGGTCAATTCTGGTGGCAGTAAACCCTTACCAGCTGCTGCCCATTTACACACCGGACCATATCCGCCTGTACACCAATAAGAAGATTGGGGAGATGCCACCTCACATCTTTGCCATTGCAGACAACTGCTACTTCAACATGCAGAGGAACAACAAGGACCAGTGCTGTATCATCAGGTTAGTGTATTGTATTGATGTGTGTGTGTGCGTTGTGTTCCTCTATTTAAGTGTATATGTGTTTGAGTTTCTCTCTCTCTCTCTGTGTGTGTGTGTGTGTGTGTGTGTGTGTGTGTGTGTGTGTGTGTGTGTGTGTGTGTGTGTGTGTGTGTGTGTGTGTGTGTGTGTGTGTGTGTGTGTGTGTGTGTGCCTGCATGGGTGTTTGCCTGTCTGTCTGCTTGTCTGCCTCTGTACAGAAAAATATTGTATCTCCTCCTGTGTTCCTCAGTGGTGAGTCTGGGGCCGGTAAGACAGAGAGCACCAAGTTGATCCTGCAGTTCCTGGCAGCAATCAGTGGACAACACTCCTGGATAGAGCAACAGGTCCTGGAGGCCAACCCCATACTGGAAGGTCAGACTCAACATAGAGATGAGACACTAGAATGGGCTATTAATGGCTGCCATCTTGGTCAAATTACAAACCAGTCTAATTGAGAAAAAAAACAGACCAAGATTGCTGTCTTGTAGTTGTGTTTCCTGGATGCCAATGTCCATTCTAGTGTTCTATTGAATTCTGTGAGACTCACTACATGCACTGACATTTAATAGCTAGGGTGCTTGCTGTCTGTCTCTGCCTAGGCCAACTTGTCCTAGTGTTACATGGCAAGGAAAATGTTGTGTAGAATGTAGAGATACACTCGCTCCAAACTGCACAAGGGGCAGTTTTAGGGTTTGTTCATGGTTTGTAACGAGGCTAGAATCAGAGAAGCTGAACTTGGAATGCATTCTTCAAAGAGTTCTTGAAAGACAGCTGGACAGATGTAGGACGTGCGTGCCTTCCCCTGGAACTAGTACAGGGGTGAAGTAAACACCTTCCAGACCATAAGTAGTGATCCTACAGTATGGTGTACAGCTTAAGCCACGCAGGGCATTAATTCACCTTTCTATGACATCTAGTGTGACCCAGAATTAACACTACAACTGGGCCTCATATCCAGGTCTAATGTCCCATTTGCACCTTCTAAAGTTTCTATCTGGGTACTCTACATGTGGACTAGGAAAAGGATGCATCGCCCTACAGTATACATCCAGTCTATGTCTCTCTTAGCTAATGTGACTGACCAGGGTTCGAAACCCGGGTATACTGCATGCCACAATACTGTTAGCCCTGTGTGCTAAAGCCCTAGGCATTCGCTTGGGGTCCCGCCAACACAAGTCTTCAGGGTCTCAGGCAAGATTATTTATCACGCGAGCATGGTTCACTGAACTGCATCTATTACGCTAACTCAAACCTTTATTCTTTCATCCATGCAGCATTTGGGAACGCTAAGACTATTCGGAATGACAACTCCAGTCGCTTTGGGAAATACATCGACATTCACTTTAACAAGAGAGGGGCCATCGAGGGGGCCAAGATAGAACAGTACCTTCTGGAGAAGTCCCGAGTCTGCAGACAGGTAAGTGTCCAGGGGGAGGGGATATACAGGGGCCAGAATATAACAGTACATTATGGAGATGTCTCAAGTTTGCAGACAGATTCACGTTTTCTTAAACTTTGTACCCAATGAACATGACCCTGCTGTTACTCTTCCCACAGGCTGCGGATGAGAGGAACTACCACATTTTCTACTGTATGCTGCGGGGCATGGCCCCAGAGCTGAAGAACAAGCTTGGCCTGGGACTCGCCACTGACTACCCCTACCTCACCATGGTGAGTAGTGTGTGTGAGAGCGTGCGTGTGAGCGTGCGTGTGCTACAGTATGTGCGTGCGTGGGCACTTGCATCTTTGTGTGTGTGTGTGTGTGTGTGTGTGTGTCAAATCAAGTTTTAATTGTCACATTCTTTAAAAAAAAACAGGTGTAGACTAACAATGAAATGCTTACATACGGCCCTTCCAAACAATGCAAAGTAGGAAAAATTATAATTTAAAAAAAATATATAGAAAAAAAATGTGTAATATGAGGAAAAAATACACAATGAGCGATGATAGCTTGGCTATATACATGGGGTAACAGTACTGGGTCTATGTGCTGGGGGAAGAGGACATTGAGGTAGATATGTACATCTAGGTAGGGGTCATGTGACTAGGCAACAGGATAGATAATCAACAGTAGCAGCAGTGTATGTGATGAGTATGGAAGTGTGCCAGTATGTGTGTGGCGAATGTGTGCCTGTGTGTATGTGCTGTGTGTGAGTGTGTGTGCCTGTGTGTGTGTGTTGGAGTGTCAGTGTAACTATGTGTGAGTGTGTGGGTCGAGTCCAGTGTGTGCATGGAGTCAAAAAGAGCAAAAAGGGTCAATGTAGATAGTTCGGGTAGCTATTTGGTTAACTATTTAGCAGTCTTATTGCTTGAGGGACTTAGCGCTCAGGTACAGCTTGCCGTGCAGTAGCAGAGAGAACAATCTATGACTTGGGTGGCTGGAGCCTTTGACAATGTTTAGGGCCTTCCTCTGACACCGCCTGGTACTGTATTGAGGTCCTGTGTGCATGTGTATAACTCCCGGTGTACATGTGTATACACTCTGTGTGTACGCAAGTTTGTGTGCATCTAGGGCTGTGGTGGTCATGACATTTTGTCAGCCGGTTATTGTCATGCAAATGACTGCTGGTCTCAAGGTAATTTACCCTAATTAACATAATCATGTTTAGCATCTCCAGGCCTCCAAAGATACAAGCTGCTGATGCAGTCCTTTGAAACATCTACATTTAAACACGTCTGATAAATCAATTTAATATACACCATCACAACCAATCCATTATTTAAGGTCTAAAGAAACATTATATGAAGAAAATATATTTCAGATGAACAGTTTGAGTTGGCCTAATGTACGTTATCTGACTATGCGTCATGCCATAGGCTGTAGGCTTGTTCATTTAGTATACAAGAAATGCTGTGCCATTATTTTATGATTTTATAGCTCCATTCCGGAGCGAGTGCGCATATGAAGTGGTTATGTTGAGCATAAAAGTGATCATTTGAAACAGGTCCTATATGCTAAATCTAGAGTTATTTGCCAACATTAGTCGTGAATGATACAAACCTTTAGAATGTCTTAGAAATCAAAACATATATGGGCTGCATGATGCGACTACAAGCTATTGATTATTTGAGAAAGTCGCAAAATAAAAGACCGCAAGGTCGGTTCCTTGCCATAGGCTGCACACTCTGTTCTCTTATCAAGTGATCATATTTTCAACCATCAGAGTATTCTCTTTTGAATCTTGTTTGAACTAATATGTCAAATTAGTTTCGCTTTAGAATGGCCCATTTATCAAATGGGCAGGGACAGGTGCAGGGAAAAAAATATATGTCATTCGTATGCACTCCAATAGCGAATAGAGGCTGCTTTCCCGCTGGATCACTCATGCTGGGGTAGACTACTCTGGTTATTTCACTCCACACATCAACCACTGTTTGATGAGCATGCAGCCTCTCGCTCAAACTCTGTATGCCATGGGTTCTCCAACCCTGTCCCTGCAACTACCCAGTGCTTAATTTGAGAAACCAAGTGAAATCTGTTTGGGAACATCGATAGTAACATGTTTACACAACGAAACACATTTAATTAATAAACTGTTATTGACAGCCCCTCCCTCTGCTTGCTCGAGAAAGGAATGAAGAAGAGGTGTGGAGATGGAAATGCACAGTGGTGAGATATTCTGTTGTTAAAGGTAATGGTCAGCCTAATTATTCTGAAAATATACAGCATTTCCTATTACCAGGCTATTCAAAATCAATACAAATTCACAATCATTTTAGGCCAACTCTGTAAGCCGCACTGCACGTTCTCTCCCAGACTCGTGGATAGAAAGTTTGGCGCGTAGCACAAGGTAACCAGTCCATCCAGTACGCAAAATAATACAGTCCACACTCAAAGGCGATTACTATAATTTTTGACATGCGGTAGGTTTTGTATTGTATAACTACACAATCGTTATATTAATTCTTTTTTTTTTCAGGCTTGGCCTCATACCGTATATAGGCCTATGCATATGTATAAGCCCTAATATGCATATGTGTGTTTTGAATGAATCATCACCTTAGAAAGCGCTGTCCATGTCATTGGGTTAGGCTTTGAAACAACATCCACAACGACCATGTTTTCCACTCAGTTTCAACCTGCTGTTGAACTTCTTTTTTCAAATTGATCAATCACAGTGAGGTGAGTTTAAAAGCACATACTGTTTTGATGCTAAGTGTTGGATGTGATTTTCGATTGCAGTTGCATTGATATCAGAGTGGTAGAGGGACAATAGAGCCCTGAGTACCAGGCCTTTAGCGACCTGATGGTCGTTAGCGAGTTGGGTACCACCAAGCATGTCCAGAGTGCATACGAGGAGATTACGTGACTCAACGGTCTTGTGGAATTTTACTGGAGTCATGACTGCTGTTGTGGCAGTAAAATGGGCACTGCTACAGCCCTACGTGCATCCTTCTGTCCTTGCGGGTGTGTATAGCTCCCAGCGTATAGGAATACCTATGCATATGTGTGTGTGTCCCTATCCAGGGGAACTGTACGAAGTGTGACAGCCGTGACGACCTGAAGGAGTACTCAAGCATCCTGTCGGCCATGAAGGTGCTGATGTTCACAGAGACAGAGAACTGGGAGATATCCAAACTACTGGCGGCCATCCTGCACATGGGCAAATTGCGCTACGAGGGTGAGCTGAGGTGGCCATTTTGGAAAGAGAGTGTTGATGCACAATACAATGACTTTCAATTTGGCACAAGAGCTAGACAGAGAAGACCAACTGTAGGGGGGAAAAGGCGTATGTTCATGCACTGTTTGCTGCTCCCACAAGCAGGGCCCTAAAGTGTGACTAATTTGGTCGCATATGCAACAAAATATTTTGCTTGTTAGGCCGGGATTTTTATTTTGGGAGCGCTGTGCAATTATGGGAAAAAATCAGGAGATCAATGATCATAGCAATGAATGACTGACAGATCTTTTGCATGTTGTCATCACAAACCTGACGTTTTTAAAGAGACAGTGTACAATTTTAAATGTAATGCATCTCAATAGGAAAATAGTGTTTTTACACAATGTAGAAACCTAATATTCCACAAATTACTTTGTCATTTCAATGACAGGTATTCGTATCAACATTTTTACTTTTATAATAAGCTAATGTATTTATAGTGTTACATATTAGGTTCTAGGGCACAGCATGTGCTCCAAAAGTAGCTAGAATTCATTTAGGCCCAAAATATGCTGTATCTCAATGAATTCAAAAAATCTCCTTATATTGTGCGCATAAATTTGATATGGTGATCCTAACTTTTTAAAGTTGGGAGCGCCAGTGCCACCAATTAAAAATGTTAATTTGGAGCCCTGCCCACAAGTGATTTAATTTTTTAAAATTAAAAGTGTTATTGACGATTACTTGTGGGAGCAGCAAACAGCGAGGCGATATTACCGCTGAGGAACCAACACTGGCATGAACACACACTACATAGATCAGGGAAGGGCCTTTGATGGGGGTGGGAGCCTCAAAAAATGTGAACTCAGTTGATTTGCGTACCTACGTGTATGCACCTCTTGACAGTTGAGAGAAATCTTTTAACTTTTAAAAGTTAATTTCGTTCCATTCTACACATTTTTCCATGGGGCAGAGAGGAACGTTTTCTGTTTTACAGCTAATTTCCTGCAATTCTACAGATTTTGCCATGTTGTGGAGAGAAAATATTGAAATTGCACCTTGTGTATTCTACTATTCTAACTTGCAAAAGTAAGTTGAGCCCCCGACTAATTCTTGTTTTTTTATGGATCTGAGGGCGTCCGCGGGCCGCCAGTTGCCCATCCCAGACATAGATAGTACAGTGTCTATCTAGAGAAGTGATGCCAAAGAGTCATTGGAATGTTTGTGTTAGTTGTTGAGCCCTGTCTTGTTCTCACTTCGTGAATTTTGCGAGAGGTTTATTGAGGGGTAGTCTTCCTAAACTGGCACCTGACTACACGTTAGCTATTGAGTTAGAAGTTATAAATGCACTTAGCAAAATTTCTTGGCTAATTGACTTGCTTTCCCCCTTTTATTCCCCTTTAAAACACATACACTCCAACAGCCCGTTGCTATGACAACCTGGATGCCTGCGTGGTGGTGCGATCTCCAGACCTGTCCACCGCCGCATCTCTGATGGAGGTGGGTAGTAGATTCTTACCTGTACATGGTCTCTATGTTGGGCTTGTACTGTAGACTGCGTCACTCTGTATGGTGTTTGTGTATTGTGTTGTTGTTGTACTCTACTACAGTATGTTGTTGTGTTGTTGTTGAGGTGGACCTTAAGGACGTGATGTCATGTCTAACCACTCGTACCCTGATCACCCGGGGCGAAAATGTGTCCACCCCCCTCAGCATGGAACAGGGCCTGGATGTCAGGGACGCCTTCGTCAAGGTCAGGACCCTCACATACAAATATACATACATACATACATACATACATACATACATACATACATACATACATACATACATACATACATACATACATACATACATACATACATACATGCGTGTGAACACGGACACCTTTTTTTATGAAAGTGAGGGGACACACACACTCCTAAATCCAGTGGCGTGCCGTGGGCCTGGGGCCTGGGCCTTCAGTGAGGTACTACACAGTCCCACCCGAATTAATCCACCTCATTATGATGCCATGGCTCTAGAAACTATACATTTAGACAGAAACGCAGTATAACCAGGCGTTGCGTCACCTTGAAATTGACAAATTGACATTTTTGGGTAAACGGTGTTTACCCAAAAACATGACACAATCAATGAGTCTTTTCAATATTTCCCTTCACCTTTTCATTGTGCAGCTCCGTTGCCCTGCGCGTTTGTTCTTTGAGCTGTCGATCCACTCCGGTGTCCCCAAAAGTTTTCAAAAGCACCATTGCTTGTTAGTGCCCAGCCGTACTTTGGTGTCTCGTTGCTGCCTTGGTTAGACAACTCAAGTTTGCAAAGCCAGTGTGGCTCCAAACACCAAATCGATCACTTGCAAATAATAGGCATTCCCAGCAGTACAGTTTGCAGTGCTTCTCGGAGCCAAGGAGCCTGTGAGCCATTGACAGCTCTCGTAGTTGAAACTTTGAAAGTGGCGAGCGACACTGGTGTAACACTGGAGCCAGCCAGAAGGCGTACAATAGCCAACTCCAAAGCTGATTGGTTGACACTAAATTTTCATTTCCATTCACTATAAGCTACAAGCGCCCGCACTGTTGATTCTGAAGGCCTGAGGGCAGATTTTAGACCCCTGGCAACACATGATGGCTGAATATGATTGGATAAAAGATCTAACATAAAGACCAGCCCTCAAAATCTCAACCTGGGGCAGGAAGCAGTGCAACCAAGAGGAAAGCTATGAAATGAAGAGTATAACTCTTACTCTGGGGAATAATTTAATACATATTTGTGGGAAAATATATTTTAAAAAAAATTATATGTTTAGGCCAGCAGAGAAGGCCTTGCAGGCCCTGACGGCCCACCACTGCCTAAATCTGATTCCTCACAGAAGGTCAAAGTTCCCTTCTGTCTAATGAAAGCTGTTCCTCCGAGAGCATCTACGACACCCACTCATGGTGTAAATGAACGTTGTCCCTCCTGTCCCAGGGTATCTATGGGAGGATGTTTGTGTGGATTGTGGACAAGATCAACGCGGCCATCTTCAGACCTCCGTCCTGTGAGAGTAAGATCATAAGGAGGTCCATTGGCCTGCTCGACATCTTTGGCTTCGAGAACTTCATTGTCAACAGGTGAGTCCTCTGACTGACCCAAGCTTTGGGGGTGTTGTAGCCATTTGGTTCAAATTAAAAAGTCTAAAAGCTTTGTTTTCTATTTAGGGGACGTTGTATATGGAACATGAAATGACATAATTGTTATGATTTCCATTCTCTATTGGAAAATTGGATGACAATGGTATGTGCCCGACTAAAGCCAGACAATAGCGACAGCCTCTTTTGTTGATTTGTGCAGTTGACATGCTCACTGAATGGCTTTATACTCTAATGGCTGTCTAGGGACTGGCTCTCGCTACATTCCTTCCCTGTAGATTTGAGCAGCTGTGCATACATTTTGCCAGCGAGAATCACAGACATACACACAAATATCCACACACACACACCTGGACAAATTTAACATCAAAGTACGGATAGCCACACCCCTAAATTGATTGGCTGTTGAGTAACCGGCTATGTTTCTTGTTCCCTGAAGCTTTGAGCAGCTGTGCATCAACTTTGCCAATGAGAACCTGCAGCAGTTCTTTGTGAGGCATGTGTTCAAGCTGGAGCAGGAGGAGTACAACCTAGAGGACATCAACTGGCAGCACATCGAGTTCACTGACAACCAGGATGCCCTGGACATGATCGCCAATAAACCCATGAACATCATATCTCTCATAGACGAGGAGAGCAAGTTCCCCAAGGTACAGTACCATTTTGGCAATTTACCATTTTATGGAAATCGATATGCATATTTGTGTTTAGGTATTGTGAGAGGGGATGGACAGTTGGAGGAACTGAACGTTTGTTATTTAAAACTCTGTACCGAGGGACTGGTTTTTGTGACAAATTATCTAAGAGACATGCAGAGAGGATCCCCGTATTGCACACCAATACCATGGCGCAACAACTATGCCTTTGCCCCTGAGTGGGTTAAAAAAGTGCTATTGAATTGTTTTTGTTTGTGGTCCGAATTAGCACCCTAATCCTATGCCCCTTTATTATAATACTGTATATGCCATTTAGCAGCTGCTTTTACCCAAAGTAACTTAGTCATGCATGCATACAATTTACGTACTGGGGGTCCCGGGAATTGAACCCACTATCTTGCCGTTGCAAGCGCCATGCTCTACCAACTAAGCTACAGCGGACCATATAGTGAATAGGGTATAATTTCAGACGCAGCCTAAATGTCTTTTCTCTGTTTGTGTCTCACAGGGAACAGAGTCCACCATGCTGTATAAACTCAACTCCCAGCACAAACTCAACACCAACTACCACCCCCCTAAGAACACCTACGAGACCCAGTTTGGCATCCAGCACTTTGCTGGGGTAGTCCACTACGAGACCAGAGGTAGGCCTATTGTAAGGCATTGGCTTCACACTCAACCCAATTCATTGCAATCACATAATAAAGTCCCTGATGCTCCATGTAGTAGGACTTGGTTGGATTCTATAGGTAGGTTCATGGTCAGAAGACAAGGTATTGAACTCCAGCAAGTCTATTAGTTGTTCATATGCTCCATATCAAATCAACTCCTAGCCCCTACACCCTAGGCACTTGTGAAGATCAGAGAGGATATGCCATGTGTAAGCAATGTGGTAATGGCTCCATCTTGCTCTCTGATTTATTTACACCTATCATATCTCCACAAGTGCATGGTTAAGGGGCCGTGGCTAGGGGTTTGTTTGGGATTGGACGTGGCTGACTCCTGTGTGTTTCAGGCTTCCTGGAGAAGAATCGTGACAGCCTCCACACTGACATTATCCAGCTGGTCCACTCCTCCAAGAACAAGTTCATCAAGCAGATCTTCCAGGCTGACGTCACCATGGTGAGAGATGACGTGTCTGGTGGTCACATAGTGATGATGTTACGATGACACCCTGAATGTATTTTCCCTACTCACTCCACCAGGCTGTGTCCACTAAGCATAAGGGCGAAAGGCTTAGAGTAGGTCACGATGGTGGAATTCCAGAGAAGGTTTAGACTATATAAATACAATAACTAGAACGTGCCTCCCCATTCAAGTCAACAGGTCTGTAATGGGTGGACCGGTAGCCATTTTAAAAGTGTACCCCCTTATTTTTCTATGGTTATGACATCTTTTGTGACCTATAGTTTGAAGTGTTCTGTCTCCCAGTGATGATGTCATCAAGCGATCACGCTCAATTCTTACTTTTCTTTACTATTCCTACTACTATTGTTTCCCTTAGCATTAGGGGAGCGGTGGTATTAGCCATGCCTATCTTCATCTCTTTCTCTCATTTTGGTTGTGTTCTCTTGTTCTGTCTGACCCCAGTTTCTGTGTGGCTATCTGCCGCCCACCACTCCTTCTCCGAAGGTAAACAACGGCCATTCCTTCTGTGGTAAAACAATTCTGTATGTAAACCCTGGATTGCTGATGCTATGCATTGGCCATTGAGAGGCTTTGAAGCAACCGGTTGGCCATATTGGCACTCCCAAGTAGAAGCAGTCCTCCATAGGAACGAATGGAATTATACAGCATTTCAATTAAATGTTTCAAGAACGAAATAACATGTATTTAAGTATTTTTTGTTGTAGTGGGGACAGTAACATTAGTAGTCATCTCCAAAATAAATAAAATAAGATATCATTTTTTTTTAGCTTGCATATAATTTAAAAGTATGCATTAAGGTGTCTGTAATAGAATAAGTGTCAAAAACGAATCTAGACATTAATAAATACATTTATATTGCTTCCAAAAACAATTTTTTACTATGGAAGAGGAGTACCAAGATGGCTACGCACCCTGTCAGTCATCCAGGGTTTATTCACATCCCTGGGTAAACCCAGATCTCACTGCTACCAACAAACCTTGTGTATCTTGTGTTTCTCCCAAAACTCCCCTCCAACCATCCATCCATCCATCCTCTGGAACTCAAACCTTTTTCTGTCCCTCTTTCTTTTCAGTCTTCACCCCAGTGGTACTAATATTAAAACAGTGATTCTCAAATATTTTTTTTTATCTGTGACCACGTCATTTGTCACTGTGACCTAGCAGGAACTGGCCACAACCCAGCAGGGGGTCCCAACCCACTATTTGAGAAATACTGTGATTTAGAGTTGTGTTTAGAGTTTACACCAGGGGTCTTCAACCTTTTCTTGCCCAGTGACCCCCTCCCAGTTAAACCGGTAACCCAGGGACCCCCATCATATGTTATCAAAAAACTAAATGTGCATGTCTTGTCTTATCAGATAATGGCAAGGAGATCAAGCCGTCCTTCAATAACTGACCTCTGTAAAATGGTACAGAATCAGCTTGATCCCCTCTGTCGAAGACGCTTGGACCTTTTTTTTAATACTTTCAGTGGTATTGTTAACAAACACGCCCCCATTAAGAAAATGAGAATTAAAAACAGGTTCAGTCCCTGGTTCGACCGTGATCTGGCAGAGTTACTCCACCTCAAGAGTCCCATTTTGCGAAAAGCCCGGCACATGAATACTCAGGCTGACTGGCTCTCGTTCAGGCAAAATGAGAAATAAGTGCACTCAAGCTATCCGGAAGTCGATGTCCATCCAACATTTCCTCATCTCCCACCCCTTCTGATGCGACTAGCCCCGACGCTCCTCCCTCTTTTTCACCTCTCCCTTCGGGGCAGTCACTGAGTCCGAGGTGCTAAAGGAGCTCCTTAAATTTGACCTTAAAAAACATCTGTCTCAGATGGTTTAGATCCTTTCTTCTTTAAGGTTGCCGCCCCTATCATCGCAGAGCCTATCTCTGACCTTTTTAACCTGTCTCTCCTCTCTGGGGAGGTTCCCATTGCTTGGAAGGCAGCCACTGTGGATCCTTTATTTAAAGCGGGAGATCAAGCTGATCTTAACTGTTATAGGCCAATTTCTATTTTGCCCTGTTTATCAAAAGTGTTGGAAAAACGAATAAATGATCAACTGACTGGCTTACTTGATGTCTATAGTATTCTCTCTCTCTGGTATGAAATCTGGTTTCCGCTCAGGTTATGGTTGTGTCACTGCAACCTTAAAGGTCCTAAATGGTGTCACCATTGCCCTTGATTCTAAGCAATGTTGTGCTGCTATTCTTATTGACTTGGCCAAAGATTTTGATACGGTAGACCATTCCATTCTTGTGGGCCGGCAAAGGAGTATTGGTGTCTCTGAGGGGTCTTTGGCCTGGTTGGCTAACTACCGCTCTCGAAGAGTGCAGTGTATAAAGTCAGAACATCTGCTGTCTTAGCCACTGCCTGTAACCAAGGGATTACCCCAGGGGTTGATCCTGGGCCACACGCTCTTCTCAATTTACATCAACAACATAGCTCAGGCAGTCATCCATTTATATGCAGATGATAGTCTTATAATCAGCTGGCTCCTCCCTGGATTTTGTGTTAAACACTCTACAACAAAGCTTTCTTAGTGTCCAACAAGCTTTCTCTGCCCTTAACCTTGTTCTGAACACCTCCAAAACAAAGGCCATGTGGTTTGGTAAGAATAATGCCCCTCTCCCCCACAGGTCTGATTACTACCTCTGAGGGTTTAGAGCTTGAGGTAGTCACCTCATACAAGTACTTGGGAGTATGGCTAGACGGAACTCTGTCCTTCTTTCAGCACATATCAAAGCTACAGGCTAAGGTTACATCTAGACTTGGTTTCCTCTATCGTAATCGCTCCTCTTCCACCCCAGCTGCCAAACTAACCCTGATTCAGATGACCATCCTACCCGTGCTAGATTACGGAGACATAATTTATAGATTGTTAGGTAAGGATGCTCTAGAGCGGCTAGAAGTTCTTTACCATTCGGCCATCAGATTTGCCACCAATGCTCCTTATAGGACACATCCCTGCACTCTATATTCCTCTGTAAACTGGTCCTCTCTGTATACCCGTCGCAAGACCCACTGGTTGATGCTTATTAATAAAACCCTCTTAGGCCTCATTTCCCCTATCTGAGATACCTACTGCCGCCCTTATCCTCCACATACGACACCCGTTCTGCCAGTCACATTCTGTTAAATGTCCCCAAAGCACACACATCTCTTCAGTCAAAGACTCAATGATGGACACTCTTACTGACAGTTGTGGCTGCTTCGCGTGATGTATTGTTGTCTCTACCTTCTTGCCTTTGTGCTGTTTTCTGTGCCCAATAATGTCTGTACCATGTTTTGTGCTGCTACCATGTTGTTGTCATGGGGTGTTGCTACCATGCTGTGTTGTCATGTGTTGCTGCTATGCTATGTTGTTGTCTTAGGTGTGTCTTTATGTAGTGTTGTGGTGTCTCTCTTGTCGTGATGTGTGTTTTGTCCTATATTTTTATTTTTAAGTCCCCGTCCCCGCAGGCCGTCATTGTGAATAATAATTTGTTCTTAACTGACTTGCCTAGTTAAATAAAGGTTAAAAAATAAAATCAACATTTTTAAAATGAATAGATTTGGTAGATAGTTTTTCATTATTTTGACCTCCCCACATTAGAATTGGAAGAGGAAGTGTAATCTCTAGCATAGCCTATTAGAAAGGTAACTCCAAACACATTTTCTCTAAGAGCAGCTGTTAGCTGGTTAAACAAAGGTTAGCATGTGTTGGCAAAAATGTATGTCCAAGTCAAAAAAGCTTGCCAGTGGCACTTGCCGCACTGGTAGCCTATTTGTGGGTGCTGTTGTTCAATTGTCATTTCAATTTGTGGTATACATATTGATTCTTGAAGAATATGACTTCTACATGGCAATCCTTTCATCCATAGCTTGGTCTATGAATTTTAGAGTGGTTAAATTTTCCCAGCCCCATTCCCTCAGATTAGCAAACAAAGTGTCAGGGTCAGGTTGTTAAAATTACAAATACATTGCTCTGTGTGTGTGTGTGTTGCCAGGGTATGGAGACCAGGAAGCGAACCCCTACTCTGAGCAGCCAGTTCAAGCTTTCTCTGGAGCTGCTGATGAGAACCCTCAATGTATGTCAGCCTTTCTTTGTCCGCTGCATCAAACCCAACGAGCTCAAGAAACCCATGGTGAGTCCAACCTGACGAACACACTAGTGTGAAAGAGTGTGGGTGGGGGTGTATTTGCCTGTGTGTGTGCGTGCATGTGTGTGTACATGCCTGTGCGTGTGATTGTGTGTGTGATTGCGTGCGTGCCTGTGTGTGTGTGTCACGATGTTCGTGTACCATTCACTTACAGCTGTTCTCTTTAACTATGTTTGTGTGTCTGTCCATCTAGCTGTTTGACAGGGAGCTGTGTGTGCGTCAGCTGAGGTACTCTGGGATGATGGAGACCATCCGTATCAGACGCGCCGGTTACCCCATCAGATACACATTCGGAGAGTTCGTAGACCGTTACCGTGTCCTCATGCCCGGAGTCAAACCTGCCAACAGACAGGTTAGCAGAGCTGGGCCCTGTCCATTAGGCACCAAACGAGAAAAAAAAAAACAGACTGAAACCAGGGCCTCCTGGACTTTTCCAATAAGAAACGCTTGTTTTCTGTTCCAAAACGTTTTAGAACATCTGTTTTCTGTCCTAATGAACACAACCCTGCTGTCACTTTCGATTATATTACTATGTTCTGTTACTCTACTTCAGGATAGCTATTAGTTCAGAGAGGTGTCATTCATTCCCTGGTGTTTTCTCATAGGAGGACCTGAGAGGGACGTGTCAGAAGATAGTGGAGGCTGTTCTTGGACGAGATGACGACTGGGAGATTGGGAAGACCAAGATCTTTCTTAAGGTGACTAGATTTCATTGATTGTAAATCGACATACTATCATATTTGCACCTACATTATTACACATATTACGATAAAATAAACAGTGCACTCTCTATCTCGTTCACTCCCGCCTCCCACCGCTCTCTCTCTCCCTCTCCGTCTCAGGACCACCATGACATGCAGCTGGAGATAGACAGGGACAAGGCCATCACTGACAAGGCCATCCTCATCCAAAAGGCTGTACGAGGAATGAAGGAGAGGTGAGGAAGGAGGGAGTAGAGGGGAGGGTGAGGCTGGAGGGGATAGAAAAAGGGGGAGAGGAAAGAGGAGGGGCAAGAGGGAGGGTGAGACGGGGGGAAAGGGGACATGCGGGGGTGGTGGGGTGGGGATTTGGTGAAGGAGCCTCTTTAAGTTACTATCTTTGTATTGTACTTAGGGACAACGTTTAACTTGTCCCTCATAGATCGAATTCAGATACTACCGTTGAATTGTCTGGATATTTCAATTCACAAATGTTGTGTTTGAGAGCTACAGTATTATATAATACGTTTCCATATGCACCTCTCCCCACCCCTCCCTCCCCCTGTGTGTTTTCCAGGACTAACTTCCTGAGGGTGAGGAGGTCAGTGACACTCATTCAGAAAATGTGGCGCGGCTATCGGTGCAGGAAGGACTACAGTGCGGTGAGTTCTTCTATATCCATGATTACTGACATTTCACAACCGTCCATTTCCTGGATGGTTCACTTGGACATATCCCTGGGCAGGAATGACATTTAGTCCCTTAATGAACATTCCTTAAAAGAACGTCCCACAGTTACTGAAATATGTTTTGTAGTTATGTTGCTATAATGTTATAGTTGTGTTATATTGGTGTAGTTATTTTGTTAGAATGTTATATTGGTGTTTGAGAGTATTGTTGGTGTCTCCTCACCAGATGAGGGTCGGCTTCCTGCGCCTCCAAGCCCTCTATAGATCAAGAAAACTCTTTGTCACCTACCAATTGGCCAGGACTTGCGTCACTCAAATACAGGCCCATTGCCGTGGTTTCATGGTGAGGCAGTCTTTTTGGAGGCAGCTGCATGCGGTGATCACCATCCAGGCATACGCCCGGGGCATGATCGCACGGAGGGTTACCCAGAGACTCAGGGCAGAGGTAAGATGCTACACTACTCATAGGCATATGCATACACACAGAGATAGACACACAGACACAAAGCAAGGCAACAGGGCTAAAGTAAGGCAATTTAAATCTGATCAAATCAAATCAAACTGTATTTGTCACACGTGCCGAATACAACAAGTGTAGACCTTACTGTGAAATGCTTACTTACAAGCCCTTAACCAACAGTGCAGTTCAAGAAGAGTTAAGAAAATATTTACCAAATAAACTAAAGTAAAAAATAATAAAAAGGAACACAATAACGAGGCTATAAACAGGGGGTACCGGTACAGAGTCAGTGTGCGGGGATACAGGTTAGTTGAGGTAATTTGTACATGTAGGTAGGGGTGAAGTGACTGTGCACAGATAAACAGTAAGTAGCAGCAGTGTACAAAACAAATGGGGGGGTGGGGGGGTGTCAATGTAAATAGTCCATTGGCCATTTGATTAATTGTTCAGCAGTCTTATGGCTTGGGGGTAGAAGCAGTTAAGGAGCCTTTTGTTCCTAGACTTGGCACTCCGGTGCCGCTTGCCATGCAGTAGCAGAGAGAACAGTCTATGACTTGAGAGACTGGAGTCTCTGACAATTTTATGGGCTTTCCTCTGACACCGCCTATTATATAGGTGCTGGATGGCAGGAAGCTTGGCCCACGTGATGTACTGGGCCGTACACACTACCCTCTGCAGCACCTTACGGTCAGATGCTGAGCAGTTGCCATACCAGGTAGTGATGCAACAGGTCAGGATGCTCTCGATGGTGCAGCTGTATAACTTTTTGAAGATCTGGGGACCCATGCCACATTTTTTCAGTCTCCTGAGGGGTTTTGTCGTGCCCTCTTCGAGTGTCTTGGTGTGTTTGAACCATGATGGTTTGTTGGTGATGTGGACACCAAGGAACTTGAAACTCTCGACCCGCTCCACTACAACCCTGTCGATGTTAATGGGGGCCTGTTCGGCCCGCCCTTTCCTGTAGTCCACGATCAGTCTTGCTCACATTGAGGGAGAGGTTGTTGTCCTGGCACCAGACTGCCAGTTCTCTGACCTCCTCCCTTTAGGCTGTCTCATCATTGTCGGTGTTCAGGCCAACCACTGTTGTGTCGTAAGCAAACTTAATGATGGTGTTGGAGTCGTGTTTGGCCACTCAGTCGTGGGTGAACAGGGAGTACAGGAAGGGACTAAGTACAAACCCATGAGGGGCCCCAGTGTTGAAGATCAGCGTGGCAGACGTGTTGTTGCCTACCCTTACCACCTGGGGGCGGCCCGTCAGGAAGTCCAGGATCCAGTTGCGGAGGGGGGTGTTTAGTCCCAGGGTCCTTAGCTTAGTGATGCGCTTCGTGGGCACTATGGTGTTGAACGCTGAGCTGTAGTCAATGAACAGCATTCTCACATAGGTGTTGCTTTTTTCCAGGTGGGAAAGGGCATTGTGGTAGTGCGATTGAGATTGCGTCGTCTGTGGATCTTTTGAGGCGGTATGCAATCCGTCTGGCCCTGCGGTTTTGTGAATGTTGACCTATTTAAAGGTCTTGCTCACATCGGCTACCGAGAGCGTTATCACACAGTCATCCAGAACAGCTGGTGCTCTTGTGCATGCTTCGGTGTTGCTTGCCTCGAAGTGAGCATAAAAGGCATTTCGCTCGTCTGGTAGGCTCGCGTCACTGGGCAGCTCGCGTCTTGGTTTCCCTTTGTAGTCCGTAATAGTTTTCAAGCCCTGCCACATCCGACGGGCGTCAGAGCCGGTGTAGTAGGATTCAATCTTAATCCTGTATTGAGGCTTTGCTTGTTTGATGGTTCGTCTGAGGGCATAGCGGGATTTCTTATAAGCATCCGGATTAGTGTCCCGCTCCTTGAAAGCGACAGTTCTTGCATTTAGCTCGATGCGGATGTTGCCTGTAATCCATGGCTTCTGTTTTGGATATGTCCATACGGTCACTGTGAGGACGACGTCATCGATGCACTTATTGATGAAGCTGATGACTGAGGTGGTATTCTCCTCAATGCCATTGGATGAATCCCGGGAACATATTCCAGTTTGTGCTAGCAAAACAGTTCTGTAGCGTAGCATCGGTGTCATCTGACCACTTCCGTATTGAGCGAGTCACTGGTACTTCCTGCTTTAGTTTTTTATGGTCAGATTTGCCAAATGGAGGGCGGGGAGATCTTTGTATACATCTCTGTGTGTGGAGTAAAGGTGGTCTCAAGTTTTTTTCCCCTCTGGTTGCACATGTGACATGCTGGTAAAAATTTGGTAAAACTTATTTAAGTATGCCTGCATTAAAGTCCCCGGCCACTAGGAGCGCCACTTCTGGATAAGCCTTTTCTTGTTTGCATATGGCCTTTATAGAGTTGGTTGAGTGTGGTCTTAGTGCCAGCATCGGTTTGTGGTGGTAAATAGACGGCTATGGATAATATAGATGAGAATTCTCTTGGGAGATAGTGTGGTCTACAGCTTATCATAAGGTACTCTCCCTCAGGTGAGCAATACCTTGAGACTTCTTTAATATTAGACTTCGCGCACCAGCTGTTATTGCCAAAAAGACACACACCCCCACCCCTCGTCTTACCAGCTTCTAGAAACATTTAAGAACATTTATGAGAATTTGTAAGTGATTTAAACAACTCTCTCACCCATTTCTCAGCACCGGCGGCGCCAAGAGGCAGAGGGCCAGCGTCTGGTCGAGGAGGAGCGCCTGAGGAACCAGATGACGGTGCGACGGGCGCGGGCCGAGGCCGAGAGGAGTCACAAGGAGCGCCTGGCCGAGCTGACCCGTCAGGAGGAGGAGAGGGAGATGGAGGCACGGGAGGAGGCACGACGAAAGAAGGAGATGGTGGAACAGGTTCCTAAAGCACCTAATTGTTTACTTAGGGGCAAATCTTAACTTCCACTTTCGTCAAATTTTCCCTTAGTCATGAATTGATGTTAGGTCACAAATTTGACTTAAATGTAAGATACATTTGTTCTATAAAGAGGTTATGTGGAGGTTTTGAATTATTTCAACCAGAAGTAGAGCTCACAAGCTAAAATAGCCTATTAATTAACCTATTCAATATTAATATTACCCAATATCTTGTCTTTAGTTTATCTGGTAAACTTTCATATCATACTCTGTCGACTTACGTTTTTATTATTCACATGATCAATGTATTACCCATTTTGGTTTTCTCTTCCTCACCTGCATATGCAATAGTCAGTCCCAGATCGGTTCATGCTGTCCAAGCTACACATAGAGTACCCTGTGTTATATGTTTGTTGTCCTTTGTTTTTACTCTGTGCCTATAACTCAACCTCAACCCAACAGGTGGAGCGGGAGAGGCAGCAGCCTGTGGACCACTCAGACATGGTGGACCAGATGTTTGGCTTCCTGGGGAACACAGGGGCACTGCCCAACCTGGAGGGACAGGGGCCGGCCGGCTTCGAGGTGAGATGGGGGGGGGTTAGGGGCGGTGGTGGGAAGTATGGTAGTAGATACTGTCTGTGTAGGTACAGTGGTGTATGTGCAAGGGGTAGGGGTATAGATGTAAGGGGTATGGGTTTAGATGTAGGATGTGTGTGTCTGTGTGCCTTGATGTATATGTCTGTCTGTGCGTGGGTGGGTGGATGCACCTGCCTGTATCCCTGCCTACATGTGTGCCTCACTGGCGTAGCACACACACCCGCAGCCTCCGCAAGGACCCAACCCCCCCCCCCCCCCCCCCCCCCCCCAAATAGCTCTCATCAGGTTTGTCTCAAATCCTAAATGAATCAGGAATGAGCAGGGTCAACTACACCCTTATTCATGTCCTCATTACATGTAGTGCAACAAGACCTCTGTTCTGCAACATATGTTTAAACAATTGAAGTATTTCTCGAAAAAAATCTTGAAGCTTGAAGCTCGAAAAAAATACTGGAGCTCTTAATAGTGCTATAAACCAAAACAAAAATACGTTTTGAGATTTGTATTACAGATTTGTTCAAATTAAACAGCAAAGGCCTTAAAATAATTATAAAAATGAAATGCCTTTTATGGTGTCTGGCAGAGTTGACATAAATCCAGTTAGTTGCACTTTACGATTAAAAAAAGTCGAATTAGGAGGCTGATACTTTGGTCTATTAAAATATATATTTAAAATGTTGTTCATATTTTTGTGGAAAATGTTGAGATTGTCTCATCTTTCCAGAATCCCTGAGCTCTAAAACAGCAACGTTTTCTCTCCACCTCATGGCACAATATGTAAAATAACATGAGATTAGCTATAAAATGTACATTTCTCTCCCCGATGGCAAAAAAAGATCCCTTTCTCAGACCATGTCAATATTCTGGGGGGAAAAATGGTATCAGTGCAAAACTGCGCTATGCCACTGGTGTGCCTATGTGTGTGTGCACACATGTGCCTCTATGCGTGCCTGCTTCCCTCCCTCTGTGCATGCCTCTGTGTCTCTGTGTCTGTTTACATGGGTGTGTTGTAGGACCTGGAAGTGGCTCTGCGGGCCGAGGGGGAGGAGGAGGACTTAGACGAAGCTCTCCCTCTGCCTGACGACGAGGAAGAGGACCTGTCGGAGTACAAGTTCTCCAAGTTCGCCACCATGTACTTCCAGGGCACCACCACACACACATACGTGCGGCGCCCGCTCAAGCAGCCTCTGCTCTTCCATGAGGATGAGGGTGACCAGCTGGTGAGTTGACCTCTGACTTTTGACCTTTTACCAATCGTGTGTGTGTTCGCCATTGTGGTCCTACAGCTTTGCACATGAGCCCTGAGTCATGAGTGTCTAACTGAATATTACATTAACCCCACTCAGGCTACCCCCCCCCACACACACAATCAATTTCAGATAATTTGGGCACGAAATTAAGAACATGCTAATACCTAACGGAACTTTTGTGTGTGGAGGAGGGGGGGCAAACATACTAAAGTTAACATTTGGTGACTGCAGCCAGTTAAACCAAACCAAAGATGGCTGTCTGTCCAAATACTGCTTACTGGGTCAGGAAACCAATACAGTGCCTTACAAAATTATTCAGACCTCTTGGATTTCTTTGTAAAACATTTTATTGTGATACAATTAAATCCATTATAATCCCTCTTTGTAATTTTATTGTCAACAATCAACACAAAATACTCTGTCAAAGTGGAAGAAAATAAATTAAGTTAAATAAAAAAAATATAAAACTAAAATATAGTCGTTGCGTAAGTATTCAGCCCAAATGGCTACAGAGTTCAATGGCTGTAATGGGAGAACTGAGGATGGATCAACAACATTGTAGTGTCTCCACAATAATGACCTAAATGACGGAGTGAAAACAAAAAAACAAATATACAGAATACAAATATTTGAAAACATGCATTTTGTATGCAACAAGGCACTAACTAACTGCTTCCTTATTTTCGAGCATGGTGGTGTCTGCATCATGGTATGGGTATGCTTGACATCAGCAGATACTGGGTAGTCAGGATGAAAAGAAACGGGATGGAGCTAAGCACAGGCAAAATCCTAGAGGAAAACCTGCTTCAGTCGGCTTTACACCAGAGACTGGGAGAGGAATTCACCTTTCAGCAGGACAATAACCTCCAACACAAGGCCAAACTTACACTGGAGTTGCTTACCAAGAAGACGGTGAATGTTCCTGAGTGGCCAATTTACAGTTGTGACTTAAATCTGCTTGAAAATCTATGGCAAGACTTGAAAATTGCTATCTATCCATGATCACCAACATCTTGACAGAGCTTGAAGAATTGTGAAAATAATAATGGGCAAATATTGCACAATGCAGATGTGCAAAGCTCTTATAGACTTACCCAAGAAGACTCACAGCTGTAATCGATGCCAAAGGTGTTACTAGCATGTATTGACTCAGGGAGCAAAATACTGTACTTATGCAATGACTATATTTTAGTTATTTAATTTGTGCTTATCTTTTTATATATATATGTGTGTGTGTGTGTGTGTATATAATATATATGTGTGTGTATATATATATATATATACATACATATATATGTGTGTGTATATACAGTGGGGAGAACAAGTATTTGATACACTGCCGATTTTGCAGGTTTTCCAACTTACAAAGCATGTAGAGGTCTGCAATTTTTGTGAGAGACTGTGAGAGACGGAATCTAAAACAAAAATCCAGAAAATCACATTGTATGATTTTTAAGTAATTAATTTGCATTTTATTAAGCAAATTAATTACTTAAAAATCATATATATATACATACATACAGTGCATTCGTAAAGTTTTCAAACCCCCCTGACTTTTTTCACAATTTCTTACGTTGCAGCCTTATTCTAAAATGTATCAAATAGTTTTTTCCCTCATCAATCTACACACAATATCCCATAATGACAAAGCAAAAACAGGTTTTTAGATTTTTTTGCAAATGTGTACAAAAATAAAAAATCACATCACATTTACATAAGTATCCAGACCCTTTACTCAGTACTTTGTTAAAGCACCTTTGGCAGCGATTACAGCCTCAAGTCTTCTTGGGTATAATGCTGCAAGCTTGGCACACCTGCATTTGGAGAATTTCTCCCATTCTTCTCAACAGATCCTTTCTGCCAGCTGCACATCTATTTTCAGGTCTCTCCACAGATGTTCGATAAGGTTCAAGTCCGAGCTCTGGCTGGGCCACTCAAGGACAATAAGAGACTTGTCCAGATGCCACTCCTGCATTGTCTTGGCTGTGTGCTTAGGGTCGTTGTTTTGTTGGAAGGTAATCCTTCCCTCCAGTCTGTGGTCCTGAGCGCTCTGGAGCAGGTTTTCATCAAGGATCTCTCTGTACTTTGCTCCATTCATCTTTCCCTCGATCCTGGTCCCTGCCGCTGAAAAACATCCCTACAGCATGATGCTGCCACCACCATCGCTTCACTGTAGGGATGGTGCCAGGTTTCCTCCGGATGTGACTCTTGGCATTCAGGCCAGAGTTCAATCTTGGTTTCATCAGACCAGAGAGTCTTTAGGTACCTTTTGGCAAACTCCAAGCGGGCTGTCATGTGCCTTTTACTGAGGATTGGCTTCCTTCTGACATCCCTATCATGAAGGCCTGATTGGTGGAGTGCTGCAAAAATGGTTGTCCTTCTGGAAGGTTCTCCCATCTCCACGGATGAACTCTGGAGCTCTGTCAGAGTGACCATCGGGTTCTTGGTCACCTCCCTGACCAAGGTCCTTCTCCTACAATTGCTCAGTTTGGCCGAGTGGCCAAACTTCTTCCATTTAAGAAAGATGGAGGCCACTGTGTTCTTGGGGACCTTCGATGCTGCAGAAATGTTTTGGTACCCTTCCCAAGATCTGTGCCTAGACACAATCCTGTCTCGGGGCTCTACGGACAATTCCTTCGACCTCGTGGCTTGTTTTTTTCTCTGACATGCACTGTCAACTGTGGGACCTTGTATAGACAGATGTGTGCCTTTCCATATCACGTCCAATCAATTGAATTTACCACAGGTGGACTCCAATCAATTTGTAGAAACATCTCAAGGATGATCAATGGAAACAGGATGCACCTGAACTAAAATGCTAGTTTCATAGCAAAGGGTCTGAATACTTATGTGAATAAATAAAAAATATTTCTGTTTAAAAAAATAACACAATTTATCAAAAATGTCAAACTGTTTTCGGTTTGTTATTATGGGGTATTGTGTGTAGAGTGATGAGCAAAAACATTAATTTAATCCATTTTAGAATAAGGCTGTAACGTAACAAAATGTGTAAAAAGGGAAGGGGTCTAAATACTTTCCGAATGCACTATAATTTAGCAATTTGGCCAAGCAATCTCTTGAAAACCAATCCCAATCCCCCCATCCCCCAGGCAGCGCTGGCGGTGTGGATCACGGTGCTGAGGTTCATGGGGGACCTGCCTGAACCGAAGTACCACATCGCCATCAGTGACGGCTCAGAGAAGATCCCCGTCATGACCAAGATCTACGAGACGCTGAGCAAGAGGACCTACAAGAGAGATCTGCAGGAGCTCCAGACTGTGGAGGCAGAGGTGAGGGTGAGCTCCGAAGTGAAGCCTCCCCTAGGTACAGATTCAGGATCAGCTTCCCCTCTCCTAAACATAGTTGAGACAGGGGATAGAATGTGGGTGGGAAGAGTGGGGGAGGGGGTAAAGGAAAGATAAATGAGTGAGAAGAAGAGAGAGAGTGGGTTGGAGTAGGGTGGGAAGAGAAGGGATGAAAGGGAGGATATGAGCGAATGTGGGGTTGAGGAGTCGGGGGAGGTGTGCAAAAAGTTTTTCTTTTTTTTTTTTTTTTTTTGCCCAAATTTGAATGTTGTGAAAATTCTGTGCAACTTCCAGCGCGCGTTTACTGTGAACACTAAGGTTGTACCCGCTTTAAGTTACAGTTTTAACAGTGGCCAAGTAGACTACTGTGGCTATTTGATCATACTGCAGGCCTACCAGAGTGTCCTTCCATCAAAAACAATGGAGAAAATGCAGCCCATTAAATTTTAACATGGAAATAGCTGTTCTATCATTCAGCCTTCAGTAGCATCCAAAGTGTGATTTTCAATATAGGTCTACATTCCATGAGGCCTGTATTGAACACAGGGCTTGACATTAACCTGTTTATCCACTTGTCCTTCAGACAAGGAGGTAACTGAAAATGTTGTTCAAATCAAATGTTATTTGTCACATGCGCCGAATACAGGTGTAGACCTTACCATGAAATGCTTACTTACAAACCCTTAACCAACAGTGCAGTTCAAGAAAGAGAGTTGAGAAAATATTTCTTAAATAAACTAAAGTAAAAAAATAAGATAAAAAGTAACACAATAAAATAACAATAACGAGGCTATATGTGGGGGGTACAGGTTAGTCGAGATAATTTGTACATGTAGGTAGGGGTATAGTGATTACATGGGGGGGGTCGTCAATGTAAATAGTCCGGGTGGCCATTTGATGAATTGTTCAGCAGTCTTATGGCTTGGTGGTAGAAGCTGTTAAGAAGCCTTTTGGACCTAGACTTGGCACTCCGGTACCGCTTGCTGTGCGGTAGCAGAGAGAACAGTATATGACTTGGGTGACTGCGATCTTTTAAAATGTTTTGAGCTCTCCTCTGATACTGCCTAGTATGCAGGTCCTGGATGGCAGGAAGCTTGGCCCAAGTGATGTACTGGGCCATACGCACTACCCTCTGTAGCGCCTTACGGTTGGATGCCGAGCAGTTGCCATACCAGGCGGTGATGCAACAGGTCAGGATGCTCTCAATGGTGCAGTTGTTGAACTTTTTGAGGATATGGGGACCCATGCCAAATCTTTTCAGTCTGCTGAGGGAAACGGTGTTGTCGTGCCCTCTTCACGACTGTGTTGGTGTGTTTGGACCATGATAGATTGTTGGTGATGTGGACACCAAGGAACTTTAAACTCTCGACCCGCTCCGGTGTTGGGTTATTTGATACAAGAAACCACTTTGCAAAATAAAATGCATTAATATTCCCATACCATTATTATAGAGAATCAGACAAATTATGCTACTCTCTGCCTATTGGCTACTTAGCTTATTCAAGCCTGTCTCAAAATACAACACTGCCACCTTTAAGAGAAAAAAAAGATGTTTACCTGACTTGCTTTTCAAAGATGTCTAGAAATGTACACGTTTTGTGCTCTTGTAGGAAGCAATCACTCCCCTATTGCTGACTACAAATGATCTACAACTGGGCTAATAACTCACTAACTAGCAAAGTATATGAACAAAATGTGCATATAGACCTACTGCAGCTCTGATTGTTTATGCCGCACTGGTCTGTATAGAGTACGTGCTGAGTAGTGCATGTCAATGCAATAGAATCCTACTCCGATGCTTTCTGCCTACAACAAATCTCTTGCCTACAGTAGTTTGTTTTGTTTCTGTATGTTGCATTGAAAGTGGTTAATATTGCGTTGATTCGATCACAATTGCCACAGTAAAGGGAAATGAACAGGGAAAACTTTAGAACAGTGGTCACAAACCTTTTCTGAGTCAAAATCACTTTGAGTCAAAATGCAAGTCGAGATCTACCACTCAGATTTTTTTTTAACATGACTTAAAAAACATAAGCCAAATGCAGCATTAACCAATTAAAAACAGTACTGTAGCAATGATGTTTGTAAAGTAGGCTATAGGCCCAAATCATTATCACCGCATATTGGCTTTGCTTGAATTGCCCTGCCAATGAATTGTTGTTCAGGATTTAAAAATATACACTGCTCAAAAAAATAAAGGGAACACTTAAACAACACAATGTAACTCCAAGTCAATCACACTTCTGTGAAATCAAACTGTCCACTTAGGAAGCAACACTGATTGACAATAAATTTCACATGCTGTTGTGCAAATGGAATAGACAAAAGGTAGAAATTATAGGCAATTAGCAAGACACCCCCAATAAAGGAGTGGTTCTGCAGGTGGTGACCACAGACCACTTCTCAGTTCCTATGCTTCCTGGCTGATGTTTTGGTCACTTTTGAATGCTGGCGGTGCTCTCACTCTAGTGGTAGCATGAGACGGAGTCTACAACCCACACAAGTGGCTCAGGTAGTACAGCTCATCCAGGATGGCACATCAATGCGAGCTGTGGCAAGAAGGTTTGCTGTGTCTGTCAGCGTAGTGTCCAGAGCATGGAGGCGCTACCAGGAGACAGGCCAGTACATCAGGAGACGTGGAGGAGGCCGTAGGAGGGCAACAACCCAGCAGCAGGACCGCTACCTCCGCCTTTGTGCAAGGAGGAGCACTGCCAGAGCCCTGCAAAATTACCTCCAGCAGGCCACAAATGTGCATGTGTCTGCTCAAACGGTCAGAAACAGACTCCATGAGGGTGGTATGAGGGCCCGACGTCTACAGGTGGGGGTTGTGCTTACAGTTTGGCATTTGCCAGAGAACACCAAGATTAACACCCTAAAATTGCCACTTTCTATACCGAAATTACACAAGAATGTTACAAAACCTCCAGGGCGCCCTATTGTAGCGGGCATTGATGCAGTAACGGCCCCTCTATCTACTTTTGTTGACTTTTTTATTAGACCACTAGCAGAACAGCTCCCCTCCTTTGTAAAGGACACCAGCAGTATGATCTCTATCATTGAATCTCTTGATCCTCTCCCAGAGAATACTTTGTTAGTTACTTTTGATGTTGAGTCGTTATACACAAATATTCCACAAGAGGGCGGTATTGAAGCTATGGAACATTTTCTTCTGCAACGTGACCCTAATGAACTACCTTCCAGTGCCTGCATAATAACATTGGCTGAAATAGTACTCACACATAACTATTTCATGTTTCTAAATTATTTCTTTATTCAGACAAAGGGTACTGCTATGGGATCCCCATGGCTCCTAACTATGCTAATTTGTATGTTGGTTACATGGAGAAACAGTCTATATTCAAGCCTCTCAAAAAAAAAATCTTGCCTAACATCATTATTTGGAAACGGTATATTGATCGTAACAGTTTGTTGAGGGCTGACAGTCGTCACCCACTTCCCTTGACAAATAGTTTGCCCTACAGCCAATTCTGTCGAATCAAAAGAATTTGCAAAAAACAATCAGATTTCGACAGAAATATGGCTGAGACGCAAAAAAAGTGGTACTAATTGGTACACTCTGATTTACCACCCCAAGATATTCCTCAACAACGTCTATTTGCGCCTCTACTGTATGGAAATTACAAGTGTAATGGCTGTGCTCAATGCAATGGCACTTATCTATGTAGATCCTTCAAACACCCACAAACAGGGAAATCGATCCCAATCAAAGGTGTTATTACGTGCTCCACTAAGGCAGTTATTTATCTTATAACTTGTCCTTGTGGTAAAAATTATGTGGGTAAAACAAAGCGCGAATTAAAAGTACGTATCTCAGAGCATCGTAGCACCATTAGGTGCAAAAACTTGACTTACCCAGTTTGGAAGCAAACCACTCGATTTCGTCTCTAGGTTATATTGGCATCGAACATGTCACCCTCCCTAGGAGAGGGGTGACCTTGATAATTTATTGTTAAAACGAGAGGCTGCCTGGATCTTTAACTTAAAGACCCTTGCTCCCTTCGGTCTCAACGTAGACTTTGATCTGAAGCCATTCTTGTGATTATTGTGACTTTGCCATTGTAATTGTTTGTAAGCTTGTGTAATCTAAAATGAATCGATGATCTAATGCTATCCATTAGTTTTTTGTATGCTGTTCTTTGTATGCCATTTTTATATTTGAGAATTAACCAATGATATTAGGCCACACTTGGCCATGATTACAGACACCTGTGTGTCATTTGACACTATATAAACGAGTCATCCCGCAGTGTTTGTGATTATACCCTGATGAAGACAACTTGGCTGTCAAAACGTTGGATATGAAATTTTTTCATCTGAGCTCCTAGAGTGTGCGGCTCTCCTTTCAAGTGAGTGCTGTGAACACAGCCCAACAAGGTGAGTCCAACAATGTCTTGTATGCTGCTGCATAAATTATGTAATATGCCAGGGAGATATATTTACCATAGCTAAGAAAGTAATACTAAGTGTATGTTGTGTAGTAAGCTGTTAGTAGCCAATGTGCCTCACCCTAATAATTTGGTCTATTTTCCCCTCTTAATTTAGCCTACTGTTCTGACTTGGTGGTGCACATGTAACCTATATTTCAAAAGTGCTGAACAAATAGTTATATTGACTACGTCCGTCCTAGCTCGCTCATTAATGTCTTAATCGAAATTACGGATTGCCTCTTGTCCCCTTATGCCATAGTTTGTAGATCTCAATTGTCAGTAGAAACCACATTTGTTTAAGCAAGTCAGCCATGTCAGATATGTTTTTTTTTTTAAGGCAGTAAATGAGGCTGGATGAACTGTTTCTCTGCCAGACAAGGCTCCGCTGGTAAGGTGTTGGGACTGCAGTTTGGACTCTGCTGTTGGGATAGCTTTATGTAGGCCCTAACAGTTTGTGGGCACCGTTTGTCACCGTTATAGTGCCATGAATGTATTGTTTAGTGTTGTGTTGTGTAGTGGCTTTGCTGGCATGCATCCCACAATTATGTTTTTGGCCCCACCAAGATTTACATGCTAAAATTGCCACTGCTTGTGATGCACAGCTGAGTGAGCGTACATTTAAATAATTTTATTTTTATTTTTATTTTACTGGATTGATGGTGCCTGCATCTGATGATCAGTCTCTTAACATCCCTTCGCTCCCCCTTTCTTCCACTGACTGACCAAAAAGGGACCGCCTTCCAGCTGATGGTGAAACCCGAGTCGCACCGCATTATTTGCCTCATGCACAAATTCATGTTGTTACTCCTACAGTATGAACCGAGAAAGTGAAATATTCCTTGATATTAAAAAAGACTTAAGCTGCTAATAATAACAACAATGCTTTCCTACTTATTCATTACTGCTGCAGTGCTTTTTGTAGCACTGAGTGGAAATAGGAAGAACACTGATTTTATGTCTTATTAAAGTGTTGAATACAAAGTGTTGACAGTGCTGAGTAAGAACTTAAACATTAAACTCCCTCATAAAAACAGAAGCTCTTTGCTGTATTCGTTGACAGTCTCTATGGTTTTAAATGTTTTGAAATCTCACAGTATCAACTTTTCTGTAGCTTTCTTTTATGCCTGCTACCTTGCTGCAGACACAGTAATTTGAGCCATCTGATTGGCCAGCAGTAGACAGTGCACTAGATTTGCTCTCTGGGCCCGCCGGGAAGGCAGAGTACCTTCAGACACATGAAATGGTTCAAACAGTTAGCCTACCCGGCGTGCAGCGCAGCTAAATCTGGTGCATCTAAATTCAACAGCCAGAGACAAATAAATAAAAAAGTAACTTTTTTTTACAGAAATGTTTGGCGATTGACTAGGAATTCCTTAGAGATTGACCAGTCAAGTTGAGTGAAGTTCAATCTGGTGCTTCACTCTGTGGACTGATATTTCTGCCCGGCTGTCCCGGGAGCGGTGGAGCAGTCTAGGGGCTACATGCACACAGCTTAGAGGGAACATTGATTGTGAGCTATTCAATGTAAAATGGGACAGGAAGGGATGTCCTTTGGAGGGAGAACATAATAGCAAGGGTTTAAAGCCTAATTTATAACTAACACAAATACACAATATAAGAATGCAATTATTCAAGTAAAATAGTGTAGTAGCGTCGCTAATTGCGTTCTTGTTTTGTGTACTTGCCCAAGGTATAAATAAGGCTTAAGGCAGTGTTTTTCAATCCTGGTCCTGGGGATCCAAAGGGGTGTACATTTTTGTTTTTGTTCTAGCACGCAGACATCTAATTCAACTAATCAACTTATCAAGCCTTTGATTATTGGAATCATTATTGGAATGTGTTAGTGCTAGGGCAAAAATAAAAAAATTGGTCCCCAGGAGCGGGATTGAGAAACACTGGCCTAAGGGAGCGGTTAAAGGTCAACTGCCCTTGATAGTCCGTTTTCAAAAGGAAAACTTGGTTATGTGGGATGGAGACAAACATTTATTTTTGTGTCAAATTTGAGTACAAAGTGTAAAAAGGATCATTTTGGTCATAAAGTCAGTCTCATCCAAAATGGAGTTTGGTAAGTGACTGCGTCATGACTTGAGGATTTGGTTCGGACTGCAATTAAGTCAACTGGGAAAAGACTGGGCGAGTTCGCTTTGCATGGCCCGGTGCCTCAGGCGGGCGGAGATCTCTCCTTAGGAGGACCAATGGAATGGTTTCAAATGAGCACCTGGGGCACCAGGTGATGCAAAATGAACTCGCACACTGGAACGTCTTCCCCAGACAAGACGTGTGGTTAGTACTTGTCCTTGCCTGGGAAATAACTACTCTAATGAAAATGGGCTTTCAAATCAAGCAAAATTGTATTTGTAACATTCACCAAATACAACTGGTGTAGACTTTACCGTGAAATGCTTGTTTACAAGCCCTTCCCAATGCAGTTTAAAAATAATAATAAAATAGTAACACGAATACAATACACAAGAATGGAGCTATATACAGTCGTGGCCAAACGTTTTGAGAATGACACAAATATTAATTTTCACAAAGTTTGCTGCTTCTTTGTCTTTCGATATTTTTGCCAGATGTTACTATGGAATACTGAAGTATAATTACAAGCATTTCATAAGTGTCAAAGGCTTTTATTAACAATTACATGAAGTTGATGCAAAGAGTCCATATTTGCAGTGTTGACCCTTCTTTTTCAAGACCTCTGCAATCCGCCCTAGCATGCTGTCAATTAACTTCTGGACCACATCTTGACTGATGGCAGCCCTTTCTTGCATAATCAATGATTGGAGTTTGTCAGAATTTGTGGGTTTTTGTTTGTCCACCCACCTCTTGAGGATTGACCACAAGTTCTCAATGGGATTAAGGTCTGGGGAGTTTCCTGGCCATGGACTCAAAATATCAATGTTTTGTTCCCCGAGCCGCTTAGTTATCACTTTTGCCTTATGGCAAGGTGCTCCATCATGCTGGAAAGGCATTGTTTGTCACCAAACTGTTCCTGGATGGTTGGGAGAAGTTGCTCTCGGAGGATGTGTTGGTACCATTCTTTATTCATGGATGTGTTCTTAGGCAAAATTGTGAGTGAGCCCACTCCCTTGGCCGAGAAGAAACCCCACACATGAATGGTCTCAGGATGCTTTACTGTTGGCATCTGTCACCTTGTAGAGTCCATGCTCACAAAAAATTCAGGCTGTTCTGGAGGCAATGGGGGTCTAACCCGGTACTATACTGAACAAAAATATAAACGCAACATGCAACAATTAGAGTTCATATAAGTGTCACACCCTGGCCTTAGTTATCTTTGTTTTCAGTATTATTTTAGTTAGGTCAGGGTGTGACATGGGGAAGTATGTGTTTTGGTTTGTCTAGGGGTTTGTAGGTTTAATGGGGTAATGTCTTGTCTAGGTGTTTGTATGTCGATGGCTGCCTGGATTGGTTCTCAATTAGAGACAGCTGTGGTTTATTGTCTCTAATTGGGAGCCATATTTAAGGCAGCCATGGGCATCATGTGTTTGTGGGTAATTGTCTATGTGTAGTGTTTGTGTCAGCACTATTTGTCTGTATAGCTTCACGGTCGTCAGTTTGTTATTTTGTTAGTTTGCGTATAGTTGTTCGTTTCTTGTTGTTTCTGTCTTCTGAAATAAAAGAAGATGTATTTTGCACACGCTGCGCCTTGGTCCAATCTCTCACAGGAAGACGATCGTGACAATAAGGAAATCAGTCAATTGAAATTAATTAATTAGGCCTTAGTCTATGGGTTTCACATGACTGGGCAGGGTGCAGCCATGGGTGGGCCTGGGAGAGCAAAGGCCCACCCACTTGGCAGCTAGGCCCACCCACAGGGGAGCCAGGCCCCGCCAATCAGACAGAAATACTCCTGTGTAATGATCATGCTGTTTAATCAGCTTCTTGATATGCCACATCTGTCAGGTGGATGGATTATCTTGGCAAAGGAGAAATGCTCACTAATAGGGATGTAAGCAAATTTATGCACAACATTTGAGAGAAATAAGCTTTTTGTGCGTATGGAACATTTCTGGGATCTTTTATTTCAGCTGATGAAACATGGGACCAACACTTTACATGTTGCGCTTATATTTTTGTTCAATGTAGATCAGTGTACCCAATAAACTGGCCACTTAGTGTATATTTACATTATGTGATGAAACGTTGAAACTAAGTTGCAAGCTACTTTCGTAGCAAGGTGCTGTAGAATGAGTTACTTATGAAACACATTCCAGGCTCTTGCTATCTTGCCATAACTGATTTGGCAGAGAAATATCAGCTAGATATGATAGCCAGCTGCAGCTATCAACAAGCTATGCTAACTAGCTGCTGTCAGTTTGGCTAAACACAAGGTCAGGCTTTAGCCTACACATAGAACTAAATTGAGATGGTGTGTCAGTCAGGAGGGGAGAAGTCCTCAACTTCAAATCTTTGTTCTATCCATAGCAAAGCTAGCATAGCTTACCTCGCTGTACTCTACTGCACTTGGTTGTTGTAATTGAATGGCAAAGACCCACATCAAACCCCACCCCCAAGACAACTCTTGTTTGCCTTCAGTCATGGCCGCTAGTATTTCTTAATGAGCATTGAGGAGATGAGAAGGAGGACGTTGGTAGAATGGGTGGATTTTTTTGTGTATGTCATCCAGGACACAGACAGACTTACAGACAACATAAAGCTCAACTACGGCCCTTTCTCTCCCTCTTACAGAACAGCTCAATTGAAGGTGGTGGTGGGCAAAAGAAGAACAGTGTGAGACACAAGCTGGTCTCTCTCACACTGAAGAGAAAGTCCAAGATCACTGAGGAGGTTTGTGTCTCATTATAGCTTTCTTAATAATAATAGTAAAAAACATAATAATGATAGTATATGCCGGTTAGCAGCACCATGCTCTTACCAACTGAGCCACACAATCCCAAAAATAGTGGGTTGGACCAACATTCTTGTTGCTGCTTATGGATATGTTAATATTTGACAGATTATATGGGTACTCTGATTTGTTATGGGGGTGTTCAGCATCTGTGGGTACCCCTGTAATCCGAACCCCCCGTTGCCAACTCAGCCTTTACCAATACCAATATCCAACTGACTGAATGGAAGTAATCGCCAATGGCATGACTGTTCCCTGTTGGCACCGCCTCCTCTTCTCCCCTATAGGTGACCCGGCTTTTGATGGACGGTGATTACAGCCTACAGGGAAACAGCATGTTGGAGGACCGGCCCACCTCCAACCTGGAGAAGCTGCACTTCATCATCGGCAATGGCATCCTAAGGCCCGTCCTCAGGTGACCTACGACCCTTTGATTTATTCTACCAATTACTCAGAAATACTTTTTCTCTACATTCTTAATCTGTTCTTTCCACGCCTCCCCTCCTTCATTGATGATCTGAGCTTCCACCATAGTGCTTGGATGTTGGCCCACCACCTTAAGCGCAACCTCGACAAAATGGAGCTGCTCTTCTTCCCGGGGAAGGCCTGCCCGCTCTGAGACCTCTCCATCACAGTTGACAACTCCACGGTGCCCCTTGTCGTGACCCTGGACAACACCCTGTCGTTCTCTGTAAACATCAAAGCAGATACTCGCTCCTGCAGGTTCATGCTCTACAACGTCCGTAAAGTACAACCTTTCCTCACACAGGAAGCGGCCAGGTCCTAATCCATGCACTTGTCATCTCCCATCTAGACTAATGCAACTCTCTGTTGGTTCCCCGCTTGTGCCATAAAACCGCTGCAACTTATCCAGAACGCCGCATCCCACCTGTTCAACCCATGTCACCTGGCTCCTCCCCACACTCCACTGGCTTCGAGTCGAAGCTCGCATCATCTTCAAGACCCTGGTGCTTGCCTACGGACCAACAAGAGAACTGCCCCTCCCTACCTTCAGGCTATGCTCAAACCCTACACCCCAACCCGAACACTCCGTTCTGCCAACTCTGGTAGCTTGGCCATCCCACACCTACAGGAAGGCAGCTCCCACTCAGCCCAGTCAAAGCTCTTCTCTGTTCTGGTACCCCAATGGTCAGGACAGCGGAGTCCCTGCCCATCTTCCCGAAAATGTCTGAAACACTACCTCTTTAAAGAGTACACTATCTTAAATACTTCCCACTGAGTTTTTTGCTAGTATCACAGACTTTGCTGATAAATACTTTGTTGAGGGAAAATGTACTACAATTGTCATATGTTATTGTCTCACCTAGCTACAGTATTTTAAGATGAATGCACTAATTGTAAGTCGCTCTAGATAAGAGCATCTGCTAAATTACATAAATGTAATTGTTTGCACCGGTCACAAAGAAATGATTAAGTAATATATTGGACGTGTATTATAAGTGGTATGCTAGTTTGAATATGGGGACCCTTAACCATCACTGTTATTGGCTGGCTGTTGTGTCTATTACCAGGGATGAGATCTACTGTCAGATCTGTAAGCAGCTGACCCAGAACCCATCTAAGAGTAGCCATGCACGTGGCTGGATCCTGCTCTCTCTCTGCGCTGGCTGCTTCGCTCCCTCCGAGAAGTTTGTCAAAGTAAGACCCTCGTATTTTTGATAACACACATACAGCGTATATACACATGTATGCATATATGTGTGCGAACACACACACACACACACATACACCTCTCATTTGTCTTGGTCTAGTCCTGATGAATTGAAAGTGGATCCACTGAATGTGCCCCAGGATGTCTCATTGGTCTTTAACCCCTGACACCCCCCCTTCTCCCTCCCTCAGTTTTTGCGTACGTTCATGATCAGTGGTCCGCCGGGCTACGCTCCATACTGCGAGGAGAGGTTGAGGAGGACTTTTGTGAACTGCACCAGGACCCAGCCACCATCTTGGCTCGAGCTGCAGGTACGCACAGATCTAGGATCAGTGAATCATGGGGGAAGTTCTAAACCGTATTATTAGGTGGAAAATGCTAAATTGAGATCAGTGTCCAATTGTCATACTAAAAGTAAAGACACCTTAATAGAAAATTACTCAAGTAAAAGTGAACGCACCCAGTAAAATTCTACTTGAGTAAAAAAGTATTTGGTTTTCAAAAGTAAATGTTATTGCTAAAATATACATAAGTATCCAAAGTAGAAGTATAAATCATTTCAAATACCTTATATTAAGCAAACCAGACGGCACGATGTTCTTGTTTATAAAATGTACGGAGAGCCAGTGGCACACTCCAACACTCAGACATCATTTACAAACAAAGCATTTGTGTTTAGTGAGTCCGCCAGATAAGATGCAGTAAGGATGGCCAGGGATTTTCTCTTTAAGTGCTTGAATTAGACCATTTTCCTGTCCTGCTAAGCATTCAAAATGTAATGAGTACTTTTGGGTGTCAGGGAAAATGTATGGAGTAGAAAGTACATTATTTTCTTTAGGAATGTAGCGGAGTAAAAGTAAAAGTAGTCAAAAATATAAATAGTAAAGTACAGATACCCCCAAAAAATACTTAAGTAGTACGTTCAAGTATTTTTACACCACTGCAAATATATTGCCACCCTTGCACTTAAATGATTTCCTATTTCTTCAAAAATGTGTTGAAATTTAAATTCAACTTTTGGTCACCACACCTTGTTATGGGATTTTCTGCATTGCAGAACCAATACATTTTTTGTTACCTAAGTATACCATTTTAATTTAGAAAATAAAGACAAATGGCATGGATAAAATTATTTGCACCCCGGAGCTAGGACTTGGTTGCACAGCCTTTGGCCAAGTTTGCTGCTGACAAACACCGACTTTTCAGCAGCAAACTGCTCTAATTCTTCAATGTTTGAGGGGTGCCCTCCACCAACTGCTGTGTTCAGATCTCTCCATAGGTTTTAGATATGATTCAGATCTGGACTTTACGCTGACCATTCCAGAACAGTGCCGTTTGTCTTTATTTTATACATGAAAATTGTAAACTTAAGTTAACAAATATATAATTGGTTCTGCAATGTTGAAAAGTGACGCAGCATTTTAAGGCACTGCATCTGTGCTAGAGGCGTCACTACAGACACCCTGGTTCGAAGCCAGGCTGTATCACAACCGGCCGTGATTGGGAGTCCCATAGGGCGGCGCATAATTGGCTCAGCGTCGTCTGGGTTTGGCCGGTGTAGGCCATCATTGTAAATAACAATTTGTTCTAAACTGACTTGCCTAGTTAAAAAAAGGTTAAATGCAATAAAACATCAAATCAACATCAATTGAAACCAAAAAATAAAAAATAATTTGAATTATTTAAGAAAAGTGCAAGGGTGCTCATATTTTTTACTATCTGGTTTTAGACATTCAAGCGTAGCCTGGAGTTGTTTTTTATAAAACAATAATCACCCCCCCAGGCCACTAAGTCGAAGATACCCATCATGTTGCCAGTGACCTTCATGGATGGCACCACTAAGACCCTGCTGACTGACTCAGCCACCACAGCCAGCGAGCTGTGTAATTCCCTGGCCGACAAGATCAGCCTCCAAGACCGCTTCGGTTTCTCCCTCTTCATCGCCCTGTTTGACAAGGTACTGGACTGGACCTCACTCGCTTCATCTGACTCGAGAGACATGTGTAGATGTGCACACACACGCATGTATGCATGCAGGGACACACTCACTCTTGCTTGCTCAATAACTCACTCAAGCATACGGTCTCACAAACTTGTTTGAGAAGCTATCGAGCCCACAACATTAACAATGTTGAATGTCCGTTTTTCCCCCTCTCCCCCAGGTATCCTCATTGGGCAGCGGCAGCGACCATGTGATGGATGCCGTGTCGCAGTGCGAGCAGTATGCCAAGGAGCAGGGTGCCCAGGAGAGGAACGCTCCCTGGCGCCTTTTCTTCAGGAAGGAGATCTTCACGCCCTGGCACAATCCTGGCGACGACAGTGTGGCCACCAACCTCATCTATCAGCAGACTGTCCGGGGAGTCAAGTTCGGCGAGTACCGCTGTGAGAGGGTGAGTGGGGAATGAGGGCAGAGGGATGAAGGCATGTATGAGGAGGGAGGTTAGAGGTGAGAGAGCAAATTTGGGTAATTGCTCTTTGAATGTGTCTTTTCCACTCTTCCTCTCTCTCTTATAGGTTTATGAATGATGTGAGATGGCGTTTTTATGTGGTATTTAGTTAATGCTGATGTACATTGAACAAAAATGTAAACGCAACGTCTAAAGTGTTGGTCCCATGTTTCATGAGCTGAAATAAAAGATCCCAGAAATGTTCTATACGCACAAAAAGCTTATTTCTCTTAATTTTGTGAACAAATTTGTTTTCATCCCTGTTAGTGAGCAATTCTCATTTGTCAAGATAATCCATCCACCTGAGGTGTGGCATATCAAGAAGCTGATTAAACGGCATGATCATTACACAGGTGCACCTTGTGCTGGGGACAATAAAAGGCCATACTAAAATGTGCAGTTTTGTAACACAGCACAATGCCACAGATGTCTCAAGTTTTGAGGGAGTGTGCAATTGGCATGCTGACTGCAGGAATGTCCAACAGAGCTGTTGCCAGATAATTTTATATTAATTTCTTAGCCATAAGCCACCTCCAACAACATTTTAGAGAATTTGGCAGTACGTCCAACTGGTCTCACAACCGCAGTCCATGTATAACCACGCCAGCCCAGGACCTCGACATCTGGCTTCTTCACCTGCGGGATCGTCTGAGACCAGCTATTTGAACAGCTGATGAAACTGTGGGCTTGCACAACCAAAGAATTTCTGCACAAACTTTCAGAAACCGTCTCAGCTAAGCTCATCTGCGTGCTCGTCGTCCTCACCAGGGTCTTGACCTGACTGCAGTTTGGCGTCGTAACCGACTTCAGTGGGCAAATGCTCACCTTCGATGGCCACTGGCATGCTGGAGAAGTGTGCTCTTCACGGATGAATTCCGGTTTCAACTGTATCGGGCCGATGGCGGACCGTATATAACGTCATGTGGGTTAGTGGTTTGCTGATGTCAATGTTGTGAATAGAGTGCCCCGTGGTGGCGGTGGGGTTATGGTATGGGCAGGCATAAGCTACGGACAACAAACACAATTGCATGTCATTGATGGCAATTTGATTGCACAAGATCCTGATGCCCATTGTCGTGCCATTCATCCTCCGCCGTCACCTCATATTTCAGCATGATAAAGCATGTCGCAAGGATCTGTACACAACTCCGGGAAGCTAAAAATGTCCCAGTTCTTCCATGGCCTGCATACTCACCAGACATGTCACCCATTGAGCATGTTTGGGATGTGTAGGACAGCGTGTTCCAGTTCCTGCCAATATCCAGCAACTTCGCACAGCGGGACAACATTCCATAGGCCACAATCAACAGCCTGATCAACTCTGTGAAGGACATGTGTCGTGCTGCATGAGGCAAATGGTGGTCACACCAGATTGACTGGTTTTCTGATCCACGCCCCTACTTTTCCTTTTTAGGGTATCTGTGACCAACATATCCATTTCTGTATTTCCAGTCATGTGAAATCCACAGATTAGGGCCTAATGAATTTATTTCAATAATTTCCTTACATGAAATGTATCATTCATGCCTGATGTTTTTTTGTAAAATATGAAAATGTTAAAGCCTTATCTCTCACTCCATCTATCCACTCTCCCTCTCTCAATCTCCCTCTCTCTTGCTCAGGACGAGGATCTGGCGGAGCTGGCGTCTCAGCAGTACTACGTAGAATATGGCTCAGATATCCTCCAAGAGCGCCTCCTCAACCTCATCCCCTCCTACATTCCTGACCGTGAAATCAGCTCCGCCAAGACCACTGACAAGTGGGCCCAGCTAGTTGTCTCTTCCCACAAAAAGGTAGGTGTCCCCCAAGGATCAGTCTCAGCGCCCTTCACTTTCTGACCCCAAATCTGTTTCTCGTGCTCTTACAACAGGATTTGTCCTTTGAACTATTTGTCACTATAATCAGGGATGTAATGGGTAAACACATGTAAGCACTTTTTCCACTGCTTATGCTTTAGTGAATAGCGTTTAAGCGTCTACTACGCCAAATTATTGTTTTCTGAATTAGCATTTGTTAATCGTCGCCATCACCTCAATCAGCGTTCAGTGTTTACCCACCTTTGTTTTTACCACTACAACTTGACTATATTGTCCTATGAACAGTACATATGTTCACACACCCAGTTTTCAAACAGTCTCTCTAACCCCTCCTCTGCCTCAGGGAGTTTACACCCAGAAGAGGTTGGACCCTCAGAAGGTGAAAGAGGACGTGGTTGACTTTGCTCGTTTCAAGTGGCCTTTACTCTTCTCACGCTTCTACGAGGCCTTCAAATTTTCAGGTAAGTCTACTGTTGATATTTATGGGAGTTTTGGCCAATTTAATACAAGGGATGTAACACTAATGATATTTCTGAGAAAGACCTGTATCGTATTCATGATATCATGACTAAACGTAGGTTGAAATGACCTCTAAGTAAACGTTGAACCCCTCAGGACCCAGCCTGCCTAAGAATGACGTCATTGTGGCAGTGAACTGGACCGGGGTCTACTTTGTGGATGAGCAGGAGCAGGTCCTTTTGGAACTCTCTTTCCCAGAGATCACTGCTGTGTCCAGTAGCAGGTAATGCTGCTACTATTCCTGTCTCTCAATAGACTTTAGTCAATATTCGTCAATGATAATTAGATATGTTTTCATTCAGTTGGTTGGGAGGGGGGGTAATGCAAATAGTCTGGGTAGCCATTTGACTAGATGTTCAGGAGTCTTATGGCTTGGGGGTAGAAGCAGTTTAGAAGCTTCTTGGACCTAGACTTGGTGCTCCGGTACCGCTTGACGTGCGGTAGCAGAGAGAACAGTCTATGACTAGGGTGGCTGGAGTCTTTGACCATTTTTAGGGCTTTCCTCTGACACCGCCTGGTATAGAAGTCCTGGATGGCAGGAAGCTTGGCCCCAGTGATGTACTGGGCCGTTCGCACTACCCTCTGAGGTGCCTTGCGGTCGAAGGCTGAGCAGTTGCCATACCAGGCAGTGATGTAACCAGTCAGGATGCTCTCGATGGTGCAGCTGTAGAACCTTTTGAGGATCTGAGGACCCATGCCAAATATTTTTAGTCTCCTGAGGGGGAATAGGTTTTGTCGTGCCCGCTTCACGACTGTCATGGTGTGCTTGGACCATGTTAGATTGTTGGTGATGTGGACACCAAGGAACTTGAAGCTCTCAACCTGCTCCACTGCAGCCCCGTCGATGAGAATGGGGGTGTGCTCGGTCCTCTTTTTCCTGTAGTCCACAATCATCTCCTTTGTCTTGATCATGTTGAGGGAGAGGTTGTTGTCCTGGCACCACACGGCCAGGTCTCTGACCTCCTCCCTATAGGCTGTCTCGTTGTTGTCGGTGATCAGGCCTATCACTGTTGTGTCATTGGCAAATTTAATGATGGTGTTGGAGTCGTGCCTGGACGTGCAGTCATGAGTGAACAGGGAGTACAGGAGGGGGCTGAGCACGCACCCCTGAGGGACCCTGTGTTGAGGATCAGCGTGGCGGATGTGTTGTTACCTACCATTACCACCTGGGGGCGGCCCGTCAGGAAGTCCAGGATCCAGTTGCAGAGGGAGGTATTTTGTCCCAGGGTCCTTAGCTTATTGATGAGCTTTGAGGGTACTATGGTGTTGGATGCTGAGCTGTAGTCAATGAAAAGCATTCTCACATAGGTGTTCCTTTTGTCCAGGTGGGAAAGTGCAGTGTGGAGTGCAATAGAGACTGCATCATCTGTGGATCTGTTGGGGCAGTATGCAAATTGGAGTGGGTCTAGGGTTTCTGTGATGATGGTGTTGATGTGAGCCATGACCAGCCTTTCAAAGCGCTTCATGGCTACAGATGTGAGTGCTACGGGTCAGTAGTCATTTAGGCAGGTTACCTTAGTGTTCTTGTGCACAGGCACTATGGTGGTCTGCTTAAAACATGTTGTTATTACAGACTCGGACAGGGAGAGGTTGAAAATGTCAGTGAAGACACTTGCTAGTTGGTCAGCGCATGCTCGCAGTAATGATTGTAATGATAAAAAATATGTATTTTCTTCAGTTGTAATATACAAAGATTGTGATTTTATACAACAAACAAAAATATGGAAAGATGAAAAAAAAGTATTTTCACATGTTTAGACCCATATAAAATATAAGTACAACAATATTATAATCTGTATCATTGTTTTGATATTGTATGAATAATTTCCCTTGACAGAGGGGGTAAGCTCCAGGGCCAGAGCTTCTCGTTGGCCACCATCAAAGGAGACGAGTACACGTTCACCTCAAACAATGCAGAGGACATCTGTGAGCTTATTGTGACCTTTTTGGAAGGCCTCAGGAAGAGGTCAAAGTTTGTGGTTGCGCTGCTGGACTGCCCCAACCCCGGTAAGTAACCTACTGTACGTTATTTACTTATTAGGTTTATTACCCAGGGGCAATGCACATTGATCAACATTGGAAACACTTTTTAAGAACAGGTCATGATTTTCAAAGCAAACAAGGGAAAGTATGGTAAATGACTGTGGTTTTGTTGGTGTTTTCTTGTACAGAGGCATGTTTTTCAGCACCACCACACATGACGTTTCCTCACAGGGGACAATAAAGTTATTTGAATGGAATTTCCATTTAATTGAATGTTGTGTTCCCTTAGCGGGCGGCGAGGACTCCACCTTCCTCAGTTTCTCCAGGGGCGACCTGATCCTATTGGACGAGCACTGCGGCGAGCAGGTCATGACCTCGGGGTGGGCTCACGGGGTCAACGACAGGACCAAGCAGCGGGGGGACTTTCCGGCCGACTGCGTCTACGTCCTTCCCACAGTCACCCGGCCGCAGTATGACATCGTGGTGAGTGACCTCATGACTAGGGTTGCAAAATTCTCTGTCGTTTTCCAAAGTTCCAGGAACTTTTAGAAACTGTACTCATGGGTCATTTTGGAAATCTATGGAAACTTGGGGAATTTATACCGTGAGTATGAGCTCAGGAATTACCAAGCTCCATACTGCCTTTACAGCTCTTATTCTGTAGTTTCTCTTTTACTGAAGTTTTTCTTTCTCTCTCTTTTCCTCTCTGCTCCCTTCCCTCTCCACCTCTCTCTTTCTCTTTCTTCTGCTCCCACTCGTCTCCATCTCTCGTCCCTTTTTTCTCCATCTCACTCTTCCTCTCTCTTTTGCTCCCTTCCCTCTGCATCTCTCTCCACCCTCTCTCTCTTTGCTAGGCTCTGGTAACTATGACTCCAGACCAGAAAAGAGAGTCAATCAACCTGTCCCAGACGGCCCTGGCTGAGAGTGAGGACAAGGTCAAGCCTTACACCCTAGAGGAGTTCTCCTACGACTATTTCAGGTAGCCACACTCACATGCACACTCACATGCACATGCACACTCACATGCACACTCACACATGCACACTCACATTCACATGCACATGCACACTCACATGCACACTCACACATGCACACTCACATGCACACTCACACTCACTCACTATCTCTTACACACTCACTCTTCTCCTCCCCCCCTCTAGACCCCCTCCTAAGAGCACTCTGAGCAGGGTGATGATCACTAAGGGCCGGGGGAAGGAGCGTCTGTGGTGTTGTACCAGGGAGCCCCTCAAACAGCCTCTGCTGAAGAAGGTGCTGGCCCAGGAAGAGCTCTCCCAGGAGGCTCAACTGGCCTTCATAGATATCCTTACTGCCTTGCAGCTATTGTGTATCGAATACTTTTTTATGCCTCATGCCCAAATCATCTTAAAGTAACTTTATTGAGCTACACAATCCATTTTAAATACATTTTTATTTTATTTCACCTTTATTTAACCAGGTAGGCCAGTTGAGAACATGTTCTCATTTACAACTGTGACCTGGCCAAGATAAAGCAAAGATGTGTGACAAAAACAACAACACAGAGTTACACATAAACAAACATACAATCAATAACACAATAGAGATATCTATGTACTGTGTGTGCAAATGTAGAAGAGTAGGGAGTTAAAGCAATAAATAGGCCATAGAGGCAGAATAATTACAATTTAGCATTACCACTGGAGTGATAGATGTGCGGATGATGATGTGCAAGTAGAGATACTGGGGTCCAAAAGAGCAAGAGGATAAACAACAATATGGGGATGAGGTAGTTGGGTGTGCTATTTACAGATTGGCTGTGTACAGGTACAGTGATCAGTAAGCTGCTCTGACAGCTGATGCTTAACGTTGGAGAGGGGGATGTAAGACTCCAGCTTCAGTGATCTTTGCTTTTCGTTCCAGTCATTGGCAGCAGAGAACTGGAAGGAAAGGCGGCCAAAGGAGGTGTTGGCTTTGGGGATGACCAGTGAAATATACCTGCTGGAGCACGTGCTACGGGTGGGTGTTGCTATGGTGACCAGTGAGCTGAGATAAGGCGGCGCTTTATCGAGCAAAGACTTATAGATGACCTGAAGCCAGTGGGTTTGGCGACAAATATGTAGTGAGGGCCAGTCAACGAGAGCATACAGGTTGCAGTGGTGGGTAGTATATGGGGCTTTGGTGACAAAACGGATGGCACTGTGATAGACTACATCCAGTTTGCTGAGTAGAGTGTTGAAGGCTATTTTGTAAATGACATCGCCGAAGTCAAGGATCGGTAGTCAGTCCGTTTTACGAGGGTATGTTTGGCAGCATGAGTGAAGGAGGCTTTGTTGCGAAATAGGTAGCCAATTCTAGATTTAATTTACATTTACATTACATTTAAGTCATTTAGCAGACGCTCTTATCCAGAGCGACTTACAAGTACATACATTCATACTTTTTTTTGTACTGGCCCCCTGTGGGAATCGAACCCACAACCCTGGCGTTGCAAGCGCCATGCTCTACCAACTGAGCCACACGGGGCCATTTAGGATTGGAGATGCTTAATGTGAGTCTGGAAGTAGAGTTTACAGTCTAACCAGACACCTAGGTATTTGTAGTTGTCCACATATTCTAGGTCAGAATCGTAAAGAGTAGTGATGCTAGTCGGGCGGGCGAGTGCGGGCAACAATTGGTTGAAGAGCATGCATTTTGTTTTACTAGCATTTAAAAGCAGTTGGAGGCCACGGAAGGAGTGTTGTATGGCATTGAAGCTCGTTTGGAGGTTTGTTAACACAGTGTCCAAAGAAGAGCCAGATGTATACAGAATGGTGTCATCTGCGTAGAGGTGGATCAGAGAATCACCAGCAGCAAGAGCGACATCATTGATATATACAGAGAAGAGAGTCGGCCCGAGAATTGAACCCTGTGGCACCCCCATAGAGACTGCCAGAGGTCCGGACAACAGGCCCTCCGATTTGACACACTGAACTCTATTTGAGAAGTAGTCGGTGAACCAGGCGAGGCAGTCATTTGAGAAACCAAGGCTATTGAGTCTGCCGATAAGAATGCGGTGATTGACACAGTCGAAAGCCTTGGCCAGGTTGATGATGACGGCTGCACAGTACTGTTTTTTATCGATGGTGGTTATGATATCGTTTAGGACTTTGAGCATGGCTGAGGTGCACCCATGACGAGCTCGGAAACCAGATTGCATAGTGGAGAAGGTACGGTGGGATTCGAAATGGTCGGTGATCTGTTTGTTAACTTGGCTTTCGAAGATTTTAGAAAGGCAGGGCAGGATGGATATAGGTCTATAGCAGTTTGGATCTAGAGTTTCTCCCCTTTTGAAGAGGGGTTACATTACATTTAACATATTGACGTACATTGATTTTTGGATGCTAAACAGTTAGCATTTGGAGACAATCGCCAGCTATCTAACCTTGCCCATAGACTGCCTACTGGGTAATGAAACCGATCTGTAATTTGGGTGAACTATCCCTTTAAATGTGATGCAAACTTCAACAGGTCATGGTAGCAGGTAGCCTAGTGGTTAGGGCGTTGGGCTAGTAACCGAAAGGTTGCAAGATCGAATCCCCGAGCTGATAACGTAAAATAAATCTGTCGTTCTGCCGTCATTTAAAATAAGAATTTGTTCTTAACAGACCTGCCTAGTTAAATAAAGGTAAAATAAATTATGTACAGTGCCTTCGGGAAAGTATTCAGACCCCACATTTCTTTACGTTACAGCCTTATTCTAAAATTGATTAAATAAATAAAACATCCTCAGCAATCTATACAAAATACCCCATAATGACAAAGCAAAAACAGGTGTTTTGACATTTTAAAACAGAGATACCTTATTTATATAACTATTCAGACCCTTTGCCATGAGACTCGAAATTGAGCTCAGGTGCATCATGTTTCCATTGATCATCCTTGAGATGTTTCTACAACTTGATTGGAGTCCACCTGTGGTAAATTAAATTGATTGGACATGGTTTGGAAAGGCACACAACTGTCTATATAAGGTCCCACAGTTGTCAGAGCAAAAACCAAGCCTTGACGTCGATGGAATTGCCCGTAGAGCTCTGAGACAGGATTGTGTCGCGGCACAGATCTGGGGAAAGGTAGCAAAAAAGTTCTGCAGCATTGAAGGTCCCAGAGAACACAGTGGCCTCCATCATTCTTAAATGGAAGAAGTTTGGAACCACCAAGACTCTTACTAGAGCTGGCCACCAGGCCAAACTACGCAATCGGGGGAGAAGGGCCTTGGTCAGGGAGGTGACAGAGAACCCGATGGTCACTCTGACAGAGCTCTGGGAGAACCTTCCAGAAGGACAACCATCTCTGTAGCACTCCACCAATCAGCCCTTCATGGTAGAGTGGCAAGAAGGAAGCCATTCCTCAGTAAAAGGTGTATGACAGCCTGCTTGGAGTTTGCCAAAATGTTACCTAAACAAGATTCTCTGGTGTGATGAAACCAAGATTGAACTTTTCGGCCTGAATAGCCAACCTTCACGTCTGGAGGAAGCTTGGCACCATCCCTGCAGTGAAACATGTTGGTGGCAGCATCGTGCTATTGGGATGTTTTTCAGCGGCAGGGACTGGGAGACTATTCAGGATGGAGGCAAAGTACAGAGAGATCCTTGATGAAAACCTGCTCCAGAGATCTCAGGACCTCAGACTGGGGCGAAGGTTCACCTTCCAACAGGACAACGACCCAAAGCACACAGCCAAGACAGCGCAGGAGTGGCATCGGGACAAGTCTCTGAATGTCCTTGAGTGGCCCAGCCAGTTCCCAGACTTGAACCCGATCTAACAAATCTGGAGAGACCTTAAAATAGTTGTGAAGCATCACTCCCCATCCAACCTGACAGAGCTTGTGAGTATCTGCAGAGAAGAATGGGAGAAACTTCTCAAATACAGGTGTGCCAAGCTTGTAGCGTCCTACCCAAGAAGACTCGATGCTGTAATCACTGCCAAAGTTGCTTCAACAAAGTATTGAGTAAAGGGTCTGAATACTTATCTAAATATGATATTTCAGTTTTTTCATTATGGGGTATTGTGTGTAGATTGATGAGGAAAAAACGATTTAATTCATTTTAGAATAAGGCTGTAACATAACAAACTGATGAAAAAGTCAAGGGGTCTGAATTCTTTCCGACGGCAGTGTACATTATGTAGTGATGCATCATGGTTTAATGTCTGTGTTTAGCGTTTGTGGTCAATGTTTGGTCATGGCCCTTGACCGCTCCCCTGCACCCCTGATGAAATATATGGGTGACTACCCGTCCAAGCGAGCGCGTTCGGTCAACGAGCTGACCGACCAGATCTTTGAGGGAGCGCTGAAGGCAGAGCCACTCAAAGACGAGATCTACTGTCAGATCCTCAAACAGATCACCGAGAACCACATCAAGTATGTCTAGACTGTGCAGTCTACACACACATGTAGTCTCTCAGGGAAGTTGTGGTCATATGGGGATTGACCATGGTGTGTATGTGGCTGTGGCGTGTCTACCTGCCTGCCTGCGTGTGTTGGTCTGCCTGCCTGTGTGTGTGGGTGGGTGTGCAGGTACAGTGAGGAGAAGGGCTGGGAGCTGCTGTGGCTTTGTACAGGTCTGTTCCCCCCCAGTAACATTCTGCTACCCCACGTCCAGAAGTTCCTCCAGGCTAAGAAGCACCACCCCCTCGCACCTGACTGCATGCAGAGACTCCAGAAGGCCTTACGGTATATCTTGTAAAGTATATTTACTTTAAGTGTTTCGACATATACACACATTACAGGTTCAACCATTTTGGAAAAAGTATATATTTTTTTATTGAGTTTCTCAGCCATGTAAACAGAGGAGAAAAATACTGACGTATTTACGCAAGGGACAAATCCTAATTTGAGATCCATGCAAGATTTACAAAAAAACATTTGAGTTATGTGTGTGGATCTCAAGTAAGGATTCGGCTCTTAACTCGAGAGCCACTCCAGATCCATGCCATCTTACTCATATTCCTTCCTTTGTCTTTCTATTGTCTTCCTCTGGGTGAACTAACAGTCCAACAGTAATTGTAGCATGATGTACTACAGTACCCATACTGCTCTGTACCCATAATGCTCTCTCCTTACTAATACAGTAATGGATCCAGGAAGTACCCGCCTCACCTGGTGGAGGTGGAGGCCATCCAGCACAAGACCACGCAGATCTTTCACAAAGTGTTCTTCCCCGATGACACAGATGAGGTGAGAGGTCAACCTCATCAATGTTGTTACAAAGTTGCAATGGCACAATGAGTCCCAAAACGTGAAGTCAACATTGAGACAACGTTGTGTGTTTGCTGGGTAACAGAGACAAATACAGCACACATGCTGACTTATTCTAACCTGGAACGTATTGTGTGGTCAATTTTATTGCAAAATAGTGTAAATGTAGCTTTTTTTTTTTACAGGCTTTCGAGGTGGAGTCGAGTACCAAGGCCAAAGAGTTCTCTCTGAACATCTCAGGCAGACTGCTCCTCAAGTCTTCTGAGGGCTTCAGCCTGTTTGTCAAGATCACTGACAAGGTACACTACTAGGATATGACTGATATTACATCTGAAATCCACAGTGGTGAAACTGCCACGTCCGTTTGTGATATTACAACAACAAAGAAACTACTTCAAACAAAGATCACAGTTTTTTTCCCTCGGACATCATTGCAGGTGTGATAAAACAGCAGAATATGTACTGAGACTTTTTTTACCGTGATGCTGGATGTTCTCCTCCATTTCATAAGCAAAACTAAAATAATAACAAACTCGCTGGGGAGAACAGTGCGGCTGTTTCCCCTTTTACTGATAAGCCTCACCAGCAAGAAAAACTGATGCAATGATGTCATTAGGACGTGTTTTTTTACTTTGCGGTCAGGTTGTATACTGGTTGTAAAATTATGTATTTTTTTAAACATGATGTATTTAACTGGTTGTAATCTGTTTATATGACCAGATAACAACCAAAATATGACATCTTTTCCTGACTTCTTGATGACTTCATGAAAAAAGACTTCTCCTGTTTGCAATCTGGTCGTGTCTGGTTGTAATCCGATGTTTCTACAACTAGAAAACAATTTTACAACCAGAACATTACGCCATTATGACCCATGCAAAAGCTTGCCCTCTGGATCAGTACAAGACTGTGTTCTTGTACACCCAAATAATATATATAATTTCATAATATTTATCCAAATATATACAGTATATTACAGTATGAGTCGCAGATCTTAATTATTCAAAACGGGACTGTTTTGAAAGATTCTATACCTCTATACCTCCACTAGGAGTTTACACCAATTTTATTTTTGTAAGATTTCACTACTGTCGGAATGTGAGGGTGATTCAAATTACTCTCGATAAACTGTATCAATATTTATGTTTGACCTTTGACCTTTGCTGGTTCTTTCCAGGTCATCAGTGTGCCTGAGGGGGATTTCTTCTTTGACTTTGTAAGGCATCTGACCGACTGGATCAAAAAAGCTAGACCTGCAAAGGACGGTAAAGACATGTCTGGACTGTAGAGGGCCCTAGATTCAGTAGAAAGGTTACCCATAGGAAGATTATCCATGATTAGATCTGTTCTTTATCACCTTTAATTCTCCAAGACAAACATTTGCTTTATTCAACAAGATATTTTGGGGTATTTTCTCAGAGAAACAACCATATTTAATCTTAGATCTGTGTCACTCTGATCAAAATATGAGTTCTCTAAAGCCTCAAAGAAGTTTCCTTTCAACTTTCCTGTAGGCATCTGACATTTGCTAGGTCCACAAGAAAGAAAGACAGAAAGTCAACCATCCTATTAATCCTAAGGATGAATTGATGATCCAACTTTCAGCACCCAGTGCGGCCTTCAGGGTTGGGCCACATAAACATTTCATCAAACATGGTGTGTCATGTCAACACGTTGTGGCAAGGGTTAATGCTAGGTGAAGGTTAAGCTTGGGTTTGGGAACTTTCTAGAAGAAAAAGAAACGCACACCTATTTAGGCGAGGTGCTGGCTAGCGGAGCAGAAAACTTGAAAATAAAGGAGAGCCGCACACTAGGAGCTCAGATGCAAAAATGTAATGTCCAACGTTTTGACAGCTTGGCTGCAAGCTGTCGAAACGTTGGATATTACATTTTTGCATCTGAGCTCTTAGAGTGTGCGGCTCTCCTTTATTTTCAAGTAACATTTTTGCATCTGAGCGCCTAGAGTGCGGCTCTCCTTTCTGGGTTTGGGAACTTGCCATCTATGTAGATGTATTAAAATGAGAAGTATGTCCTGAATCTCTCTCTCGTCCATCTGTAGGTATAGTGCCTTCACTGAGCTATCAGGTGTTCTTCATGAAGAAACTGTGGACCAATACCATGCCAGGGAAAGACTCCATGGCCGACTCCATCTTTCACTACTACCAGGTGTGTGTGTGTGTGTGTGTGTGTGTGTGTGTGTGTGTGTGTGTGTGTGTGTGTGTGTGCAGAGTCATTTAAATGGTGAAAATAAATAAATAATCTTTTAATGTGGCATGAACACAACCAGTCATGATAATTTCATCTGATTCAAAAAGTTGTTTATCCACTCCAAAATAATTCCAGCATCCAAACTGCATGTGTACTCGCGCCATTTGATGAATGGAAATATACATCCGTTACAAAACACCAGAAAGTGTGCCTAATGACATTCAGTGATTGCCAATGATTAGGCCTAGATTAATTTATGGTCTTGCTGACAAATTGACCTTTTTTGAAGCATGGAAAGTCGGAACACCTGAAATGGAGCTGAAACTGTCCCAGGAAAAGCGGGATGGTCACCCTTCCACACACGGTCAACTTATTAGACTAGGCTATGTGTATTGCCATGAACTTCAAATAGGCCAGCCTGTAGCCAGTGATGTAGGCCTAGTGGTAAAAAAATGGTGGGTAAACTCTGATTGCCGGTCACAGTAAAAAAAATGTTATGCTCCCATTTAATTTCAATGCATTTTTTCTAAAAAAGTGGGTAAACAGCGTTTATTTGCATTTACCCTCCACTAGGCCTACACTGCCAATAGTCTACCCTCTAAACCAAGGGAATTTTACACAATATGAACACACGCAGAACAGGTAGTCTACATTCAATATAATACATGACTTGAATCAAAACATGTTTTACACCCTACAGTGGCTTGCGAAAGTATTCACCCCCCTTGGCATTTTTTCTATTTTGTTGCCTTACAACCTGGAATTAAATAGATTTTGGGGGGGGGTTGTATAATTTGTTTTCCACAACATGCCTACCACTTTGAAGATAAATACGACAAAAAAAACGGAATACTTGAGCGTGCATAACTATTCACCCCTCCCAAAGTCAATACTTTGTAGAGCCACCTTTTGCAGCAATTACAGCTGCAAGTCTCTTGGGGTATGTCTCTATAAGCTTGGCACATCTAGCCACTGGGATTTTTGCCCATTCTTCAAGGCAAAACTGCTCCAGCTCCTTCAAGTTGGATGGGTTCCGCTGGTGTACAGCAATCTTTAAGTCCTACCACAGATTCTCAATTGGATTGAGGTCTGGGCTTTGACTAGGCCATTCCAAGACATTTAAATGTTTTCCCTTAAACCGCTCGAGTGTTACTTTAGCAGTATGCTTAGGGTCGTTGTCCTGCTGGAAGGTGAACCTCCGTCCCAGTCTCAAATCTCTGGCAGACTGAAACAGGTTTCCCTCAAGAATTTCCCTGTGTTTAGCGCCATCCATCATTCCTTCAATTCTGTCCATTTTCCCAGTCCCTGCCCGATGTAAAAACACCCCCACAGCATTATGCTGCCACCACCACCATGCTTCACTGTGGGGACGATGTTCTCAGGGTGATGAGAGGTGTTGGGTTTGCGCCAGACATAGCGTTTTCCTTGATGGCCAAAAAGCTAAATTTTAGTCTCATCTGACCAGAGTACCTTCTTCCATATGTTTGGGGAGTCTCCCACATGCCTTTTGGCGAGTTTGCAAATTTTTTTCTGGTCACTCTTCCGTAAAGCCCAGCTCTGTGGAGTGTACGCCTTAAAGTGGTCCTATGGACAGTTACTCCAATCTCCGCTGTGGAGCTTTGCAGCCTCTTCAGTGTTATCTTTGGTCTCTTTGTTGCCTCTCTGGTTAATGCTCTCCGCTTGGTCCGTGAGTTTTGGTGGGTGGCCCTCTCTTGGCAGGTTTGTTGTGGTGCCATATTCTTTCCATTTTTTTATAATGTATTTAATGGTGCTCTGTGGGATGTTTAAAGTTTCAGATATTTTTTTATAACCCAACCCTGGTCTATACTTCTCCACAACTTTGTACCTGACCTGTTTGGAGAGCTCCTTGGTCTTCATGGTGCCGTTTGCTTGGTGATGCTCCTTGCTTAGTGGTGTTGCAGACTCTGGGGCCTTTCAGAACAGGTGTGTGTATATATATATATATATATATATATACTGAGATCATGTGACACTTAGATTGAAACACAGGTGGAATTTATTTAACTAATTATGTGACTTCTGAAGGTAATTGGTTGCACCAGATCTTATTTAGGGGCTTCATAGCAAGGGAGGTGAATACATATGTATGCACCACTTTTCCTTTTTAAATTTTTTGAAACAAGTAATTTTTTTCATTTCACTTCACCAATTTGGACTATTTTGTTTATAGGAAAAACGCCAAGGGGGATGAATACTTTTGCAAGGCACTGTAGTTCATGAGGTGTCCATAATTCATGAGTTAATGCTTGAAGTCTTCACAGATCGTGTGACATAAAACACCTTTAAGTATCAAAAGTAAAATTCCTTATATTAAGCTAACCAGACGGCATCATTTTCTTGTTTTTATTTTATTTACGGATAGCCATGGGCACACTCCAACACTCATACAGAATTTACATGACAAAGCTTTTGTGTTTAGTGAGTCTGCCAGATCAGAGTACAAATACAAGTGCAAATACCCCTAAAAAACAACTTAGTACTTTAAAATATGTTTACTTAAGTACTTTACACCACAGTGCATGAGAGCATTCTTGTGTGTGTGCTCATATGTGCTTGACTGTCTGCATATTTGTTTAAGTGTATTGACCCTACTCACTCTTCTCTCTTCAGGAGCTTCCCAAATATCTCTGTGGTTACCACAAGTGTTCCCGGGAAGAGGTTTTCCAGCTGGGAGCGCTGATCTACAGGGTGAAGTTCGAGGAGGACAAATCCCAGTTTCCCAACATTCCCAAGATGCTGAAGGAGCTGATCCCTCAGGACCAGATCAGACACCTCTCGCCTGAGGTCTGGAAACGGGTGAGTCGTAAAATCAGAATTCCTATAGGACTAGTTTATCTGGACCGCGTGACCTGACCGAGAAAATCTATACGAGTGCTGATCTAGGATCAGTTTTGCATTTTAGGTCATAAAGAATAAGAGGGGGACCCTGAATGTAGATCCCATTCTTTGTGAATACCCTTACCGCTTCTGGCAAACAGTTGTGGCAAATATTTGGCCAATTTGCCGCAAATATGCAGCAAGCTCAAATTTCCACATGCAAATTGGTTTTGTGGCAAACTATTACGGCGAATATGCGGTGACTTGTGAACTTCTGGCAAACAATTCTAGGAAACTTGTGGCGAACATTCTACTGATTATGGAAATTAGATGAAGTTTTTGGTTACTTTGTGTATTAAAAACATTGAAATGTTTTATCTACATGAATCACATCATTTTGAATGAACTTGCTTCTCACAGAGAAAACAAAACTAAACATACAACATTTTGAAAATACACTAAACAACATGTATTCAATTTCTTAACAGATAAAAATAAATCCAATACAACATGAAATCATCAGAATGCTAAATAACTCATTTTTTAAATATTTTTTGTAGTTACGACATTTACATGAGAGAAATCAAATCAAATTGTATTTGTCACATACACACATGGTTAGCAGATGTTAATGCGAGTGTAGCGAAATGCTTGTGCTTCTAGTTCCGAAAATGCAATAATAACCAACGAGTAATCTAACCTAACAATTTCACAACAGCTACCTTATACACACAAGTGTAAAGGGATGAAGAATATGTACATAAAGATATATGAATGAGTGATGGTACAGAACGGCATAGGCAAGATGCAGTAGATGGTATCGAGTACAGTATATACAGTGGGGCAAAAAAGTATTTAGTCAGCCACCAATTGTGCAAGTTCTCCCACTTAAAAAGATGAGAGAGGCCTGTAATTTTCATCATAGGTACACTTCAACTATGACAGACAAAATGAGGGAAAAAAATCCAGAAAATCACAATGTCCTCCACATTGGCTATAGTGGAGTTTGGAGTGTGACTGTTTGAGGTTGTGGACAGGTGTCTTTTATACTGATAACAAGTTCAAACAGGTGCCATTAATACAGGTAACGAGTGGAGGACAGAGGAGCCTCTTAAAGAAGAAGTTGCAGGTCTGTGAGAGCCAGAAATCTTGCTTGTTTGTAGGTGACCAAATACTTATTTTCCACCATAATTTGCAAATAAATTCATTAAAAATCCTACAATGTGATTTTCTGGATTTTTTTCCCTCATTTTGTCTGTCATAGTTGAAGGTGGTATAGAGTACAGTATATACATATGAGTTGCGTAATGTAGGGTATGTAAACATTATATTAAGTGGCATTGTTTAAAGTGGTTAGTGATACATTTTTTACATGTATGGCAGCAGCCACTCAATGTTAGTGGTGGCTGTTTAACAGTCTGATGGCCTTGAGATAGAAGCTGTTTTTCAGTCTCTCGGTCCCTGCTTTGATGCACCTGTACTGACTTCGCCTTCTGGATGATAGCGGGGTGAACAGGTAGTGGCTCGGGTGGTTGTTGTCCTTGATGATCTTTATGGCCTTCCTGTGACATCGGGTGGTGTAGGTGTCCTTGAGGGCAGGTAGTTTCCCCCCGGTGATGCGTTGTGCAGACCTCACTACCCTCTGGAGAGCCTTACGGTTGTGGGCGGAGCAGTTGCCGTACCAGGCGGTGATACAGCCCGACAGGATGCTCTCGATTGTGCATCTGTAAAAGTTTGTGCTTTTGGTGACAAGCCAAATTTCTTCAGCCTCCTGAGGTTGAAGAGGCGCTGCTGCGCCTTCTTCACCACGCTGTATGTGTGGGTGGACCAATTCAGTTTGTCCGCGATGTGTACGCCGAGGAACTTAAAACTTTCTACCCTCTCCACTACTGTCCCGTCGATGTGGATAGGGGGGTGCTCCCTCTGCTGTTTCCTGAAGTCCACGATCATCTCCTTTGTTTTGTTGACGTTGAGTGTGAGGTTATTTTCCTGACACCACACTCCGAGGGCCCTCACCTCCTCCCTGTAGGCCGTCTCGTCGTTATTGGTAATCAAGCCTACCACTGTAGTGTCGTCTGCAAACTTGATGATTGAGTTGGAGGCGTGCATGTGAACACCATAGGGATATTGACCTTAGTATGTTTAACTCGTCTCCGCGTTTTGGACTTCTAACCCCTTTTAAACATTGTGTGTCTGAGCTAGAGTGGTATTTGTGAGGGTGGATCCCGAAGGGGTCCAGGGACAGTTCTTTTCACAAAAACATCTGTAAAGTCTGAATGGTTTGAGCTCATCTATGAAAAGCTGAGACTCTCACGAACATGTAATGCTGTTTTGCTCTGTGACGCTCATAAGCCACACATGAGTAGATGGAAGGTAAGGAGTTCTTCTACATAGAAGATCCCAGGAAATCCCAGGACATAGTGTCTATAAGCTCACATTGTTTCTGTCACAAACTCCAAACTCTACACGGTTGTCACTAACTAGTTGGATATTCATTTCCCGCTGAGCAAACAATTTCTGTACTTACTGAATTCTTTTTTATCAGGTTTTTGCTTGTCAGACCTTATTTTTTTGTGTTCTACTTGTAGCCCTGGTTGTCCTGAAAATAAACATTAAAACACTTCATTGTAGGGCAAAATATAAGGGCTGGACATGCAGATAAATGAAAGTAGTGAGAGAAAAAATCAGATTTTTGCTGGGGTCTGGCGAACTGTTTGCCACTAGTGGCAATAAGTATTATTATTGCGGCAGATTCACCACTAGTGGCAAACATTTGCAAACTTCTGGCACCATTTATAGCTCCCAGACGAGCTTAATACATTCTATGCTTGTTTCGAGGCAGACCATACCGAGCCATCGGAGAAGACTCTCGCTGCTCCGGACCAGGTGCTTTCACTCTCCGAGGCTGACGTGAGGAACTCTCAAAAGAGTGAATAGTCATGAAGCTGCCAGCCCAGATGGCATTCCTGGCCTCGTCCTCAGAGTGTCTGCTGACCAGCTGGCGGGCGTCTTCTTGGACATCTTCAACCTGTCCCTGTCCCAGGCTGTAGTCCCCACCTGCTTCAAGGAGACCACCATCGTCCCAGTGTCCAAGAAAAACAAGGTGACATACCAAAATTAATATCGCCCCGTCATCAAATAGTGCTTCGATAGGCTGGCCATGACCCACATCAAGGACAGCATGCCAGGCACACTGGACCCACTCCAATTTGCCTACTGCTCTAGCAGATCCACAGAAGATGCCATTTCCATCGCTATTCACACGGCCAATAACACATCTGGACAAGAGGAACACTTATGTGAGAATGTTGTTCATTGACTACAGTTCAGCATGCAACACTATTGTTCCCTCCAAGCTCGACACCAAGTTCAGAGCCCTGGATCTGGACACCACTCTCTGCAACTGGATGCCGGACTTCCTGACGGGCAGAACACTGGCTGTGAGTATTGGCAACAACACCTCCTCCACACTGACTCTTAACACAGGGACCCCCCAGGGGTGTGTCCTCAGCCCTCTGCTGCACTCCCTGTTCCCCCACAACTGCATCATCAAATTTGCTGACAACACCACGGTTGTAGGCCTGATAACCAACCATGACGAGTCAGCCTATACGGAGGAGGTAGGTGAACTTGCATTGTGGTGCCAGTGCATTGAAAGGCCCTCCAGCGGGTGGTGAAGATGGCCCAGTACATCACTGGGACCGTGCTCCCACCCACCCAGAACATTTACTCGAAACTGCATGAAGAAAGCCCGCAACATCATCAAGAAGCCTACACACACCGGTATCGGAGCATGAGGTCTGATACCAACAGGCTCCGGGACCATTTCTATCTACAAGTCATCAGACTGCTGAACACTGAACTGGACTGACCACCTGCTCTGATTCTCCTCACCTTAACACACATGCACCCACCACACACACATACAGTACATACACACACACACACATATATACATTCATGCTACACACACATCACAACTGCTGCTACCAGACTCGTATTATGATTGCTAAATACTGCACAATTTAAACACTTGCCCCCCAATCCCCCCTTCCCCAAAACACATGTAAATATCAGACTATAATTGTGCCTTTCTGTACTATACTAATGCTAAAATGTTTATTCTATTCTACGGAGCCATTTACTTTATGTTCATATTCGTATCTTGTATTATTTCTTATTGTTGTTGCATTGTCAAGAAGGACACTACAAGTAAGCATTTCGTTGGACGGTGTATATCATTTGTATCCCGTACATACGACTAATAAAACTTTAAACTTGATTTCGTGGCACACTATTTAGTTTCCATCAAATTTGCCGCAAACTTACGGGAAGTTTGCCGCAACAAATACATTTTTGTACGGGGGCCATGGTCCTAGTCATTGTGTCATCAAAAATATATAAACAGGGGCTTCCGGTGACGCAACTTAGGAAATGGCTGCCTAGTTTTTCGTACTGCACATCGGTTGGGAATTTCCCCCCCAAATTCAAATATTTACTCTGAGCATTATAATAACTTACGCAAAATGGAAAAGGGGAAAACAGGAAAAGGTCGTGGAGCTACAACAACAGCCCGTAACAAGACAGCAGAAGATATAATCGTCGAAGAACCCGAAATGGCTAATGCTAGCGCAAATAAGATAGCAGCAGCAAAAGAACCCTCATTTCGTGAGGTGATGAAGGAGGAATTGCGCGAGGCGCTCACAGGCTTACGAGAGGAACTTCGAGAAGATGTAAGAATAGAACTAAATGAGTTCAAGAAGGACATTAACCAGAAACTGGAAGAAAACAAATTAGAACTTCACAGCATATCTACAAGAATGGGGGACGCAGAACAGCGCATTGGGGAAATGGACACATGGAACTTCGCAGTCAAGAAAATACTTGAACAGTCACTGAAAAGCCAACATGCACTACAGGCAAAAGTGACAGAACTCGAAGGTTTCTCACGTCGAAACAACATTAGACTTTATAACGTAGTAGAGGGCGCAGAAAAAGACTCTATGCCCAACTTCGTGGAGGGTCTATTCAAGGACATACTTGACGACGACACTGACCTGGGAATCGAGAGAGCACACCGAGCTCTGGCCTCAAAACCCCCCAGCGGCGCCCCACCAAGATCCATAGTAATACGGTTCCTAAAATTCTCAGTCAAAGAGAAAGTTTTACATGCTACCTGGAAAAAACCTGTTAACTTCCAAGGCCAACGAGTGTTCTTTGATCATGACTACGCGGGAGAGATACTGAAAAGAAGGAAAGAATACACCCCCATTTAAGAAAGCACTTAAAGAGAAGGGTATTCGCTTCCAAACACCATACCCGGCAAAAATGCGGGTATTTCTGAAAAATGGCCCGGTTACATACGAGCATGCAGACGAGGCGGCTGAGGACCTGAAGTCAAGGGGCTTCCCAGTGGAGTATACCGCCAGGAGAAAGGCGACATCACCAGCGGAAAGACTCGAGCAGGCTCTCCCATGGATCGTTGTCAACAAGCAAGGTCATGGAGAAAGAGGGAAACCATCTCGGCGAGAGGACATTCACATCCGAGAGAGACTCAGGCATTTCCAACGGGAAGATGAAAGACACTGAATCGGATTTAACAGAATTAATAGTTACCGCAGCTGTTAAGACTTTGGGTTGTTACGGTTGACATTGCAATAGATAAAATATCTCCCCTATTTTCCCCCAATGCTGAACAAGGGTGAGTACCCAAAAGCATGTGTTCTTTATGAACACATTAAGTAGCGTCACGTTAATAACATATATATTAGCTAAGGATTAATGACACATTGACAACGGGGCGACAGAAGGGCATATCAAGGGGAGGATTCATGATATGCACGCATGACCAATATAGTTTTCACTTGTAATTAACCGATGTGTATAAGCGACGAAATAGGCGCCCTTATTATTTTCGCTTCCACCAGGTCTTGTTTGTGACTACGTCACGCATTTTCATATCTGAGCGAGGGGCCCATCCTGCGGACAGGCTCATCCCCTCAAACCCCAGAGGCAAGAGACAGTCCTCTGACATGGGAGTCCAAATACCAAAGTACTTTCCCACTTTGGTTTACTTTATTATCGTTCTTGAATTTTCGTTCATTTTTAGGTTCATGATAAGCAGGCAGATACGGTGCACAGTTTTTTTTATTTATATCGATGCATCATCGGGAATTTAAGGTCATAAGTCTCAATGTAAACGGACTGGGGAGTGCCATCAAGAGAAGTAAGGTAATAGCAAAGATGAAACGGGAGAGAGTTGACATACTATTCTGGCAGGAAACTCACTTATCCACACCTGAACACGAGAAACTCAAGAAAATGGGATATAGGAACACTTTTTTTTTTTCTTACAAAATGGGTGGAAGGGGAGTTGCAATCTTGATCCCAAATTCAGTTAATTTTGAGTTTATGTCAGAAATAAAAGACAAGGAGGGTAGATTTATACTTGTTAAATGTAAACTGGATAACAAGGAAGTTACATTATTTAATGTATACGCACCCCCAGGGAGTGACATGGTCTTCTATAGGAAGGTGTTTGATTTAATTGCCACAGAAACCACTGGCACTCTTATCTGTGGAGGGGATTTTAACACAATTCTAAACTCAAAATTGGACAGCACAAATCAAAATAGGAAAATGAGCCTAATTGCCAAAAAGATCAATAGGATACTGCAGGATCTAGGACTGCTCGATGTATGGCGTGACACCCACAAGACCGATAAGGAATAAACTTTTTACTCAGCCCGCCACACTGAATACTCCAGGTTAGACTACTTTTTTATGTACAGTGCAGATAGACACAGGCTTAAGGATTGTAGGATCGGGCAGAGCGACTTATCAGATCATAATGGAGTTTACCTCACTCTACACCTTGATAGCAAACCAAGAAATACTACATGGAGACTTAATACAAGCATGCTGAATGATCCAGCATTCAAGGAATCAATAAAGACAGAATTGAACATCTATCTGGAGAATAATGATAATGGGGAAGTATCTCCTGCTATACTGTGGGATGCAGCTAAGGCGGTTATTAGAGGAAAAATCATAGCCACATCGTCTCTCAAGAAAAAGATTAAAGCACAGAAACTGCTGAAATTACAGGAAACCCTAAGAAACTTAGAACGATCTCATAGTCAATACAAAGACCCTCTTATATTACGAGAGATTCAAAAGGTAAAACAGGAAATTGACCAGATTTATAGAGAAGAAGTAGAGAAAAAGCTTAGGTTCCTGAAACAACGATATTATGAAGCAGGCTCAAAGGCAACCAAATTACTAGCATGGAGACTCAGGAAACAACAAGCACAGAATACCATTTTTAAAATAAAAGACCCCAAAACCAAAAAGATCACATGCAAATTAGATGAAATACAGAATGCATTTGAATCATATTACACAAATCTGTACAAGCAACCAGAGAAGGCAGATGCACAGACAATAGAGCACTTTTTGAAGTCACTTGATCTCCCCTCAATTGGGACAGAGCAAAATGATAGACTAACTTTAGAAATATCCACCGAAGAAATTAATAAAGCAATATCTCAACAAAAAGTCAACAAGTCTCCAGGCACTGATGGCTTCCCTTCAGAATGGTTCAAGACCTTCAGAGAACAACTAACACCTCTACTTAAGGCCTGTTTTAACTGGACTCTGAGGGAGGGTGGTCTCCCACCGTCATGGAGAGAGGCCATCATATCTGTAATCCCAAAAGAGGGTAAAGATAAGAAAGAATGCAGTTCATATAGACCTATCGCAATTCTTAACACAGATTATAAACTATATGCATCAATAATAGCCAAAAGAATGGAGAACATACTCCCAGAATTAATTGACAGAGATCAAACTGGTTTCATACAAAATAGGCAGACACAGAACAATATAAGGTGAACACTACATGTCATGGACCACATTACTCAGAATAAGACAAGTGCAATATTAATCAGTCTAGATGCAGAAAAAGCATTTGATTCAGTGGGATGGGATTACCTATTCCAAGTTATGGAAAGATTTGGTTTCAACAAAGAAGTGATACAGTGCATCAAAACACTGTATTCATGTCCGACCGCTAGAATAAAGATAAATGGACATTTGACACGAACGATAAAATTAGAGCGAGGGGCAAGACAAGGCTGTAATCTTTCACCCACGCTCTTCTCCTTGTACCTCGAACCATTAGCACAGGCAATAAGACAGGACCCAACCTTAGAGGGAATAACAATAAGAGACAGTGAACATAAGATATGCATGTATGCGGATGACGTTCTGTTATTCCTTAAAGACCCAGGCTCAAGCGTACCTAGATTGATGGATGTTCTACAAACATTTGGAACATATTCAGGGTATGTGCTTAACGTACACAAGACCCAAGCCCTAGTATATAATTATACCCCACAGGAAGAGCTGAAGAATAGGTATAACTTCACCTGGACCTCTTCATCCATTAAATATCTTGGAGTATACCTACCAAAAGATACACCCAAACTTTATTGCATGAATTACGATCACATCAACAAGAAAATATATGATGACCTAGACAGGTGGAACTCACTTCCCTTAGATCTTAGTAGTAGAATTGAAACAATCAAAATGAACATCCTGCCGAGGTTATTGTATTTGTTCCAATCACTGCCCATAGAAATCCCACCTAAACAGTTTAGGGAATGGGATAAACGGATATCAAGGTTTATCTGGAACAGTAAGAGACCAAGAACTAGATATACAACATTACAATTACCAAAAAACTGTGGGGGTATGGCCTTACCAAACCTAAAAGATTATTATGTGTCAGCCCAATTGAGACCCCTGGTTTGTTGGTGCAATTCAGAATATGAATTCAAATGGAAAGACATCGAGACTACTTTGACAGGGATACCCATACAGTCAGTTTTGGGAAATAAGGACATGGTAAAAGAAATATACAATAGACAAAATCAGTGGATTAATTTCTCTCTGAAGACATGGTTTAGGGTAGTTCAGCAAAATAATTTAGACAGAGAGATCAAACTGCTGAGTTGGCCCGCATACGACCCCAACTTCATCCCTGCAACTCAGGACAGCAGATTTAAACAATGGACGCAGAAAGGCATCACATCATTCAGTACAATTATAAGGAATGGGAACCTAGATAACTTCCAGGACTTAAGTAAAAAACATGACTTGGATAAACAAGATTTTTACAGATACCTACAAGTCCGACACTATTTCTTAAGGGAGATAAAAGTGACTGACCCTCGAGCACCTCCAAAATTAATCCAAGTATTCACTAACGCATACAACTTGGGGAGTAACAAAAAAACGATTTCAAATCTCTACTTGGGTATTCAATCCTCAAAGAAACATTCTACAAACTATATTAAAAAGAAATGGGAGGACGAACTTAACATTGAAATAACTGATGAAACATGGTTGAACATATTAGAGACTCAACAAAGCTCCACCAACTCAAGGTCATGGAGAGAATTATGTTGGAAGAATGTTATACGTTTCTTCATAACACCTAAACTGAAATCAAAACAGACTGGCTCACCACACCCTTGTTGGAGAGAATGCGGTCTATTGAGGGCGGACCACTCTCATATCTTTTGGTCCTGCACCGCAATCGAAACTTACTGGGGAGAAATAAGATCTAACATTGGAAAAATAATGGGATTTGACATAGAACAAACATTCATTTCTTTGTACTTGGGTGAAATACCAGATAACTTACACAATAGAGAAAAGTACCTCTTGAAGGTCCTACTGGCAGCCAGTAAAAAGGCTATCACTAGGAAATGGCTACAAAAAGACCCTCCCACAGTGACACAATGGATAGACATTGTAGAAGAAATACACCACATGGAGCGTATGACCTTTGCTTTAAGAACTCAACAGGAGAGAGGTCAGGAATACTGGGAGAAATGGGTTTCATACTTGGAAAAGGTCTAATTCAAAGATGCTAATGTAACTAATATGATGATGAAGGTATGAAGTGCACTGTAACTGCCAGATCATTTTTGTTCTTTTATTTTACTTTATTTGTACTTTCTTTGTGTTCCTACAATAAAAACAAAGTATAAAAAAAAATATATATATATAAACAACATGCTAATTAAATTGTCTGAGCAAGGATTTTGTGCTAATTTAGCAGAGGTATAGTAGTTCAGTGAACTACGCTTGCGTGAAGAGTAACCTTGCCCGAGACCTAAAGACTTGCTCTAGCTTCTCAAATAAATGCCTAAGCTTTAGGTCAGTGGGAGTGCATAAGAAACCAGGGTTTAAATCATATTTGGTCACACACTCTGCTGCTTGTTTTTCTGTCTCACAGTCCATAGTGGCGTTGTTCAACAAGCAGTCGGGGAAGACTCGAGAGGAGGCCAAGCTATCATTCCTCAAAGTCATCTTCAAGTGGCCTACATTTGGCTCTGCCTTCTTTGAAGTCAAGGTAAAGAGGTATATAGGAATGCTGTATAGATTTCTGTATGAATTCATGTTATTGTGCAGAACCGGGGCAGAATGATCTTTGTTTGTGGGGTTATTCTTTAGTGCATTAGAGTTACCGTGTGCATTTGAGAGCTGTTTGGTACGTTAGGAGGTTTTTGTTCAAATAACTTTTCTTGATCAATGGTCAGAAAACTCAACTATCTCAGGTCATGGAAAACTCAACTATCTCAGGTCATGGAAAACTCAACTATCTCAGGTCATGGAAAACTCAACTATCTCAGGTCATGGAAAACTCAACTATCTCAGGTCATGGAAAACTCAACTATCTCAGGTCATGGAAAACTCAACTATCTCAGGTCATGGAAAACTCAACTATCTCAGGTCATGGAAAACTCAACTATCTCAGGTCATGGAAAACTCAACTATCTCAGGTCATGGAAAACTCAACTATCTCAGGTCATGGAAAACTCAACTCTATCTCAGGTCATGGAAAACTCAACTCTATCTCAGGTCATGGACTATTGCTATTGACCTGCTCAGAGAGTTGCTGTGAATTCCTTGCTACTTTCTTTTGATGTATTGTTGTTTTATTTATGTATTATCGTTGTCAGTGTATACAGTACATTTACCTATCGTCTGCCTCAATCACAGTATTTATTTATATGATTCATAAAAAATAGTTCACAAACTCAAGTTGTTCGTTATAGATTTAAAAGATACCACTTACAACTTAACAGATGTTCTCCTGTTCAACAGCAAACCACTGATCCAAACTTCCCAGAGACCCTCTTGATAGCAATAAACAAACATGGTGTCAGCCTGATCGACCCCAAGTCAAAGGTGCGTGTGTGCGCGTGTGTGTGTGTCATGGAAGTTGTGTATGTGTGTGCTAAACGTGTATTTCTCCAATTCCAACCTGAACAGGACATCTTAACGACTCACCCGTTCACTAAGATCTCCAACTGGAGTAGTGGAAACACCTACTTCCACATCACCATCGGCAACATGGTCCGAGGCACCAAGCTGCTGTGTGAGACCTCACTGGTGAGCTACTGGACATTTCAACACTCACAATTTGACATGACATGAGATGTCAATGGCTCTCAGGCAGTGTTGGTATACCGTATTTAGGGCTAGCCTATTTTAGATTCCTCACCCTCTACACAAACAGTGCCTTCGGAAAGTATTCAGACCCCTTGACTTTGTCCACAGTTTATGTTACACCCTTATTCTAAAATGTATAACATTATTTTTTACCCTCATCAATCTACACACAATAACCCATAATGACAAAGTGAAAAAAGATTTAAAACAGAAATACCTTATTTACATAAGTAGCCAGACCCTTTGCTATGAGACTCGAAATTGAGCGGGGGAGAAGGGCCTTGGTCAGGGAGGTGACCAAGAACCTGATGATCACTCTGACAGAGCTCCAGAGTTCCTCTGTGGAGATAGGAGAACCTTCCAGAAGGACAACCATCTCTGCAGCACTCCACCAATCAGGCCTTTATGGTAGAGTGGCCAGACGGAAGCCACTCCTTAGTAAAAGGCACAAGACAGCCTGCTTGGAATTTGCCAAAAAGCATCTAAGGACTCTGACCATGAGAAACAGGATTGTGTGGTCTGATGAAACCAAGATTGAACTCTTTGGCCTTAATACCAAGTGTCACGTCTGGAGGAAACCTGGGACCATCCCTACAGTGAAGCATGGTGGTGGCAGCATCATGCTTTGGGGATGTTTTTCTGCGGCAGGGACTGGGAGACTAGTCAGGATCGAGGGAAAGATGAACGGAGCAAATTACAGAGAGATCCTTGATGAAAACCTGCTCCAGGTTGAACCCGATCGAACATCCCTGGAGAGACCTGAAAATAACTGTGCAGCGACTCTCCCTGTCCAACCTGACAGAGCTTGAGAGGATATGCAGAGAAGAATGAGAGAAACTCCCCAAATACAGGTGTGCCAAGCTTGTAGCGTCCTACCCAAGACGACTCGAAGCTGTAATCGCTGCCAGTGGTGCTAAAACTAAGTACTGAGTATAGGCTCTGAATACTTATGAAAATGTAATATTTCAGTTTTTATTTGTAATACTTTTACAAAAATTTCTGAACCTGTTTATTCTTTGTCATTATGGGGTATTGTGTGTAGATTGATGAGGATTTTTTAATTTTATTTTTTATTGTAGAATAAGGCTGTAACGTAACAAAATGTGGAAAAAGTCAAGAGGTCTGAATACTTTCCGAATGCACTGTATAGACAGGTTAGCTGACAATGTCGTGAAATGATGTGCACGCCTCAAAGGGGAAGAAGGCTGTGTGTTATTGTGGTTCTGGATGGCCAGATAGCTACATATCAGATAGCAACAATGATAGCAACAATGACCGGAAACTGCCAGCTGGTGGCTTGTTTTAGCTCGTTTGATTTTGTTCTTGATATCATGTCTTGTTTTGAGGTGTTTTGGCTGATATAACATCTATGCTAATATGGCAACATTTCCTAGCTAGCTAGATAACCAACAACTGTAACGATGTATTTGAAAGACATTGTGCTCATTGAGCAACTTTATTTATGTTTTCAACAAAGATTAGAGACAAAATGTAGTTTACATGTATTCAGCGATCAAAGCCAACCCCATCTGTTTGCCCCATAGTTGCACACGCATCGGCTTTGTTGCTTAACAACCAACCCGTCTATTAACCAAATTCTTCTCAAGATGCTGAAGTGAAAAATAGGGTTTCATTTAAATCACACTTGACTAGACTGTAGGTGTCATGTGGCCAAAAATCATAGTAATTGTCTTAGCCTGAAATCGGCCTATATGCAGATAGAAAAGCCTTTTTATGGTATACATCGGAGGTTCTGTAGCTTTGTGGAACTCGAAATAATGAATGCATGAAAGACCTGGGTTTAAATGCTGAGTGTTTGATAAGGCCGTCTTGGAGTGACAGTTGACCAGGTTTTCACTTTTGAGACTATTCTGTTGGCTCCATTGCGCCAGGCAAGCTCAATCAAGTGCATGCAAAAGTATTTTACAGATACACATATTTGAACACGGGTCTGATTCATAGGCTACCATGAAATATGGAAAAACATGAATTTACCTTTTGACCTGGTTTGAACTGGTTTGTCTGTGTGACCACAGGGCTACAAGATGGATGACCTCCTGACCTCTTACATCAGCCAAATGCTGACCACCATGACCAAACAGCGCGGTTCCCGTGGAAACATCAAATGAACTGTAAAGTGATTGATACCGCTGTTGAGCGTAGTAGGCTTCGAGGGCTTTCAAATCTATAACACTGTCTCATTAAAACAGAGGGATACATACAACCCTTCCGCCATAACATGTCAAATCAATGACACACACACACACACACACACACACACACACACACACACACACAGAGAGAGATGCACTTGACTGATTTCCTCCCAAAAATGGTGGATGAAAGAGAGTGGAAAGTGCAAAAGCTTGAGAATCTCTGGTCTATGAGTCTATTCTACTGATACTGCTCATCTCAGGACTACAGGCACAATGCTGCTACATCGTCTGAATGCAATGTCTGAGACATTGGATGAATATAATGCATCTCCACGCACTTGTGTTAAAGAAATGTACATGAATCGTTGGTTAAGGGGATGGAGGCACGATAGCGGCGTTGCGACTAGAATTCTCTTTTTGTATTGTCAGTGGGAATTGTGACGATTGACATTTTTGATTGATGTTTTGGCCATGACAATGTTTTGACTGATTGTCAGATGTTGGTTTATATCTTGGGTCCTGTCTTAATTAACAATCACCAATTGCCTTTACTTGACCTATACTCAAATGCACAACCAACAATTACAACTTGTTACATGGCAACTAATCAGGAGCTTTGTTTATAAAATGTCTAAGTCCAATTTTGTGATTTATTAACATTGGGCCTAAAACTATACAACTAAGGCTTGTCTATACTATATATCTCATGTGTGATCGCTAATCTATTTTGGTTTAATTCAACATTTTCCCTTATTGTCATAGGCAGGCTAAATAGTTTATTTCAATATCTATTCATACCTACAGTAATCAGTGTTATTAGTACATTTCAAGTACTGATGAAGTACATTTGATGAGTACAGTTAGATTGACCTCTGGACATTAGCTGTCTCTAGGACTTTGCATACTGTGTGTATACCACATCACTGTAAAAACCTTCAGTGGAAAGTTGACAATATTTAATCATGTGATATTTCTAACGAGCACATATTTAGCTGTTTGCCTAATTAATTATTGAAGCAAATGTATTCTATAAATAAATTCTGTTTCATATGACTTGGCTTTTTAAAATTGTTGCGCAATCAATGATTTTTAAGTATTAAAGGTGAACTCTGGTTAATGACAAAATACAGTATCATATACATACAGAAATGTGCCAGTTTTGGCATATTAAAGTTATGTTATTGTTTATGTCTGTAAGCAGGATGTCACCCCCACAGGCATCGCACACACCTCCGTGCACACGTCATAAGCCATGAAAAACATTTTTTGAATTATACTGAACAAAAATATTAACGCAACATGTAACAATTTCAAAGCTTTTCCTGAGTTACAGTTCATACGGAATTAGGAAATCAGTCAATTGAAATGAATGAATTAGGCCCTAATCTATGGATTTCACATGACTGGGCATTGGTACATCCATGGGAGGGCATAGGCCCACCCATTTTGCAGCCATGCCCACCCACTGGGGAGCCAGGCCCAGCCAATCAGAATGAGTTTTCCCACAAAAGGGCTTTATTACAGACAGAAATAAGCTTTTTGTGTGTGGTAAATATCTGTGATTTTTTTTATTTCAGCTCATGGAACATGGGACTAACACTTTACAAGTTGCATTTGTATTTTTGTTCAGTGTAGCTTTCAAATTGCAAAATTCTTTCTCAGCCTCATGGCAAAATGTGTAGAATAGCAGGAAATTATCTCAGGGATTGCTGACAGCCGGGACTATCCTTGCCTGGCAGGGAAAGTTTTTTAATTTTTTTATATTTGAAACAATTGATTTTGTTGCATTATTTGAGCCAAATTACCTAAGGAAAATATTTGTTTTGGAATTTTATTACTATTCATTACATGCCTGGAAATGCCCTTGTACGGCGCAAAGGATCCCAATTTCAAAAACTCCCAAAAACTATTTACAATTCTTAAAACAGGCAATAATTTATATTAACTGATACATTTTCTTATGTAGTTTCTTGCAATAGCCCTCTAACGTTAAAGAATATTTCTCTCAAAACTGATATTACTAAAAGATGTGTCCGGAGATTTGGTTAACTCCGTCAGATTTCCGTAAATTAATCCGGAATGAGCAGGGTCAACTACACCATAAGGTCCCCTTATTCATGTCCTCATTACATGTAGTGCAACAGGACCACTCATGGTCTGCAAAGTTATGTTTTGGGGGGGATTTTCAAATGAATCCTTTTCCATATTTTACAAATATTTGTATTGAACTTTTGTTTTTTGAAGCAAAAATATGTCCGTTTTGAGTATCTGTTGTGAACTCCACCAGTGGAGAGATCAAACTGCTGTGGCTTGTCAAGGTCGATTATTTTGTCAATATTCTGAAAAAGTATTTTAATCACTGTTTGTCACCAGTGGCTTGTCAAGGTCGATTATTTTGTCAATATTCTGAAAAAGTATTTTAATCACTGTTTTGCAACACATGTTTAAACTGTTGAAGTATTTGCTGTGCTAGTTTGGAGAGTTGTATTACATATTTAATAATCTAATGTTAGAATTAAACAATCAAGGCCTATAAACACTTGTTGGACTATAATAAAAAAATGAAAAATGCCTTTAATGGTGTCTGAAGGAGTTGACAAAATCCAGTTAGCTGCATTATATGAAGAATAAATAAATTAGGTAGTAGTTCCTTTACATGGTGTGATAGCTGATAATGAGGATTTCTATCATCCTAATGGAGGTGTAGATTACATCTCACATTCTAGCGTTAGACCTTGTAAACAAGGCTGCATGGGATTTCTGTTAATGCGAATCGGTGCAGCCAATGGCAATGTCCACTTTAGGTATAATGCCACGAGCCGCTTGTGGATTTGACAGTTCTAATGCAGTTCCACCTCCAACACCGCCAAAACAACCGCTATGCAGATGTGGACTAAAGGAGATCTGATTGAATAGAGCCCTTATTTACATTGTTGTGTGCCGTTCTGTATAGTGGATATTAATTTAGCTCAAACTGTTCTTGTTTTGTGAATGTTGGTCCATGTAACCAAATATGTTGGTGTCAATAAAGAAATGACATATTTCCTTTAATGCCTAATGTTCAGCACCCCAAAAGATTAATGAGCCTATTTCAGCATTACTCCATTTAATAAGAAAACAATCAAACCAATTTAAACAGAACAAAATGTTCAGTTCACTTCTGATCATGTTTATGCTAGAAGTCGCGTTCACCCCTCTCAATAATGCCATTGTTTAAAATGACTTCATAGGGAAATAGGCTCATACTAAATACAATGGCTATCACAGCCAACTGAGTGTTTTCCTCTCAGCTCAATTTTGGACATTTGTTGCCGGTCTTCTAACTCTGGATTAGCAGGGCCTCTTATTTTCTTGCATGAGAATTGTTAGGCACTTTGCAAATCTCACACTAAGGAACGCAAATATGTCTAACGCAGAATGGGAATTTAACAAAATGACAACATTGAAACGTTTAGACAATAAAATTACAAATTGGCATGTTTGAAAATTGTCTTTTAATATGATATGTCATCCTGTTACAATCGGAAGAGTAACTAAAACAACACACAGCTCTTAAATGTCTCTAAAACAGATAGAAGTAGAACGAAGACAATCTTACGACCAAGAGAACACTACAGGTGTCATACGTAGATGACAAATCAGACTAGTACTGTATCTATACTGTGATTCTTTGGCTGAACAGACTTTTCTTTTGTAGGTATTCCTAAGGCTTTGTACGGTGGCTTTTAAAAGCTACTTTGCCCTTTAGGACCACCGTAGCTTTGTGATGAGCTACTCATCAATATGTCGTCAGTCATAAAGGAATCTAACAGGTTTAATAGTAATTATTAGAAAAAACATTCTCTTAGCTACCAGAGCTGAAGTTGGCATTATTCACATAGCTTTACTCTGCATTGTTGTCTAATCTGAGGCAGAATCAACTGTAGGGAGATGTAAGAGTTCTGCTATAATCTGGCCAAAAGGACTAAACATTGTATAACATTTTGTTTTTTAATCCTTGCCAGAAGGATTTTCATTTGTGTTGAAAAGACTAAACAAATTGGTTAAAAACAATGAACTCAATATGGACCATGGAAATACACATAATCTAATTGTTCTCAGTAGGTCACTGTTTATGTTGTTGCAGTGATTATACAGTATGTTGCCAGGTTCTCTGGGTGTCACCTCATTACGCCGCCTAATACTCTAAAAGTGTTTATAAACGCTTATAAACGTAGACTACAATCAAACACATTCATTTATCTCCAGAAATAAACAGAATCATCGTGTCATATTCAAACCTGGGTTCTAATAGTATTCATTTTTCTTTGAAATACTTTGACCATTTGATTGGAGTGCCAGATCCCAGATGGGTGGAGTTTGCACTTTTGTGACTACTTCATTAGTTCCCTAAATGCCAGGAAAGCTCAATCAAGCACACAGCATAAGTATTCGAAAGAAAACAAACACGTACTAATTGAACTCCAGTCTGGTCATATACACACATCTTATCGACCACTACTCTCACACACTAAGGAAATGGTAAAGTGTTTGTAATTCACGTAACTCAACACTGCAGTGGCTGCTGAAATGGAAAGGAACCCATGGAGGGCAAAATAAATTGAGAATATCTACAGCGGAAGGTCTCTTTTCTTCTTATATTAATGCAGTGAGTAATCCATTTCCATGGGCCTGGTTCAATAGTGTAGTCATCTCTTCCCAGCATCAGAGGGTGTCTGTAGTGTGAAGAGTTGGTTATGGTCCTTGAGGCTGTGTGAGCTTTAATCTGGGATTTACGGATTCATTTCTATGCAATGAAATCATTTCTGCAAGTGACACATCAACATCAGCGCCACTTACAGCTCAGATAGGCCTCACATCATTGAACTATTTCTCATTCTCACTAAAAGTTACAGGGGTTGACAGGTTGAGCTCCCGGGTTACCAGGTTGGGTCCTGGTGAGATGCCAGGTTGGGCCCTGGGGTGTTGCCAGGGTGAGAGTGAGGGGGAGGAATGGTTTGTTTGAACTGAGCCTCGCAGAGGAGATTGGTTGGTTGGTTGGTTCTCAGTGCTCTGAGACGGTTGCCAGGTTAGGCTCAGTGGCTAGAGGGCTTCCAGCAGGCTCTCCCAGGATGTTGACACTGGAGACGGACCACACATCACTCATCTCTGTCAGGGGGATGAGGTTAGCGGTTAGTGGTTGACAAAGGTCATTATCATTCATATGGAATAATGATTAAGTAATACATGTAATACATTGTCTTTTTCATTTCAACCCATCTCTGTTCTAAGCCTATATAGCTGGGTTCCCCAACTGGCGACCCGCAGGCGGAATTTGGCCCACGAGTGATTTTTATTTGTCCCCCCCAAGTTTTCTGAGCAAAAATAATAATAGTAATTTATTTATTTTTATTGATGGACATAAAAGACTGTAAAATCACCAGAAAATCAACTCCAAGTGATTTGAATTCCCACGCATAATAGAGAGATATAAGCTATGTCATATACAAATGTAAGCAAGGTTTAAAAGTATTTTGTGTTATTATATATGTTTGCAAATTGACCGCAAGAAGCCCAGTCTACAAATTATTTGTAATTATGCTCCGGCCCCCTGACCATCCGCTCAATATAATTGATGTTCCCTGCTATATGGGGTTAGTGTGCGTGTGTACATGTATCTCATATGTTACCAAAGCTAGCCATGGAGCAAAGACTGGGTATCTCCTACCGACACCCTCTAACTCACCTGTCCTGAACTTGCTGTAGGTGCCGTGTTCTAGTGTGGGTTTGCTGCCCGAACAGAAAGCCAAGCCTCGTTCTCGCCACCTGTCACCAACACAGTTACAGTCATCACTACAAGCAGTGACACGACAGGAAGGGACACTACAGGAAGTGGCATCACCGTTATATCCAAAACATACCGACCTTCACCCGAAGCTTAAATTTCAATCACATAACCAATCTATGTTTTTTATGTAGGCATATTAAAAGGCAGCTTATGACAACCCTTGCTCTCTGTATTCTGGTGGGCTCACTCACCAGTGGAAGATGAAGATGATGAGGATGAGGATGAAGGACACCACGTCGGTGAGGACCCACATCAGATTGTACTCATCTGGAGTCTGAGAAAGAAAGACAGACAACCATCGTCTCTAGGTGTATTACTTTCACCAATCCAAATCATTTTAGATCTGTGATACTTCGAGGAAGGTAGGATATAGGCTGCATTTGGGCCCTTTATCCCAATAATCAGTCCTTTCTCTCAAAGTGTGCACTTGTTCACTTCCCTTCGTGGATATGAAAGAAAATTACCAGTATAAAATACCAGTATGATGGATACTCCCTCTAGCTCATACCTACACCAAAATACAATGTTTTTACATTTGTGGAGAGTAGTAAACAAGTGCACACTTCTTGTGAAAAGATAGATTATTGGGATGCAGAAGTATTTGTCCCAGGTTGTTTTTCTCACCATGAGGAACAGGGGTCTGGTGAGTTTGTTGAGGAGCTGTGGGGAATTGGTGGTGACAGACTGAGCACCGGAGCACCAGGCCAGAGAGTAGAGCCACGGCTGGCTGATCACATACAGGTTGGTGCTGATGTTAGCCGCCGCATACTCACTGGGGGAGGCACCTCACACACACACACAGATAATGAACAAACACATAGCCAGTTAACGCACAGACATACACACACAAACACAGACACACCTGATCATCTCTGTAGACATGGAGCTGTAGTGCAGGTTGAGTTGGACGATGTGGTTCTGCTGCAGCTCCTCCACTGGACCCCAGGACCCAGAGGTCTGCTGGAGGTCAGGATCCATCTTCTGGACCAGGCTCCGCAGGTCTGGGGGCAGCCACAGCACCTGACACACACATTCACACAGAGAACACACACACAGACTAGAGGTCTTTACGGATCCACCTGTACCCGAATACCTGAGACCCGATCCGAGACCCGAGCGGGATCGAATCTAGAATTAGAAAACATTTCACGGGTCTGGGTCAGATCTCCTGTGATTGTCACAGGTCTCGAGTAGGTGTAATTTTAACTGACTATCCCGGAAGGACCCATATAGATCAGAACGCGACTGCTGCAGTAGAGATAGAGAGAAATTGTATAATTTATGCTACTGCTCTTTGCTTTTCACGAGAGTGCCGCTTGTAGCTTGTTGTTGTTGTTGGCCAATCATAAGTCATCAAAGAGGCAATAGGCTACAGTCATAGAGCCTCCGTGTGGGGCAAAAGTTATATAAAAGTCTATACGGAATGGTTCTAGTTTTCCTCAAGTTTGTTTGGACCGAGTCTCTATATTGTCAACATTTATTTATGCATATCGGGTCCAGATGGGAAAGCCCCAGATCCATTTCGGAACGGGTCCAACTTTTTGGACAGTGAAGGCCCCTAACACTGACACATAGTGAATAAGTTTCCCCTAGATGCAGATCTAGGATCAGCTTCCCATCCCCCAATCCTAATCTTAACCATTAGTGAGGAAAATGATGAACTGACCCAAGATCAGCACCTAGGGGCAACTTCACCCTACGTCTCTTTATAACATCGTCCCACAGTGCCCTCACCTGGTGTGAGTGGATGGAGGACTCGTTCTGGATGACCTCGAGGGTGCGTGTGATCCAGGTGTCCCTGTAGGGGTGGCCCCGAGGGGGCCGGTAGAGGTCAAAGATCACCTGTTTGCCCCTCTGGGCTGCCAGTTCCAGGATGTCCCTGAGGGTGCACACGGACTGGTTCTGTGCCTGCGCCCGGTCCTCGGCGCCCAGAGACCAGGCCGTGCCGAACGGGTCGCGCTGCAGATCCACCAGGGGTAGAGAGACAGTCAGTATACGGAATGCTTTGGCATCATGGCAAATCATATTGCATGGCGCAATGCAGGGGACAATGTAATATCACATTGTATTCCATAAAGTCGTTGGTTGTCCAATTGGAGTTGAGCAATCAATAACCTCCCGACCCCCATCAATAGTACTTTGGTGTAGTGACAAAATGTCTATCTTCACTATCCATCATCTTATTATGTTGTCGTAACTACTTCCATTGGTATCCCATCATACCATGTCCATGAAGCGAAATGATCATGATCTTTATTAAAAAGCAGTTCAAGACTAGGCTTATTTTACGTGACCCTGAGTCTTCCTGAGGTACTACCACAGCGGCGGTTGGTGACTCACATAGAGGAACCAGTCCCCGGCGTTGAGGGTCTCCAGCTCCCCCCAGGTGAACATGGCCGCAGGGGCATCCGTCCGGTTGGGGAACACCTTCTGCACGTTGGTAGTCCTCCTCAGGGTGCGGTCGTGCATCAGGAAGGGCACCCCGTCGTAGCTATGGCAACGAGAGGAGGACATGGCAGTTACTGAGTTGATGGTTATGGAGTTGACCATTGCAGAGTTGACAGTTACAGAGTTGACTGAAGTGCATCACGATAACTCCGTCAAAGAGACCCAGGTACTTTATCAATCTATCTATAATTTATTCAGGTATGTCAAAGTCTCCTTCAATAAATGTTTTACTCCAATAAAAATGCCCAGGACAAACATGGGAAAGAACCTGATGGCAATGGCTTGTTGATGATATGAGCTCACCAGCTATGTTGAGTTAACCTTGCATAGCAAGCTTGTTTCATAATACCCACGACTGGTGAGATAGACTAATGTTGGGACATGCTAAGGTACACAAGATGGACAGGGTGTGAGGAGAGTTGACAACCACCACTGACCTGATGGTGACGTCAGTCTCCAGACCTTCCCCACCAGCCTCCACTGCCTTCTCAAAGGACATGAGTGTGTTCTCTGGAGCAAGCTGAGATTTAATACACATAAACATGATTCTAACATAGTTATCCTAAACAGAGGCGCTACCAGCACAGATGATAAATAGCAGGCATAAACATCAGTTCAGCAAACTAGCGACCCGGTCACTTCCTGATATGGTCATAGCCACATTCAACATGGCCGCTTGTTAGCATGTTAGCCTTTGTAGTTTTAACACTGATGCTAACTTGGCCTTACTGTCCATACTACTGTGTGTTATTATCTATAGCCTTAGGCCTACTAGCCCGTGGCCTGCTAGCCTAGCATGCTAGCTCCCCGTACATGTTGTATACTATGCTATTCACTAATTTCATCCTGTTTTATACTGCCTATGCTATTCTAGCCCTTACTACAGTATGCTACCATTTGTGCTATGTAGCCTGTTCGCCTGCATTACTGCTTTGTAGCATGTTAGCTTACTAACCCCTGTGTATTACTGTATATTTATTACCAGCCAATAATATTACCTTGCTAGCACCGCTAACGCTACTACAACCATTACTATTGTGTACTAACCCATTGCTATGCCATTGCTGATTTGTATATATTGCATCACTGCTATTACTATTGTATAGCCAATACTGCCATCACTCTGTTGTAATATATTGTAATGACCAGACAAGATCATAAAGGAACAATTGCCCAGACAGAGGGTTGAGTTTACGAATTTATGGTTTATTAACCCAACTTTACACAGGCTACTGTTTGGCCGTAGCCCACGCCAAATAAACGAAAGATACCCCACAAGCCAACCGTGACCTTCTCTTGTGAAGCCCAGACGTAATAGAGAGAACAATGGCTAAACCTGGTCTTAACTTCCAATGCTCCATCCCCCTGCCCTGCCCAACCCACCTCCACGCCACTCCGCCAAACACCAGGATGCCCGGCATCAGAACATTCCAGGCATCCCCGTGATTGGCAGATAGCAGGTTGATTGGCATGTCGGACCCCGCGAACACTGGTAAGTACAACACAACCCACTAATAGTCTACCACATAACACACCGCTGTCTGTGCAGGTCGCTACAATATATTCGCTGTTCTTTCTGTCGTACAGAAAACCACTATACACTAACATTACAGCTAGTCTCCTCTTCTTGCTTGCTGTGTGGCTGTCCGTTCGGTGTGGCATTAAAGTGTGAGTTTATCCCTGTCTCCTGGTAGGCATTATCAGTCCTCTTACCGGGACTCTGGGACAATTGCACCTATCGAAACCGACACCTCTATCGGAGACCACCACGTGGTGGCGCTATTTTTCAACTACTACTACCAATACAATGTCACTGCTATGTTGTTCAATGTTATGTAACTTATATAAATAGTCATTTCCAGCCAGTTAATTTTGAAAATAGTTGATAAGAATGGGTTGGCATTAATGTTATTGCTGACCAGGCCTACCCACCATGGGTGCCCCTCTGTGCCCGATTAGGGCTGGAGCGGGGCCCAGAGCACCCTCTTTTTTGAGGCAGGGTGAGTACATGCCCAGGGGCACCAAGTAGAGGGCACACAGAACCGCCAGGTACAGCCCCATGATGAGCGTCCGCCCTACTGGAACACACACACACGGTTTATTATGGGGTACAGATATCTATTTCTGGTTGATTCATTTCCTTAAGACCAAAGAAATGACACCAGAATACACATTTTGTAAAACAAATAATTCAAATCAAACAAAACAGGAATATCTACCGCTGTATTGACTATATGCAGACATATCATACGTTTGAAATCAGAGGAGGCTGGTGGAAGGAGCTATAGGTACCATTCCATTGATTCCATTCAAGCCATTACAATGAGCCCGTCCTCCTATAGCTCCTCCCAGCCTCCTCTGATTGAGATAGAAAACCTCCCTGAAGTTTCCATCCTTGCCCTAGGTATGATGTCAGTATTTGCCTAATTCTACTCTGTAATTTGCATATTATTTATACAGCTGCTCAAACATGCCCCACCTACTCAGTCTCACCTTTCTTATTAATGCGGAAGAAATGTAAGGCTATTGGCCAGGATAGCAGTGTCATCAACAAGACTCCTCCCACATGCAAATATGGTGCCGTCACCTATTCAAAACATAAACAAATTGCAGAAGGTGTGGGAAAGACAGAGAATAAAGAGATAGGGATGACTATATAGATGAAAGAAGGGAGGCCCCACCTGGAAAGAGAGGAGGAGAGTGGTCCACTCTTTGCTCCATAGGTCAGACAGTACTGCTGTGGCCACAATGGAGAAGGCTAGAGTCACCAGGATGCCAATCTGGCAACACACCCAGAATTAGGACAACATACAACCATTAGCACCATACCATATTCACACTACGGAGCACTTCATTCACCTAACGTTGAACTGAGCTGAGCACAATTAATGTTCACTTCTTTTTTCAGGATCTATCCATAAATCTGCAGCATACAGCAGTAATTTGAAGTTTTCTTATACCAGGCAGTCAGCAATTTCTTCTAGGTAAAATCATTAATTTCATCTTGTCACAGAAGAATGGATGGGATGATTATACAACTTATGGGCCATAAGGACAAAGTGATGGATAGGCCACATGAGGTAGAGAAGTAGGCAGGAAGTTCAAAGGAGCGAGGACGTTACCTTGTGGCCCCAGTATAGGTACAGCTTCTGTCCCTCTGACAGCAGACACACAGCCAACAGCTACAACTCAAACCACACATACCTCATATCAGACAGATGCCAAACCACCCCTCAAACATAAAACCACACAAATACACCCCTCAAACAAACAAAAAACACACAAATACACCCCTCAAACAAAAAAAAACACAAATACACCCCTCAAACAAAAAACCACACAAATACACCCCTCAAACAAAAAAAACACACATATACACTGCTCAAACAAAAAAACACACAAATACACCCCTCAAATAAAAAAAGCACACATATACACCCCTCAATCAAAAAAACACACAAATACACCCCTCACCAGCAGCAGAGTGACGTAGCTGAAGAAGGCGGCAGCGATGACCAGCAACACCACAGACCAGGGGAACCAGAATCCTAGGTTCCCAAAGTTAAACCTGGAAAGGCGAGAAAAGGGGAAGAAAGCAAGAGCGAGAGGGGGGAGAGAGAGGATGACAAGAGTTGAGAGAGAAAATGTGTGTGTGTTTGTGTGTGTGTGTGTGTGTGTATCACACGAGAGTGCGAGAGCAAGAGCCACACAGAAAGAAAGCAGAGTGCAGCAGTTAACAGTCAGCACCAGAGACACTAGTCGTGACTATACAGTATGGTAATGTTGTTAGTGTGTGTGTGTATAATGTCTGTGTGTGTGCCCTTGAGTATTTATATATTTGCGTGCTTGTTAATAAAGTACTTAGATGTGTGTATACATTACGAATACATACTAGCACACCTACCAGTCAAAATCATTGTAGTCATTCTGAGCTTCACTCCAGAAGTAGAGGAAGACCAGCGTGAGACAGAAAGTCATGATGAGGAGAGCAAAGCTGACACACTCCAACTGCAGGATAGAGAAACACAATAAGTCCCACAGACTTCATATCAAATTCATAACCCATATATACTGTTGGCCTGAAAATGTACACTACCAAGAATTTAACAGAGATTGGGATTGGACCGACAACATTTTGGTTGCAAGGCAGCGATTTAGGACAGAGCCAAAACCTCCTCCACACTGATCACTTCTCTTTGTATGTTTGACCCCAACACGAGGTAAACAACTCAAGTCTGGGCTACCATTATTCAATGATTAGAATGTCACACAGCAAGTTGTTGTTTTGCAGCATTGAAGAATCTTACAAAACATAGAAGCGTGCTAGTCTTTCACGGGGCTGGGAAATTCAAAACGTGTGAATGTGCATTCGAAGGTATTCAGACGCCTTCAAATAAAAAAAAAAATGTAATCCATTTTAGAATAAGGATGTAACGTAACAGAATGTGGAAAAAGGGAAGGGTTCTGAATACTTTCCACACTCACTGTATGTATTTATACCCTAGAATGCTTTCCATACAGTTTACGACGTGCCCGTTGAACTCTGAGGAGAGGGAGGAATGCGAGGAAAAAGCTCCTCATTGGCTTAACAATGATTGTAAAACCGTGACAGTACAAATGATGTAAGCAATGCTAGAGAGAGATATCGACAGCGAGGGAGATAAAGAAAGCGAGTGTGTGTTTGACTCACGTTGTGAGGCTGGGTGTGTGTGAGAGAGAGTACATTGTTGTAGTGTGTGTGTGTGTGAGTATAGTCTCTGTTCTGTCAAGGTTATTAAACCACCCTGTAAAACCACAGTCCCTGACTTCTCTAACCTTGCTGCAGCAGCAGTCTCCCGGTGTGGCACGGGTCCTCTGGTAGCGTCTCCATTGACAGCCGTAGAGGCCGGCCAGGCACGAGACATAGGGCTGGTGCTCGTAGCGCTGTAGCAGCCGCCGGCGCACCACACGCAGCTTCCCCAGCTTGAGCTTGGACAGGGTGGTCGGAGAGGGGCCCATGGCTCACACACACAGCGCCATCACACACCAGAGAGAGAGAGAGAAGAGGAAGAGGTGGAAGAAGTGGATGGGTGAGAGGAGCGTAAGGAGCTTGGAATGGGAAGGGAGAGAGTAAATGGAGAAATAGTGTTAATATTGTAGTGGCCTTAACCCAAGCCCACATAGAGATTTTGTCAAAGGGTTCGGATTTCACAAGGTCCTGGGTTCAAGTCCCGGTTAGAACTATCGCATAACTTCATCACAAAGGTAAAGATAGTGGAGAAGGACAATAGGTAAAAGGAAGTCAAGTCTAACCTTAACCCTGGCCCCCAAACATTACACAACTGCTGTAGGCCTAGATAATGAATTATAAAACCATACTAGGTAGGTGATTACAGGCTAGGTAAAGGACAAGTCCCATTCTGACACACATCTTCATTTTCACAATAATACATTTTGGGATGGTGATTGTTATGTTCTATTAATTACTGATGTCCCCTTTAAGAACGGAGCACAATTGATCATGTGCTGTGTTATTCTTTACTAACTAGCTTTAGTAATGTGAGGCTCCAGTTCACTTCCATGTATTCAGAGTCTTTCTTATTATATCCATTAGTAATAAGAGCTAAGACACTACAGCGACAGTCTCTGAATATGGTATTTCTCTCTTAGGGATTCCCAACTCGCTAACTTCTATCTTGATTGGTGGGCTAGTGTGCTTCTACAGGAAAGTATTCAGACCCCTTGATTTTTCCACATTTTGTTACGTTTCAGCCTTATTCTAAAAATGATTAAACTATTTTTTTTGCTCTCCTCATCAATCTACACACAATACCCCATAACGACAATGCAAAAACAGGTTTTTAGATTTTTTGCAAATTTATTACAAATAAAAAACTGAAATCACATTTACATAAGTATTCAGACCCTTTACTCAGTACTTTGTTGAAGCACCTTTGGCAGTGATTACAGCCTTGAGTCTTCTTGGGTATGACGCTACAAGCTTAGCACACCTGTATTTGGGGAGTTTCTCCCATTCTTCTCTGCAGATCCTCCCAAGCTCTGTCAGGTTGGATGAGGAGCGTCGCTGCACAGCTATTTTCAGGTCTCTCCAGAGATATTCGATCGGGTTCAAGTCCGGGCTCTGGCTGGGCCACTCAAAGACATTCAGAGACTTGTCCCGAAGCCACACCTACATTGTCTTGGCTGTGTGCTTAGGGTTGTTGTCCTGTTGGAGGGTGAACCTTCGCCCCAGCCTGAGGTCTTGAGCTCTTTTCATCAAGGACCTTTCTGTAATTTGCTCCGTTCATCTTTCCCTTGATCCTGACTAGTCTCCCAGTCCCTGCCGCTGAAAAACATCCTGACAGCATGATGCCAGGTTTCCTCCAGACGTGACGCTTGGCATTCAGGCCAAAGAGTACAATCTTGGTTTCATCAGACCAGAGAATCTTGTTTCTCATGGTCTGAGAGTCCTTTAGGTGCCTTTTGGCAAACTCCAAGAATGCTGTCATGTGCCTTTAACTGAGGAGTGGCTTCCTTCTGGCCACTACCATAAAGGCCTGATTGGTGGAGTGCTGCAGAGATGGTGGTCCTTCTGGAAGGTTCTCCCATCTCACATCTCCACAGAGGAACTCTGGAGCTCTATCAGAGTGACCATCAGGTTCTTGGTCACCTCCCTGAACAAGGCCCTTCTCCTCCGATTGCTCAGTTCGGCCAGGCAGACAGCTCTAGGAAGAGTCTTGGTGGTTCCAAACTTCTTCCATTTAAGAATGATGAAGGCCACTGTATTCTTGGGGACATTCAACGCTGTAGACATTTTTTGGAACTTTTCCCCAGATCTGTGCCTCGACACAATCATTCGACCTCATGGCTGATTTTTGCTCTGACTGTGGGACCTTATATAGACAGGTGTGTGCCGTTTCAAATCATGTCCATTCAATTGAAGTTACCACAGGTGGACTCCAATCAAGTGGTAGAAACATCTCAAGGATTATCAATGGAAACATGATGCACCTGAGCTCAATTTCGAGTAAGGTGATCATTATCTGACAACCAATGACATTATACACTATGATGAAAATTACTGAACATTTTCTATGTTCTTAGCCTGTAGGCTGCAGCCGCCTTGATGTACAGTGCCTTCAGGAAGTATTCATACCCCTTGACTTATTCCACATTTTTTTGTGGTACAGCCTGAATGCAAAATGGATAAAATATATTTTTGGGGGAAAATGTATTGAAAATTAAATACAGAAATATCTAATTTACATAAGTACTCACACCCCTGAGCCAATACTTTGAAGAAGCACCATTGTCAGGGATTACAACAGTGAGTTGAATAACAGACTGGAAGCTTCAAAAGGAGGATGGTGCTTGGAATCATTGTTCTTCCTCTGTCAACCACGGTTACCTGCAAGGAAACATGTGCCGTCATCATTGCTTTGCACAAAAAGGGCTTCACAGGAAAGGATATTGATGCCAGTAAGATTGCACCTAAATCAACCATTTATCGGATCATCAAGAACTTCAAGGAGAGTGGTTCAATTGTTGTGAAGAAGGCTTCAGGGCGCCAAAGAAAGTCCAGCAAGTGCCAAGACCGTCTCCTAAAGTTGGTTCAGCTGCGGGATCGGGGCACCACCAGTACAGAGCTTGCTCAGGAATGGCAAGCTCTGTGCCATCCCTCAATCCGTGCAATAGCTACTGCTATAGGTTTCAGTAGTTTCAGGCTGCTTACCACTCTCTCCCAAAATACATCATCCAGGAGGATGCTCTTGATGGGGCTGTCCATATCTGCAGACTGTGATATGGCCATTTCTTTGAGAGACTGCTTCCCCTCCAGGAGACTGTCAAACAGGTTGACAACACCACCCCAACGGGTGTTGCTGGGCAGCTTCAATGTGGTGTTCTTATTCTTCTCACTTTGCTTGGTGAGGTAGATTGCTGGTACACTCAGTTTTTCACAATTCCTGACATTTAATCCTAGTAAAGATTCCCTGTCTTAAGTCAGTTAGGATCACCACTTTATTGATAGTGTTCTACGGCTTGCAAGCCTCCCACTTTTTCCTCCTAACATAACGATGGTCATTATGGCCAAACAGTTCTATTTTTGTTTCATCAGAGCAGAGGACATTTCTCCAAAAAGTACGATCTTTGTCCCCATGTGTAGTTGCAAACCATAGCCTGGCTTTTTTGTGGCGGTTTTGGAGCAGTGGCTTCTTTGCTGAGCGGCCTTTCAGGTTATGTCGATATAGGACTCGTTTTACTGTGGATATAAATACTTTTGTACCTGTTTCCTCCAGCATCTTCACAAGGTCCTTTGCTGTTGTTCTGGGATTGATTTGCACTTTTCGCATCAAAGTATGTTCATCTCTAGGAGACAGAACGTGTCTCCTTCCTGAGCGGTATGACGGCCACGTGGTCCCATGGTGTTTATACTTGCGTACTATTGTTTGTACAGATGAACGTGGTACCTTCAGGCGTTTGGAAATTTCTCCCAAGGATGAACCAGACTTGTGGATGTCTAACATTTTTTTCTGAGGTCTTGGCTGATTTGTTTTGATTTTCCCATGATGTCAAGCAAAGAGGCACTGAGTTTGAAGGTAGACCTTGAAATACATCCACAGGTACACCTCCAATTGACACAACTTATGTCAATTAGCCTATCAGAAGCTTCTAAAGCCATGACATAATTGTCTGGAATTTTCCAAGCTGTTTTAAGGCACAGTCAACTTAGTGTATGTTAACTTCTGACCCACTGGAATTGTGATACAGTGAATTAGAAGTGAAATAATCTGTCTGTAAACAATTGTTGGAAAAATGACTTGTGACATGCACAAAGTAGATGTCCTAACCGACTATAGTTTGTTAACAAGACATTTGTGGAGTGGTTGAAAAACAAGTTTTAATGACTCCAACCTAAGTGTATGTAAACTTCCGACTTCAACTGTAGTTATTCGCTCCGCAAGGAAATCAAACAAGCAAAATACCGGTACAGGGACAAGGTGGAGTCGCAATTCAACGACTCAGACACGAGACGTATGTGGCAGGGTCTACCGAAAATCACGTACTTCGCCCCCCTCTCCTTCTCAGTGGCTGACGTGAGTAAAACATTTACACTTGTTAACCCTAGCAAGGCTGCTGTCCCAAACAGCATCTATAGATGTGTCCTCAGAGCTTGCGCAGACCAGCTGGCTGGTGTGTTTACAGACATATTTAATCGTTCCCTATCTCAGTCTGTTGTCCCCACATGCTTCAAGATGGCTACCATTGTTCCTGTACCCAAGAAGGCAAAGATAACTGAACTAAATGACTACCGCCCCATAGCACTCACTACTGTCATCATGAAGTGCTTTGAGAGGCTAGTCAAGGATCATATCACCACCACCTTACCGGCCACCCTAGACCCACTTCTGTTTGCATACCACCCCAACAGGTCCACAGATGACGCAAATACCATCACACTTCACACTGCCCTATCCCATCTGGACAAAAATAATACCTATGTAAGAATGCTGTTCATTGACTACAGCTCAGCATTCAACCCCATAGTACCCTCCAAGCTCATCATCAAGCTGGAGTCCCTGGGTCTCAACCCCTCCCTGTGCAACTGGGTACTGGACTTTCTGACGGGCCTCCCCAGGTGGTGAAGGTAGGAAACAACATCTCCACTTTGCTGACCCTCAACACTGGGGCCCCACAAGGGTGTGTGCTCAGCCCTCTCCTGTACTCCCTGTTCACTCACGACTGCGTGGCCATGCACGCCTCCAACTCAATCATGAAGTTTGCAGATGACAAAACAGTAGTGGGCTTGATCACCAACAACAACGAGACAGCCTACAGGGAGGAGGTGGTGTCAGGAGAACAACCTCTCACTCAACAAAACAAAAGAGATGATCGTGGACTTCAGGAAACAGCAGAGGGAGCACCCCCCTATCCACATCGAAGGGACAGCAGTGGAGAAGGTGGAAAGTTTTAAGTTCCTGGGCGTACGCATCACAGACAAACTGAAATGGTCCACCCACACAGACAGTGTGGCGAAGAAGGCTGAAGAGGCTGAAGGCTGAAGAAATTTGGCCTGTCACCCAAAACCCTGACACACTTTTACAGATGCACAATCGAGAGCATCCTGTCGGGCTGTATCACAGCCTGGTACGGCAACTGCACCGCCCTCAACCGCAAGGCTCTTCAGAGGGTGGTGCTGTCTGCACAACGCATCACCGGGGGCAAACTACCTGCCCTCCATGAAACCTATAGCACCCAATGTCACAGGAAGGCCAAAAATATGATCAAGAACAACAACCACCTGAGCCACTGCCTCTTCACAACGCTACCATCCAGAAGGTGAGGTCAGTACAGGTGCATCAATGCTGGGACCGAGAGACTGAAAAACAGCTTCTATCTCAAGGCCATCAGAATGTTAAATAGCAATCACTAACTGGATGGACACTTTAATAAATGGATCACTAGTCACTTTAAACAATGCCACTTTAAATAATGCCACTTTAAATAATGTTTACATATCTTACATTACTCATATCACATGTATATACTGTATTTTATACCATCTACTGCACCTTGCCTATGCCGCTCGGCCATCGCTCATCCATATACTTATATGTACATATTCTCATTCACCCCTTTAGATTTGTGTGTATTAGGTAGTTGTTGGGGAATTGTTAGATTACTTGTTAGATATTACTGCACTGTTGGAACTAGAAGCACAAGCATTTCGCTACACTCGCATTAACATCTGCTAACCATGTGTTTGTGACCAATCAAATTTGATTTGATTTGTTGCACTAAAAATGCAAACATTGATTTGAAATACAATTTAAGATTGTAAACATTGTATAACTTTATATAAACATTGTCTAACTTCAAATAGAACAAATTGCACTTGAAAGTGACATTTCTTTAAAGATATTGCAAATAAATGAATATTTTCACTTTTTTTCTGAGACAATCACTGAATTAGATTTCTTCATCTTTAAAAGCAATATTTGAGATTTTATGTATTTATATCAAATCAAAACTGGAATTTGTCCTCAAAACAAATGTAAAAGTATGCTAGACATTTATAGAATAAATCATACTTAGTTTGATGTTTCTGTGACAAACGGTGAATTAGTTATTTATTTATACCACTTTAAATGGCATTTTATTGATTTTATGTATTTCGAAAAAATCTAAACTGGATTTTTTTCCTCACAACAAAGGTTGTAAAGGTATGCTATCTATTTATTAAAATAAATCATACCTAGTTTGATGTTTCTGTGACAAACGGTGAATTAGTTATTGATTTATTGTCACGCCCTGACCATAGAGAGCCATTGCTTGTCTATGGTGTAGTAGGTCAGGGTGTGACTAGGGGGTATTCTAGTTTATTATTTCTATGTTGTGTTCTAGTTTATTTTTTCTATGTTGGTGTTTTGTATGATTCCAATTAGAGGCAGCTGGTAATCGTTGTCTCTAATTGGGGATCATATTTAAGTAGCTTATTTTCCCACCTGTGTTTGTGGGATATTATTTTGTGTTTGTGCACCACGTAGTCACGTTTCGTTGTTCGTTTATGGTTTTGTTTTGCTTAAGTTCCAATTGATAATAAAGATGTGGAACTCTACTTACGCTGCGCCTTGGTCCAGTTCTTACGACAACCGTGACATTTATACCACTTTAAATGGCATTTTATAGATTTTTATGTATTTCTATCAAATTAAAACTGGAATTTTCTTCAAAACAAAGGTTGTAAAAGTATGCTAGACATTTATAGAATAAATCATACATAGTTTTATGTTTCTGTAACAAACTGAATTAGTTATTGATTTATACTGGCTTTAAATGGCATTTTATGTATTTCTATCAAGTCAAAACTGGAATTTCTACTCAAAACAAACTGTGAATTAGTTATTGACTTTTACATTTTTTAATTGATTTTGGCGAATGTCTGTTGAATGTCTGCTGAATGTGTGAATATAAAACCAACTTTACCTCGGTCTATAACACGCCAAGACTTGCAGAAAATCGGAAGTCCTCTAACATACTGAAGTTCGTATGTTATGAATGTCCATATGTTATATTCAGTTCTCATAAATGACACATGCAGGCAGATATTATTCCCTATCTAAATCCTTTATCTGACATTGTATACATTTAAATAGCCTACCCCAGGAAAGGGTTCCGTTTGATTTCCCCCAAATCCTTGGCTTGATTTTCACTCCCGGGGAAGCCGCAGTGCGCAGTTCCTCTTCGCGGTTAACGAACACACACGACGAGCACTTAGGATACCCTGTTATGTCTAATAGTAATCGACTGCCAACTGTTGCCAATGGAGATATTCTTTCGTGTACTGTCGAATGCAATTCCTTTCTTCTGGACCTTCACACTCACTGTCCTTCGATGTTGAATAATAATGGATACAATGACCGGTGTTGGATACAATATTGCAATTTCCCGAATCTGTACTCCTATCTCTTGAAAGTGGGTGTGGAGTATTATAGACTCTTAATTACGGACAATAATGCGAGTCTCAATATTAATTGACTATATTTCGTATGAAAAAAACGTAGATTGTGTGAGTGCCTTCAAGCGTGTATTGGGGAGGCAGGGGTTATGGAATGAAATTGTAATCGAGCTTTTCAGTCTTGTCTAACATAAGGGTTACAGCTGCAAAGTTACAGTTTTACTCTATGGCATAATCAACTTTCAAAATAAGAGTCCCTAAGGAGTATTACAAACTCTGCAACATTAGGGAAAAGGTGGACACACACCACACCACTCCAAAAGCAGGTTTCAGTGCTTCTTTTTGTTTATTGGCACTATGAATTCAGAACAATAGGCTAGTTTACAAAATAAATTAAACAATGAAATTGTAGCAATTTCTGCTAATGACAGTATAACCCGCCTTGCAGGTCTCCACCATAGGCAGACCACACTGCTCAAACAGGGAGTGGAGAATGTAACAAACCTTGCCTAACCTGTTACAATCCCCCCTAAAAGGGTTAACCCAGGGTTTCCTCAGGACCCCACGTTTTGGTTTTTGCCCTTGCACTACACAGCTCATTCAAGTAATCAACTAATCGTCTAGCTTTGATAATTTGAATCAAAGCTGGCCTACCTAGGCTAGGTTCGTTATACTATAAAAGGCCAAGCATGTCTACTGAAACATAACATTATTACACCTAATATTTAGGGCTGGATTCAATCTGTGTTGCTGAAGTTTAGCGTTAAAGGGTGATTGAAATGTAAAGGCAATGTTGCAGTGTTAGTTGAGACTGCCTTCATGGTAAATGCTAAATATGTCAGCTCAATCAGAAATTACCTTTACATTTCGATCTGCAGATGTGACGCTTGGCATTCAGGCCAAAGAGTTCAATCTTGGTTTCATCAGACCAGAGAATCTAGTTTCTCATGGTCTGAGAGTACTTAGGTGCCTTTTGACAAACTCTAAGCGGGCTGTCGTGTGCCTTTTACTGAGGAGTGGCTTCTGTCTGGCCACTCTACCGTAAAGGCCTGATTGGTGGAGTGCTGCATCAATGGTAGTCCTTCTGGAAGGTTCTTCCATCTGCACAAAGGAACTCTAGAGCTCTGTCAGAGTGACCATCGGGTTCTTGGTCACCTCCCTGAACAAGGCCCTTCTCCCCTGATTGCTCAGTTTGCCCGGGCGGCCTGCTCTAGGAGGAGTCTTGGTGGTTCTTAACTTCTTCTATTTAAGAATGGTGGAGGCCACTGTGTTCTTGGGGACCTTCAATGCTGCAGACATTTTTTGGCACCCTTCCCCAGATCTGTGCCTCGACACAATCCTGTCTCGAAGCTCTACGGACAATTCCTTCGACCTCATGGCTTGGTGTTTGCACTGACATGCACCGTCAACTGTGGGACCTTGTATAGACAGGTGTGTGGCTTTCCAAATCATGTCCAATCAATTTAATTTACCACCGATGGACTAATTTCAAGTTGTAGAAAAATCTCAAGGATGATCAATGGAACCAGGATGCACGCACCTGAGCTCAATGTCGAGTCTCATAGAAAAGGGTCTGAATACTTATGTAAATAAGGTATCGGTTTTTTAATTTTAATACATTTAACACATTTGCAAAAATTTCTAAAAAACGGATTTCATTTTTTCATTGTGTAGTATTGTATGTAGATTGATGAGGAAAATGTTTTATTTAATCTATTTTAGAATAAGGCTGTAATGTAACAAACTGTGGAAAAAGTCAAGGGGTCTGAATACTTTCCTAAGGCACTGTAAATGAAAATATAAAGAGAGCCGTGCTTTGAAAGATACCATTTACTGGGCGGATTACCCAGATAATCCGAGATTATAGTCCATAATCTCATAACCGATTTCTCCATTGCAAAACACATGTTGGGCATGTTTAATAGAGATTGGCAATAATGGTGATGGCAGCTATGCCAATAGTGAGATAAGAGTTGAAGATTCGAGTCAGAGGTGTCATGGACCTAGTTCATTCAACGGACACCAGGGTTGGGCTCAATTCAGAATTCAATTGAGAATGCCTCATGAATTCCAATTCAATTCTTAAATTTGAATTGAAGTAGTAAACAGGATACAGAGTTACAATTTGAATTAAAGGGAATAGAATTGAATTCAGTGAATTCAAATGCCTCTGATATATTAGGGGTAGTCTATACAAATATACAATACCAGTCAAAAGTTTGGACATTCCTACCCAGGGTTTTTTCTTTATTTTTACTATTTTCTACATTGTAGAATAATAGTAAAGACATCAAAACTATGAAATAACACATATGTAATCTTGTTGTAACCAAAAACAAATAAAAATATATTTTATATTTGAGATTCTTCAAAGTAGCCACCCTTTGCCTTGATGACAGCTTTGCACACTCTTGACATTCTCTCAACCAGCTTCATGAGGTAGTCAATTGGAATGCATTTCAATTAACAGGTGTACCTTGTTAAAAGTTAATTTGTGAAATGTCTTTCCTTCTTAATGCATTTGAGCCAATCAGTTGTGTTGTGACAAGGTATAGGTAGTATACAGAAGATAGCCCTATTTGGTAAAAGACCAAGTCCATATTATGGCAAGAACAGCTCAAATAAGCAAAGAGAAACGACGGTATATCATTACTTTAAGACATGAAGGTCAGTCAATACGGAACATTTCAAGAACTTTGACAGTTTCTTTAAGTGCAGTCGTAAAAACCATCAAGCGCTATGATGACACTGACTCTCATGAGGACCGCCACAGGAAAGGAAGACCCAGAGTTACCTCTGCTGCAGAGGATAAGTTCATTAGAGTTACCAGCCTCAGAAATAGCAGCCCAAAGAAATGCTTCAGAGTTCAAGTAACAGACACATCTCAACATCAACTGTTCAGAGGAGACTGTGTGAATCAGGCCTTCATGGTCAAATTGCTGCAAAGAAATCATTACTAAAGGACACCAATAATAAGAAGAGACTTGCTTGGGCCAAGAAACATGAGCAATTGACATTAGACCGGTGGAAATTTGTCCTTTGGTCTGGTGAGTCCAAATTTTTGATTTTGGAGGAGGAGGAGTGATGGTGTGGGGGTGCTTTTCTGGTGACACTGTCTGTGATTTATTTAAAATTCAAGGCACACTTAACCAGCATGGCTATTTTTGTTTCATCAGACCAGAGGACATTTCTCCAAAAAGTACGATCTTTGTCCCCATGTGCAGTTGCAAACCGTAGTCTGGCTTTTTTTATGGCAGTTTTGGAGCTGTGGCTTCTTCCTTGCTGAGTGGCCTTTCAGGTTATGTTGATATAGGACTTGTTTAACTGTGGATATAGATACTGTTGTACCTGTTTCCTCCAGCATCTTCACAAGGTCCTTTGCTGTTCTGGGATTGATTTGAACTTTTCGCACCAAAGTATGTTCATCTCTAGGAGACAGAACGCGTCTCCTTCCTGAGCGGTTTGACGGCTGGTCCCATGATGTTTATACTTGCGTACTATTGTTTGTACAGATGAGCATGGTACCTTCACATGTTTGGAAATTGCTCCCAAGGATGAATCAGACTTGTGGATGTCTACAATTCTTTTCTGAGGTCTTGGCTGATTTCTTTTGATTTTCCCATGATGTCAAGCAAAGAGGCACTGAGTTTGAAGGTAGGTCTTGAAATACATCCACAGGTACACCTCCAATTGGCTCGAATGATGTCAATAAGCCTATCAGAAGCTTCTAAAATCATGACATCATTTTCTATTATTTTCCAAGCTGTTTAAAGGCACAGTCAACTTAGTGTATGTAAACTTCAGACCCACTGGAATTGTGATACAGTGAATTGTAAGTGAAATAATATGTCTGTAAACAATTGTTAGAGTACAGGGCCCATATTTTTCAAGTGTCTCAGAGTAGGAGTGCTGATCTAGTATCAGGCCCTCCCTGTCCATAATAATCTGATTCATTATGATCTATTAAGGCAAAACTGATTAGAGATCAGCACTCCTACTTTGAGACACTTGATGAATATGAGCCCAGAACAATCCCCAGACACTACAGGGAGGAAAGGAACCTCTCCCACTGTACTATATGTACCATGACAAAGGTCACAGACACTGGGAAGACTATTGAGAAACATTTTTGTCTCAACTCTCAATGGGTGTGCTGCACAGAGGCCAAGTCGGGACCGCACTGAAATAGTAACAATGTGTTTGATCAACTCTTACAAGACAGTTTGTTCACTCAAAGAGTAGCCATCATCCCATGATTTTGTTTTAGAGTTGATATGAACACATCAATAAGACCACTGCCAGGCTGGGAGCAATTACATTTTTTTTGCTGTTGCTTCAGGCTCACATTATGAAGGCAAATAAAGTTATATTCTATTCTATCACCCTAAGAGGAAAAGTTAGATTCTATGCTCACCCCAAGAGTAGTGACAAGAGGAAAGCTCCTTCCATTTCAAAGGCAAATAATGTTATTATAATAATAATAACATTATTTAATTGAATAATTATTTAATTGAATAAATAATTCCATTATATTACCCCAACAGAATAATGAGGAGAGCTCCATCCATGGGTGTGAGGGACAGGCCTGAAGTAAGGACCCGACAAGGCAATCAATTAATTAACCGCTCGATCAAACAAAGATGTGGATGGTGTATGTGTGCGCACATGTAAAATCAACCAGTTAAATGGATTTGGGCATGAATAAAGCATGCAAACACATGCTGACTTGCTGACAAACATGCACATTTCGTTTGAAGTTCAGCAAAATACAATCGCAAATTTAACATACAAAGTGTACAAAACATTAGGAACACCTTCCCAATATTGAGTTGCACCCCCTTTTGCCCTCGGAACAGCCTCGATTCATCGGGGCATGGACTCCAGGCACTTAAATCTTTTGTCTTGGCCATTCACCCTCTGAATGGCACACATACACAATCCATGTCACAGTTGAGTACTACAGTATGAGTCATAATACCCATAAAACCTAGTGGGGAAATGGTTCCAATCATTTTTCCACCATTCATTTTTCCCATAGGGGATTTTAGAAACGGGCTTCATGTAGGCTTACCCTGTCGTAACGTTTTGATAACTGTGTAAATCTCTCTAAGACAAGGTGACTTTTCTCAATATATTCGCCTGTATTTACCCCCAACAAATAAAATGCTAATTATCTACTAATGTGGCTATCATCAAGAACTACAAATGCCATGATGATCTGGACGGGACTGACGAATCAAGGCAAAGGTAAGAATCAGTCACCTGTTCCATGTACATGGCCCATTTTATTCGCTCCGGGGTGAAGTTTTTCATATGTCCCATGTGGCTCAATTGGTAGAGCAGAGCACTTGCAACACCAGGGTTGTGGGTTTGATTACAATTTGGGGACCAGTGCAAAAATGCATGATTTCACTACTGTAAATTGCTCTGGATAAGAGTGTCTGCGAAAATGTAAATCTCTGGATTAACTATCTAAATGTAGTAAAGAATAAAATGTATTTAAATTTACCAGTTTGTGAACTGTCTTGTGCAAGTTTTAAATTGGCACAACACCTGTTAGCAAAGGTGTCAGCTAGAGATGATGTGCAGGAGCTTGCAGGGATTTGTAGTCTTGCATGATGTCTACTTTGATGCTTATAAGCATTTTCAAATCTAAGAGTAAATGAAGCCAAATATGTTGATAAAAGTCACCTTGTCCAAGAAAGATTTACATGGTTATAAAAACGTCACGCCAGGGTAAGCCTACACAAAGCACGACCCTTATTATAAGTGTTTCTAAAATCCCCTATGGGAAAAATGTACTGTATGGTGGAAAAACGATTGGAACCATTTCCCTGTTTGAACTCTTTGTTTTATGGGTATTATGACACCTCCACAATTGTCTCAAGGCTTAAAAATCCTTCTTTAACCTATCTCCTCTCCATCTACACTGATTGAAGTGGATTTCAGTGACATCAATAAACTATCAAAGCTTTCACCTGGTCAGTCTGTTCACAGAAAGAGCAGGTGTTCCTAATGTTTTGTACACTATGAATATGGCTTATTGTTGATTAGCCAATCATTGTTATTTACGGTTTCCTACCTAGCTGAAATGGATCCATTAGAGGGCTACATAATTATGTAGCCAACAGTGGTTTATTAAGACTCTAACCTTGAAATATGTCATTTTAGACAGTGCCATAGGAGTCTACTGCCAAGTCTCATGGAAAACCCTGTTGGAAATCTGTCTGTTCTCTGCTAGTCTTTGAAGTATATGAGGTGCGTTTGAAGTTGTTTGAAGCTGCTCCAGAGGTAACCCAGTAAGACCTGTGTGACACCAGCAGGCACCTGTTCCATGTACATGGACCATTTGATCCTCACCGGGGTGAAGTTTCCCCTCCCTCAATCCTAACCTTAACCATTAGTGGGTAGAATGCTAATGATGTAAGAAATAACACACACAAAAACAAAATGCTACAAAGTTGCTTAGTAGCTAGAAGCAGAGCTGCCATGTCTGTCGACGCCATCTTGACACTGGCCCAAGATCAGCATCTAGGGGCAACTTCTCCCTACTCCGTTTGATCCACAACAGCACACTACACCAACACCTGGATGCAGAGAAACGAGTTTGTTGCTCGTGTATGTGTCATGGGGGTCCGTATGTGCTGTATACAGTAGGTTAAAGGTCACAGTACCTTTAGGATAATGAGCTATCTTTATTGTAACCACACATAATACCCTTTTGACAAATGCTGCTTTGCAGAAACAGTTGAGCAACCAAATCTTTGTTACATTCCAAATGGTACCCTACTCACTATATGGTGTACTACTATTCACCAGAGCCCTATGGGCTATAGTGCACTAATTTTGACCAGGGCTCATACCCAGAGCCCATACCCAGAGCCCTATAGGGCCTAGTCAATAGTAATGCAGTATATAGGGCTTAGGGTGTCATTTGGAAAGCAACCTGTGTTTTCATTACAGCAATGTTAGCGAGAAAAAAGTGAGGGGAGATATCGGTTAGCGTGTTTGTGTTAATGCAACGTTTCTGTCACGAAAAAGAGGACGGATACAGTTTGGAAAGTATTCAGACCCCTGTACTTTTTCCACATTGTTATGTTACAGCCTTATTCTAAAATTGATTAAATAAAAATAAATCCTCAGCAATCTACACACAATAGTCCATAATGACAAAGTGAAAACAGGTTTCTAGAAATGTTAGCAAATTTATTAAAAATAAAAAACAGAAATACCTTATACCTTACATAAGTATTCAGACCCTTTGCTATGAGACTCGAAATTGAGCTCAGATGCATCCTGTTTCCATTGATCATCCTTGAGATGTTTCTACAACTTAATTGGAGTCCACCTGTAGTAAATTCAATTGATTGGACATGATTTGGTAAGGCACACACCTGTCTATATAAGGTCCCGTAGTTGACAGTGCATGTCAAAGCAAAAACCAAGCCATGAGGTCGAAGGAATTGTCTGTACAGTTCCGAGGCAGGATTGTGTCGAGGCACGGATCTGGGGAAGGGTGACAAAAAATGTCTGCAGCATTGGAGGTCCCCAAGAATACAGTGGTCTCCATCATTCTTCAATGGGAGAAGTTTGGAACCACCAAGACTCCTCCTAGAGCAGGCCGCCCGGCCAAACTGAGCAATCGGGGAGAAGGGCCTTGGTCAGGGAGGTGACCAACAACCTGATGGTCACTCTGACAGAGCTCTAGAGTTCCTCTGTGGAGATGGGAGAACCTTCCAGATGGACACCCATCTCTGCAGCACTCCAAGCCTTTATGGTAGTGTGGCCCGACGGAAGCCATTCATCAGTAAAAGGCACATGACAGCCCATGATTAGCATTTTCAACAGTAACATCCTGTCAGAGTTAATAGTGGTGGTGCCCATGCAATGAATTGCTCCATAGGGTGGTTGAGGAATGGTCTTCTTCACAGGGAGTCTGACTGGGACACAATGGCTGCTTGCTCACAGCTCAGCCTGATACACAGTGACTGCAGGAACATCAAGTCCCTCACCAATGCTTTTCTCTGCTTTTTGTATTAGGCCTCTTGGTCAATTATGTTCAGTGACATTCTTCTGAAAGTGAGGAATCATTTGTGAAGGAGAGTGTGTTCTGGGAAAGTGTGTATGTGTGATATGAACCAAACAGAGTGCTTACAATGACCTAATCTGAAAAACTTGAACCCTGTAATAAGGCCTCAGCGTGAACTTATTAACTATGAAAGTACTTAATATGAACTAATCTTCAGTGTTGGGGAAGCTGCTCTGAAAATATAGTTTACCAAGCTACCAATTACTTCACACTGGAAAAAGTTAAGCTACACTAAAGCAAGCATTAAGAAAAATATAGTTTACTAAACTGAAGTTACTTTGAAAAAGTAGTTCACTACATCCAAACTACTTTGTGAAAAATTATCATATGTAAATATGAAATGTCAGACTGCAAATTGCAAGAACAGTTCACGTGATTAAATGAATCCGGTAATTATTAACTCAGTAACCTGGGGCACCATGGGAAAGTGTGGCTTTATTGAGTGTCTATTTCCCAAATTAACTAATAGAATATCAGAATATCGATTTTACAGCAGTCGCTAATTAATTAATTTCCTCTACAGTCTCATTGTGAACATCGCATAATCCGGGAATCTGCACAAACCCGAGTTTCACGAAATAAGTCCGTACCACACCAATTGAGATGATTATTTAATTACTAACAAGCTACAATGATAATATAAGATACTCATACACACAGTCTGGGCTATTGATTAGAACGTAGTACAATGAAACAGGTTCCTTGCGGGCCAACACAATATGACACGTGTTACACAAAATGGGGATTTCAAGAGAGGGAGAAAGAGAGAGTGCACGAGAGAAAAGCACACTTGGGTAAATTTGTAAACTATGCTTATTTAGACAACTAATTTCACATTTCATCTTTACAAAAACATTCTCTTTGATCTGGACATTTTCTACACAACGTACATTATGCAAACATCAGGTACATATTGCGAAAAAGTTACGATGTTTTCGTTATGTTGTCATTTAATTTTTAATAACATAACAAAAATGACATTCATTTTCATATTCCATCTATCGTCATTACTACCATTTTGGCTGACGAAACATATTGTCCCAAAGTCCATTTATTGCATGTTACTATTCTGAGGTAGGTTTGCCATAGGCCATCATACATTCCATTCCTCCACAGTAAGAGGACAAAGGGATTTTGTCTGCTGCCTTAAGATTTACAATGGGTGTGAGGTGTCATAAAAAGAGAGAAAGAGATGTCTCTTGTAGGAGTGTGATCCACGGTAACCTGACCCAAACAGGCCAGTCATGACACTAGTCAGTTGTACAACTGAATGCATGAAATGTGTCTTCTGCATTTAACCCAACCTCTCTGAATCAGAGAGGTGTGGGGGGCTGCCTTAATTGACATCCACGTCTTCGGCACCCAGGGAACAGTGGGTTAACTGCCTTGCTCAGGGGCAGAACGTCAGATTTTACCTTGTCACCTCGGGGAATCAATCCAGCAATCTTTCGGTTACTGGCCCAACGCTCTAACCACCAGGCTACCTGCCGGTAGTGGGGCCCCCACATTTTTTACAAAAAAATATGTTTCTTTGGGGGGGGGTTGCCTGTTTTCCATGTCATTTTGGCATTAACACGTGTCACATACCAGTTTGCAAACAATGTAAAAAAATAAAGAAAAAAATTATTGATTTAATAAAGCCTCCGTACAAACATGGCCTCTTTTTTGCTTTCTTGAGTAAGGCAGCTCCAAAATGCAGGTTTTCAGCCTAGCTCAGTGCTTTCTGTGGTGGTAGGGCAGCTAGTGGAAAAAAACGGAGCGTAGGGGTTGGTAATGTTCTCAGTTTTCTGTTACTCATGTGGATACTACATCACTGCCAAATCTAAGGGTAGAACTCAAAAATTCAAGCCCATTGGGTGCTGCTATAGAGTTACATTAGAAGTGCCCATCCAAGAAGACTCAAGGTCATTGGCCAAAGATAAAATGACATCAAAACACGTTATATCTACAGTAGCTTTGATTGGACTGATCATGTCAACATCATACTTTCAAAATCTTAGCTGCAATCATCATCATGAATCAAGACGACAATCTACTGGCAAATCATTTTTAATCCTTGTCATATGAAGAGAAATAATGAAGATAAATTATAGATAAAATGTATCAGTGCTCATCGGCCATTTGACAAACATTACACAACAAGTTGGAAATCGCAAATTCAACAATGAGTGGTTTAGAAGGTATCAGTGGCTAACTGCAAGCATTGCAAAGAAATCACTAGCCTGCTATTCAGTAGAGTGGCTGTGTGGTTCCAAGTCTGGGTTTAAGGTTCTCTTTTCCAAGCTAAAATAATAAATATTCAACATTGGCCATGCTGTCAATCCAGCATATTTCTGCCGCACCTCAAAACAACTGTTAACTCAGAACTGGGAAATCTGACTTCCGTGAGTTCAAGAAAACTGGGAAAATACTTTATGAACGGTCATCCAACTCGGAAATGTAAGTTGGGAACTCAAGCCTCTTTATTGAGCTACGACCTGAAGATCACTGACGTCATCATGAATCGACTGGGAATATTCTGAGTTCCCAGTTGTCTTGAAATCCAGAGAATGCCAGACTTTGATGACAAAGTTTGATGACAAAATTTGCACCTCCTTCCTGTTCAAGTGAGCACAGCACAACAAGGTGAGTCCAAAATTGTCTGTATGCTGCTGCATAAATGATGTAATATGCCAGGGAGATAGTATTACTGTTTTAGCGACAGTATACATAAGTGTATGTTGTGTAATAAGCTGTTAGTAGCCCATGTGTCACGCCCTGGCCTTAGTTATCTTTGTTTTCTTTATTATTTTAGTTAGGTCAGGGTGTGACATGGGGGATGTTTGTGTGTTTTTGTCTCGTCTAGGGTGTTTGTATTGTCTAGGGGGTGTTTGTAGAGTTCATGGGGTTGTGTTCATTGTAGGTGTTTATGTAAGTCTATGGTTGCCTAGATTGGTTCTCAAGTAGAGACAGCTGTCTATCGTTGTCTCTGATTGGGAGCCATATTTAGGCAGCCATAGTCATTAGGTAGGTTGTGGGTGATTGTCTATGTGTAAGTTGCCAGTGTCTGCACTTATTGTTTGTATAGCTTCAAGGTTGTTGTTTTGATTAGTTTGTATAGTGTTCGTTTCGTTTTCGTCTTCATTAAAGAAGAATGTATTGTTATCACCCTGCGCCTTGGTCCTCCTCACTTAGATGTTACGACGAACGTGACACCATGTGCCTCACCCTAATAATTTGGTCTATTTTCCCCCCTTAATTTTGCCTACTGTTCTGACTTGGTTTTAGAGAAATGTAATCATTGAATATTGTAAGAGCTTTCAATGTCTGCTTATATGCCCCCTTTATTTATCCTACGGTTCCGACTTGGTGTACAGGGAGAACACTGTAAGAACGGCCCATGTTCCAATTCTGTCACTGTACATTTCAAAAGTGCTGAACAAATAGTTATATTAAGCGGGATCGGTGTCCCCCCAGGGGACGGTTGAGTTAATGTAGGCTAATGTGATTAGCATGAGGTTGTAAGTAACAAAATCAATTCCCAGGACATAGATATCTCTGATATGGGCAGAAAGCTTAAATTATTGTTCATCTAACTGCACTGTCCAATTTACAGTAGCTTTTACAGTGAAAGAATACCATGCTATTGTTTGAGGAGAGTGCACAATTAACTTGAACATGTATTAATAAACCAATTAGGCACATTTGGGCAGTCTTGATACAACATTTTGAACAGAGATGCAATGGTTCATTGGATCAGTCTAAAACTTCGCACATACACTGCTGCCATCTAGTGGCCAAAATCTAAATTGCGCATGGGCTGGAATAATACATTATGGCCTTCTTCTTGCATTTCAAAGATGATGGTACAAAAAAAGCATGTTTTTTTCTTTGTATTATCTTTTACCAGATCTAATGTGTCATATTCTGCTACATTAATTTCACATTTCCACAAATTTCAAAGTGTTTCCTTTCAAATGGTATCAAGAATATGCATATCCTTGCTTCAGGTCCTGAGCTACAGGCAGTTAGATTTGGGTATGTCATTTTAGGAGAAAATTGGAGAAAAAAAGTCCGATCCTTAAGAGGTTTTAACTATGTCTGTCCTAGCTCGCTCATTAATCTCTTATTCTAAATTATGGATTGCCTCTTATCCGCTTGTCGTCCCCTTATGCCATAGTTTGTACATCTCAATTGTCAGTAGAAACCCCATTTGTTTAAACAAGACAGCCATATCAGCTATGATTTTTTAAAAGGCAGTAAATGAGGCTGAATGAACTGTTTCGCTGCCAGGCAAGGCTCCGCTGATAGCCAGGTGTAGCAGTGGTAAGGTGTTGCGACTGCTGTTGGGACTCTGCTGTTGGGATAGCTTTATGTAGGCCTTAACAGTTTGTGGGCACCGTTTGAGTGCAATGAATGTATTGTTTAATGTTGTGTTGTGGCTTTGCTGGCATGCAACCCTCAATGTTTTAGTTTTGTTTGCCCCACCAAGATTTACATGCTAAAATTGCCACTGCATACAGAAATGCTTGCTCGCTAACCTAACTTCCATTAATGGTCAACGATGAGATAGCTAGTTAACATTAGCCTACTACATCTAGCTACAGTTGAAGTCAGAAGATTACATACACCTTGGCCAAATACATTTAAAAACTCAGTTTTTCACAATTCCTGACATTTAATCCTAGTAAATAATCCCTGTTTTAGGTCAGTTAGGATCACCACTTTATTTTAAGAATGTGAAATGTCAGAATAATAGTAGAGAGAATGATTTATTTCAGCTTTTATTTATTTCATCACATTCCCAGTGGGTCCCCAAGCTCTAGTTTCATCTTATCTTAATTATTGTTCAGTCATATGTTCAAGTGCTGCAAAGAAAGACCTAGTTAAGCTACATCTTGCTCTTCATTGGAATCAGAGGGCTAATATTAATACTATGCATGCCAGTCTCTCTTGGCTAAGAATTGAGGACAGACTGGCTGCATCACTTCTTGTTTTTATAAAAAAACATTAATTTGTTTGCATAGTCAACTTAAACACAGCATTGACACACACTTACCCCACCAGACATGCCACCAGGGATCTTTTCACACAAAAATTCAAGGGAATGTACAGTATTATACAGAGCCATGAGTGCATGGAACTCCCTTTCATCTCATATAGCACAAGTAAACAAAACACCTCACGGCACAACGCTTCTCCCTCATGTGACCTACTTGTTGTGTGTATGTACTGAAATGTATGTGTAACTGATAGATGCGCACACACGCACACTACATGTTCATGTTTGTAAATGTATGTAAATTGTCAAGTATTTTGTCCGTGATGTCTTTTTCGTTTTGTGTCGGACCACAGTAAGACTTGCTGTCACCATTGGTGTCGACTCATGGGGATCCTAATAAATGAAATAAAAATTTGTAGAGTCCAGTCCTATGCAACCAAGTAGCTCTAAACAGCACTCAGCCTGTGTAGATCAGTGCACAGGAGTTCTCACGCCCGGCAGGGCACAACCATTGATGACATACCAGTGTTACATGGCGTTCCATACGTTGAGCCACTACCAACAGCAGAGATGCTCCCTTTTCCCTATAGAGGATAGCTAAATTGCAAAATAAAGTGTTTGACACAAGAAAATATGTTGTTTAGCAAACAGCCACATTAAGGCTGGAATATCAAACTTTTTGGGCTGCCAGACCAAATTCACATAGAAATATGAGTTATAGATCTGTCATTCTCATTGAAAGCAAATCTAAGAAGTGGTAGATCTGTTCTATGCGCGCTATTTTTGTTTTTGCGTCTTTTACTTTCAGTTTTGAACACGAGCTTCAAACAGATGAAAATACAATATTTTTGCTTACTGAAGAGATATTTTACAACGGTTTAGATGGTACAATGATTCTCTACAAATTGCTTGTTTGTCACAAAATCAAATTTGGCGTACTATTACAATTTTAGCAACCAGGAAATGGTCGAGCAATTTCTGCATATTGCACCTTTAAGATATTTGTTGTAATGGTGTTGATATTGCCCACCTTGACAGCAGAGGGCGCACTTGTTAATTGTAATGGCCTTTACTGTCGCTCCTTTGTTCCGAGTCCACTCCTATCCAATCATATAGCTGTGAACAGCATGACAGCAATCGGCCTGTGTGGACCAGTGGACAGAAGTGCTCAAAGCCAGCAGGCAGGAACGAATTAACAAATCATAGGCCACGGGGGTGCATTTTCCTGTCATGGTTTAGGTACACTTGTAGAATCTATGCCAAGGTGGCCAAACACCGTTTTAAGACATTATGTTGGTGTTTCCTTTATTTTGTCAGTTACCTTTATGTGCTTGTGATAAAATGTAATCCATTTTTTGGGGTTGAAACTATTGATCCTCTGTGACTGCTCTCTGGTGTATTTTGAAGATTGAGAGCGGGCTCCTCTGGTTGGATGAAAAAAAACAGACAGCATCAGATACACTATATATACAAAAGCATGTGGACACCATTTCAAATGAGTAGATATGGCCATTTCAGCCACACCCGTTGCTGACAAGTGTATACAATCGAGCACACAGCCATGCAATTTTCATAGACAAACATTGGCAGTAGAATGGCCTTACTGAAGAGCTCAGGGACTTTCAACATGGCACTGTCATAGGATTCCACCTTTCTAACAAGTCAGTTCGTCAAATTTCTGCCCTGTTAGAGCTGCCCCTGTCAACTGTAAGTGCTGTTATTGTGAAGTCGAAATGTCTAGGAGCAACAACGGCTCAGCCGCGAAGTGGTAGGCCACACAAGCTTATAGAACGGGACCTCAGAGTACTGAAGCACTACCGAGTTCCAAACTGCCTCTGGGAGCAACGTCAGCACAATAACTGTTCGTCGCACACAAGCCTAAGACCACCATGCGCAATGCCAAGCGTCGGCTGGAGGGATTTAAATCTTGCCACCATTGGACTCTGGAGCAGTGGAAACGCGTTTTCTGGAGTGATCTGGCATGCCAATGGATGAATCTGGGTTTGGGGGATGCCAGGAGAATGCTACCAACTGTAAAGTTTGGTGGAGGAGGAATAATGGTCTGGGTAATGCTTAATTTGAGCCAACAGTAGAGGGAGACAGGGAGCTAGGGGGAAGGGGGCAGTGCATCCACCGACGAAGTGCTCGGAGCAAGTGCAATTTGTAGTTCAAGAACAGGCAAATGTATAACCCCTTGGTTTGTTATGCAGAATTCAAAGTTGAGTTGATCAACATACAAAAAGGTAGAGAGCTTCGGGTCTAGAAACGACTGGAGAGATTAAACTAGCAAAGGAGTGGGTGGAATGTACAGTACGTTAACATCCTCTGACTCAGACGTAAAAAACAAAAACAAAGAGACCTCAGAAAAAAGGTTTTTGAACATGCCCGAACCAATGCACATTTGGCGGCAGCAAGGTTTGTAGATAAAGCTAAAGAGGACACCTAGGTTATAGTTAACACACAAAAATAGACACTACAGCCAGAGTCTTCCGAACAGCCTTAGGAGGCTAAATGTCAAAGCCTCAAGCCCGCTCATGGCTTTGAGCAAGAAATTGACTCTCATGAGTTAAATGGACTTGACATGGGCATAGTCATTGTGGGAGGTTTTGAAAATTAAGGTAGGATTTATTTATTTTTTGCAAATTTGTTTTGTACTGTGAAGGCAATCTGAATATGTGCTTCATATTAGGCCTATATATTATCATATGTGTGTTCTGCTGTAGCCTACATTGATTTATTGTATATGAAGTTATATTGCGATAGTGTGATATTTGTTCTACTGCTACATTAATGTCTTGAAAATTCTATGAAATACAGGTCGTGTAAGCCCCATAGCTGAGTATGTGTGCATATGCATATGGAGGGTGTTCTGCAGTGTCATCTAAAAATGTTGCTGTACATTGATGTCTAGAAAATTAAGGTATAAGAAATTCGAACCGCAGCTATACTCAAGTATGTGGGCATACTGCAGTGACGTCTAAAATGCTTTGAATTATGGATGAATCACCATAGATAGGCTACTTGGCTGTTTACTCAGTCTGCTGTACTGCCACGTTGTGTTTGACACTTGTTTCTCAATGTGTTCTGGTACCTCAGAGCCCCCCATATAACTATAGCAGCAAAGCGGGAACCAACTCTATACTAATGCCCATGATATTGGAATGAGATGTTCAACGTGCAGGTGTCCACATACTTTTGGTCATGTAGTGTAGGTTCGGCTACAGAGAGAGAGGGGCACTGTTTCACTCGCTAGGAGGCTTTCTCCGGTGAAATACATCCTCTTGCGAATTGAATACTCGCCACTGGGCTAAACATGGATTATACTTGCAAGCCACTACCAGCAGCATATATGGGTCTCTATAAACTACGGTACCAGTGAGCATTTCTTTTAGTGGACAACTGTTTGGAATGCATTAAGATATGAAGGGGGAACATAAATACATTGAATATAATGCATGAGTTCAATCAAAACCTATGTTTTATTGCTTTCTCATGCTTGAAATCTTCACAGATTTGGCAAATATTGTGACATAAAATACTACCTTTCTTTCCTTAAATGTATGATACTGTTGGTTGTTGTTATATCATATGTTATATCATAAACTAAGCATTTAACAATTGAATTACACTTTGACCTTGACCCTGTAAAATTCCTGGATAATGCTGTCAGACGCTTTTTTTGTATGGAGATCTCGAAAGTGAACTGTGACCTTGTAACATTTCCTATCTCCTTATGTTACGGTGTGAAAACTGTTTTCAAGGGCACACATATCCAAAATAATGTGATTGCAAAATCCAATGCTTCAAACAGAAATAGTAACTTTAATATGATTAATAAAACAAAATACTGTCATTAACAGGGTTCATTAATATTTACGCATAATAGTTGTTGGATGCGCGTTTGATGTCTAGCTATTTAGTTATGTGGGGACATTATCATGCAACATCAGCTGATTCAGGAAAGGATTTTCTCAAAGACAGTCAAGTAATAAAGAGCTTGTGTGATGCTGCATGCGATTTAACAATAGCCAAAGTGCGGGAATTAATGTTTATCTCGAGGATTAACGGAACATTTTGGTGTCTGTTGTTACCGTGGTCAAAAGCCTAATTTGTGGACAACATTAAATCAAGATTTCTTAAGTAAGATTACGGATCCTTTGTTTTCTGAGCGAAAATGGAGCAATCGGGAACGTGAAAACGGCCTGTGTAGTCATTTTTTTGTGTGTTCTGTTTTTGCATATGAAACCCAAAAAAATGCTTGATATTTCAATGTTCAAATAAGGGTGTGGTTAAATGTGGAATACCTGGTCAAGTGCACAGCCAACACTGGTCAAGTGCACAACCAACACACGTCCTTTCGAAGTAGGTCATCCTTCCATTCTATTAATCTATTATCTATTAATTAATTGATGAATACCTGCCCATACCGTGCCACAGTGCTAAGATACGATTTCAAAATGTCTGTACAAGATTTAGTGTGTATTGACTGATTAATGAACTGCTGTTACTGTAAATGGTTAGCTGACTGATATATCCTAACTACCTAGCTAACCATTGGTAATCTTGTTAAATTATGCTATACCGCCAAAACAACAGTATCTATTGCAAGATAAGAGATATGCCCTAGCTGTTGTTATTCAGTGGTTGCATATCTAACTAGCTGGAATGAAGCAAGGGTGTGAATAGTAGATATGTAAATATATACTTTCACTGTTTACAGCAGACCAGGCGTATAGGGTGCCATGGCTGTGTCCAGTTTACACATATGTAAATCTGTGAGTATAGCAATGGAATTCAAATGAATTAAATCCAACCAATGCGTCACGTGTCGTGCTGTAGGTCCACCCAATACCCGAAAGGGTTTTGGGGTCCTGTCCAGAAACAACCCTTAGCCCATACCCCTAGACACTTGTGGAGATTTGAGAGAGTTGGACAGGTGTAGGCAATACTGCCAAAATTCCACCAAGACAATCAGAGGGTAAGGTGGAGCTCTCACCATGTCACCACCCATCAATCACTCTCAGATCTCCAGAAGTGTCTAGACTCTGGGCAGTAGGAGCTAGGGGTTGTTTCTGGACAGGCCATGGGTATTAGGGTAGCTCAGTCAGTCAGTCAGGCACTGTCAAAACATTTTAATACACTGACTTCCTCTTTAAACACTTTGTCCTTGGGAGAATCTCAATTGCATTTTTAAAAATTCATTGCATCCTCTCTCCTCATCTACTTCTCAAAACCCATTGGATGAGAAGGTCAGAGGTCCCGCCCCACTCACCTTATTCAATGGGTTTTGAGAAGGAGGCGAGGAGAGAGGACGTGAGGAATGAAGGATTGCAATTGTGATTCTCCCCTTGTTTCCTCACCCCCCTCTCAAAGCACATTGGGGGAGAAGAGGGAAGGTTTCACCCCTTCGGGCTCCACTGCACTTTCAAGGAGAGGCAAGGATTGGAGGAAACAAGGACAGTGTAAGCAAGAATGTGACATATAGTTTTCACACATATACACACACAAACATACCTGGCTACTAGGCATGACAAAGAAACATACAGTGTCCATGTTTCATTTGACATTTTGAATGACGTGTAGATGTTTTGTTGTTGCTCAGAGTTATTGTCTCTTGTGCCTATCTAGACTCATATTCCTGTAACTTAACATGTGAAGCTGCAGGAAAACCATAGCAAACCATTTTTAAAATGTGACCCTGATGTCACACATTGGGCCCTTTATTTATAGAAAGACCCATGTAATAAGCCTTGATAGATTTGGATATCTCCGTGCACTTCCTTCAATATGCAATGTGACACAAGACAACATATTGTTTATCAGACTAAAAATGCCTCTGAGACTATTTGTAAACGTGCATTTACAATGCTCCATCTGGATTTGATAGTTGAAGTGAATTCATTTATATTAACATTGGATGAAGGCTAGACATGCCGCCAGCATGATGAGGGAATCAATATGTCGCCAGAAACGAGTGATACTTAAGTGGCAAATGTCGACTGGGCAAGGAGATGAGAGCTATCCCCAGCAAATTGAAATACAACAGACAATGATGATCGGTCCGAGTATCCGGGGTCCACCCCTTGCATCGATTTGCGCAAATAATTCTACATTTACCGGCTCAGCAACAATGAATTCTAAAATAAGCCATCGAAATGAGCAACAATTCCCACACAGAAATGCGATGTGCCATGCTCATAGGCTGAAATTAACAGGGGAATGACATTCCGCACCCTTGCTAATAGGAACAGAGGAAGAGACGTGATGCTAAGCTGATGGTGTAACATTATGACACTACCCTATAAATACCTGCTATGCTGATAAGGTATCATTATAACCACTACCGTATAAATACCTGCTATGCTGATGAGTGAGACAGGAAGCGATGTGAATTATGAGTTTACTAGATGAATGAAAAGATCCATTCAGACCAGCCTTACTGATTGAACTTTCGTAACTAGATTACACTATAAGTGGGTCTAGTTTTAGCCCGCGGCTGATTTGATTTGGGCCCCCAAGTTTTCGGAGCAAAGAAAACCATGTTTTAATTTATTTGTATTTTTATTGATGTAAATAAAAGCCTGTAAAAACACCAACAAATCAGCTCCAAGTGATTTAAATTGTGGAAATTTGTTCCAAAGTATTCCCATGCATATTAAAGAGATATACACTGCAGTGTACATACAGTGCCTTGCAAAAGTATTCATCCCCTTGGCGTTTTTCCTAATTTGTTGCATTACAACCTGTAACATAAATGGATTTTTACTTGGATTTCATGTAACGGAAATACACAAATAGTCCAAATTGGTGAAGTGAAATGAAAAAAATGAATTAACTGAAAAGTGGTGCGTGCATATCTATTCACCCCCTTTGCTATGAAGCCCCTAAATAAGATCTGGTTCAACCAATTACCTTCAGAAGTCACATAATTAGTTAAATAAAGTCCACCTGTGTGCAATCTAAGTGTCACATGATCTGTCACATGATCTCAGTATATATACACACCTGTTCTGAAAGTCCCCAGAGTCTGCAACACCACTAAGCAAGGGGTACCACCAAGCAAGTGGCACCAGGAAGACCAAGGAGGTCTCCAAACAGGTCAGAGACAAAGTTGTGGAGAAGTACAGATCAGGGTTGGGTTAAAAAAAAATATCAGAAACTTTGAACATCCCACAGAGCACCATTAAATCTTTTATTAAAAAATTGAAAGAATATGGCACCACAATAAACCTGCCAAGAGATGGCCGCCCACCAAAACTTACGGACCAGGCAAAGAGGGCATTAATCAGAGAGGCAACAAAGAGACCAAAGATAACCCTGAAGGAGCTGCAAAGCTCCACAGCGGAGATTGGAGTATCTGTCCATAGAACCACTTTAATCCGTACACTCCACAGAGGTGGGCTTTATGGAAGAGTGGCCAGAAAAAAGCCATTGCATAAAGAAAAAAATAAGCAAACACGTTTGGTGTTCGCCAAAAGGCATGTGGGAGACTCCCCAAACATATGGAAGAAGGTACTCTGGTCAGATGAGACTAAAATTGAGCTTTTTGGCCATCAAGGAAAATGCTATGTCTGGCGCAAACCCAACACCTCTCATCACCCCGAGAATAACATCCCCACGGCGAAGCATGGTGGTGGCAGTATCATGCTGTGGGGATGTTTTTCATCGGCAGGGACTGGGAAACTGGTCAGAATTGAAGGAATGATGGATGGTGCTAAATACAGGGAAATACTTGAGGGAAACCTGTTTCAGTCTTCCAGAGATTTGAGACTGGGACAGAGGTTCACCTTCCAGCAGGACGATGACCCTAAGCATACTGCTAAAGCAACACTCGAGTGGTTTAAGGGGAAACATTTAAATGTCTTGGAATGGCCTAGTCAAAGCCTAGACCTCAATCCAATTGAGAATCTGTGGTATGACTTAAAGATTGCTGTACACCAGTGGAACCAATCCAACTTAAAGGAGCTGGAGCAGTTTTGCCTTGAAGAATGAGCAAAAATCCCAGTGGCTAGATGTGCCAAGATTATAGAGCCATACCCCAAGAGACCTGTAGTTGTAATTGCTGCAAAAGGTGGCTTGGAGTGAAGTGACTTTGACTCTGGGGAAGTGAATAGTTATGCACGCTCAAGTTTTCAGTTTTTTTGTCTTATTTCTGGTTTGTTTCACAAGAAAAAATATTTTGCATCTTCACAGTGGTAGGCATGTTGTGTAAATCAAATGATACCAACCCCCCAAAAAATCTATTTTAATTCCAGGTTGTAAGGCAACAAAATAGGAAAATGCCAAGGGGGGTGAATACTTTCGCAAGCCACTGTATGTGATTGTATACAAATGTAAGCAAGGTTTGAAATGATCATGTTTTAGTGAAATATTTGTGTTTGGGCTTCTTGCGTTCATTTTTAGTCTACAAATGATTTATAATTATGTTCCAGTCCCCTGACCATGCGCTCAAGAAAATAAAAAAAATCTAGTTGATGATCCCTGCAGTACATAGTAACCTATATGAATGTGAGAAGAACTAGCCTACTGAGATGTCAACCTTCAGCCTTTGCTGTTTCCGCCCCCCCCATCTCAGGGGTCATATTTCAGGGTCTGTTTTCAGCCCAATCATGGCCTTCTCCGTCCAGTTCCCCTGCAGTGGACACACCTTCCTGGAATATGCTTTTGTCTACTGGCTGGGACCAGTCATAGGTGCTATTTTGCCTACCGGTTGTAGAAAAATGGTAGCCTGGTCAAGCAGACTGGCGTCTGCACTCACTCTTCATTTTACCTCACTTCGTCATACTTTAAATTACGTGAAGTGAAAGAGAATGTGAGCTATCGCGAGTAGTGTGTGTAACTCTGGTCCTAAAGATGACTAAACAGTGTTTAAACTGTTCACTTTTGTGAGGTCAGAGTCCTTTTGGTGCCTTTTGGCAAAATCCAAGCGGGCTGTCTTGCCTTTTACTGAGGAGTGGCTTCCGTCTGGCCACTCTACCATTAAGACCTGATGGGTGGAGTGCTGCAGAGATGGTTGTCCTTCTGGAAGGTTCTCCCATCTCCACACAGAAACTCGGGAACTCTGTTAGAGTTACCATCGGGTTCTTGGTGACCTCCCTGACCAATGCCCTTCTCCCCCGATTGCTCAGTTTGGCCGGCCGGTTGGCTCTAGGGAGAGTCTTGGTGGTTCCAAACTTTTTCCATTTAAGAATGATGGAGGCCATTGTGTTCTTGGGGACCTTCAATGTTGCAGACATTTTTTTGGTACCATTCCCCAGATCTGTGCCTCGACACAATCCTGTCTCGGAGAACTACGGACAATTCCTCTGACATCATGGCTTGGTTTTTTTCTCTGATATGCACTGTCAACTGTGGGATGTTATATAGAAAGGTGTGTACATTTCCAATTCATGTCCAATCAATTGAATTTACCACAGGTGGACTGCAATCAAGTTGTAAAAACATCTCAAGGATGATGAATGGAAACAGGATGCGCCTGAGATCAATTTCAAGTCCCATAGCAGAGGATTTGAATACTTGTGTAAATAAGGTATTTCAGTTTTTTTCTTCTTTTTTTCACTTTGTCATTATGGGGTATTGTGTGTAGATTGATTAGGATTTTTTTGATTAAATCAATTTCAGAATAAGGCTGTAAAGTAACAAAATGTGGAAAAAGTCAAGGGGTCAGAATACTTTCCGAATGCATTGTATATGGTCTGATATACCGCGGCTTTCAGCTAAATCAGCATTCAGGGCTCGAACCAGGTTAATAATTGTAAATAAATCCCATTTGCGCATGTGTGTAACTATAGATAAATCCATCAGGAGAGTTTAGTGATGAAAGTTGAACAGAGGATCTCGAAATGTCTGAGCAAGAAACACTTGGACTAAGTAAAAAAAGGAATGTTAAGCAATTTTCTGGCAATTATGTTGTTGTTATTTGTGCCTCTTCAACCTCAGGAGGCTGAAGTAATTTGGTTTGTCACCTAAAATCCTCACAAATTTTTACAGATGCACAATTGAGAGCATCCTGTAGGGCTGTATCACCGCCTGGTACGGCAACTGCATTGCCCACAACCGCAGGGCTCTCCAGAGGGTGGTGTGGTCTGCCCAACGCATCACCGGGGGCAAACTACCTGCCCTCCAGGACACGTACAGCACCCGATGTCACAGGAAGGCCAAAAAGATCAAGTACAACAACCACCCAAGCCACTGCCTGTTCACCCCGCTATCATCCAGAAGGCGAGGTCAGTACAGGTGCATAAAAGCTGGGACAGAGAGACTGAAAAACAGCTCCTATCTCAAGGCCATCAGACTGTTAAATAGCCATCACTAGCATAGAGAGGCTGCTGCCTATATACACAGACTTGAAATCATTGGCCATTTTAATAAATGGAACACTAATCACTTTAGTAATGTCACTTTAATGTTTACATATCTTGCACTCATCTCATATGTATATACTGTATTCTATACTATTCTACTGTATCTTAGTCTATGTCGCTCTGACATTGCTCGTCCATATGTTGATATATTCTTAATTTTTCCATTCCTTTACTTAGATTTTCATGTATTGGGTATATGTTGTGAAATGGTTAGATATTACTTGTTAGATATTGCTGTACTGTCGGAACTAGAAGCACAAACATTTCGCTACACCCGCAATAACATCTGCTAAACACGTGTATGTGACCAATAAAATTTGATTTGATGTTAAGACTACCAACCGTTATAAACGGACGGTTTGCGAGATTGACTTGTCATTTCAATAGGCATAGTCTACATCCTAAAATCTGGGCAGTAGCACAGACAAGGTGTAGTAGGCAAAAGGTAAACTCAATGATTTAGCAGCTTGCTTAGCTCAAATTAACAGACATTTATTCAACATGAATAGCGAGGTGATTTCGAGGTAAGAAGTGCTTGTGTTGCCCAATAGCCTGCTGGAATAGGCTACTGAGGATGGGGTTGTAATTTCAATCACGGAATTAAATATTAATAATATGTAGATATGCTTGTCAACAACAGCCAGTGTTTATTTTGTAGATTTTTTTTAACCTGTATCCTAATCTGACTACTGTTACCATCAATTTAATGCGTTCTAACAATTGATTGGCAATTGCGATAGAGCTTTGTTAATTTACAATTTAATTAACTAAACATGACCATTAATATTATTTACATAAAAACTACAAGAAACTGAATTTATAGGCTATTTATTACATTGGTTTGCCAGCTCCAGGTAGGCTGATTTGTAATGACTCCAGTGATATCATCATTTCAACATGTTTATTGTATAAAATTGGTAGCCTACAATGGCATATACATTAATAGGCTACTTGATGGCCAACAAAGGCAAGTGTATCATTCTCCACATTTGTCAGTTTCATTGAGGACTTTACCTCATAAAAAATACCAGCGCGGGAGATCCATAACTTCCATATCAAATTTCCACACGGGCAGCCCCCGAGAGCCAAGAACTGAGCATGCATAAAGTTATTTGCTTGACACCATTTTCTTTAAGCAAAGTCAACATTAGAATGCAGTTTAAACCACCACTGAGCGAATTTATGTAATGTGCTCTAGTGCGCCCAAAGTCATTTCCCAGTGCTTTGTCTCCATTAATTATTGATCATATTTTCTAGCATATTAATGTTTTACGGAAAAGAGTTGGAAATAGTTGTCTCCATAATGACAATCTAAGTAGCCTACCTACAACTGGTCTAAAGTTGTCGCCATGTGTGCGCGCTTCTCCCTCTCGCTAACGTGACTCAGTCAATAGCTGTATTGCTCTCTTAAATAAAATAAATATATGTGTGTTAACTAGGCAAGTCAGTTAAGAACAAATTCTTATTTACAATGACGGCCTACCAAAAGGCCTCCTGCGAGGAAGGGGGCTGGGATTAAAAATAAATAAATAAAAATATAGGACAAAACACACATCACGACAAGAGAGACAACACACAACATAAAGAGAGACAACAACATAGCAAGTCAGCAGCACATGACAACACAGCATGGTAGCAAATCAACATGGCAGCAGCACAACATGGTAGCAGCACAAAACATGGTACAAACATTATTGGGCACAGAGAACAGCACAAAGGGCAAGAAGGTAGTGTCATGACGTTGCCTGTTTAGGTACATAAAGCCCATCCCCCTCTCCCTGCCACTCCCTGCCTCCCCCTTTCCTCCTTCAACCCATGCTGTGGTCACAGAGAGACGTCGTAAATTCCTGAGAATCTCCTCCGGGCCAAACAGTATTAGAGAGAGGGTAAACTTTCAGGACAAAGGAAATTTCTTCCACCTCACAGAGCTTGAGGTATGAACAGATTTCATGTTCCGGAAAAAGTATAAAAGATCGGTGAAGATTCCAGCTATTAACATGTCCGTTTGTCACCACGTGGGAAACTCATGGGAGACTGTGTGGCTACATTACCATACCGCTGTTTATATAATAACCTCAGATATGAGGTTTACATCTGATTGTTGTATAAAATGAATGAGTGAGTATGATACTGTTTGTATAATTGTGTAATATGATTTTGGACTGTTTAATGAAGAAAAATACAAATCCCTTTTGATTTGAACTAAATCCGAGGACCCGCCCCTGAGCCAGTTGGGTCAGACATCCTGGGACAGCCCCTCTCTGCAATCCGAATAAAAACCCAACTCTGAGAAATTATCAGCAGACCATGTTTTTTCTCCATAGGAGGAGAACGAAGGTTGAGTACCATTGCTGAATCTTTTAACCACACCACGTGGTTAAACTCAAAGACTATACCGACAGACAGAATGAGAACAAGTCTTTGATATTGACTACTAGTCTGCAGCTAGGAATTCGGTATCATTGAACGCGAAGAACGACAACCGCCGAAACATCCATTCTATAACAAATGTCACTCTGAACTATCCACAATAACCAAGACAGAGACGGACGAATCTCTCCAACAGAAACTAACTTTTCTCCAGCGATCAAGACGACACACTGAGCGTAAATATATATATATTGATTGCAATTGTTCCCGAATGAGTGAGTGTTCATGTGTAAACGATTAGCATGTCAATTGTTATAATTATGAACTCTGTAGTGACTTCTTGGTCGACCCCCAATTTTCCCTTTGTCTAACCAGCCGCCATGCCGGTTCAGCCCACTAGGGCATATCTCTCCTATCATTTCATGTAACCATTTTAAGTTTGTTTATTTGTTTATGCATTTCTGTGAATTACTTAGTTAGTAATAAATAAATGATTTAACCTGTTTGGGCTGCAGGGGCAGTATTGAGTAGCCTGGATAAAAGGTGCCCATTTCAAACGGCCTCGTACTCAATTCTTGCTCGTACAATATGCATATTATTATTACTATTGGATAGAAAACACTCTCTAGTTTCTAAAACCGTTTGAATTATATCTGTGAGTAAAACAGAACTCATTTTGCAACAAACTTCCTGACAGGAAGTGGAAAATCTGAAATCGATGCTCTGTTCTAGGGCCTGCCTATAAATGTGCTTGATATGTATTAGTATACATGCACTTCATACGCCTTCCACTAGATGTCAACAGGCAGTGAGAGAAGAAATGGAGTGTATAACATGATCTGAGGTCGAATAAAAGCTCTTGGCATGACGTGACACCAATTTCCTGTTTTCTGGAACGCGCGAGAAGGGACCTGGTATTGCCTTCTGAAAAGCTGTCGTTATAGACGACTAATATCTCCGGCTTTGATTTTATTTGATAAATGTGACAATATCATCGTAAAGTATGTTTTTTCAATATAGTTTTATTAGATTATTGAAATTTTTTCGGGACGTTAGGCGTGTTGCGTTGTCTGCGTTTGTTCACGAAGGAGAGCTTCGCGCCACTTTGCTAGCTTTCCGTGCTAATTGACTGGAGAAGAGGACATTCTAAAACCAAACAACGATTGTTCCCGACAAAGGACCCCTTGTACAACATTCTGATGGAAGATCATCAAAAGTAGGACCCATTTTATGATGCTATTTCATATATCTGTCGAACATGTGTACTATTAGTTTGCGCCCAGATTTTGGGCACTCTCTCGCTATAACGTAAGCTGGATGTCGTAATGAAGTTATTTTTAGAATTCTAACACGGCGATTGCATTAAGAACTAGTGTATCTATCATTTCCTATACAACATGTATTTTTTAGTAACGTTTATGTATAGTTATTTGGTCAGAATAGGTGAGTGTCATAAAAATATCCGGACATTCTGGGAAAAAGATGCTACGTTAGCACAATGTATAACCACTGATTTCAGCTCTAAATATGCACATTTTCGAACAAAACATAAGTGTATGTATAACCTGATGTTATAGGACTGTCATCTGATGAAGCTTATCAAGGTTAGTCAAAAATTATATATCTTTTGCTGGTTTGTTACGATCGCTAACTTTTGCTGCTGGTAAATGGCTTGTGTTTCTGGCTATTGTGGTAAGCTAATATAATGCTATATTGTGTTTTCGCTGTAAAACACTTAAGAAATCGGAAATATTGGCTGGATTCACAAGATGCTTGTCTTTCATTTGCTGTACCCCATGTATTTTTCAGAAATGTTTTATGATGAGTATTTAGGTATTTCACGTTGGTGTCTGTAATTACTCTGGCTGCTTCGGTGCTATTTGTGACGGTAGCTGTGATGGTAGCTGCAATGTAAAACTGATTTATACCTCAAATATGCACATTTTTCGAAACAAAACATAGATTTATTGTATAACATGTTATAAGACTGTCATCTGATGAAGTTGTTTCTTGGTTAGTTTGGTTGGTTCTTGTTTAGTTAGGTTGGTTTTGTGCATGCTACCTGTGCTGTGAAAAATGTCTGTCCTTTTTTGTATTTGGTGGTGAGCTAACATAAATATACGTGGTGTTTTCGCTGTAAAACATTTTAAAAATCGGACATGTTGGCTGGATTCACAAGATGTTTATCTTTCATTTGCTGTATTGGACTTGTTAATGTGTGAAAGTTAAATATTTCTAAAAAATATCTTTTGAATTTCGCGCCCTGCACTTGAAGTGGCTGTTGTCATATTGTGCCCGGCTTTGGGCTTGCAGCCCAAAGAAGTTAAGACAATTGATGTATGGATGACTCATAGTGAAGACTGGGCTCGTGCAGATAACCAACAATTTACGACGTTTGGAATGAGACTAACGTGAGGTAAAGTAAATAAATCATTAATCAGAAGACTATTGATCAGATATGAAAATATCTGAAAGGTTATATTGGGAAATTATAACTTTGTAATCTGACTACTTTCCCTGGTGCACCCAAATTCATAGTTAATTAGTTACGTTATTATTTAGTTGATCGCGTAATAACTAATTACAGAGAATCTTTGATAAAAACTATAAGTCTTCAATTTAATGACAGTAAAGACACGACAGTAGAGACAACAATACATCATGCAAAGCAGCCACAACTGTCAGTAACTGTCCATTGATTGAGTCTTTGAATGAAGAGATTGAGATAAAACTGTCCAGTTTGAGTGTTTGTTGCAGCTCGTTCCAGTCGCTAGCTGCAGCGAACTGAAAAGATGAGCGACCCAGGGATGTGTGCACTTTGGGGACCTGTTACGGATACAAGTGTTCTGTGTGTATCCTGTGTATTTCTTTTCTCTCCTGCTCCCCTACTCACAGGTGACAATAATCATTCCCCAATCAGTCATCAATCAGTCGCTAATCGGAAGACACCTGCTCCTTTTCCCTTACCCAATCACAGTCCCTTTCCCTTGGTTTAAAACCCCTGTCAGTTGTTGTCTCCCCAGCTCAATCTCTTTGTAACATGCCTTCTGTCTGTAGATCGCTTGTGTGTTTTGCAGCTACATGTCACTTTGTCCCCACCTGTGAGTATTGTTTTGGTTATGGTGTTTGAGTGTTTGTTTGATGGTGGGAAAAGGGGGTAACCAGACAAGTCGCCCTTGGGCTACACTACCCGTAGTTAAACATTGTTAAAAACACTAGTTAGAACTGGGCGGACCACCCCCTGTATTTTTGGTTAGTTAGTTAGCTGTTTGTGAAGTAGACTAGTCTAGCTTAGGGGTGTTTTTGAATTATTATTCTTTCATTCCTTGGGTCCCGCTCAGCCCCTTTTCCTGCTTCCCCCCCCCCTTTACCGTGTGTTTATAAATAAACATTTAGTGTTTGACGGTAATTAAGTTGTCTGTGTTATTTGTTCTCACTGTTACGTTTTCACTACTATAATTTGCATGAGTTGTGTTACGGGTCCCATTACCATCCCCCCTAGACTGTCGGGCCAAAGGGATTCGTAACATAACAGGACCTTTAACAGAATGTGACTGGCAGAATGGTGTTGTATGTGGAGGATGAGGGCTGCAGTAGATATCTCATATAGGGGGGAGTGAGGCCTAAGAGGGTTTTATAAATAAGCATCAACCAGTGGGTCTTGTGACGGGTATACAGAGATGACCAGTTTACAGAGGAGTATAGAGTGCAGTGATGTGTCCTATAAGGAGCATTGGTGGCAAATCTGATTGACGAATGGTAAAGAACATCTAGCCGCTCGAGAGCACCCTTACCTGCCGATCTATAAATTACATCTCCGTAATCTAGCATGGGTAAGATGGTCATCTGAATCAGGGTTAGTTTGGCAGCTGGGGTGAAAGAGGAGCGATTACGATAGAGGAAACCAAGTCCAGATTTAACTTTAGTCTGAAGCTTTGATATATGCTGAGAGACGGACAGTGTACTGTCTAGCCATACTCCCAAGTACTTGTATGAGGTGGCTACTTCAAGCGCTAAACACTCAAAGGTAGTAATCTCACCTGTGGGGAGAGGTGCAATTCTTCTTACCAAACCATATAACCTTTCTTTTGGAGGTGTTCAGAACAAGGTTAAGGGCAGAGAAAGCTTGTTGGACACTAAGAAAGCTTTGTTGTAGAGCGTTTAACACAAAATCCGGTGTCATGACTTTCCCTCCTGGGTGAGGATCATAGAGAGCCCCCCCCTCTCCAAGAGAGGAAGGAGGGGAAGTGGACCTGTCTTATGACTTTAACGACCGGTCGTAAACTCTCTCTCTGGACCTGCAGTACTGAACAAAGGAATCTGATGTGTGTAGAGAGAGAATCTGCTGCCAGAACTCCATCATCCAACTAAAGAATGTGGGAAATGGTTGGTGGGGATCCAAACAATAAATCCTGTCAAAAGTTGTGATATCATAAAGGATGGTATAACTAAATAACTAACTCTACAAATCAGATTTACATCTAAATGTTAAACATATATGATTAAATACAAAACTATTTGTAAAAAGAAAGCAAGGGTATTTTAGCCTTCTAAATGAGATAATTGTTGTATAAAGTTTTACCCTGTCAGTAACCACGCGCACTTGAGCACAGACGTTATGCCAACAGGATGGAATGCCCCTTTTTCCAGAGTGCATAAATGGATTGCTAACAAAACTTACATTAGACCAGAAAGTGTGGAGCGGGGCTACATGTTGAAATGGTTTAAAACTACCACAGCAGTATACGTGCAGCCCGAGCTGAATATGTTGAAATGGTTGCAATTTAAATAGAGACCAGCGTGACCGATAGCGTGAGCTGAATGTTTACGAAATGGTTAGAAACTCTCAACAGGATTGAAGAAGATAAAGACTACATCGGAACATTCAGTCTGCAGTTGTTTAAGTACTTTAGTCTAGTAAACTCAACCGAGGACCACCGTGTGTGTACCTTTGAAGGACCCAGTCTAACGAACACTCAGAGACAAAGAAGCCTACTACAACTGAGGACAGTGACCTCTGGTGGACAACCAGAGACTTACACAACCAGAGACTTACATCGAACTACTCGCCATAGATGGACGAGTGGTTTCAAAAGAGAGATGACAAAGGCATACAAGTGTAAATATATGTGTTGCATTTCTTTTCAAATTAGCGGTCGTTCACGTACAAAGTACTCATTTTTCATGAGCATAGCTTCCACATGTATGTACCAGCCCACTCTTTGTCTCTCCCGCTCTCTTTATCTTACCCCTCCCCTTCCATTGTGTAACAAGCCATCATATCGGGTTAGTCCACTAGGGACTTTTCATTGCATTATGTTAGTAATCAATTCAACGTATACCGCGTGTGTTTGTTTATGTATTTCTGTGTGGTTATTTAGTTAGTAAATAAATAAATAAGCCAATTTGTATATCGCTGAATCATCATTTAGACTAGGGTTCATGCAGATATCCAAGAATTTTGCAACGTTCAGAATGAGAATGATATAAGGTAATAATGATTAATGGATGACTGGTACGATAACAATATATTCTGATATGTGACGACCCTCCCACTGTGTCTGCCGAATTCTCTCTCTTTGCTCTTGTTTTCCTTAATAGGATGTCGGTGAGCGGAGCCGGGAGGGTCGTCATCAAAATGGGACACACCTGGGCTCAGGTGTGTCCCAGGATAAATGCACCTCTTCCACATTCATTGAGGAGACTCTCTCCACTGATAGATTTTGGTTGTGGCATTTTTGTGGCTGTTTTTGTTTGTTTGCATTGGCACCTTTCAACACCCCTCATTATCACATTTATGCACGCAACCACTCACTTACACTAATGATTACTGACTTCACACACCATTGTTAATTGTGTTTAGTTTACTTTAGTTAATAAATATATTTTGTTATTCCTTATCTCCATGTCGTCTCCCTTTTTGTTTGAATATATCTGTCATGAACCGGCTTCGAGCCGGTTCGTGACAAATATATTCCTGAGTAAATTCGGGAAACGGTAAATCATTAACTTTTCCGTGGTGCCCCAAGTTACTAATGAGTTAATTGTTACATGATTAATTGAATCACTTAATAATTAAACATAGTTAATTGATTTGATAAAATAGCCGTCATCACATTAATGACAGTCACGTCATGACACCGGGGAGGGGCCAGCTGAGTATAAGACTGTATCATCTGCATATAAATGCATGAGAGAGCTTCCTACTACATTAACTATGTTGTTGATGTAAATTGAGAAGAGCATGGGGCCTAGGATTGATCCTTGTGATACTCCCTTGGTGACAGGCAGTGGCTGAGACAGCAGATGTTCTGACTTAATACAGTGCACTCTTTGAGAGAGGTAGTTAGCAAACCAGGCCAAAGACCCCTCAGACACCAATACTCCTTAGCCGGCCCACAAGAATGGAATGGTCTACCGTATCAAAAGCTTTGGCCAAGTCCATAAAAATAGCAGAACAACATTGCTTAGAATCAAGGGCAATGGTGACATTGAGGACCTTTAAGGTTGCAGTGACACATCCATAACCTGAGCGTAAACCAGATTGCATACCAGAGAGAATACTATAGACTTAAAGAAAGCCAGTCAGTTGATTATTGACAAGTTTTTTCAACACTTTTGATAAACAGGGCAAAATAGAAATAGGCCTATAGTTCAAAATGGCGCCGGAAGAAATGGCAGCAGTTTTATGGGCGCACAACCAATTGTGCTATTATGTGGTTTATTTCGCGTTATTTGTAACTTATTTTGTACATAATGTTTCTGCAACCGTATCTTACGGCAAAAAAAGAGCTTCTGGTTATCAGGACAGCGATCAATCACCTCAGATTAGACAAAGATTTTTTCTTCAACAAACAAGACGCACAAGACATTCTCCAAACACCCGGCAGGGCTGACTTCCACGTTTTTTGCAAGAGGAAGTGACGCAGGTACAGAGGACAAAGAGCCGGATGCCTGGTCAGGACCTGAAAAAGGTGAGTGGGAAAGCTGCCGTTACCGTCAATACTACTCGCCAACGTGCAATCATTGGACAATAAACTAGACGAGGTACGATCACGAATATCCTACCAGCGGGACATCAAAAACTGTAATATCCTATGTTTCACGGAATCGTGGCTGAATGACTACATGGATATTCAGCTAGCGGGATACACGCTGCACCGGCAAGATAGAACAGCACACTCTGGTAAGACGAGGGGGGGCGGTCTGTGCATATTTGTAAACAACAGCTGGTGCACGAAATCTAAGGAAGTCTCTAGATTTTGCTCACCTGAAGTAGAGTATATTGTGATAAATTGCAGGCCACACTACTTGCCTAGAGAGTTTCAGCTACACTTTTTGTGGCTGTTTATTTACCACCACAGACAGATGCTGGCACTACGACTGCACTTAGTCAGCTGTATAAGGAAATAAGCAAACAGGAAACCACTCACCCAGAGGCGGCGCTCCTAGTGGCCAGAGACTTTAATGCAGGGAAACTTAAATCAGCTATACCAAATTTCCATCAACATGTTAAATGTGCAACCAGAGGGATTTATTTTTTAGATCACCTGTACTCCACACACAGAGACGCGTACAAAGCTCTCCCTCGCCCTCAATTTGGTCAATCCGACTCTATCCTCCTGATTCCTGCTTACAAGCAAAAATTAAAGCAGGAAGCACCAGTGACTCGGTCTATAAAAAAGTGTCAGATGAAGCAGATGCTAAACTACAGGACTGTTTTGCTATCACAGACTGGACCATGTTCCGGGATTCTTCCGATGGCATTGAGGAGTACACCACATCAGTCACTGGCTTTATCAATAAGTGCATCGAGGACGTCGTCCCCACAGTGACTGTACGTACATACCCCAACCAGAAGCCATGGATTACAGGCAACATTCGCACTGAGCTAAAGGGTAGAGCTGCCGCTTTCAAGGTGTGGGACTCTAACCCGGAAGCTTACAAGAAATCCTGCTATGCCCTGCGACGAACCATCAAACAGGCAAAGCGTCAATGCAGGGCTAAGATTGAATCATACTACAACGGCTCTGACGCTCGTCTTGTGTGGCAGGGCTTGCAAACTATTACAGACTACAAAGGGTAGCACAGCCGCGAGCTGCCCAGTGACACGAGCCTACCATACGAGCTAAATCACTTCTATCCTCGCTTCGAGGCAAGCAACACTGAGGCATGCATGAGAGCATCAACTGTTCCACTGTGTGACTGTGTGACTGTGTGATCACGCTCTCCGTAGCCGACGTGAGTAAGGCTGCGGGGCCAGACGGATTACCAGGACGTGTGCTCTGGGCATGTGCTGACCAACTGGCAGGTGTCTTCACTGACATTTTCAACATGTCCCTGATTAAGTCTGTAATACCAACATGCTTCAAGCAGACCACCATAGTCCCTGTGCCCAAGAACACAAAGGCAACCTGCCTAAATGACTACAGACCCGTAGCACTCACGTCCGTAGCCATGAAGTGCTTTGAAAGGTTGGCAATGGCTCACATCAACACCATTATCCCAGAAACCCTAGACCCACTCCAATTTGCATACCGCCCAAACAGATCCACAGATGATGCAATCTCTATTGCACTCCACACTGCCCTTTCCCACCTGGACAAAAGGAACACTTACGTGAGAATGCTATTCATTGACTACAGCTCAGGGTTCAACACCATAGTACCCTCAAAGCTCATCACTAAGCTAAGGATCCTGGGACTAAACACCTCCCTCTGCAACTGGATCCTGGACTTCCTGACGTGCCGCCCCCAGGTGGTGAGGGTAGGTAGCAACACATCTGCCACGCTGATCCTCAACACTGGAGCTCCCCAGGGGTGCGTGCTCAGTCCCCTCCTGTACTTCCTGTTCACCCACGACTGCATGGCCAGGCACGACTCCAACACCATCATTAAGTTTGCTGATGACACAACAGTGGTAGGCCTGATCAACGACAACGACGAGACAGCCTATAGGGAGGAGGTCAGAGACCTGGCCGGGTGGTGCCAGAATAACAACCTATCCCTCAACGTAACCAAGACAAAGGAGATTATTGTGGACTACAGGAAAAGGAGGACCGAGCACGCCCCCATTCTCATCGAGGGGGCTGTAGTGGAGCAGGTTGAGAGCTTCAAGTTCCTTGGTGTCCACATCAACAACAAACTAGAATGGTCCAAACACACCAAGACAGTCGTGAAGAGGGCAAGACAAAGCCTATTCCCCCTCAGGAAACTAAAAAGATTTGGCATGGGTCCTGAGATCCTCAAAAGGTTCTACAACTGCAACATCGAGAGCATCCTGACTGGTTGCATCACCGCCTGGTACGGCAACTGCTCGGCCTCTGACCGCAAGGCACTACAGAGGGTAGTGCGTACGGCCCAGTACATCACTGGGGCTAAGTTGCCTGCCATCCAGGACCTCTACACCAGGCGGTGTCAGAGGAAGGCCCTAAAAATTGTCAAAGACCCCAGCCACCCCAGTCATAGGCTGTTCTCTCTACTACCGCATGGCAAGCGGTACCGGAGTGCCAAGTCTAGGACAAAAAGGCTTCTCAACAGTTTTTACTCTAAAGCCATAAGACTCCTGAACAGGTAATCAAATGGCTACCCGGACTTTTTTCTTGATTTTTTTTTTTTATAAGTTATTTTACCAGGTAAGTTGACTGAGAACACATTCTCATTTACAGCAATGACCTGGGGAATAGTTACAGGGGAGAGATGAGCCAATTGTAACCTGGGGATTATTAGGTGACCGTGATGGTTTGAGGGCCAGATTGGGAATTTAGCCAGGACACCGGGGTTAACACCCCTACTATTACGATAAGTGCCATGGGATCTTTAATGACCTCAGAGAGTCAGGACACCCATTTTAACGTCCCATCCAAAAGACGGCACCCTACACAGGGCAGTGTCCCCAATCACTGCCCTAGGGCATTGGGATATTTTTTAGACCAGAGGAAAGAGTGCCTCTGGTCTGCCTCTAATACTGGCCCTCCAACACCACTTCCAGCAGCATCTGGTCTCCCATCCAGGGACTGACCAGAACCAACCCTGCTTAGCTTCAGAAACAAGCCAGCAGTGGTATGCAGGGTGGTATGCTGATTTGCATTGAGTGCCCCCCCAACCCCTCTTTTTACACTGCTGCTACTCTCTGTTTATCATATATGCATAGTCACTTTAACTTACATTCATGTACAGTGGGGAGAACAAGTATTTGATACAATGCCGATTTTGCAGGTTTTCCTACTTACAAAGCATGTAGAGGTCTGTAATTTTTATCATAGGTACACTTCAACTGTGAGAGACGGAATCTAAAACAAAAATCCAGAAAATCACATTGTATGATTTTTAAGTAATTAATTTGCATTTTATTGCATGACATAAGTATTTGATCACCTACCAACCAGTAAGAATTCCGGCTCTCACAGACCTGTTAGTTTTTCTTTAAGAAGCCCTCCTGTTCTCCACTCATTACCTGTATTAACTGCACCTGTTTGAACTCGTTACCTGTATAAAAGACACCTGTCCACACACTCAATCAAACTAACAGACTCCAACCTCTCCACAATGGCCAAGACCAGAGAGCTGTGTAAGGACATCAGGGATAAAATTGTAGACCTGCACAAGGCTGGGATGGGCTACAGGACAATAGGCAAGCAGCTTGGTGAGAAGGCAACAACTGTTGGCGCAATTATTAGAAAATGGAAGAAGTTCAAGATGACGGTCAATCACCCTCGGTCTGGGGCTCCATGCAAGATCTCACCTCGTGGGGCATCAATGATCATGAGGAAGGTGAGGGATCAGCCCAGAGCTACACGACAGGACCTGGTCAATGACCTGAAGAGAGCTGGGACCACAGTCTCAAAGAAAACCCATTAGTAACACACTACGCCATCATGGATTAAATTCCTGCAGCGCACGCAAGGTCCCCCTGCTCAAGCCAGCGCATGTCCAGGCCCGTCTGAAGTTTGCCAATGACCATCTGGATGATCCAGAGGAGGAATGGGAGAAGGTCATGTGGTCTGATGAGACAAAAATAGAGCTTTTTGGTCTAAACTCCACTCGCCGTGTTTGGAGGAAGAAGAAGGATGAGTACAACCCCAAGAACACCATCCCAACCGTGAAGCATGGAGGTGGAAACATCATTCTTTGGGGATGCTTTTCTGCAAAGGGGACAGGACGACTGCACCGTATTGAGGGGAGGATGGATGGGGCCATGTATCGCGAGATCTTGGCCAACAACCTCCTTCCCTCAGTAAGAGCATTGAAGATGGGTCGTGGCTGGGTCTTCCAGCATGACAACGACCCGAAACACACAGCCAGGGCAACTAAGGAGTGGCTCCGTAAGAAGCATGCATCTCAAGGTCCTGGAGTGGCCTAGCCAGTCTCCAGACCTGAACCCAATAGAAAATCTTTGGAGGGAGCTGAAAGTCCGTGTGTGTGATATTCGGATCAGAATGTTGTACTTATCATCCCCGATAACACAGCTCCAGACGGATCAGTGACCAAGGCCCTGGCTGGTTTAACCACATTAGCTCACGAACTAGCAGAGAACTCTGGGGTGGATAATTCTCTAACAAATTGGTTTGATAGTGTGTTTGGGAAATGGAAAAATGTCATAATCACTGTGTTGTGGGCAACTTTCACCTGTATGAGTGTTTTGGTTCTGTGTGGATGTTGTTTGATTCTGTGTATGAGAGGTTTGATCACCAGGACTCTGGAGAGGTCAAGGACGCAACATATGTTGAGGTACGGACCGATTCCGTGCGCCGGCCAGTGGGATGACGAATACAGGCCTCCAGGCCTAGGAGATGGCTCCGTTTCTTTTAACTACGAGGAGCCAATGTTGGATGATACAATTTTTTTATGTTTAGATTGTAATAAAAATTCTAACAGGAAGCGTTACGATTGGATATAGGCCTATAACAGTCATTGATGAATATCGAATGTACATACATGTCTTGGTTTGGATTATCCTTGTATACAATTGATGTATCAGGGTGTATTATTTAGTCATTAAGGGTGGATTGTGGATGGAATTTATATGTTTAAATGAATGATTAGAATATTCCACCCCGAAACTATATAATTGTATGTAATTGATTAGAATCATCAGTGAATGACATTAGAATAGTCAAAGTATTATTAATGATGTGTGTAGTCTTAGTCAGTATTAGGGTAAAACAATATATCTGTACAATATGTCTCTAAAGTATCTTAAACACAGACTGTCTGAGCAAGATTCGGTGCCGACCTTGGCTAGGGGCCACTGAGAGATTTGGGAAAGGACAGGGAGTGCTTCTCACGATCCTTAATCTTTGTCGGCTGGGTAGTGGGACAGTAGGATACCTAATGTTTGTGTGTAAAAGTATGTGCGTAAGAAGCCAGTATAAAATGAATGGTTTTGTACAACTAACTAGCGCGCTCTCGTGAATAAACCTTATTGACTATTTTAGCTGGGCCTCCGTCTGTTTCATTTTAATCAGTATCTTACAAATCCTGATTAGCAGACTGAGTAGTTTAATTTAATTGGTTTATGAACATCGAGAACATAAATTCTCATGACAGGTGACTGTAGTATCCTCGAACGGCAATGAGATGGGCACAGCGGTATGCATGTACAGTGCTTTTCAGTGTGGCGCAAATTAATTGAACAGGAGAAGAGGATGTGGTTGCTTATGGAGGGAGAGCAGTGTGGGTGGTGGGTAGAACAGCTACAGTGACGTTGATTGGTTGCTCTGGCTCATCACTTCTTGACTAAAAGAAAGATAGATTTAGAAATGAGTTCGACCTTGCCATAGTTCAACAGCTGAAAAGCCTTCATTAACATTCTCCCGGAGATAGCAAGACATTCCGTATTCATTGAATGAAGGAGCGTACCCATCCACATTTACAATTTCATTCATCAATTAGATAGATAATACTAGCACATCATTACATTATTGTAGAATAGGCTACTCCTGTATGCACACTATATTAGGATACCGTTATGATTTCATTGGTCTTGTCAGGCATGATTTTAAGCTCTTCGATCAAAGTTGTACGTCGTACCTCGTTCCCTTCTTCAGTGAAAAGTAGTTATGCATCCCCCATTCAATTCAGTTTGAATGTGAATGTGTAGGACTAGTGACAGTGGAAAAATAAACCCATAGCTCCAGCACACATGGGCATGTAGGGGTAGTCTATTACAATGTAAAATATCTATATATCCTATAGCACCACGTGTATATTTTCATTTACAATATAATTAATCCATGAAATAAATACAAGCACATCAAATTACGTTATTGTACACTAGCCTACTCCCCTATCGACACAGTAAATAATATTGCCTACATGCTTTTCGAGTGTGCTCCCGAGTGGCGCAGCGATCTAAGGCACTACATTTCAGTGCTAGAGGCATCACTACAGACACCCTGGTTCGAATCCAGGCTGTATCACAACTGGCTGTGATTGGGAGTCCCATAGGGCAGCGCACAATTGGCCCAGTGTCATTTGGCTGGTGTAGAATTAAGTTAAGAATTTGGTCTTAACTGACTTGCCTAGTTAAATAAAGGTTAAATAAAAATAAAAACATTCAACAATACGTTACCAACAAAAAGTAATTATTTTCAAATAAACCAAATTTGCCTTATCCACACAGTAGGCCTAAATACTTCCTAACGATATCACAACTTAAATATAGCCTGCTTACTCCTCAATCGGATCAAGGACATCTTGGTAATTATTTGCATAGTCTCTAAGGAAACTATCTGGGGCAGACACTCTCGAAAATCACGTCTGCTGCTTGTAAAAAAACAAACAAATAAATGTCTGTGTCGCCGCCAGGCTCTCAAATACCTTGCCCGTCTATCACTCTATCCTGATTCCTTGGGACGTCACTACCCCGAACCCTACACTATAACCCTTAACTAACAGTAAACTTAACCATTTTATATTTATACTTAATTGAGGTAGGGACATCAAGGATTCCGAATAGCACAGACCCTCTGGGAAAGCCTATGAACTCCTCTACTCGACTGAAAGCCATGGACACAACTCTTATTGGTTGTCTGAAGTAGGCTACTGGGAACTGGAAACACAGTCTGTGATTGGCTAACAACATTTAGATCTGTATACAGCGAGATAAGATAACGTACCATTCCATGAGGTGTTAAGGGATTACCTATTTGCCTAGAAAAGATGTCCAGTCTATTAGCGATAACAGGAAATACACAAGCCGAAGGCTACACTATAGCTCAAGGTGGCTACTTCGGAATGTCGTCTTGCATGGGGAAAAACGGTACGTTTCTAACATTTATGGTTGAGATGTAATTAATATAAACTATAACTTTCATTAACACGCAAACGTTAGTAATGACATGTTAGTTACACGCAGACGTTAGTAAGGCATTGGTGTCATGTCAGTCAGGTGTTCAATGGTAGACGACAGCCACACGGTGGTACGGTTGCCTAGGCTTAATTCTGGCACATATCACCCCCCATACACAGCCCTCCCGCCCTTCCCACCACTCACTCAGCAACAGCCTGCCTCACAGTCAGCAGCAGGTCACAGTGAAATAAATATTTAAGACAAATGCCATGGCTGCCGCGGTGTAACTTTCAAAGTAGCCTAATTTTCAGGAAAACAGCGAACATGGCAACACTGAGCACATTCACTAATTTGTTTGTAAACAATTAACAAGCTAGTTAACTACCACATGTTCTTGTCAAACTGTCAACAGAGTAGCTAGCAAGCAACGAGATATGCCAAATAACAGTCTAAAACTGGTGGCAAATGTATCATATTTGACCATACAGACAAGTCACATGGCCAGGAATCAGATTTGTAGGTGGTTTGAAATGTGGCACGAAATATCAGATTCCATGCGCTTTTTGGCTGTTCAGACTGCAGGAAAAAGAACAGATTCAAATATGCAAATAAATAGGATTTGAGTTACTTCAAACTGCCAATGTGAACACGGCTTTAGCACAGCCTTCTAGTCCTACGTCGCCTTACCTTCCAAACCAGTTTCTGCAGTTGACAGTGTAGCCTAATTGAGGTTACCTGGACGGGCATCCCATTTATCCTCTGAGCACTGCAATTGGTGGGTTATAAAGAAACTATACTGAACCTTTACAACCAGGGGTGCTCTTGAGCCAAAAAAGGATCCCCTAAATAGACAAAAAGTATTTGACAGACATTTGATAGAAAGGGGTACACACCCATTAGCAAAAAAAGAAAAAAAGACTGAAATATGAGTTAAGATATCAATATATAATATGTAAATAAACCATACAGCCAACACAAGTCAACATTTTTTTTTGAAAAAAAAAAAAAAAAACAGCAACTAAACTTCCATGAATGCATCTTTGAGGACATGCCTCCTCACCACTTTTTCCGGAGGTTTATGTGGATACGCCTGCATTAGTCATAAAGCTAATAATTTCACATTTATTTGACCAATATTTCACACCACAATGATGTCCTCTCCCTTTCTCTGACAGAAAACAAGTACGCCTACCATACCAGGTTATAAACCTTTTTATTATGACAAATGTACAAGATCTTATTCATGAAAGAAAATACAGGAAAGTTAACAAAAAGGTCTTGAAGAGGAACAGAAAACATAGGCAACCCCTCGAGGGGATTATATTCATACACCAGACCTGTAGTGGCATCCTCAGTCCTCCATATCTACCCATAATAGACAATAATGAACAAACTTTTGAATCATTGGCACCAACCCCCCCCCGGCAGAGGACAGCCTGTAGTACCTGACTGACACTGCCCCTCCCAACTACTGTCTTTCTACCATTGATTTAAAAAATGCCCACTGACTATGTCAAACTCATGCATACAGCTAAGAAACTTCATATCTTGGGAACATCGTATCAGAAATCGTACATTTCTTCATCCCAAAACAATGGTAAACCAACCCTAGTCATTTTTGTCAAATTCCCACAATTGAACTGCCAGTAGAAGCTTAGGAGCAGACAAACTAATCCTGTGGTAACTGTAGTCAATATTACCATGTTAGTTGAGTGCATTGCAGGCAGCACAGAAATAGCATTTTGCCTTGGAAATCATCCTTTACTTCAAACTGTATCAAACATTGTGATCAACCAAAAATAAGAGTTTACCATCAGTGAAGAACACATGCCAAAACTATTTTACAAAATACAAATTTACAAAACAGGCCTAATTTCTTAATTGGAGCGCATTTATCTTGAACTGTTCCTGATTCTGACGAGGGTCTTGTTTATTGGGGCACAACGGAAAACAAAAACAAGCGTTTCTTATTGGACAAGTTCAGTTACTATCTCCCCAATTCACCACATTTTCTTCCATTTTGTGCCTACTGAACACAACCCAGCAGTCCTCCCAGGTATTGTCCATGCCTCCAGTGGTTGGTTTATGCTCTCCTGTCCAGTAGCAGGACTCAATGAACACTGCTGAGCAAAGGAATTTAGAGGTCTGTGGTTATTGAACCTCGCAAATCCGTAGGGCGGTCGGCGCATAGGTCTGCACATAACAAAGTGATGTCCAACAAAACATGCCAGGTCTCCGATTAATTCATTACAAAACAGTTGTGCCAATATCACAACTCCTCTACAAGGAAAACAATTATAAAGAGACACAATTGTAAAAAATTGCCAAATAGTTTTTTCCATGATAAAAAAAAGCCTCTAAATATATAGGCCTATTACAGTAAAAACTACACATACACACATCAATTTAGTTCCTACTGAGGTTTTGCTAGACCATTTTCCAAACAAAGATCAATCCAGCATGCCTTCAATTCATAATCCTCTTGATTCGAGGCTAGGGCCTGTATTCACAGAGACTAAGAATAGTAGTGCTAATATAGGATCAGTTTTACCTTGTAGATCATAATGAATAAGATTATATGGACAGCACTCCTACTGAGACACTTTCTGAATACAGGCCCAGAATGATGATTTAAACTGACCTCAAAATGTAACCTTAAAACCAAACTTAGCTCATATTTCAGAACAGACAAAAGGATAGGCTTTCTAAGATCAGAGAGAGGTTTATTTAGTTGATTCAGTAAGATGTAGAGGGGAGACTAGAGCAAGTGTAGTGTTCTCTACAATCAACACTGCACACTGGTGGTGTCAGAGGGTTACGAAAAGACCAGGGAAGAAAATGACAAAAATAATTACTTCAAAATAGTCTGATGAACAACGACAGGTAGTTATTTGTACTCAGTAAGTACATCTAGTTTCCAGGTTTTGAACCTACACACAGTATTGACTAGAAGGTACATAGGAAACATTATGCCACTTGATGGTTTGCTAGGGAGGAAAACAATACACGTGAAGGAGGGTTTGATATAGAAAGAAATACATTATAAAAATGCAACGTAAAATAATGGTTAAAATGCTGACATGGTTATACTAAAGTCTCACGATTTGATGGACAAAGAAAATAGGCAGAGTTTTCTGTAAATACTCAGTGATTTCACACATAACAAATCCCTTTAAATATTAGCATATTAAAACATTTGTCTAAAACATGGGCATTTAATCCATATATAGTGTTGGCAGCACACACTTTAAAATAATATTTATATATGTATACAGTATACAAAAACTAAACTAGGGTTTTTAGAAACAGGTGCATGCGCACACATTAGATGTGAGAAGACCAGGATTGGTCTACTCTAGTTGGTCACATTATATACAATCAAACGTTTATTTAAAAGGAAAGTCTTGTAAATGTGGTGGTTAACAGATTTCAATGTTGACTAAATGACACCTGTAATTTGGCATGATGCACTGAGGAGCTGCCTTGATATTGTTTCGTATCAATAATGAATTAATTAAAAACAGTCAATACCACTTGATGAAAACATTTGATAAAAAAAAAAAACAGGATATACAGTTGAAGTCGGAAGTTTACATACACCTTAGCCAAATACATTTAAACTCAATTTTTCACAAATCCTGACATTTAATCAGAGTAAAAAATCCCTGTCTTAGGTCAGTTAGGATCACCACTTTATTTTAAGAATGTGAAATGTCAGAATAATAGTAGAGTGAATGATTGATTTCAGCTTTTATTTCTTTCATCACATTCCCAGTGGGTCAGAAGTTTACATACACTCAATTAGTATTTGGTAGCATTGAGTTTAAATTGTTTAACTTCGGTCAAACGTTTCGGGTAGCCTTCCACAAGCTTCCCACAACCAGTTAGGTGAATGTTGGCCCATTCCTCCTGACAGAGCTGGTGTAACTGGGTCAGGTTGGTAGGTCTCCTTGCTCACACACGCTTTTTCAGTTCTGCCCACACATTTTCTATAGGCTTGAGGTCAGGGCTTTGTGATGGCCACTCCAATACCTTGATATTGTTGTCCTTAAGCCATTTTGCCACAACTTTGGAAGTATGCTTGGGGTCATTGTCCATTTGGAAGACCCATTTGCAACCAAGCTTTAACTTTCTGACTGATGACTTGAGATGTTGCTTCAATATATCCACAAAATTTTCCTAACTCATGATGCCATCTATTTTGTGAAGTTCACAAGTCCCTCCTGCAGCAAAGAACACCCACAACATGATGCTGCCACCCCTGTGCTTCACGGTTGGGATGGTGTTCTTCGGCTTGCAAGCCTACCCCCTTTTCCTCCAAACATAATGATGGTCATTATGGCCAAACAGTTCTATTTTTGTTTCATCAGATAAGAGGACATTTCTTCAAAAAGTACGATCGTTGTCCCCATGTGCAGTAGCAAACCGTAGTCTGTCTTTTTTATGGTGGTTTTGGAGCAGTGGCTTCTTCCTTGCTGAGCGGCCTTTCAGGTTATGTCAATATAGGACTCGTTTTACTGTGGATATTTTTGTACCTGTTTCCTCCAACATCTTCACAAGGTCCTTTGCTGTTGTTCTGGGATTCATTTGCACTTTTCTCACCAAAGTACGTTCATCTCTAGGAGACAGAACGCGTGTCCTTCCTGAGAGGTTTGACGGCTGCGTGGTCCCATGGTGTTCATACTTGCGTACTATTGTTTGTACAGATGAACCTGGTACCTTCAGGGTTTTGGAAATTTCTCCCAAGGATAAACCAGACTTGTGAAGGTCTACAATATTTTTCTGAGGTCTTGGCTGATTTCTTTTGATTTTCCCATGATATCAAGCAAAGAGGCACTGAGTTTGAAGGTAGGCCTTGAAATACATCCACAGGTACACCTCCAATTGACTCAAATGATGTCAATTAGCCTATCAGAAGCTTCTAAAGCCATGACATCGTTTTTTGGAATTTTCCAAGCTGTTTAAAGGCAGTCAACTTAGTGTATGTAAACTTCTGACCCACTGGAATTGTGATACAGTGAATTATAAGTGAAATAATCTGTCTAAACAATTGTTGGAAAAATGACTTGTGTCATGCACAAAGTAGATGTCCTAACCGACTTGCCAAAACTATAGTTTGTTAACAAGAAATTTGTGGAGTGGTTTAAAAATGAGTTTAACGACTCTAACCTAACACGGATCCCAAACCGGCTGCGCGCGTGCGCCATCGTGCGTAATTGTATTTTGTACCCCCACACCAAACGCGATCACGACACGCAGGTTAAAATATCAAAACAAACTCTGAACCAATTATATTAATTTGGAGACAGGTCGAAAAGTATTAAACATTTATGTCAATTTAGCTAGCTAGCTTGCACTTGCTAGCTAATTTGTCCGATTTAGCTAGCTTCCTGTTCCTAGCTAATTTGTCCTGGGATATAAACATTGAGTTATTTTACCTGAAATGCACATTGTCCTCTACTCCTCCAATTAATCCACACGTAAAACGGTCAACTGAATCATTTCTAGTCATCTCTCCTCCAGGCTTTTTATTCTCGACTTTATATTGCGATTGGCAACTTCCATAAAATCCGGTGCATTACCGCCACTGACCTTGTTTGTCTTTCAGTCACCTACGTGGGTATAACCAATTAGGAGATCCCACGTGGGTACCTGCTTATATAAACCAATGAGGAGATGGGAGAGGCAGGACTTGCAGTGCGATCTGCGTCAGAAATAGAACTGACTTCTATTTTAGCCCTTGGCAACGCAGACGCTTGTTAGCGCGAGCAAGCAGTGTGGGTGCAATAATTGAATAACATAGATTTCTAAATGTATTTTGCAGCACACGCGACACGAGCGGTGTAATCAGCCTGTTAGTGTATGTAAACTTCCTACTTCAACTGTACGTGACAGTAGAACATTACAATACTTTGGGTAAAAACAATTTAACAAATCTGTGACAAATACTCTTTTGGAGATTGTAATTACAAGTATGGGAACGGTTGTGGGTTCTGGTCACCCAATCTGTCTATTAAAAAAAAGCTGTTTCAAGCATGATGATGATGGTTCTGTGTCCGGTTTTCTCAAGGGAAACTCTATGTGGCGCTCATGCTTTTCATCCAATGCTTGTTGTATATGGTCTTAATGTGGGTGGGAAACCTGCTTAAGGGTTTAGTCAAACAACTGACTAATAGAATTTAACACATCAAAACAAATAAATTGTTTGAGGATTAAAATGTGGAATTAAAATATCAAAAAAAGTGAAAGACATTAATATTAAATGTTTGGGGAAAAGAGTGGGGGATAAAAACAATGATTGGTTTCCAGCAGCTGATCCACAAAACTATGTCACTTTAAGTTGTAAATGGAAGCAGTTTGACCCCTTACCTCTGCCATCTTCTATTCTCATATACAAATTTAGAAATCTTACAAGAGGTATACAGACTAAACAATACAAATCTACAAGAATGGCTTACCAATAAAAAAAATGAATTCTTGGTCAGCCATTCTCGTGACTTTTGTCGTTGTTGAGCACCCCTCCATTCCTTTGTTTGCTGAAGCTCAGGCCCACCTGAGCTAAAACACATCTACTTCCTACAAACAATTAATTATATCCTACAATAAGACATCCTCTTTCCCAGGCAGGAACACTGAGGAGCTTCTCAGCAGAACAGGTTTTCATGGGTCGTGTTCATTAAGTCACACAACAGAAAACAAAAATGAGTGTTTATTGGACAAGTCTAGTTAGTCCCTCCCAGTTTCTGTCTGCATTCTTCCGTTTGGGGGCTGATGAGCAAAACCATGAAGTTGAGAGATGGATTCTTTGTATGGTGGGGTCATGGACATACCCCTGAGTAGGAAACCCTGGAAGTTGGCTGGAGAAACAGGTAGGTTCATTTGTCGTCAAGTATCTGACCCGCATGTCCATTGGTGACGAAGTATGGAGGATAAGACAAAGCTAATTCACGTGCCACAAAACAACCTTTAGAGTTAGTGCTCTCAATGACTGTACAATCCAACTGCGAGAGGTGCGAAGAGTGAAGAGAATTAACTTCTCCCCGTAAGGCATCCAGTTCATATGGATGGATGGGGCCACACTGAGGGGACGAGGATGAATTGGGGGGAAAAAACAAAAAACACAAGAGGACAGGAATAAACGGTGGACGACTTCAGTGGAGAAAAAAAACATAATATAAAAAAATACAATACTACAGAAATGAACAAACGTACAACTTGGTTTTACAACACATCACTATTGCAGACAAAGTCCACTAGGTCTGTGACCCCCAGCAGGTCGTCCTCATCATCGTCCTGTGGCGCCAACTCCAGTCCGTTGGGTGCTATGGTGACGGCTGTGGCTCCAGGTTTTTGGGGCCCAATGTGAGCCAGGCCCTCCAGGGCCTTGATGGGACTCTGTCCGTTAGTAGGGGGGTGCAGCTCCACCAGGTTGTAGTCCAACGGACTGGCTCCCTTCCCCAGCACCCCCCCTTCCTCCTCTTCCTTTGTTTCTTCCTTCTCCTCCTCGTCAGAGTCGTCCGAGTCAATGCGGTTCACACGCTTGCGGACCGGACGCTCTCCCTCCGATGATTCGTCGGAATCATCATCATCATCCTCCTCGGAGGCTCGCCTCCGTTTCAGCGAGAGGCGTCTGCGGCGCTGCTGGGACTCTTCCTCAGACGAGTCAGCCCTCCTCTTCAACCTAGTCCTCTCCCTCTTGCCCACGTCCGAGCCTCTGGAGGAGCTTGCTGAAAGAGCAAGGCATGAAACGGTGGACGTTAGGTAAAACCATATTGTTAATATCAGTTAAAGTAATGGCCAGTGAGGACTCGCTTAAGAATCTAATTCATATGACTTAGACACACTACAGAAAAAATACGCTAATAGCAGTGGCAGTGAGGCAAAGAGTGCGTGTCTAGAAAAAAAAGTCTGGCTGACCTTCGCTGTCGGAGCTGGCGAGGCGCCTCCGCGGTTTGACTTTGTCCCGGTTGGTGCCGGCCTTTGAGCCGTCGGAGTCGCCGGACGACTCGCAGTAGTTGACCTGCTTCTTTGTATGACTACGGCGGGATCGGCGTTGGCTACAGTCCAGGTCGCTGTCACTGAACTCGCTGGAGCCCTCTGACACTAGTTAAAAAGGTCAGCAAAGAGAGAGAAGCCAGTCAACACAGAGCCACGTCACAGGGCCGCCACCACATACCTATTGGTCTTTAAAAGGACAATTACAAAATCAACACTTAATGTCATTATGTCAGATGTTTTCAGACCATAAGATTTTTATAATATCAAGATGGATCCATGTCCCACCCAATCGGCTGTCTAACCACTGTAACGAAGGCCTCAACCACAAATTAGTGGAAAACATAAGTGCCACAAATCAGGACCTTTTCAAATTATTTTGGGTTGTGGCATAAAGCAGAATCCACAAAACAGATTGCCTGGAACTTGTCTCAGGAGAAGACCACTTTTGAGACCTGAAAACATCTAACAAAGTGTAATTCATCCATAAAAATCCATAAAAATGTAATAAAATGTATGCACTCTACTGTAAGTCGCTCTGGATAAGAGCGTCTGCTAAAATGACTAAAATGTAATGTAAAAAAAATGTAATTCTGGAGAGTGATGTCCCTTCAAACAACAAAGAGGAATTGACGACACCAACGTACTCATTTCGTCCTCATCTTCATCACTCGTCTCCTCCTCTTCATCGTCTGAGTACCCTCTCGCTCTGCGGCGCCTTCGCGGCCGAGTGCTCCTTTGACATTTGGCCGGCCTCCTTGTCCTGGCAGTTCTGCGTCGCGTACTGCCGAAGTCACTGTCGTCGTTAGAGTCGACTGCCGCTTCGCTCTCTGCGTCGCTCTTGTCTGACGCCACAAACTCCTCTTCCTCCGTACTACGCATAAAAGTGTGCAGGGGGAGAGAAGAAAATGAGACAAATTAATTCAACACCCCTTTGTGTCACACCTTTCTGGCTGTAATAGCTGTCAATAAAGTGGTACCTTTGGTTGTGTTCATTATGGCACCCAACAGAAAACAGTCTGTCGTCTTCCATTTGGTGCCTTATGAACACAACCCTGTCGTCCTTGTCCTGACTTATGCACCCCTACACCTCCCACCCACCAGATGACCCTACCTGTCACTGAGACGGAACTCGTCCTCGCTTTCCTCCTCCTCCACAGTGCTGTCGCTGTCCAGGTCGTTGAGACGCCGGCGCTTCTTCCTGCGCTGGCCGGCGTTTGGCCGTGGCGGGCGTCCATTCTCCTTGCCCTCACCAACCTCTCCTGCTGCCAGGATGGTGGACATGTCCTTCCCTCTGCTATGGCCTGTGATGTTGGCCATGTCCTTGCCCCGACCAGCTCCTGTAGAGGGCAGCATACGTCAACATTTAGACAATCCAACAGGCACACATTAACCCCCTAGAGTCAATTGACAAACCGGTGCATCAATCAAAGTTACATAACAAAAGAATTCCCATCAAAATCTGTCAGTTTAAGCTAGAGATAGTTTTTTAGCATTGGATGAGTCTCCATCTACTGCATCCGCCAGTGTCATACTTCCGCATCTGGGTGAAAGGTAGCAGAGCTAGAGCGGTGTTTGTCAGAACATGAGACATCCCGAAACTATTCTATGGAAAGGAGAGACTCTCACGAACCCGATGGTGTTCTTCGTTTTGCTCTACGACCCCCACACGTGTCACAGAACACATCAAAGAAACCGGTACTGTTTTTTTTTTAAATTATGGAAGTGTGAAGGTAGTTTTGTGCCTAACCCCCCATAAAGGGGTTAAATGTGCATTTTTCTTTTGAGCTATTCCATCCAGAGTGATGGTTGCTGATAATGGGCCTCTGTACGCCTATGTAGATATTCCATTACAAATCAGCCGTTTCCAGCTACAATAGTCATTTACAACATTAACAATGTCTACACTGCATCTCAGATCAATTTTATGTTATTTTAAATTACAAAAAACTTGCTTTTTTCTTTTCAAAAACAAGGACATTTCTAAGTGACCCCACACTTTTGAACGGTAGTGTATTTTTCTATACCTAAAGGGGTCCTAAAATTCAAAATAGCTAAATTATCCATAGTATGACAATCTTAAAACAATTCCATGTCAACTTAGCACCCCCCCTCCCCCAATGTCTTAGACTAAAGAATGAAAGATTGTTTGCAGGCTACATGAGTTAAAAAGGCTCTCAGGCTGTGTTTCATTCAGGGTAGATGTTCCCTCCTTTGCCCTCGTTCACGCTCCTTGACAGATCTAAAATGAAACACAGCCTCAGACTTGACTATTCATAACCCTTCTTAAAGCTTGAACAATGCACAATTATCAGGGGGCGCACAGGTGAAATGCTGCAGCCAGAAGTAATTTCTGAACAAAACTAAGAGACATTGAATTAAATTCATAATTCTGTGACTTTGTTGCCAGATTCCATAATGTCCTCCAACTGTACCTCCACCATCAGCCTCTCTGATGTCTTCTTCAATTGCCTCCTCGATAGCCTCATCAAATTCATCAAACCTGCAAACAAGATGTCGAAATTATTCAGGGATTTAACAGCCACCATACTGAAATAATAAAGACCAACCACACAACACAGACTATTCGAATAACCCTGAGTTTAGTACAGACTTCATACCTATAACTTATGCTTTTCTTTGCCCTTGTCGACCTTCGACCCCAGCTCTTGCTTTTCTCTTTCTTCTGTTTCTTCACTTCTTCCTTTTCTTCCTCCTTTTCTTCCTCTACCTCCAACTGAAATGAGAGTAGGCAACGTGTCAGTACACTATAGGAAGCAATCAGTCTAGGCTGGGCAGTGAACAGTGTGACAGACCATTTTAGAAGGACGTCCAACACACACACACACAGAATTCTGGATGTTTTGCAATGGACTTTCATGATGGTATATAACCATAACAACCAAATGCTACTTACAGAGGGAGTGATGATGTTTTCGACACTTATTCCAACATAGACCAAACGTTCTTTTCTGGAGGGAGAAAATACAATAATTTTATTTAAAACAACTTCTGATAGAATAAAAAAAAAAAAAAAAAAAAATCAGCTTTCCCATTATCAGAGGCCCACTGCCGTTGTACAACAAGACATGTCAAGCAATGTAAGCTCCATTAAATATTTGAGATCGATAAACAGATCAGGGTGATTGTACCTATTCTATTGTCAAACCAATGCAATTCAGTGTAGACTCCAATTGCATGTGTTGTGGACTGAGCCTCATATTCTTTAATAAGAACCACCCAACTAAATGTATTTATCTTCCTGTTGTCATTTGCTGTTTTACACCAAGAGTCATGGTTCAGAGGTTCTCACCTTCGCTCAGCGCGATCCCTCTTTTTCAGGGCAGCATCGAGATTAGCAAGCTGCTCCTCAAGCTTGTCACATAGTAGCTTCTGCAGGGGGGTCACCAGGAGATGGGTAAGAATGACAGAACACCACACATACAGTCCCCTACATATTTATTTGGACAGTGAAGCTAAACCTTTTAATTTGGCTCTATAATCCAGCATTTGGGGTTTTAGAGGCAACAGTACAGAATGCCACCTTTTGTTTGAGTTTATTTTCATACATACAGTGCCTTCAGAAAGTATTCATAACCCTTGAATTATTCCACATTTTGTTGTAGCCTGAATTCAAAAGGGATTAAATTATTATTTTTCCCCTCACCCATCTACACACACTCACAATACCCCAATAATGACAGAGCGAAAACATGTTGAGATTTTTCTTCTACACATTTCTTGAAAATTAAATACAGAAATCTATTTTACATAAGTATTCACATCCCTGAGTCAACACTTTGTAGAAGCACCTTTTGACAGCGATTACAGCAGTGAGTCTTTCTGGGTAAGTCAAAGACGTTTTCACTCCTGGATTGTGCAACATTTTCACATTATTCTTTTCAAAATTCTTCAAGGTTGTTGATCATTGCTAGACAACCATTTTCAGGTCTGGCATATATTTTCAAGAAGATTTAAGTCAAAACTGTAAATCAGCCAGTCCGGAACCTAAATGTTCTTCTTGGTAAACAACTCGTGTAGATTTGGCCTTGTGTTTTAGATTATTGTCCTGCTGAAAGGTGAATTTGTCTTCCAGTGTCTGGTGGAAAGCAAACTGACCCAGGGTTTCCCCTAAGATTTTGCCTGTGCTTATCTCCATTTCACTTTTATCCTGAAAAAGTCCCCAGTCCTCCCATACCCATAACACGATGCAGCCACCACTATGCTTGAAAATATGGTACTCAGCAGTGTGTTGTATTGGATTTGCCCCAAACATAACACTTTGTATTCAGGACAAAATGTTAATTGCTTGGTCACATTTTTAGCAGTATTACTTTAGTGTCTTGTTGCAAACAGGACACGTTCTTTGGAATAGTTTTATTCTGTTCAGGCTTCCTTTTCACTCTCAATTATGTAAGTATTGTGGAGTAACTGCAATGTTGTTGATCCATCCTCAGTTCTATCATAGCCATTGAACTCTGCCACTGTTTTAAAGTTAACATTGGCCTCATGGTAAAATTGTGGCGTAATCCCTGAGCGGTTTCCTTCCTCTCCGGCAACTGAGTTAGGAAGGACACCTGTATCTTTGTAGTGACCTGGTGTATTGATACGCCATCCAAAGTGTAATTCATAACTTCACCATGCTCAAAGGGATATTCAATGTCTGCTTTTTATTTTATTTTGACCATCTACCAATAGGTGCCCTTCTTTGCAAGGTATTGTAAACCATCCCTGGTGTTTGTTGCTGAATCTGTGTTTGAAAGTCACTGCTCAACTGAGGTACCTTACAGATAATTGTATGTGTGGGGTACAGAGATGAGCTAGTCATAAACAAATCCTTTTAAACACTATTATTGCACACAGAGTGAGTCCATGCAACTTATGTGACTAAAGCATAACAAGAACATTTTGAAAAAGGGGTGTGAATACTTTTAGGCACCATCTGTTTTACCATTTAGAAATTAAAGCACTTTATTTATCTAATCCCCCAATTTTAAGATTTCCTAAGTATTTGGACCAATTCACTGATATTGTATTACATTTATTCAAAAGTTGAGTATTTGGTCCCATATTCCTAACATCAAGTGACTCTACATACTTGTTGGATGCAATTTCAGCTTGTTTTGGTTTGTTTTGTCATTTTCAAGTCACTTTTATTGTAAATAAGAATATAATATGTTTCTGAACACATCTACATTAATGTGGATGTTACCATGATTACGGATAATCATGAACGAATCGCGAATAATGATGAATGAGAAAGTTACAGATGCACAAAGGTCATGCCCTAAAACATGCTAACCTCTCACCATTACCAATAACGTTAGCATTTTTTAGGGGTATGATATTTATGCCTCTAACTTTGTCACTCATCATTATTCACTAGTGTTAATGGTGAGAGGTTAGCATGTTTTGGGGTGATGATCTTTGTGCATCTAACTTTCTCAATCATCATTATTCGCGATTCATTCATGATTATCCGTAATCATGGTAGCATCCACATTAACTTCTCTAGGATAGGGGGCAGCATTTTCATGTTTGGATAAAAAGCATACCCAAATTCAACTGCCAGCTACTCATCCCCAGAAGATAAGATATGCATATTGTTAGTATATTTGGATAGAAAACACTCTGAAGTTTCTAAAACTGTTTGAATCATGTCTGTGAGTATAACATAACTTATTTAGCCCGAGGACAAACCATTCAGATTTTTTTGTTTTGTTGAGGTCACTCTTTTCAATGAGTTTTCATTGGGAAACCAGATTTCTAAAGGGACCTGCTTGCAGTTCCTACCACTTCCACTGGATGTCAACAGTCTTGAGAAATTGGTTGAGGTTATTCCTTTGTGTAATGAAGAAGTACGGCCATCTTGAACGAGAGTCACTTGAAGTGTCCTGTTAGAAGCGCGTGACCAGAAAGCTAGCTATAGTTGGTTTTAATCCTGTATTGATCACAGATCATACCGTCTTCAATTTTATCGATTATTAATGTTAAAAAAAATACGTAGTTGTATTACAAAAGTAGTTTGTCCAAAATGGACATTTTGGATGTATATCGACGGAATTAATCGAACAAAAGGACAATTTGTGATGTTTATGGGACATATTGGAGTGCCAACAACAGAGGCTCGTCAAAGGTAATGCATGAATTAGATTTTTATTTCTGCGTTTTGTGTCACGCCTGCAGGGTTGAAATATGCTTATCTCTCTTTGTTTACAATGGTGCTAACTCAGATAATAGCATTGTTTGCTTTCGCCGAAAAGCCTATTTGAATTCTTTTTTTTTTTTTTTTTTTAAATAAATTTTATCCCATTTTCTCCCCAATTTTCGTGGTATCCAATCGCTAGTAATTACTATCTTGTCTCATCGCTACAACTCCCGTACGGGCTCGGGAGAGACGAAGGTTGAAAGCCATGCGTCCTCCGAAGCACAACCCAACCAAGCCGCACTGCTTCTTAACACAGCGCGCCTCCAACCCGGAAGCCAGCCGCACCAATGTGTCGGAGGAAACACCGTGTACCTGGCCCCCTTGGCTAGCGCGCACTGCGCCCACAGGAGTCGCTGGAGCGCGATGAGACAAGGATATCCCTACCGGCCAAACCCTCCCTAACCCGGACGACGCTATGCCAATTGTGCGTCGCCCCACGGACCTCCCGGTCGCGGCCGGCTGCGACAGAGCCTGGGCGCGAACCCAGAGACTCTGGTGGCGCAGTTAGCACTGCGATGCAGTGCCCTAGACCACTGCGCCACCCAGGAGGCCGCTGCCTATTTGAATTCTGACATGTTGGCTGGATTCACAACCAGTGTAGCTTTAATTTGGTATCTTTCATGTGTGATTTAGTGAAAGTTGGATGTTTATAGTAATTTCTATAGTAATTCATTTGAATTTGGCGCTCTGCATTTTCTCTGGCTTTTTGCCAAGTGAGACAGTAGCGTCCCGCCTAAACTCAGATTTTTGGATATAAATATGAACTTTACCAAACAAAACATACATGTATTGTGTAACATGAAGTCCTATGAGTGTCATCTGATGAAGATCATCAAAGGTTAGTGATTAATTGTATCTCTATTTCTGCTTTTTGTTACTCCTCTCTTTGGCTGGAAAAATGGCTGTGTTTTTCTGTGGCTATGTACTGACCTAACATAATCGTTTGGTGTGCTTTCGCCGTAAATCCTTTTTGAAATCAGATATGTTGGCTGGATTCACAACTAGTGTAGCTTTAATTTGGTGTCTTTCATGTGTGATTTCATGAAAGTTTGATTTTTATAGTAATATATTTTAATTTGGCGCTCTGCATTTTTACTGGCTTTTGGCCAAGTGGGACGTTAGCGTCCCACATATCCTAGAGAAGTTAATGTAGAAATGTTCAGAAATATATTATATTCTTATTTACAATAAAAGTGACAAAATGACAATCTCAGAAAAAGGCTGTGTCGTTATCTTCGCAAGGGGAGCGTGCTAGAGTATTGAAAACAGGGGTGCCATCTTTGAGATTTTGGTTTTATTACTTGGTAAAAAAATAAACTCATAATCTCTCCCATTTTTTGGGGAGCATACAATATACTGTAGCTCAGGATTTGTATTATTTAATACAGTATTTTCTTGCTCATATTTATCAAGGGTGCCAGTAATTATGGACCTGACTGCATGTATGAAAATACCCTCAAATACAACGTGACATTCTGTACTGTCGCCTCATAAAACATTTAATCTCATATCCAAAAGGCTGGAGTAGAGTCAAATTAAAAGTATTAGCTTCACTGTCCAAATAAATATGTAGGGGAGTGCATAATCAAGCCATTAGTTCAAAACATAGTAATGTGGCTAGTATCCAAACTGTAGTGTGAGTACAGATTGTTTAGCATCTGGATGTTACTTACATGTTGGCAAGGTGGACAGAACCACTCCCCATCTGGGATGATCATGAGAGGGGGTCTGAGGCAGGCCGTGTGGTAGCCACTGTCACACGAGTCACATAGCAAGATCTGTGGGGTAAACACGGAGGGGGATTAGCTGGAACACATTATATGGTAGTCTTATCTGTCAGTGGAGATAAATATTATGAATATAGCATATTTTTTAATTCAACCTTCATTTAGCTAGGCAAATCAGTTCAGAACAAATTCTTATTTACAATGACAGCCTACACCGGCCAAACTCGGACAACACTTGGGCCAATTGTGCGCCGCCCTATGAGACTGATACAGCCTAGTATAACCATGATTACAGCCCACCAGGGTTGGGGTCAATTCCATTTCAATTAAATGCTTTTCAATGAGGACCCACCAGCTCGGGATGGTTGGGGAGGCCGCAGTGTTTGCAGGGATCTTCGTTAGGAGGGAGGTCATCATCCGAGGAGGTGTCAGAGTCGTCGCTGTGCCTTTCTCTGTTCCGGTTCTTCCACCTCCTCTTGCCCTTCTCCACCTTAAAGCTCTCATCACTGTCGTCCTCCTCACTCTCCTCTTCGCTTGACTCGCTTTCATTGTCATCACCAGAACCATTCTTTTTGCGCCTTCGTGTTCGAGTGTTGGACCACCGGGTCTTTCTCCTCCGTCGCCCCTGAAAACAAAAGACATCACCTCATTTTTGGATTTCATGAGGTTAATGTAGGACAGCATACACATACGTTACTGAAGGCTGACACTGTGGATCCCTGATTTAAAAGATACTGTTGATCCAAAAACATTCATTCACAATCCACCTGTAATATTAATGTAGAAATACCTGCAGTTACTGAAAGAACTTACCTTAGATTTGGACTGTCCATCTTGATCAACCTTTTCTCTTGGTTTCCTCTGAACAGTTTCCTCCTCCTCGTCTGCCTTCTCCTCAGGGGGCGTGGTCTCTTTTTTCTCCAGCCTCCTGTCCTGGAACTCCACCCCCTTAGCGGTTGGCCTGCAAATCCTGGGTGACCTCCTCAGGGATCTCCCAGTCTCACCAGTATCGGACCCAGAGTCCCTCTCCGTTCTCTGGAGCGCAGCTCTCCTTCGATGAGTAATCCCCCGTATTTTCAGGCGAATCCCCTCCTCTTGAATCTCTGATGTTGTTCCTGCATCCTTTTTTTCATCCTCTTTATTCTCAGACCCTTTACTTGCTTTTGCCTCACCCGTTTTCTCTGCTGCAGTTGAGTTATCTTTCTCAGCACCATCATCCTCCATTTTGTCATCTTTCTTAGCCTGATCATCTTCCTTCTCATTCTCTTTAGGGCATCCCTGTGTTGTGGCATCTTCCTTGATTACTTTGTCCTGGCTTTTGTCTGTCTCACCTTCAGCCTCAGTGAGAGATGATGCCTTCTTGCTGGTAGCCTGTTTTTCTGATGGTGCATTACAGTCTATGCGGTTTGAGTCTGAGGTTTGAGTCTTCTGAGGCTCGCTCTCAGAATTCTCTCCACTTTTAACAGACTTCTTTGTCCAGCCTTTATCGGCATGTCCCCTAATAATTACATCTGTTGACTTTTCCGAACTTATTTCCATAGGCTCTTCCTGTTTCCTCCCCACTGGGACAGACTCTTTGAGAGAAGGTAATTGCTTGGAATCCTCAAAGGCGACATGTTTCTCTCCTTCTGCTGCAGCTGGCTTTATGTCTGCCAGTTTCTCATTTTCTTTAGAGGCATCTGGTTTCTGTCCTTCACAGATTGAAGATTTCACAATCTTTTTAGAAGCAGTCTCTGTGTTTTTAAGGCTAGCCGATTTCTCAGTGTCTTTAGTGTTAACCGATTTCTCTGCTTCTTCAGGAGTAGCCAATATCTCCGCGTCTTTAGGGATAGGCGTAGCCGATTTAGCGGAATTCTCAGCGTCTGTAGGGGTAGCCGATTTCTCAGCGTCTGTAGGGGTAGCCGATTTCTCAGCGTCTGTAGGGGTAGCCGATTTCCCAGCATTTTCAGACGTAGCCGATTTAGGCAATTTTTCTGTATCTTTAGGCGTAGCCAATTTCTCGCCGTCTGTAGGCGTAGCCAATTTCTCGCCGTCTGTAGGCGTAGCCAATTTCTCGCCGTCTGTAGGCGTAGCCAATTTCTCGCCGTCTGTAGGCGTAGCCAATTTCTCGCCGTCTGTAGGCGTAGCCAATTTCTCGCCGTCTGTAGGCGTAGCCAATTTCTCGCCGTCTGTAGGCGTAGCCAATTTCTCGCCGTCTGTAGGCGTAGCCAATTTCTCGCCGTCTGTAGGCGTAGCCAATTTCTCGCCGTCTGTAGGCGTAGCCAATTTCTCGCCGTCTGTAGGCGTAGCCAATTTCTCGCCGTCTGTAGGCGTAGCCAATTTCTCGCCGTCTTTAGGCGTAGCCAATTTCTCGCCGTCTTTAGGCGTAGCCAATTTCTCGCCGTCTTTAGGCGTAGCCAATTTAGCAGATTTCTCTGCGTATTTAGGCATTGTCGATTTCAACGTGTCTTTAGGGATACCCAATTTCGCTACCTTTTTCGGTCCTTCCAGTTGTGATTGGTTTGATTTCTCAAAGATGTCTGCCATCTCCACGTCTTTAGGGACAGATTGTTTCTCAGTCACTGCTGCAACAGCTCTTGTCTCATCTTTACAGATGGCTGTTTTCTTAGAGTCTTTCTCCAGGACGTTTTTTTTCTTCACCTCAGGGGCAACATTTGTATGTGTGCTTACAGCACTGACAGCAGGTTTCTCCTTGGTGAGAGCTGACATGTCTTTAGGGGTATCACATTTTTCTGTATGTTTAGATGCCTCTGGTTTCACTGTCATTTTAATGACCAACGATTTATTAGTCTCATTAGTGCTCTCCAGTTTCTCTGCTTTTTTATTGGGAACTGGTTTGTCTGCCTTTTTAAGGAATGAGGACGTATTGGTCTCTTTAGAGCTGGCCAGGTTCTTGGCATCTTTACTCTTTTCTGAAATCTCTGTCTTTTTAATGACAGAAGATGTTTTAATATCGTTAGAACCATCACATTTCTCTGCACTCTCTTTGTTAGATGGATTCTCTGTATTTTTTATGACTGCTGGCGACTCAGGGCGTTTCGAGCTTTCTGGTTTATCTGTAATGGGATCAGGTCTCTCGGTTTGTTTAGTGATGACTGATGTTTCTGGGTTTTTAGGGTTCAACAACTTTTCTGTGGCTTTTATAATGGATGTTTTTTCCATCTCTTTCACTACAGAAAGGGGACAACTGTCTTTAGGGACAACTGTTTCCTTAAAGGCAGCCAAATTTACCTCTTGAAATGCAATGGATGAATCTGTTCCTTTAGTTTCATCTGGTTTCTGTGACTTACTAGATAAAGGGTTTTTATCTGTTTCTATTGATGTGGATGTCTTGTGTTCTGTACGACGCACTTTCACATCCCACTTGGATACCTTGACTTTTTGTTCCTCTTTAAGATCAGAGGACTTTTCCGGTGTGCTTGTTGCATCCTTAGATGAAGTCAATGGCTTTGTCAGAGGAGATGAAGATTTAGCCTCTTTTAGGGATGATTTTTTCAGTGCTTCAGTGCTTTCCTTCTCTGCTTTTGGGGCTGGAACAGTTTTCTGTAGGTTAGTTTCATCAGCCATGGCCACCTCCATGGGCTCCTCAGCATTGCTTGCCATCTCCCCTTCCTTTTTGTCCATGTCCAGGGACAGATTTGTTTTCTCTTTTTCACTAGCTTCTGCTGCTTCACATTCTTCCCTAGCAACAACTTTTGTTTGCTGTTCTTTGCTATCAGCAGATTCTCTCTGTATTCCCATCTCTTTAGGAGATTCTCTCATCCCCTTATTGACACTTTTTTCTGTGACAGGCTGAGCATCAACATTCACTTGATCGCTTTTAATCTCCATAGTCCCCACCAGGGCAACAGAGACCTCTTTACTTGTCTCCTCAACTGTAGGAGCTTCTTTGACAGGAGCAACAGATGGGTTACGCACAATGATTCTACTGCCACCACCACTACTATTATCAAAATCTTCACTAAGTTTCATCTCTCTCTTTTTCAAGGGGATTTTGGCCTGCTGGTCATTCTTCATCACCCTTTGGAGTTCCTCTGCAGTCTTCCTCTTGGCTTCCTCAGTCTGTTCTGTCTGTGGCGTCACACAATGTTTCTCCGCAAGAGGCTCTGTAGCGCTTGTGGCTGTACTCTCCTTGGATTCTGACACCTCCATCGGCTCTTCTTTGATGGCCTGGGTGTTAATGGTGGCCTTGTCATCCACCATTGGCTTCTCGGATTGTCTTGTTGACTCTGACTCGACTTGGTTGTCTTTGAGGCCATTCGATGGGGATTTGGCATCTGATTCGTCCAGCTTTGATTCCTCTTTTGGGGATTTTTTTTCTGTATTCTCTGTTTTAGGGGAGACTAAAGAAACTGTATCCTTGGAGGGTTTGTCCTCTTCATCCCCTGAGGTATCCTCTGTCTTTTTAATTTCCCCTAATGGACAAAGGTATTATAAATAGAAAATACAAGTACAACATTTATAACTGCATCTGTCAGGGAAATACGTTTAGTTTACTTTGGATAAAATAGATCCACGGCAAATGACTGAACTCATGCAATATCATAAATATGTCTGAGTAAACAGCAAAAAACAGATGGCATATGACATTATTGACGTAACAAGCCCTGTCCATATAACTTTACCTTCTCCCCCAGTCTTCTTGTTCCCATCTTCCTCCTCTCCTTCTTTCTTTGTCAACAGTGCTGGGTCGATTTGAGTCTTCAGCTGTGCCAGGATCTCAGCCAAGCTGTTTCTGTCTCTACAGAGATGGAGAATTCAATTCAATTCAGTCGTTCCAATTTCGCAGACAGACATGCTCAGTAGTCGTGGTAAAATTACATATGAACCAAGTAATCTATAATCCACATGGAATACAAGATTTTACATTTTGGCTCTGCAGTACCACAGTATGCCTCTTTCATCCCCTAAAGCCCCCCTCCCCCAAAAGTTCCATAGTACCTGACAATGCACTTCCAGGAGGACCCGTCCAGGTCGTCCTGCTCCTCCACATAGACCCTCACATTGTTATCCTGGTCAAGTTGGAACCAGTACATTAGGCCATCCTTGTCCTTGCCAATGGGATGGAGCCGCATCTTATCGGGATCCTCCTCATTAATTGCAGTCTTGAACTTGACATTGTCATCAAACTGGCACTCACATAAGTGCTAGACAGAGATAAAAAGTATGAGAAATGTTTCCTTTGGCAAAAACAAAAATCCGATGTTAGTAGGGCGGCAAGATATGGACAATTTTTTTTTTGAATGGAATATTGCGATATGACTAGCAACACAACACAGTTGAGTGAACTGAACAAGATCTGTGCCACCACCACTGGCAACCACTATTTTCAGAGAATTAACTTTTGTATCACACAGAAAATATGTAGATTTATTTAGGTGAAAAGCGGGGTCCTTTTTACCACCTGCATCTTGTTTGGAAATATATGTTGAAATGTTTGCATGCAGAACTAGCCTAATTATAGCTACAGTGCATTCGGAATGTATTCAAGCCTTTGACCTTTTCCACATTTTGTTACGTTACAGCCTTATTCTAAAAGTTTTTTACCCTCAATCTACACACGATACCCAACAATGACAAAGCAAAAACGATTGTATTTTTTTTATTTTGCAAAAATAAATACAAAAACAGAAATATCACATTTACATAAGTATTCAGACCTTTTCCTCAATACTTTTTTGAAGAACTTTTGGCAGCGATTACAGCCTTGAGTCTTCTTGGGCATGACACTACAAGCTTGACATACCTGTATTTGGGGAGTTTCTCCCATTCTTCTCTGCAGATCCTCTCAAGCTCTGTCAGGTTGGATGGGGAGTGTTGCGGCACAGCTATTTTCAGGTCTCTCCAGAGATGTTTGATCGGGTTGAAGTCCGGGCTCTGGATGGGTCACTCAAAGACATTCAGACTTGGCAAGAAGCCACTCCTGCAATGTCTTGGCTGTGTGCTTAGGGTCGTTGTCTTGTTGGAAGGTGAATCTTCACCCCAGTCTGAGGTCCTGAGCAGAGCAGGTTTTCATCAAGGATCTCTGTACTTTGCTCCGTTCATCTTTCCACAATCCTGACTAGTCATCCTAGTCCCTGCCGCTGAAAAACATCTCCACAGCATGATGCTGCCACCACGCTTCACCATAGGGATGGTGCCAGGTTTCCTCCAGACGTGACGCTTGGTAATCAGACCAAAGAGCTCAATCTTGGTTACATCAGACCAGAGAATCTAGTTTCTCATGGTCTGAGAGTCCTTTAGATGCCCTTTTTATATGCTTCCGTCTGGCCACTCCACCATAAAGTCCTGATTGGTGGAGTGCTGCAGAGATGGTTGTCCTTCTGAAAGGAAGGTTCTTCCATCTCCACAGAGGAACTCTGGAGCTCTGTCAGAGTGACCATCGGGTTCTCGGTCACCTCCCTGATCAAGGCCCTTCTCCCCCGATTGCCCAGGCGGCCAGCTATAGGAAGAGTATTGGGGTTTCCAAACTTCTTCCATTTAAGAATGATGGAGGCCACTGTGTTCTTGGGAACCTTCAATGCTGCAGACATTTTTTGGTACCCTTCCCAGATCTTTGCCTCGACACAATCCTGTTCTACAGACAATTCCTTCGACCTCATAGCTTGTTTTTTTCTCTGACATGCACTGTAAACTGTGGGACCTTATATAGACAGGTGTGTGCCTTTCCAAATCATGTCCAATCAATTGAATTTACCACAGGTGGACTCCAATCAAGTTGTAGAAACATGTCAAGGATGATCAATTAAAAAGGATGCACCTGAGCTCAATTTCAAGTCTCGTAGAAAAGGGTCTGAATACTTATGAAAATAAGGTGTGTTTTTTAAATTTTTAATACATTTGAAAAAACATTCTAGAAACCTGTTTTCGCTTTGACATTATGGGGTATTTTGTGTAGCTAAAAATGAATTCAAACAATTTTAGAATAAGGCTGTAATATAACAAAATGTGGAAAAGGTCAAGGGGTCTGAATACTTTCCAAATGCACTGTATATGGCAAACTCTCTATAATGGACATGTCAATATTGAGATTTTGATAGAAAATAAACAGTGCATCCCTAGATGTTAGGCCTACTTTATACAAAGACTGGCCACTTACTTTGAGGATTCCAGTCTTGCACTCCACAGACATGTCCTTGTATCCTTTATTTTCAAGTTCCCATGCCCAGGTACTGTTGAACTCATGGCACACCTGTAAGGAAACACATTCCATCAGCCATTGGTTAACCTCTAAAATATACAGAATCATCTTTCAGAATGCCCAGAGTTATGCTGCTGCCTGTATTTTTATTCAAATTAAATATATTGATAGTTGAATCAAATCAAACTTTGTCACATGCACCGAATACAACAAGTGCAGACCTTACACGCCCTTAACCAACAGTGCAGTTCAAGAAGAGTTAAGAAAATATTTACCAAATAAACTAAAGTAAAAAAAATAATAAAAAGTAACAATAAAATAATAATACGAGGCTATATACAGGGGGCACTGGTACCGAGTCAGTGTGCAGGGGTACAGCTTAATCATCTATAAAAGTTAAGCCTAACTGTATCGAGTGTGCAGAAAAATGACCAGCCTTGTTGGGCTCTATTTACCTTCACAATGTACTTCTCCCATCTGTCTGCGGACACCGACTTGCCAATCTTCCTCAGCAACTTCACATGAAGGTCCACCAAGAGCTTTGGAACTGAGGGGAGAGTCGGGATAAATGGCACAATTTGCTAAACATCAATGTATCTCAACGACACATCACATTCAGATATTGTATAGGTAAGGCCAGTTGTTTTTAGTGTTGGTTTTTTTGACCGGTATATCCAGCATTATCCACTAGGTTTGCTGCAGGTAGAAAATCCTAGAAAATGTTATTTAATTGACTCAAGCGGTCTCCAATCAAATCGTCTGGTTGCGCATGAGTGTTTTGGTCCCAAACAATCTAAATCATGTTATTTTCTTCAAATTTGACAATATTTGGATGAATCCAGTTCAAAGTATGGTGCCCAAGTATGAAAAATGACTGTAGCTGGTAAAGATAAAAGATAAAGTTTGATCATAAAGTTACCGGTCCCCTCCCCCAGTGTCAAAAACTTAGATATAGGAGGCAGGCATTATCAAGGATTTACTTCCGGCTTTGGTAGCATCTTATCTTTACTAATTGAAATATGTACTGCCTAAAAACCGTCATCACATATATACCTTGCTTTAGTTTTGTTTACAAGATTGTAAGTTTTGTTTGTAAGATAGCTGCTAGTAGCTAGCTCAAGCAGAATGTACAACCAAAGATACTGGTAACCTTTCATCTGTGGTGTGACTTAGCTACTAGCAAGCCAACAGTCATTTCCCTTTCCATCACCTTTTGTCTTTCCACTATCATCCAGCTGTAATGATAGGAACATTTCCATCACCTTTTGTCTTTCCACTATCATCAAGCTGTAATGATAGGAACATTTCCATTTCCATTTTAGTCATTTAGCAGACGCTCTTATCCAGAGCGACTTACAGTAGAGTGCATACATTTTATTACATTATTTCCATCACCTTTTGTCTTTCCACTATCATCAAGCTGTAATGATAGGCATTTTAGAGAATTCAACATCTACTGTCTGCACAGCTTCTCAGGCAACCACCGCAACAGGAATGCTGTGATACAAAATCAGCTTTCAGCAAAGGAAAAGGGGGGGATATGCTGTGAAGCCTGTGAAGCCTGTGCAACCAGACCCAACATAGTTATTAATTTCAAATCTGCATCAATTGAGCACACCAACATTTCCAAATACAAACATTGTGAAGTTTCACAAAAAAAAGTGCACAACCAAAGATTGCATATTTCAAATTGAGTACTTCAAAAACACATCATCGAATGAGTAGACCACTACATCATCGAATGAGTAGACCACTACATCGACAGTAACTCAGAATATTAAATACCCATTTAACAAACATTTCCCTTTTCAAAAACATTACAGGCTACGTGGACAGGCTCCTGGATCTCCTCCTCAATGAGGTCACCCTTGATCCATCGTTGTATGTGGGGAAGCTGTTTGAGCTGTCCATCCCAGGACCCGTCTGCCCAGTGTGAGAGGCCTGACAAGGAGGCCATAGCTGGATTTGTATCCCGCTTCAACCTTGGGGGTGACTGAAGCAAAGTGGGTGACTGAAGCCTGCTTGATTGAAGCAAGGTACATGGTTCCCCTTCCTCACTTGATCAATCTCTGTAATTGGTTGCATTTCCTAAAGCCTAAGTAATTCACTTTTACATAATATGATAATCACATTGTTACTTTTTCCCCCCAAGCATTCAGATGGGAGATTAGTGTTAAATTGTAAGAATCAACGGGTCCTGCACACTGCATGGCAGCCAGGTGCCTATATTTGGCTTATGGCTGTAAGAAAAAAAGTCACATTTCTCATGAGTGTTTATGTTGATCAATATTTTGGCTATGCTGGCCAATTGTAAATTATCAAATAAAGGTCTGATCAATACACACAATTCTGAACATATGGTCATTTGTAAAATGCTAATGCAGCGGCACCAATAAATTGTCCAGTACACTTATTGTATGCTGTTTTGTGTACATTCATAGAGCGTCTAAGGTGACTGAGGCTTTACTAATTACTGTGAAGTGTATCAGTGAACTAACTGTATTCTGTAATTAGTTACAAAACAATATTAATTAAATTGTGTATTGCTGCGGTTTGTCTGATATCCAACAGTCTATGATCCGCCCTGTTGAACATGAGCATTTTGCACAAAAAAATAAAAAAAAATAATAAAAAAAATAATGGGTTGAGGCATACTATTTAGGGTAAGAATGACATGTGGTCCATTGTTGACCTTATCAATGACATGTGGCCCATTGTTTACATTGTTACCTGGCAACGACCACAAGGGCATTTCAAAGAGCTTTCAGTCAAGGCAAGCTCACGAACTTAAGCTCCCGCCCACACAGCCTGTTCTTTCAGGCTTTCTGATAGTTAGAGAGAAAAGGTACAATATAAATTCTGAGCATTTTAATAACATAAAATACTATGGGTGATATTTTGATCATTCAAAGGCTATTTTTACTTAAAGATGTTTGGTGAGTGTTTCTCTAGTGACATTTTTTTAATAAAAACTAGTCGTCTGTCATTGAATGACAACCCACATTTCAAGAATCCCTAATGTTGATCAATCACTGACGAAGAGGCGTAGGCTTCGGCTACCGAACTTCGACAAGCCTCAAGATTTTTGTTTTGCTCGAACAGCCGAAAAAAACGAAATAAAGAAAAACAGCTGAACACCAAAACAAACTTAATAGTTGCATAGTATAAGGCGGAGCTCTACTAATTATTTGACAGAGAATACTATTTGTAGATCAGTGATTATAAACCTCACTTTGCTCAAGCTGATCCTCTCCAACAGACTTGGGTAAATGGGTAAATTAGGGGCAGTTTACATGGGCACATTATTGTGGGTAGTAGCTCATATCCCACTTAAGGTCTTATTTGGGATAAGCTGTTTACATACACCTTTGATATCCTGCTCATGAGTATCCCTGTATCCACGAATAAACAGAATATTTAAGTTCATATGGGTTAAATGGAATAGTAACTGAAATGCGGACAATGACTGTAGGTCTGTAACCTTTCACATGTAGCTAATATAATATTAACTCCTGCAAAATGATGCAATTCTTGCAGTGAAATTACACAACAAATGTTCATTTTGTCTCGGGAACAGGAGTTAAGAAATAGTACATTTCTTGAGAAAATGTGAATGCACGTGTAATGTGTTATCTTTGACACTTATGGTGCATTCGGAAAGTATTCAGACCTTCCCATTTTCGTTACTTAATAGGCATATTCTAAAATTATATTTTTTCACTCAATCTAAACACAATACCCATAATGACAAAGCAAAAACAGGTTTAGAAATGTTTACAAATCTATTACAAATAAGAAAACAGATATACCTTATTTACATAAGTATTCAGACCCTTTGCTATGAGACTCGAAATTGAGCATAGGTGCATCCTGTTTCCATTGATCATCCTTTAATGTTTCAACTACTTGGAGTCCACCTGTGGTAAATTCAAATGATTGGACATGATTTGGAAAGGCACACACCTGTCTATATAAAAAGGTCCCACAGTTGACAGTGCATGTCAGAGAAGAAAAAAATGACGCCATGAGGTTGAAGGAATTGTCCGTAGAGCTTCGAGACAGGATTGTGTCGAGGCACAGATCTGAGGAAGTGTACCAAAAATGTCTGCAGCATTGAAGGTCTCCAAGAACACAGTGGCCTCCATTCTCAAAATGGAAGAAGTTTGGAACCACTATTGACTCTTCCTAGAGCTGGCCGCCTGGCCAAACTGAGCAATCGGGGGAGAATGCCCTTGTTCAGGGAGGTGACCAAGAATCCGATGGTCACTCTGACAGAGCTCTAGAGTTCTTCTGTGGAGATGGGAGAACGTTCCAGAAGGACAACCATCTCTACAGCACTCCACCAATCAGGTCTTTAAGGTAGAGTTGCCAGACGGAAGCCACTCCTTAGTAAAAGTCACATGACAGTACCTTAGAGTTTGCTAAAAGGAACCTAAAGGACCGAAAGACCATGAGAAACTAGATCCTCTGGTCTGATGAAACCAAGATTGAACTCTTTGGCCTGAATGCAAAGCATCACATCTGGAGGAATCCTGGCACATTTCCTACGGTGAAGCATGGTGGTGGCAGCAACATGCGTGAAGATTTTTTCAGGAGCAGAGACTGAGTGACTAGTCAGGATCGAGGGAAAGATGAACGGAGCAAAGTACAGAGAGATGCTTGATGAAAACCTGCTCCAGAGTGCACAGGACCTCAGACTGGGGCGAAGGTTCACCTTCCAACAGGACAACGACCCTAAGCACACAGCCAAGACAATATAGGAGTGGCTTCGGGATAAGTCTCTGAATTTCCTTGAGTGGCCCAGCCAGAGCACGGACTTGAACCAGATCGTACATCTTTGGAGACCTGAAAATAAATATGCAGCGACGCTCCCCATCCAACCTGACAGAGCTTGAGAGGATTTGCAGAGAAGAATAGGAGAAACTCCCCAAATACAGGTGTGCCAAGCTTGTAGCGTCATACCCAAAGAGACCCGAGGCTGTAATCGTTGCCAAAGGGGCGTCAACAAAGTACTGAGTAAAGAGTCTCAATAATTATGTGATCAGTTTTTTTTACTTTGAATAAATTTGCAAAAATGTCTAAAAACAGTTTATTCTTTCTCATTATGGGGTAGTGTGTGTAGATTGATGAGGGAGGAAAAAACTATGATCAATTTTAGAATAAGGCTGTAACGTAACAATGTGGAAAAAGTGAAGGGGGCTGAATACTTTCCGAATGCACTGTACGCAAGCAGACAGTATTTCAACTAGAGGTCGACCGATTAATCGTAATGGCCGATTAAATCGGTGCCGATTTCAAGTTTTCATAACAATCGGAAATCGGTATTTTTGGGCGCCGATTTGACGAATTTAATATATTTTTTTTACACCTTTATTTAACTAGGCAAGTCAGTTAAGAACACATTCTTATTTTCAATGACGGCTAGGAACGAGGCAGAACGACAGATTTTTAACCTTGTCAGCTCGGGGGATCCAATCTTGCAACCTTACAGTTAACTAGTCCAATGCTCTAACACTGATTACATTGCACTCCACGAGGAGCGTGCCTGTGCCGCGAATGCAGTAAGCTAAGGTAAATTGCTAGCTAGCATTAAACTTCTTATAAAAAACAATCAATCAATGACTGTCATTGCTCCAATATGTACTTAACCATAAACATCAATGCCTTTCTTAAAATCAATACACAAGTATATATTTTTAAACCTGCATATTTAGCTAAAAGAAATCCAGGTTAGCAGGCAATATTAACCAGGTGAAAGTGTGTCATTTCTCTTGCGTTCATTGCACGCAGAGTCAGGGTATATTCAACAGTTTGGGCCGCCTGGCTCTTTGCGAACTAATTTGCCAGAATTTTACGTAATTATGACAACATTGAAGGTTGTGCAATGTAACAGGAATATTTAGACTCATGGATGCCACCCGTTAGATAAAATACGGAACGGAATAAACGTTTTGTTTTCGAGGTGATAGGTTCCGGATTAGTCAAAAGGTATATGGTTTAGAGAGAAATAGTCGACGTGTTATAATTCCTGTAATAACTTGCGGCTGAACTTGACAGGGGTTCCTTCATTATTTTACTGTTCATGTCTTCCATAGAGAATGTCTTGATCTACTTCAAATAAAGGTCTGTGTTTCGTGCAGGCTTAAACCGCCTCTACGTTTTGATACCCGTGTAAATCTCACTAGGATAAGTTAACGTTTGTCAACATATTTTCATAAATCCACTCTACAAAAATAATTATCTTCGCTTATATTTAGCCAATATTGATCAGTTACCTTGTCCTATGGATATCTACACAGTTATAAAATTGGCAAGGTGGTGTAAGCCTACGCGAAACACAGACCTTATTTTAAGTGAATCTAAAAATATCCTATGGAATAAATGAAGGAACCGCTTTTCAGATTTTGCTAGGTGTCATGGGAATTATGACTCGCACTTTGGTCGTCAATTCTTACCATGCCCATTATTAAAATAGGATTTCCTGCATATAGAAATGACAGTTTTTGTTTTCAACATTCATCACAGGTAACTTACTCAATTTTTATTCAAACAGTTGAGAGTATTTGTCTCCTAAGCAGACTCTTCAGTATCATTGTCACTTCAGAGCTGTGTGTGTGTGTATTTATGTATTATATTAAAATAAGTGTTCATTGTTCATTCAGTATTGTTGCAGTTGTCATTATTACAAAAATATAAATAAATAAATAGGCCGATTAATCGTATCGGCTTTTTTTGTCCTCCAATAATCGGTATCGGTGTTGAAAAATCATAATCGGTCGACCTCTAATTTCAACCACATAAAATATGCCCCCAAGACAAACGTGTTCATTTACCAGAAACATGTACACTCGTTTTCTCAGCTTTAATTTCTTAAAACCGGTCAAACTGATGACATTTGGACATTTTGCACAGGACCAAACTTTCCACTGTTGGGAGCTATTGGGTTCTCTCCCCGGTCCCTAAACGGAACATACAACTTTACCGGTGTTAACTAGCTTACTTATGCATTCATTCTATCGATGTTTGACATTATTCTGGTGAGCACTACTGTAGCCTTCTGGGGCAAACGGGATCTGACGCGATTGTTAAGCCAACACACTGACCGTTACGCCAAGAGGTTTGGATTACTTGGCATAATGGTTAAGGTGTTGGCTTGACAGTTGCGTCAGAAGTGGGATGCCGCCAGTAAGGCCAATGAAGAGGCGTGTAAACATGAGGGACTTGATATAGAGAAACGTGAAGAAGCGATCTTAAGCCAACACATAGTGAGACCTGGTCGGGGCTACCAAGAGTTGAACTGCCCTTAATTTACCAATTTTTGTAGAATCTACCAATAGTATTCGCTGCCAAATAATAGGCTTTGTGCAATGAAGATTCGTAGAGCTACGCTTCCCCCTGGCTTAGGCGATAACCTCACCAAACACACATACAACCAGACATTGATTGATTGGAGACAGCTTGTGTCAATTAAAGAACAATTCCTAGGATTTTCTACCTGCAGCAAACCTAGTGGATAATACTGAAAATACCAGTCAAAAATGTATAATAATTTAAGAAAAGAAATGTAAACTGGCCCTATGTATAAGCCAATATATACAGGTAACTGCCAAAATAAAGAAAACAAGGCATCGGGCCACTACGAACCAGATCAGCTTCAATGCACAGTGGCATAAATTTAACAAGTGTGTTACTTGCTTTTATTCTTCCACAAGAAACACCATCATTTGGTGTTTTGTTGATGCAAAAAACTGTCTCAGGCCATGCTTAAATTAACAGGAACCACATCTGTGTGGAAGCACCTGCTTTCAATATACTTTGTATCCCTCATTTACTCGTGTTTCTATTATTTTGGCCATTACCTGTAGCTATAGCATGTGTATGTTGAATATGAATCCCACTTACATTCTAACCAGGTTTCCATCCAACCTTAAGTGAGTAAAGTACATGTCGGATAAAAAACAAAGTCACGACAGGCCTGATGGAATCAGCTAATTTGTCAGTAAAAACTTTCCAAATGTCGATAAAACAAAATACACTAGACAGGGTGGGATCATTCAAATTAATTATGTGAGAAATGTTGGTGAAAAGGCCTTTATGCACGAATATACGGTGCCTTCTGAAAGTATTCATAGCCCTTGACTTATTCCACATTGTGTTACAGCCTGAATTCATAAAGGATTATATACAGCTCTGGAAAAAATGAAGAGACCACTGCAAAATGCTCCGTTTCTCTGGTTTTACTATTTATAGGTATGTGTTTGGGTAAAATGAACATGTTTGTTTATTTCTATAAACTACTGAAAACATTTCTCCCAATGAAAGCTGTCATTGAAAATCTGGGTTATTCCTCCAAATATTGATTTCTGAACTCTTCCTACATTAAATCGTTAGTATTGTGTTGTTTAACAATGAATATCAACTTATTTTCTTCGCATTATTCGAGGTCTGACAATAACGCATATTTTTTGTTATTTTGACCAGTTGTCATTTTCTGCAAATAAATGCTCTAAATGACAATACTTGTTTTTGTAATTTGGGAGAAATGTGTTCAGTAGTTTGTAGGGGAAAATATATATATATATATATATATATATATATATATATATATATATATATATATATATATATATATATATGTTCATTTTACCCAAACACATACCTATAAATAGTAAAACCAGAGAACCTGATCATTTTGCAGTGGTCTCTTAATTTTTTCCAGAGCTGTGTATTACCCCCCCCCCCCCACACACACACACATCTACACACAATACCCCCTAACGACAAAGAGAAAACATGTTTTTAGATTAAGAAAATCTATTGAAAATGAAATACAGAAATCAAATTTACATAGGTATTCACACCTCCAGGTAAATACATGTTAGAATCACCTTTGGCAGTGATTACAGCTGTGAGTCTTTCCGGTAAGTCTAAGAGCTTGTCACACCTGGATTGTACAATATTTGCACTATTCTTTTTACATTTTTCAAGCTCTGTCAAGTTGGTTGTTGATCGTTGCTAGACAGCCATTTTCAAGTCGTGCCATAGATTTTCAAGACGATTTAAGTCAAAAACTGTAACTAGGCCACTCAGGAACATTCATCGTCTTCTTGGTAGGCAACTCCAGCGCAGATTTGGCCTTGTGTTTTAGGTTACTGTCCTGCTGAAAGGTCTCCCAGTGTCTGTTGGAAAGCAGACTGAAACAGGTTTTCCCCATCAAGGATTTTGCCTATTCTTAGCTTTATTCATTTTCTTTTTATCCTAAAAAAAACCCTCTGTAGTCCTTCCCAATGACAAGAATACTCATAACATGATGCAGCAACCACCATACTTTAAAACATTGAGTGGTACCAGTGATGCGTTTGCCCCAAACATAACACGTTCTATTCAGGACATGAAGTTCACTTCTTTGCCACATTCTTTGCAGTTTAACTTTCGTGCCTTCTTGCAAACAAAATGCAGGTTTTGGAATCAGTGGCAGTCGGTATTGTTTAAGATGAGGGAGGACAATTTTGTTTTTATGAGCATGGCCTTATTTCTATTACAACATATTGGATGACTGTCATTCATATTCCATTCACCCAGCTCAATATAACACCAACATATTTAGGCTACTACACCGTACTCAAATGTTCTTTATAACAATCATGAGGTTACTACAACCTAGCCTATGAATTAAAGTTTACAATGTAGGTGCACAGATTGAGAGAAACATTTGAGTAATCAAGGTGACAGACAGTGACCCATTTAAAATTGCCTTGCATACATCTAGCTGATTAGTCCAAGAGTTTCTATTGGACAAATTCAGGTATGTTTATACCCGTTTAAGAAACATTTTTCAACAGAAGAATCGGACGAATTAATACACCCCTGATCACATGCAAACACTGTTTACTTACATAGCAGCCACATACAAACAGCATGATCACTATGCTCTTTGTATTCCTTCTCGCATCTACGCGCTCTCACCTTTTCCCTATGCTTGGGGACTTCAGTGCACAACACATCAGTTGTCTGTGACCAGGCAAAATGAAATACTTTCCAAGCCAAACCTTCATATCATAATCGCTGCACACAGCCTACATTTTTGTCACCATATTAGTGAACATCATAGTCAACATAGCTACTAGAACTGACATGTTAGTAAACCCGCTACAATCAAGCAGTACAGTGTACCATCAGCAAGCCATTTAGCAGTTACACCGGCAGGCCCGGTGGCAATAAATTAATAAAACCAAAAGGTTACCTTAACTTGAAAGAGTTCCAGTGTTAGACATCTATAGACAGCTAGCTAACATGGCATCCCTCTCTGAGCCGGGTGTTTGAGTAGGCTAAATAAGATCAATTTAGCTATCTCTCTCTCCCTCTCGCTGTTCCTTCATTTTTCAATAAATTAATTTGTTCAAAACTGTTCAACTATTGTCTCGCTCGGCGTCAACTACTTACCACTTTTGATGAACTGCCGTGCTAGCTAGCTGTAGCTTATGCACATTCTCTGATCCTTTGACGGGGTGGACAACAGTTCAGGCTGCAAGAGCTCTGATAGGTTGGAGGACGTCCTCTGGAAGTTGTCATAATTACTGTGTAAGTCTATTGAAGGGGGAAGGAACCAAGAGCCTAATCGGTTTTGGATTAAAATGAATGTACCCAGAGGACAGACAGAAACTAGCTGTCCTCCAGCTACACCATGGTGCTACCCTACACAGTGTTGTTAAGGTTCATGTCAGGGATGCAAACTGGTGACACTTTTTTTTTTTACACTGAAACCTGCAAAAAATCTCTGCTAGGGGGAAATGCAGGTTAACCAATTCACTTCTTATGGTTGGGTGGCAGTATTGAGTAGCTTGGATGAAAAGGTGCCCAGAGTACTGCCTGCTACTCAGGCTCAGAGGCTAAGATATGCATATTATTAGTAGATTTGGATAGAAAACACTGAAGTTTCTAAAACTGTTTGAATGATGTCTGTGAGTATAACAGAACTCATATGGCAGGCAAAAACCTGAGAAAAAAATCCAACCAGGAAGTGGGAAATCTGAGGTTTGAAGGTTTGCCTATCCAATATACAGTGGGATATTGGTCATTTTGATGCTTCTACTGTGAAGAATGAGGGACGGAGAGCTTTTTGAGTCAGGTGTCTGTCACGAGGTGAACATGCGCGCTCAAGTGAGAGCGACCTGCTTTCCATCGCATTTCTGAAGACAAAGGAATTCTCCGGTTGAAACATTATTGAAGATTTATGTTAAAAACATCCTAAAGATTGATTCTATACATCGTTTGATATGTTTCTACGAACTGTAATGGAATTGTTTGACTTTGTCTGACCTGCGCGTCATGAATGTGGATTACTGGACTGAACACGTGAACAAGATGAAGGTATTTGGACTTAAATGGACTATATCGAACAAAACAAACATTTATTGTGCAACTGGGATTCCTGGGCGTGCATTCGGATGAAGATCATCAATGGTAAGTAAATAATTATAATGCTATTTTTCTTTTCTTTGGATGGGGCCACAATGTCTCCTGACCGCTCCTGTCTCAGCCTCCAGTATTTATGCTGCAGTAGTTTATGTGTCGGGGGCTACGGTCAGTTGGTTATACCTGGAGTACTTCTCCTGTCTTATCCAGTGTCCTGTGTGAATTTAAGTATGCTCTCTCTAATTCTCTCGTTCTCTCTTTCTGAGAACCTGAGCCCTAGGACCATACGTCAGGACTACCGGGCATGATGACTCCTTGCTGTCCCCAGTCCACCTGGCCTTGCTGCTGTTCCAGTTTCAACTGCTCTGCCTGCGGTTATGGAACCCCTACCTGTCCCAGACCTGCTGCTTTCAACTCTTAATGATCGGCTATGAAAAGCCAACTGACTTTTATTCCTGATTATTATTTGACCATGCTTGTCATTTATGAACATTTTGAAAATCTTGGCTCTCTCTAATTCTCTCCTCTCTTTCTTTCTCTCTCGGAGGACCTGAGCCCTAGGACCATACGTCAGGACTACCGGGCATGATGACTCCTTGCTGTCCCCAGTCCGCCTGGCCTTGCTGCTATTCCAGTTTCAACTGTTCTGCCTGCGGTTACGGAACCCCTACCTGTCCCAGACCTGCTGTTTTCAACTCTTAATGATCGGCTATGAAAAGCCAACTGAAAATTATTCCTGATTATTATTTGACCATGCTTGTCACTTATGAACATTTTGAACATCTTGGCATAGTTCTGTTATAATCTCCACCCGGCACAGCCAGAAGAGGACTGGCCACCCCTCATAGCCTGGTTCCTCTCTAGGTTTCTTCCTAGGTTTTGGCCTTTCTAGGGAGTTTTTCCTAGCCACCGTGCTTCTACACCTGCATTGCTTGCTGTTTGGGGTTTTAGGCTGGGTTTCTGTACAGCACTTTGAGATATTAGCTGATGTACGAAGGGCTATATAAAATAAACTTGATTGATTGATAATTATAATGCTATTTCTGACTTCTGTTGACTCCAAAAAAATGGAGGATATCTTTATGGCTTATTTGGGCTCTGAGCGTTGTACTCCGATTATAGCATGGTGTGCTTTATCCGTAAAGTTTTTTTGAAATCTGACAGCGGTTGCATTAAGGAGAAGTTTATCTAAAGTTCCATGTTTAATACTTGTATCTTTTATCAATGTTTATTATGAGTATTTCTGTAAATTGATGTGGCTCTCTGCAAAATCACCAGATGTTTTGGAGGCAAAACATTACTGAACATAACACGCCAATGTAAACTAAGATCTTTGGATATAAATATGAACTTTATCGAACAAAACATACATGTATTGTCTGACATGAAGTCCTATGAGTGTCATCTGATGAAGATCAAAGGTTAGTGATTAATTTTATCTCTATTTCTGAATCTTGTGACACCTCTCTTTGGCTGGAAAAATGGCTGCGTTTTTCTAACATAACATAATCGTTTGTGGTGCTTTCGCCGAAAAGCGAAATCCTATTTGAAATCGGACACTGTGTTGGGATTAACAACAAGTTTATCTTTAAAATGGTGTAAAATACTTATGTCTGTCTGAGGAATTTTAATGAGATTTCTGTTGTTTTGAATTTGGCGCCCTGCACTTTCACTGGCTGTTGTCATATTGATCCCGTTAACGGGATCTCAGCCGTAAGAAGTTAAACAAAATATTATGATCTACATGATCATTCTGTGTAAAAAAAAAAAATGAGGTTAAAGTGAACCTAACTAACAGCTAAAAAAATGTTAAGAAAGCAATCCAATGTTATGTTGCCTAGACTTTACTGCAACTGACACTCCAGTCTTGAGAAAAAAACAATACACTAATATTGCAGTTACCATGACAGCCTTTATTATAGAAATATTGCACTTGGGAAAAAAGTAGAAATAGAATGAAACAGGCATTCTATATTTGCTCTATTATAGTGGCCACTACTGTAGACGTCGATCAAGTGCACAAGGCTACGAAATAACGTTGAGTAAAAAAATACATATTTTTTAAAAGAGCATCCCCTCACTCACACACAAAAGTGTTACTGTCAAGTTAAACACAACAAAAGCAATATCTTTGGGCTACACATTATTACGTTCTGCCTGTGGACATCTGTTCTACAACGTGCCAGCAGAGCATGATACCCTTCGTTGGCATAATTGATCTCTTTCAGGCAGAGAGTACACCTGGCATACCCCTTTTAATCCACTGTTTTGAAAAAGTGAGAAAGAGGGAAAGTTTGTGGTGTTCCTTTCAACTCTATAGTGGCATCCAGCTTAAGCCAGGTCCAGCTCCACGTTATCCCTGAATCCACTTGTTGAACAAGCAATGCCTTATTTTCACCTAATTCTCTCATTCTGAAAATTAACCACATACTTGAGGGAAAACATAAGTTCACTGATAGTAATTGGTTTGTTAGCTAGTTAACATTTCACACAGATTGCCAGGGTCCAGTAAGCAACTAACGCGTTATAACTTGAGGAACGGCAAGGAGTCATATACCAGTTAATACTATAGCGAATTGGTTAGGTTACTAATGTTACTTCACCTGATGTTGTAACGTTAGCTGTCTGCCTTCATTAGCCAGCTAATTTTCACACCATAAACTCAATTACTTGATCAGTGAAGTTGGCTAATGTTGTTCAACATTTCTCTGGCTAACTAACGGAGAATTTGATCCAGCTAGCAAGATACTTAACCATGCTTGTTCCACCACACTTTCTCCCTCATCTCAAATGCCAGTTGTTTTTCGGTTACAGCTCATGAAGTATGCTCCATCACCTTCTCGCCCCGGTCTCCATGGGCAGGCTTCTCACCTAACTCTTTGTTATCGTTCAGGGGACGCGCTGCTGTAACTGGAAAACGGCCTTTCCAAAGCGCGCAGTGATGCGGAAATTGGCAAATTGGTTGTCTCTTCAGTGGCGTGCTGCATTCTGTTATATGAACGATTGGCTGAGCCTTGGATACAGCCAGTATTGCTCCAAACGCTAATCACTCGTATGCTTACAGCCAGTAGTGATCCAAGCCCCCCACCAAACTTTTCTCATCGGATCTACACGAATCACGTAGGTCACCTATTTTGGATTCAAAACTGAGAAATTTTGCTAAAAGGTGCCTAGTTTGCATCCCTGTAATGTAGACCTTCATAGCAAAACAGTATGTTTTAATAAATTATTTAGTGCCCTGAATATATTTAGTATAGTTTAATCTAAAAAGGATAACCATTTTTATTCTGTACAGGCTTCCTTCTTTTCACTCTGTCATTTAAACTAAACAAAAATATAAACATGCAACAATTTCAAAGATTTTACTTAGTTGCAGTTCATATAAGGACATTAGGGCTGAATTAATTAATTTCAATTGACTGAACTATGGATTTCACGAGTGGGAATACAGATATGCATTGGTTGGTCACAGATACCAAAAACAAAAAAAGGTAGGGGAGTGGATCAGAAAACCAGTCAGTATCTGCTGTGACCACTATTTGCCACATACAGCGGGACATCTTCTCAGAGTTGATCAGGCTGTTGATTGTGGCCTGTGGAATGTTGTCCCACTCCTCTTCAATGGCTGTGCGAAGTTGCTGGATATTGGCGGGAACTGGAACATGCTGTCGTACGTGTTGATCCAGAGCATCCCAAACAAGCTTAATTGGTGAGATGTCTGGTGAGTATGCAGGCCATGGAAGAACTGGGACATTTTCAGCTTGCAGGAAATGTGTACAGATCCATGCGAAATTGGGCTGTGCATTATCATGCTGAAACATTAGGTGATTGGGGTGAATGAATGAGGCCCATTGTCGTGCCTGGAACTCGGCACGGTTTCTTTGCGCATTCAAATCTCCATCAATAAAATGCAATTAATGTTAGTTGTCCATAGCTTATGCCTGCCCATACCATAACAGAGTGCCCCATGGTGGGGTTTACAATATTGACATCAGCAAACCGCTCACCCACACGACGCCACTGTCTGCCATCTGCCCGGTACAGTTGAAACCAGAATTCATCCGTGAAGAGCACACTTCTCCAGCATGCCAGTGACCATCGAAGATGAGCATTTTCCCACTGAAGTCGGTTACGAAGCCGAACTGCACTCAGGTCAAGACCCTGGTGGGGATGACGAGCATACAGATGAGCTTCCCTGAGAAGGTTTCTGACAGTTTGTGCAGAAATCTTCAGTTGTGCAAACCTAGTTTCACCAACTGTCCAGGTGGCTGGTCTCAGACAATCCCGCAGGTGAAGAAGCCGGATGTGGATGTCCTGGGCTGGCGCCGTTACACATGGTCTGCGGTTGTGAGGCTGGTTGGATGTCCTGCCAAATTTTCTAAAACGACATTGGTAGATAAATGAACATTCTATTCTCTGGCAACAGCTCTGGTGGATATTCCTGCAGTCAGCATGCCAATTGCGTGCTACCTCAACTTAAGACATCTGTGGCGTTGTGACAAAAATGCACTTTTGTCACCAGCACACGGTGCACCTGTAATGATCATGCTGTTTAATCAGCTTCCTGATATGCTACACCTGTCAGTTGAATGGATTGTCTTGGCAAAGGAGAAATGCTCACTAACAGATGTAAACCAATTTGAGCACAAAAGTTGAAAAGAATGAAACATTTCTGGGATCTTTTATTTCAGCTCATGAAACATGGGACCAACACTTCACGTTGCATTTATTTTTGTTCAGTCTAGGTTAGTATTAGGAGTAACTACAATGTTGTTGATCCATCCTCATGTCTCTCTTATCACTGTCATTAATCTCTGTTTTATATGTCACCATTGGCCTCATGGTGAAATCACTGAGCGATTTCCTTCCTCTCCGGCCAATGAGTTATGAAGGATTGAAAATCCTCCCCGGTCTTCGTAGTTGAATCTGTGCTTGAAATTCACTGCTCGACTGAGGGACCGTACAGATAATTGTATGTTAAACATTATTATTGCACACAGAGTGAGTCCATGCAACTTGACATAAGCACATTTTTACTATTTAACTTAAGGCTTGCCATAACAAAGGGGTTCAACATTTGAGTCAAGATATTTCCGCTTTTCATTTTTTATTAATATGTCTAAAAACGTAATTCCACTTTGAGATTATGGGGTATTGTGTGTAGATGTTACGTCCCCAGCAATGAACCAAAAAGTTTTGCTCAAACAGAATGGCGAACTAACAAAGAGTCACTAACATGAACCAAAACAAAAACAGGTTGGGTTCTAAGAGGGGTTCTGAAAAACACTTATGGGGTTGTCCACTGAATTGACTAGCAACAACAACTGGGACCTAAAAGACACCCACTATACTTGCCCAAGAAAAGGCAAACAAAATTAAAACCTACACCAAACTTGAAGACAAAGCAAACCAATAAGTAGAGCAAAACAAACAAAAAAAACAGGAAGGAAGGTCATATATATATATATATATTTTTTTTTTAAATAAATGAAATAGGGAGACCCAACTAAAAAAAAAGTATTAACCCTCCACATCTCTCAAACCAACTGGAGCACTGGGCCAGCAACTCTTAAAACATCACATCTGACTAACGAGATGACAAGCCAGCACGGGTGTAACATACTGACTAACGAGGTGACACCAAATCAGTGCGCCCAACGTGCTAACATCCAACCTCTAAATATAAATGAAAAACCAAAGCCTGTAACACCTTTTCCATTAAGACAACATATACAGTACCGGAAAGTATTCAGACCCCTTGACTTTCCACATTTTGTAATGTTACAGCCTTTTTTTTCTCTTTTACTGATTGTTCCCAACCCTCATCAAATCTACACACAATACCCCATATTGACAAAGCAAAAACTAATTTTTTGGGCTCCCATTCTTCTCTGCAGACCCTCTCAAGTTCTGTCAGATTGGATGGGGAGCGTTGCAGCACAGCTATTTTCAGGTCTATCGAGAGATGTACAATCAGGTTCAAATCTGGGCTCTGGCTGGCCCACTCAGACTTCTCCAGAAGCCACTCCTGCGTTGTCTTAGCTGTGTGCTTAGAGTCATTGTCCTGTTGGAAGGTGAACCATCACCCCAGTCTGAGGTCCTGAGCACTCTGCTCCGTTCATCTTTCCATCGATCCTGACTAGTCTCCCAGTCCCTGACACTGAAAAACATCCCTCACAGCATGATGCCGCCACTACCATGCTTCACCATTGGGATGGTGTCAGGTTTCCTCCAGACGTGACGCTTGGCATTCAGGCCATACATAGAGTTCAATCTTGGTTTCATCAGACCAGAGAATCTTATTTCTCATGGTGAGTGTCTTTTGGCAACTGCATGCGGGATGTCATGTGCCTTTTACTGAGGAGTGGCTTCCGTCTGGCCACTCTACCATTAAGGCCTGATGGGTGGAGTGCTGCAGAGATGGATGTCCTTCTGGAACATTTTACTATCTCCACAGAGGAGCTCTAGAGCTCTGTCAGAGTGACTATCGGGTTCTTGATCACCTCCTTGACCAAGGCTCTTCTCCCCCGATTGCTCAGTTTGGCCAGGCAGCCAGCTCTAGGAAGAGTCTAGGTGGTTCCAAACTTCTTCCATTTGAGAATAAGGGAGGCCAGTATGTTCTTGGGGACCTTCAATGCTGCAGACATTTTTGGTACCCTTCCCCAGATGTGCCTCGACAGTCCTGTCTCGGCGCTCTATGGACAATTCCTTCGACCTCATGGCTTGGTTTTTGCTCTGACATGCAGTGTCAACTGTGGGACCTTACATAGACAGGTGTGTGCCTTTCAAAATCATGTCCAATCAATTGAATTTACCACAGGTGGAATCCAATCAAGTTGTAGAAACAGCTCAAGGATGATCAATGGAAACAGGATGCACCTGAGCTCAATTCCAAGTCTCATAGCAACTTCTTATGGCTGCAAGTCTCTCTTATAACTTCTTATGGCTGCAGGGGCAGTATTGAGTAGCTTGGATGAAAGGTGCACAGAGGTGCCCATAGTAAACTGCCTGCTCCTCAGTCATAGTTATTCATATTTGCATTGGATAGAAAACACTCTGAAGTTTCTAAAACAGTTTGAATTATGTCTGTGAGTATAACAGAACTCATATGGCAGGCAAAAACCTGAGAAGTTCCACTTCCTGTTAGAATTTTTTTCTGAGGTGTCAGATTTTCAACCAAGCTCTCATTGAAATTACAGCGAGATATTGATGAGTTTTCACTTCCTACAGCTTCCACTAGATGTCAACAGTCAATAGAACTTGATGACTAATGTGAAGGGGGGCCGAAGGAGACAGGAATTAGTCAGGTCTGCCATGAGCTGACCATGCTTTCACATGCGCATTCACATGAGGAGGACCTCCGTTCCACCGCTCTCCTGAAGTCAATCTAATTCTCCGGTTGGAACGTTATTCAAGATGTATGTTAACAACATTCTAAAGATTGATTCAGTACATCGCTTGACATGTTTCTACTGACTGTTACGGAACTTTTGGACATTGTCACGTTATAGTGGAGGCGCTTTGTGACTTTGGAATTGTTTACCAAAGGCGCTAACCAAAGTAGCTAATTGGACATAAATAACGGACATTATCGAACAAATCAAGCATTTATTGTGGACCTGGGATTCCTAGGACTGCATTCTGATGAAGTTCATCAAAGGTAAGGAAACATTTATCATGTATTTTCTGGTTTCTGTTGACCCCAACATGGCGGATAATTTGGCTATTGTTCTGAGCTCCGTCTCAGATTATTGCATGATTTGCTTTTTCAGCAAAGTTTTTTGGAAATCTGACACAGCGGTTGCATTAAGGAGAGGTATATCTATAATTCCATGTGTATAACTTGTATTATCATCTACATTTATGATGAGTATTTCTGTTGAAACGACGTGGCTATGCAAAATCACTTGATGTTTTTGGAACTAGTGAATGTAACGCGCCAATGTAAACTCTGATTTTTTTGTTATAAATATGAACTTTATCAAACCAAACATGCATGTATTGTGTAACATGAAGTCCTATGAGAGTCATCTGATGAAGATAATCAAAGGTTAGTGATTAATTTTATCTTTATTTCTGCTTTTTATGAAAGCTATCTTTCGCTGGAAAAATGGCTGTGCTTATTGTGGTTTGGTGGTGACCTAACATAATCGTTTGTAGTGCTTTCGCTGAAAAGTATATTTGAAATCAGACACTTTGGTGGGATTAACAACAAGATTACCTTTAAAATGATATAAGACACATGTATGTTTGAGGAATTTTAATTATGAGATTTCTGTTGTTTGAATTTGGCGCCCTGCACGTTCACTGGCTGTTGTCATATCGATCCCGGTAGCGGGATGCAGCCATAAGAAGTTATTAATACTTATGTAAATAAGATATTTCAGTTTATTTGCACATTTTTTGTATTTTTTTTAAACTGGGCCAATTGTGCACCGCTGTATGGGACTCCCAATCACGGACGGATGTGATACAGCCTGGATTCGAAACCAGGGACTGAGTGACGCCTGCTTGTGAGCAACGGTCTAAGGCACTGCAACAGAAAACTTTAATATCACATGAACTTTAATATCACATGATATTTTATTTCAGCTCATGAAATGTGGGACCAACACTTTACATGTTGCATTTATATTTTGTTCAGCATAGTTTGAATGAGGCAGACTTATGTCTTTGCGTAATTACAGGGTGGTCACTAGATTCTATAGCCACAAAGTCATAGATTTCACTCACAGTATCTGCTCATGTGCGGGTTCACTTCACACGGTTTACAGCGTGGTAGAGCCTCACACTTCAACACTCAGTTGTTGGAGAGATTGACCCACTATGCTCACTGGTGGACTTACCCTTGAGCAGGATTCACATCAAGGCGCCACAAGAGCTGGAAATAAAAATCAAATGAATACATGTATATCTACACATGTAAATACAGTATATATATATATATATATTTTAAATTGTTTCTCCACATGCTCCACTCGAGGCATAATAAAAAAATACTCATCAAAAGCTTGAGATATGGTTTTTTGCATGGGCTCCGTCTCAATCCATCATATCCGGCAATATTGACCTTCCACATCTGCTACAGCACCGAGCTACAGCAGTGTTTGTCAGACCAGGAGACATCCAGAATATTGGTCTTCTAACAAAAACGTCTGTAGCGTCCGAGCACACTAATTTGACCCCTCTATGGAAAGATGAGAACCTCACTAACACAATGTTCTCCATTTTACTCTACCCCCACAAGAGTCATGGGACTCGTCTGGAGGTAACCTGATAAGACGAAAAATAAATGGAAGTGAATAGGGCATTTCCATGTAAAAGATATGAGTAATTCTACCGTAAAATAACACATTTCAGGTGCTGCTGATAGTGTCACCGACACCGAGGCAGTGGACATGTGTAGCCCATGTACGGTGCCTATAGAAAGTCTACACCCTCTTGAATTTTTTTCACATTTTGTTGCGTTACAAAATAGGATTGAAATCGATAATTCATTTTTTAGTCATCGATCTACACAAAATATTCCATAATGTCAAAGTGAAAAGAAAATTATATTAATAAAATGTGATTATTAAAAATTTTATAAAAAAGTAGCATAAGTATTCACCCCTTTTGTTTAGGCAAGCATAAGTTAGTTCAGAAGTCAAATTTGGCGTAACAAATCACATAGGTTATATGGACTCACTGTCACCTCAAATAATTGGGGTTGACATGATTTTTGAATGACTACACCTTCCTCTGTTCCTCATACATATATTACATACATAACCTGTAAGGTCCATCAAGTACTGAATTTCAAGCACAGATTCAACTACAAAAGACGAGGTGCTTTTTAAAAGCTTCAAAGCAGGGCAGTGATTGGTAGATAGTTAACAATAAATCAGACATTGAACAGATCTTTAAGCATAGTCAAGTTCATAATTATGCTGTGGATGATGTATTCAAACACCCAGACACTTCAAAGATGCAGTCGTCCTGTAGTTGTCCTTGAGCTGCAGGACAGGAAGGAAACTGCTTTGAGGCCAACTACAGAATTCAATGGCTGTGATGGGAGACAACTGAGGATGCATCAACAACATTGTAGTAACTCCACAATAATTACCGAAATGACAGAAAATACAAATACACAGAATAAAAATATTCCAAAACATGCATGTGTAAAGTAATACTGGGGGAAAAAACAGCAAAGGAACACACTTTTTGGCATAAATCCAAAGCATTATGTTTGGGTGAAATCCAACAACACTGAGTAACTGCCTCCTTATTTTCAAGCATGGTAGTGGCTGCATCATGGTGTAGGTATACTTGACATTGGCAAAGACTGGAGAGTTTTTCAGGATAAAAAGAAATGGGATGGAGCTAAGCACAGGCAAAAGCATGGAGGAAAATCTGCTTCAGTGTGCTTTCCACCAGACACTGGGTGACGAATTCACCTTTCAGTAGGACAATAAACCTACAACAAGAAGCCAAATCTAAACTGGAGTTACTTACCAAGAAGACATTGAATGTTCCTGAGTGGCTAAGTTAACATTTTGACTTAAATCTGCTTGAAAATCTATGGCAAGATTTGAAAATTGCTGTCCAGCCATAATCCCCAAAACCTTGACAGAACATGAAGAATTTTTTAAATAAAAATGGGCAAATATTGCACAATAGTGAACCGTTTCAGGAAACTAGGCATATGTGGCGCGTCACTACTTCACAGGAGCTCCATTTGAACGTAAACAATTTAAATAAATAAACATTTGGGGCAGAAATATATTCTCGAATGTGAAATTACACATGCCTTAACAAACTTGTATGCAATCTGTAAATACGAATTTAAAAAAAAATTACGAGCCTAGTTGGTTTAGCCATGGAAATAAACAGCAACCTTCCAGTTAGCCATGATATGTTGAGCTAATGAGTGGGCTGGACATGCCGGGAGATGAGTTCGGATTGATCTGCCATGTAGCATGTTTCTCTCTATAATATGAGCTGGTCAAGTATGTGTAGGTAATCCTTTCTAATGTGGCTTTTTTGAAAGATATCGCGTAGTAAAACTGCATAAGTGTTGTTCTGCACTTTCTGGAGGACCGAGTTTTGAAAATCAGTGGAATAAGATTATGATAGCTAAGGAAATTGAGAAAATTCTAGCGTTTGATTGCAAACATGCAGACGGAGTCGAAAAGAGAACACACAGAAGGCTCCGGACGACATCTTCAAACTAAGGGCAAACATGGCATCGGTGACTAAGAGGGAGAAGTGTCCATCCATTTATATGGGTAAGAGAGTCTAGCTAGCTACATTGTCAGATAATACACATTTCTAATTTAGTCAGAAATTCATTTTCATTTCAAGTTAAAGTGAAACTTTTAGCTAGCTAGCTAACGTTAGCTGGCTGACTAGTTAATGTTACGTGTATGATCTGTGTAGTAATATTATTCTTATTTCAGAGCCATTTGCATTGCTAGTTAAGCCTGATGTTAGCTAGCTAACATTGAACCTGGTTGGTTAGCTACCTGCAGATTCATGTAGGGTTGTACCGTTATGAGTTGGCAGGACAGTTGCAGTCACCAATGCACTGGATAACATATAAAATCAGCCTAACCAGCTCTGCCAGGGCGAGTAAAATTGTCAGAGTGAGCAGATCTTTCATTTGTGTCTAGACGTAAACTCAGCAAAAAAAAAAGAAACGTCCTCTGTCAACTGCGTTTATTTTCAGCTAACTTAACATGTGTAAATATTTGTATGAACATAAGGTTCAACAACTGATACAAACTGAACAAGTCCCACAGACATGTGACTAACAGAAATGGAGTAATGTGTCCCTGAACAAAGGGCGGGGTTGGTCAAAAATCAAAAGTAACAGTCAGTCTCTGGTGTGGCCACCAGCTGCATTAAGTACTGCAGTGCATCTCCTCCTCATGGACTGCACCAGATTTGCCAGTTCTTGCTGTGAGATGTTACCCCACTCTTCCACCAAGGCACCTGCAAGTTCCCGGACATTTCTGGGGGGGGGGGGGGGGGGGGAGAATGGCCCTAGCCCTCACCCTCCGATCCAACAGGTCCCAGACATGCTCAATGGGATTGAGATCTGGGCTCTTCGCTGGCATTGGCAGAACACTGACATTCCTGTCTTGCAGGAAATCAGCCATACTGCTCGTTCTGTGCGTGGTGGAATTGTCATGCTGGAGGGTTATGTCAGGATGAGCCTGCAGGAAGGGTATCACATGAGGGAGGAGGATGTCTTCCCTGTAATGCACAGCGTTGAGATTGCCTGCAATAACAACAAGCTCCGATGATGCTGTGACACACCGCCCCAGACCATGACGGACACTCCACCTCCAAATCGATCCCGCTCCAGAGTACAGGCCTCGGTGTAATGCTCATTCCTTCGACGATAAACGCAAATCCGACCATCACCCCTGGTGAGACAAAACCGCAACTCGTCAGTGAAGAGCACTTTCCCAGTCCTGTCTGGTCAAGCGACGGTTGGTTTGTGCCCATAGGCGACGTCGTTGCCGGTGATGTCTGGTGAGGACCTGCCTTACAACAGGCCTTCAAGCCCTCAGTCCAGCTTCTCTCAGCCTATTGCGGACAGTCTGAGCACTGTGGAGGGATTGGCGTTCCTGGTATAACTCTGGCAGTTGTTGTTGCCATCCTGTACCTGTCCCGCAGGTGTGATGTTCGGATGTACCGATCCTGTGCAGGTGTTGTTACATGTGGTCTGCCACTGCGAGGACGATCAGCTGTCCGTCCTGTCTCCCTGTTTCACTGTCTTAGGCGTCTCACAGTACGCACATTGCAATTTATTGCCCTGGCCACATCTGCAGTCCTCATGCCTCCTTGCAGCATGCTCAAGGCACGTTCAGGCAGATGAGCAGGGACCCTGGGCATCTTTCTTTTGGTGTTTTTCAGAGTCAGTAGAAAGGCCTCTTTAGTGTCCTAACCGTAACCTTAATTGCCTACCGTCTGTAAGCTGTTAGTGTGTTAACGACCATTCCACAGGTGCATGTTCATTAACTTCTCTTGGGTAGGGGGCAGCATTCGGAATTTTGGATGAAAAGCATGCCCAAATTAAACTGCCAGCTACTCATCCCCAGAAGATAAGATATGCATATTATTAGTAGATTTGGATAGAAAACACTGACATTTCTAAAACTGTTTGAATCATGTCTGTGAGTATAACAGAACTTATTTAGCAGGCGAAACCCCGAGGACAAACTATTCAGATTGTTTTGTTTGTAGGTCACTCTCTTTTCAATGAATTTTCATTGGGAAACCAGATTTCTAAGGGACCTTCTTGCAGTTCCTACTGCTTCCACTGGATGTCAACAGTCTTTAGAAATTGGTTGAGGTTATTCCTTTGTGTAATGAAGAAGTACGGCCATCTTGGAGGGTCACTCGAAGTGTCCTGTTTGTTAGAAGTGCGTGACCAGAAAGCTAGCTACAGTTGGTTTTAATCCTGTATTGAACATAGATCATCCCATCTTAAATTTGATCGATTATTTACGTAAAAAAATACCTAAAGTTGTATTACAAAAGTCTTTAGAAATTTTTTGGCAAAGTTTACAGGTAACCTTTGAGATATTTTGTAGTCACGTTTCACAATTTGGAACCGCTGTTTTTATGGATCAAACGCGCCAAATAAATGGACATTTTGGATATATATCGACGGAATTAATCGAACAAAAGGACCATTTGTGATGTTTATGGGACATATTGGAGTGCCAACAACAGAAGCTCGTCAAAGACATGAATTATATTTTTATTTCTGCGTTTTGTGTCGCGCCTGCAGGGTTGAAATATGCGTATCTCTTTGTTTACAATGGTGCTATCCTCAGATAATAGCATCGTATGCTTTCGCCGAAAAGCCTATTTGAATTCTGACATGTTGGCTGGATTCACAACCAGTGTAGCTTTAATTTGGTATCTTTCATGTGTGATTTAATGAAAGTTTGATTTTTATAGTAATTCATTTGAATTTGGCCCTCTGCATTTTCTCTGGCTTTTTGCGAAGTGAGAAAGTAGCGTCCCGCCTAAACTCAGATTTTTGGATATAAATATTAACTTAACCGAACAAAACATACATGTATTGTGTAACATGAAGTCCTATGAGTGTCATCTGATGAAGATCAAAGGTTAGTGATTAATTTTATCTCTATTTCTGCTTTTTGTTACTCCTCTCTTTGGCTGGAAAAATGGCGGTCTTTTCTGTGACTTGGCTCTAACCTAACATAATCGTTTAGTGCGCTTTCATTGTAAAACCTTTTTGAAATCGGACATGTTGGCTGGATTTACAACAAGTCTATCTTTAAAATGGTGTAAAATACTTGTATGTTTGAGTAATTTAAATTATGGGATTTCTGTTGTTTTGAATTTGGCGCCCTGCAGTTTCACTGGCTGTTGACGAGGTGGGACGCTATCGTCCCACATACCCTAGTGAGGTTAATTGTTTATGGTTCATTGAACAAGCATGGAAAACAGTGTTTAAACCCTTTACAATGAAGATCTGAAGTTATTTGGATTTTTAGGAATTATCTTTGAAAGACAGGGTCCTGAAAAAGGGACGTTTCTATTTTTGCTGAGTTTAGCTAGCTTGCTAGCCAACGTTAGCCAGTTAGCTTGGGTGCTTGACTGCTGTTAGGTCAGAACGCTTGGATCAACCCTACTTTTCGGCCAGAGCATCCAGTGTGCCCTCAGAGCGAAACACTCAATTTACGAATGGACAATCTGACAACAGTTTATTTACACCCAGAGCACCCTCTGGCACTCCAGATTAAATTTACGAACAGACCTGTAGTATAAACCAGCCTTTAGTGTTGAAATCTTTGGTTGTTTAGTACATAGCTGCACATGTGAATTTCTTACCCAAGAAGACTTACAGCTGTAATTGCTGCCAAAGGTGTTTCTACCATGTACTGACTCAGGGTACTTATCTAATCAAGGTATATAATTTATTTTATTCATTAATCCTTAAAAAATATATAGAGAATTGTTCTACTTAGACAGTAATGTGTAGATTGTTGACAAAAAAATACAATTAAATCCATTTTAATTCCACTTTGTAACAATAAAATGAATTAATAGACTTTCTATAGACACTATATCTGATGCTGTCTGCCCAAAAAGATTTTGGCATCAGATACATGGGCTACATACAGTAAGACAGAGAGGCGCTGTTTCGATCACTGATGCTTTCTCCAATGAGATAGTTTCAGCCACTTGTGAATTGAAGGAAAGTTGGCAGTTGAACTGTGCACTGTTCAGATGCTAGAATTATTTTGGGATTAATGTCTCTCTCATCAAATCACTTCAAAAAGTGACTGGTTCAAGTTCATGGCACATTAAAAGGTAGTACATTTTTACAGTTAAATTACTCTTCACTATAAATGAAAACAATTGGGGGCGAACAGGCCTCTGCCTGGGACCTCCAAATCACTATTCGGCCCCAAATGTTTTTTATTTCATGCATCAAAATCATACAATTTTTTATTTTAAACCTAACCATTAAGATTTGTTGACAATTTGGACTTTGTGGCTACTATACAAGCTAATTGGAACCTAATTACTTAAGGAGTCCATTGAGCAGGAAGACCAGGTGTGCGCGTGCGCAATACAGCGCGAGCGAACCACAACTAAAATATTACTTAACGGTAAATACAAATGGACAATTGTCCTTATCACAACATACGTCATAACGCGAAGAACATGTGTGCCCCGTACTTTCATAATTGTTAACAGCAATTGATCTTTGTGCAAAAGCTCAAAGCAGTTTCTGTAGGATGTGATATCGTGCAATTCGGTCTATGGCAGATAAAGGCTGGAAAATAAATTCAATCATTTAAAATCAGCAAATTTCACCGAAGCCTTTCAGTCTTTGAAAAGTTCGGAGATAAACAGTGCAAAAACAAAGTATCTGACTCACCCGGGATCTTTAGTATGAATTTGGGACAGCAAAAATGCATGTAAAACGTTTGGAAAACACACAATAACAACTAGCTAGCTGGGACAAACGACACAGAACACTATGCAATGGTGTGGAGTCGCACGTCCCCACAGCAGCTCGCGCTTTTCAAACTATACCTGAAGATGTGTCTTGGAGATATCTCTCCAACTGCGGGAATGTGAGCTCCGGTAGATCCAGCAAAGCTCCATAACGCTCTAGAAAAGAGCATATCACGGCGTAGCTTGGGCACAAATCGGAGGAGAAACCCACCGATGGAGCCGAGGCAGCCATCTTTTCCAATGGTGGAGCAGCAGACTCGAAAAGCTCGGAGGACCAATGATTGCCCACAATTCACCGCGAAAAAGAAAATAGCAGCCCAGAGGTCTTTGCGGTAAAAAGTAAAATTACTAATGTAAAAAGTATGCGCGCGGAATGATCCTTCAGTGATACTATTTAGGCACTGATGAAGGTGTGAACAGTTTCACATTCTTCCATAGTTAGGCAATTTAGCCCCAAATAAATACATGGAAAGTCTGCCATACAGTGGCTCGGACGCAGCTGCCATTTTGTAGCTTGAATAACTTCTATAATGTGATACACTGCCTGCCTATTGGCAATTGTATCAATTCATCCACTTGTAACGCCACGAACACTCAGTGGGGATAAAAGTAAAGATACCGTCATAGAGAATGGCTCAAGAAATGAAAGTCACCCAGTAAAATACTACTTGAGTTAATCAAAAAGTATTTGGTTTTAAATATACTTAAGTATCAAAAGTAAAAAATCATTTCAAATTCCTTATAAAAAAGCACACCAGATAGCATCGTCTTTTATTTTTTACATTTACAGATAGCCAGTGGCATGCTCCAACACTCAGGCATCACTTAAAAACAAAGTATGTGTTTAGTGAGATCAGGGGCAGTAGGGATGTTATTTTGATAAATGTGTGATTTAGGCAAATTTCCTGACCTGCTAATCATTCAAAATTCAACGGGTGCTTTTGGGTGTCAAAATGTATGGAGCAAAAAGTACATTATTTTCTCTAGGAATGTGGTTAGATAAAAGTTGTCAAAAATAAATAGTTTTTTGGGATATCTGTACTTTACTATTTATTTTTACTTATTCGTCCTTTGGATGAGTCTCCACAGCAAAAATATAATTTTGGGAAAACTATGGAATTATGTTTTCCATGCAAAGCTGTATTTCACCCAGCCTAAAACATGATTTTGCTAATGATTTAGAAGTCAATTACCCTGATTTTTCAAATACAATGAGTGATGGTAAATACTGACACATGTAATGTTACAAAAGTATGTGGACATCCCTTCAAAATTAGTGGATTCGGCCATTTCAGCCACACCCGTTGCTGACAGGTGTATGAAATCAAGCACAGCCACGCAATCTCTATAGACAAACATTGGCAGTAGAATGGCCTTACTGAAGAGCTTAGTGACTTTCAATATGGCAGTCATAGGATGCCACCTTTCCAACAAGTCAGTTTGTAAAATATCTGCCCTGCCCCCTTCAACTGTAAGTGCTGTTATTGTGAAGTGGAAATGTCTAGGAACATCAAAAAGGCTCAGCCACACAAGGCAGGCCACACAAACTCACAGTACTGAACCGCCAAGTGCTGAAATGCGTAAAAATAGTTTGTCCTCGGTTGCAACACTCACTGCCGAGTTTGAAACTGCCTCTGGAAGCAACGTCAGCACAAGAACTGTTCGTCGGGAGCTTCCATGGGAGAGCAGCCGCACACAAGCCTAAGATCACCATGCGCAATGCCAAGCTTCGGCTAGAGTGTTATAAAGTTTGCCTCCATTGGACTCTGGAGCAGTGGAAACGAGTTCTCTGGAGTTATGAATCACGCTTCACCATCTGGCAGTCCCGACGGACCAATCTAGGTTTGGTTGATGCCATGAGAACACTACCTGATCGAATGCATAGTGCCAACTAAAGTTTGGAGGAGGCATAATGGTCTGGGGCTGTTTTTCATGGTTTGGGCTAGGCCCCTTACTTCCAGTGAAGGGAAATCTTAATGCTACACTATACAGTCATACATACTAGACAGTTCTGTGCTTACAACTTCTTGGCAACAGTTTGGGGAAGGCCCTTTCCTGTTGTAGCATGACACTGCCCCCATGCACAAAGTGAGGTCCATATAGAAATGGTTTGTTGAGATCAGTGTGGAAGAACTTGACTGGCCTGCAGAGCCCCGAACTCAACCCCATCGAACACCTTTGGGATGAATTGGAATGCCGACCACGAGCAAGGCCTAATCTCCCAACATCAGTGCCTGACCTCACTAATGCTCTTGTTGCTGAATGGAAGCAAGTCCCCACAGCAATGTTCCAACATCTAGTGGAAAGCCTTCCCAGAAGAGTGAAGGCTGTTATAGCAGCAAAGGGGGGGGACCAACTCCATATGAATACCCATGATTTTGGCATGAGCAGTCCATACATTGTCATACAAAATGTTCCAGATATTTTTTGTATTACACATGCAATTGTAATTCACAGACAAGTTAAATTGCTTAACTTTTTAACCACCATTATGACAAATTAAGTAAAAGTAACAGTTTGGCAATAGGTTGCAACTACATTCTAGATGTTCTGGGGTGGGTGTCAAGAACCAAAGTGACTTTAAAAAGGCAAAGGCTCCGTTTTAAAGCAAGCATTGTGTAACTTCCCATAGTGAAAGGTCATTTGGTCAAATAATTTCAAAGAAAACATTTACAAACATTTACTATTTTTATTTTTTTTCTCAACACTTGAAAAAGGTATTTGGATAATTTCCAGATGACTCATGATGACCTGTTAAAAAAATAAAATATGGAAAATTAGAGCAGACATTTTTCTACCTTAAACTTTTTTGCACTCCTTTTAGGCTATGCTAACAAAATGCATAGATTTATGTCAACAGGCAACGTGGTGTCTGAAACCCAGCGTCTCTTCCAGCCGTGGGATGCAGACAGACCGAGATAGTAGGAAACAGGGTTTCTGTGTTCTGTGACAAAGCAGCACTGTGCAAGCTGTACTGGAACTTATCCTGCCTTTTTAACACTTAGCTAAACCTGCCTTACATTGGGACAATTGTGACTCTGGTTTGGGGCTCCCTCATGGTTATGCTGTGGGGACGGGTGTCGCAGGTGCGACGGCAGCGGCCTCCGGCTTGGCTCCCTTCTGCTCTGAGATGGGGGTTGAAGGGACCTGCTCGTCCTTCGGTTCCACGATGCTCACGTGGTCGGGGAGAGGCTTCTTGGGGCCGATCTTACCGCTGGGATCCCAGGGCAGCATGATCTTCACCTTGATCCCCAGCACACCTTTGGACAGGCAGAACAGATTGCACCTCAAGAATTTGACACCATTTCACCACTTATCATTTCTGGTCCTTTTCCATAAGACGACAAGTCATCTTGATTAGTGTTGTCACTATACAAACCTTGTACTAATGATACCAGGCCAATTATCTCGATACCAAGCAGTATTGCGATACCATAGGGGGAAATCAGCAACCTAGTATCCTGTTCACCCCCAAGACGCTTGTTCCCATTTTCAGGATTCTTACAGACAGTGGCAAGTCAAGTAAGGACTTTCAAGTACTAATATCTATTTAAGGACCATCAATTTGTAACAGTTAATATTATGCAATCGTTTCTAGTAGCCACCAGGTGGCAACATATTGCCACAACCTCATGGGGGAAAAACAGTATTCATCACTACCTTACAAATTCTACTAAATAATACGATGTTTCACTACATGAGTGTTAAGTCAGTACTAATGATTTTGTAATTTGAGTAGTGACAAGCAGAGTTGAGACATGCCTACTGGTGAACACATTTCCTATTCACATTACTAAACAATTCCAGCTGAATGACTGTTTTTATTGGGTATTTGGGAATCTACTAATTAATAGTTACAGAAAAGTGTCTTGTGTCCGACTGCAGCTTTAGTGTGGCAGGTCGGGAAAGGGTGTGTGGCCTGTGTGAAGGGAAAATGGCATGTGAACGGCCACCAGAATGGCAGGCACACGGCTGCCGCTTGATAAAGCAGAATATCGCGGGCGCCCCGTAAATGAGGCTATTGGCAAAAAAGCTGAAGGTTGTTGCAGAGAAGTGTGGGATGATTGGGTCCAGTGATATAGTGGTAAAAAAGGTGGGTAAACTATACCGAAGAAAAATATAAGACGCAACGTGTAAAGTGTTGGTCTAATGTTCTCAGAGCTGAAATTAGAGATACCAGAAATGTTCCATGCCCACAAAAGGTAGGATTAAATCTACATTTGCCTGGCATTTTAGCTATCGATGTGACGTTGCCAGGCAGGTACAGTCAGTTCTGTACCTGCCTGGCTGAGTGGCAGTGTGGATGGGATGAGCGAGCTCGCCTGGCAACCACAGCATGAAACACGTGAGGAAATAAAACTCCGTAGTCTGCCTGGAAATTAATTTGTAAGACCAATAAATTTTGAACATATTTGGTTATTATCTGTTTTCTCATTTTAATCCAAGTACTTTTCAAGTATCAACTTGAGAAAATGTCAGATTTAAGGTATTCCAATACTTTAATTTCTGAGTTCCAAATTCAAGTACTTTAAGCACCTCAAGTGCCTTGTGCGAACCCTGCGTTTTCTAAACGTTCTACGTATGTGCTACGCAAAAAGCTGTCACAAATTCACACATCTATTCAATACAACACATTGAATTTAACTTCAATGTTCAGTGTATAATAGATTGGCTGGTTTGCTCATATTTGCAAAGGCCTACATGTGATTTGGTTGGAGGAATATACATGCATAATGAGCTGCATGTCATTGTGGCAGTAAGGGTAAAACACTGCATGAAATGTTCTTTACTCTTCAGTTAACACAGGCATAAAACCCCAGGGTGACCTCACCTTGACGGAGCAGCACATGGCGGACAGCAGTGTCAACGTAGTAGTTAACGGGGTCTCCGCTGTGGATCATGAGGCCATCCACGAACTTCATAGATTTGGCCCTCTGACCCCTGAGCTTTCCAGAGACCACCACCTCACAACCCCTGGATCCGCTCTCCATGATGAAGCGCAGGACACCATAGCAGGCTCTGCAACACCAAAACAAGCAGAATTAAAACACCATATATTCTTACAAGTCCCAGGTCTTCAACTTTGCAGACAGTGGCATGAAATAATATACAACAGATAATTGCAGTCTTGATCTCCTAAACTCTATTCATCCCACCCTTTAGAGTAGTGTGTAAAATATTGTAAAAGATGAGATTGCGCTCTAACACTGGGATCTTCCAGTTTCAACTAACACATAAAAGAATAACTGAAGTCACAAGAGGTATACCATACCACTGCATCACTTCACTATCTTTTCAAGGTTTGACAGGATGGGCATTAAGAATGTCCGTTCATGTCCGTACTCATGAAAATTATTCATTCGCGTTTGAAAAAGTGAAAAGGGGCTTAAAGCAAAAAGCTTACAGTACACAACTGAAAACGTAACATTTTCACAGCACTTGACATACTCCACAAACAAACATCTTAGAGTTTGAAATGTTATCAGTGCTTATACATTTTGCCTGCTAAATAGTTGCATTTAAAAAAAAAATAGAGCAGGGATTTTTTGTCATTGAAATCTTTGGGAGGGCTAGTATAGTTGCATCTCCAAATTTAGAGCAGAGTAAAATAAAAATTGAGATTTTTCTTAAAATGAACACAACTTCTCGGGATGAAAAACACTTTCAGTGTAAACTTAAAACCCCTAAAACCAGACTGAGCATGTAGGAAAGATAATGGACCATTAAAAAATATATAATATTTGAAAACTAACAATCAACAAAATACAAAACCAGAGTCAGGGAGAATTGAACATTCCAAAAACAATTAATTTAGCAGTATTGATTTAGCTAATTATGTTTGAGCAAAAGAACACAGCATTAGCCATAGAAAAATGCATAGAATTGCAGGACATCTTTAAAACTGCAACATTTTCTCTCAGTTCCATGGCAAAATGTATAGAATTGCAGGAAAATTGCTTTAAAGCTGGAGAGAAATACTCAATCATGGACACTCTTACTGACAGTTGTGGCTACTTTGCATGATATATTGTTGTCTTTACCTTCTTGTCCTTTGTGCCGTTGTCTGTGCCCAATAATGTTTGTACCATGTTGTAGTCATGTGTTGCTACCATGCTGTGTTGTCACGCGTTGCTGCCATGCTATGCTGTCGTCTTAGGTCTCTCTTTATGTAGTGTTGTCTCTTTTCATGATGTGTGTTTTGTCTTATATTTTTATTTAATATCCCAGCCCCCGTCCCCGCAGGAGGCCTTTTGCATTTTGGTAGGTCGTCATTGTAAATAAGAATTTGTTTTTAACTGACTTGCCTAGTTAAATAAAGGTTCAATTGTTAAAAAAGTAACTTACACACACCTTTAATTAAGTACTAACAATAGTTAGTACGAGAAAACACAGGGCAAGGATCCTCACCTGCGGACAGCCAGACCCCCAAGAAGCTTGTAGCGCAGGGACTCTGCCTGGGCGATGGCGCACAGACCACGTGTGGCAACCTTCTCAGCATACAGCTGATGGCAAGAAAAACAGACAAGGACAGTTATATAACCACACTCACAGTATGTTGCAAACTTTCACAGAGCAGAAAGTGTTTAGGGGACCAGATGACAACGATAGAATTTCTGGTAGTATTTGACAAGGAATGAGCCACAAGCAAATACTAACTTTATAGTCATCCACCACCCCTAAAATATGATCCTGAAGCAATGAAAACCAAAATGTAGAGATCTATCATGGCCATAACATGACAATGGGTGTCAAACCAAGCATCCCTTACCTCAACACTGCCCTCTGGGAAGCCAAACCTCTTCTGGACCACTGCAGTCAGCTCACGGATACGACGTCCCTTCTCACCAAGAACGTTTTGTGTCCTGGTGAAAGAGTATTTGGTCTGTTGGCACCTCAACAGTTTGAGTCAACTCACTGGCTCTCAACAGTAGTGTTCATTATCAGAGACAACTTTCTAAAAAATCTAAGTTTATCAGATAGTCAAACCTCATGTGGTCATATGTGGAGAAAAGTTCACGATCCCACCCATTGCAGAAAACGCATTGAAAATATAGGGAACATTATTGCATTCACCATGAATGGCGATCAGCACGCAGTCATTAATCTCCCCCCCCCCCCACAGATACAGCTATAAACCACAACCCAAAATAATGGGAACAGATATGCACCATGTAATTTCCAGAGCTAATATTTTTTTGGGGGGGGTGTTCAGGCATTTAGCTGGACATGCACAACCTATAGTGTGGATTCATCTTGACAGACTACTTTTGAGGTCAAAACATCTACTCCAAATCAATGTTTGTCAGAATGTGCCAGTACGCCTGTGGTTTTGATGTCCAGGTGTTTGGACTCACCTGGTAGCCAGGATGATGATTTCGGTCCTGGTTGGAGTGACACGAACCTCCACACCGGAATAGCCATCCTCAGCGAGCTCTCTGGTAAGGAACTCGTTCAGTTCAGCTTTGAAGATGCCGTCAGCAACAAACTGTAAAAATATGAAGACAGGAGGAGTGTGAGTGAGGTAATCAGCAAGTAATTTAGCAGGGACAGTTTGAAATACAGCATCCTGGCTGCTCATTGCAACAATCAGTAGACTTACCAAGGACACATGTCTAACCAAAGTAAAGATTGGAATGTTACATGTACACTTCGATCACATTAAATACAGTTTAACTCTCCAGGTCGAACCAAGAAAACCCCATCTATCCGGAGGCAACTTATTTTTCCGACGCACACATTATCTGGCCTCACGGTGGCATGTTGATGTTTTATGGAAAACTGGCATAGTAATATTGTAAGACCTAAACTTGCATGGCCAGGAGAATACCCTGCAGGTTGGGGATTGATTGACATTTTGAAGCTGCGGATAAGAAAAGGTACCAGTGGGTTAGCAAAGTAACTAGTTAGTTAACATCTTTAGCAAACTACACTGGTCAATGAAGAATATATTTCAACACACTACAGTATGGGATCATGTGCGCGTGCTGCCTAGCATGCTAGGTCACCAGCCGTAGCTTTAAAAATAAATTTAAAAAACTTCGGAAAATTGTACATCTACTTACAGGACATGTTACCGCAGTAACTAACTTCTTAACTATAAGGGTGGTTTCTATATATGTGAACTGAAATCTCTAAAACTAAAGATAAATCGGTACAAACCTTCCTCTTCTTAGATATTTGCACTGCCATCTTGGGAAGTTTCATAGACCGGAAAGACTGTTCCGGCTTCCCGGAAATAACCATATGCTATTGTTTTCATTTAAGCGCATGCACATTCCCTGATTCTCCTCTTCCTCACTGCGTTAGGTAGAATAGCTGAAATACGTACAAAATGTAATTGATCTGGAATGTTATACAATTCTATTTATTTCCGTCAAGTAGTGTACGTTTTAGTTTGTCAGTTTGTTTTAGCTTTGTTGTCTTTGGTTTTTTTCCCCAACACTACACAACAGATTCAAACACAGCTGAAATTATTTTTTTCAAAAACAACAAAGCTAAAACTGACAAACTAAAACGTACACTACTTGACGGAAATAAATAATGGTATAACATTCCAGATCAATTACATTTTAAACGTATTTCAGCTATTCTACCTAACGTCTTGTTAATATCCGGAAGTACACGCTTAAGGTGTGTTTACTGTGAAAGGAAGACAAAAATGTTAGCTAACATGCAGACGTTAGCATGCCACTAGAACAGGAGTGGGCAACTCCAGTCCTCGAGGGACTTATTGGTGTCACACTTTTTCTCCATCCCTAGCAAACACAGCTGATTAATCAAATTGCATTCTAAACTGAAGATCATGATTAGGTGATTATTGGAGTCAGGTGTGTTAGCTGGGGCAAAACTGTGACACCAATCAGGCCCTCGATGATTGGAATTGCCCAGCCCTGCACAAGAACAAACTCAGCAAAAACGGAACAAAGTTGGATTGTATTAGCTGGCTAGCAACTGTTGGGTTTTTGTGGTCCAAACCTGTTTGCATACAGTTAAGGCAAGGATTCACAAACACGTTTTGGCACTACACCGCTGATTCACTAATCAAGGTTTGATCATTTGAATCTGTTGTGTAGTGTTGGGGCAAAAACCAAAATGCTCACCCATTGGGGTCCCGAGGACCGAGTTTTGGAAATGCTGAGTTAAGACGTTGGATTGACAGTCGCTGGATCAGGGTTCAAGTCCCGGTCGAGGCTACCCCCCGAATTTTCTAGAATATACTTAAATTGGTTTCATTGACCCTCCCCTTTAACTGCAACATTTTTAGCTACAACGTCTGAGTCGGTTGGAGAGGAACAGCTTGAGCAAAGTGAGGTGTAAAGTCACTGATCTACAAATAGTATTCTCTGCCAAATAATAGGCTTTATGTGATTAAGATTCACCTCCCCTGGCATAGGCGACCCCACCCCACCACCAAATACACATGCACAACCAGACATTGATGATTGGAGACAGGTTGTCTCAGTTAAGTAATATTTCCTAGGATTTTCTACCTGCAGCAAACTTAGTGGATCATACTGGAAATACCAGTGAAAGCAAAGTGCCAAAAAATAAATAAAACATGGCCCTAATCCTGGGCCAAGTCTCAAATATGGATGAATTGGTGTGTATGCACAGAATACTGTTGTACACTTTTTAATCCACTAGATGGAAGTAATGGGCAACCCCTTCTACTGAAAGTTGACAAATGTCACTTGTATGGAGTTAGATGTTTCAAAGGGTAATGTGAGCATATAGCCCATTTTCCAGTTGTTTTTTTGGCTCAGAGTAAAACAAAGTAAAACCCACCAATCGCAGTCCTGATTTCAATGTAGTAAATCTTGCTCATTTGCCCCTGGTAATGAAACAGACATTATTGTTTTACCTATTTGCAACTTTAGTACCGAAATGTTCTTGCTGCTCCGACAGGATAGCCTAATGATAAAAGGGTACACGGTTGAAAGTAGAGACTGGGTTTAAAGGGTATCGTAGGGTGTTTGACATTATAATTTTGATGGGTGCTATGCTGGCCCAAAGGTTCCATGGCATTGGCGCAACTTTCAGTGGGGTCATGTCTCCCCCACATTCCATAATGGCATTTTTGTCCCTCCCAGTTTTATCATTGCAATGTGTAAAAAAATATATACAATGGTGTGCTTTAGGACCATGCGGACGCCTCCGAGCGGTCGGTTAGGCTGTGTGAAGGCAAAGCTTTTGGAAGGCTGGCTGGACTAGCACGGGAGAGTTGAACATAGTTCAGTGTGTATGTGTTGTGCTTTTTCATCAAGTTGTAAAAGAGAGCATAGCAGAAAGTGTCTACTCTTTAGTTGACTGATGTAGCTGGGAATGTAACGGCTGTTTAACTTAACAGGAAAAAAAACTAAACAAGTGTTTACTTGTAGTGCTGAGTTAGTATTATAACTGACATGTAATGTTATCTAATGTTTCATCCATTCTCGGCTGAGGTGAATGAATAGGCTACCAGAGTGAGGACAGACACTTTTCAGAATAAACCTGGCGAGTGAGTGAAAAACTTAATTAAATAGCCCACCCGGTATCTTATTCTGCTGCTATACAACTTTGTATGCGTTGATCGTTACACAAATTATACCCACCCCCTCAATCACACTAACGTTAGACCTGAATCAAACAATGAAACCATCAGCCAAACGTTTGAAGATATTCTGACGTTTTTTCAGTGCAATATGAGTTTTATTGGTCAGTATGGCAATGTAACATTATTGATCTGTCAGTTTCCCTAACTAAATCCCTACTTTTCACAGTGAAACCGTAATAAACAGCTCAAATGTTATAAGTTTCACTGTCATGGTGCACAGTAGAGGTCACTGTCATGATGCACGGGACAGCAACACTTGCTATGTTTTGCATAGGCCTATAGGATATAACTTACCTTTTAGGAGGACGATTTGTAAGCACAGACAAATAAATGGGTAATCGATAGTGCTTTAAAAAGAAAAAGGCGCAACGCTTGCTCACCATAGTAGCCTAACCAGTGGCGGATTTAGGTATAGGCGACATGGGCGCACGCCCATGGGGGCGCCTGCACAAAAAAATGTGGAATGGTGACATTTGTGTGATTGTTTCAACTGTTCTGCCTGCGGCTATGGAACCCTGACCTGTCCACTGGAAGTGCTACCTGTCCCAGACCTGCTGTTTTCAACTCTCTAGAGACCGCAGGAGCGGTAGAGATACTCTTAATGATCGGCTATGAAAAGCCAACTGACATTTACTCCTGATTATTATTTGACCATGCTGGTCATTTATGAACATTTGAACATCTTGGCCATGTTCTGTTATAATCTCCACCCGGCACAGCCAGAAGAGGACTGGCTACCCCTCATAGCCTGGTTCCTCTCTAGGTTTCTTCCTAGGTTTTGGCCTTTCTAGGGCGTTTTTCCTAGCCACCGTGCTTCTACATCTGCATTGCTTGCTGTTTGGGGTTTTAGGCTGGGTTTCTGTACAGCACTTCGAGATATTAGCTGATGTACGAAGGGCTATATAAAATAAACTTGATTTGATTTTGATTTGATTGGTTTTCTATTGCTCATTTACATGTCAAGTCAATGATATTATGTCACCGTGTGGGAATGTGGGTCAATAACCTTGTCGGAGTGGGCACCTTGATTCTAGTTTGTGAGCTTGGCAGGCTACAGCCTGGGAAGGTCTCCCACTCAGAAGTACGAGATGGGGAGGGGGGCGGGGGTAGGTTGACCTCAGGTCTCCCCACTGTAAGCCCGAGGTAGGGGGAGCGGAGCAAATCTATCAAATAGCGCACCTCTAACTTTGTACAGTACTAATGCAATTAGTAACATCAGTCACACTACGAAATGCTACCAAATAAACCACAATTTATTTATAATACTGTGAATATATAGTTTCACAGACATATTGTTGCATTTTTTTTCGTTAAGAATAATATAAAACCAGTCAGCACACCACCAAGGTGAATTGGTTTAGTCTTGACTCTTGGTTGACAGTGTTGGGGGATGGGTAATGTATTGATGCTCAAGTGGGAGGCACTGAAGGGTGGGTTCGCCCAGGGAGCCATACAAGCTAGAACCGCCACTTAGCCTAACCTAAAGTTGAAGTCTGAAGTTTACATACACCTTAGCCAAATACATTTAAACTAAATTTTTCACAATTCCTGACGTTTAATCCTAGTTAGAATTCCCTGTCTTAGGTCAGTTAGGATCACCACTTTATTTTAAGAATGTGAAATGTCAGAATAATAGTAGAGAGAATGATTTATTTCAGCTTTTATTTCATTCATCACATTCCCAGTGGGTCAGAAGTAGCATTGCCTTTAAATTGTTTAACTTGGGTCAAACGTTTCGGGTAGCCTTCCACAAGCTTCACACAATAAGTTGGGTGAATTTTGGCCCATTCCTCCTGACAGAGCTGGTGTAACTGAGTCAGGTTTGTAGGCCTCCTTGCTCGCACACGCCTTTTCAGTTCTGCCAACAAATCTTTTATAGGATTGAGGTCAGGGCTTTGTGATGGCCACTCCAATACCTTGACTTTGTTGTCCTTAAGCCATTTTGCCACAACTTTGGAAGTATGCTTGGAGTCATTGTCCAGTTGGAAGACCCATTTGCGACCAAGCTTTAACTTCCTGACTGATGTCTTGAGATGTTGCTTCAATATATCCACATCATTTTCCTCCCTTATGATGCCATCTATTTTGAAGTGCAACAGTCCCTCCTGCAGCAAAGCACCCCCACAACAAGATGCTGCCACCCCCGTGCTTCACGGTTGGGATGGTGTTCTTCGGCTTGCAAGCCTCCCCCTTTTTCCTCCAAACATAACAATGGTCATTATGGCCAAACAGTTCTATATTTGTTTCATCAGACAAGAGGACATTTCTCCAAAAAGTACAATCTTTGTCCCCATGTGCAGTTGCAAACCGTAGTCTGGCTTTTTTATGGTGGTTTTGGAGCAGTGGCTTCTTCCTTGCTGAGCGGCCTTTCAGGTTATGTCGATATAGGACTTGTTTTACTGTGGATATAGATACTTTTGTACCTGTTTCCTCCAGCATCTTCACAAGGTCCTTTGCTGTTGTTCTGGGATTGATTTGCACTTTTTGTACCAAAGTACATTAATCTCTAGGAGACAGAACACGTCTCCTTCCTGAGCGGTATGACGGCTGCGTGGTCCCATGGTGTTTATACTTACGTACTATTGTTTGTACAGATGAACGTGGTACCTTCATGCGTTTGGAAATTGCTCCCAAGGATGAACCAGACTTGTGGAAGTCTACAATTCTTTTTCTGAGGTCTTGGCTGATTTTTGATTTTCCCATGATGTCAAACAACGAGGCACTGAGTTTGAAGGTAGGCCTTGAAATACATCCACAGGTACACCTCCAATTGACTCAAATTATGTCAAATAGCCTATCAAAAGCTTCTAAAGCCATGACATAATTTTCTGGAATTTTCCAAGCTGTTTAAAGGCAGTCAACTTAGTGTTTGTAAACTTCTGACCTAATGGAATTGTGATACAGTGAATTATAAGTGAAATAATCTGTCTGTAAAAAATTGTTGGAAAAATTACTTGTGTCATGCACAAAGTAGATGTCCTAACCGACTTGCCAAAACTATAGTTTGTTAACAAGAAATTTGTGGAGTGTTTGAAAAACTAGTTTTAATGACTCCAACCTAAGTGTATGTAAACTCGTTTTTAGTCGGCTTTGCGAGTGTACAATTATGTTCACTCCGGGGCCTGAAACTCCCCATAATTCAATTCTCGACGATTGTACATCCACTAAGACCGCAAAAACTTAAAAACATCAATTGAGAAGTCAACATACAAGTGTAAGTAAAAACTAATACTAATAAGTAGCGCATATAAAGCACCCATATAAAGCACTGAAAACACAATCATCGCGGGATGAACAAGTGACGAATTTCCGGCCAAGGGTGGTCCATTTAAAAATCATTCCTTCTTTCCTCGCCCTGCAAGTGTATACTCGTCAGACGTGTCCACTTAATTTGAGGGCTGAGGGGATAGGGTGTATTTTAAGTGTTTGGACCGCAGCCTCTATTTCAGTGAGACCACACATGCTAAGCACGCTTATACTCTCACGCCCAAATAGGAGAGGTAGGCTACTGAAGTTGAAGCAGCGAATTCTGTGTGTATAAATGTGAAAAATGTGCTTTTAATACAATAGGGAGGACACCAAATATTTTCATTCCACAGTTGTCTGTCTGACCACCCGCTCCAACATGCAGCATGAAAAACGCAGACCGCCGTAATGATCTCTGTTGGTCCCTCCGGCATCCCGTGGGATCTCAACTCTAGTGCAGTCAGTACACAACACTATGCTCATCATGTCTTAGCAGGGTGAGATGGTGACAGGGGTCCCAGCAGGATCAGACAGCCAGGGAAGACCAGTCTACAGAGCTTAGGTGAATTTTGCAGTATATTAACAATATCAGTGAATGGTACAAAGTTCCATCTTGAATTGATGGGTAGAACTACAGTAGCTACAGGACAGCATCTTAAAGCTAGTCTGGGATCTGAGAGTAATGGTAATTTCAATTATTGAACCATTGATTCTATTCTTGGATAATATAATGAATAAATGTACACCAAGATAATTCTTTGTCATGCCTCATTTTAGAAGGATCAGATGGTAACAGGGGACTCAGCAGGGTCAGGCAGCCAGGGAAGACCCATCTGTGCTGGAGGTGAGGTGAATTTTTGCAGATACAACACTTTATTATCTCTGTGCAGCAAACACTGGACAAGCCAGGGCAGTCTGACAAACCTCCAATGTTGATTTCCAAAATTTGGTTGATATAGGCTTTTCCAGATGACACAAAACATGTCAAACAAAAATGTGAGGAAGACCTGGTAGAAGCTATTGATGATGAATGGATACAGATATATTTGAATGCCCAGTCATGTTCATATCATCTCAGACATAAAGTACTGCAGTTTAAGACCATCAGTAGAACGTACTATTTGCCAGTGAAACTGAATATCATGCAGTCAGAAATGTAATTCCTCTGCTGGAGGTGTAAAACACAAAAGGGATATATTTGCATATGTTATTGTCTTGTGAAGGCTGGCTGAATTCTAGCAAAGAGTATGTTCTTTTATCTCAGTATGTCTAAGGATTCTCCCTTCTCCTGTTTTTGTTTACTTGGAAAATGTTGATACTGGAGACTTATCTGAAGAAACTGTATAACCAAGCATTTATAGAGGCTAAGTAATGCATGCCATTAATTGGAAGGTTGGTTATCCTCTCACACGTTATATATCACTAGAATTTATTTATTACCAGATTAAGGGTATACTGGGCAACTTTCATAAGGTCTGGATGCCTAATTTGAATAAAGTACGACTAAAGGAGTCTGTATTGAAAACATGCCCAGGGGAGATACCTATTTAGCCAAACCCAAGCTGCTGGGTTGCTCAGTCCTGGCCATGGTGGTCTGTTGTGCTGTGGGTTGTCTGTACATAAGAATAATAATACAGCCTGTATCACATTTGAACACTTCATCCAAAGTGATTTACCTTAAGACTTAAAAACAGGCCTAAAAACGGGTAATGCTAGCTTGAAGTGGTTAGTGAACGCATTTGGTCAGTAGTGAATAGATAAATCTCATTTTGTCTTATATTGTATAAGCTAAAAGCTAACATTTTATTTGATTTTGGGTCACAGGTAAAATGCTGCAATTACATTTACTTGTATTACTCATCAAGAGAAGGGGAAAGGGAGTTTCTTCAACCAAACCCATCTACATCCATCTATCCACTCTCCCCCCACATTCCTCCATACAAGTGCCATCTGTCAACGTTACGTAAAAAACCCACTTGAAGCAAATTTAAACATGGAATTAAACTGATTTAATCAAAGAGCAGTTGAACAAGAGTGGGCAAAACTTAGAATGAGGGGGTGCCAACAGCAAAGCAACTCCCCCTAATGTATCCTGTAGAGCGAAAGAGCATGTGGCAGTTAAGGGATCATGCAAATTCTATGAGAGGGACACACATTAAAACACAAAGTTAACACGTAAATAACCTGATGTGGACAACCATTCACAGGCAAACAATTTGAAACTGTCTAAGAGTCATCTATACAGTGCATTAGGAAAGTATTCAGATCCCTTGACTTGTTCCACATTTTGTTGTTAGTCTTATTCTAAAATTGATTCAATTAAAACATTTCTCATCAATCTACACACAATACCCCATAATGACAAATTGAAAACTATATATATTTTTTTAATGTTCCAAATCTATAAAATGTAAATAAGGGATCTTTTATTTATTAAGTATTCAGACCTTTTGCTATGAGACTCAAAATTGAGCTCAGGTGCATCCTGTTTCCATTGATCATCCTTGAGATGTTTCTACAACTTGATTGGAGTCAATTCAATTGATTGGACATGATTTGGAAAAGCAAAAACCAAGCCATGAAGTGGAAGGAATTGTCCGTAGAGCAGGATTGTGTCGAGGAACAGATCTGGGGAAGGATACAAAAACATTTCTGCAGCATTGAAGGTCCCCAAGAACACAGTTGCCTCCATCAATCTTAAATGGAAGAAGTTTGGAACCACCAAGACTTCTCTAGAGCTGGTCGGCCGGACAAACTGAGCAATCCAATGCTCTTAAACGCTAGTAAAACTAAATGCATGCTTTTCAACCATTCGCTGCCCGCACCCGCCCGCCCGACTAGCCTCACCACCCTGGACAGTTCCGACCTAGAATATGTGGACAACTATAAATACCTAGGTGTCTGGCTAGACTGTAAACTCTCCTTCCAGACTCATATTTAACATCTCCAATCCAAAATCAAATCTAGAATCGGCTTTCTATTTCGCAACAAAGCCTCCTTCACTCACGCCGCCAAACTTACCCTAGTAAAACTGACTATCCTACCGATTCTCGACTTCGGCGATGTCATCTACAAAATAGCTTCCAATACTCTACTCAGGAAACTGGATGCAGTCTATCACAGTGCCATCCGTTTTGTTACCAAATCACCTTATACCACCGACCACTGCGACCTGTATGCTCTAGTCGGCTGGCCCTCACTTCATATTCGTCGTCAGACCCACTGGCTCCAGGACATCTATAAGTCTATGCTAGGTAAAGCTCCGCCTTATCTCAGTTCACTGGTCACGATAACAACACCCACCCGTAGCACACGTTCCAGCAGGTATATCTCACTGATCATCCCCAAAGCCAACACCTCATTTGGCCGCCTTTCCTTCCAGTTCTCTGCTGCCAGTGACTGGAACGAATTGCAAAAATCGCTGAAGTTGGAGACTTTTATTTCCCTCACCAACTTTAAACATCAACTATCTGAGCAGCTAACCGATTGCTGCAGCTGTACAGTCCATCTGTAAATAGCAGACCCAATCTACCTACCTCACCCCCATACTGTTTTTATTTTATTTACTTTTCTGCTCTTTTGCATACCAGTATCTCTACTTGCACATCATCACCTGCTCATTTATCACTCCAGTGTTAATCTGCTAAATTGTAATTATTCGCTCCTATGGCCTATTTATTGCTTACCTCCTCATGCCTTTTGCACACACTGTATATAGACTTTCTTTTTTTCTACTGTGTCATTGACTTGTTTATTGTGTTATTGGCTTGTTTATTGTTTACCCCATGTGTAACTGTGTTGTTGTCTGTGTCACACTGCTTTGCTTTATCTTGGCCAGGTCGCAGTTGCAAATGAGAACTTGCTCTCAACTAGCCTACCTGGTTAAATAAAAGGTGAAAATGTTTAAAAAAAAAATTACATCCGGGGAGAAGGGCCTTGGTCAGGGAGGTGACCGAGAACCCGATGGTCAATCTGACAGAGCTCCAGAGTTCCTCTGTGGAGATGGGAGAACCTTCCAGAAGGACAATCATCTCTGCAGCACTCCACCAATCAGGCCTTTATGGTAGAGTGGCCAGACAGAAGCCACTCCTCAGTAAAAACACGACAGACCGCTTGGAGTTTGCCAAAAAGCACCGAAAGACTGAGACCATGAGAAACAAGATTCTCTGGTCTGATGAAACCAAGATTTAACTCTTTGGCCTAAATGCCAAGCGTCATGTCATGTCTGGAGGAAACCTGGCACCATCCCTACAATAAAGCATGGTGCTGGCAGCATCATGCTCTGGGGATGGTTTTCAGCGGCAGGGACTGGGAGACTAGTCAGGATCGAGGGAAAGATGAACGGAGCAAAGTAGAGAGAGATCCTTGATATAAACCTGCTCCAGAGGGCTCAGGACCTCAGACTGGGCTGAAGGTTCACCTTCCAACAGGACAACGACCCTAAGCACACAGCCAAGACAATGCAGGAGTGGCTTCGGGACAAGTCTCTGAATATCCTTGAGTGGCACAGCCAGAGCCCGGACTTGAACCCGATTGAATATCTCTGGAGAGACCTGAAAATAGCTTTGCAGCGACGCTCCCCATCTAACATGACAGAGCTTGTAAGGATCTGCAGAGAAGAATGGGAGAAACTTCTCAAATACAGGTGTGCCAAGCTTGTAACGAGGATGTAAACACTGCCAAAGGTACTTCAACAAAGTACTGAGTAAAGGATCTGAATACTTATGTAGATGTTCCTGTTAACATTTTTTTTTAAATTATAAATGAGCAAAAAAAATACACGTTTTGCTTTGTCATTACGGGGTATTGTGTGTAGATTTGTGAGGAAAATAAACAATTTAACACATTTTAGAATAAGGCTGTAACGTAACAAAAATGTGGAAAAAGTCAAGGGTTCTGAATCCTTTCTGAATACACTGTCGGTATTACCACAAGACATGAGAGATGGAGACACCTTGAGAGCATCATGCATAACAGGAAGTGTAAAGGGCTTTCCTTGAAAGATGGGGGAGGAGGGGAGGGTCTCAGCTGAGGTCCAAGCATTCTGATATGTTCTGTCCAGTTGTTCCTCAAACAGGCCTGCAGGTGCCATCAACCAGCCTACATACTATCTGTGAGTGAACTGTGAGAATGGTCAAGACAGAGAGAGCGAGAGATTAATAAATCACTGTTGAGCATTCCATTTAAAATAGTCATATTCTTTCAGAACAGTAGGGTACAGCAGAACTAAAGAGATATGCTGATCTACAGTCATGGGGCCAGGCTTATTGCTTCGCATCAGGCTGTTGTAGGAGACGGTAGTGCAGGACCTTGAGAATATCATGTCCACTGGATAGGGCTGAGTGACTGAATTGTGTGAATGGTCCTGTGGGTGGGAGGGGGGGGGGGGGAGAGAGAGAGAGAGAGATAGAGGAGGGAAGGGTCAGTAATCAAGTAATATCAGACTGGCTCTGTATCATTGATCATCAGCCCCTCCCCCCCAGACAAGGGGTATACCGTCCAAGAAGCATACATTCCAAGAAGTAGGCCAATTGTAGTGAGCAGGTAGAATGTTTGTGAAGTATACCCATAGCAATAAAAAGGCACATTTTAACTTACTGTATCGGCTGATGTAACTACATGAAGTTCATGATGATCTGCTCAGATGCCATACTGTGCCCTTCTCCTGCTGTAAGATTCAGGACACACACACCAACTGCTACTCTCTGTTATTATCTATGCATAGCCACTTTAATAACTCTACCTACATTTACATATTACCTCGACTGGCCGGTGCCCCCGCACATTGGCTCTGTACCGGTACCCCCTGCATATAGTCTCGCTACTGTTATTTTACTGCTGCTCTTTAACTACTTGTTACTTTTATTTATTATTCATGTTTTTTTAACTGCATTGTTGGTTAGGGGCTTGTAAGTAAGCATTTCACTGTAAGGTCAACACCTGTTGTATTTGGCGCATGTGGCTAATAAAATTTGATATATAGCTTCACTGGATATTGTTGCATGTGTAAGCAATAGCAAAGTTAGCGATGCAAAGTGCCAGATAGTAAATATCTGTCACTTTTAACTAAGTAATAATGAACAGCAGTTACTAAGCACAGCCAGAAGGTCTAGCTAAATTATCTACAGAAAGAAATGGAGAAATCTCACCTTCAGCATGTAGCTCTGGCCGGGCAGCTTCATCTTGTAGCATGTTGAGGGGCTAACTTACTTCCACTTGCTACTACTAGTTAGCATGACTATAGCCAGTGGTCATGTAGGGCTAGCTAGCCAGCCTGTTAGCTAGTCAGTAGCCAGCCAGTGCTAGCTAGCCAGCTACTGCAAACCAACTTTGTGCAGATGTAGAGATTGTTCTATTGGCAAGCTAACTTCATGATACGTTCTGCATCTTAGCTAACATGAGCATTTTTATCTTCCTGTCACACAATAAATAATTTGTGCTGTAAACATCCCCCCAAACAAACAAAACGAAAATAGGAATAAAGTGTTATTTGTTTTCTGTTATTCCATGTCCATTTTTTGACCCAATAAAGGAAAAAAGCCATTTTCCGATTTTCGTTTTTCAAATTCAGAAACGAGACGTTTTCGTTTTTTCACGTCGTCTTTTGAATCAATTAACCAATGAATGGAAGATACACAGACCAAACCAGCCTGCCACAATTCTGGTTGTCACTAGTTACCACAGCCACAAAGTCACAAACCATGACTATTTCTACAATTTATCTTATTAAAAAGTTTTATACCTAACCTTAAACAAAAAATCGAATTGTTTTAATTAATATTTTATGATCAAATAAAATAAAATGTTATGGTCACATACGTGTTTAGCAGATGCTATTGCGGGTGTAGCGAAATGCTTGTGCTTCTAGTTCCGACAGTGCAGCAATATCTATCAAGTAATATCTAACAATTTCACAACAAATACCTAATACACAAATCTAAGTAAAGGAATGTAATTAAGAATATATAAATACATGGACGAGCAATGTCAGAGCGACATAGACTAAGATACAGTAGATAATATAGAATACAGTATACATATGTAAACATTAAAGTGACATTATTAAGTGACTAGTGTTCCATTTATTAAAGTGGCCAATGATTTTAAGTCTGTATGTTGGCAGCAGCCTCTCTGTGCTAGTGATAGCTGTTTAGCAGTCTGTTGGCCTTGAGATAGAAGCTGTTTTTCAGTCTCTCAGTCCCAGCTTTGATGCCCCTGTACTGACCTCGCCTTCTGGATGAAAGCGGGGTGAACAGGCAGTGGCTCGGGTGGTTGTCCTTGATGATCTTTTTGTCTTTCCCGTGACATCGGGTGCTGTAGGTGTCCTGGAGGGCAGGTAGTTTGCCCCCGGTGATGCGTTGTGCCGAACGCACCACCCTCTGGAGAGCCCTGCGGTTGTGGGCGGTGCAGTTGCCGTACCAGGCGGTGATACAGCCCGACAGGATGCTCTCGATTGTGCATCTATAAAAGTTTGAGGGTTTAAGAGACAAGCCAAATTTCTTCAGCCTCCTGAGGTTGAAAAGGCACTGTTGCGCCTTCTTCCCCACACTGTCTGTGTGAATGGACCATTTCAATTTGTACGCTGATGGAACTTAACTTGCCAACTTCTCCACTGCTGTCCCGTTGATGTGGATAGCGGGGTGCTCCCTCTGTTGTTTCCTGAAGTCCACGATCATCTCCTTTGTTTTGTTTACGTTGAGTGAAAGTTTATAGCCAATGTTGACTTCGTGTCTGTGGCATCTAATGGAAACCCACGATTATTTTGTGAAATGTTGAATAAAACAGAACAAAGTGTGATTTCAGCAAATTTTATTCCATATTTATTTTAACAAAAAAAAATCTTAATGAATGAAATAATTTAGATTTGCTGCAGATGCTACATCAGAATGGGCCGTTTGTTTCTACCGTATCTCTGAAGATACTGAAAATAAATCAGGAACATAATGACAAAAAACTACTTCATGGTTGTGTCAAAGTATTTCACAACCACATGTACTTTTTCAATATAACAGGGTAAACTTCAAAATAAGTTTGACATTCAAATCTCAAGTAGATCAACGAGAACACAGCAACGTGGCTGACAGATTCCTGATTTCCTATGATCAACAATTTATACGTTTCCGTATGTTTTAATCCTTAATGTAAAATCTCAAAGCTCTGTAAACTATTAATATTTAAATGATACAATTAAAAAGCATACTTCAAATAAAATCAATCATACCTCCCAACGTAAACAAATATATATTTTTTGGCGACATAAATCAAATGCATTTCTCAAGGAGAACAATACTCATACCGATATAGATGGAGCAAAAAAAAATTAAGTAGACAAACAATGCAGCAACCACGAGAGAGACCAAGCAGCAATACTGAAAAGGGCTTTAACAGAATATCAAAAAAGTGCTTCAGTATTTCAGTCAGTTCACATTTCCTGTAGGTAATTAGGAACTATGGTGATTCTCCTCTGGGAACTTTAAGGCACGTCTGACTCATGGTCTGACCCAGGGATGCACCGCACAACTGCAAATCACCTTGCGATGCTTTCCATCTTGAACTGCGACCCAGTCTGCATTCCTGACTGAAAAAACTATTCTCACCAGCAACCATTATTGGCTAGTTTACGCCTAGATTAGTATTGATGACAACATAGTTAGATCCTTGTTTTTACAACAAAAAGTAGCACAAAATAAGTCTACATTTACTCATACATACACTATAGACTGCCCCTGGCAATCTTGAAATGTCCCAAGATTTAACACAAGGAAGTTGTACAAATACATTTAGAAGAGTAGTAAATTTACGTGTCAGGGGCAGTTTTGTTCTAGTTTCACAGTGTGACCCAGATTTTGCCCTCAATGGGGCTATTCCTATCTTAAACAATTACACCCCTCCAAAATTGCCACTTTTCCCTTGTTTATGAAATGTTGGAAACACTTTTTAAAGAAGTATTTCAGGTACAGGAGTGATACCCGCCTCTACCGTGTTGTCAATTTCCCTGAAATGTGCGGAGACAACAATAACACAATAACACAATCTACCAAGAACCAAACAGAGATCTGGCTTGGACTTTAGCTGTGTTTTTTTTTAAACATTGTGAGAGATGTACAATCCTCTCACAAAATTAGCAACACTTTGTTGTATAGTAATCCAATGGCGATATCTTGCTCGAAAAACAAGGCAAGACCCCCCCCATTGCTCAATTCCCAGTTATGAAGGCGAGGGAGCTAGCCAGAGAGAGAAAAAGAGAAAGAGCAAGAAAACACAGTGTTAAAATATAGCACAGAGAAAAAGAGGTATAGACCAAGGAAAAAGATGGGTAACAGAGAAAAATAATAAAGAGAACTAGAAAATGGGATGTGGGGTTGGATTTTGGAAACGGTGTCAATTGCACAATTATTTGGGTTCTCCGCACCGCACAACGTTTTAGCCCTACTGGCTCTGGACTGTGTGGAGGGAGACAAACCAAATGTTGGGCCACCTCATGGAGCCTCTCCGGTGGGGAGTGGGGATACCCCCTGGTTGGTTCAGGGGCTCTGGAGCCTGTTGTCTCTCCCTGGAGGGGGGGGGGTCAGTCGGTCAGGGACCTGGATCCACCAGGTCTGATCTGGTTGTGGGTGGCAGCCACGGCGGCGTCGTTACACCAGCGTGATCTCCACTTCCTCCCTCTTCTTCACCTGGCCACGAGGCTGCTGTGGCTTGGGGGGTGGCGGAGCAGCGCGGACCTGTCCATAACATACAAACAAGCTAGGTTATTCCTTTGAGCTCCAAGTGGAACCTCAACAACAAGTCTTTTCAAACCGGACAAGGGTCAGTATCCATACAGTGTGTGTGGTGACTTACAGGTCGAATGTTGCCCCCCGCACCACCATCTGTTGGGTACCTGGGGGGCTGGGTGGATTTCTGGGCAGGACCTGAAGGTGAGGGGGGCACACAGAGTCATCATCACCACGTCTTGGCATCAAAATCACTACAGGGTAGTGACATTGTGCCTTAATGAACACAACCCAGATGTGTCAAATCTCAGAATGAGGACTCTTAAAATCCATGCTGTTGTTTATTACTTGTCCATGTCCCTACTTTTTTACATGGTCTATTTTGTGTGCATTTATTATGATAAATAACATAGCCTGGTCCCAGATCTGGTTGTTCCGTCTTACCAACTCCTATGTTTGTTGTCATGCCATGGACTATAATACAGCACAAAACAGATCTGGGACCAGGCAATGAATGATATGCATTGCGATAACATTTGAAGTGCAAAATAATAAATAGTCAACCTTTGAGGAGTGGTTCTTACTTTGTAAGTGGCCTTTGAGTGGTGCGTGCGGTGGCCTATGGTGGCTGTTGATGGAGGGGGGGCGGGGTGTGGGGGAGGCGCTGGCACTGGAGGGGCTGGACTGGGGCGAGGGCAGAGTGGGGGTCAGGAGGGGGCTGCTCTGACAAGGGCTGCTGTGGAACGGGCCCAGAAGGAAGGGACTCTGTGGAGAGTACTCGGAAAGAGGAACGGGGCACGCCTGGAAGACAGAGCACACCACAGAATTAAATAAAACAGTAAAATATTGATTACTGTTATACAGTATCTTTATGACGTATACTGTATGGATGAGAATGTGAGCCGTGAGAACCTTTTTTCCCCCCATTCATTCATTCATGGATTTATGAGTGTAAACAGCATAGAGATAGTTAGAGGACACAACATTGCATCTGTCCCATTATGGCGTCTGTGATAGCATGGGCAGCGCCGTTGAGGCCATCTCCATTTTGTAGTGGTACACTGTCTTCTACTACTTATATGAGTTGGTAAACAAACTGAAAGGATGTAGTGTGTTGTTTGAACAGCTATAAAGCAAAGGTTGGCTCCTGATAAGGAAGGATCACATAATTCCATCCAGGTTAACCCATAGGAAGTCCCACCCAGTTGACTAGTTCAACAAAATGGTGAAAATCCTCAATGGTGCTGCCCATGCTAAAACGGGATTTTGGGCACTAGTCCTCTATCCATCTGTATGGTAAACAACTCCTAGGGTGATTGCATACATGTGTGTACCTGCGGATTGCTGCTGGCTTCTCCTGAGACGTCGCCATTCTCGCTGTCTCCACCGGCACCACCCACTGCCAGAAGGTCCTCCACAAGCACAGCAGGGAAGACACCCACGGTGCCATTGAACTCGCCCTCCCAGAAACCGTCATCCTCGTAGGTCTCGCGGCTCAGCACACGGATGATGGCGCCCTCAGGAAACGAGAGCTCCTCACCTGTCTGGCCCGCGTAGTCGTACAGGGCCTTGGCGAAGCACACTGAGGGTGGCAGAGGGGGAGAGAGCGGAGGTGAAAATGGGAGGTGGAATAGGGAAGGAGATAGAGGGGAAAGAGAGAGTAAGAGAGCAAGGAAGAGATCAAAATGAAGAGAACATTTAAAAAAGAAATGGTCACAACATCTCAATGACATTGTTTATTCAATGTGGGGCGAATCCTAACTTTTACTTAAATCCAATTTCCTTTCATCTCCCACTGACATCAATGCATGACTAAGTGAAAATCGGACTTAAGAGAATGTTGAGTCATGCTGCTCCAAACGTTTCGGCCAAATTCACTAATCTCTCACCACCGCTGGAGTCTCCGTTGACGATAGGTGTGCCCGGCGTGTGCAGCTCTGACTCGTCTAGCTCGGGCTCGGTAGAGTTACTGGAGGAGTGGGAGCGAGCGTCCAGGGCAGCCAGAGACTGGAGCATGCTCATTAGGCTGTTGGACGAGGGCAGCTGCAGGTACTTCTCCGGGACGTAGCCCACCTGGCCCGTCTGGTTCCTGGCCTAGAGACAATGTTGGAACACACACACGGTTATCGTCAATGATAGTAGGGCACACCGCAGCAACATGTTTTGTAATGGAAAACAAAACAAAGTTCTTATTGAACAAGTTGAAGTAGTACCTCCCTATTTCACTCGGTTTCAAAAAGTTCTCTCCCCACTGGACACAACCCCTGGTGTGTACAGTAGGCGTATGATATGACTTCAGAGTACCTCTTGCTTTATTCTAGTTAAAACACAAACTGTGAGGTAGTGCCACTCTTGAAAAGCGCTCTGTACCTTGACCCAGTCCTCCATGTCCCCATCATCGATAACCTCCAGCACCTCCTGTTCCTCGATGGTCAGCTCGTCTGGCTGAGACGCCTGGGAGAGAAGGGAGAGGAAAGAGGTAAATTCCGTTAATATATTATAGGTTGGAGCTGCGTGCTGCTCACAGGACCTATATGGTATGAGGTACGGTACCATACTGCACCGCATCCAAGGCGCTAAGTAAATTGCCAGCTTAAAGATGATAATAGGAAAGCACTCTGTGTGTGTGTGTGTGTGTACCTTGTATGAGTAGAGCACTTTGCAGGTGAGGGGGTAGTTCCTGAGGGTACTGGAGGGGCTGGAGCTGCTGTCGTCCAACACCTCTCCACTATCTTCATCCTCCTCCCTCTCTAGGTCACCTGTACCCTAAAAACACACACACAGCATGTTGTAGAGGATCCCTTTGAGCAAGGGAAGCCGCAGAATCGATACTTTCGATCACCTAGTGCAGGAGTGTCAAACTCATTCCATGGAGGGCCTAGTGTCTGCTGGTTTTTTGTTTCTCCTTTCAATTATGACTTAGACAACCAAGTGAGGGGAGTCCCTTGCTAATTAATGACCTTAATTCATCAATCAAGTAATTAATGACCTTAATTCATCAATCAAGTGCAAGGGAGGAGCGAAAACCTGCAGTCACTCGGCCCTTGAGACGTGACATAGTGAGAAGGTGATTTGTAGATCAGTGATCAGTGACTGCAAAATTTGTAGCCTTGTTAAACCATCCTGATCTCGCAAGCTTACATGCTGTTAGTTTGGTTTCACAAGGCTAGTCAATCTCAAAACACAAACGCAGCACAGGCTAAGCTAGCACCTTAAGGTTGAGAAATAGTGTCTTAAAGACGCACCTCAGCTCCCTTATGGGATTTAACTGAGACCGGCAAATTCCAGTAGGCAGGTATAAAGGGGACAAAATGACAAATTGAGATGCATTTGTGTGTATGAAATTTTGTCTCGTATTTGAATATATGTGTGTTTTGTGACTCACGGAGATTGAAAGATCATGGGCATTTAGGTTGGCCCACCGCTCGTTCTCCAGCTCCTCCATCACCTGGTTCATGGCGCTCTTCAGCCACGTCTCCACTGTGATGCCTGCCTCTCTCAGTAGAGCCAGACGAGCATCCGCCTTCAGCTTCACGGTCTGGAGTTGGTGACATATTATGAATTTCATGCTTATTTTGTCATATTATGAATTTCATGCTTATTTTGTCATATTATGAATTTCATGCTTATTCCCTGCTAATTCCAGGAATCTACGAACTGGGATTTCTGAAAAACCTGGGATTTTGCAACCCTAGTAATGGCTCATGCTATAATAAAAAGCTCCATTAGAACTATGTTGGATGTATTCTGCCTTATCCACCAACAGGGGGCATCAGAGGCAAGAGAGACTAAGGTGAGACAACCTGCTGGCCCACTGATAAACAAACCTCAGTAAGGGATCACACACACACGTGAGCACTGGTGGAATCGTAACCATGGTCTCCTGCTCAGGAAACCAACGTCTCCTTCTTGGGCCAAGGGTGACAGATTTTAAGCCGCAGGCAGGGCTACCTCATTGCTCCCGAGTGGCACAGCGGTCTAAGGCACTGCATCTCAGTGCTAGAGGCGTCACTACAGACACCCTGGTTCGAATCCAGGCTATATCACGGCCTGCCGTGATTGGGAGTCCCGTAGGGCGGCACACAATTGGCCCAGCGTTGCCCGGTGTAGGCCGTCATTGTAAATAAGAATTTGTTCTTAACGGACTTGCCTAGTTAAATAAAGGTTAAATAAAAAAAATAAAAAAATCACAACAATCCTACTAAATTTCACTACACACACAAGTTTACCTCTGCTCTCCGCAGGTTCTCCCTGGCCTCCTCCATCTTGAGCTCTAGCTCGCTGCGGTTCTGCTCCGACAGCCCCTGTTGGGTTCCATAGTCCTCCAGGGTCTGAAAGGTCGACAGGTAACATGTAGAGAACAAACCAATCTTAATGGCTGCGTCTGAAATGGCGCCCTATTCCCTGCATAGTGCACTTTGTACAGTAGTGAATAGGGTTACATTTCAGACACAACCTATGACAAATCTTAAAAGAAACTACACCACCACACAATGAAAAGGAGGAACCAAATCACAATCAAAAGCAGGAAATGCTAAAACAATAGGGCCATGAAAATGAGAAACGCTGAAATAATCAAGCAATAAATGGTAGACAACATTACAGTGAATAGAAGAAATTGTAAAACTCTCACAGATAAAACATGACTCATTTAATATCATTTCAAGTAATGGGGTTGTTAAAGGGCCATGTTACATCCTGGTTTACTGGAAAACACTTGTCAGAGTTTGTCCAAGAACTGCCTACATCCGTTATCTTATCACCAAGTTTTAACAACAAACCATCAGGCCAGTAGGGCGATGGTCGAACGTTTCCTAAACGTTATCACTTCCCTTCCCTCTGACACAGTGCAAGCATCATAAAACTGATTAATTATTAGTATTTTATATTGGGTTAATGATATCTCCGTGTTGAGTCAGTTGGAAGTGTACTGAGGTTGAACAAATCTGAGCCCGTATTCATAAAGTCTATGAGTACATGTAATCTTATCTAAAAGGCAGAACATTTTTCCTAGATCAGCACTCCTACTCTGAGACACTTTGTGAATATAGGCTATCCCTCGCTCTCACTTTTTTTTAAAATTTCTATCCCTTTCTCTTTTCCTCCCTCTCTCTCACCTTCTGACTGTGGATGATGCTCTTGTGTTCTCGTGCCACTCGGGTCGCCCACTTCCGTGCCTCCTTATCCAGACTGTGCTCCTCCACTGTGCCACTCTCCTTCTGCAACTGCCCCACCTAGTGACCAGGGATGATGTATAGGGGAGGGAGAGAGTTTAATAATAATTGATAATATTCAGCTAAACATATTCAGCGTCCGTATATCTGTCTGTGCATCTATTAAAATAAGTCAAAAAGACATATATAATATATGGTACATATAAAACAGACATATTCAGACATAAAACAGACACATTCACCTAAATATTTAATGGTTGGATATTGGAGCTGATATTCGTTTGAGGGTGAATGTTGGCAAATATTATGAAATTAGATTTTTGAGAAATGAACTCAAGGCGGCATAGTAAAAACATGATTCCACTATTGAGGCAGACGGCGAAACAGTGTGTGTTTGTGTCGAAAGGAAAACAACCTAGAGGAAAACACTTCCTCTATGGATGACCTCACAAGAGGAACACAGCCAATCCACGCATCCCAATGGGATGAGAGGCAATGTCTCTAAATCAGGGATGTAATCAGTACAACATGTGAAATGTCTGATATTTGCTCGGGGGTAGGTTGATTCCAATATTATAGGATTAAAAGGCGATCAGAAAAACATACATTTCAGATTAAAATGGAATAATCTTGTGCTTATTTCTCTCCACAACTCATCTACAAGGCCTGAAGTCTCGGTCCAGGCCTATCTGATGTGTAATGTGATATGTTCTGAACATTGCAAAATATAAACGAATAGAGCTGACACGGTTCTCTAGTCTACATGACCGACAATCATATTTGTTCTACACAATAGACTTATATCAGAACGTTCTGTAACACTAAGTGTTCATTATACACCAAACAGAAGAAAACGTACTGAAACGGGGAGGGACGTCCCTGGACTTGTCTAATAATCAAACGCTCATTCTTGTTTCCTAATACAAAATGATTTTAAACATTTTCCATTGCACTCTGTAATGAACAGAGATCACTGGCCATCTGATGGACACACGCAACAGGACCACAAAGTTTGGTCTCACCTCTCCTCAGGAGGTGTATAGGTCAACTCCTATGACTGATGATGACCCCTGGCATGATTCATGTGCACACAGCTGACCTCTAATCTCTGAGCCCTGACAAAATAATAAACACAGTCCAAATGGCTAAATGTATAATTATGAGTGCATTCAGCGAGAGAAAGGGAGAGAGCTCTTCGGTCACGATAATATGCGCTTTTATCTATTCTAAAACACAGACACCCCTACCATTTGTATTTCAAATATTTGCACATTGTTAAAACACTGTACACAGCTGATAACATTATAAATGCCTTTATCTTTCAGAAACCTTTGTGGATGCAATATTTAAATCAAATTTTATTGGTCACATACAAATAGTTAGCAGATGTTAATGCGAGTGTAGCAAAATGCTTGTGCTTCTAGTTCTGACAGTGCAGTAATATCTAACAATTCCCCAACAACTACCTAATACACACAAATCTAAAGGGGTGAATGAGAATATGTACATATAAATATCTGGATGAGCGATGGCCGAGTGGCATAGGCAAGGTGCAGTAGATGGTATAAAATACAGTATATACATATGAGTAATGTAAGATATGTAAAAAAAAATTTAAGTGGCATTGTTTAAAGTGACTAGTGATCCATTTATTAAAGTGACCAGTGATTGGGTCTCAGTGTAGGCAGCAACCTCTCTGAGTTAGGGATTGCTGTTAACTGTTCATTTCTAGTTTGTTTTGTCACATTTTTATGTTTTGAATTACATGTCAATAAAACCCATTTCAATTACATGTCAGTAAAGCCCCTTTGAATTGAGAAAGCGATACCGTGCAAGAAAGAGCCAGAGCAAAAAAGAACAGAGAAAGCGCGCAAGGGAGCCAGCGAGGGAGCGAGCGAGAGCCAGCGAGGGAGCGAGCGAGAGAGAGCGAGAGCCAGCGAGGGAGAGAGCGAGAGAGAGCGAGAGCCAGCGAGGGAGAGAGCGAGAGCCAGCGAGGGAGAAAGCGAGAGCCAGCGAGGGAGAGAGCGAGAGAGAGCGAGAGCCAGCGAGGGAGAGAGCGAGAGCCAGCGAGGGAGAGAGCGAGAGCCAGCGAGGGAGAGAGCGAGAGCCAGCGAGGGAGAGAGCGAGAGCCAGCGAGGGAGAGAGCGAGAGCCAGCGAGGGAGAAAGCGAGAGCCAGCGAGGGAGAGAGCGAGAGAGAGCGAGAGCCAGCGAGGGAGAGAGAGAGCGAGAGCCAGCGAGGGAGAAAGCGAGAGCCAGCGAGGGAGAGAGAAAGCGAGAGCCAGCGAGGGAGAGAGAGAGCGAGAGAGAGCGAGAGCCAGCGAGGGAGAGAGCGAGAGCCAGCGAGGGAGAGAGCGAGAGCCAGCGAGGGAGAGAGCGAGAGCCAGCGAGGGAGAGAGCGAGAGCCAGCGAGGGAGAGAGCGAGAGCCAGCGAGGGAGAAAGCGAGAGCCAGCGAGGGAGAAAGCGAGAGCCAGCGAGGGAGAAAGCGAGAGCCAGCGAGGGAGAGAGCGAGGGAGAGAGCGAGAGCCAGCGAGGGAGAGAGCGAGAGCGAGAGCCAGCGAGGGAGAGAGCGAGAGCCAGCGAGGGAGAGAGCGGAGAGAGCGAGAGCCAGCGAGGGAGAGAGCGAGAGCCAGCGAGGGAGAGAGCGAGAGCCAGCGAGGGAGAGAGCGAGAGCCAGCGAGGGAGAGAGCGAGAGCCAGCGAGGGAGAGAGCGAGAGCCAGCGAGGGAGAGAGCGAGAGCCAGCGAGGGAGAGAGCGAGAGCCAGCGAGGGAGAGAGCGAGAGCCAGCGAGGGAGAGAGCGAGAGCCAGCGAGGGAGAGAGCGAGAGCCAGCGAGGGAGAGAGCGAGAGCCAGCGAGGGAGAGAGCGAGAGCCAGCGAGGGAGAGCGCGAGAGCCAGCGAGGGAGAGCGCGAGAGCCAGCGAGGGAGAGCGCGAGAGCCAGCGAGGGAGAGCGCGAGAGCCAGCGAGGGAGAGAGCGAGAGCCAGCGAGGGAGAGAGCGAGAGCCAGCGAGGGAGAGAGCGAGAGCCAGCGAGGGAGAGAGCGAGAGCCAGCGAGGGAGAGAGCGAGAGCCAGCGAGGGAGAGAGCGAGAGCCAGCGAGGGAGAGAGCGAGAGCCAGCGAGGGAGAGAGCGAGAGCCAGCGAGGGAGAAAGCGAGAGCCAGCGAGGGAGAGAGCGAGAGCCAGCGAGGGAGAGAGCGAGGGAGAGAGCGAGAGCCAGCGAGGGAGAGAGCGAGAGCCAGCGAGGGAGAGAGCGAGAGCCAGCGAGGGAGAGAGCGAGAGCCAGCGAGGGAGAGAGCGAGAGCCAGCGAGGGAGAGAGCGAGAGCCAGCGAGGGAGAGAGCGAGAGCCAGCGAGGGAGAGAGCGAGAGCCAGCGAGGGAGAGAGCGAGAGCCAGCGAGGGAGCCAGCGAGAGCCAGCGAGGGAGAAAGCGAGAGCCAGCAAGAGAGAGCAAGCGCTATTCAATGTGGACCATGCGTAAGGCCAATAAATCAATGAAGGAGAGCCACACTGAGTTACTTTTAGAGGCCGAGGCAGTCAGTGGTGGAAGGGTGGTGGGGGGCTGGAGTGAGTCTCCCTCACAATGCCCCTTTTTCACAGACGGCCTGCCTCTTTCAGTGCTGTTATTTTCCGGATACCTCTGTCACATTGTGCAGGGAGGGGAAAGGGGGGTAGGTTTGAGGGAGGTGGAGGGTGCAACTGCATCACTAAATGTTTTCTTTAGGAACAGGCCACCGCTTGTTTCACTACCAACGGAAAACAACGAGGGTCTTGGAGAAAAAACACCCTCTGCAGGCAGCAGAAGGTGCGGACAAGTGCACTGGCGGGCAGACGGACTGACTGGCAGGCTGGGTCAGTTGAGAACATGTTCCTCTGGGGCTCGCATGCACACCATATACATATACATACACACCATAAACCATACAAACAAACCTGCGTGCAACACAAACACACTCACCAAAACACACACATCGCATGTAATGGACGTCACTGTCATTTAACAGCTTTGCTTCCTCCCTCACAGGTCCACTACTGGGGTTGATTTTACAAATCACAATCCTGTCTCGCAATGCCTTAGCCAGCTACACCAAAGAAAAGCTAGCAATTCAATGGCATGGGTAGAGGCATTTCAAGTTGACGAGTGAGCCTACAAATTCAACTTGGTTACACATACGCACAAGCATGTACGGTAGAGCAGGTTAGCTAGCCTAGCGGTGAAGAAGGACCAGTGGTTCTACAAGAGGGTAGCTTTAGCATAGCTAGTGTGTGGCGTAGCACTAGCCACCACGTTCCATGAGAGAAGTAGCATTAGCGTAGTACTACTACCCACCGTGTCAGTGTTGATGGGCTGGAAGAGGATGGCTGGGGTACTGTGGAACACTTGGTTCTGCTGTACAAACTGCTGCTGGTGGAAGTCCTGCATCATCTGAAGAGAACACACGAACATACGCAGATGCACACACACATGCAGACACACACACACGCAGACATAGCCATTTAGTTAACCTCATAATACAGCACAATAGAAGCAACTGATAATCTGAAAGAGGCATAAAGGGATTAGAATAGATAAAAGTCATTATCATGACAGAAGAGGCCTTAAACTCCTTTGAGAGTTTATTATGTCATTGGCGAGCGACCACACTGTTCTTATTTAAGCCAGGGCCATCGAAGGACCACTGACGGTCAGAGCAGAGCGCAGCATGACCCAAAGTCACAGGGGAGCATTCACAGTCACCTCAAGGGTCATAGGAAGATTACCAGAGAGAGGTCAAAACTATATACCCACACACACAGCCTGCTGTGGCGTCACAGTGAAAGAGGAACCATATGAGTCAGCCGGTAGAAATCTGACCCCTCTGTGGGATTTGGCACCTACAGCTCACTGCCTCCCTGCATATACACAGTACCAGTCAATAGAATCATGCAGTAACCAGAAAAAGTGTTCTTCAAAGTAGCCCCCCTTTGCCTTGATGACAGCTCTGCACACTCTTGGCATTCTCTCAACCAGCTTCACGAGGTAGTCACCTAGAATGCATTTCAATTAACAGGTGTGCCTTGTTAAAAGTTAATTTGTGAAATTTCTTTCCTTCTTAATGCGTTTGAGCCAATCAGTTGTGTTGTGACAAGGTAGGGGTGGTATACAGAGGATAGCCCTATTTGGTAAAAGACCAAGTCCAAATTATGGCAAGAACAGCTCAAATAAGCAAAGAGAAACGACAGTCCATCATTACTTTAAGACATGAAGGTTTGTCAATCCGGAACTTTTCAAGAACTTTGAACGTTTCTTCAAGTGCAGTCGTAAAAAACATCAAGCTCTATGATGAAACTGGCTCTCATGAGGACCGCCACAGGAAAGGACGACCCAGAGTCACCTCTGTTGCAGAGGATAAGTTCCTTAGAGTTACCAGCCTCAGAAATTGCAGCCCAAATAAATGCTTCACAGAGTTCAAGTAACAGACATCAACATCAACTGTTCAGAGAGACTGTGTGGATCAGGTCTTCATGATCAAATTGCTGCAAAGAAACCACTACTAAAGGACACCAATAAGAAGAAGAGACTTGCTTGGGCCAAGAAACACAAGCAATGGACATTGGACCGGTGGAAATCTGTCCTTTGGTCTGATGAGTCCAAATTTGAGATTTTTGGTTCCAACCGCCATGTCTTTGTGAGACGCAGAGTAGGTGAACGGATGATCTCTGCATGTGTAGTTCCCACCATGAAGCATTGAGGAGGAGGTGTGATGGTGTGGGGGTGCTTTGCTGGTGACACTGTCTGTGATTTATTTAGAATTCAAGGCACACTTAACCAGCATGGCTACCACAGCATTCTGCAGCGATACACTATCCCATCTGGTTTGCGCTTAGTCCCACTATCATTTGTTTTTCAACAGGACAATGACCCAACACACCAACAGGCTGTGTAAGGGCTATTTGATCACCCAACTTCAACCCAATTGAGATGGGTTGGGATGAGTTGGACCGCAGAGTGAAGGAAAAGCAGCCAACAAGTGCTCAGCATATGGTGGAAACTCCTTCAAGACTATTGGAAAAACATTCCAGGTGAAGCTGGTTGAGAGAATGCCAAGAGTGTGCAGAGCTGTCATCAAGGCAAAGGTTGGCTACTTTGAGGAATCTAAAATATATTTTGATTTGTTTAACACTTTTTTAGTTACTACATGATTCCATATGTGTTATTTCATTGTTTTGATGTCTTCACTAATATTCTTCAAGGTAGAAAATACTAATAATAAAGAAAAACCCTTGAATAGGTGTCCAAACTTTTGACTGGTACTGTACGTTCATGCTGGGTTGAGCGGAAACTATCTGTAAACTACAGTCATGTTACAGAAACACAAGATGACCCCAAGAGCCCCGGACTAAGATCGCTGAGGGGTAACTGAATAGCTAGGAAGACAACAGCGTATTGGGATAAGTAATTAGTAATGTCTAAATCTTTAAAGCTAGAATCCATAGTTGCTACACACATTTTTGGACTTAAATGATATTATACCCATAGATTTTAAGAATATAATTTATAAATGCCTCATGAGCTTTGTTCAATGGTCATACCCCATCAGAACCCAAAATATAAGCTTGCTTTACTCCAATGTTTGGAAACAACGTAAACAAACACTTGTATTGCCTCAAAACATGGTTAAAACTATACATTTGATATCATGGAGGGTCAGTCTTTGCATGCATAACTCTCCAGCCCCATCCCTTAGCTTTTTAGCAAAACAGGGGTGGGGAGGTACTTTGTTATTGTTTAAATGAACAATTCTGGCTTTAAAAGAAAAATATGGACCTAAACAATGGTATACATGCTAACTTGACCATCTGGGTTTTGAACCTGGGTCTCCTGCACACTCTGAGCTAAAGCCTAGGCATTAGCTCGGGGGAGTTAACGCAATCCTTCAGCTTTCAGGCAAGGTTCTGGACGAACCACCTGTTACACCGACTTCCCAGCATTCTCTGCATAGAAACTCTCTCCCAAAGTAAAAAAAAACCTCCAATAAAAGCCTGGTTTGTGCTGTATAGCCAATATCATTAGACCATAGGAGTTGGCAAGACAGCACAAACAGATCTTGGTTCAGGCTAGTTCAATGAAGGATAATACCTGCGGCCATTAGTATCAAGCATCTCAGAATTCCCCGTTCAAGTTCCATTTCCTATACATTTTTCATCTAAAAGGCAAAACTGATTCTGGATCAGCGCTCCTTCGAGACACTTGACACATACGGCCACTGGGCTAGTTTGCGTGCGCTCACCCCGTTGGAGCTCTCCAGGAGGATGTTGAAAGTGTTGTGAACAGCCTGGTAGGACTCAAGCTCCATCTGGCACAGAGAGACCAGGTAGTCCTTCACCTGCTCATAGATGCTCCCATCCAGGACCTGAGGAGCGCAGTAAACAGGGAAAGAACTTAACTTGTAATTTATCAGTAATGCAGCAATAACCCTCCATCTCACTCACTCGCACACTGGTGGTGGCGTTCCAGGTAGCCTGTTTTTGCAGTCATGCTAACTATGACACAACAATCACCTGAGATATGAGGCAACTGCAATTTTCTTTTACCTGAAATGCCCCCATACTTTGTGTGTGCAAACGCCTCACCTTAATGCAGTCGATCAGGTCAGTGTCGTAGTAGCGCTGCTGGTGAGCGTTAGCCGCAGCTAGCGTGAGGAGATAGTCGTTCCTGGCATGGGTGGCTTTGGAGTTACACTCACTCCTCTTGGCTTTCAGCTGAAAACACGCACATCAGTAACTTAGTTTGATAGTTGTACTTTTTTTCCTTTCCATTCCCATATGCACTTGAGTTTGTAGTCATGGCCAATTGGCCATACATAAAATTGATTCATTTAATTCTCTCACCTTTACACTTGCCCTCTGCAGACTGGACCTGGATTGGAAGAGACTCAGTTTGGACCTGGACAGAACAGAAGGAGAGATGGAACATGTATGTGAACAGTCACACAAGACCAATGATTCCCTATAGTCTTTTACATTGTCACTCCTGTACATTCGTGAGGATTGGATAGGTAGCATTATGGCAATAGCTCCACCTTTCCCTCAGATTTGTTACCCATCTGATCCTCTCAAATCTCCACAAGGCCGTAGGGGTAGGATTTTTTAGTTTGTGTGTGTGCGTGCACTTACTTGGCGTCCTGCTCGACCTTGTCCCTGACGGCCTGGGCCATGGTCTCTGTTTCCTGGTACTTCTTCCTGGTCTTAGCCAGCTCCTTCACCGAGTCCTGCAGCTCCGCCTGCACCAGCATCAGCTGGTCAATACACTGAACAAATAACCAGAGGGCATACGGTCAGTACACTGGAGAATAGTGCTGAGCGATTAACCAACTTTTCTGGGGGTTTTCTGTTATTAAATTTATTGACCGATGTCGGTTCAATTACTTGAATTCCATTTAGACAGACGGATCAGAGAGGAAGAGGCAAAGCGAGAGGTTTCACTTTTGCCAAAATAAGTCAAAAATAAGCCCAAAGCGAAGTCTATTGGCTTAGTTTGGACCTAAGCTTGTCGCCTGCATTCCCGCCTTTGGGACAACAACTCCCATTGTTAGGGCGTAAACGGGAGCATCTCGTCATTATATACAGATCTTTGGACAGATACACTTTTACGCCTGCTACATTAGGTTAGATACACAGACTGCATAGACCGCATGAGAGAGTAATGTACACAACAACGACAAGAGGGACAGAGACAGTTCGTGAAAGTATGCCTTATCAACTTTGAAGAACTAGTAAAATGATTGTCAGACAGCTCTGCAGCATAATATGCAGTTTGGCAAAATATGAAGATAGTACAGTATGGGGAGCACATAGCGTTGTATGGCCTGGCTGCCTGCTACTGCCTGAGCAGAGATGATTACTTTAAGGAATGAAAAATAATAAAGCCATCAAATAAAAACTAAGTAGCTGAAATATTGCATAGTAATTTCCTATTTTTCTATTGATGTCTACCCAATGTGGACCTGACAGAGACAATGAAATATTATCAATGTTCACTATTTTTGGCTTTGGAATTTCCATTAAAAGCTCTAAAATCAATGTAACGTCATTATCTCATAATGCATTTCATGTTTAAAAAAAAAAAGTCGCAACCAAAAACCGTGATAATTTGTTAAATAATTGAACCGAAACCTAACAGACCTAGAAAAGCACTAATAGCTCAGCACTACTGGAGAAACAACCAGAGGACATACAGTCAGCTGGTCAATACACATAGTCAGCTGGCACAGTATGGCTCATGTGGTGAAACATGTCAAATATCCTGACTCATTGCTAATACAGTTACCCGAGCCATGGCTCACTTCCTTCCCTCAGACAGTACAGGACTATCAGGGCGATGACTGGCCAATAGCTTCTACCCCCAGACCACGAATAGCCACTAGGCAGCTACCTGCTCCCCCCACCCTGCAATTACATCTGCGTACCTGTACATGTGACTAATAAACTCAATCTAATAACATACCTGGACAAGCATGCTTGTTCCACTGGTAGCCATGCTAAGATGTTTGTACTAAGAATAAATATGATATTCCTATTAGGTCAGACAGGGTGAACAAGAGGGTGCTAGTTGATGGTAGCCAGCGGAATGTGGATAGAGATAAATAGAGAGCAAGTGTTGGCCAAAGCCTGACATCCAGTGATCATATGGACAGGGTGGCCATGTGGCCAACTCTTAGCTGATATTGAAGCAAAGCGTCCAGGCTTGGGCATGTTCAGTAGGGCGAAAACGTTTCAAAATGGACTAAAACAGGGAGTTAAGGTTTTGCTACAGTGTGCCAAACTGAACATGACCCAGTATATGAAAAGAGCGTACCAAGAAAAACGTTGTTTGCTGAAGTGCGAAGGCCCACCTGAACTATGACCCAGTATATATTAATACAGTGTCTTGCAAAAGTATTCAGACCCCCTTGGATGTCTTCACTTTTGTTACAAAGTGGGATTAAAATGGATTTACTTGTCTTTTTTTGTTGTCAATTTACACACAATACTCTAATGTCAGTGGAAGAATTATTATTTATTTAAGATAAATTCATAACTATAATAATCGTTGCATAAGTATTCCACCCCTTTGTTTAGGCAAGCCTACATTTGTTTAGAAGACAAATTTGGCATAACAAGTTACATGGACTCACTTTTTTTATGACTAACACATCCTCTGTCCCCCATACATATAACATCTGTAAGGTCCCTCCAGTCAAGTATTGAATTTCAAGCATAGATTCAACTACAAACATCAGGGAGCTTTTCGAAAGCCTCAAAGGGCAGTGATTGGTAAATTGATAACAATAACAAAATCAGACATTGAATTTCTCTTTAAGCATGGTCAAGTTAATAATTATGTTGTGGAGTATGTATTAAACCACAAAGACACAGGGATCTTACCACGAGGCCATTGGGGATTTTAAAACAGCTACAGAGTTCAATGGCTGTGATGGGAGAAAACAGAGGATGGATCAACAACATTGTAGTCGACTCCACTCTTAATGACAGAGTGAAAATCTATGGCAAGACTTAACTTGCCGTCTAGTCATGATCCCCAATATGTTGACAGAGCTTGAAGAATGGTTAAAAGAATAATGGGCAAATATTGCACAATGCAGGTGTGCAAAGCTCTTATACACTTACCCAAGAAGACACGGCTGTAGTCAATGCCAAAAAGTGTTTCTAACATGTATTGACCCAGGGAGCTGAATACTTATGCAACGACTATGTTTTAGAGTTATTACATTGTTATTATTTTTCCTTCCACTTTGGCATTAGAATATTTTGTGTAGATTGTAGACAAAAAAGTACAATTCAATTAATTTTAATCCCACTTTGTAACACAATAAATCCAAGGGGTCTGAATACTTTTGCACAGCACTGTATATAACAGTGCATTCGGAAAGTATTCATACCCCTTGACTTTGGGGCGGCAGGTAGCCTAGTGGTTAGAGTGTTGGGCCAGTAACCGAAAGGTTGGTAGATCGAATCCCTGAGCTGACAAGGTAAAAATCTGTCGTTCTGCCCCTGAATAGTTAACCCATTGTTCCTAGGCCATCATTGTAAATAAGAATTTGTTCTTAACTGACTTGCCTAGTTAAATAAAATATGTCCACATTTTGTTAGATTCATCAAGGATCTCTGTACTTTGCTCCGTTCATCTTCCCCTCGATCCTGAACTGGTCTCCCAGTCCCTGCTGCTGAAAAACATCCCCCATCGCAATGCTGACACCACGCTTCACCGTAGGGATGGTGTCAGGTTTCCTCCAGACATGACGCTTGGCATTCAGGTCAAAGAGTTCAATTTTGTTTTCATCAGACCAGAGAATCTTGTTTCTCATGGTCAGAGTCCTTTAGGTGCCTTATCAAATCAACTCAAAATGTATTGGTCACATACACGTGTTTAGCAGATGTTATTGCAGGTGTCGCGAAATTTTTGTGATTCTAGCTCAGACAGTGCAGTAATATCAGTTTCACAACATAACAACAAAAATACACATAAATCTAAGTAGGGTTGCAAAGGGTCAGAAACTTCCCGGGAAATTTCCTGGAATTTTGCTTAAATTTATCAAAAAAAGTTAGCTTATAACAGTGAACCTTTTTTGTGGGATACACAAGGCAATTTTAGGTATTGTGGCATATTTTGGTTAAACTATCCCCAATTCAATGGAATTGCAACCCTCTGCATGCACAGTGCATTCTTCCATCACATGTGCAGCGCACTATTCCATCACATGTCCAGCTGATTGTCAAAATCTTGCACACGAATGAGATGCTATTGAGCCCAAACTAAACACTTTGAGCCGAGGACTACTTGCTTTCTGGTAAGTTTTGATTACAATACTGAGTGGGGTGAATATAAACTCAGCAAAAAAAGAAACGTCCCTTTTTCAAGACCCTGTCTTTCAAAGATAATTCGTAAAAATCCATATAACTTCACAGATCTTCATTGTAAAGGGTTTAAACACTGTTTCCCATGCTTGTTCAATGAACCATGAACAATTAATGAACATGCACCTGTGGAACGGTCGTTAAGACACTAACAGCTTACAGATGGTACACAATTAAGGTCACAGTTATGAAAACTTAGGACACTTAAGAGGCCTTTCTACTGACTCTGAAAAACACCAAAAGAAAGATGCCCAGGGTCCCTGCTCATCGGCGTGAACGTGCCTTAGGCATAGTACAAGGAGGCATGAGGACTGCAGATGTGGCCATGGCAATAAATTGCAATGTCCGTACTGTGAGACGCCTAAGACAGTGAAACAGGGAGACAGGACGGACAGGTGATCGTCCTCGCAGTGGCAGACCACGTGTAACAACACCTGCAAAGGATCGGTACATCTGAACATTACACCTGCGGGACAGGTACAGGATGGCAACAACAACTGCCAGAGTTACACCAGGAACGCACAATCCCTCCATCAGTGCTCAGACTGTCCGCAATAGGCTGAGAGAGGCTGGTTTGAGGGCTTGTAGGCCTGTTGTAATGCAGGTCCTCACCAGACATCACCGGCAACAACGTCGTCTATGGGCACAAACCCACCGTCGCTGGACCAGACAGGACTGGCAAAAAGTGCTCTTCACTGACGAGTCGCGGTTTTGTCTCACCAGGGGTGATGGTCGGATTCGCGTTTATCATCGATGGAATGAGTGCTACAACTGAGGCCTGTACTCTGGAGCGGGATCGATTTGGAGGTGGAGGGTCCGTTATGGTCTTGGACGGTGTGTCTACAGCATCATCGGACTGAGCTTGTTGTCATTGCAGGCAATCTCAATGCTGTGCGTTACAAGGAAGACATCCTCCTCCCTCATGTGGTACCCTTCCTGCAGGCTCATCCTGACATGACCCTCCAGCATGACAGTGCCACCAGCCACACTGCTCGTTCTCTGCGTGATTTCCTGCAAGACAGGAATGTCGGTGTTCTGCCATGGCCAGCGAAGAGCCCACATCTCAATCCCATTGAGCACATCGGGGACCTGTTGGATCGGAGGGTGAGGCCTGGGGCCAATCCCCCAGAAATGTCCGGGAACTTGCAGGTGCCTTGGTGGAAGAGTGGGGTAACATCTCACAGCAAGAACTGGCAAATCTGTTGCAGTCCATGAGGAGGAGATGCACTGCAGTACTTAATGCAGCTGGTGGCCACACCAGATACTGACTGTTACTTTTGATTTTGACCCCCCCTTTGTTCAGGGACACATTATTCCATTTCTGTTAGTCACATGTCTGTGGAACTTGTTCAGTTAATGTCTCAGTTGTTGAATCTTATGTTCATACAAATATTTACACATGTTAAGTTTGCTGAAAATAAATGCAGTTGACAGTGAGAGGGCGTTTCTTTTTATATGAGTTTATTTTATATGGCACACATGGTTGTGTTAACTAGTAAATAGTAGCCTACAACAAAGTGTTTTTAAATCATTTTTAACTTGTTAACATTTTCTGCTAGTTAGTTTTTGCTACCATGTTGGTTTTAGCTTGCTTGAGCCTGCTGATTGAGGAGTGTTAATTCACCTGTTTCCATACATGTTTCTTCTTAAAACATTTATCTTACGAAGGAGTTGCTTAATCTAACTGTTTAACTATTTATCTGTACATGGAATTGTATGTTTCTTTTTACTCATTTTTTTCTAATCTGAAAATGGAGACATTTCACTGCAGTTAATGTAGAAAAGCTGTGTACATTCGCAAATACTGTGCCAAGTCATATGTGAAAAATGCAACAAAGATGCAAAATCATCTGGCCAAGTGCCTAAAGTTCCCTCAGCGCTCACAACAAGCAACTTCTGACAAAAGTCCCTTTTACTTCTATTCGAGGTGATAATACTGAATCAAACATCGATAGCAACAGCTCATGGTCCTCCTGGAATCAGAAGTTTTTTTTTTACTCAATGGAGGAACGCAGTCAGAGAAATGCTGATGAATGTCTTGCTCGAGCTGTGTATGCAACTGGTTCTCCTCTGATGCTCACAGGCAATGTGTATTGGAAGAGATTTCTGAGTATTGTTCGCCCAGCATACACCCCTCCAACCAGACATGCTTTATCTACTCATTTGCTGGATACAGAGTTCAGAGTTCAAGTGAAGGTCAAGCAAATCATAGAGAAAGCAGACTGTATTGCAATCATCTCTGATGGGTGGTCAAATGTTTGTGGACAAGGAATAATTAACTACATCATCTCCACCCCTCAACCAGTATTCTACAAGAGCACAGACACAAGGGACAACAGACACACCGGTCTCTACATTGCATATGAGCTGAAGGCAGTCAATGACCTTGGACCACAGAAGGTATTTGCACTGGTGACAGACAATGCTGCGAACATTAAGCCTGCTTGGTCTAAAGTGGAGGAGTCCTACCCTCACATCACACCCATTGGCTGTGCTGCTCATGCATTGAATATGCTCCTCAAGGACATCATGGCACTGAAAACAATGGATACACTCTACAAGAGAGCCAAGGAAATTGTTAGTTATGTGAAGGGTCATCACGTTATAGCAGCAATCTACCTCACCAAGCAAAGTGAGAAGAATAAGAGCACCACATTGAAGCTGCCCAGCAACAGCCATTGGGGTGGTGTTGTCATCATGTTTGACAGTCTCCTGGGAGGGAAGGAGTCTCTCCAGGAAATGGCCATATCACAGTCTGCCGATATGGACAGCCCCATCAAGAGGATCCTCCTGGATGATGTATTTTGAGAGAAAGTGGTAAGCAGCCTGAAACTCCCGAAACCTATAGCAGTAGCCATTGCATGGATTGAGAGAGACAATGCCATCCTGTCTGCTTGCAGATGTCAGAGAAGAAATCCGTACTGCCCTGCCCACTTCACTGTTGCTCCAAGCAGAGGAAACTGCAGTTCTGAAATACATCAAAAAGCATGAAGACTTCTGCCTGAAGCCCATACACGCCGCAACCTACATGTTGGACCCCAAGTATGCTGGCAAGTGCATCCTGTCTGGTGCAGAGATCAACAAGGCCTATGGTGTCATCACAACTGTGTCTCGCCACTATGGTCTGGATGAGGGCAAGGTTCTGGGCAGTCTGGCGAACTGGTCCTTGTTTGGGAACACACACCAAAGCACGCTACAGGCTGACCAAAACAAGGGTTGAAATATTGGTGGTCATCCGGACAAATTTGAGGCTTTTTGAGCCCGACAACGAGCCATCCTCAACAAGGTTGGAAAGTGACAGTGAAGATGAGGCCTCAGAGTCTGATGTTCAAGAGGTGGACATTGAGAAGGTCCAGGGAGAAGACATGGAAGCCTGAGAGGTCGACAACCAAAGCTTTATTTTCTAGACTATAATTTTACAGATGTATGATATAAACGTTTTTGGGAGATGCGATGGATCATTGGGGATCATTCAATATTCCCTTTCTTTTGTTGTTCAGTGAAATCATCCCATGTGAAGAGTCAACTAATTTAATAAAAGTTAAAATCGTAACTAAATTGTTTTTTTCCTATTGGAAGGATTTAATCATTTGCAATTATGTCTACTTATGATAAGGTAAAAGGTTTATGTTTCTGTCTCCATATGATATGGTAAATATATCCAATGCATTGAAATGGTATTAAAATTAATTCCCATGGAAAGTTTCCACCTCTGAATATTCTCCAAAATGTGCATTCCTAAATCTAAGTAAGGAATGAATTAAGAATATATATACATATATGTCAGAGCGGCATTGGACTAAGATACGGTGGCATAGTATAGAGTACAGTATATACATATGAGATGAGTAATGCAAGATACGGAGATATTATTAAAGTGGCTAGAGTTTAATTCCTTAAAGTGGCCAGTGATTCCTAATCTATGTCTACAGCGCCTCCCGGGTGGCGCAGTGGTCTAGGGCACTGCATCGCAGTGCTAGCTGCGCCACCAGAGTCTCTGGGTTCGCGCCCAGGCTGGGCTGGGTTCGCGCCCAGGCTCTGTCGCAACCGGGAGGTCCGTGGGGCGACGCACAATTGGCATAGCGTCGTCCGGGTTAGGGAGGGTTTGGCCGGTAGGGATATCCTTGTCTCAGTATGTAAAATGTAATATGTAATATGTAAAAATGTAAAATGTAATAAAATGTATGCACTCTACTGTAAGTCGCTCTGGATGCTAAATGCTAAATGACTAAAATGTACAGGCAGCAGCCTCTGATGTACTAGTGATGGCTGTTTAGCAGTCTGATGGCCTTGAGATAGAAGTTGTTTTTCAGTCTCTCGGTCCTAGCTTTGATGCACCTGTACTGACCTCACCTTCTGGATGATAGCGGGGTGAACAGGCAGTGGCTCGGGTGGTTGATGTCCTTGATGATCTTTTTGGCCTTCGTGTCCAGGAGGGCGAGAAGTTTGCCCCCGGTAAAGCGTTGGGCAGATCGCACCACCCTCTGGAGAGCTTTGCGGTTGTGGGCGGCGCAGTTGCCGTACCAGGCGGTGACACAGCCCGACAGGATGCTCTCAATTGTGCATCTGTAAAAGTTTGTGTGGGTTTTAGGTGTTAAGCCAAATTTCTTTAGCCTCCTGAGGCCTTTCGGCAAACTCCAAGCGGGCTGTCATGTGCCTTTTACTGAAGAGTGGCTTCCGTCTGGCCACTCTACCATAAAGGCCTGATCGGTGGAGTGCTGCAGAGATGGTTGTCCTTCTGGAAGTTTCTCCCATCTCCACAGAGGAACTCTGGAGCTCTGTCAGAGTGACTGTGGGTTCTTGGTCACCTCCCTGACCAAGGCCATTCTCCCGATTGCTCAGTTTGGCCAGGCAGCCATCTCTAGGAAGAGTCTTAGTGGTTCGAAACTTCTTCCATTTAAGAATGATGGAGGCCACTACGGACAATTCCTTTGACCTCATGGCTTGGTTTTTGCTGTGACATGCACCGGCAACTGCGGGACCTTATATAGACAAGTGTGTGCCTTTCTAAATCATGTTCAATCAAATGATTTTAACACAGATGGACTCCAATCAAGTTGTAGAAACATCTCAAGGATGATCAATGGAAACAAGATGCACATGAGCTCAATTTTGAATCTCTAGGGAGTTTTTCCTAGCTACCGTGCTTCTACATCTGCATTGCTTGCTGTTTTAGGCTGGGTTTCTGTACAGCACTTTGTGACATCTGCTGATGTAAAAAGGGCTTTATAAGAAGACAGAAAATGCATTCAGTTAAAGTTTTTAAGGGTCTGAATACTTATGTAAATAAGGTATCTGTTTATTTGTAATACATATTCAATAATGTAGAAAACCAGTTTTCGCTTGTCATTATGGGGTTTTGTTTGTAGATTGATGAGGAAAATGTTTGATTTAATCCATTTTAGAATAAGGCTTTAAAAAAAAAAAGTTAAAGGGGTTTAATACTTTCCAAAATGCAATGTATACACTGGTTTGTATCCAAAGAACAGCAGACTTCTCCTTAGAAAGCACATATCCTGAACTGGTTCAGTCATTTCAACTCACCAGCTGTATAAATGGAGACATGCGTCAAATAATCTAAACCATGTGAGAGAGCAAGAGGGCGAGCGAGATTGAGGATAGAGACGGGGTGGGGGGAGTCTTAACTATGGAAAGCTCAGCAGTTTTGTGGTGATTTGCCTTCCATACCTTCCTGAGTTGCTGCTCCTTCTGCAGCCTGGCAGTCTTGGCAGGGTCTGACACTTGGTTCCTGTAGTTCTCACAGGCAGTGATCCTGGTTTGGCTCACTTGCACTATGCCCTCCAGGTATGCCTTCCACAACATGTACATGTTCCTGTGACAACAGACACACAATAGTCAGTGTGAATACTGGTAATATCCCTGATATTTTTTTATGTTCTTGGTTGTGACGACACAATACAAGAACTGTTGGTTCAACCAGTTAATCTTTTGAACAAGAACCTTTATTTAAAAGGCAATGACAATTCGGACATGAGAGAACCTGGACTAAATACAGTACAAAATATCAAAGAGTCTAGAAAAAAATGCCAAATAATAATATGTAGCTTTCAATAATACACACTGATACTGGTAGTACTATTACGGAAGAACGAGAGAGACATTGCTGACGCTGCTGAGACAATAATGGTTCACTCATTGGCTAGAGGTCTTACCCGTGGTCTGTTGGCTCCTCTGATAGGCTGTCTGGCCATTCCCTCTTCAGGTACTGATTGGCCAGCTTGTGTAGAGCCTGGGAGGGAGGAAGAGGATCGATGACCTTTAATCTCTGAACTCCAGACCCACTTACTGTGCCCCACTTACTGATCTTACAGTTGAAGTCGGAAGTTTACATACACCTTAACAAAATACATTTAAACTCAGTTTTCACAATTCCTGACATTTAATCCTTGTAAAAATTCCCTGTTTTAGGTCAGTTAGGATCACCACTATATTTTAAGAATGTGAAATGTCAGAATAATAGTAGAGAGAATGATTTATTATTTCAGCTTTTATTTCTTTCATCACATTCCCAGTGGGTCAGAAGTTTACATACACTCAATTAGTATTTGGTAGCATTGCCTTTAAATTGTTTGCCTTCAGCATTGCCTTTAAACCCTTGTTGTCCTTAAGCCATTTTGCCACAACTTTGGAAGTATGCTTGGGGTCATTGTCCATTTGGAAGACCCATTTGCGACCAAGCTTTAACTTCCTGACTGATGTCTTGAGATGCTGCTTCAATATATCCACATCATTTTCCTCCCTGATGATGCCATCTATTTTGTGAAGTGCACCAGTCCCTCCTGCAGCAAAGCACCCCCACAACATGATGCTGCCACCCCCGTGCTTCACGGTTGGGATGTTGTTCTTTGGCTTGCAAGCCTCCCCCTTTTTCCTCAAACATAACAATGGTCATTATGGCCAAACAGTTCAATTTTTGTTTCATCAGACATTTCTCCAAAAAGTACGATCTATGTCCCCATGTGCAGTTGAAAACCGTAGTCTGGCTTTTTTATGGCGATTGTGGAGCAGTGGCTTCTTCCTTGCTGAGCGGCCTTTCAGGTTATGTCGATAAAGGACTCGTTTTACTGTGGATATAGATACTTTTGTACCTGTTTCCTCCAGCATATTCACAAGGTCCTTTGCTGTTGTTCTGGAATTGAGTTGCACTTTTCGCACAAAAGTACGTTCATCTCTAGGAGACAGAACGCGTCTCCTTCCTGAGCGGTATGACGGCTGCGTGGTCCCATGGTGTTTATACTTGCGTACTATTGTGCGCACTATTGTTTGTACAGATAAACGTGGTACCTTAAGGCATTTGGAAATTGCTGAAATCTGATGTCTTGGCTGATTTCATTTTATTTTCCCATGATGTCAAGCAAAGAGGCACTGAGTTTGAATGTAGGCCTTGAAATATATCCACAGGTACACCTCCAATTAGGCTAATTGACATCAGTTATCAGAAGATTCTAAAGCCATGACATCATTTTCTGGAATTTTCCAAGCTGTTTAAAGGCACAGTCAACTTAGTGTATGTAAACTTCTGACCCACTGGAATTGTGATACAGTAAATTATAAGTGAAATAATCTGTCTGTAAACAATTGTTGGAAAAATGACTTGTATCATGCACAAAGTAGATGTCCTAACTGACTTGCCAAAACTATAGTTTGTTAACAAGAAATTTGTGGAGTGGTTGAAAAACAAGTTTTAATGACTCCAACCTAAGTATGTAAACTTCAGACTTCAACTGTACTTACTGAAACGCTCGTTTTTCGCTTTCCATTACAAAACGTTTTGCTACGGTATGTCCTAATGAACACGACACTAAACCGTAATCTGTGTGTAGAGCCCTACGGGCCCTGGTCAAAGTAGTGCAGCACAATATAGGGAAGAGGTTGCCATTTCAGAAGCAGCCATGGACTCATTCACCTGTACTATGTAGAGCTTGCTGGTTTTCTGTTCTACCTGATAATTAATTGCACACACACACCTCTTGTCCCAGTTTGAAATCAGTCCCTGATTAGAGATAAACAATGAAAGAATGCAGTGCAACTGGCTTCGAGGTCCAGAGTTGAGTTAAACCAAAGCAGCACCCCCAGAAATACCGCGGACCGGCAGTAAGGTTGAGCTTTGAGGAACTGAAATAGCGTTGCAGAGTAAACAAAGAACATACATGTTTACATTTATTTATTTTTGGACTTTAGCATGCGATAGTGATGGGGGGGGGGGGGGGGGACCCCGCTACAGTTGACAATATATTGTATAGTTTTGACAATATCGCAATATTATTTTCACACTAGTTGGCTGTACCTGCACCAAAACTCCAGTATTTTTCCTTCATAGCTTGTTCTTCATCTTTTTAAATAGGGAGCCAATTTGTTTCTAGCACTTTTATTTCCACGACTGATCAAAACTCATTTTCTCATGGCTCTCTCTTGTCCCTCTGCAACAGACATATGGTCAGCAATATGTTTGGAACATCAAATCACAATAAAATCACAGTATCGAATCGTGAGAGAGAATCGCAATACATATCGTAGGTGGTGTAACAGTGTTGCTTCAGTCTCTCTCCTCGCCCCTACCTGGGCTCGAACCAGGGACCCTCTCCACACAACAATTGACACCCATGGTTACCTATCGCTCCACAAAAGCCACAGCCCTTGCAGAGCAAGGGAAACAACTACTTCAAGGTCTCAGAGCAAGTGATGTCACCGATTGAAACGCTATTAGCGCGCAGCGCGCTAACTAGCTAGCCATTTCACACCGGTTACATCGGCACCTAAGTTTCATGATAATATCGTATCATAAGGTCTCTCAGAAATTCCCAGCCCTAGTATGCGAGGGAGCATTTGTTTGCAAAAACGTGCACACGGACGCACGGCTATACAGAGCACATTCTCAGCTGAACAGAAAGACAGGTGATCTAAATTGGGACTTAAAGTTCATGCAGGGCGGTCAGATCCATCTAGCCAACTCCTATGGTCATTGCCATACCAGAACTATTTGAGTTGGCTATACAGCGCCAACAGATGGGACCAGGCTAAAGTCAATCCACAAGGGACACACTTTAGGCCCAGTCTCTAAACCCTTTGGTCTCTCTGGGTTCTGGTGTCAAAGCCCCAAACGGCAGAATCCACCACCACAAACCCAGCCATTGTGGGAGTCACAGAGAGTGCAGCCAGCAGGGTGTGAGGGAAGAGGGGAAGGCAGGATGGGGTAAGAACAAGGGACAGAGTGTCATTTCATCACTTACTGTGATTTGAATATCAAATCGGGTCATGGCAGCATGCAGGTGTTAAGAGATGAAAAAGAGAGGGTTAGTGAAGAAGAGCCAGAAGGAGGAGGGGTAGGCTAGAGGAAAAGAAGAGTTTCAGAGTCCACTGTGACCCACTTTGATTTAACAGTCTAACTCTAGTCTCTAATTTGGCGCCAAAAAACAGAGGATGCCATTTAACCTGCACAGGCCCAATAAAGCCATCTGCTGCTTTTACCAAGGTCCTGTTCATTAGGGCAAACGTTTTGAAACATTTTGCAATGGAAAATTAATTAGTATTCTGTTTGTCTCTTTTCTTCCATTTGATGCCTAATGCACACGACCTAATAGTTCAGAGACCAAAGCAGAAAGCCGAGTGAGAAGAATACTGTTGTATTATCACAACTGTCTGTATTGAAACATATTGGGAAAGTCATATTGATTGCATGTACCGCCAATCCTCATTGCTGAACAACTATACAGTGTGTGCTCTTGGTGTAAGGCGAAGGTGCCCTTAGACGCTGATTTTGAGTCCGTTTTTCATTTTCCCAACTAATGGTCAAAGGGACAATCCGCCGTTCAAACAATAAAGTAGTCACACCCCACCACTGATTTGGTAAACAGCTGATGGGGCCACTCAAATTCATGGGCAGAGCTATGGATGCAAGGACTGACTATCTGTGAGATCAAATTTAGAGTTTTAACCATGTTATGAGCCTATATATATATATATTATTTTTTTTTACAATTACAATGTTTACAAACATTGGAGTAAACACAAGCGCATGAGGCATTTCAAAGTTGGTGTAGCGGACCACAAATGCCCCCTGGCGACGAGGGTTCGAGACCCATCTTGGCCACCCTCTGTCTATGCCCTCATCTCTACATTTCCTGCTGTACTGTGAAATATATCATATTAATCCTTCAAAATGTTTTACAAAATAATCAAATGGGTATTAATATAAAAGTAAAAACAATTACGTAGCAATCACAGAGTGCCACTTTAAGGTTAGGATTGGGTGAGGGGAAGCTGATCCTAGGGGAAATTTCTCACCACCAGAGATTTTTTATACATCTAACCCAAGATATACCACAGCCTGTCATTTCCAATGGGAGCAAATTAATCATAGCGCAGGCAAGCAGATCCAAGCACGTGCTAGCGGGATGCTATTGGCGCGTTCTAGCATGTATTGGCATATTTCTGTTACGGAACGCCTACTCTGATGTGTGCATATGCAATAACTAAATTCGCCCTCGCGCGCCTAAACAACTACATTTTTTGAATACTTTGACAAAGGGTAAAGTCTACAAAACTTAGTGCACTCGGTTCTTAACAGATTTTAGTTTTAGGAAAAAACTGAATTGAGATGAAATGTTTTGGTAATGACAGAAATCCATCTCGCTCCATCTTCTCCCACTGGGCTTCCTTTCATCACCATATTTGGTGGCGAGTGGAAATGCCAACCGGATGCCCCTGAGCAAGGCAGTTAACCCACTGTTCCCCATGCGCCGAAGACTTGGATGTCGATGAAGGCAGCCCCCCGCACCTCTGATTCAGAGGGGTTGGGTTAAATGCGGAAGACACATTTCAATTGAATGCATTCAGTTGTACAACTGACTAGGTATCCCCCTTTCCCTGTATACATCCGGTTAAACATCTGCCTCATTGCTCTATCTGTGCCAGTGTGTGTGCTCTTTAGGGAAATCAAAATGGCTACAATCAAATGACCTATTATGAAAAAAAAGAAGCCACAAACGCGTTCTAGGTAGACAGGGGGTGTTCGTCAGCTGCCATACCCCATTTGTGTCAAAGTACGATGAGTTGTGCATTCTTTTATGGGTCTTTGGGCACCAATGTTGTACTGGGCTGTCAGTTGACTAACTGTAGCAGTCTGTTGCTCTGCACAATTCACATCAGCCTCCTTTGTCCTCTTTCATCAATGAACTGTTTTTGACCACTGGCCTGCTGTTGGCTGGATGTCCTTTGGGTGGTGGACCATTCTTGATACACATGGGAAACTGTTGAGGGTGAAAGACCCAGCAGCGTTGCAGTTCTTGACGCTAGTCTTGGGCGGTATACCGTATACCGGGGTATAAGGGAAATAGCCACGGGATGGTTTTTCAATACCGCCAAAACTATTTATTTTAAGTTTTTGAATACTTGTAGTTACTTTTTTAAGTAAATACCTGCAGTCAACTTGTGCAATACATTACGATATAAAGAAGATTGCGTTCATTTCCCACATCATTTTTCATTATGAAACTTACTGGTAGCCCCCATTCGCGTGGTGTTTTCTCACTCACTGTTGTGCAGCATGCTCCAGGTGATCTAATTACTTATAACTATTATGTTAACTGTCTAAAATGTACTAAATGTTCTGCAGTTCTGCATTTTGTTTGCTAATTTAGTAGCTAGTTAGCTATCTAGCTAAGTGGTTAGCTGCTTCCAAAACCAAGCTTCACTTGTTAGCCTAATAGCAGCGAATCCCCTCCTGGATCAAGAGCCTTGCTCTCTAATATTTGTTTTTGTGCGTTGTGAGTAGCATTTTTGAGTTACTTGTAAAACTTTGTGCTGGAATGTCTGTCCTGCAAATTGTTTTGGTCAAAGACTGTAAAATGCTCGCAATGCGTTCATTAGCATTTCGTTAACATTCTCTATGGGATATTACATGTACTTGTTAGCACTGCAAACCTTCAGATTACAGAGGCTATGTGGGGTATGAAAATAGCGTCCCTTCTGTTCAGTGCAAGTATTACTGAATATCCCGGTATGGCTCAAGGTCGGCATGAAGGTATGACAATCTGGATACCGCCCAAGCATACTTGACACACTCAAACCGGTGCGCCTGGCACCTACTACCATACCCTGTTCAAAGGCACTAAAATATTTTGTCTGAATGGCACACGTTCTCAATCCATGTCTCAATTGTAAAAAGGCTTAAACATCCTTCTTTAACCTGTCTCCTCCCCTTCATCTCCACTAGATTTAATTAGTGACATCAATAAGGGATCATAGCTTTCACCTGGATTCACCTGGTCAGTCTGTCATGGAAAGAGCAGGTGCTCCTAATGTTTTGTACACTCAGTGTATATTACTGAGTGGGGGACATGTCAAATCAAAATCACACTTTATTCGTCACATTCTTCGTAAACAACAGGTGTGGACTACTTACGGGGCCTTGCAGAAAGAAAAGAGAAATAATAGGAAAGTAAAAGACGTTATATTAAAAGTAATAGATACAATGAGTAATGACAACTTTGCTATACTTACATTTTTATTTTATTTAGGTAGATATGTACATATAACTAGGAATAAAGTGACAGATAGTAAACAGTAGTAGCACCGTATGTGATGAGTAAAAAAAAGTTCTTGCAAAAAAGGGTCAATCCAGATAGTCTGGGTAGCTATTTGGTTAACTATTTAACAAACTATTTAGCAGTCTTATTGCTTGTGGGGTAGAAGCTGTTCAGGGTCTTGTTGGTTCCAGGCTTGGTGCATTGGTACTGCATGGTGCATTGTTGTGCCCTCTTCACGACTGTGTTGGTGTGTTTGGACCATGATAGAGCCTTAGTGATGTGGACACCGAGGAACTTGAAGCTCTCGACCTGCTCTACTACAGGCCCGTCAATGTGAAGGGGGGCGTGCTCTGTCCTCAGTTTCCTGTAGTCCACGATCAGCTCCTTTGTCTTGCTGACGTTAAGGGAAAGGTTGTTGTCCTGGCACCACACTGCCAGGTCTCTGACCTCCTCCCTTTAGGCGGTCTCATCATCGGTGATCAGGCCTACCACCATTGCGTCATCGGCAAACTTAATGATGGTGTTGGAGTCGTGCAAAGCCACACAGTCGTGGGTGAACAGGGAGTGCAGAAGGGGACTAAGCACGCACCCCCGAGGGTCCCCGTGCTGAGGGTCAGCGTGGCGGATGTGTTGCCTCCACCCACCACCTGGGGGCATCCCGTCAGGAAGTCCAGGATCCAGTTGCAGAGGGAGATGTTCAGTACCAGGGTCCTTAGCTTAGTGATGAGTTGAGGGCACTATTATGTTGAACACTGAGCTGTAGTCAATGAACAGCATTCTCACATAGATGTTCCTTTTGTCCAAGCTGGAAAAGGCAGTGTTGAATGCAATAGAGATTGCATCTTCTGTGGATCTGTTGGGGCAGTATGCAAAATGGACTGGGTCCAGGGTGTCTGGGATGATGGTGTTGATGTGAGCCATTCAAAGCATTTCATGGCTACAGATGTTAGTGCTACGGGGCGACAGTCATTTCGACAGGCTACCTTGGGCACATGGACTATGGTGGTCTTCTTGAAACATGTAGGTATTAGACTGTTGGGAGTGTGTGCGTCTGTGGCTGCGCTGCACTTTACAAAGCGGTTTCATAACTGTAATGCTATCTGACAGTTTCTCTGAACTCACCGTGTGCGACCTGAAGCAGGGTCATATTCACTAAGCAACAAAGGGAAGAAAACATTAGCGCACATTGTTGCGAAACATTTTGCAATGAAAAATTTGTTTAGAAAACTTTAAGTAGGTCCCTCCCAGTTCTGTTCTGTTTGCTATCATTTGGTTCCTAGTAAGTACACACACACAGTGACAGGATACCAACAGCAGGGCTGCGTGATGACCTTTAACCTCTACTGGGATGCCACCACATTGCTGTGATGTCCTGAGTGTCTTGGTAAGAGAGGGAGACATATACAGAGAGACAGAGCGAAGACAGCTAATCTCTGCAAGAGTAGCCTAAGTATATATTCTTTCAATAAGTTTTGTTGGTATAGTCTGGCTAAGTCAATTCTAGTTAAGTGCTGCCCTTCTACATAGTAGCCTGTTTAATCATTGATTTGAACTACTGAATGCTATGTACTGCGAAGTGTTGGGAACATTGACTGGTTTCAGATCAATTTGTGATAGCTTTCTGATAATTGGCAGATGAGTGTTAGAGGGGGTATTTTTCTTCACCTCTGCTAGGCAATCATCAATTAGTTATAGTACTTCAGTTGCCCCTATTTCTTCAGCGGTGGCGTTGTCATGCGGTGGCGTTGTCACCCAAAACAAAGACGTTCTGCAGAGTTATTCGAGGAAGGAAAGAGCCAAAGCTTCACGGCACTCTCTCACTTCAGTGTCTTACCTAGTTATTTTTAGATTCTCATTTTTCTCTTTTGGAACTTTGTCAAGTATGTATGTGATTTCTATCCCTGATCGCTCCTCTCAGTATGTTTTACAGACGCTCCCCACCAAGTGGATGCAACCCTTCTAATCTAGTGTACCCTGTGAGCACAACCCATAATTTCCAGACGATGGCTCACCATTCATCGTACTGGGCAATGTCAACCTCCTGGCGCCTGACTTCGACTCATTTCTTTCCACCTCTATTTCCTCTCCTTGCCTTTTTGAACTCACCCTGACCTCCCAGTCGCCTCCCACTCATAATGCAGGGAATATGCTTGACCTCATCTTTACTAGGGGCTGTTCGCTGACTGATCTCACGGCAACCCCCATCCAGGTCTCTGATGTTTGTTTTTGTTTTGTGTCTCTTTGTTTTTGTTTTTCTCTCCCCCAACCTTACCGACTCGCCCCTACCCAGATGGTCATCTGTCGTCGCAAACTTCGCTCTCTCTCTCCTCCTACCACCCCTCTTCTATCCCATAATCTCTTCCTTCCGCTAAATCGTTCTCCCACCTGTCTCCTGACTCTGCCTCTTCGACCCTCCCTTTCCGCCTCTGACTCCCACTGTCCCCTTTCCTCCCAGGCAGCTCAACCCTCCCCTCCTGCTCTGTGGCTGAGTGACTCACTGAGTCGTGAAAGAACGGGGCAGCAGGCAGTTGAATGACAATTTGGGAAAACAAAACTCCACAAGGACCTAGCATCCCTCCTCTCTACCTTCTCTTCTGTATTCACTTCTAAAGGCTCTTCCTATCACTAAATTCCAAGCCTCTGCTTCCAATCCCCATAAAATATTTTACACCTTTTCCCTCATTAATTCTCCACCACTTCCCCCCCTCTGCAGACGGCTTTGTCAACTACTTTGAAAAAAAGGTTGACAACATCCGCTCCTCATTCACTCAGCCTACTGAGTCCAATGGTCCTACTCACACAGAACTACCCTACACCTTGACCTCTTTCTCCCTTCTCTCTCCAGATGAAATCCTACAACTAGTGATGTCCAGCCACCCGACAACCTGCCCACTGGACCCCATCCCGCTTCCCTTGTCCATACTATATCTGGAGATCTACTCCCATTTCTCACCAACTCATCCCTGACCACTGGCTGCGTTCCCTCTGACTTCAAGATTGCCAGTCGCTCCCCATTACAAGAAACCAACACTCGACCCATCTCATGTAAAAAACTACAGACCAGTTTCCCTTTCTTCTTTACTTTCCAAAACATTTGAGCGTGCCGTCTCTGACCAACTCTCTCGTTATCTCGCTCAGAACGATCTTCTAGATCATAACCAGTCAGGCTTCAATACGGGTCACTCAATGGAGACTGCTCAGCCAAAGTAGACTCTCTCTCCTCTGTTCTCATCGTCCTGGATCTATCCACTGCCATCGACAGTGTGAACCATCTCTCTACCCTCTCAGGGCTGGGCGTCTCAGCCTCTGCATACTCCTGGATTGCATCCTGACTGGCAAGACGCTTCTACCAGGTGGCACGGAGAGAATCTGTGTCTGTACCACATGCCCTCACTACTGGTGTCCCCCACGGCTCGGTACTAGGCCCTCTTTTCTCTATACACCACGTCACTCGGCTCCGTCTTATCCACTCATGGTCTCTCCTATCATTGCTATGCGGATGACACTTAACTACTTTTCTCATTCCCCCCTTCTGACACTTAGGTGGTGACCCGCATCTCTGCATGCTTAGCAGATATCTCAGCTTGGATGTCAAGCTCAACCTCGGCAAGACGGAGCTGCTCTATTACCTCTCCATCACGGTCAACAATTCCACTGAGTCCCCCTCCCAGAGTGCAAAGAACCTTGGCGTGATCCTGAACAACACACTGTCGTTCTTTAAAAACATAAAAGCAGCAATTCATTCCAGCAGATTGATGTTCTACAATATCAGTAGAGTACAACTTTTCCTCACACATAAAGCTGCGCAGGTTCTATTCCAGGCACTTGCCATATGGGCTCCCCGCTTGTGCCATCAAACCCCTGCTACTTATTCAGAATGCCGCAGCCTGTCTGGTGTTCAACCTTCCCAAGTACTCCCATGCTCCTCCGTATACTCCACTGGCTCCAGCTGAAGCTCGCATTGACTACAAGACCATGGTGCTTGCATAAAGAACAGCAAGGGGAACTGCTCCTCCCTACCTTCAGGCTATTCTCAAACCCTACATCCAAACCCGAGTACTCCGTTCTACCACCTCTGGTCTCTTTGCCGTCCCACCCCTATGGGAGGTCAGCTCCCACTCAGCCCAGTCAAAGCTCTTCTGTCCTGGCACCCCAAAGATGGAACCAGCTTCCTCCTGATGCTAGGACAGCAGAGTCCCTGCCCATCTTCCGAAAACATCTGAAATCCTACCTCTTCAAAGAGTATCTTAAATAACACATCTCTTAACTTCTACTTCATCACAATCCCGGATCCGGGAGCACCCCCATCAGTAAAAAAGCTGACTAGCATAGCCTAGCATAGCGTCACAAGTAAATACTAGCATCTAAATATCATTAAATCACAAGTCCAAGACACCAGATGAAAGATACACATCTTGTGAATCCAGCCAGCATTTCTGATTTTTAAAATGTTTTACAGGGAAGACACAATATGTATTTCTATTAGCTAACCACGATAGCAAAAGACACAACTTTTTTTTCCCACCATTTTTTTCCTGCATAGGTAGCTATCACAATTTCGACCAAATAAAGATATAAATAGTCACTAACCAAGAAACAACCTCATCAGATGACAGTCTGATAACATATTTATTGTATAGCATATGTTTTGTTAGAAAAATGTGCATATTTCAGGTATAAATCATAGTTTTACATTGCAGCCACCATCACAACTCTCACCAAAGCAACTAGAATAACTACAGAGACCAACGTGAATTACCTAAATACTCATCATAAAACATTTATGAAAAATACACAGCGTACAGCAAATGAAAGACAAAGATCTTGTGAATCCAGCCAATATTTCAGATTTTTTAAGTGTTTTACAGCGAAAACACAATATAGCATTATATTAGCTTACTACAATAGCCAACCACACAACAGCATTGATTCAAGCCAACAATAGCGATAACGAATAAACCAGCAAAAGATATTAATTTTTTCACTAACCTTCTCAAACTTCTTCAGATGACAGTCCTATAACATCATATTACACAATACATATAGAGTTTGTTCGAAAATGTGCATATTTAGCGGCACAAATCGTGGTTATACAATGAGAAAAGTAGCCAAGCTGCCAACAAAATGTCGGGAGAAATCTTGGGAGAGGCACCTAATCTAATCATTAACTAATCATAAACTTGACTAAAAAATACAGGTTGGACAGCAAATGAAAGATACATTAGTTCTTAATGCAACCGCTGTGTTAGATTTTTAAAATTAACGTTACTACGACATACAGCGTGCGTTAAAGCGAGACCGCACCGAAATTAATGGCGGAATAGGAGTTTTACATTTTTCAACAGAACAACGAATTAACATCATAAATAGTTCTTACTTTTTGATGAGCTTTCATCAGAATCTTGGGCAAGTTGTCCTTTGTCCAAAAGAATCGTTGCTCGGTTGTAGATTGTCGCCTTCAACTTTGGAATTAGCAGTAAACATTAGCCATGTGGCGAAGACGTGCCCAACTCACTATAACGCAGCACTAAGAAAATTCCGAAAATCGCAATATACTGATATAAAATGATATAACTTGGTTTAAAATAACTACATTATGACGTTCTTAACACCTATATCGAATAAAATCAGAGCCGGATATATCTAAGGCCTATAACGAGAGCTTTCCAGAACGCCATCCTGAGGTCTGTCTTGCGTCATGGCGAATGTTGAAAAGAGTGCACCCCACATTCCAGGACCCTTTATATGGCCTCAGATCTGCCTAGCAACTCCATTCCAATTCTAACTATTTGCTGACATCTAGGGGAAGGCGTATGCAGTGCATGTCGACCAATAGAAGACATGCAAATTAATAAACTGACCCTAGAACAGCCTGCCTGATTTCAGATTTCTCACTTCCTCACAGGAAGTTTGCTCCAACTTGAGTTCTGTTTTACTCACAGATATAATTCAAACGGTTTTAGAAACTAGAGAGTGTTTTCTATCCAATAGTAATAATAATATGCATATTGTACGAGCAAGAATTGAGTACGAGGCAGTTTAATTTGGGAACGAAATTTTTACAAAGTGAAAACAGCACCCCCTATTGAGAAAAGGTTTTAATGTGTGTGCATCTATAGCAGCTCACGGGATTGGCTTTAGGGCAGATAGAGACAGGCGGCACAACACAGCTACTAGCACAACAACGCTATTCATGAATAAATAATGTGGTGATGGGAATTGTTCAGTATCCTTCTTCAGCAGGCTCACAGCAGGCTTCTTGTGTGGCACCCTGAATCTTTATCCGACTAGATAGTGTTGGTTGGAGAGTGGGTGTGAGTAAGTGTCTTGGAGGCACTCTGTCTTGGAGGTGACTCTTGATATATAGAAGACTGTGGTACATATGAATGGCATGTGAGCAGGGTATGAATAAAATCCTCAAAATACACCCCCCTCCCCCCCCACAAAAATGGCTGGGTAGTGCCTGGTTGGGGTTACTCCCAAGTCAGGAACCTCTTTTAAATCACAGTAAGGACATTCCACACGGGGATGCAACGCCAGAATAGACCAAAGCAGGAGCATAGGGGGATTTTGAAACAGTACATTTATATTCACAGGAAGCTGTGGCCAAAATAACTCCACAACGAGGAAGTGGGCCACACGAAAATGCCACAACTGAGACAGAAGACTTTAGAGCTGACACACATCGCATCGAATGAGGATCTAGTGGTCGTCTGATTTAGGGACCACCTGCTGTAGCGTATGACTACCAAAACTTTCACGCGATTCTACATGTAAAGTAGGTGCGCACTCGGTTCGCAAATTACGTTCAGGAGGTACTAAGTACGCTCGGCCAGCAAATGTGTCTGAGCCCTTAGAGTGGTCCTCTCAGATAGAGGAGTAATCCATCAGACCACAACTGAGCCCTGATCCTCCCAACGACGCCAACCTTAACTATACCCAAACCTCGTATGGTGGCGCAGTTGGTGTCTTTGTGTGTCATTATTGGGAGATTCTTTTTTTGGCGACACAAATGAGAAGACGACAGCAATGCCACAATATAATGTCATCCATATGCAGAAATGAACACGCATCCAGAGTGTTAGAGAGAGCAAACTAAGGATGGAGAGAGAGAAGAGAGAAGAGAGAAGAGAGAGAGAGAGAGAGAGAGAGAGAGAGAGAGAGAGAAAGAAAACACTCACCTGGGCATAGTCCCTCTCTACAGCGGCTTTCTTCTGACTGAATGTCCTATAAGGAACAAAGGTAGAACAGAATGATATACACCATATAATAATTAACTGGGAAAAGAGACTGAATGGACACTACAAGACTATATAAGTTAAGCAAAGCATGGTACATTTAGATTCAAAAGCCAATGACATGCTAGGCATCATAACTACATGACCAAGAGTACGGGGACATCTACTCGTTGAACATCTCATTTAAAAATCATGAGCATTAATATGGAGTTGGTTCCCCTTTGCTGCTATAACAGCTTCCACTCTTCTGGGAAGGCTTTCCAATAGATGTTGGAACATTGCTGCGGGGACTTGCTTCCATTCAGCCACAAGAGCATTAGTGAGGTTGAGCACTGATGTTGGGCGATTAGGTCTGGCTCTCAGTCGGTTTTCCAATTAATCCCAAAGGTGTTAGATGGCGTAGAGGTCAGGGCTCTGTGCAGGCCAGTCAAGTTCTTCCACACTGAACTTGACAAACCATTTCTGTACGGACCTCGCTTTGTGCACAGGGGCAGTGTCATGCTGAAACAGGAAAGGGCCTTCCCCAAACTGTTGCCACAAAGTGGGCTTCCGAGTGGCGCAGCGGTCTAAGGCACTGCATCTCAGTGCTAGAGGTGTCATTACAGACACTCTGGTTCGAATCCAGGCTGTATCACAACCGGCCATGATTGGGAGTCCCATAGGGCGGCGCACAATTGGTCCAGCATCGTCCGGGTTTGGCCGGTGTAGGCTGTCATTGTAAATAAGAATTTGTTCTTTGTAACTGACTTCTTTGTAACTGACTTGCCTAGTTAAATAAAAAATAAAGCACAGAATTGTCTAGAATGTTATTGGCTGCTCTAGCGTTAATGGAACTAAGTGGCCTAACCATGAAAAACAGCCATCCACCAAACTTTATGGTTGGCACTATGCATTGGGGCAGGTAGCGTACTCCTGGCATCCGCCAAACCCAGATTCGTCTGTCGGACTGCCAGATGGTGAAGCTGCCAGAAAATGCGTTTCCACTGCTTCAGAGTCCAATGGAGTCCAATGGCGGCAAGCTTGACACCACTCCATTACACATCGTGATCTTAGGCTTGTGTGCGGCTGCTTGGCCATGGAAAACCATTTCATGAAGCTCCTGACGAACAGTTCTTGTGCTGATGTTGCTTCAAGAGGCAGTTTGGAACTCGGTAATAAGTGATGCAAACGAGGACAGATGATTTTTACACGCTTCAGCCCTTGGTGGTCCCGTTCTGTGAGCTTGAGTGGCCTACCACTTCGCGGCTGAGCTGTTGTTGCTCCTAAGTGTTTCCACTTCACAATAACAGCACTTACAGTTGACAGGGGCATCTCTACCAGGACAGTAATTTTACGAACTGACTTGTTGGAAAGGTGGCATCCTATGACAGTGCCAAGTCGAAGGAGATTGCATGGCTGTGTGCTCAATTTTATACACCTGTCAGCAGTGGGTGGCTGAAATAGCCAAATCCACTAATTTGAAGGGGTGTCCACATACTTTTGTATATACAGTGGGGCAAAAAAGTATTTAGTCCACCAATTGTGCAAGTTCTCCCACTTAAAAAGATGAGAGAGGCCTGTAATTTTCATCATAGGTACACTTCAACTATGACAGACAAAGAGAAAAAAAATCCAGAAAATCACATTGTAGGATTTTTTATGAATTTATTTGCAAATTATGGTGGAAAATAAGTATTTGGTCAATAACAAAAGTTTCTCAATACTTTGTTATATACCCTTTGTTGGCAATGACAGAGGTCAAACGTTTTTTGTAAGTCTTCACAAGGTTTTCACACACTGTTGCTGGTATTTTGGCCCATTCCTCCATGCAGATCTCCTCTAGAGCAGTGCTGTTTTGGGGCTGTTGCTGGGCAACACGGACTTTCAACTCCCTCCAAAGATTTTCTATGGGGTTGAGATCTGGAGACTGGCTAGGCCACTCCAGGACCTTGAAATGCTTCTTACGAAGCCACTCCTTCGTTGCCCGGGCAGTGTGTTTGGGATCATTGTCATGCTGAAAGACCCAGCCACGTTTCATCTTCAATGCCCTTGCCGATGGAAGGAGGTTTTCACTCAAAATCTCACGATACATGGCCCCATTCATCCTTTCCTTTACACGGATCAGTCGTCCTGGTCCCTTTGCAGAAAAACAGCCCCAAAGCATGATGTTTCCACCCCCATGCTTCACAGTAGGTATGGTGTTCTTTGGATGCAACTCAGCATTCTTTGTCCTCCAAACACGACGAGTTGAGTTTTTACCAAAAAGTTCTATTTTGGTTTCATCTGACCATATGACATTCTCCCAATCTTCTTCTGGATCATCCAAATGCTCTCTAGCAAACTTCAGACGGGCCTGGACATGTACTGGCTTAAGCAGGGGGACACGTCTGGCACTGCAGGATTTGAGTCCCTGGCGGCGTAGTGTGTTACTGATGGTAGGCTTTGTTACTTTGGTCCCAGCTCTCTGCAGGTCATTCACTAGGTCCCCCCGTGTGGTTCTGGGATTTTTGCTCACCGTTCTTGTGATCATTTTGACCTCACGGGGTGAGATCTTGCGTGGAGCCCCAGATCGAGGGAGATTATCAGTGGTCTTGTATGTCTTCCATTTCCTAATAATTGCTCCCACAGTTGATTTCTTCAAACCAAGCTGCTTACCTATTGCAGATTCAGTCTTCCCAGCCTGGTGCAGGTCTACAATTTTGTTTCTGGTGTCCTTTGACAGCTCTTTGGTCTTGGCCATAGTGGAGTTTGGAGTGTGATTGTTTGAGGTTGTGGACAGGTGTCTTTTATACTGATAACAAGTTCAAACAGGTGCCATTAATACAGGTAACTAGTGGAGGACAGAGGAGCCTCTTAAAGAAGAAGTTACAGGTCTGTGAGAGCCAGAAATCTTGCTTGTTTGTAGGTGACCAAATACTTATTTTCCACCATAATTTGCAAATAAATTCATAAAAAATCCTACAATGTGATTTTCTGGATTTTTTTTCTCATTTTGTCTGTCATAGTTGAAGTGTACCTATGATGAAAATTACAGGCCTCTCTCATCTTTTTAAGTGGGAGAACTTGCACAATTGGTGGCTGACTAAATACTTTTTTGCCCCACTGTATAGTGTATCAATCCGATATCTAATGAATGTGATGGCTTGTTAAATAAATTATAAATTGTTACAAATCGTTTGATTGATCAAAATAGTAGAGTGGTGCATATAACTATGCAGTGTAGATGTGCTGTAATATTTTTACTCCATTCTATTTCACTGCTTATCGAGGTCATATTCATTAGGGCATGCAACGCAAAACACTTATAACAGAAAACAAAGATTCAAATGCATTATTGGTTAAAATAGTCCCCTCCCTGTTTCAGTCTGTTTTCTTCCGTTTGATGTCTAATGAATAATCCCCAGGGTCCCAGTTGTGTTATTATTTGGAGTCTTTACAGTTCCAGGAGTGAGCAGAGTATGGCACAGCTTGTTCTCTCTCACATGTAAACAGTTGGAGAACCACAACTGTGGCCTATGTCCTTCCCTCCACTCTCACAACAAAAATAATCCTAATTCTTTCTGTAACTGTACTTATTTGTCCTCCCGTTCCCGGGCCACTAGTCCCTCCTTTCTCCCGGTCTCTCTCCCTATTCCAGGCTCTGTTCTATGGAACTGAATCCAGGACTTCCTGACAGGCAAACCCCAGGTGGTGAGGGTAGACAACAACACCTCTGCCACATTGACCTGCAACACGGGGGGCCCCCAGGGGTGTGTGCTCAGCCCCCTCTTGTACACCCACAACTGTGTGGCCATGCACGACTCCAACACCATCATTAAGTTTGCCAACAACATGACAGTGGTGGGCCTGATCGCCGACGGGAGCCTACAGGGAGGTGGTTAGAGCCCTGGTAGAGTGGTGCCAGGAAAAGCCTCTCCCTCAACGTCAACAAAACCAAGGTGATCATGGACTTCAGGAAACAGCAGATGCAGTGGACGGGGCTGCAGTGGAGAGGGTCAAAAGCATCAAGTTCCTCAGCGTGCACACCACAGAGGACCTAAAATGGTCCAATCACACCACCACTGTTACAGCGTCTCTTCAACCTCAGGTGACTGAAGAAATTCTGCATGGGCCCTCGGGTCATCAAGAAGTTCTATAGCTGCACAACTGAGAGCCTCTTGACCAGCTGGATCACCGCCTGCTACAGCAACAGTACTTCCCTCATCTGGAAGGCTCTACAAAAGGTGGGGCATCACTGGGGGCTTCCTGCAAGCTCCCTACCCTCCAGCCTCCTTGATTAGAGGACGAGAGCCTCTGAGGTCTAGGGCCACAGTCAGACACCGCGGCTCTTGAGTCTTCTTTTCTAGCACACGTTCACTGGGCATTTTATAGTAATTACAGAGTGTGTTAATATTTGTCTGAGTGGTCCAGTATACAGCAAGGCCAAACTGACACAACAGATCCAGCTTCCTCTATGATGATGTGCATGTCCTCTTGGCCCGTTTTCCTTTCCCTCTGCATGGGTCATGTTCATTGGAGAACACCGATTTAAAATTCTGTGCAATGGAAAACAAAAATTAATTTCTTATTGGAGTCTAGGTAGTCCCTCCCTGTTTCAGTCTGTTTGGTACCTATTGAACACATCCCTGCCTCCCTATACTATATCACTGCTTGTCCCTATCATTCTCCCTGTGCCATGTTTTTTATTTTATTCTGGTAATTTTCTCGATAATACCATTTGCAGGACTTGCTCCTTGCTTTTCACTTCCAGCTGTTTAATGTGGGCGGTGCCACCTCAACTAAGCCAAAGAACAGAAAGCGAAACCCAAGACTACCGTTACATTCCAAATAAACCCTTAGCCTCCCTGCCAGGGTACTTCATGTCATAGACATGTACAAAGATCAGATTGGTATTACCAATATGGTAATAGTGGCTAAACCCCCCCCCCCCCTCCATGTAGAATTGTCATTGATTATATCTATCCAAGCCTTTCACAACTACGCAAGTGCCTAGGTAGTAGGGGTTGATTTGGAACTGGGGATAGAGACGCAGCCTCAATTGCCATCCACCGGCTCCCTCCACCATCCCCTTACTTCAGGTCCTCTAGTAGGTCACACTCTGTCTGGTGTTTGATGTGTAGTCTGCTCATCTGCTCAGTATGAGTGTGCTTTAGCTCCTGGGTAACCTTGACCTGAGGGAGAAAAAAAATGTCAGAAGAAATGGACTAGACAACCAAATCCATCTCTCATATACGGAGAAGAATACCGTAAACTCCTAAAAAGTGCACTGAATGTCATATAAGCACAAACACATTATTTTTAACAGTCTCTCTATATCTGCACTGTATCAAAAACAATTGCAACAGAAAATTTAGCACACATTTTTTTAAATTAAGCTGCTTGATGGAATGCCAAGAGTGTGCAAAGCTGTCATCAAGGCAAAGGGTGCCTACTTTGAAGAATCTCAATATAAAATATATTTTGATTTGTTTAACACTTTTTTTGGTTACTACATGATTCCATGTGTTATTTCTAGAGGTCGACCAATTAAATCGGCATGGCCGATTAATTAGGGCCGATTTCAAGTTTTCATAACAATCGGTAATCGGCATTTCTGGATGCCGATTATGGCCGATCACATTGCATTCCACGAGGAAACAGCGTGGCAGCCTGACCACCTATTACGTGAGTGCAGCAAGGAGCCAAGGTAAGTTGCTAGCTAGCATTAAACTTATCTTATAAAAAACTATCTTCACATAATCACTGGTTAACCTAGTAATATCATCAACTACGTGTAGTTAACTAGCTTGTCCTGCGTTGCATATAATCAATGTGGTGCCTGTTAATTTATCATCGAATCACAGCCTACTTCGTCAAACGGGTGATGATTTAACAAGCGCATTCGCAAACCTGCATATTGGTTCAAATAAATTCATATTAGCAGGCAATATCAACAAGGGAAATTGTGTCACTTGTCTTGCGTTCATTGCACGCAGAATCAGGGTATATACAACAGTTTGGGCCGCCTGGCTCGTTGCGAACTAATTTGCCAGAATTTTACATAATTATGACATAACTTGGAAGGTTGTGCAATGTAACAGCAATATTTAGACTTAGGGTTGCCACCCGTTTGATAAAATACGTAACGGTTCCATATTTCACTGAAAGAGTAAACGTTTTGTTTTCGAAATGATAGTTTACGGATTTTACCATATTAATGACCAAAGGCTCGTATTTCTGTGTTTATTATATTATAATTAAGTCTGGGATTTGATATATCAGTCTGACTGAGCGGTGGTATGCAGCAGCAGGCTAGAAAGCATTAATTCAAACTTTACTGCGTTTGCCAGCCGCTCTTAGCAATGCTTAATCACAGTGCTGTTTATGACTTCAAGCCTATCAACTCCTGAGATTAGGCTGGCAATACTAAAGTGCCTATTAGAACATCCAATAGTCAAAGGTATATGATATGAAATACAAAATGGTATAGAGAGAAATAGTCGACGCATCATAATTCCTATAATAACTGCAACCTAATATTTCTTTAATGGGAATATTGAACCACCAGCTTTCATATGTTCTGAGCAAGGAACTTAAATGTTAGCTTTTTTACAAGGCACATATTGCACTTTTACTTTCTTCTCCAACACTTTTTGCATTTTTTAAACCAAATTGAACATGTTTCATTATTTATTTGAGACTAAATTGATTTTATTGATGTATTATATTAAGTTAAAATAAAAGTGTTCATTGTTCATTCAGTATTGTTGTAATTGTCATTATTTCAAATATATATATAAAACCCGGCTGATTAATCGGTATCATCTTTTTTTGGTCCTCCAGAAATCAGTCGACCTCTAGTTATTTCATAGTTTTGATGTCTTCACTATTATTCTACAATGTAGAAAAAAGTAAAAATAAAGAAAAACACTTGAATGAGAAGGTGTCCAAACATTTGACTTGTACTGTATGTGTGTACACACACACACACACACACACACACACACACACACACACACACACACACACACACGTTCAGTTTGGGGTCACTTAGAAATGTTTTTAAAGAAAAGCAAATTTTTTGTCCATTAAAATAACATAAAATTGATCAGAAATACATTGTTAATGTTGTAAATGACTATTGTAGCTGGAAACGACAGATTTTTAATGGAATATCTACATAGGCATTCAGATGCCCATTATCAGCAACCATCACTCCTGTGTTCCAATGGCACGTTGTGTTAGCTAATCCAAGTTTCATTTTAAGAAGCTAATTGATCATTAGAAAACCCTTTTGCAATTATGTTAGCATAGCTGAAAACTGTTGTTCTGATTAAAGAAGCAATAAAATTGGCCTTCTTTAGACTAGTTGAGTATCTGGAGCATCAGCATTTGTGGGTTCGATTACAGGCTCAAAATGGCCAGAAACAAAGACCTTTCTTCTGAAACTCGTCAGTCTATTCTTGTTCTGAGAAATGAAGACTATTCCATGTGAGAAATTGCCAAGAAACTGAAGATCTCATAAAAGTACTACTCCCTTCACAGAACAGTGCAAATTGGCCCTAACCAGAATAGAAAAAGGAGTGGGAGGCCCCAGTGCACAACGGAGCAAGAGGACGAGTACATTAGAGAGCCTAGTTTGAGAAACAGACGCCTCACAAGTCCTCAATTGGCAGCTTCATTAAATAGTACCCACAAAACACCAGTCTCAACGTCAACAGTGAAGAGGTGACTCCGGGATGCTGACTGTTCTTTCGGCTACCGCATGGCAAACAGTACCGGAGCTCCCAGTCTAGGTTCAAAAGGCTCCTTAACAGCTTCTACCCCCAAGCCATAAGACTGCTGAACAGTTAATCAAATGGCTACCCAGACTATTTGCATTGACCCCCCCTTTTTTACGCTACTGCTACTCGCTCTTTATTATCTATGCATAGTCACTTTACCCCTACCTACATGTACATATTACCTCAACTAACCTGTACCCCACATTGACTCGGTACCGGTACACCTGTATATAGCCTCATTATTGTGTTACTATTTTTTTAACTTTATTTTATTGTGTAAATATTTTATTAACTCTTAACTGCATTATTGGTTAAGGGTTTGTAAGATTTTCACAGTATCTGTTGTAATCGGTGACAAAATTTGATTTGGCAGATGCCAGGAGAAGGCTACCTGCCCCAATGCATAGTGCCAACAGTATAGTTTGGTGGAGGAGGAATAATGGTCTGGGGCTGTTTTTCATGGTTCGGGCTAGGCCCCTTAGATCCAGTTTAGGGAAATCTTAATGCTACAGCATACAATCACATTCTAGACCAGTAGTCGCCAACCGGTCGATCACTATCGACTGGTCGATCTTCAAGGCATTCCTAGTCCATCACCAAATATTTCTGTAGAAATTATTCAACACTATTACAAAATGCGCTTCTGAGTAGCCAAGTATCGATAGCCCTGCGTTTTATTATTAACAGCTCATCGTGTCGATTTTAATATTAAGGAATATTTAACTTTCTCTGGTCATAGGAACAACATGAATTTGTGCATGAAGCAGACGCGGTGCGACTTGAGTTTCACCATCAGGTGGAAGACGGTGTCCCCTCTCTCTGGTCAGTCTCACCGGAGGAAAGGAAGGAGAGAGCAGGGACTGTGAGAGGCGGTTGGGAAAAATCGTTTTCAATGATCACCCAACTCGGAATTCCAAGTCGGAAACTCTGGGCATCTTTCTAGAGCTCCGACTTTTCGACCTGAAGATCACTGACGTCGTGATTTGACCTCGTTGACCATCAGATGCAGGTACCATCAGTCAAGTAAAATAAAAAAGCTAATGATTTCAATTCATGCTCCACAGTGTCTCACAAGCGCTAAACCAACATAATTTCTACAAATCTATGTGACGTTAATGTAAAAAAAAATATATAAAAAATTAATCTGAGCAGTACATCTCAGCTTGCTTTTTGACTGCGAAAGTGATCTTGATGCAGAAAATGTTGGTGACCACTGTTCTAGACGATTCTGGGCTTCCAACTTTGTGGCAACAGTTTGTGGAAGGCCATTTCCTGTTTCAGCATGACAATGCCCTCGTACACAAAGCGAGGTCCATACAGAAATGGTTTGTCGAGTGGTGTGGAAGAACTTGACTGGCCTGCACAGAGCCCTGACCTCAACCCCATTTAACACCTTTGGGATGAATTGGCACACCGACTGAGAGCCAGGCCTAATTGCCCAACATCACCCTATTTGACATAGATATGATGTGTGTATGTATTGATATGTAGGCTGTGTGTGGCATTTTTAAATGTATGTAGTTCTGTCCGTATCTATTAATCTGTTCTGTATTATGTCATGTTCTGTGTGGACCCCAGGAAGAGTAGCTGTAACGGTTTTCTTCCAGGGGTGAAGGAGAGGACCAAAGTGCAGCGCGGCTAGTGTTAAACATGTTTAATAAAGAACAAGTAAAACACTACAAACAACAATACAAAATAACAAATGTGCAAAAACCGACACAGACCTATCTGGTGCAGACAATCACAGAGACAGGAAACAAACACCCACAAAATCCCAACACAAAACAAGCCTCCTATATATGATTCTCAATCAGGGACAACGATTACCATCTGCCTCTGATTGAGAACCATATTAGGCTGGACATAGAAACAGACAAACTAGACACACAACATAGAATTCCCACCCAGCTCACGTCCTGACCAACTAAACACATACAAAACAACAGAAAACAGGTCAGGAACGTGACAGTAGCTGCGAATTTCACAACAGCTAATTGGGATCCTAATAAAATACGAAATACCAGTGCTCAACCTCACTAATGCTCGTGGCTGAATGGAAGCAAGTCCCCGCAGCAATGTCCCAACATCTAGTGGAAAGCCTTCCCAGAAGAGTGGAGGCTGTCATAGCAGCAAAGGGGGAACCAACTCCATATTAATGCCCATGATTTAGAAATTAGATGTTCGACGAGCAGGTGTCCATATACTTTTGGTCATGTGGTGTATATTAAATTCAGATTTTCCTACTTCCCACAGCTTTGACCTGATGTTATTTTTAGTGCTATATTGAATACTGCAGTGTTGGGTTTGGAGCATGCAAGAAAGGCATTTCAATGTACTTGTGCGCGTGACATTAAAAGCTTGAAACTAATGTTCAGTTCGGACACTATTCAATGATCTCACACGAGCATTAGTTATCTGACTAACACAGCCGATCATTAGGGGAAAATATACTGAGGCTGAAATAAGGCTATATTCAGGCAACTACAAAAACAGGTCAAGTGGTTGATCTAATAGGCCACGGTGTGTTTCTATTTCAGGAAATGAATCATCTGTAGCGCTACCACTGACATCTGAATGGCTTTGGACTATTCCTCAGCAATTAGTATGCTAAAGCTCCCCTGTTTGAGAGAAATGTAATCCATAAACAATCATGAACATAACAAATGTCAAATGTACTGTAACAGTGATAATTCATACTTCACAAAAATAAACACAACATGCAATAATTTCTAAGATTTTACTGAGTTACAGTTCATAAGGAAATCAGTTAATTGAAATAAATGAAGTAGGCCCTGATCTATGGATTTCACATGACTGGACAAGGGCACAGGCCCACCCACTTGTAAGTCAGGCCCACCCAATCAGAATGTTCTTCCCCTCAAACAAGCTTTATTACAGACGTAAATACTCCTCAGGGCCCCCTCAGACAATCTCACAGGTAAAGAAGGCAGATGTGGAGATCCTTGGCTGGCGTGGTGACATGGAGTCTGCGGTGGTGAGGCCAGTTGGACATACAGCAAAATAATCTAAAATGGATGTTGGAAGCGGCTTATGGTAGAGAAATGAACATTCAATTATCTGGCAACAGCTCTGGTGGACATTCCTGCAGTCAGCATGCCAATTGCGCGCTCCCTCAACTTGAGACATCTGTGGCATTGTGTTGTGACAAAACTGCACATTTTAGAGTGGCCTTTTAATGTTCCAAGCACAAGATGCACCTGTGTAATAATCATGCTGTTTAATCAGCTTCTTGATATGCCACACATGTCAAGTAGATGAAATTCTAACAGGGATGTAAACAAATGTGTGCAAAAAAATTAGAGAAATTTGCTTTTTGTGAATATGGAACATTTCTGGGATATTTAATTTCAGCTCATGAAACCAACACTTGTTGCATTCATATTTTTGTCCAGTATAAAATCCAGTTGTTATTACATTAACAACAACTCTTGACTCTAAAGAATTTGATATAGTTGAACCTCGACTATAGGAATTCTAACAGAAGTACAATTTCTTATCCAAACAGCAACAGACTTCTCTGTGTAATGTTTTAGGAACATGATATAACAGGATTCCCATGTTTGTTGCTGTTTTAGTTACCTTTAATCTTTAGAGGTCTACATTCAGCCATCCAGCACCGCGTTCGCTTGTAACAACTCTCCACTAAGACTGTTACAATGTATGTATACATATTTTTATATAGTTTAAGCCACGCAAAGGCTACAATTTGGAACCGTGAGAACATTCGTTTTTTTATTGAATTGAGTACCATTTTACCCGGGACATTTCTTAGGCTACTTTGGAACATTCAAAAAATATTCAAGTTTAGAATATCTAAAACAACTCACTAACCAAAAGGTCGTGTTTGCGTTTGATACGAACTGACGTTATAACACGTTGTGCCGACCTGGTGGTTGCATATCTTAAAATTGGACTACAACAAAGCGTGCATCTTTCAACAATTAGGCTACATAAGCAACATTCGTCGAAACATTCGCAGAGAAAAGTAAAACCGGGCCAACTCACCTTTCTTGGCGGAGGCTGCATGTTAGAATTTTTACATGGATTCCCCCCCTAACAAATATTGACGTTAATCCGCAAAAAAAACTTTCGATTGTATGTAAATTACAGAATGATAACCACGCACTGGGTGAATTTATTCTAGTTCAGGCGGCCATGACGACCCAACTCAACACACCGATGAAGTCCTGTTGAAAATCGACTGCCTCTGGGAACATAAAAGCGAAGTTTGCGATTCAGCGGGGTTTCCGGTGGAGGAGAAACGGGGGATGGCGGCACGCTGAGGAAGTGCACGGGACTTTTCGTGGGGATTGCATTGCTCATTGTTGGGAATTTGTGATGTAGACTCACCGTGGCCATGTCCGCTGCATAAACATGGGGATTTGTTGGAGATTAGGTGAATCATATCTGACCCCTGCACATCTGTGCGTTTAGGTCTATGCTTTGGCCCTCAGAAAAACACCTATTTTATAATTTCCCCTCAATTATCTCAGATGAATATAGAGATTTATTCCTACAGATAAGTGACATGTCAAGGCAAAAGTATACAGATTCAACATGGTTGAGTAAAACAATTTCCAGGTTGTTTTGTACAGGCCTACTATTATGATTATAGGCTATCAGCAGATAGCGGTGCACTGAGTCTGATGTGCTTATAAGAGATTCATGGGAGAATGCAATTGCATTGCATTTGTGAACAGGGACAGACTTGGACCAGAAATCGGCCCCGGCATTTCCTCAAGGCTCCCACACCGGCTCATTCAATAACGTTTCTCCACTGATGCATAGCGGTTGTTAGAAATCTGATGTGTAGTGTACATCTTATCCCTTGAACGTTTGCTTTCTTTGCAGTTAAAACAATCATTTACAAATCAAGAGAGGCCACAATGTTACTTTATGATGAATTGGCACAGGACACAAACAAGTAAAAGCTGGGCTTTTTGGGAAATATTTTAATAGTTATTGAATGTTCTACATCATACAGTAAGTATTATACAATTACAAACTTGCCTTGTCATCAGGACCACTATCCGATCCTCATTAGAACGACATAAAAACAAAAACAGATTTACACTTCATATACACAAGTCTGATGTGGGTCTTTGCTTCAAGAACGTCCCAACCGCATGTTATAAAACGTTCTGCCAGCATTGCTGCAACGTAGTGACAGAACATAGCAAAGACTCTGGGGGCCATTAGTTGGGAAGTAGTTTTAATCTCAAGGTGCTGACTCTTATAAAGTCGGTCCTAAAAATAGATACTTTTTTGGGAAGACGAGTATACTTCCCTCTCTCGAAATTAGTGTTCAAATCAAAAGTTTGACAAGGCCGAAGTTCATCGTGACCAAATGAAACAGAAAAGGCATAGGGATTGTTACTCTTTCATGTTCAACATTGGTGGAGCTGCTTGCTTCTCGACCTCCAGGCACTGAGACACCCAGGGCAGCTCCCAGCTCTTAAAATTCCAGACTGAGTTTGCTACGTTGCAGGGATGTTACACATAACATGAAGTGAACAGCGGTGAAACATACTGTAGCAAAATTAGTTTTGATCCAAGTTTACAACTCTCATGCCTCAATCCACAATCTCTGGACCCATACCCCTTTTCAATAAACATGAATTGTAGTGTAAGGACTTGACTCCAGGCTAGCTTTCAGTCTACAGTATGCCCAGTTAGCACATTTGGTTCCCTAGATGTTCAGGGAACGTCTGTTTATGGTGTCAGTTTGGTTCTGGGAACATTTCTCTTGTGTTTCAATGCCCTGGGTCTTTGAGGGGAAAGGCCAGCGAGTGGGGACTGTATGCCAGTCGTTTCTGACCGGGTTGCCAGATTGTGCCCCTCCCCACATCTGCTCCACTCATCCTACAGACTTGTGTTCTGAAATGCCCCCTGAAGACCTAAGAGACAACCCACATCAGCTCAACCATAATGATCTTCTATTTTAAGAATAATAAACATCAATCAATCAACAAAACCTTAAATAACACTTATGGTAAAAAGCTCTTAAATTACACACCAGAAATGAAAAGTATATCATTCTTTTAATCCCTTTTTTAAAACACAGAGGTTATACTCGTAGTACACATGGTTATTTTGGAGGTTTTGAACCTCCAGATATTTAGCACTCAGCATAGCATTCACATACATTTGGGCCTGTGCAACTAGTCATATGCCTTGTTCAGTTCTTGCATCACATTACATGTTCTAGTGAATAGCACTGCAAAACAATATTTGTCAATGGTCTCAAAAAAAAGCTGTCTGGTTGTTTGTGTTTCTTTGCTCTAATGCTCCCCAAAAATGTAGCACAATAAATGTACATTTGAGACTTGTTTTCAATGTTCTTGTTCTATTTGGCTCTGTGATATGCTACTGACAGGGGAAAGTGGAGGTTGGGCAACGTTAGCTCTACAGTCTGACCAGTGCAATTTTGGGAGGAAACTCACACAGGACTGCATACATGCTTCACACGCACAGACACACACACGCACGCACACACTACACGGGAGGTGAGGGGCTGATACCACACTGCCCACTGATACCTTTCCTCACACAGTCAACACACACAACTATACCCCGTTCACTAGTGAATGATACTCTATAAATTGTAATATTTTGGGTGCAGGATACCTTTATGTTCTTTTTTTTTTTTTACTGGCGAGGTAACACGGTATCAACTAAAATAGCATTTTGAATTGTACGTAGTGGTTAACTAATTGTAACAGATTGAAAGAAGCAGTAGCAATTATTCACAACAGATATCTTAAATGTACAGTTGTTTATTGAGACCAAAGAGTACGCTATCAAATCCACTGAACTAAATTAACTCTTAAGAAATCGTAAGATGTCTCTTAAAAGATGAGCTAAGTACCTGTTATTTAGCATAGATTATTACTTTTAGATGTTTGTGCAATACATTTTTTACACACTCACATGATAACTGATATGTGGTCATGACACCGTAACCTAGTGCTGAACCATAATAACAGAGTATGGAACTCCTCCTCAAAACCTTCAAAACTCGACCCAAGCTGAACCCTGTTTCCTTGCCAACTCCATTTATAAATTCCAAATGGATCCCTAGCCCCTACACCCTAGCCACTCCTGTGGATCTAGGCGGACTGGGTCAATATACCGTACGTGTTACAGTAAAAGCTTCATCTTGCCTTCTGATTGGCTAGGTAGAAATGTCAGCCATATTGCTTTCACCTATCCCAATCCTCTCAGGTCTGCAGTTGTAGGGACTAGGGAGGGAGTTGAGGCTAGCAGTGATGGGGTTAATTCCACTAATTAAATTCCCTCTCCCTGTAAATTCCAATAAATACAATTCAAATTCCAGGTCAGTCTTTGAATCTAGAGATAATTCAATTCCTCTCAATTCCAATAATTCAATTCATAATTCAATAGTATCCCCAAAAATTACAAATTGAAATGATTCAACACAAATCCTGCAGTCCATTTTTTATACTAAGTGCATTAGTTCCATCAACTAATAAATATTAAATTACAATTCCATAATATTCCCCCCCCCCCAAAAAATTCAAATTGAATTCAACAAATTCTCCATTTCATTGTGAATTCAAGAATTTAATTGGAATTTTAAATTAAATTGGAATTGAGCCCAATCCTGGGGGCTAAGGTTCGATTTGGAAGTCAACACATGTCCCACACGGACCTCTCCCAACCCAGTGCCCCAGTCATAGGGTTTTTGCCCCCCAGACTAAAGGGACATGAAACCTTTCAACAACAAAAAATCCCAATTTCCTGTTTCAACACAAATTTTTCCCTCATACGCATGATTCCCTTCACGATCCTAACTTCCTTCCATGGTGTCTGCCCTGGAAACAATGACGTCCTGGGCCTGTTCTATTAGCTACTCTGAAGGGAGGGAGGGCAGAGGAGGGAGGGCCTAGCAAGGTAGCAGGTTGACCAACATGCAAACAAAATGTTTCCTTTCACTAATTGTATGAGACCTAGGTCCAAAATAAAGTGTTTTTCCACCTGCCATTGTTTAAAAGCGTTCACCAGACTGGTGAACTAGTTCCAATTGCATGGACTACTCAGAAACATACACATAGAGACCAGATGACAATTCTCTGGAACACAATTCTCTTGGGACACATCTGTGTTGAGGTCAGTCAGGTTTCTAAAACCTATTCCCTATATAGTCCACTACTTTTGACCAGAGCCCTATATAGGTAAGGAATAGGGGGCCCTGCACCCCTCACTTCTGCCCTCTCCTGGTCACCTGAGGAACTGATGACACTGATCAGGAGCTAAATCTCTATTAAACATGTAAACATGACATCACATGGGATCTTTATTGCGAATAACACTTATCTCTAGCCTGTGAGATTGATGGGAGGCATGCAGCACAGGGCTATGGGTATTGATGCTTGACCACTAAACAATTTAGATTATTTTCTTCCTTTTTCCACTCACTACTCCCCTTGTACTCCTTTCTCCCTCTTTCAAGTCTGCTGTTCTTAAGCGTCGGCCAGCTATTGACTTTAAAATCCCTTTTGAATCAGCTATCCCTGGTCCTACTGACAATTTGCCTCACCCCTCAAACTCCATGCACCTTCATTGATACTAGACTAGAACTGGATTCAGTTCACAACATAGCCTGCAAGGTACGAGGGAGACCCTATCCAGTCATCTATCCATCGCATCCTATACCATCTACACTTTTAAAATGTGTGCAATGTCCTATACATCTGTAAATGTATATCTGTGAGCAAGTGTGTCAGTGCGCACCTTACGCATGCCAACTGAAATACCTAAATGCGAGTGTGTTTGCATGTTCGGCAAGCTTTTATGTGTACAAAAGAACTACAAACGCGCACAGGCGCTCGCTGACACATCAGTATACCTATATATAATATAGTCATGTATAGATATTTCAATTTCTTACTCTACTCTAGTAGACTTACAAGCTAACTATGTCCACTGAACTTACTGAAAATATCCTCTACATGGTGTGTAACTATTATTGTACTTACGGTATTAGTCTTTCTCCTTGTGCAGGGTTTCCCAAAGTCGGTCCCGGGGTCCCCTCTGGGTGCACATTTTGTTTTTTGCCCTAGCACTACACAGCTGATTCAAATAATCAAAGCTTGATGATGAGTTGGTTATTTGAATCAGCTGCGTAGTGCTAGGGCAAAAAACAAAATGTGCACCCAACTTGACTGATGTAGTGGGTAAAATATTAAAGAAGCCAAGTTAATGCACTGTTGCTACAAGCTGGAAGACGACCCTTATTATATTATGCTGGAAGATGATTGTGTGTGAACGTAAACCCAAATGGGAAGGCAAATCAAAAAGGGTGAAAGGAAATTGAGGCGTGACACTTGTACGGTGCTTTCCCCCCCAAGAATGACTGGAAAATAAACGACCTCGCCTGAAAAAGTATGATTTTTTTTCAACATTAGAATTTGGCAGCATACAGAGACGTGTACATTCTCACGGCTGAAGGGACTGGCTTTGCGTCAGAACCAGTGTTCAGAACACAAAAATACACACACACAAACATAAAAAAGAAGCACAAATGTACTATAAATGTACCATACTGCTGGTCAGTGTGTGTCTGGATTATAAGAGAGTCAAAATCAAAGAAACTAATCCCCAAAAAACTGAGGCTGATCAAAAATAATAAAAACATGAAAAAGCAGCTTTTCCAAATCACAAAAGAATGCATAAAGTGATCCTTGCACTTTAGTTTTTTGTTCTTGCAGACAGACTTGGTGCTTGTATGCCAGGCCTCCTGCACCAATGTAAGACTTGAGTTGTTGTGAGTGATATTGACTCCCGATCTGAGGGGAAAGAGGTACAGAGAGAGACGGAGAGAGGAAGAGTAGTGGAGGGATGGAGAAGAAAAATTTCACATGAACAATGTATTATATACAGTGCATTCAGAAAGTATTCAGACCCCTTCACTTTATCCACATTTTGTTACGTTTTACAGCCTTATTCTAAAATTGATAAAATAGTAAATTTTTTCTCAATCTACACACAATACCCCATAATGACAAAGCAAAAACCAGATTGTTGAAATTTTTGCTAATTTATTACAAATAAAAAACTGAAATATAACATTTACATAAGTATTCAGACCCTTTAAATACTTTGTTGAAGCACCTTTGGCAGCGATTACTGCCTTGATTCTTCTTCGTTATGACGCTACAAGCTTGGCACACCTGTATTTTGGGAGTTTATCCCATTCTTTCATGCAGATCCTCTCAAGCTCTGTCAGGTTGAATGGGGAGCGTAGCTGCAGAGCTATTTTCAGGTCTCTCCAGAGCGGTTTGATCGGGTTTAAGTCATGTCCTGTCCCAGTCTGAGGTCCATGCTTCACCATAGGGATGGTGCCAGGTTTCCTCCAGATGTAATGATTGGCATTCTGGCCAAAGAGTTCAATCTTGGCTTCATCAGACCAGAGAATCTTGTTCCTCATGGTCTGAGAGTCTTTAGGTACCTTTTGGCAAACTCCAAGTGGGCTGACATGTGCCTATTACTGAAGAGTGGCTTCCGTCTTGCCACTCTACCATAAAGGCCTGATCGGTGGAGTGCTGCAGAAATGGTTGTCATTCTGGAAGGTTCTCCCATCTCCACAGAGGAACTGTCCAATCAATTGAATTTACCACAGGTGGACTCCAATCAAGTTGTAGAAACATCTCAAGGATGATCCATGGAAACAGGATGTACCTGAGCTCAACTTCGAGTCTCATAGCAAAGGGTCTGAATACTTTTGTAAATAAGGTATTTCTGTACTTTATTTTTTATTTTTTTGCAAACATTTCTAAAAACCAGTTTTATCTTTGTCATTATGGGATATTTTGTGTAGATGGATGATGAACAAAAAATTATTAATACTTTTTAGAATAAGACTGTAACGTAAAAAAGTGTGGGAAAAGGGAAGGGGTCTGAATACTTTCCGAATGCACTGTATATACTTTTCCCACATTTTGTTTATGTTACAGCCTTATTCTAAAATGTATTAAATAAATAAAAAATCATCAGCAATCTACACACAATACCCCATAATGACAAAGCAAAAACAGGTTAGAAATGTTTGCAAATAAATAAAAACTAAAGAACAGAAATACCTTATTTACAGTATTTGGACCCTTTGATTTGAGACTCGAAATTGAGCTCAGGTGCATCCTGTTTCCATTGATCATCCTTGAGATGTTTCTACAACTTGATTGGAGTCCACCTGTGGTAAATTTAATTGATTGGACATGATTTGGAAAGGCACACACCTGTCCATATAAGGTCCCACAGTTGACAGTGCATGTCAGAGCAAAAACCAAGCCATGAGGTTGAAGGAACCATTTCTGCAGCACTCCACCAATCAGGCCTTTATGGTAGAGTGGCAAGACGGAAGCCACTCCTCAGTAAAAGGCACATGACAGCCCACTTGGAGTTTGCCTAAAGGCACCTAAAGACTCTCAGACCATGAGAAACAATATTCTCTGGTCTGATGAAACAGAGATTGAACTCTTTGGCCTGAATGGCAAGCATCACATCTGGAGGAAACCTCACACAATCTCTACGGTGAAGGGCGAAGGTTGACTTTCCAACAGGAAAACAACTTTAAGCACATAGCCAAGACAACGCAGGAGTGGCTTCGGGACAAGTCTCTGAATGTCCTTGAGTGGCCCAGCCAGAGCCCAGACTTTAACCCGATCGAACATCTCTGGAGAGACCTGAAAATAGCTATGCAGTGACTCTCCCCATCCAACCTGACAGAGCTTGAGAGGATCTGCAGAGAAGAACAGGTGTGCCAAGCTTGTAACGTCATACCCAAGAAGACTCAAGGCTGTAATCACTGCCAAAGGTGCTTCAACAAAGTACTGAGAAGAGGGTCTGAATAGTTATGTAAATGTGATATATATGTGTATATTTTTTTTAAACCTGTTTTTGCTTTGTCATTATGAGGTATTGTGTGTAGATTGATGAGGGGGAAAAAAACGATTTCATAAATTTTAGAACAAAGCTGTAACGTAACAAAATGTGAAAAAAGTCAAGGGGCTTGAATACTTTCCGAATGCAATGTGTATATATACCACACACACACATCTATCTATACACACAGTATATGTAATTTACAAAGAAAATATCACATTTGTCTTTTCAAATCATTTTCCAAAAGCAAATGTAACAATAACTCAAAATTAGAGTTCTCATAATAAAACAATTATACAAAATCTAAGCACTTACGCATCAAAGCATTGACCCTTAACTCTCCTAACCATAGACTGGGATAACATTGGGTTATGGGAACAGTAACTTACATGAGTGGGGTCCAGTGGGGTCTACCAGTGAGGAGGCACATAGCTATACCCAGGCGTCCCCTGGGGCCGGTATGTTGGCAGGGTGACCGGATGCCCACCGATGTGCTGAGTGGCATGCTGAGGCGTGGTCAGCAGAGTACCTGGGCAGAGAGGGTCAATCAGACATACAGAGGTCACCATGGTAACATGGGCAGATAGTTGTCATCATTAAGGAAACACGCTGGTTGCCGAATATTGTTATAAATTTGTTATAAACACAGAGCCTTCACTCCAAACAGAAACATGACTGCAAATAATAGTGAGAAGAATTTTTTTGAGTTGTTTATAGAGATGAAAATTCAAGTACCTTTCCCAAAATTCCCAGGTTTTCCAGAAATCTTGGTTGTAGGATTTCCTAGTTATTACCTCCTGATTCAACAAATATTCCAATTGGGATTTCTGGAAAATCTGGGAATTTTGCAATCCTAGTAGTTGAGTGTTGACTTCTTACCAGCAGACATGGCCATGGTTGTGCCGGCTACCATGCCCATGGCCATATGGCCGTTGGAGCGGGGTTGTTGGACGGGGGCAGGGTAGAGGGCAGAGGGGATGCTGTTGGGCTGCACCACTGTTGTGTGGTGGATAACGTGAGGCTGAGCCGCATACATCGGCTGTGTGTAGTACGCACCCTGAGAGAAAGAGAAGAGAAGATAGAAGTGGTTTTTGGAATATTGCCTTGGCAATATTCAATATTGAAGAATGTATGTCATGCCAATAAAGCATCTTGAACTGATCTGAGGTAGGGAGAGAGGGAGCGAGGGGAGAGAGAGAAGGAAAGGGAGGGAGATAATACAATAAAGGAGCGAAAGAGGGCAAGCGAGAGGGTGGGCAGAGAGAGAGGATAGGGAGGAAGAGAAAGAAGTGAGAGAAAAGGAACAAAAGGAGAATTGGCCTTTCTTACTTTTATAGCACAGATCATTTTACTCAGCAAGCTAGCTGTCTACTAAAAATCCAAAAACAAGTACAGGGAGCTAATCAATCACGTCTTATAGAGGCAGGTAGGCGATATTAACAGACAAACAACCCCAGTGAGTAGAGCCCATTTCAGGTCCTTACCTGAGCGTAGAGGTTCTGTTGGGGATAGGCACTTCTGATTGGGTACATGGCCGTCTGGTAGGGGTTAGGGGATGGGGAGTAGGGAGGGGGCGCCCCATTGGACTGGCCAGGGGGCACCTTGTAGGGTGTCCCAGCAGTGTATCCTAGATGTGAGAGAAAGCAGAGGGGGGGGGAGGGGGGGGGGGGTCGAAGAATATGGAGAAAAAAGCATGAATAAGAGAGAGATCAGGAGGGGAAAGGGAAAGATTCAGAAAGAGAAAGTGAGGGGCAGAAAGAGAGAGGGGGACAAAAGATGGGGTGAGAGACCTAGTTTCACTTTTCAGATCATTTGTCATTCTCTTGAGATTCAGTGTCTCATTGAAGGAGCAGAACAGTGAGGGCACGCGTCTCACTGACTACATAACATGAAAACATTCTGCCTGCTCCAAAGCACTGGTTGGGCAACTTTTTTTGTTTTGTGATTACGCACTGTTTTGTGATATACGATGGTAATGCCCTCTATTGGCCAACGTAATCATATATATTTATTTTAAATAAATGAAATCTGTTAAGAAAAAAACGTTGGCCTATAGCGCGAAAACGCATGCTACAACTGTACAAATCATGACAAGAGATAATGTTTTTGAAACACTGGACAGAGACTACTATAAGTGCCTTTCTGGTGGAGCTTCAGCATGAAACAAGTTTGTGTGCGTCTGTCTGCATGTAACGATGTGCGCTGAGAGTCGGGAAGCAAGTTCAGGGAGTGAGTGATTTAATCAATAAACAAAACGTAATATGAAACACGAACAACGCACAGACATGAAACAATAATGCCTGGGGAAGGAACCAAAGGTAGTGGCATATATAGGGCAGGTAATCAAGGAGGTGATGGAGTCCAGGTGAGTCTGATGACGCGCAGGTGCGCGTAATGATGGTGACAGGTGTGCACCATAACGAGCAGCCTGGTGACCTAGAGGCCGGGGAGGGAGCACACGTGACACTGCATCTGTGTGGCACGCACATGATGGAGCAAAGTGACAGTCAACTGATGAGGAACGGGCTGTTTTGCTTTAGTGAGTTAAGTTATAAATCATGGGCTGGATAGAACCAAAGTCTACTGTCTTCAGAACTGGATAATAATGACTATTTGCCTCATCCTCCTCTCTTAGTATTGTTTGTTCAATCTCTTGATCTCTCATAAATCTGTGATTGAGAATAGCCTATGTGTCACATATACTCCCTCTCCGGCCTCTAGTTCATTAGGCTGCTGATTATCCCGCACACCTGTCACCATCGTCTTGCGCACCAGCACCTCATGACACTCACCTGGACTCCATCACCTCCTTGATTATCTTCCCTATATCTGTCACTCCCCTTGGTTCTTTCCTCAGGTGTTATTGACTCGGTTTCACGGCGGTGCGTTGTTTGTGTTTCATGGTTTGTTTATTAATTAAATCACTCACTCCCTGAACTTGCTTCCTGACTCTCAGCGCATTCCTTATACTATGCCTAGGCCTGTAGACGGGTTGGTTGTTTAGCAACAAAACCAATGAGTGCGCAACTATGGGGCAAAACAGACAGGGTTGGCTTAGATTGACAACATGTAAACTATATTTTGTCTCCAACGTTTTTTTTAAACAAAGTTGCACAATGAGCACCTGTTTCTCAAATACGTCGTTACAGTTGTTGGATATCTAACTAGCTAATTTTAGCCATATTAGCATAAACGTGACATCAGTGAAAACACCTCAAAACAATTCATGCTCTTAAGAACAAGATAAAACTAACTGAAATGAGCTACTTTAAATTCCCCACATGGCAGTTTGTCATTGTTGCTAGCTATCTGCTAGCTACACACAACCTTCTGCCACATTGAAGCTTGCACATCGTTTCCATGATGTTCTCAGCTAACCTGTCTATAGACTGACTTTAATTATGTTTTTTAAGTGGCAACTTTAGGACATGGAACTCCATTAGATTCATTCATTGTTTGATCTGGAGAAAGCCATGGATGCATAAAACGCTGAAGTGTAGTGTAGCCTTGCCCAAATTCATATACATAGCCTATCGAATGGAGAGAGAAGGGAATTTAGGCCTATCCTACGTTTATTAAAAGAGCTAGACACAAGATAGTTTAAGATGTTAGTTAAGGTATTTTCTGCATATGCATTGTTCTTTCGAAGGCCAAACCAACCACCTGTAACTTATTTTGTACATTGTTGCTGCTACCGTCTCTTATGACCGAAAAGAGCTTCTGGACATCAGAACAGCGATTTACACTGACCTCGAATTGGACGAATAATTTTTCTTTAATGAGTCGGACGGGAAGGATATACTTCAAACACCCAAAAAGGCCCTCATCCCCGTCATTCGCTGGAGAAAAACGGAGATTTCGTGGAAAGAGATTGTGGTGCCTTGTGAGGATCAAGCGACGAGTGGCTAAGCTGCCTTTGCATTCAGTACTGTTAGCTAACGTTCAATCGCTGGAAAATAAATGGGACGAACTGAAAGCACGTATATCCTACCAGCGGGACATTAAAAAACGTAATATCTTATGTTTCACAGAGTCGTGGCTGAAAGACGACATCAATAACATACAGCTGGCGGGTTATACACTATCGGCAGGATAGAACAGCAGCCTCTGGTAAGACACGGGGCGGGGGCCTGTGCATATTTGTAAACAACAGCTTGTGTACGATATCTAAGGAAGTCTCAAGGTTTTGCTCGTCTGAGGTAGAGTATCTCATGATAAGCTGTAGACCACACTATCTACCTAGAGAGTTTATCTGTATTTTTCGTAGCGGTCTACATACCACCACAGACTGATACTGGCACTAAAACCGCACTCAATGAGCAGTATACCACCATAAGCAAACAGGAAAATGCTCATCCAGAGGCGGCGCTCCTAGAAGCCGGTGACTTTAATGCAGGGAAACTTAAATCAGTTTTACCTAATTTCTATCAGAATGTTAAATGTGCAACAATTGGGGGAAAAAAACTCTAGATCACCTTTACTCCACACACACAGAGACGCCTACAAAGCTCTTCCTCGCCCTAATACAGACTACAAAGGGAAGCACAGCCGAGAGCTGGCCAGTGACACGAGCCTACCAGACGAGCTAAAGAACTTCAATACAGGACTAAGATTGAATCGTATTATACTGGCTCCGTCACTCGTCGGATGTTGCAGGGCTTGCAAACATAGGAATCACTACAACACTTATTATATGACCTCTTATACACTATATTAGGCCCAGCCTTTGGAACTTTGGTTTTCCTAGATATGGCTACTATATTATGATCACTACATCCAATGGATTTGGATACTGCTTTAGAGCAGAATTATGCAGCATTAGTAAAGATGTGATCAATACATGTGGATGATTTTATTCCTGTTCTGTTTGTAAATACAATGGTAGGTTACTGATAGATAACCTGAACCAGGTTGCAGGCACTGGTTACAGTTTGAAGCTTTTTCTTGAGTGAGCAGCAATATTTTGAAGTAGTCAACTGGCTGGGATTTACTATGGGTTAAGGAAGGATCACATAATTCCATCCAGGTCCTCCTGAGGCATCAGCCAATGAATTATACTCCATAACTACAAGTGGCAGTAAATCGCCAACCTTGGCTTTATACCTGTTCAAACAACACACTCTAGATGGCAGTGTGCACCCTTTCAGTTTGTTTGCCAACTCATAGCAGTAAAATAAAAAAAATGGCTACTTCAAAATGGAGATGGTCTCAATGGCGCGCTGCCCGTGCTGTCACAGACGCCATAATGGGACAGATATAATGATGCATTGTCTATCTATGTCTATTGTTTCCATAGACTTGAAGCAGAACCAGCGGTATGAATGCCCAAAGAGGCCATGGGCTTGAGCAGGTAAGTGTTTTTCATCATGAATCTTGTTCAGAAAACAGCTCTGCAGAGTGGTCACTAGCTGGCAAAGCCACAAAATCTGATTTTAAACCTAACCTGAATCACACTGCTAAACCTAATGCTTTCATGAATTTTTAACAATATATCAAATTTTGACTTTGCAGCTGGCCTTTCTAAGGGGAAATCCCTCAGTTCTTCCTCCAGGACAAGACTCATTACAATAAACCTCAACCTGCTGGGTTTGTTCGACATTGCAGCAGACGTGATGCAATTTTGGTCAATTGTGACTGACTGATCTACAAATAATAATTAGTAGTTATTGTGACGCAAGGTAATTTGTATATTTATCAGTCGGCAGTCAACTGCAATGGTGAACAATTCCCATGTTAGATAACTTAGCGATGACTAACTACACACAGAATGTTAACCAAAACAAATAATCAAAACACCCACAGGCACGCGCACACACACACAACTGTCCGTTCTGGTGGGTGATAGAGGACACTGATCATTACATTCATGTTAGGACACCACCAAATCACTTCCATGACGGAAATACACATTACCTATCCAACTGAAACATCGTTTCCCTATATGAGAAGAATGTTTGCTGCAGCAGCCAGCATGCGTGTTATATGATACAGCACAGCACAAAACCAAGCATGATGCCAGCACACAGCCCCTCCCCCCAAGATGTCACTTGCCCCTGTGATTTCACTCACTACCTCACATCTTTCTACGGCCTGTCCTACTCCAAAACTTTTCCTAACCCATTTTTCCCCAACAGCTCAAAAACCCAGCCCAGCTTTGAATGTACCCCAGCCATGCCAGCGTGTGCAACATGTGTGTACATACATCTGTGTGTGTGTGTGTGTGTGTGTGTGAGTGAGAGAGTGTGTGCGTACAAACGTGTGTGTATGTCTGTGTGCATACATACAGTATCTGTGTTTGTGTGTGAGTGTGTAGAGTACATAGGGTCATATTTACTGAAAGCTGCGGCTGAGGCCTGGTACTGGCGGCCCTCTGAGCCCGCGTCCATGGCCAGGTCATAGGAGCCCTCTAGGGCCCCTGCAGCACCGGAGGCCTGGGGCCAGCCCTGCTTCACCAGCAGCACTGTCCCAGACACAGACACAGAGAGATTACACACACACACACGCTCTCACACACACACACACACACACACACACACACACACACACACACACACACACACACACAGAAGACAGACATGGATAGATAGTAATAGAACACACACCGCATGCAAATACACTCACACAAGCACTCACATAGAGAATACACACAGAGTATACAGTACACACATACAGTCACTAGAGAAAGTCTACACACCCCTTGCAGTCTTCACATTTTTAAATGTAACAAATTATAATTTTCCTACCAATCTATAGAACCTACTCCACATTTTCAAAGTGAAAGAAAAAATATTAAATATTTTCTGGTATTGTAGTGGCAGCATCATGTTATGGGTATGCTTGTCATTGGAAGGGACTGGGGAGTTTGTTAGGATCAAAATAAATATGAAAGTAGTAAACCCCAGATAAAAAGTTAGAGGAAACTCTGCCTCAGTCTTCTGGATACCTAACCCTGGGATTTTTCAGCGGGAAAATTACAAATGTTTATGCCAAAGTCACACCAGAATGATGTCAAGTGTTCCTCAATGGTCCAGTCTCAGTCCTGACTTTAATCTGCTTGAAAATCAGAGACAATTTGAATATTGCTGTGAATCAATGACTCCCAACAAAATGTACTGAGCTTGAGCAATTTTGACAAAAACAATGGATATATGTTGACCTAAGAGTTTTGCAAACGTTTGTTGAATCGTATTCAAAATGATTCACAGCTGTAATGGCTGCCAAAGGTGCTTCCACCAAGTATTAACTCTGGGGTGTGAAGACATACGCAATCAAGACATATTTGTTTTTTATTTTGTATTAATTAGGAAAATGTTGTATAATTTATATTTAACTTTGAAATGTGGAGTACCTTGGTAGGAAAACATTTTTAGATTACATTTTAAGGCAGCAAAATGTGAAGACTGTAGACTTTCACTAGGCACTTTATACACCCACACACACACACACACACACACACAGAGTACAGAAATAGAGGACATACAAAGTGTGCACACACACTAACACACAGAGAGTACACACACAAATAGTACACATATACAGTAGAATACATAACATTTCACACAATCAACACACACACACTCATCTATTGCCGAACTTGGGCTTAGTTTTGGACGTATTTTCTTGTGTTTCATGCCTAGTAAACATGACCCAGCCCAGTAAAAGCAGTGCTGCACTGCACTGTCGACGACGACATGGCACAGCTGTCACAGCTCTCACTGACCTATTTCACTACACTCTTTGAAGGCCATCAAACCCACTGGAGCTCCAGGAGAAATGCAGTAAAACCACTCGACACATAACAAATATGGATCACCACCAACCACTACACAAACTACTAGCTACCGCAGCTAGGGTCAATTCCATTTCAGTTCAGTCAATTCAGGAAGTAAACTGAAATTCCAGCTACATTTTTTTCTCATAGAGAAGCATGGATGAAATTCGAATTGAAATGTACTTACTGAATTTAAAAGGAATTGACCCCAACCCTTGAATCTACCCGACCCTTCCCTCTCCATGCACAGGGGTTGAGAGATGCATTACATTTGAACGATATTCATGTGTACTAGCCAGCACAAGGAGGTGATAGAGACCTGCTTCTAGCCATCTCAACGATAAATAGTATTACAGTATTTACGATAATAAAAAAGCCAATTCAACCCCAGGTTATTTCAGTTTCACTAAGTGACAAACATCTCAAGCCATCATCTAACAACAAAGGGCAAACTTAACCAACAACCATACTAAGACCTACATCTGAAAATCGTTTATCCAAATAAAACACAAAATAAATTAGGAATTATCTCATTAACAATGTTTTTTGTGGCCATGGCCAACATGTACTCTCTATGACTTAACACACAGCGCGCACACACACACTTCTGGAATCTGAGCAGAACTTTCTAGAGCACTGTGTGGATGCAATACGAACAAAGCCTCTTTAGCAGCTCTACATAAGCGTACTCAAGGCATTGTGAAGGCTCTGGGGTGAAGTTTCCCGTAGGTACAGGTCTAGGATCAGCATCCCCTCACCCAATTCTAATCTTAACCATTAGTGGGGAAAATGCCAAACTCATCCAAGATCAGTGTCTAGGGGCAAATTCACAGTTTCCTTCCACGTTCTGAGAAGGTGCCAAGATTAGACACATGACAATGTCTAGATCCCATTCCATGAATACTGTGAATATGTGGATTGAGACGTTCTGGCGTGCTGCGGGAGTGCTGTGAGTGATGCACTCAAGAACTGTGCGTGCAGGTGTTCTTACCTTTGCTGGTGCATGCTATTCAATCTGATTCATGTAGTGTTTGTTCTATTACATGTGTGTATATTCTTACCTGCGGGGATATAGTGGATTTCTAGTTTGATAAAACTGTGTGTGTGCAGGCTTGTCTGTGCTTAGATGCATGTCTGTGCTTATGTGCTTGTCTGTGCATGTCTGTGTGTGCTTGCAAGCATGTCTGTGTGTGCTTGCGCGGATGTGTGTTTCCGCGGATGTGTGTTTCCGTGCATGTTCATGTGTGCATGTGTGTTTTTACCTTGGGGATAGCCTGGGCTGCCAGTCTGGTAGAGGTTGGGTGTGTAGGTAGGAGCCTGAGGATAACCTGCAGGATAGCCTGAGGACAGAGAACAGAAGCTTTTTAGAACATCATCCACTGAGTGAGTGAGAGAGTGTGTGTGTGTAGCACGCGTGTGAGTGTGTATATGTACGTGAATGCACATTAGTATACAAGTGAATGTGTGTGTTATGAGATGGAAGGACAAAGGGAGGAGAGCAAAGAGACAGTGTTCCAGAGTGCCTGTGTGGAGGTGAAAAATCACAGTGTATTACTCTATGGAGCCTCCACCTCCCCACATCCCTGTCACAGTGATTTACAGCCCTAAACCACCCTCCTGCACCTGATTCATAAAACATATGGATTGGGCAATGCAGTGGATGCAACCCATCCACGTACAATGCTCCCAAGTGGCTCAGCGGTCTAAGGCACTGCATCTCAGCGCTAGAGGCATCACTACAGACCCTGGTTCGATCCCGGCTGTATCACAACCGACCGTGATCAGGAGTTCCATAGGGCGGCGCACAATTGGCCCAGGGTCGTCAGGGTTAGGGGAAGGTTTGGCCGGAGTAGGTCGTCATTGTAAAATAAGAATTTGTTCTTAACTGACTTGCCTAGTTATATAAAGGTTTGGGCCCTGTCTAATTATTTCTGCAACTGGTTAAATTGCCAGTACAAACAGGAGGTGGGAGGGGGGACATCCCTGTCTTGTGCACCTTTCTAAAGCAGTATAATAAAATAATGTATTATTTGTGTATATTTTTGCTTTAGGATATTTATACAATATTTATTAATTTACCTGGAAGTTGAAAACTTAAACGTTTTGAATAGAAAAGGCCATTCAAGACGATGTAAAGACTTGTCCACATCAACAGCCATTATTGATAAATCTATATCCATTTTTTTGCGTATTGTACGTCTTAAGGATCAGACCCGTTTTTTCAATTTTTGCCTAAAATGACATACCCAAATCTAACTGCCTGTAGCAAGGATATGCATATTCTTGATACCATTTGAAAGGAAACACGTAAGTTTGTGGAAATGTGAAATGAATGTAGGAGAATATAACACATTAGATCTGGTAAAAGATAATACAAACAAAAAAAACATGCGTTTTCTATTATTTTTTTGTTCCATCATCTTTGAAATGCAAGAGAAAGGCCATAATATAATGTAGGAGTCTAGAGACAATTTTGATTTTGGCCAAGAGATGGCAGCGGTGTGTGTGCAAAGTTTCAGATTGATCCAATGAAGTATTGCAATACTGCACAATATTTTCTATCAAGTCTGCCTAAAATTGGTAAATTTATACATTTTCAAGTACATAACTATAGAGAACATACCAACATGATATGGTAATAAAAAATGTAAGTTTACACACTCCCAGAAATGTCATGCATGATGGATCATTAGCTTATACACTAACTTTCACACATCTAGATGGCCGGGAGGGGTGGGTGTGGAGCTAGAGACAGCAGGGCTTCAAACTGTATAACCCAGTTCCTACATTTGAATATAAAAACTGATTTTATCAAACAAAACTATGCTACATTTTATCTCTGGGACCCTCAGGATGACAAATCAGAGCAAGATTACTGAATGTAAGTACATTATTTACCTTCAGAGGTGAATGTATCAAACCAGTTGCCGTGATAAAAGTGTTTTGTTGTTGTGCACTCTCCACAAACAGCATGGTATCTTTTCACTGTAATAGCTACTGTAAATTGGACAGTGCAGTTAGATTAACAATAATTTAAGCTTACTGCCCATATAAGACATGTCTATGTCCTGGAAAGTTTGCTGTTACTTTCAATGTCATTCTAGTCACATTAGCACACGTTAGCAACAACCATCCCGGGATAGAGACACCGATCCTACGGAATCCTTAACCTCTCTTGGGTAGGGGGCAGTATTTTCACATCCGGATGAAAAGCATGCCCAGAGTAAACTGCCTGCTACTCAGGCCCAGATGCTAGGATATGCATATTATTAGTAGATTTGGATAGAAAACACTGAAGTTTCTAAAACTGTTTGAATGATGTCTGTGAGTATAACAGAACTCATATTAGCTGGCAAAAACCTGAGAAAAAATCCAACCAGGAAGTGGGAAATCTGAGGTTTGTAGTTTTTCAACTCTTTGCTTATCCAAGATACAGTGGAAATGGGGTCATATTGCACTTCCTAATGCTTCCACTAGATGCCAACAGTCTTTAGAACCTTGTTTGAGGCTTCTACTGTGAAGTGGGGGCGGATGAGAGGGGAATGAGTCAGAGGTCTGCCAGAGAGTCACGAGATGACCAGACGCGTTCACGTGAGAGAGTTAGCTTGCCTTCCATTGCATTTCTGAAGACAAAGGAATTCTCCGGTTGGAACATTATTGAAGATTTATGTTAAAAACATCCTAAAGATTGATTCTATACATCGTTTGACATGTTTCTACGGACTGTAACGAAACTTTTTGACTTTTCGTCTGCACCTAGTGATCGCGCGTCATGAATTTTGATTACTGGGCTAAACGCGCGAACAAAAAGGAGGTATTTGGACATAAATTATGGACTTCATTGAACAAAACAAACATTTGTGTAACTGGGATTCCTGGGAGTGCATTCTGATGAAGATCATCAAAGGTAAGTGAATATTTATAATGTATTTCTGACTTCTGTTGACTACACAACATGGCGGATATCTGTTTGGGTTGTGTTGGTCTCTAAGCGCTGTACTCAGATTATTGCATGGTGTGCTTTTTCCGTAAAGTTTTTTTGAAATCTGACACAGCTGTTGCTAAGTGGATCTAAAATTCCATGCATAACAGTTGTATCTTTTAGCAATGTTTATTATGAGTATTTCTGTAAATTGATGTGGCTCTCTGCAAAAATCACCGGATATTTTGTTACTACTGAACATAACGCGCCAATGTAAACTCAGAATTTTGGATATAAATATGAACTTTACAGAACAAAACATACATGTATTGTTTAACACGAAGTCCTATGGGTGTCATCTGATGAAGATCATCAAAGGTTAGTGATTAATTTTATCTCTATTTCTGCTTTTTTGTGACTCCTCTCTTTGGCTGGAAAAATGGCTGTGTTTTTCTGTGACTTGGCTCTGACCTAACAATCGTTTGGTGTGCTTTCGTCGTAAAGCCTTTTTGAAAATCGGACACTGTGGCTGGATTTACAACAAGTGTATCTTTAAAAATGGTGTAAAATACTTGTATGTTTGAGGAATTTTAATTATGGGATTTCTGTTGTTTTGAACTTGACGCCCTGCAGTTTCACTGGCTGTTGACGAGGTGAGACGCTACCGTCCCACATACCCTAGAGAGGTTTAAGGAGGTCTAAACTGAAACATGTTCTTGTATTTGTTTGTACAGTAAGTGTCTATTTTTAATAAACCCTGTTTGATTAATATGTATCAAGTCTGGTAATATTTTTGCCATTCTATAGCTTATAAGCTTTGTTATTATTTGATTGTCACAATTTATTAAACTTATGGGTCTATAATCAGCAAGGGAGACTCCAGATTTTCCTGGTTTTAATATAACTGAAAGAACTGTTTGATACATGCAACTAGGGAGTACTGAATTAAGTGACGTGTGTTGTCATGTGTAAATAAGGTGGCTACTTTGTCACAAAATGTTGAATAGATTTCTATGAGAAAGCCATCCATTCCTGGTGCTTTTGTACAGGTAAATGTTTTAACAGTATCTAATATTTCTTCCTGGGTGACCTCTGTTTTTAATGATTCTTTTTTGTCTGCTGATAGTTACTTCAGAGTTGTTGAGTCTAAGAAGGCTAAAGGATCCATCCAACTGTTGTTTAATTCTGATTTATATAAATGTTCATAGAAACTTTTAAAATTGTCATTCATCTCATTGTTGTTTATAATTACCTCTTTTGTATCTCTACAACCCACGCCTCGTCACACCCACTTTCTCCCGCCCGCCCGCCCACACACATCCACATTCACTCTCTCTCACTCTCCCATTCATATGCAGACACATACCCACACATACACCCACTCACACCCTCTCGCCTACACACACACACACATCCATAGAACAATTGACTTACATGCTATATTTACTATTTTATATTGTCATTTTAGTGCCCATGTATCTGATTCGCATCAGCTAAGTCTATTGTTACTTCCTAGAGAAAAACAGCTACTTGGGGACAATAGAGTCTAAATTGTATTGGGGAGGGGGAAGGAATGTTGTCTCAACTTACAATAAGCTGGTCTTGGGCATCACTGTATGTAGCCTAGTGTGCTTATCTGTTTTTTCCTGCTTCTGCCTCTCCTCAGTGCACTGGGCTCTCTTTCAACTGGAAAGGTTTCCTGCAACCTGTTCAGGGCTTCATCGATGCTTGTGAACTCCATTCTGTGTTCCCTTCCATACCCACAGTACTGCCGGGAATCGGAGTTGAGACTTGATTCCTTTTTCCTCCAGTGACTGGCCAATAGAAATGAATTGCTGGAGTATTTTACTCAGTCTAGCAGAAAGGTCCTGGACAAATCAAATGGACTGGCCCTGGACCTTGATGTCCTTTCCCTCCTGTGTCCTAAGAATGTTTAATTATTTAGGGTTCTTCTGCTTCACGCCGATCCGATGACATCGCTCCAGACCATCCGGTGACATAATCCATGCCAAGCTCTTCTGATATAAGCTCGATCACCTTGCTGGAAAGGTCCCCTTTATCCTCATCCTCCGGTAAGGTCAATATTCTCATATTATTTTGTCTCTATCCGTTTTCTAGCTGATCCAGTTGATCTTCTAAAGTTTGCACCTTTGTTTCCAGAAGGCCAATTTAATTGTCTTGTTCGTCCACTCACCCACCCTGTATATGCATATCTGACTCGATAGACTACTTTCCTTTCGAGCAAATCTACTTTTTTAATAACAGATTTAGAGAGGATTTTAGATATGTTTTTCTGGATATAATTCAGCTGGCAGCTGCTCTCATTTGCATCTCAAAGTTGTTCTTTGACTTTTCCTCTAAGGGAAGCCATGGCGTGCTGGGTTCGAATCTCAGTGTCACTTTACTCACAGATTGGTTCGCTGTTGTGAATACAGTGCCTTGCAAAAGTATTCATCCCCATTTGGTGTTTTTCCAATTTTGTTGCATTACAACCTGTAATTTAAATGGATTTATATTTGGATTTCATGTAATGGACATACACAAAATATTGGTGTAGTGAAATGAAAAAAATGACTTGTTTCAAAAAGATTCTAGAAAATAAAAAACTGAAAAGTGGTGCGTGCATATGTATTCACCCCCTTTGCCACGAAGCCCCTAAAAAAAGATCTGGTGCAACCAATTACCTTCAGAAGTCACATAATTTGTTAAATAAAGTCCACCTGTGTGCAATCTAAGTGTCACATGATCTCAGTATATAAACACCTACTCTGAGCAAGGAGCTCTCCAAACAGGTCAGGGACAAAGTTGTGGAGAAGTACAGATCAGGGTTGAGCTATAAAAAAATATCAGAAACTTTGAACATCCCACGGAGCACTATAAAATCCATTATTAAAAAATGGAAAGAATATGGCACCTCAACAAACTTGCCAAGAGAAAGCCGCCCACCAAAACTCACAGACCAGACAAGGAGGACATTAATCAGAGAGGCAACAAAGAGACCAAAGATAACCCTGAAGGAGCTGCAAAGCTCCACAGCGGAGATTGGAGTATCTGTCCATAGGACCACTTTATGCCGTACATTCCATAGAGCTGGGCTTTACGGAAGAGTGGCCAGAAAAAAGCCATTGCTTGAAGAAAAAAATAAGCAAACCCGTTTGGTGTTTGCCAAAAGGCAGGTGGGAGATTCCCCAAACATATCGAAGAAGGTACTCTGGTCAGATGAGACTAAAATTGAGCTTTTTGTCAATCAAGGGAAACGCTATGTCTGTCGCAAACCCAACACCCCGAAAACACCATCCCCACAGTGAAGCATGGTGGTGGCAGCATCATGCTGTGGGGATGTTTTCATTGGCAGGGACTGGGAAACTGGTTAGAATTGAAGGAATGATGGATGGCACTAAATACAGGGAAATTCTTGAGGGAAACCTGTTTCAGTCTTCCAGAGATTTGAGACTGGGACGGAGGTTCACCTTCCATCAGGACAATGACCTTAAGCATACTGCTAAAGCAACACTTGAGTGGTTTAAGGGGAAACATTTAAATGTCTTGGAATGGCCTAGTCAAAGCCTAGACCTCAATCCAATTGAGAATCTGTGGTATGACTTAAAGATTGCTGTACACCAGCGGAACCCATCCAGCTGGAGCAGTTTTGCCTTGAAGAATGGGAAAAAATCTCAGTGGCTAGATGTGCCAACCTGATAGAGAAATACCCCAAGAGACTTGCAGCTGTAATTGCAGCAAAAGGTGTCTCTACAAAGTATTGACTTTGGGGGGGTGAATAGTTATGAACACTCAAGTTGTCAGTTTGTCTTATTTCTTGTTTGTTTCACAATAAAAAAAATATTTTGCATCTTCAAAGTGGCATGTTGTGTAAATGAAATGATATAAACCCCCCAAAAATCCATTTTAATTCCAGGTTGTAAGGCAACAAAATAGGAAAAATGCCAAGGGGTTGAATACTTTCGCAAGCCACTAACTGACCGCTCACTCTCTCCTGGTTACTTGGATATATATTAATCTATCGGTTTCTTCATATAACCACAATCTTGTCGGTACAAAACGGAGCTACTCTCTCCCAATACGTCCTATCGAATTGAGGCTGTTCTGAGGGCAAAAGAGGGTGCAACTTAATATTAAGAAGGTGTTTCTTAATGTTTTGTACACTGTGAATAGTGCACTATATACTACGCTAGTAATCTAGGCATAGAAGTGTCTTTGCCTGCATCCCAAATGGCACCCTATGCCCTATATTGTCCATTCCTTTTTACCAGGGCACATATGGCTTTGGTCAAAGCTAGTGCACTATATAGGGCATAGAGTGTCATTTGGGATACAGAAAAAGACACTGCAAAGCCTAGATTATAGTATAGTCAAAAAGCAATCAGATGCAAACTAAACTAAAAAGCACACAGCATTTCCCTGTAAATGGAAAATATGGAGTATGGATGATATAGAAGAGGAACATAAAGACAAATATTTACTTGATGGTTGGCGGCCTATAAGGAAAATAAAGGTGTATGGAATGTGGAGAGAATATGGAAGAAAAGGGACAATATTTATTCAGGTTAGGCAGACCTATATATTATAAATGTATGCCTTCTCTATGCTATAATGACAGGTGCCATTGATATGACTATGAATTGTACTGATCGCATAGCAATCACACTAAAACAAAGTAGCCTATTATTGGAAATAACAAAGAATGCAGGAGCAGCCTGTGTGTGTGTGTGTGTGTGTCTCAATCCTGAGGCTACACACCACCTACGCAACCTGATCCGACAGCCCACACGCACGCACACACAGTCAGAGCTTCAGTATTTACACACACACTAATTAGCCCTCGTATTTATGGAACAGTGTGACTGTGGACTAATTGTGAGCAAAAGAGAATCAGACAATTAGAGCAAGAGAGCGAGAGCAGTAGAGAGAGAGCAGTAGAGAAAGAGCGGTAGAGAGAGAGCGGTAGAGAGAAACACTGAAAGGGAGGGAGGAACTGAGGGAGGAATGGAATAGAGGGAGGGATCCCTACGGTCAGCAGTATCTGAAAACGACAACTGCACTCCATTGGTCTGCTGTCCCCTGGGGTGTGTGTGTACATGTGTGTCTGTGTATGTGTGTGAGCTCCTGCATATGTACCTCCTGCCTCCCTCCACACAGCTTCCATAACACAAGGCTACAGCAGCCACTGCAAGCGTCTGTCCTTTCTCTTAACTCTCTGATCAGCTGTAACTTAAGGATGAGCAGCAATGCATTGTGGGTAGGAAGAAGCGACTAGAAGAAAAAAAACATTGAGAGCTGAGGGCACCTTTAAAATAATCTCTCGCTTATGAAAGCCAGTGATGTGGTAACAGCCTGGCCTATGAATCACAAGCCAAGTAACCAGCCCTGCCCTCCTGAGCCAGTGGAGGAAAACACCACCAGAGAAATCACATTTCTATTTCCTCACTGATTTTCCTGCCTCCCTTTTTTCACCTTTCTTTGGACATACCGTGTGAATTATTATTTTGTTGCACAGACAGCTCATTCGATGCACAGACTCATCCGGTGGTGGATGCACTACTTCTACATGCATATGGATCATACATCCTAATACAGTATGTGACAGAGGCGGTGACACTGACATTTGGCTTTCGGTGATAAAACAGCCCTTTATGCCAACCAGCCAGGAATCACCAATGGACTCATGTACATGATGATGACCATTAGAGGAGCTTCCTAATCATTACCGTTCTACCACTCTTACTACAAGGGTTTGTTTGGTAAACAGATCACAATATACCACTATTACACCATTTCCGTACATCGGTTTTCCCCATCAAAAATCTATTGAAGGCACCCAATCGTTTTATGACCCACATTAGACTGCTTAATGAGGAAAAGGGGAGTAGGAACTAAGAAACTGCAAAGTTTGTATCAGTGGGGACATCTTCAATGCTGCACTGTCCTTGTAAAACGAAAAACAATTAATCTCCATTATAAACCCAGTCATGGGGATGACAGGAGAGAAAATGGAAAGCAACTGAAATGAATTAAAGCGCAAAAGAGAGTCAGTCATTTCAGTTTTTTCAGAAAGAGAGCAGGATATGGAGTGGAGTCCGAAATTATTGACACCCTTGATAAAGATGAGCAAAAATTACTGAATAAAATAATTCAATTACTGAGCTATACTTTATGCTAAAAAAAATATATCATACAATACTAATACTCAGCGAAAGAGATTTTTTTTAGAAAATAACTTTTTTTTTCAAAAAGGGAGAGGTCAAAATGATTGACACCCCTGCTTTTAATACCTGTTTTTAATACATGCACAAGTACAGTGAAATGTCTTTCTTGCAAGCTCTTTCCCAGCAATGCCGTAATCAATATCAGTAGTACTATAATTTAAAAAAAAGTTAAGTAGAACAAAAACACAAGAAATAGAAATAAGAAGAACACGAGAAGGTAAGGAAACTATATACAAAGTCAGTTCCAGGGTCAGTGCCAATACCATGTTTACAATGTGCAGGGGTGGTAGAGTGGTATAGAGGTAGATACAGTGCCTTCAGAAAGTATTCACACTCCTTGACTTTTTCCAAATTTTGTTGTGTTAAAGTGGGATTAAAATGAATTACACAAAATACACTAATGTCCAAAAAATTCAAACATTTGTAAAAACATTTACGAAGAATAATACACTAATATGTCTTAGTATTCAACCCCCTGAGTCAATACAAGTTAGAATCACCTTTGGCAGCGATTACAGCTGTGAGTCTTGCTGAGTACGTCTCTAATAGCTTTCCACACCTGGCTTGTGCAACATTTGCTCATTATTCTTTTCAAAATTCTTCAAGCTCTGTCACATTGGTTGTTGATCATTGCTAGACAACCATTTTCAGGTCTTGCCATAGATTTTCTATCAGATTTAAGTCAAAACTAACTTTGACACTCAGGAACTCCAGTGTAGATTTGGCCTTGTGTTTTAGGTTATTGTCCTGCTGAAAGGTGAATTCATCTTCCAGTGTCTGGTGGAAAGCAGACTGAACAAGGTTTTCCCCTAGGATTTTGCCTGTGCTTAGCTCCATTCTGTTTATTTTCTATCCTGAAAAACTCCCCAGTCCTTAACGATTACAAGAAAACAATATGGAGAGTGGTACTCAGTAATGTGTTCATGTTGGATTTGCCCCAAAACATAACATTTTGTATTACGGACAAAAAAGTGAATGGCTTTGCCACATTTTTTGCAGATTACTTTAGTGCCTTGTTGCAAATAGGATGCATGTTTTGGAATATTTTTATTCTGTACAGGCTTCCCTCTTTTCACTCTGTCAATTAGGTTATTATTGTGGAGTAACTACAATGTTGTTGCTCCATCCTCAGTTCTCCTATTACAACCATTAAAATCTGCAACTATTTTAAAGTCACCATTGGCCTCATGGTAAAATCCCTGAGCGGTTTCCTTCCTCTCCTGCAACTGAGTTAGGAAGGATGCCTGTATCTTTGTAGTGACTGGGTGTATTGATACACCATCCAAAGTCTGTTCCAACCATCCAAAAACCATTCCAATAAATAACTTCACCATGCTCAAAGGGATATTCAATGTCTGCTTTTCCCCCGCCCATCTACCAATAGGTGCACTTCTTTGCGAGGAATTGGAAAAACTCCCTGGTCTTTGTGGTTGAATCTGTTTGAAATTCACTGCTCGACTGAGGGACCTTACAGATAATTGTATGTGTGGGGTACAGAGATGGGATAGTCATTCAAAAATTGTGTTAAACACTATTATTGCACACAGAGTGAGTCCATGCAACTTATTATGTGACTTGATAAGCACATTTCTACTCCTGAACTTATTTAGGCATGCAATAACATAGGGGTTGACTCAAGACAGTTCAGCTTTCATTTGTAAACATTTTTAAAAACATAATTCCACTTTGACATTATGGGGTATTGTGTGTAGGCCAGTGATAAAAATTCATTCCATTTTAAATTCAGGCTGTAACGCAACAAAATGTGCCACAACAATACTTGAAAATCAAAGACCAGTGGTGGGTTTGGCGTCGAAATGACAATGCATAAGCAGAAAATAACCATACAGTGGGGCAAAAAAGTATTTAGTCAGCCACCAATTGTGCAAGTTCTCCCACTTAAAAAGATGAGAGAGGCCTGTAATTTTCATCATAGGTACACTTCAACTATGACAGACAAAATGAGAAAAAAAAATCCAGAAAATCACATTGTAGGATTTTTTATGAATTTATTTGCAAATTATGGTGGAAAATAAGTATTTGGTCAATAACAAAAGTTTATCTCAATACTTTGTTATATACCCTTTGTTGGCAATGACAGAGGTCAAACGTTTTTTGTAAGTCTTCACAAGGTTTTCACACACTGTTTCTGGTATTTTGGCCCATTCCTCCATGCAGATCTCCTCTAGAGCAGTGATGTTTTGGGGCTGTTGCTGGGCAACACGGACTTTCAACTCCCTCCAAAGATTTTCTATGGGGTTGAGATCTGGAGACTGGCTAGGCCACTCCAGGACCTTGAAATGCTTCTTACGAAGCCACTCCTTCGTTGCCCGGGGAGTGTGTTTGGGATCATTGTCATGCTGAAAGACCCAGCCACGTTTCATCTTCAATGCCCTTGCTGATGGAAGAAGGTTTTCACTCAAAATCTCACGATACATGGCCCCATTCATTCTTTCCTTTACACGGATCAGTCGTCCTGGTCCCTTTGCAGAAGAACAGCCCCAAAGCATGATGTTTCCACCCCCATGCTTCACAGTAGGTATGGTGTTCTTTGGATGCAACTCAGCATTCTTTGTCCTCCAAACACGACGAGTTGAGTTTTTACCAAAAAGTTCTATTTTGGTTTCATCTGACCATATGACATTCTCCCAATCTTCTTCTGGATCATCCAAATGCTCTCTAGCAAACTTCAGACGGGCCTGGACATGTACTGGCTTAAGCAGGGGGATACGTCTGGCACTGCAGGATTTGAGTCCCTGGCGGCGTAGTGTGTTACTGATGGTAGGCTTTGTTACTTTGGTCCCAGCTCTCTGCAGGTCATTCACTAGGTCCCCCCGTGTGGTTCTGGGATTTTTGCTCACCGTTCTTGTGATCATTTTGACCCCACGGGGTGAGATCTTGCGTGGGGCCCCAGATCGAGGGAGATTATCAGTGGTCTTGTATGTCTTCCATTTCCTAATAATTGCTCCCACAGTTGATTTCTACAAACCAAGCTGCTTACCTATTGCAGATTCAGTCTTCCCAGCCTGGTGCAGGTCTACAATTTTGTTTCTGGTGTCCTTTGACAGCTCTTTGGTCTTGGCCATAGTGGAGTTTGGAGTGTGACTGTTTGAGGTTGTGGACAGGTGTCTTTTATACTGATAACAAGTTCAAACAGGTGCCATTAATACAGGTAACGAGTGGAGGACAGAGGAGCCTCTTAAAGAAGAAGTTACAGGTCTGTGAGAGCCAGAAATCTTGCTTGTTTGTGGGTGACCAAATACTTATTTTCCACCATAATTTGCTAATAAATTCATTAAAAATCATACAGTGATTTTCTGGAATTTTTTTTCACATTTTGTCTGTCATAGTTGAAGTGTACCTATGATGAAAATTACAGGCCTCTCTCATCTTTTTAAGTGGGAGAACTTGCACAATTGGTGGCTGACTAAATACTTTTTTGCCCCACTGTATACCTACTGTAAAATATGGTGGTGGATCTTTGATTTTTAAATATTGTGGTGGCAACACCATGTTATGGGTATGCTTGTCACCGGAAGGGACTGGGGAGTTTGTCAGGATCAAAAATATGAAAGGCGCTAAGCCCAGGTAAAATGTTGGGGGGAAAACCTGTCATAGTCTTCTGAAAACCTAACCATGGGATACAGTTTTATTATTCAGTGGGACAATTATACACGCTTTCCAAGAGGTATTGAGTGCTCCTTAATGGTCCAGTCTCAGCCCTGACTTAAACCCTGCTTGAAAATCAGAGACAAGGTTTGAACATTGTTGTCCGTCAATGATCCCCAAACAAATTTACTGAGGATCTATTTTGCCATAAGTGTTGTGCAAGATTAGTAGCATCTTATTCAAAATTATTCACATCTGTAATGGCTGTCAAAGGGACTTGGAGACATGCAATCAATACTGGTCTATTTTTTTGTTATTGTTATTATTTGCAAGATTTTCTACAATTTGCCTTTCACTTTGAAAATGTGGAGTAGGTTGTGTAGATCTGAAGGGAAAAAATCTAAATGTATTCCCTATTTAGATGTCATTTTAAGGCAGCTAAATGTGAAGACTATGCAAAGGGTATGTAGACTTTCATTAGCGACTGTGTCTAGACAGTGAGTTTAATCCCTGACAAAGCATTATTGTTTTTATAGATGCAACGGAAAGCCAATGTGTTCCATTGAGCCCATTTCAGCCACTACTGGAGTGTGTTTGAGAGGTCATTACAAATGTTTCCGCTGTCGTTACATTAATGGTAAAAAACAACAACGAATCGCACAAGCAAGAGTGGGAAAGTGTAAAATGAAAGCAATCAATCCAGCGAGATTTAAGTGACAAGTGGATTTTGCACCCATTAAACACAAGAAATAGGTGGGCGGGGCATGCGCATTCCTACACACATGCATACACACAGTATTGGTATGGCATTGATGCTGTTATTGCTGATGTTGTTTTGGCACTCACCTGCGTATGCTATGTTCTTAGGGTTGCCGTACGGTGTCCCGGGCTGGACAGGACTGTACACAGGATTCATGTTGGAAGACAGTCTACCCTTACTGCAAGGAGAACAGACAGAGAGAGAGACCGAGAGACAGAGCGAGATATAAACATATGGTGAGAAGAAAGTCATGGCATTCAATAATTATTCATTGAGAATATGCATAAACTCAGAGGTCTCCATCTTGGAAGTGTTCCATAGCCAGCTTAAAGACATCTGACATCTGAAAAACTAAAAAGGTACTCCACAAAAACTACCGTTAAACTCACAATATTGTAGCAGGTCTGATTTTGAAAGTTGTTTTTTTCGATGTTCGTGAGAAGGCAGCAATTTATTTCCGCAGGATAAAAGTAAATCAGGTAGAAAATGTGAAAGCATACAATACAATTGTTGCAAAATTAAAATGAGTAAAATACAAATATTTCTGTATTCTGAGTATTATGGTATTTCTGACTGTTTTGAACATCTTCAACAGTGACATAAGAAGACACAAGCACAAACGTGACTGACATACTAGGACATTCTTCAACCTGAGCTCATTTGTTTGCAACACTTTTCTCCACCTCTTTCTCAACCTGTTTCCACCAACCATCTCTTTCACACGCATGCAAGAACTGAACCACACGCACACACATACTCTCTGTCTCTCTTGACAGACATTCATATTTAGCTCGTTCAAGATTTCCAAGAAGGTTCGCGAGGCTACTCGTTCTCTCTCTCACACAAGTTTGCAGACGACACAACAGTTGCAGGCTTGATCACCAACAATGACGAGAGCCTATAGGGAGGAGGTGTGTAGTGTCAGGAAAAAACCTCTCACTCAACATCAACAAAGGAGATGATCGTGGACTTCAGGAAACAGCAGAGGGAGCACCCCCCTATCCACATTGACGGGACAGTAGTGGAGAAGGTGGAAAGTTTTAAGTTCCTCGGCATACACATCACGGACAAACTGAAATGGTCCACCCACACAGACAGCGTGGTGAAGAAGGCGCAACAGCGCCTCTTCAACCTCAGGAGGCTGAAGAAATTTGGCTTGTCATCTAAATCCCACAAACTTTTATAGATGCACAATCGAGAGCATCCAGTCGAGCTGTATCACCGCCTGGTACGGCAACTGCACCGCCCTCAACCGCAAGGCTCTCCAGAGGGTGGTGCGGCCTGGACAACGCATCACCGGGGGCAAACTACCTGCCCTACAGGACACCTACAACACCCGATGTCACAGCAAGAACATAAAGATAATCAAGGACAACAACCACCCGAGCCACTGCCTGTTCACCCCGCTATCATCCAGAAGGCGAGGTCAGTACAGGTGCATCAAAGCAGGGACCGAGAGACTGAAAAACAGCTTCTATCTCAAGGCCAACAGACTGCTAAACAGCCATCACTAACAGAGAGGCTGCTGCCAACATACAGACCCAAATCACTGGCCACTTTAATAAATGGGTTTAATAAAAGGTATAATGTCATTTTAATAATGTTTACATATCCTACATTACTCATCTCATATGTATATACTGTATTTCATTGCATCTTGCCTATGCTGCACGGCCATCGCTCATCCATATATTTACATGTACATATTCTTATTCCATCCCTTTACAATTGTTTGTATATGGTAGTTGTTGTGAATTTGTTAGATTACTTGTTAGATATTACTGACCTGTCGAAACTAGAAGCACCAACATTTCGCTACACTCGCATTAACATCTGCTAACCATGTGTATGTGACAAAAAACATTTGATTTGACACACACACTTCTCTCTTCGTTCTAGGAGGCAGTTAGCCTAGCGGTTAAGACCATTGGGCCAGTAACCGAAAGGAAGGTTTCTGGTTTGAATCCCTGAGCTGACTAAGTGAAAAATCTGTCGATGTACCCTTGAGCAAGAGTGTCTGGTTATTGACAAAAATGTATAATGTCCTGTTTGTAACCGAAGCAGCCAGGAGCCTATCCCCAGTCTAGAGGGCATCCCAGGAACAAAAGGACCTCCCTCACATTAGAGAGCTCTCTCCCAGTGTGTGTGTATGGAATTGAATCAAAGTTGTAAACAGTACAGTGAAATGCTTACTTACAGGCTTTTCCTCAACAATGCAATAATACTAAGTCAGATTTTAAAAAATACACAAGAATATGTGTGCACACTTGATGAGTGAGAGACAATGCCTTCCTCAAGGGATCCATGTGACCTTTCACATGGACCCTGTCACCCTTCCACTCACAGAATGGTTGTATTCATTAGTAGCAAAACGTTCAGATATGTAAAATGAAAACAAGTGTTTCTTATTGGAATAGTTCAGGTAGTCCCTTCCAGTTTTGGCCCATTTGCTTCCTTTTCGTTCTTATTGAATATGAACCAAAACTGGCATACGTAGATTGTGTTCATTGGGGTATTTAAGGTTTTAAAACGTTTTGCAACAGACAGCAAAAATGAGGTAGGCCCGTGTTTCCATTTTGCCTAATGAACAATAACACAACCCTGGTTTCCTCATCAGCTGTGTGACCATTTTTTTTGAAAAGTCAAAACACAGCTCAGACACCTATGCATACCCCACAAGACATGCCACTAGAGTAGAGGTCGACCGATTAATCGGCATGGCCGATTAATTAGGGCCGATTTCAAGTTTTCATAACAATCGGTAATCAGCATTTTTGGACGCCGATTACATTGCACTCCACGAGGACACTGCGTGGCAGGCTGACTACCTGTTACGCGAGTGCAGCAAGGAGCCAAGGTAAGTTGCTAGCTAGCATTAAACTTATCTTATAAAAAAACAATCAATCTTAACATAATCACTAGTTAACTACACATGGTTGATGATATTGCTAGTTTAACTAGCTTGACCTGTGTTGCAAATAATCAATGTGGTGCCTGTTAATTTATCATCGAATCACAGCCTACTTCGCAAAACGGGGGATTTAACAAGCGCATTTGCGAGAAAAAAAAATCACTGTTGCACCAATGTACCTAACCATAAACATCAATGCCTTTCTTAAAATCAATACACAACTATATGTTTTAAACCTGCATATTTAGTTAAAAGAAATTCATGTTAGCAGGCAATATTAACTAGGGAAATTGTGTCACTTCTCTTGTGTTCTGTGCAAGCAGAGTCTGAGTGTATGCAGCAGTATGGGCCGCCTGGCTCGTTGCGAACTGTGTGAAGATAATTTCTTCCTAACAAAGACCGTAATTAATTTGCCAGAATTTTACATAATTATGACATAACATTGAAGGTTGTGCAATGTAACAGCAATATTTGGACTTATGGATGCCACCCGTTCGATAAAATACGGAACGGTTCCGTATTTCACTGAAAGAATAAACGTTTTGTTTTCGAAATTATAGTTTCTGGATTTGACCATATTAATGACCAAAGGCTCGTACTTCTGTGTGTTTATATATTATAATTAAGTCTATGATTTGATATTTGATAGAGCAGTCTGACTGAGCGGTGGTAAGCAGCAGCACGCTCGTAAGCATTCATTCAAACAGCACTTTCCTGCGTTTGCCAGCAGCTCCTCGCAATGCTTGAAGCACAGCACTGTTTATGACTTCAAGCCTATCAACTCCCGAGATTAGGCTGGCAATACTATAGTGCCTATAAAAACATCCAATAGTCAAAGGTATATGAAACACAAATGGTATAGAGAGAAATAGTCCTATAATTCCTATAATAGTTACAACCTAAAACGTCTTAACTGGGAATATTGAAGACTCATGTTAAAAGGAACCACCAGCTTTCATATGTTCTCATGTTCTGAGCAAGGAACTTAAACGTTAGCTTTCTTACATGGCACATATTGCACTTTTACTTTCTTCTCCAACACTGTTTTTGCATTATTTAAAACAAATTGAACATGTTTCATTATTTATTTGAAACTAAAGATTTTTATTTATCTATTATATTAAGATAAAATAAGTGTTAATTCAGTATTGTTGTAATTGTCATTATTACACATATACATATAATAAATAAATAAATAAATATCGTCCGATTAATCGGTATCGGATTTTTTGGTCCTCCAATAATCGGTATTGAAAAATCATAAAATCGGTCGACCTCTACACCAGAGGTCTCTTCACAGTCACCAAGTACAGAACAGACTATGGGAGGTGCACAGTCCTACATAGAGCCATGATTACATGGAACTCTATTCCACATCAAGTAACTCATGCAAGCAGTAAAATTTGATTTAAAAAACAGATACAAATATACCTTATGGAACAGCGGGGACTGTGAAGAGAATGGCACAGACACATGCACACACACATTTATTGGCATCCCCCCATAGGACATTATGTCACACCGATGGACAATACACAAAAGGCAGTCAGAGTTTAAAGGTTAAAACATAATTAATTACACTTTCAGAAGTTTCTGACCACTGTAAAATGCAACTTCTAAACATCAGCAATGGGTCCTCGTTAAAGGATTTAAAGTGTACTCATTCGAATTGAAGGGCCTCAAAAGAGTCCTGTATTGTTATTTTTCACCACTATCTCCCAGAGTCAGCAGTGGGTAATTTGCGTGCCCGGTGCCTTCCTTGGATGTGGTAGCTCCCTCCTGGAATCTAACTTTAATTCCGTTACCCGTGTTCACCATGGCATGCACATAAAGTTGATAGGTCTGCTCCAAATGGAGTGTGCTAATATGGCTGACCGGTGGCTTCAAAGCCTCTCAATGGCCAATACATAGCATCAGTAATCCAGGGTTTATATACATCCTTGGTTCAGACCACGTGCTCCACTCATGTCTTCTGTACCTCCTCATTGGAAGAGAACCCTCCCCATGCAAAGGTGCCCAAATGCTGGCTCATTGTTTAATCACATAATTCTGTCACACCATGTGGACATTGATTTTGGGGACAAAATGTAATCAAATCAGAACTATTTGGAAATATATTTAATAGATTTGGGGACCACTGTTTCTTGAAAAATGCTTATGTGTCATAAGTACAAGAGTGGGTGAAGGGAATTGTATTCATGTTTTCACTAATTAACTTAAATTCAAAGTTCCACAACCTTACCTGGGACAGTCACACCACTGCGGTGGGATTATTTCAGATACTCTTTAAAGGGTTTCAGATGTTTTGGGGAAGATGGGCAGGGACTCTGCTGTCCTAGCTTGAGGGGGAAGCTGTTTCCACCATTGGGGTGCCAGGACAGAGAAGAGCTTTGACTGGGCTGAGCAGGATCTGCCCTCCCGTAGAGGTGGGAGGGCCAAGAGACCTGAGGTGGCAGAACGGAGTACTCGGGTTTGGAGTGTAGAGTTTGAGCATAGCCTGAAGGTAGGGAGGGGTAGTTCCTCTTGTTGATTCGTAGGCAAGTACCATGGTCTTATAGTGGATGTGAGCTTCAACTGGAGGCCAGTGGAGTGTGCGGAGGAACAAGGTGACATGGGAGAACATGGGAAGGCTGAACACCAGGCGTGCTGCGGCGTTCAGGATAAGTTTCAGGGGTTTGATGGCACAAGCAAGGAGCCAGGCCAACAGCCAGTTGCAGTAGGCCAGACTGGAGATGACAAGTGTCTGGATTAAGACCTGCGCCGCTTACTGTGTGAGGTAGGGTCGTACTCTACGGATGTTGTAGAGCATGAACCTGCAGGAGCGAGTCACTGCTTTGATGTTTGTTTAGCAGAGAATGACAGGCTGTTGCCTGACGTCACGGTTCATTGCACTGTGGAGTTGTCAACCGTGATGGAGAGCATTTCCCTGATGCCAATTAAATTACTAGTTTTGCAAAAGGGTGTAAAGATATACATTCCAGATACAAAGGCAAGAAGTTGGGCAAATGTATTAATGCATTTTGATCATTGTTGTTCTGCTGTTGATACTTTTGACCTCAGTTACAAAAAATGCTTATATGTAATTGAGAAAAATGTAATAGCCAAGAAACCGCTGCAGAGACAGAGAGAGATAGTGCTAAAAGAAAAGACGAGCAAAAGGAATGGACAGATAACAGAGGAGTGAAGAGATGGATGGGTTGTGTGTGTGTGTGTGTGTGTGTGTGTGTGTGTGTGTGTGTGTGTGTGTGTGTGTGTGTGTGTGTGTGTGTGTGTGTGTGTGTGTGTGTGCGCGTGCATGCGCTGGGGGAGTTTAAGAGTAATAAAGAAATTAATAAGACAAACGATATATAATAAAAAAGAAAGTCAAATACAAAAAGATGACTGACAAACAGAATAAAAAGACATGATCACATGATGGCCAGACAGTGGAGCTGGAAAGGTGGAGGAAGAGAGGTGACAGACAGATGAGATAATGGGATGTTGAAAAAGAGATTAGATGAGATGGAATGCTGGATTGATGCATGGACAAGGTGAGGAGAAAAGGTTGATGAACTGAAGGAGGGGTATATTAAAGAGTGAATATTTACAACTGGTTAGGGAAAGTCCAGGACAGCAGACAAACAGGTGATAAACCAGACATATACACTCAGGTCCAAAATTATTGGCACCCTTGACAAAGATTAACAAAGAATGTACAATACAGTTGAAGTCGGAGGTTTACATACACCTTAGCCAAATACATTTAAATTCAGTTTCATATTTTCCTGACATTTAATCCTAGTTAAAATTCCCTGTCTTAGGTCAGTTAGGATCACCACTTTATTTTAGGAATGTGAAAAATAATAGAATAATAGTAGAGAATGATGTTTCATCTTTTATTTCTTTCATCACATTCCCAGTGGGTCAGAAGTTTACATACACTCAATTAGTATTTGGTAAAATTGACTTTAAATTGTTTAACTTGGGTCAAACGTTTTGGGTAGCCTTCCACAAGCTTCCCACAATAAGTTGGGTGAATTTCGGGCCATTACTCCTGACAAAGCTGGTGTAACTGAGTCAGGTTGGTAGGCATCCTTGCTCGCACACGTTTTTTCAGTTCTGCCTACAAATTTTCAATAGGATTGAGGTCAGGGCTTTGTGATGGCCAATACAATACCTTGACTTTGTTGTCCTTAAGCCATTTTGCCACAACTTTGGAAGTATGCTTGGAGTCATTGTCCATTTGGAAGACCCATTTGCGACCAAGCTTGAACTTCCTGACTGATGTCTTGAGATGTTGCTTCAATATATCCATATCATTTTCCTCCCTCATGATGCCATCTATTTTGTGAAATGCACCAATCCCTCCTGCAGCAAAGCACCCCCACAACATGATGCTGCCACCCCCGTGCTTCACGGTTGGGATGGTGTTCTTCGGCTTGCAAGCCTCCCCCTTTGTCCTCCAAACATAACAATGGTCATTATGGCCAAACAGTTCTATTTTTGTTTCATCAGACATTTCTCCAAAAAGTACAATCTATGTCCCCATGTGCAGTTGCAAACCATATGTCTGGCTTTTTTATGGCGATTTTGGAGCAGTGGCGTCTTCCTTGCTGAGCGGCCTTTCAGGTTATGTCGATATAGGACTTGTTTTACTGTGGATATAGATACTTTTGTACCGGTTTCCTCCAGCATCTTAACAATGTCCTTTGCTATAGTTCTGGGATTGATTTGCACTTTTCGCACCACAGTACGTTCATCTCTAAGAAACAGAACGCGCCTCCTTCCTAAGCGGTATGACGGCTGCGTGGTCTCATGGTGTCAACTTAGTGTATGTAAACTTCTGACCCACTGGAATTGTGATACAGTGAATTATATGTGAAATAATCAGTCTGTAAACAATTGTTGGAAAAACGACTTGTGTCATGCACAAAGTAGATGTCCTAACCAACTTGCCAAAACTATAGTTTGTTAACAAGAAATTTGTGGAGTGGTTGAAAAACGAGTTTTAATGACTCCAACCTAAGTGTATGTAAACTTCCGACTTCAACTGTATATATATTACATATACTGACCTATATTGTATGCTCAAAAAAATTGGGAAATATTTTGAACTAAATACAATTGTTCAGAGAGATTTTCGCAAGACACCTTGCGAGGATAATGACACTGAGCCTTTTTCTCAAATGTTTTATGAGCGTGGACACACAGAGTGATCTTAGACCATTGGTTCATAAAGAATCAGTCCAGATCCTTGAAATCCTTCCTCTGCGCTAATGGCCTGCCCTCTTCAATTTTCAATAGTTGACTTTAAGAATGGCCCCAGGACCAGTGGAAGGAAAATAGCACCAGAACACCAAAGATCCATTACCAAATTTTACAGAAGGTATGGGGTTCTTTTCTGCATATGCATCTTTCTTTCGACACAAAACCCACCACTGATGTGCATGGCCAAAGAGCTCTATTTCCATGTCATCTGACCATAGAACCAGTTCCAATCAAAGTGCCAAGGCCGTTTAGCAAATTCCAGGCATTTACATTTGTTGGATGACATGTACAGTCGTGGCCAAAGGTTTTGAGAATGACACAAATATTAATTTCCACAAAGTTTGCTGCTTCAGTGTCTTTAGATATTTTTGTCAGATGTTACTATGGAATACTGAAGTATAATTACAAGCATTTCATAAGTGTCAAATGCTTTTATTGACAATTACATGATGATTCAAAGAATCAATATTTGCAGTGTTAACCCTTCTTTTTCAAGACGTCTGCAATCCGCCCTGGCATGCTGTCAATTAACTTCTGGGCCACATCCTGACTGATGGCAGCCCATTCTTGCATAATCAATGCTTGGAGTTTTGTCAGAATTTGTGGGGTTTTGTTTGTCCACACACCTCTTGAGGATTGACCACAAGTTCTCAATGGGATTAAGGTCTGGGGAGTTTCCTGGCCATGGACCCAAAATATCTGTTTTTTTCCCCCGAGCCACTTAGTTATCACTTTTGCTTTATGGCAAGGGGATCCATCATGCTGGAAAAGGCATTGTTCGTCACCAAACTGTTCCTGGATGGTTGGGAGAAGTTGCTCTCGGAGGATGTATTGGTACCATTCTTTATTCATGGCTGTGTTCTTAGGCAAAATTGTGAGTGAGCCCACTCCCTTGGCTGAACAGCAACCCCACACATGAATGGTCTCAGGATGCTTTACTGTTGGCATGACACGACACAGGATTGATGGTAGCGCTCACCTTGTCTTCTCCGGACAAGCTTTTTTCCGGATGCCCCAAACAATCGGAAAGGGGATTCATCAGAGAAAATGACTTTACCCCAGTCCTCAGCAGTCCAATCCCTGTACCTTTTGCAGAATATCAGTCTGTCCCTGATGTTTTTCCTCTTTGCTGCCCTTCTTGACACCAGGCCATCCACCAAAAGTCTTTGCCTCACTGTGCGTGCAGATGCACTCACACCTGCCTGCTCCCATTCCTGAGCAAGCTCTGTACTGGTGGTGCCCCGATCCCGCAGCTGAATCAACTTTAGGAGACGGTCTTGGCGCTTGCTGGACTTTCTTGGGTACCCTGAAGCCTTCTTCACAACAATTGAACCGCTCTCCTTGAAGTTCCGATAAATGGTTGATTTAGGTGCAATCTTACTGGCAGCAATATCCTTGCCTGTGAAGCCCTTTTTGTGCAAAGGAATGATGACGGCACATGTTTCCTTGCAGGTAACCATGATTGACAGAGGAAGAACAATGATTCCAAGCACCACCCTCCTTTTGAAGCTTCCAGTCTGTTATTCGAACTCAATCAGCATGACAGAGTGATCTCCAACCTTGTCCTCGTCAACACTCACACCTGTGTTAACGAGAGAATCACTGACATGATGTCTGCTGGTCCTTTTGTGGCAGGGCTGAAATGCAGTGGAAATGTTTTTGGGGGATTCAGTTAATTTGCATGGCAAAGAGGGACTTTGAAATGAATTGCAAATCATCTGATCACTCTTCATAACATTCTGGAGTATATGAAAATTACCATCATACAAGCTGAGGCAGCAGACTTTGTGAAAATTAATGTGTGTCATTCTCAACTTTTGGCCACGACTGTAAATAGAGATCTTTAGCCACGCACATCAGTGGTGGGTTTGGCATTGAAAGAAAGATACATGCAACCTACAAAGTTAATACAATATACAGGGAATTCGGAAAGTATTCAGACCCCTTGACTTTTCCCACATTTTGTTACATTACAGCCTTATTCTAAAATTTATGAAATAAAAAAAATCCTCATCTATACACAATACCAAAGCGAAAACAGGTTTAGAAATTTTTGCAAATGTATTACAATAAAAAAACAGAAATACCTTATTTACATAAGTATTCAGACCCTTTGCTATAATACACAAAATTGAGCTCAGTTGCATCCTGTTTCCATTGATCATCCTTGAGATGTTTCTACAACTTGATTGGAGTCCACCTGTGGTAAATTCAATTGATTAGTCATGATTTGGAAATGTACACACCTGTCTATATAAGGTCCCGCAGTTCACAGTGCATGTCAGAACAAAAACTAAGCCATGATGTTGAAGGAATTGTACGTAGAGCTCCGAGAGAGGATTGTGTCGAGGCACAGATCTGGGGAAGGGTACCAAAAAATGTCTGCAGCATTGACGGTCCCCAAGAACACAGTGGCCTCCATCATTCTTAAATGGAAGAAGTTTGGAACCACCAAGACTCTTCCTAGAGCTGGCCGCCCGGCCAAACTGAGCAATCGGGGGAGAAACCTATGGTCACTCTCACAGAGCTCCAGAGTTCCTCTGTGGAGATGGGAAAACCTTCCAGAAGGACAACCATCTCTGCAGCCTTCCACTAGTCAGGCATTTATGGTAGAGTGTCCACACGGAAGCCACTCCTCAGTAAAAGGCGCATGAAAGCCTGCTTGGAGTTTGCCAAAAGGCACCTAAAGACTCTCAGACCATGAGAAACAAAGGCCTGAATACCAAGCGTCACGTCTAGAGGAAACCTGGCACCATTCCTACGGTGAAGCATGGGGGTGGCAGCATCATGCTGTGAGGATGTTTTCAACGGCAGGGACGGGGAGACTAGTCAGGATTGAGGGAAAGATGAACAGAGCAAAGTACAGAGAGTTCCTTGATGAAAACCTGCTCCAGAGCACTCAGGAAATCAGACTGAGCGAAGGTTCACCTTCCAACAGGACAACAACCCTAAGCACACAGCCAAGACAATGCAGGAGTGGATGCGGGACAAGTCTCTGAATGTCCTTGAGTGGCCCAGAGAGCACGGACTTGAACCCGATTGAACATTTCTGGAGAGACTTGAAAATAGCTGTGAAGCGACGCTCCCCATCCAACCTGACAGACCTTGAGAGGATCTGCAGAGAAGGGGAGAAACTCCGCAAATACAGGTGTTTGTAGCGTCATACCCAAGAAAACTCAAGGCTGTAATCGCTGCAAAAGGTGCTTCAACAAAGTACTGAGTAAAGGGTCTGAATACTTATGTAAATGTTATATTTCAGTTAAAAAATGTATATACATTTGCAAAAATGTCTAAAAACCTGGTTTTGCTTTCTCATTATGGGGTTTTGTGTGTAGATTGATGAGAGAGAAAAAACAATTTTATCAAATTTAGAATAAGGCTGTAAGGTAACAAAACGTTGAACAAGTCAAGGGGTCTGAATACTTTCCGAATGCACTGTAGCTCTGAATTTGTATAATTTATTTTATACAGTCTTATTTGTTCATCTTTATCAAGGGTGCCAATCATTTTGGACCTGACTGTATACTATATTGGCCATATACTACACATATATGGGCTATACATTACATTGACCATATATCACAAATATATTGGCCATATACAACAAATATACTGTATTTGCCATATTCTACAAATATATTGGTTATATGTTGCACATATACAGTGTACTACACATATAAATCATGCATATTATATAATGTACATATATTACCTAGCTTGAAACATACAATGATTCCCAGGTACAGCACTGCAGGGCTTCCAAGCTGCTACCCACTCACTGCAGTAAGGCCGGCACCTACCTCAGCCTTCCCAAAATAAACTGGTGGGTTCTTGCTGAGAAAAACAGGCTGCTCTGCTACACACAAAAAGCATCAAGACTGTGGGCTCAGAGGATTCATATGACAGCAGAGTGCCAGCGAATGGCTGTCCAAATATACACACACACACAAAATAGCACGGAGACGCTTGAAATCCCTTGTATGTTTTTTCATACATAACTCGTGTATGCTTTGTCCAAGCATAACACAAGGCCTATACTCTGTCACTGAGTATCAGTTAGAGAGATATAGAGGAGGGATCATATACTTATGTTTTCACTCAAAACACATGTATGTAGGGTGTCCAGTCAAAAATGCATATATTGACCAATGGGTCCGAAGCAAAGTTTTTGTATATATATACAGTATCAGTCAAAAGTTTGGACAGACCCACTCATTCCAGGGTTTTACTTTATTTTTTACATTGTAGAATAATAGTGAATACATCAAAACTATGAAATAACACATATGGAATCATGTAGTTACCAAAAAAGTGTCAAACAAATTATTCAAGTAGCCTTCCTTTGCCTTGATGACAGCGTTGCACATTCTTGGCATTCTCTCAACCAGCTTCATGAGGAAGTCACCTGGAATGCATTTCAATTAACAGGTGTGCCTTGTTAAAAGTTCATTTGTGGAATTTCTTTCCTTCTTAATGCGTTTTAGCCAATCAGTTGTGTTGTGAAAAGGTAGGGTTGGTATACAGAAGATAACCCTATTTGGTAAAAGAAGTCCATATTATGGCAAGAACACCTCAAATAAGCAAAGAGAAATGACAGTCCATCATTACTTTAAGACATGAAGGTCAGTCAATTCAAGAACTTTGAAAATGTCTTCAAGTGCAGATGCAAAAACTCTCATGAGGACCACCACAGGAAAGGAAGACCCAGAGTTACCTCTGCTGCAGAGGATAAGTTCATTAGAGTTAACTGCACTTCAGATTGCAGTCCAAATAAATGCTTCAGAGTTCAAGTAACAGACACATCTCAACATCAACTGTTCAGAGAAGACTGCGTGAATCAGGCCTTCATGGTCAAATTGCTGCAAAGAAACCACTCCTAAAGGACACCAATAAGAAGAAGAGACTTGTTTGGGCCAAGAAACATAAGCAATGGACATTAGATCATTGGAAATCTGTCCTTTGGTCTGACGAGTCCAAATTTTAGATTTTTGGTTCCGACCGCTGTGTCTTTGTGAGACACAGAGTAGGTAAACGGATGATCTCCACATGTGTGGTTTCCACCGTGAAGCATGGAGGAGAAGGTGTGATGATGTGGGGGTGCTTTGCTGGTGGCACTGTCAGTGATTTATTTAGAATTCAAGGCACACTTAACCAGCATGGCTACCACAGCATTCTGCAGCGATACGCCATCCCATCTGGTTTACGCTTAGTGGGACTATCATTTGTTTTCAACAGGACAATGACCCAACACACCTCCAGGCTGTGTAAGGTCTATTTGACCAAGAAGGAGGGTGATGGAGTGCTGCATCAGCTGGCCTAGCCTCCACAATCACCCGACCTCAACTCAATAGAGATGGTTTGGGATGAGTTGGACCGCAGAGCGAAGGAAATGCAGCCAACAAGTGCTCAGCATATGTGGGAAGTCCTTAAAGACTGTTGGAAAAGCATTCCAGTTGAAGCTGGTTGAGAAAATGCCAAGAGTGTGCAAAGCTGTCATCAAGGCAAAGGGTGGCTACTTTGAAGAATCTAAAATATATTTTGATTTGTTTAACACTTTTGGTTACTACATGATTCCATATGTGTTCATTCATAGTGTTGAAGTCTTCACTATTATTTTGCAATGTAGAAAATAGTAAAAATAAAGAAAACCCCTTGAATTAGTAGGTGTGTCTAAACTTGTGACTGGTACTGAACATAAAACTGTGCATAGAGGTTGGGAAATAAAATAATGTCATAGGAAAAAATGTCAGGACATGTCAGGACATCCATCATCCACCCAAGCCTGTGACAGAGTAAATGCAGAAAGAAAATGACAATATATTCAGTTAATTCGGTACCAACTCATTTTTGCATATACAGCAGAAGAAAAAAAAGGTGAAATTATATAACACCATTACATGCTGACCAGACCCGGACACGTCGCTTGCACTAGCATTGCAAAATAAATGTACACATACATGTCATTAAATCATTGCACCCATACTGCTCGCGAGCATCTGCGTAGCTAGGCGCTAAAATAGAGCTTGGTTCTATTTGTGATACTCGACGCGCTGAAAGTCCTGCCTCTCCAATCTCGTCATTGGTTTTTAGGAGCATATAACCATGTACCATCTCCTCATTGATTTTTAGGAGCATATACCCACGTGGGTGATTGAAAGATGAACTGAGGTCCACACTCCAGTCGGTTGTGGTAATGCACCTTAAAGTTGGTTGCGAACCGCCATATAAAGTCCAAAGAAGAAGAAGCCTGAAGGAGGAGAGATAACTAGAAACTAACTCAGTTGACCATTTTATCTGTGGATTAATTGTCGGAGTAGAGGACCTTGTGCATTTCAGGTAAAATAACAACCCAATGTTTATATCCCAGGACAAATTAGCTAGCAACAGCAAGCTAGCAAGCTAAATTGCCATAAATGTTTAATGCTTTTCGACCTGTCCCCAAATTAATATAATTTGTTCATTGTTTGTTTTAATATTTCAACCTGCTTGTCCTGATCTCGTCTGGTGTGGGTGGACAAAATCAACTTGCAGACGCACACGCGCTGTCTGGTCAGCATGTTACACTGTAATATATACATACTGTAAGGACTTACAATGTGGTCATCCATTTTGCTAATTTTGTTTTCATCACTTTCAGACATTCATTTGGTGACATGTTTAGAGGTCAGCAAGGTCAAAGTTCATGAACCTCAACCTCACACCTGTAGCCTATTCAGTGAGGTTAAAAGTTTCAGAACGTTGCAGATAGAAATGTAATGGATAGAGCCGGCACGATTCCCTATTCTACACAATCTATTTCTAGCTCAACGTTCTGTAACGTATTTTCGTTCCTGAACAGACTCTGGGCCATTTCATCACATTGGTAGTGGAGGATGGGGGGGGGGTTAAAGCATCGAAGTTGTTCTACACTGACCTCTTCAGGTTCTGAGCACTTTCGAGTTGGTACAAGAAACTGAATTGGTCGGTAGGGTGCCCGCCGGCCATTCTCGGGGCAATGCTAGTGTAGGAGCGGAGGAGGAAATGGCAATGCAAATCTGTGAAAATGAACAAAAGAACCATGATTATAACAGAAGCAGAGAAACTGGGAGAGAGGTAGCAGTGAGAGGGTATGACTGCAGCATAAGCAGAGAGATGGAAGGAGAAAGAGAGACATTGAGGGGGGAAGGAGAGAGAGGGGAGACCGAAGGGATAAAGAGAGAGAGGTGGAGAAAGAGCGAGGGAGATAGGTCATGATAATTGAACAGAAGAAGCCACGGTAGGTCACCTCTAAAGTAGAAGCACAGAGCACACATATAGCAGCATGACAGATGTGCAAATGCAAAAAAAACTGTGGGTGGAAGGAAACCAAACAAAGCAAAGCTATGAAATTGAATTTAATGATCCATGACACTTGAAAGCCATGCCACCAGAGTGTAGCAGTGTACCAATAGTTTATTTAAGCAATAAGACCCGAGGAGGTGTGGTATAAGGCCAATATACCATGACTACGGGCTGTTTTTAAACACGACACAACGCAGAGTGCCTGGACAGTCCTTAGCCGTGGTATATTGACCATATACCACAAACACTCAAAGTGCCTTATTGCTATTATAAACTGGTTACCAACATAATTAGAGCAGTAAAAATAAATGTTTACCCATGGTATATGGTCTGATTTACCACAGCTGTCAGCCAATCAGTATTCAGGGCTCGAACCACCCAGTTTATAATACTGTGTATGCCATACATCTACGTAGATCTGATCCCATCCATGATAATACCTTGATATTTAGCACAGCCAGGTTAGAAGGTCAATGTGATGATTTGCACACTTCTGATAGCCTACCTTCAGAAGAACCTCCCAGAATTCCACATTCCTCACCCTATCACCCAGCACCATCTATTGCCTTTTATCTTCTCATTTTAGTAGCACACACCACTGAGAGCAACACTTTAATAGATGTAGAGGAGAGACGACTGGAGTGTAGAACACTATTGCACACCAAGCTCTGGAACTTTGTAGGAGCATTGGGGGAGCGATGTAGCGTAGCCGTGCATGATTGGAATGCGTTGCAGCCAGGACTACTCCACTCCTGATTGCGGTGGGCTGTCTGTCGCCAGGCCCCATGTATCAAACACAAGAGTGCCTCCAAGAAGGAGATAATTAATTCTTAACTTCTCTCCCCTGACGGCAAACAAGTGTTTACCAGCCATGGGAAGCACGACACAGAGGCTGTTCTAGTTTCCTCAGACGCTGACACTTGGATCAAGGTAAACAAAATGGCAGAGCAAGAGGGAGAGTGACTTATGATCGAGTCAAAGCAAACAATGTTTTCCGAGCTCACTCCATCGTTTCTTTTTGTTGAGGTCCAGTGCTGAATCCTCAACTATAAGTGATGAGAAATTAGTAGAATTGTAAAGTAGAGATTTGTCTCTTGACATACCTGGCTGTACCTATGGAGACAAGGCTATGACTCTACAGGTTAAGAGCCGATAGGCATCCTAGGTAGGGCTGTTGTGGTGAGCGTATTACCGCCACACCGGCGGTCACAAGTCATGAAGGCTGTCAAATTCCACATGACCATTTAGTCACGGTAATTAGGCTTCTCCAAGCTCTAATGCTGCTGCTGGTCATTAGTAGGCTACCAAACATGCTAACTGCCTGGTACTGAGCACTCCATTGTCCCTCGAATCACTCTGACATCAATGCAAATGTTATCGAAAATCTAATCAAACACTCCATGAGCTCATGTTGCGTAACATTTCTATAGGCTATGCAATTGCGGAAGAACAGAGTGATGCCCACTAAAAAAATATGAGGATTCCATCAGCTTTCTATAGGCTAGACCTACTATATTTATTTCCAAACTTTCCTAATATTAAGCACATTGCTTATAATTATTTACAACAGGAGTGAAGCCTACCTGTCTGGCATGAAAATAACTCACGGGGAAGAGCATCCTCCATTCGCTATTTAAGTGCATAGATGACATGTATTTTTTCCGCTGTCATTGTTTCAATACAGGTACATGATAATGGTCCATTCTAAATCAAAACAAATGTAAAGACAAGATTAAATCAAGAATAGTCTGATGGGTGACAATTCTAGCCGATCACTTTTATATTGTCACTTGTGAATGATGCCCAGCATAAGAAAAAAATCAGCGTCGTACACCTCTTGTAGCCGAGCCCAACTAAAGTGGCCAAAAACGTATTAAAATTAAGCACATTAATCCACTTTACAAGGGGTGTAGAGCCTAACTGGCATATATAAGCAGCGTGTGAGTTTCAAGTTTGGGGAAGATCATTTTCACCATAAAAATGCACCTTTATAATAAAAGCATTACATGCATAATTGCATTTGCGGACACTTTTGATAATGGTGTTTTTTCGCTAATGGAACATTCACGCGTATAGCCTACTAACGTGTATAGCCTACTAACGCGTATAGCCTACTAACGTGTATAGCCTACTAATGTGTGCATTGCTGTGCTTATAATGTGAAGAAATAGCCTAATAGTTTATCAACATTTGAAGCTAAACGTTCTAATCTGTTGCATCAGCCGTATTGCATAAAAAAAAGTTTTTTTGATGCTAGTGGTTGTATTAATTTGGGGTCTATCGCATCTCACAACTGTCCCAGACTATGTTTGGAATATTTATTTCTTGCACAGAATAGGTTGACTTTTGTACTCTGGGGGATAGTAGATTGACATAGGATAGTGCTTTTGCTGTTCGTCAGGTCTACTCATCTTGTTGGCTGACAAAGTAAATTAACATTTCTACCAATATCTTCAATATGCACCTTGGAATTGGATAAGAACACGCACTGTTGCGTCCCTGATATCTCTGACTTGTAGCCTGTGAAAAAAAAAACAATCATGTGACTAAGAGCCATGTGAGTGAGAGGCTTTGTATTGTGCAGCACACTCAGGGAGAAGGGCACACCGCAGCACTCCGGGCCGCAAAAGGCATGGATTTTTTAGGGTGCGTTATGGCCACAAAGGGGATGCCGCTTTAAAATTCGAGGCATTATCAAGTGCTTGTCAAATTGTGAATGAAAGACTGATGAAGCGTGTACAGCCTGCACAAAAAAACAAAGCAGAGCTCATGCCTTTCATGCGACTTTTTCAAATCATCATTAGTTTTATCATGCAGCCTTACAATGTATTAAAAATCAAAACATATAGCCCAATGTTTGTAGAACAAGTAAAGTTACATGAATAACTCTAAATTAAGCATATAGAAGTACCTATTTCTATGTTAACCGCTCAACACAGATAGCCGCATGTGCGCACTCCCTCAAATCGTTTGGAGAAAATATTTATATTTTATTCAGCTTTGTTCAATTGTATCCTTCATACTATAAAACAATATAAAATATGCCATGGAATTATAAACAAATCTCGTCTGATAAATTAACTAGTGTAGCCAACACCCATTTGGCATAGCCACATCAGGACCTAACATAAGGACAACTCTATGCTAGGGCTGGGCGATATGATGATATATGTAACCGATGTGAAATGGCTAGCTAGGTAGCGGTAAGTCGGTGACGTCACTTGCTCTGAGACTTGAAGTAGTGGTTCCCCTTGCTCTGCAAGGGCCGCGGCCTTTGTGGAGCGATGGGTAACGATGCTTCGTGGGTGACTGTTGTTGATGTGTGCAGAGGGTCCCTGGTTCGCGCCCGGGTTGAGGGGACAGACGTAAAGTTATACTGTTACATTGATGCTGTTGACCCGGATCACTGGTTGCTGCGGAAAAGGAGGAGGTCGAAAGGGGGGTGAATGTAACCGATGTGAAATGGCTAGCTAGGTAGCGGTAGTGCGCGCTAGCAGCCTTTCAGTCGGTGACGTCACTTGCTCTGAGACTTGAAGTAGTGGTTCCCCTTGCTCTGCAAGGGCCGCGGCCTTTGTGGAGCGATGGGTAACGACGCTTCATAGGTGACTGTTGTTGATGTGTGCAGAGGGTCCCTGGTTCGCGCGAGGGACGGTCTAAAGTTATACTGTTACATATATATCGTGTGACGATAGAGCATAATATGAAAAGATAGAAAAACGTCTATCGTTTATTTCGTTGTGTCTCAAATCACTCTACGGCAATATTTTTCGTCAATTGGACGACGTTTTGCATGTGCCGCGTGGAAGGAAATTTGCAACAGAAACAAACATGGAAGAGTGAACATGACACAGCACGGAGACACGGAGCTCGTACCTAAAAGAGGGGCAACTTTGGTTGCATGGACGTGGTTTGGGTATGAAAAGTCTGACACGGACCAGAAAACCGCCCACTGCAAAATATGCCGCAGGCCGGTCCCGACAACAGGCTCAAACACCACTAACCTCTTTTACCACCTACGCAAGAATCATGTGAAACAGTACGGAGAGAGTCTATGGATGAGACCCAAACAAGTACAGTCGAGTGCTCAAAACAAACCCCCGACTCAGACGTTGCAAGAGTGTTTTGTCCGCTGCACACCATATGGTAAAGAATCACGAAGATGGAAGGAGATAGCAGCTGCCGTTACAACTTACATCTGCAAAGACATGGCCCCAATTTACAAGGTTGAGAAATGGGGGTTTTGTGAGTTGGTCATAACAACCGACCCAAGGTACCAAGTGTAAATTGATATGTGACACATATTATTGCCAAAATAACATGCAAAACAGGCAAGCCCCCCCCAAAAAAAATTACAAATATTTTAGGGCTATATTTTAAGTGTTTTCTATTTACCCATTTTAGATATTCATATTTTGTTACATGCTTAATTGACCATTTGCACAGGTTCTTAATAAAATAAATAATCAAACATGAGTAAGTACCTTTTTATTTGTTGAGAAGAATTCAAAATGTAATGAGAAATGGGCCTTTACATGTTGTAATTTTATATAAACTATTTATTCATTGAATTTACAGAAAATGTGCTATATCGTGATATGTATCGTTAACGGGATATGAAATTACCTATATCGGGATATGAGAGTTTGGCCATATCACCCAGCCCTACTCTATGCTCTTATTTTCTTCTGAAATATAAATTTTCTTCATATCATGCTTCTTTAAAGCCGTCTAAAATATATAATGGATATATTGTTAAGGTGTAGGCTACATTACAAGTACAGTTGAAGTCGGAAGTTTAGATACATTTCAACTCAGTTTCACAATTCTTGACATTTAATCCTAGTAAAAATTCCCTGTCTTAGGTCAGTTAGGATCCCCACTTTATTTTAAGAATGTGAAATGTCAGAATAATAGTAGAGAGAATGATTTATTTCAGATTTTATTTCTTTCATCACATTCCCAGTGGGTCAGAAGTTTACATACACGCGATTAGTATTTGGTAGCATTGCCATTAAATTTGCCATTGCCATTAAATATGATTGGGGTCATTGTCCATTTGGAAGACCCATTTGCGACCAAGCTTTAACTTCCTGACTGATGTCTTGAGATGTTGCTTCAATATATCCATATCATTTTCCTCCCTCATGATGCCATCTATTTTGTGAAGTGGACCAGCCCCTCCTGCAGCAAAGCACCCCCACAACATGATGCTGCCACCCCCGTGCTTCACGGTTGGGATGGTGTTCTTCAGCTTGCAAGCATCCCCCTTTTTCCTCCAAACATAACGATGGTCATTATGGCCAAACAGTTCTATTTTTGTTTCATCAAACCAGAGGACATTTCTCCAAAAAGTACAATCTTTGTCCACATGTGCAGTTGCAAACCGTAGTCTGGCTTTGTTATGGTGGTTTTGGAGCAGTGGCTTCTTCCTTGCTGAGCGGCCTTTCAGGTTATGTCGATATAGGACTCGTTTTACTGTGGATATAGATACTTTTGTACCCGTTTCCTCCAGCATCTTCACAAGGTCCTTTGCTGTTGTTCTTGGAATCATTTGCACTTTTCGCACCAAAGTACGTTCATCTCTAGGAAACAGAAAGTGTCTCCTTCCTGAGCGGTATGACAGCTGCGTGGTCCCAAGGTGTTTATACTTGCGTACTATTGTTTGTACAGATGAACGTGGTACCTTCAGGCTTTTGGAAATTGCTCCCAAGAATGAACCAGACTTGTGGAAGTCTACAAAAAAAATTCTGAGGTCTGGGCTGATTTCTTTTGATTTTCCCATGATGTCAAGCAAAGAGGCACTGAGTTTGAAGGTAGGCCTTGAAATACATCCACAGGTACACCTCCAAATGACTCAAATGATGTCAATTAGCCTATCAGAAGCTTCTAAAGCCATGACATAATTTTCTGGAATTTTCCAAGCTGTTTAAAGGCAAAGTCAACTTAGTGTATGTAAACTTCTGACCCACTGGAACTGTGATACAGTGAATTATAAGTGAAATAATCTGTCTGTAAACAATTGTAGGAAAAATGACTTGTGTCATGCACAAAGTTGATGTCCTAACCGACTTGCCAAAACTATAGTTTGTTAACAAGAAATTTGTGGAGTGGTAGAAAAACTAGTTTTAATGACTCCAACCTAAGTGTATGTGAACTTCCGACTTCAACTGTATTTATTAGACTTTTTTTAAATGGCTTGTGTGTGGAAGCAAGGAGATGCTAAATGTGTTTATGTTAATTAAATGGTAAATTACCATGAGACCGACCGTTATTTGCTTGACAATCACCAGCCGGCAAAATTTTGTGACCGCCACAGCCCTAATCCTATGGGCATGTTACAGAGTCATTGTAGACACCGACCACACACCCTTTGGCAGCCTCCTCGACAGGGTTCAGAGGTACAACATTCCAAAAGAACAACTCCGACATTCCATCATTCCACAGGAGGAGGCCTACGGAAACAGCAGCGGAGCATTGTGTACACGCATTCCAGCAGATCTCCCCCGTAGACAATAACCCTGTGTCTGTCAGCTGCTCAGCTCTGCATCAAAACACAGCACACAAATGAAGGGAGGGGCTCAAATTAACATGTGGAGGTTAGAGGAAGACAGGAAAGGAGTGAACCCATGACGTCAGCGGTAGAGAGAGGGGCGAGAGTTTTTTGTGCCTCCTTTACTACAGCAAAACAGAGCAGTTACAGGAACTGCAGGGCTGTGGAGAGAGAGATGGCATCACGATGCACCCGAAATGGCACCCTTTTTCCTATATAGTGCACTAGTTTTAACTAGAGCCCGCATAGAACCCGCCAAGAAATCGCAATTTCTCTCTCTCCTCAATTTTGAGAATAGAAACCATCTCAAGATGGCTCTCCTCCTGGAGAAAATGATTCCTCAGCCAGTCAGCAGTCAGCCAAGAGACTTCTCTATTCACTGTGAGCCTCATAACTTCGAGGTGTGTGTGTGTTTATGCACACTGAGTATACCAAACATTAGGAAAATCTTCCCAATACTGAGTTGCACCCCCCCATCGGGGCATGGACTCAACCCACAGGGATGCTGGCCCATGTTGACTCCAATGCTTCCCACAGTTGTGTCAAGTTGGCTGGATGTCCTTTGAGTGGTGGATTATTCTTGATACACACGGGAAATGGTTGACCGTGAAAAATCAAGCAGCGTTGTAGTTCTTGACACAAACCAGCGCGCCTGGCACCTACTACCATACCCCGTTCAAATGCACTTAAATGCTTATGTCTTACCCACTCACCGTCTGAATGGCACACATACACAATCCACATCGCAAGGCTTAAAAATCCTTCTTTAACTTGTCTCCTCCCCTTCATCTACACAGATTGGAGTGGATTTAACATGTGACATCAATAAGGGATCAGTGTCAGCAGTTGATGTTACTCTTCAATAACACAGACCCGAAAGCAAATCAGGGGGAGAAACATAGGAAATATTCTTACAATAGCTTTCACCTGGATTCACCTGGTCAATCTATGTAATGGAAAGAGCAGGTGTTTTTAATGTTTTGTATAGTCAGTGTGTGTGTGTGTGTGTGTGTGTGCGCACTTTGCGTGTATTAGAGAGAGAAAGAGAGAAAGCACGTGTGTGTGTGTTGCAAATGCAAGTGTGTTTGCTGCCATGTGTTTGGGTTGTGCGCGTTCGACAGTATGCGTGTGTGTGGAGACTTGTTTCAGCGGCCCGGGGCTACCTAAGGTGAGAGAGAGTTCAGATTCCCTCTGACACATCTGTCCCCGAGGACTGAGCAACGAGCCAATTGGCTTCCTACTGCCGGGTCCATTCCTCCTACTGACCTGACCCCTCCCCTTCACTCCGCGATTAAATTTCCCCTAAGTACAGATTAGTGATCAGCTCCCCTTCTTCCAATCTTAACTATTAGTGGATAAAACTTCATAGCAACTTTACAGCACTGCGCCTTTCACTACAAACAGCCTAGCCACTGGCCAACAACACATTAATTACAATATACTATGTACGTATCCAGACAAAGGACTTGCAGAAACAACAGTTTTAACATGACATGGTGGAACAGAGTAGGCCTTAGTCATTTTGACATTTGACATTTTAGTCATTTAGCATATGCTCTTATACATTTTCATACTTTTTTGTATTGGTCCCCCATGGGAATCGAACCCACAACCCTTGCATGCTCTACCAACTGAGCTACACGAGACATTAAACGATTAGTCATTAAACGATGAGAAATGGTATATCATTAACGAAGAAATCAGCCATTTAGACACATTAACACGGGAACAAGTGCCTTTCCACAGATATTGGAGCAGCTCCACATCTCTGTGGTGTGTTTTGTCTCACTGCCCTCTGGAGCCCGGCAGATCACACAGCAGCACCCAAACTCACAGACGGTGGAGCAGCAGATTCGCCCCGCGCGACACAATACTAAGCCACAGTCCACAGTGTTCACCTGGAACATGTTCTGCAGGCCACAACGAAGTGGAACTGGACCTTTCAGGTAGAAATATGTTATGTAGAACAAACATGCCTCTGACAGGTAGAATAGGGATTCATGTCATTTCTATCTAAAATGTCCCACAATGTTCGCCTATTGAACATGGCCCTGCTGTTCTGAAGGATGTCTTCATGTTAATGACCGTGTGGGGCATCATGTTTGATGTGACTTTCAGTCCTGTGGTGAGGACAGCATGAGCCTTTTCACACCAAACTACCAGACTACAACTCCCACAATGCCCTGCATTGCCAATGTGTCTGTTCACAGTGTCCAGTGCTAACCCAATGCAGTCATCTCTGAGTTGTCATTACATTTTTACAAGTCCTCTCTGTAGATTTGCTTTATGGTAGATGTGAAACAAACCACACAAAAAAAGCGGATTGTGACATTGAGACATTAAGCTAGACTAGTCTCGGTGCCTCTGCCCTAGGCCTTGCTGCATGACTCAGTGAGCTTTGGAGATCCCCATCAGCCTCAGGTAAACCAACTATAAAGACACATGCACAGCGTGGAGAGATAAAGTGGGATATAAATAAAACATTTGAAGAAAAAACAGCAAAGAAACAAATCCTCAACATCCCTGGGGTGTCTTCAAAGACAGAGACAGGGGAATTGTTCAGTTGGTCATAGCCGCGGGCATGTTGGTGCATCACTCTCTCTCGTTCTCCTCTATTGCTCTGCTCAGTCATTATTTTCTCTCGCTCCCTCCCTTGTGTTGTCGGTAAAGGCAGGGAGAGCCCAAGGGGTGATTGTGAAGCACATCCATGGTTTGATAAAGCCAGGAGGAGTGTAGTGGGTTATATCGCTGCAGATACAGTACTTGGCAATTGAAAACATTGAAAGTAGTTGATTTACCTCCAAATCTCCATCTAGCCCTTCCTGTCAGCTACATCGGTCAACTGTAGTATCTGCAAGTATAAGTAACTGCAAGTGTAGCTACCAGTGCACAATGAAAGGGATAGATCTCAAATACAGATGCTTGCATTTTTTTACACTAAATCTAAGGCAAAAGAGACAAGTCTATATGGATTCGGAGGTTTCATCAATCAACATCAACAATATAAAGATGACACTCATGCCAGTCCATCCTATCCTTCCAGAACAATAATGGGGTGTTACCAACCCAACACAAGGTGTGCATCCAAAATGGCACCCTATTCCCCAAGCCCTAACATCCCCTTAAGGCTCCCCATAGGGCTCTAGTCAAACGTAGTGCACTATGTAGGGATAGGGTGCCATTTCAGATGCACAAAGGTGGCAAGCCTACACAGGCCTAAATCATGGTTTTAAAGTCCTAAAGCAATGTGCATTGTCAATAAACCAACATATTTGGTTTTGTTAACGATTGTTCATCCTCTCTAAAGCAGCAGCAAATGACATCTACATTTTTCAAAATGTGAATTGTTTGGACATGCAACAGGCTATTGGCTAGTGATCTGTTCCTTCAAAATGAAAATCACAACTACAATATTTGTGGTATTATTCTTATTCTCGTTATATTGTAGTGTTATTACAGTATCATTTGTATTATTCATGCTTATATTATGAATATTCGGCTTTTTATTATTATCACTGAGCAGTTTAGATTTGATCATAGGCCTATCGTACTAGCCTACTTTACAAAAGCATAATCACCACCGCAAATAGAGAAAAGTAATAACAAAACATTTCCCCGGCAGCTATTGCACGCATAGGTCTACAATGAATCAATGAATGTCAGCTCTTGTCCTATATCAAACTGAAAGATTGACTTGGATTCAGCTGATGTGAGAAAGTGAAATAAATAGTTTCCCCTATCTGTCCTCTCTATCATGTGGACGCGGTCCTGAAATAATTACAGCGCTCTGAAATGTACTTGTTTTTTTTTTATGTCACACATTCAACGTCCCGACACCATTTTGAGCAGCACGAACCTTTACCAACTGCCGAAATGCTGCTGCTGCATGAGTAGGAAAAATGTATAGCCGGGACAAGAGGTCGGCAGCAATTCCTTTGCACTCACTCTCAGTCCCTGTCATGTTTTACAATGCATCCTTTAGATCCAAAGCCGTTGCTACCGCGATAAGGCTACATTGTTGCACACATCAAACCGCAATGCTACACACAAACACTATTGTCTTGTTTTCTTTGCCCTTGGATCTATGGCGTGCAACGTGTAGCCTAGTCTATCCATCTGTAATATTTTCAACCATGTATGACCATTACATATTTTATATATGCATAGCAAATCTATATATTTACATTCTCAGGACACATCTGTCTAAAATATTAGATTACGTTATAATATCAAACTCACCAAATGTCAAAGGGAATTTGTTATCGTGGAGCACCTTGCCTTTAATTCTATGCTGAGTTCGGTGTTGTCACTGTTTTCCCTTGATCAGTGCTGGCAGTTTTCTCCAAGGTTTACTTCGGTGGGTTCTCTAAGTAGCGTTTTGGTAACGTCGACATCCACACAAAGTGGGGGGATGGGAATATTGAGAGCGCAAAGGAGAGGTATCAGAGTGGCAGTAAAACCACCGAGTTTCTAAACCCAGAGGCGCAACATCGCGATACTTCCGGGAACGCTTGCGAAGCAGACCAAGCAGACCCGGCCGGTGTTTGGGGTTTGTGAAGTAATTTAGAGAAGTTATTTTCAAACTGACAAGCTTTCGTCAAAAACAACTTTATATTGAAGGAGAGCCTTGATTTGACTGTCTGCATATGCGCAGTTCAGCGCGAGACGACCGTTAGAGCGGATGACTGTTTATGCGCATGATCTTAGCTAGCCATCGTCGCCAGAACATCGCCTACAAGCGTTATCTATTGGAAAATCAGTTTCTGTCTTCATATTGTACTGTCTTGGGTAAAACCTTGCAAACACAATGGAAGGAACTTTTTCTTATAGGTGAATGTCAAACAGAGACCAATTCGGAAGTCTCGCTACCAGAGGAGGCTGGTGGGAGGAGCTATAGGAGGACGGGCTCATTGTAATGGCTGGAATGGAATAAATGTAAGGGTATCATCAAACATATGGAAACAACATGTTTGACTCCGTTCCATTTATTACATTCCATTTAATTATCAGGTAGAACTGAAAACCAGTAGGCTTCGGACCTCGTAGGCTAAGAGTTGAATACCTTTGCACTATAGAATGAGCATGACAATAGCAGGGAGGTTTTCCTATAAGAAATATTGGAGATTTGTCCCAGATGACTTTGCAAAACATACTTGGCATACCTGCCTTTTGAGCTCTGTTGTGTTTTCACCATTGCCGTGGCAATCATGAGTGATGGACATAATAGCACTATAATATGTTTTGTATGTGAATAACAAACAGTGGGAATCCCACTTTTTTTGATAGTTTGACTGAGTTTTATAGAATCAGACAAACATGGCAAGTCAACAGAAAACCAAATTCTAACCTGTTTTTTTATACCTTTATTTAACTAGGCAAGTCAGTTAGGAAAAAAATCTTAATTTCAATGACAGCCTAGGAACAGTGGGTTAACTGCCTTGCTCAGGGGCAGAACGACAGATTTTTGTGAGCTCAGGGATTCGATCTTGCAACCTTTTGGTTACCAGTCCAACGCTCTAACCACTAGGCTACCCTGCCGCCCCATTTATGCAACCAACCACATCCCAAATTCTGCTAGTACTTGCTTATTTCAACTAAAAAACAGATAAAGCATCACCTCACGGCACAACGCCTCTCCCCTATTTGACCTAGATAGTTTGTGTGTATGTATTGATATGTAGGCTGTGTGTGCCTTTAAAAAACACATTTGATGTAGTTCTGTCCTTGAGCTGTTCTTGTCTGTTAATGTTCTGTATTATGTCATGTTTTGTGTGGACCCCAGGAAGAGTAGCTGCTGCTTTTGCAACAGCTAATGGGGATCCTAATAAAATACCCCAAAATACCAAACTTAACAAAAACTCAAAAGCCTCAGCCCCAGAAAGCTACCAGGAGGTTAATTAAAGGGACAGAATTTAGGGCCAAGCTTTACAGTGGTAACGGAAGATAAACACACCAGACAAAGAATCTATTAAGTTACCTTGACTAGTTTGGTGTAAGGGTTTGATGTGAGGTGAGCTAGCAGCAGGTACAGTTGAAGTCAGAAGTTTACATACACTTAGGTTGTAGTCATTAAAACTCGTTTTACAAACACTACACAAATTTCTTGTGAACAAACTATAGTTTTGGCAAGTCGGTTAGGACATCTACTTTGTGCATGACAAGTCATTTTTCCAACAATTGTTTACAGACAGATAATTTCACATACAATTCACTGTATCACAATTCCAATGGGTCAGAAGTTTACATACACTAAGTTGACTGTGCCTTTAAACAAATTGGAAAATTCCAGAAAATTATGTCGTGGCTTTAGACGCTTCTGATAGGCTAATTGACATCATTTGAGTCAACTGGAGGTGTACCTGTGGATGTATTTCAAGGCCTACCTTCAAACTCAGTGCCTCTTTGCTTGACATCATGGGAAAATCTAAATAAATCAGCCAAGACCTCAGAAAACAATTGTTGACCTCCACAAGTCTGGTTCATTCTTGGGCGCTATTTCCAAATGCCTGAAGGTACCACGTTCATCTGTACAAACAATAGTATGCAAGTATAAACACCATGGGACCACGCAGCCGTCATACCGCTCAGGAAGGAGGCGCGTTCTGTCTCCTAGAGATGAATGTACTTTGGTGCGAAAAGTGCAAATCAATCCCAGAACAACAGCAAAGGACCTTGTGAAGATGCTGGAGGAAACGGGTACAAAAGTATCTATATCCACAGTAAAACGAGCCCTATATCGACATAACCTGAAAGGCCGCTCAGCAAGGAAGAAGCCACTGCTCCAAAACCGCCATAACAAAGCTAGACTACGGTTTGCAACTGCACATGGGGACAAAGATTGTACTTTTTGGAGAAATGTCCTCTGGTCTGATGAAACAAAAATAGAACTGTTTGGCCATAATGACCATCGTTATGTTTGGAGGAAAAAGGGGGATGCTTGCAAGCCGAAGAACACCATCCCAACCGTGAAGCACGGGGGTGGCAGAATCATGTTGAGGGTGTGCTCTGCTGCAGGAGGGACTGGTGCACTTCACAAAATAGATGGCATCATGAGGCAGGAAAATGATGTGGATATATTGAAGCAACATCTCAAGACATCAGTCAGGAAGTTAAAGCTTGGTCGCAAATGGGTCTTCCAAATGGAAATTTGAAAATTTGAAATTTGAAAATTTGTAGGCAGAACTGAAAAAACGTGTGCGAGCAAGGATGCCTACCAACCTGACTCAGTTACACCAGCTCTGTCAGGAGGAATGGGCCAAAATTCACCCAACTTATTGTGGGAAGCTTGTGGAAGGCTACCCGAAATGTTTGACCCAGGTTAAACAATTGAATGGCAATGCTACCAAATACTAATTGAGTGTATGTAAACTTCTGACCCAATGGAAATGTGATGAATGAAATAAAAGCTGAAATGAATCATTCTCTCTACTATTATTCTGACATTTCACATTCTTAAAATAAAGTGGTGATCCTAACTGACCTAAGGCAGGGAATTTTAACTAGGATTAAATGTCAGGAATTGTAAAAAAAATGAGTTGAAATGTATTTGGCTAAGGTGTATGTAAACTTCCAACTTCAACTGTAAGTGTTAATTTGCAGAGAGCACAGTCTTCTGAAATCTAATGACATTTGCAGACCCTGCAGTCTAATTCTGCTTTTATCACCACAAGTAATGTGATAGGCCTGTGCAGTTTACAGAATGACTTGACTTGAGCACTCTTTCCTAGAAGCCATATAATTGCTTGCTGTCATAATAATGTCATAATAGGTGACAGCTGATGTGGTATAATGTCAAATAGTTATTTTACAAGTTGGCTGGTGTTTTACCAAGCAAATTAGCTGAACCACACATTGGTTTGTGTCATCATGATTGTTGAGATAATTGTCAAGACACTAGCTGTCATGAATGTTATTGACATATGACATGCTTTATGTAGCCCCTTTGGACAGAGGGCTTTCCAAACAGCTAGAAGTCAGTGTTATTTCAGGCAGGCCAGGGGATTGGGTTAAAGAAGGCCTGTTATCTTAACAGGACAGGAAGTTGGTGGGCTGTGTCTAAAAACACTTACACTCTAAACATAGGGCTACTGTCACCAACATCTAGTACCATTGACCTCTGATTGAGTAATAGTCCCAGTATCCTACAATATCCTACAGAACACACTAGTAGAGAAATGCATTTGGTGGGCTATGATGAATGTTGAGGGACTGTCATGTTATGTAATTTAATGTCATGGAACTCAGTGGGTCACTGCTGACTTTGCTGACCATGATCGTTAATACAATAGTGTGTGGTAGGGGTAGGAATAGGACCATCTAGTGGCCACGGAGTGTACAGAGAGAATAAATAGAGTCCGGTTCAAGGTCAAACCCTGAGACAGGGGCTTCAGTTTGCTTTGGCAGGGTATGCTGACATACCATAGCTCAAGAACAAAAAATTTAAAAGTAGACTACAAAAATGTAGACTAAAATCATTCCAATCCCGATTAAATCGCTCGGAGAGAAGCTGTCAGCCTGCGCCCCTTTCTCTCACTTTAAGAAAGCAGAGCTCAGAGACAGTGCCAGACAGTTTGCTTTGCTGGTCAGGCGTGTATTGCTTAGAATTTGACGCAGATGCTAAGCTACAGGACTGTTTTGCTAGCACAGACTGGAATATGTTCCGGGATTCTTATGATGGCATTGAGGAGTACACCACATCAGTCACTGGCTTCATCAATAAGTGTCACGACTTCCGCTGAAGTCGGCTTCTCTCCTTGTTCGGGCGGCGTTCGGCGATCGACGTCACCGGCTTTCTAGCCATCGCCGCTCCATTTTTCATATGTCCATTTGTTTTGTCTTGTTCCATACACACCTGGTTTTCATTCCCCAATCAATCTACATGTATTTAGTCCTCTGTTCCTGTCACGCCTTGACCGTAGAGATCCTTTTATTCTCTATGTTTGTTTGGTCAGGGTGTGACTCGGGTGGGAAAGTCTATGCTTTCTGGTTCTTTGTTTTTGGCCCGGTATGATTCTCAATCAGGGACAGCTGTCTATCGTTGTCTCTGATTGGGAATCATACTTAGGCAGCCTTTTTTCCTTTTCTCATTTGTGGGTTGTTGTCTTCGTGTATGCATGTATAGCCTTACGGAGCTTCACGTTCGTTTTTGTTGTTTATTGTTTTGTTGGCGACATTAAAAAAATAAAGAAAAAATGTACACACCACACTGCACCTTGGTCCGGTCATTTTCAAGACGACGCTCGTGACAGAACATCCCACCACAAACGGACCAAGCAGCGTGGCCGGGAGGAGCAGACAGAGTGTCACGGTTTTCTAAATTAGAACCCAGAAGCAGACCAGGACAAGGAGAGTAGGACGAAGGTGAGTATTTATTTACAAGTTTAAACGTAGAGGTAGAATGATCCAGGTGGCGGAGCGGGCAGCGGAGGTGAGTTGATGGGAGTGAATAGGCAGATCCAAGGGAGTAACAGAAGCCACCGACGACCAGGCAGGGATGGGGTGAGTGTTCCGGGTGAATGACTGTAGACAGAACAAACGGAGGTAAGTTCAAGGCAAGCAAGACGTACAAAACAACAAAACAAACTCTATCAAACTGGAGGCTGATACGCTGGCACAACATACTGTTCATGGCTAACGATCCGGCAGGGAATGGATGTCAGGTCAGAGCTTATGAAGTGGAGGGGTGATGATCAAGACCAGGTGTGCAGATAGCTGATGGGATACAGGTGCGGGTAATCAGAGATCTCCCAACTAGCTACGTCTCCCGGCAACCAGACAGGGTGCGTTCCAGGACACCGGAAAAACACTCCAGGACAGAACACAGGCAAAAACAGACTCAGGAAGCGGGATTCGTGACAGTACCCCCCCTCCGACGAACGCCACCGGGCGGACTACCCGGAGCGCCAGGGTGGAGGCGGTAGAAGTCACGAAGCAGGTCAGCATCAAGGATCTGACGCCGAGGAATCCAACTCCTCTCCTCTGGGCCATATCCTTCCCAATCCACGAGATACTGGAACCCTCGACCCCGCCGTCTGGAGTCCATGATGCGGCACACCGTGTAGGCAGGACCACCTCCGATCATCCGAGGAGGAGGAGGACGAGGAGGAGGGGGCAACAGAGGACTGAGGAAAACCGGCTTGAGGCAGGAGACATGAAAGGTGGGGTGTACTCTAAGCGTTGCAGGCAACTTGAGTCGAACCACAACAGGATTAATGATTCTCTTCACCACAAACGGACCAATGAACTTCTGTGACAGTTTCTTCGACTCAGTCCGTAGAGGAAGGTCCCGTGTAGCCAACCAAACCTTATCTCCGACGGTATAAGCGGGGGCAGGAATACGGCGACGATTCGCCTGGATCTGATACCGGTCAGAAACTCTAAGGAGGGCCTTCCTGGCCCGATGCCAGGTCCGGTGGCAACGACAAATGTGGGCCTGGACAGAGGGAACCGAGAGATCCCTCTCCTGAGAAGGAAACAAGGGAGGTTGGTAGCCGTACAGGCACTGGAAGGGAGACATCCCAGTGGCAGATGAAGGGAGAGTATTATGGGCATACTCGACCCAGGGTAACTGAGAGGACCAAGAGGTGGGATCAGAGGAGACAAGGCAGCGCAGCGTGGACTCCATCTTCTGGTTGGCTCTCTCCGTCTGACCATTAGATTGGGGGTGAAATCCAGATGTGAGACTGACTGTAGCTCCAATGGCCAAACAGAAGGATCTCCAGACAGCAGAGGTAAACTGAGGACCACGGTCAGAAACAATGTCACTGGGCAACCCGTGGACCCTGAAAACCTCCCTAACAAGGATCTCGGACGTCTCAGTGGCAGATGGAAGCTTGGAGATGGGGACAAAGTGAGCGAACTTGCTGAATCTATCCACAATGGTCAGAATGACCGTGTTCCCAACAGAAGAGGGCAACCCCGTGACAAAGTCCAGGGCCAGATGCGACCAAGGTCGCCGGGGAATAGGTAGGGGGTGAAGAAGCCCAGAGCTGGGCCGATTGGTACTCTTATTCTGCGCACAAACAGGACAAGCGGCAACAAACCTCCGGGTATCTTCTCCCATGGCAGGCCACCAAAATCGTCTGCGCAGTAGCGCCATAGTCCGAGCAACGCCAGGGTGACAAGCTATCTTGCTGGCGTGGGACCACTGAAGGACAGCAGAACGGACCGACTCAGGCACGAACAACCGACCGGGTGGACCGTTACCGGGGCCGGGCTGCGTCCGAAGGGCTGCCATCACATCCTCCTCAATCCTCCATGTAACGGCTCCCACGACAAAGTTCTGGGGAAGAATCGTCTCAGTCTTGGCCCCACTCTCCTCCGTCTTGGAGAACATCCGGGACAAGGCGTCCGCCTTGCCGTTCTTCGACCCAGGTCGGAACGTCAGGGAAAAATTGAAGCGTCCAAAAAACAAAGCCCACCTGGCCTGACGGGAGTTGAGACGTCTAGCCGATTGCACGTAAGCCAGATTCTTGTGGTCAGTCCAGACCACAAACGGTTGCTCCGCTCCCTCCAACCAGTGGCGCCACTCCTCCAAGGCAAGCTTCACAGCGAGAAGCTCCCGGTTACCCACATCGTAGTTTCTCTCAGCTGGTGAAAGACGACAAGAGTAGAAGGCGCAGGGATGGAGTTTACCGTCAGTGGAGCTACGCTGGGACAGGATGGCGCCCACTCCCACATCAGACGCGTCCACCTCAACAACAAACTGACGGGAAGTGTCAGGTTGAGAGAGAATCGGGGCGTTGGTGAATCGGCTCTTCAAGTTCAGAAATGCTCGGTCTGCCTCAGGAGTCCAACAGAAAGTTCTGGTGCAAGACGTCAGGGCAGTTAAAGGGACGGCCACCCGGCTGTAATCACGGATAAACCTCCGATAGAAGTTCGCAAACCCCAGGAATCTCTGGAGCTGCAATCTCGTACCGGGCGGGGCCCAATCCCGAACCGCCCGAACCTTCTCTTGGTCCATCTTGATCTCACCCCTGGAGATGATGTACCCGAGGAAGGATGTAGTGTGGGCGTGAAAATCACACTTCTCTGCCTTCACAAACAGACGGTTCTCCAATAACCGCTGCAGGACCTGCTTGACATGCTGGATGTGGTTGGAAAGCTCCTTTGAGAAGATAAGGATGTCATCCAGGTAAACGAACACAAACAGACCGATCATATCCCTCAGCACGTCATTCACCAAACTTTGGAACACTGCTGGAGCGTTGGTAAGTCCAAACGGCATCACCTGGTACTCGAAATGTCCCATAGGTGTATTGAACCCAGTCAACCACTCGTCCCCCTCTCTGATCCGAACCAGATGATACGCATTGCGTAGATCAAGCTTCGTAAACACAGTAGCACCCTGTAAAGAGTCGAAAGCGGAGCTCATCAAGGGCAGGGGGTACTTGTTCTTAACCGTAATATCATTCAACCCCCGATAATCAATACACGGTCGAAGAGAGCCATCCTTCTTACTCACAAAAAAGAATCCAGCTCCCAGGGGTGATGACGAGGGACGAATGAGACCTGCAGCTAGAGACTCCTTTATGTAGGTCTCCAGGGCTTCCCGCTCAGGTCGAGAGATACTGTTGTCGTGGAAATGTCCTGTATTACTCAATAGAGAGAGAGAGAGAGCCAACCACACACAAGTCAGAGTTAAATTATATATTCCATCTTTAATATATATATACAAGCTTCACCAAAGCCCTTTAATGACTCTCAGATCAATTCAGTGTCTATAAATGAATTCTCTGAGAGTCCTTATGAAACAATTCTTAGTTTCATTTATAGCCAAGATACACCCCTCTCAACTTACAAAGAATCCTTTACCCGAAAGAGGAGTATCCTATCGCTAGACAGCATCAGCTATAAATCATCGTTCAGTTTGATCTCCCAAGACAAGGTTTAAATCTCATGCTTGATACTTCACTGTCTACCAAAACATTACCTCATCCAATGGCATATATCAATTGTCATTTCTAGATACTCCCAAACCTGGACAAACTCAAAATCAGACAGTGAGCCCCTTAGGTCAAATACTAGGTCAAGATAAGGGCAACCTCAGAGGGGACATACAATGGTTCCAAACACGGCCAAACTCCTTCCCCCTATGAGAAAAGTAAGGAGTGACTGGCGTACAGACATTGTATGAGATAACTAACTGGTTCCCCAATTAATAACTCCATCCCATGGTTTAGGAATAGTTACAAACAACGTTCCCATAAGAAACCAACGTTCCACTCTGTCCTCCTCCCCTTCTGATATTCTACTTAGTACCACATGGTTTAACAGATACATTGACTTATTAAGACAAGCCTGACCTCTCCCCTCTCTGGCCCCAAGTTACCAATCCCTAGCTCAGAAGATTCTAATGACAAGTATCTCACAAGCATATGATGAAAATAACATCTTATCTATCTATGTTACTTAGCTAAATCTGATTCTGCCACGACACTGTATAACCGTCCCTTGGGAAAGGCAGCTCCAGGGAACAGATTAATCGCACAATCATAAGGTCGGTGGGGAGGAAGTGACTGAGCCTTCTGCTTACTGAACACCTCACCCAACTCGTGATATGTTTCAGGAACCAGGGACAAATCAGGAGGAGCAGACTCACTGACCCGACTGGGGACAGCATGAGAACAGGCAGTCCTGAGGCAGTTAGCATGGCACTCAATGCTCCAACTAGTTACCTTTCCAGTCACCCAATCGAACGAGGGATTGTGTTCTCTCAGCCAGGGGTATCCAAGAACCAGAGGAACATGGGGGGAAGGCAAAATGAGGAAGGAGATAACCTCAGAATGATTCCCCGACAACAGCATCTTTACCGGTTCAGTCCTCATAGTGATCAGAGCCAGACTACTGCCGTTCAGAGTGGTAGCTTCAATGGCTTCCGGTAATTGCTCCTTGGAAAGCCCCAGCTGTTCCACTAAGTCGGCATCAATGAAGCTGCCATCGGCACCTGAATCGATGAAAGCGTTAATCGCTAAACTCTGATTCTTATTCATGAGGGTAGCAGGAAAACGAGGTCTGACAGGGCTCTTGAGAGGTTGAAACTGGCTCGCTAAAAGACCTCCCAAACTTAGCGAGCCGAGCAGTTTAACGGGCGCTGAGGACAAGCGGAGATGTAATGTCCCGAGCTACCACAGTAGAGGCAGCTGTTGGTCTCACGTCTACGTTGGCGCTCGTCCTTAGTTAACCCGTGCCGCCCCACTTGCATAGGTTCAGGATCTGGCGGCAGGACTCCTCCACTAATCCCGTGTGGGGAAACATGATTGACACGTTCTGGTCCACTTCCTGACCTGAATGGTAACCGAGTAGCTGATTGATTGGACGGGACCCACTGCTTCTCCCTCCTTCTCTCTCGGACTCTGTTATCCACCCGAATAGATAATGCGACCAAACTGTCCAGGTCACTAGGCTCTGGATAGGAGATCAGCTCATCCTTGAGTTGCTCCGACAACCCCTGGTAAAAAGCCGCTTGTAGTGACTCCTCATTCCACCCACTCTCCACAGCCAATGTCCGGAACTCAATCACAAAGTCTGCCACGCTACGAGCTTCTTGGCGAAGAGAGAACAAACGCTTAGCTGCGTCCTTACCTCGGACTGGATGGTCAAAAAGCTTTCTCATCTCTGCCGTGAACTCCTGGTATGACGCCATGCATCGAGAGCATCTTGACTGGTTGCATCACTGCCGGTACGGCAACTGCTCAGCCTCCAACCGCAAGGCACTACAGAGGGTAGTGCATACGGACCAGTACATCACTGGGGCCAAGCTGCCTGCCATCCAGGACCTCTATACTAGCCGGTGTCAGAGGAAGGCCCTGAAAATTGTCAACATACAGTTGAAGTCGGAAGTGTACATACACTTAGGTTGGAGTCATTAAAACTTGTTTTTAAACCACTCCACAAATTTCTTGTTAACAAACTATAGTTTTGGCAAGTCAGTTAGGACATCTACTTTGTGCATGACACAAGTCATTTTTCCAACAATTATTTACAGTGTCACGGCCGTCGAAAGAACTGGACCAAAGCGCAGCGTGGTGAGTGTACATTCACTGTATCACAATTCCAGTGGGTCAGAAGTTTACATACACTAAGTTGACTGTGCCTTTAAACAGCTTGGAAAATTACAGAAAATTATGTCATGGCTTTAGAAGCTTCTGATAGGCTAATTGACATCATTTGAGTCAATTGGAGGTGTAGCTGTGGATGTATTTCAAGGCCTACCTTCAAACTCAGTGCCTCTTTGCTTGACATCATAGGAAAATCAAAAGAAATCAGCCAAGACTTCAGAAAAAAAATTGTAGACCTCCACAAGTCTGGTTCATCCTTGGGAGCAATTTCAAAACGCCTGAAGGTACCACGTTCATTTGTACAAACAATAGTACGCAAGTATAAACACCATGGGACCACGCAGCCGTCATACCGCTCAGGAAGGATACGCGTTATATTTCCTAGAGATAAACGTACTTTGGTGCGAAAAGTGCAAATCAATCCAAGAACAACAGCAAAGGACCTTGTGAAGATGCTGGAGGAAACGGGTAGAGAAGTATCTATATCCACAGTAAAACGAGTCCTATATCGACATAACCTGAAAGGCCGCTCAGCAAGGAAGAAGCCACTGCTCCAAAACCGCCATAACAAAGCCAGACTACGGTGTGCAACTGTACATGGGGACAAAGATTGTACTTTTTGGAGAAATGTCCTCTGGTCTGATGAAACAAAAATAGAACTGTTTGGCCATAATGACCATCGTTATGTTTGGAGGAAAAAGGGGGACGCTCGCAAGCCGAAGAATACCATCCCAACCGTGAAGCACGGGGGTGGCAGCATCATGTGTAGGGGTGCTTTGCTGCAGGAGGGACTGGTGCACTTCACAAAATAGATGGCATCATGAGGTAGGAAAATGATGTGGATATATTGAAGCAACATCTCAAGACATCAGTCAGGAAGTTAAAGCTTGGACACAAATGGGTCTTCCAAATGGACAATTACCCCAATCATACTTACAACGTTGTGGCAAAATGGCTTAAGGACAACAAAGTCAAGGTATTGGAGTGGCCATCACAAAGCCCTGACCTCAATCCCATAGAAAATTTGTGAGCAGAACTGAAAAAGGGTGTGCAAGCAAGGAGGCCTCAGTTACACCAGCTCAGTCAGGAGGAATGGGCCAAAATTCACCCAACTTATTGTGGGAAGCTTGTGGAAGGCTACCCGAAACGTTTGACCCAAGTTTAACAATTTAAAGGCAATGCTACCAAATACTAATCGTGTGTATGTAAACTTCTGACCCACTGGGAATGTGATGAATGAAATAAAAGCTGAAATAAATCATTCTCTCTACTATTTTTCTGACATTTCACATTCTTAATACAAAGTGTGATCCTAACTGACCTAAGGCAGGGAATTTTTATTAGGATTACAAGACTGAGTTGAAATGTATTTGGCTAAGGTGTATGTAAACTAAGTAAGCAATTTGATTTGATATGTGCTTGTTTTTGCTGTTCTCCAAATAGCATTTTAGAGTTTTTAAATAGTGTAGGAATGTAATAAATGAGCTTCAACTTCCAGAATATTCCCTGCAGTAAATGAGCTTCAACTTCCCAAAATTCCCAGTTCCACCATGGCAGGGATGGACTATGTTATAAAGGCATTCGTTGTGAAATATTACAGTATGATTAGTAATAATGCATCTATAAATACCTAATGTATGTATACTTATATAAATACAGTTATTGATATTGTTTCGTACTTCTGTAAATACAGTTATTGATATTGTTTTGCAATTTCTAATTGTCTGTATCCAGATCATTCTAACCATCTCAAACTCAAACCCTCTATATAATGCACTGACCTGAGGCAGTGTCCATGATACAGGCAACAGAAATGAGGTCATCATTATACCTCCATGGGATTGGCTCACTTGGAGGGAATAGACAGTCTTCTAGTAAGGTTTAAAATAGAGCCAAGGTGATTCCCTACTGAATCAATCTGATACGCCTTAGCATTTCCACTGGGTTCACGTCATATAATTGGCATCATGACTTCTTTCTCAGCAGACCCACATTTCTGCTTGTGAAAATACTTGAACAGCTTTCATAATGATATTACAACAGTGACTCAAGAATACTCGGGTCACAAGTGCATCTGAGCTAAAACAGGAAGCAGAAACGGACTGGCCATAGGGCAGTTTGAGAAAATGCCAGATGGGCTGGTCAAACTTTAGCCCAGTGGTCTGGTCAAAAAAAAAGGTTCTCACCAGTGACCCAAAGAAACTGTAACAGTTATCTAATTCATGTAGGGATTAAGGTGTGTTAGTGTGGTATGCCTTTTTCACTACACACTATCAACATATGCAGTAGTCTAATAACCCTAGTTCCTAAAGGCAGAGGAGATGATACATAAAATATAAATAGAGGCAAAGCAGAGTAAATAGAGGAGGGAGAAGAGGAGGTGGAGGAGACAGGAAGTGAGAACATTCCAGTCCGAGAGGGAAGAAGTAGATGAGTCAGGAGAAAAGGTGTGGCCAATCCAGGCCCCCTAATCCCAAATTATCTAGTTCAGCCCCCGTCTCCGCCTCTCGCTCTCAGATTAGACGTGTGGGCCAGAAGCAAAATAAAGGCACCGTACGTCCCTCTGTCTCTCTGCAGACAGCTCCTCAACCAAGAACAAACTCTCAACATACGCAGAACAAACACTCCTGTCACAAACATATTATTTGGGGTGAGGAATTGTGTTGTGGACAGCTCACTGACCGTACCCATGGCTCTACTGAAGTCAGGCTGGCTCTGGAGACAGAGTGAGTACTGTAGCTTCAATGTCTCTCGAATAATGTCATGTTGTAGTCTAACCTAGTGTCTACATGTTTTGGTCTTGGATACAGCCTTAGCCATTACAGGTACTATCTTTACCAAGTGTAGACCTTAACGGCTAAACAAAGCATAAGAAGTTGTGTGGGGCACTAGTATAAGAGTGATATCAGCACTATATAATACACTTTGAAAGACAGGTTAAGTGGCGTGTGAGGTCTGTAGAAATCTTTTCTCCCATCCGCAGTCCATGCCACTCGCTCCAAAAACTGTTCTCCCATGTTCTTAAGACTGTTGATGCCATCAAGATCGATTGATTTGGATTTTTAAATAAGATCAGAATCATTCTAGAAGGTGAATGTTACGATTGTTAAGAAATTCCAATCCTCACTCTACTTGTGCAGCCTGGCCATAATCTAATGAGTGTTAGCGAATCAGTGACTCACACAGACAGGCCACAAGCCAACCACTGGGGATTGAACCGCCGGAGAAAAACAACAACGGATTTAGAGCTTCACCCATATAAATAAAAAACACTTCAAATGGCTGTGGGTCTACCCACTACAGAATCATTGACTAAAATGGGTATGTGCTGAATTGAGACAGAATCTGGCTGATGGTGCATTTCAGTTAATGTGAATAAATGAAATAGCTGGAGCATTTCAGTATGTGGATAAACTAAATAAAAGTATACACAGTTGTCAAAGTCGACCTGACCGATTGGAAAACTAGACATCATAAACTAACCCCAACTCTACTCCACTTCACACTCCATCTCCCCCCTCCCTCTCTCCTTTCCTCCCTCCATCTCTTCCTTACTTACTTCCGTCAGCCTCTATCCTAAAACACTGGAAGCTGAATTGGTGTGACCTGTGGATCGATGGAACCCTGGCCTTCTACAAGACGGACAGTAGGCGAGAATTTGAGCACCGAGTGGGCCTCAAGACCAGCTGTGTGAGTGTCAAGTCTGGCCTGGAGTGTGCAGGTGAGGAGGGAGTGTATGGAAAGATTGGGGTGTTCAACAGACAATGGATGCGTCCGAAATGGCAACCTATTCCCTGGGCTTATAGCGCACTACTTTTGACCAGAGTTTCTTGAGACGTGCTGTATTCTTTATTACAGAAATAACGTGGAATCCAAATATCTTTATTGACCTACAAAAGATTGTGCCTTTGCTGTGGACCCAAATAAAGCATTGAAATGTACGGTGTCCATATTAGACTGACACAACACCAGTTTATACTGAGGCTGTCCAAATATGGACACCCTAATAATGTGTGTGTAAATGTATGTATGTGTGTGTAACCCTAGCTGTCTCTGTTGTTGTGCAGGTCTCTCTCCCCCAGAGAACCACCCCAGGGAAAACCTGGTGGTGGTGCAGCTTGGAGACAGTACCACAGTGATCCTGTGTGCCAACAGTGAGGACGAGGCACTGTGAGTCTATACCCTTTCTCTTTCCCTCACACGCGCACGCACACAAACACGCACGCACGCACACACGCACGCACGCACGCACGCACGCACGCACGCACGCACGCACGCACGCACACACACACACACACACACACACACACACACACACACACACACACACACACACACACACACACACACACACACTCCCTCGGTTTTACAGTACACATTCTTTCTCTCTCACTCTCTAATTCTCCCTTCCTTTCTTTCTCATTTTCTCATTCTGTTTTTACAGAGCGTGGAAATTGACAATTCTAGAGGTGAGACGAAACCCAGTAAGTAGCCCAGTATATTTCTACAACGTGCACCACTGAGTACTGTATCAATATATCCCATATCCATATACCCATATCATACAGTATATGATCAATGCTTATTGGGATGCTCAGAGGACATTCTTGTTTTATCCCTAGCCTTATCTTATCTTCTTATCCTTTCCAGTTTGTGTATGACCCATATAACGACTCCTACCCGTCCGTCCCAATGGACGGCCACAACACCATCTACCTGGCTCCTGGATCAGGTACAGACAACACACCCGAGCTCTGGGTCATATTCATTACTGCACACCGTAGCAAAACATTTTGCAATAAAAAACAAAAAATTGCTTATCACAAGTTCAGGTAGTCCCTCCCCGTTTCAGTCCGTTTTCTTCCGTTTGGTGCCTAGTGAATATGACTGATGTCAGCAAGTAAACAGTGTGAATCTAGCAATCCTTTCCAAGACTCCCTGAAATCAGTTGTTGAGAAAACTATCCTGGTTATATCAAATCTGAAAATTCTGATAAAACACACTCATATATTCACCTATGCTCCTGTATACAGTAGTACACCATATATTCAGCCTCCTGTCTCACCCTCCATCTCTCTCAGGTACCCACCACATACTGATCCAGAGAGACCCATACGATGGCATAGGAGAACAGGTGGCACTGGGGCTACTGGCGGGCATGGCGGCAGGTGCTGCTATGCGCTCCTTTCTCTGGATGCCCTTCTTTTTCTGCTGATATAGAAGGCCTCTATAAGCAGGGAGGCACGGCTGGGAAATGCCCAGGCTCATATATGTAGGAGTGCTGCTGTAGGCATCACTCCTAAAAGTCTTCTTTCTTGTCATACTTGAGTAAAAGTAAAGATACCTTAATATAAAAGGGCTCAAGTAAAAGTGAAAGTCACCCAGGAAAATACTACTTGAGTAAAAGTCTAAAAGTATTTGGTTTTAAATATAGTTAAGTATCAAAAGTAAAAGTATAAATTATTTCAAATTCCTTATATTAAGCAAACCAGACAGCACAATTAAAAATATTTTTTTTATGGATAGCCAGGGTCACACTCCAAAAAATAAATAGTAAAGTACAGGTACTCCAACACACTACTTAAGTAGTACTTTAAAGTATTTTTACTTAAGTACTTTAGACCATTGCAGAATATGAGTGCACGTGTGTGTGTGTTTGTGTCTCTGTGTGTGTGTGTATCATCATTTGTTGTACATTTGTCCTTAATGACATAGGCTAAATTCACACAGCATATTTAGTATGAATCTACAGTACCAGTCAAAAGTTTGGACACACCTACTCATTCAAGGTTTTTACTTTATTTTTACTATTTTCTACATTGTAGAATAATAACGAAGACATCAAAACTATGAAATAACACAAATGGAATCATGTAGTAATCAAAAAATGTTAAACAAATCAAAATATATTTTATATTTGAGATTCTTCAAAGTAGCCACCCTTTGCCTTGATGACAGCTTTGCACACACTTTGCATTCTCTCAACTAGCTTCATGAGGTAGTCACCTGGAATGCCTTTCAATTAACAAGTATGCCTTGTTAAAAGTCAATTTGTGGAATTTCTTTCCTTCTTAATGCGTTTGAACCAATCAGTTGTGTTGTGACAAGGTAGGGGTGGTATCCAGAAGAAAGCCCTATTTGGTAAAAGACCAAGTCCATATTATGGCAAGAACAGCTCAAATAAGCAAAGAGAAACGACAGTCCATCATTACTTTAAGACATGAAGGTCAGTTAATGGCGAAAAGTTTCTTCAAGTGCAATCGCAAAAACCATCAAGCGCTATGTTGAAACTGGCTCTCTCATGAGGACCGCCACAGGAAAGGAAGACCCAGAGTTACCTCTGCTGCAGAGGATACGTTCATTAGAGTTAACTGCACCTCAGATTGCAGCCCAAATAAATGCTTCACAGAGTTCAACTAACAGACACATCTCAACATCAACTGTTCAGAGAAGACTGCGAGAATCAGGCCTTCATGGTCAAATTGCTTAGAAGAAACCACTACTAAACGACACCAATAAGAAGAAGAGACTTATTTGGGCCAAGAAACACAAGCAATGGACATTAGACCGGTGGAAATCTGTCCTTTAGTCTGAATCCAAATTTGAGATTTTGGTTACAACCGCCGTGTCTTTATGAGACACAGTTTAGGTGAACGGATGATCTCTGCATGTGTGGTTCCCACCGTGAAGCACTGAGGAGGTGTGATGGTGTCGGGGTGCTTGCTGGTGACACTGTCTGTGATTTATTTAGAATTCAATGCACACTTAACCAGCATGGCTACCACAGCATTCTGCAGTGATACGCCATCCCATCTGGTTTGTGCTTAGTGGGACTAACATTTGTTTTTCAACAGGACAATGACCCAAAACACACCTCCAGGCTGCGTAAGGGCTATTTGACCATCAGATGACCTGACCTCAACCCAATTGAGATGGTTTGGGATGACTTGGACCGCAGAGCGAAGGGAAAGCAGCCAACAAGTGCTCAGCATATGTGGGAACTCCTTCAAGACTGTTGGAAAAACATTCCTCATGAGGCTGGTTGAGAGAATGCCAAGAGTGTGCAAACGTGTCATCAAGGCAAAGGGTGGCTACTTTGAATAATCAAAAATATTCAAAATATTTTTATTTATTAACACTTTTTTGGTTACTTCTGTACATGATTCCATGTGTGCTATTTCATAGTTATGATGTCTTCACTATTATTCCACAATGTAGAAAATAGTAAAACATAAGGAAAAACCCTTGAATGAGTAGGTGTGTCCAAACTTTTGACTGGTACTCTATGAAACGCATGCGGTATGCAACATATATGAAAAACATAAACGAGCCGACCTGCATATTCAGCTGCTTGAGGTTAATGGCACCCCACAGAACCCTTGACTGCAATACATTTTTTACTTGAAACATCGAGGTGCAAAAGCTGATTACATTTATTAACCTTAGATCCTGTACTTCATTTCAGGTACAGTTGTCCATTCACTATGTTTGAGTGCAATGCTGTTGTTACTTTCAAATTGAATAAAATAGTTTCAAAACCATGGCTATGAAAATGTATATAAGATGACAGAATACTTACTTGCATAATCGTAATTCCTATGTGGAATATAAGGCTTTCATGAGAGTGCATCACTGTTGCCTATATTCAGCCTGTCTGGTGATGGTGTTCCACAGTCCTTCATCTTCTTGGCTTTTCCTCCGTGTCTCTTTAGGGTAGCAACAGTTTATTTTATGATATAAAGCATAGAGAAATATGTATCAAATACACTCCCCTACTTATATATTTGGACAGTGAAGTTAAAAAGTTTAATTTGTCTCTATATTCCAGCATTTTGGATTTCAGATCAAATGTTTTATATGAGGTGAAAGTACAGAATGTCACCTTTTATTTGAGGGTATTTTCATATATATCTGTTTTACAGTTTAGAAATGAATGCACTTTATGTATCTCGTCCCCCGCATTTGAAGGTGTCATAAGTATTTGAAGAAAGTGCATTAAATGTAGTCCAAAGTTTAGTATTTGGTTACATATTCCTAGCATGCAATGACTAACTCAAGCTTGTGACTCTACAAACTTGTTGGAAGCATTTGCATTTGGTTTTGGTTGTTTCAGATTATGTTGTGCCCAGTAGAAATGTATAGTAAATAATGCATTGGGTGATTTTGGAGTCAATTTTATTGTAAATAAGAATAGAATATGTTTCTGAACACTTCTACATTAATGTGAATGCTACAATGATTACAGATAATCATGAATTACTAATGATGAGTGAGAAAGTTACAGACTCAACAAAGATCATGCTCCCATCATTGCATGATAGGAATATGGGGCCAAATAATAAACTTTTGACTAAATGTAATATACTTACAGAATGACACCTTCAAATGGGGACTATATACACTGCTCAAAAAAATAAAGGGAACACTTAAACAACACAATGTAACTCCAAGTCAATCCCACTTCTGTGAAATCAAACTGTCCACTTAGGAAGCAACACTGATTGACAATAAATTTCACATGCTGTTGTGCAAATGGAATAGACAAAAGGTGGAAATTATAGGCAATTAGCAAGACACCCACAAAAAAGGAGTGATTCTGCAGGTGGTGACCACAGACCACTTCTCAGTTCCTATGCTTCCTGGCTGATGTTTTGGTCACTTTTGAATGCTGGCGGTGCTCTCACTCTAGTGGTAGCATGAGACGGAGTCTACAACCCACACAAGTGGCTCAGGTAGTGCAGTTCATCCAGGATGGCACATCAATGCGAGCTGTGGCAAAAAGGTTTGCTGTGTCTGTCAGCATACTGTCCAGAGCATGGAGGCGCTACCAGGAGACAGGCCAGTACATCAGGAGACCGTAGGAGGAGGCCGTAGCAGGGCAACAACCCAGCAGCAGGACCGCTACCTCCGCCTTTGTGCAAGGAGGTGCACTGCCACCGCCCTGCAAAATGACCTCCAGCAGGCCACAAATGTGCATGTGTCTGCTCAAACGGTCAGAAACAGACTCCATGAGGGTGGTATGAGGGCCCGACGTCCACAGGTGGGGGTTGTGCTTACAGCCCAACACCGTGCAAGACGTTTGGCATTTGCCAGAGAACACCAAGATTGGCAAATTCGCCACTGGCGCCCTGTGCTCTTCACAGATAAAAGCAGGTTCACACTGAGCACATGAGCACGTGACAGACGTGACAGAGTCTGGAGACGCCGTGGAGAACGTTCTGCTGCCTGCAACATCCTCCAGCATGACCGGTTTGGCGATGGGTCAGTCATGGTGTGGGGTGGCATTTCTTTGTGGGGCCGCACAGCCCTCCATGTGCTCGCCAGAGGTAGCCTGACTGCCATTAGGTACCGAGATGAGATCCTCAGACCCCTTATGAGACCATATGCTGACACATGCACATTTGTGGCCTGCTGGAGGTCATTTTGCAGGGCTCTGGCAGTGCACCTCCTTGCACAAAGGTGGAGGTAGCGGTCCTGCTGCTGGGTTTTTGCACTCCTACGGCCTCCTCCACGTCTCCTGATGTACTGGCCTGTCTCCTGGTAGCGCCTCCATGCTCTGGACAGTACGCTGACAGACACAGCAAACCTTTTTGCCACAGCTCGCATTGATGTGCCATCCTGGATGAACTGCACTACCTGAGCCACTTGTGTGGGTTGTAGACTCCGTCTCATGCTACCACTAGAGTGAGAGCACCGCCAGCATTCAAAAGTGACCAAAACATCAGCCAGGAAGCATAGGAACTGAGAAGTGGTCTGTGGCCACCACCTGCAGAATCACTCCTTTTTTGTGGGTGTCTTGCTAATTGCCTATAATTTCCACCTTTTGTCTATTCCATTTGCACAACAGCATGTGAAATTTATTGTCAATCAGTGTTGCTTCCTAAGTGGACAGTTTGATTTCACAGAAGTGTGATTGACTTGGAGTTACATTGTGTTGTTTAAGTGTTCCCTTTATTTTTTTGAGCAGTGTACATAAAATGCTTTAATTTCTACAGAAAAACAAATATGTAAGAAAATACCCTCAAATAAAAGGTGACATTTTGTACTGTAGCCATTGTATCTCATATCCAAAATGCTGGAGTATAGAGCCGAATTAAAAGGTTGAGCTTCACTGTCCAAATAAATACATAGGGGAATAAATGTATAATTTGTTAGACATCAGTTGTAGCCTACACACTTGTCACTCAATCTATGTTGATGTAGTTTTTCTCCAAAACAATATTCACATGATGATGGTGAACTTCAGACAAGCAGAAGCAAGCCATACCACTAGAGGGAGACAGAGCACATGAAACTAACATCTAATGGTTTGCTCCTAGCAGAACTTTGCTAGCCGAAGCGAATGTCTCTGCCTCGCATACTCCCCTAAAATACCTTCACTTGAAATATTAGAAACAAGCGGCAATATCACTGTTTGTCCCTCTTGAGAAGCTGTAGCAGCAACGTAGCCAGTATACACTTCCTCAAAATAGACTGAATTAATCTTAGATAACTCAATAAATCTGTAAAACTGAAGCATGTCGCATGTCGCATGCTTCCCAATTGAAACAGTTTGCGCATATATTATGAAGACATTTTGTTCGTTAAAAAAATAAATATATAACTTAATAAATACCGCACCTTTTAGATGTAAAATTGCATGACTAAGACTTCCTCAGCAAAAAACTCTACATTAATGACAGATTTCTTGATGTATCTTAGATTAACTGGACTATTTTGAGGAAGTGTATACTGGCTATGTTGTTGCTACGGCTCTCAAGAGGGACAAACAGTAACATTTCCGTTTTTTTCCCTGAGGTCTTTTAAGGGAGTATGCTAGGAGCAAACCAAACCTCATATGCCGGCGCCTTAAGCCTAGATTCAGGGGTGAAATGGATGGGAAATAACTGGGAACTGAATTCCGAAAAGTTACAAATATTTTAAAAATGAATTCAATAGCCTATTAAACTCTGCTTGTTCATGTGGTTTTTAGCATCGAGTCATAAATCAAGTCTGACCCTTCTACACCATGCCTTCCCACCATAAAAAATAAACCATCCTACAAAATCAAGTGTTGTTTTTTGTTTTAATTAAATGTCAGTGGTTACAACTTCTTAATAACACTGTAATTCAGTGAACTGATTCATCACACACAATGGGAAGGCTGTTGTAAAGCAGACCTACAGTAAGGCAAATTAACATAATAATTTACTTAATTTCTAAATGATAAAATTTTTTTTTTTTTTATGAAGCTCTCAAATCAGCCATGATTAATCAACAAAACCTTAAATTATCCTTGATTTTCGTTTTAAATGTCCATGACACTCGCTTTGTTGGTCAATGACACCAGTCCGTGCCTCTCTCCTGTTTTCTTAACCCTTTCCCAGATTGTGTGGTTGTTTTGAATATCTTGTATTTGCTTAATAAATTGTTAGCAAACTTTTATACACCAGCTGATGCCATATTGCATAATATAGGCCTACGTACATGTTTTAGCCTACAAATAAATGTAGGCTGTTGCAGTGGAAGAGGAGACTGCCTCTTTGGCATTACTACCTTATTCTTTCTTTTAAGTTTAATTGATTTAGCACTTTAGGGTATTTCTTATTATATTACTTCACATTGATAGACAATTCACTAGAAAGCAATGCAAATGTTCCTTTCAGGGAAAGATTCAATCATCAGAAAACGCTGTTTACAAAAATGAAACACGTTGCATTATGGGAGTAGAATGATTGACACGGCAGCCATTTTCCTGCTGGACGCCGTGTTCCCACCATTGTGTGAGAGATAGTAAATACTGAAACTGCTAGACAACCATAACATTTATTTCCTTGCGAAAAAACATTTATATTCACGTCAGGTAAGTGGCATATTTTAGCATGTTGTTTTGTCTAAAACACTTAACCACATTTTTATATAAGTTTTAGATTGGTTAAACTTCATTTTATTTCAAAATATCCTTCCATTCCGTCGGTGTAGAAATGGAAAAGCGACTGCCGCGATGCTAGAGGCTTTCTACTTCCACTGGCGGAAGCAGATATAAAATTCTGATCCAATTTCATGTATAGTTTTACTTCGCTTGTACGGTGTAAACAAACATTCACCTACAACGCAAAGCAACTTTTTGGATAGCTACAGTAGTCTACTTTGATGTTTTAATACTCGTAGTCCTGATTTTTGCTTTGCTTTTATTAGATTTTTAAAAGTTTATGTTCCGCTCTTTGCCAGTACATTGGTAGAGTTATTCGATTGCCTCTCCATCTGCGGCCATAATCTTGCGGTTAGAGGCGGCACAATGGTTTGTGGACCCATCCCTACGTTCTAAGTAGTGTATCTTGATTGGTCGACAGCGAGAAAAATGCCCACTGGATTGGATGTTTTTCGATAGGCGATCTGCATACTAGTTTGATTGGTTGGGCAGTATCCGAGTGTTCACGGGTAGGATACTGGCCTAGAGAAATAGATTTCCATGACTGGCCCACTGTTGCTGTAGCATTGCAGCTGTTCAGCAAAATAGAACGTTGTCATAACAGAGTAGTACTCCAGATGGAACCATTTCAGTCATCATTTCTCCATAATAGCAACATACTAGTTATTCTGATTAATCAGGCTGTGAAACACAATAAATTGGTATATAAACTTGAGACATTTGTTTGCAAAATCGTCTAAATATCCCTTACAAGCCAGAATATTTAATGAAATTACATTTACAATTACTATACCGGTTGTACGTGTGGTTTGGCCTTTTGCTGCTCGAAATTTCAAAGAAAATATCCACAGGAGAGTATTGTTTACCTGACTTTAAGAGAGCTTGTAGGTACAGTGCATTCTGAAAGTATTCAGACCCCTTGACTTTTTGCACATTTTGTAACGTTACAGCCTTATTCTAAAATGGTTTAAATAAATAAAAAGTCCTCATCAATCTACACACAATACCCCATAATGACAAAGTGAGAATGGATTTTTAGAAATTTTTACAAATTTATTAGAAATAAAAAAAACAGATACCTTAAGTATTCAGACCCTTTGCTATGAGACTCGAAATTAAGCTCAGGTGCATCCTGTTTCTATTGATAATCCTTGAGATGTTTCTACAACTTGATTGAAGTCCACCTGTAGAAATGAAATTGATTGGACATGATTTGGAAAGGCACACACCTCTCTATAAAAGGTCCCACAGTTGACAGCGCATGTCAGAGCAAAAACCAAGCCATGAGGTTGAAGGAATTGTCTGTAGAGCGCCGAGACAGGATTGTTGCAAGGCACAGATCTGGGGAAGGGTAACAAAAATGTCTGCAGCATTGAAGGTCCCTAAGAACACAGTGGCCTCCATCATTCTTAAATGGAAGAAATGTGGAACCACCAAGACTTCCTAGAGCTGGCTCCCCAGCCAGGTTCAATATCCAATACAAAACAAGATTCTCTGCTCTGAGGAAACCAAGATTGAACTCTTTGGCCTGAATGCCAAGCGTCACGTCTGGAGGAAACCTTGCACCATCCCTACGGTAAAGCATGGTGGTGGCAGCATTATGCTATGGGGATGTTTTTCCAGCCTCGGGGACTGGGAGACTACTCAGGATCGAGGGAAAGATGAACGGAACAAAATGCAGAGAGATCCTTGATGAAAACCTGTTCCAGAGCGCTCAGGACCTCAGACTGAGGCAACGGTTCACCTTCCAACAGGACAACGACCCTAAGCACAGAGCCAAGACAATGCAGGAGTGGCTACGGGATAAGCCTCTGAATGTCCTTGAGTGGACCAGCCAGAGCCCGGACTTGAACCCGATCGAACATCTCTGGAGAGACCTGAAAATAGCTGTACAGCAACCTGACAGAGCTTGAGAGGATCTGCAAAGAAGAATGGGAGAAACTCCCCAAATACAGGTGTGCTAAGCTTGTAGCGTCATACCCAAGAAGACTCAAGGCTGTAATCGCTGCCAAAGGTGCTTCAACAAAGTACTGAGTAGAGTCTGAATACTTATGTAAATGTGATATTTCTGTTTTTTGTTATTACAAATTTGCTAAAATTCCTAAACCTTTTTTTGCTTTGTCATTATGGAGTATAGCGTGTAGATTGATAAAGGGGAGAGAAAAAATTAACATTTAATCAATTTTAGAATAAGGTTGCAAAGTAACAAAATGTGGAAAAGGTCAAGGGGTCTGAATACTTTGCGAATGCGCCCTATATTCGTTTTGGACCTAGGTAAAGTTAGTTTTATATAGGATTTTTCCCCCCGTCAATAGCTATTGAAGCAAGCATGACATGACAAAGAAAATGGTATATTCTGAATCAGGGGAGGATGGAGAACGATCTTTTTCATTTATTTTTATTCAATTTCCAATATAAAACAAACTGCCTAGGTGCTGAACTGAACCATATACCTACCAGCTCTCTAAAAAGTCAGGTTAACAATACTTTCCTGTGGATATTTTTCCAAATTTTGAGTAGCAGAAGAACAAACTGCACAGACAACTGGTACAGTAAGTTTAAATGTAATCTTATTTAACATTCTGGCTCGAAAGGAACATTTACAAGATTTTCCACACAAATGTATCAGGCTGTATATTCCAATGAATTGTGTATTACAGTCTGATTAATCAGACTACTACGTTTAACACTTGGAAAAATTATTTCAATATATTTGCAACTCACAGAATGTATCTAACAGAACATTGTTGACACATATTCAACATGTTTCCAATGTGGTTTTTCCTGTCTTTCAAGTATAACTAACTCGTCATGGCTCGTACCAAGCAGACCGCCCGTAAATCCACTGGAGGAAAGGCTCCACGTAAGCAGCTGGCCACCAAGGCTGCCCGCAAGAGTGCGCCGTCCACCGGTGGGGTCAAGAAGCCCCATCGTTACAGGTAAAGCATCGGTTCACCCCTAGAAATAAAAGTTTGTGTTCACCATTGAAAGTACACACGTGGATACAGCCCCATTATGACATGTAGAGCTTGTGTGAAACCACAGAGGTGCTACCAATCCATATTGTTATGGAAATGACTTGACAATCCTATAAGTCCCTTTGTGTGTCCGAAATGCCACCCTATTTCCTATATAGTGCACTACTTTTGACCAGGACCCATAGGGAATAGGGTGCCCTTTCAGACGCAGACACTGTTTTCAATTAGCCGTTCAACAAGCCTTATAACTAAGCAGTGACTGCTGGTAAACGGTCGTCACCACTCAGTCTTTACCATGGCCAGACACGACCAGGGCAGTAGCATTCAGCATGGGGATATGAGCAGTGAAGTACTATAGTAAAAGAGAAAAGAATATAAGGACTTTTTCCCCCTAGTCATACTGACAGTGTGTTGGTTCCAGGCCCGGCACTGTGGCCCTGCGTGAGATCCGTCGGTACCAGAAGTCCACTGAGCTGCTTATCCGCAAGCTGCCCTTCCAGCGCCTGGTGAGGGAGATTGCTCAGGACTTCAAGACCGACCTGCGCTTTCAGAGCGCCGCCATCGGAGCACTTCAGGTCAGTGGCTGTGTGTGTGTGAAGCTCTGTTCCTCCTAACCCAGATCCTGTCCTAATTGGCCTACTACACACATCTCAAATTCCTTTTTTTGTGCTGACCCACTGTTCACCATGCGTGTGTGTGTGTGAAAATGTTTCTGTCTGCAGGAGGCCAGCGAGGCATACCTGGTGGGTCTGTTTGAGGACACCAACCTGTGTGCCATCCATGCCAAGCGTGTCACCATCATGCCCAAAGACATCCAGCTGGCACGCCGCATCCGCGGAGAGCGTGCTTAGATGCTGCCCATCTTTCTTTTCTCTCTTCAATGTTTCAGCTCTATTCTCTTTTTTCTTTACCTCTAACTGTCCTCACCTTCACTCCCTCGTTCCCCCCGCCCTTCCATCTCACTCCTCCGCCCCCTCTCCCTGTATTCTTCTTGGTAGACTTTAGAGTAACGGTGATTATGATGAGATAGAAACGTGTTTGAAAAGTCTCGTTTCTCATAGTTTTTGTCTTCAGCAGATGCTTTAGGGTACCTTTTTTGTGCATGTAGTAGGTGTCTCTGATCAGACAAATACACACACACACACACACACACATGCTTAGAACCATGCATCCTCAGCTCTCTTACAACAAAACTCCGCTCTGATTGACCAGGGGAGATATCAGGCATGTGTGTGTTTTGTGACAGGCATCGGGTTTCTGCAACACACACACACACACACAGGTGTGCAGACCAGAGGGGTGTCGTCCCGGGGCTAGTCTGCTTAAGGGGAGTGGCAACTTCCACAGCAGGGTGCTACTTAAACTAACCCCAGGGCCTCTGCCCTGTCTGACCACCTCCCAATCTCACCCACTTCCTGCTCCATCCTCTACAACTGATCTGGGGTACTCTCCCCATGCACCCTCCAGCCCACCACAGCCAGACCCCAACCCCTTCCCTGCCTGATCCCTATCCAGCCCTTCCGCACTCTCCTGCCCCTCTAAATTGATGGTTGGGGGGTGGTTGTCTGTGGAGCGCCGTTAGTCTGTTGGTGTGAGAGCTCTGATCAGCCAAGCAAATTGTATTCAAAGGCAAACAAGTATCTCTTCTTGGCTACTTAATTTTTTAAATTATTATTACTATCATTTTGGATATGGTGTCTTTAAAAAATATATAATTCATACATATATTTTCTTTTTACAACTGCCAGAGATGTCAAAATAGGAATAAGAAAAAACTAAGTGGTTGACGTTTTAAGACATGGGAAACTCTTGTTTTTACAGAATTATTTTTAAACCAATCAGGAAGAGCTCTGTTTCATAAGAGAGCTCCTATTCCAATGGCAGCCACACGGGGCCGATATATACCAGCCCCCTTCCTATTTCGTTTTTCTCACTATCAATTTGTCATTATCCATGATGCTACTGTCAATCTCTTTACCCGATCTCTGTCTCTTAAGGTAAGCATTAGAGTTGTCACACCTGTATAAATTGACTTTGTAGTAGCAAGAGTTACTTTGCACATTTGGGTTCTTTTCTGTTGCTCTCACTTCTCTAGCTCTGACCATAGAATCTGTCCTTTTCCTCGAAATTTGTGATACACAATATAACCTCATGTTTTTTTTCTTATATTTTTTCTTATTCCTCCAGATTTTCAGATGTTTAAATAAACTGATGTTTGTATTTTCCAAATTTGTCATATTATGGTGGTAATAAATAGATATACAAAATGGGTGTCTTTGTCCGTTTCCTTTTCTACAAGTGTTTCGCTCTTTACTTGTTGTTGCGTGCGTAGTCTGTAGGAGATGTAGGATTTTGATTGATGAAACATTGCGGTGAGCTACCCATTTGATTTGAAAGAATATGACTTATAAATGCAACTAGATTACCGATGGGCACCTTTTGAGGGTGGTGTGGGCCACAAAAAAATCTGAAGTCATGAGGGGCTGGGGTAGCTCACGTGTCTGTATACCCACATGTGCATCATGCAATTCTACTAATTTTGCTATGGGGCGGAGAGGAAATAGCTGTTTTAGAGCTAATTTCCTGCGATTCTACACATTTTGCCATAAACTGGAGAGAAATGTTTGCAGTTTTTAATATGATATCTGAGTGAGACTGACTGGGCTCCCGAGTGGCGTCACTACAGACCCTGGTTTCATTCCAGGCTGTATCACAACCGGCCGTGATTAGGAGTCCCATAGGGTGGCGCACAATTGGCCCAGCGTTGTCCGGTTTAGTGTTTGGCCGTTATTGTATATAAGAATATGTTCTTAACTGACTTGCCTAGTTAAATAAAAACAAAATCAATGTGGAAACCCTTGGCCGATAATTCAACCATGATTACTAAATTTAGATACCTGGCCGCTAGACTTATTTACTAATCTAAAAAATGTTAACTGACATGGGCTAATTGAGTGACTAGCAGTGACTGACATAAGAGAAACTTGCCTATTCCCCCTCAGGAAACTAAAAAGATTTGGCATGGGTCCTGAGATCCTCAAAAGGTTCTACAGCTGCAACATCGAGAGCATCCTGACCGGTTGCATCAGCCTGGTACGGCAATTGCTCGGCCTCTGACCGCAATGCACTTCAGAGGGTAGTGCGTACAGCCCAGTACTTCACTGGGGCAAAACTACCTGCCATCCAGGACCTCTACACCAGGCGGTGTCAGAGGAAGGTCCTGAAAATTGTCAAAGACCCCAGCCACCCCAGTCATAGGCTGTTCTCTGTACTACCGCATGGCAAGTGGTACCGGAGTGCCAAGTCTAGGACAAAAAGGCTTCTCAACAGTTTTTACCCCCAAGCCATAAGACTCCTGAACAGGTAACCAAATGGTTACCTGGACTATTTGCATTGTGTGCCCCCCCCCCAACCCTTTTACACTGCTGCTACTCTCTGTTTATCTTATATGCATAGTCACTTTAACTATACATTCATGTACATACTACCTCAATTGGCCCGACCAACCAGTGCTCCCGCACATTGGCTAACCGGGCTATCTGCATTGTGTCCCACCACCCGCCAACCCCTGTTTATACGCTACTGCTACTCTCTGTTCATCATAAATGCATAGTCACTTTAACCATACCTACATGTACATACTACCTCAATAAGCCTGACTAACCGGTGTATGTATATAGCCTTGCTACTCTTATTTTCAAATGTCTTTTTACTGTTGTTTTATTTCTTTACTTACCTACACACACACACACACACACACATACCTTTTCTTTGATGCACAAACGCATTTCGAAATTGCACCCTGTTAATTCTATCTTGCAACAGTAAATTGAGACCCCGAATGAGTGCCTTCAAAAGGGGTGCGGTCCGCCGGCAGCCAGTTGCCCATCCCTGCCCTGTCGTAACCAAAAAATTAAGGAGCTAGAACTCAAATGTTTGTTTTTGCAGGCAAGCAAATGACATACAGCTTGAAATCATGTTTTTAAAAGTAATGTTGCTCTCATGGAATGTCATTCCTAAAGCACAATAGAAACCAATTGCAATTTGCATGTGACTATGCATTGCAATCATTTGCTCCTTGCCTACACTTTTGTTAGTGGCCCACTCCAAGAGGAATTGTCGAAAATGTGCTATATAGCAGTGAAAGATAGCGATTCCCAAGTTAGATTAGGTTGTCAGAGCTTTGTAAATGTATTTATTTTTGTTACATCATCAGAGATCCGTGTGCGTAGGTAGAAAGGCCTGTTTTCTTTCCTAGTTCCTCTTACAATGCCTGACCAGAGGGGTAAGAATTTGAACAGCAGTAGACTTGGCACAGTTTGTACTGCGCTACAGTTCCACCAACTAGTAGGGTCGTATTCATTAGGGCATATAGTTGCCAAAAGTTTCCAAACGTGCGGTGGAAAATGAAAATTAGTGTTTCTGAAGTTAAAATAGTATCTCTCTGTTTTGGACTGTTTTTTTCCTTCAGTTTCTTTCTTAGTGAACACGACCCAGGTAGCCTATGTTTATTTCTTCCATTTTTTATTTAACATTTATTTAAATAGGCAAGCCATTTAAGAAAAAATGTGTATTTACAATGACGGCCTACCAAAAGGCAAAAGGCCTCCTACGGGGACAAGGGCTGGGATAAAAAATCTAAATATAGGACAAAACACACATGACAAGAGAGACCCCACAACACTACATAAAGAGAGACCTAACACGACAACATAGCATGGCAGCAACACAGCATGGTAGCAACACAACATGGCAGCAGCACAACATGGTAGCAGCACAAAACATGGTACAAACGTTATTGGGCACAGACAACAGCACAAAGGGCAAGAAGGAAGAGGCAACAATACATCACTCAAAGCAGCCACAACTGTCAGTTAAAGTGTCCATGATTGAGTCTTTGAATGAATAGATGGAGATCAAACTGTCCAGTTTGAGTGTTTTTTGCAGGTCGTTCCAGTCGCTAGCTGCAGCGAACTGAAAAGAGGAGCGACTCAGGGATGTGGGTTCTTTGAGAACCTTTAACAGAATGTGACTGGCAGAACGGTGTTGTATGTGGAGGATGAGGGCTGCAGTAGGTATCTCAGATAGGGGGAATGAGGCCTAAGAGGGTTTTATAAATAAGCATCAACCAGTGGGTCTTGCGACGGGTATACAGAGATGACCAGTTTACAGAGGAGTATAGAGTGCAGGGATGTGACCTATAAGGAGCATTGGTGGAAAATCTGATGGCTCAATGATATTGAACATCTAGCCGCTCGAAAGCACCCTTACCTGCCGATCTATAAATTACATCTCCGTAATCTAGCATGGGTTGGATGGTCATCTGAATCAGGGTTAGTTTGGCAGCTGGGGTATGTAGTAGGACTTGCCCTAGCTGTGTGTGAAATGTGGTGCCTCTATCACAAAAGGCACAAATTCTCTCAAATCTGCCACTCAAAGTGATTACCGTGGTGATTATATATATATATTTTACTCATATGGTCATGTATAGGCCTAGATGGAGATGCACCACTGACTACACTAAAGTATAGCAATTGTATGCCTACACTACAGTTGGCATTGCCATTTGGGTTGTATTCAGTCACTGGTGCTTCATTTTCCATTGCAAAACGTTTTGATACTAATGAATATCAACCTGGTCCTGCAGAGGTACGGTGGTGTGCAGGGGTTTTCTCCGGCCAACACAGCGCCAAAACACCTGGGGTGTATTCATTACGGAAACCATTTACTGTTTAAGAACCAAACGGAAGCAAACAGAGCAAAATTTTAGTTTATTTTGAACACATTCAGGTATGTCCCTCCCCATTTCATTCCATTTTCTCCCGTTTAAGAAATGTTTTGCAACAGAATCGGTGGAATGAATACCACCCTGATACAGCTAATCAACTCAAGGTCTCGATAAACTCAGATGAATGAAGTAGTTTTGTGTTGGGCTGGTGACCAGGGCTGGTGACCATTGCTTTAGAATTGTTCGTTTTTTTAAACCGGTTTATACAGGCTTATGTTGTATACATGTTCCACTTGACCCACTCTTTATTTTGTGAATAGCGTTTATTGTGTGAACAAGTGTTTCTTTGCGTTAGGGTACGCTCATTTTTTACCACTACATCTCATCTGAACTAAGTTCTCCATCATTGAGTTAGAGTAGTCATTGGACTCAACAGTTTAAACTGATGTGGTTAAGTGTTTGTGTTCCTTATTCCCTAAAGAGAAAGGAAATGCTATATTTTAAGGGGTCATGATTTGGTGATTTTGGTCTTATGTATTAAGGGTTTACAGTTTGTGAGTATACTTCAGAGAGAAGGGCACACAATGGGCAACATTTTAAAACTCTTTGCAATGGAAAACAAAAAATGTTGTTTGTGATTGGACAAATCCAGCTAGTCCCTCCCTGTGTCTGTCTGTTTGGTGGTTAATGAACACGACCCACATTGGGAATGCTGTGTCTCTATATTCACCTTCCCCAAGGTCTGCCAAGTGCTGCTGTCCATCCCTTCCTCCATCCCCCACCACATCTGCTCCTTTTAGGGATTACCGGCAACATGTCTGTCTTTCTAAAACTCTCTGTGCTGATGACGGGCAGATTACAACCTCACTGCACCCTCTGAGAGAGATTAACCAATCAGGACCCAGACAGAGAGGGCAGGGATTAACCAATCAGATCACAGAGAGGGAGGGCAGAGGGATTAAAGTGGTGCAGAGTGGGATTAACCCAGCGAGTTGAATGTGTATGTAGTGTGCGTATTGAGTGCGCTATGGAAAACTCTCCAGTTTCCCTTTTACGTCTCAATGCTATACTCTATTATGTTTGTGTTCAAATGAACTCTTCATCAATTTATCACCCTACTATGTTATTCACTCGCAACATTGTTAGATAAATATACTTTTGTTACACTCTGAAAAACGAAGTTATTCTGTTCTATAAATTAATAGGTTTTTCATTTTTAGAGTCCATATTTGTCCAAGTTTAAAGTAACAAATTGTTACTCTGTCACCTAATGAGGAATCTAGTCATCTTCAGATACTGTAAAATATGTTATGGAATCCATAATTTGCAATGTCTAGATTCCAACACACATTTGTAATGAAGATGCCTTATTGGCAAAGATAGGAACATTGCTGCAGAGTAACTCAGTGCCCATCTATTATATAACACACACGAACACACACACACACACACACACATCGCATACACATTGAATACACATACTGTACTCACAAACAAGAATACACACTCACACAAATGTCCACTTGTGGTCAAATTGCATGGCATGTAACCAGGTCAACTAGGGATTACTGAGTTGTCAGAGTTGTCAGAAGAGGGGGGTGAGGTGGAGTAGTGGGGGTGTGGAGGGAGGCAAAGGGGGATAAGAGGCTGGCAGAGATAGATGGGTTCGAGGGGAGGGGTGGGATAAGGCAGGAAGTAAATGTTCTTTGTGTTACCCTGAGGGACAATAGACAATACTTTATGTCACAAATGACAGCCTTGATTGTTCTTTGGACATTGAACAATTTTTGGAAGGAAATAAAGAGGAAGTGATGACATCTCTGAGTCACTCATTTTCCTCTACAGCAGAGTTTGAATTGATCTGAAATATGTTTTAACCATGGCCTGTGCGTTTAAATCAGTTTCTAGTTAAGTCTTTCACATATAGTATTATCATCAAGAGTGTCCTTCCTTCTTTTTACAGGGTATACTTAGCTTTTTTCAAGGACAACGGGAATAATTGAGACCATTGGTAGAGGAGATTGAGAGACATGTAGACGACCGACAAACAGGGCAAGAGACTGCGAGAGAGAAGGAAGAGGAAAAGAGGGGGAGAGATAGAGGTAGAGAGAAAAAAGAGAGAGATGGGGAGGGAATGAAGGAGGGAAAGAGAGAGAGAAGGAAAGAGAGATAGAGGGGGACAGAGAAGTAATCCTGACTAATTCACTTAGGACATTGCTAAAGGGAGGGTAAGAGGATTGGGCCACTCCAGAATCAGATCAGCAAAAATACCTGACAGCAAGACGCACCCGAGAGCCATGTGGGCCAAGGAGGCAACACAACAGAAACTACACGCACATAATATAACCCATAACAACATGGCCACTTGTTGAGTTCTGGGTCAGTTTTGTACTTCAACTCAACCAATTTAAATTCCGAATAGGGAATATCAATACATGATGTACAGTACGTTTGAATGCAAAAAACCTGAACCCCTTCATATAAATTGTGAAACCAAAATGTCACTCAAACTTGTAATCGCAATGACTTTCGTTTGGGCATAAATGTAGATTCAAAGTTAGCTTTAATATTTCACACAAAAAAACATAGAAGTCATTTTTTTTCTCCCATCAAAATGTAATAGCAATGATGCTAGCCTAACACCATAGTAACATGTTAGCTCCAAAAGCCTAAAAGTAACCAAATTAAGATTTAAATTGTAGCATATATAACAACAACTAAACTCAAATTAACACTGATGGTCTTTCAGAACAAAAAAGAGAGAGACTAAGAGAGTATTAAAGCTCTGTGAATATGATCTATTGATATGTTTCTTGAAAACAGCAGAAAAAGGAACAGAGGAACGATTGAGTATTGCGTGGTTGTATCAATAGAATTCAATCAATGCATCTGAACCATTGCCTGTGTGTTTAAATCAGTTTCTAGTTGTGTCTTTCCATATAGTATGATCCTCAGGGGCAGCCTTCCCTTCTACTATATGAGAAAGTAAATGGACCTGATCTCCTGCATTCACAGTCAGGAGGTATCAATTATATCCCTGCGTCTATCTTCTCCTCTCTCACCTGAATGGAAAACACATTCTATAGAGGTTGTAAAAACCAAGATTACAACGAGAAACAAAACTTACAAACAAGAAATAACATCTGTCAGAATAATTTGATTGTATTTGATCGTATATCTGGTGAGGGCCTCATTCATTCACAACTCCTCCCACTCTTGTTCTTGTTCTTCTCTACAGCACCTGGAACTTCCACGAATTCTGGTCTTTGTGGTCCAGGCAGTCCATGGTGCTGAAGCCCAGCTTCCACGCCTGCTGGTCTTTGTAGTCCAGGCAGTCGACGGAGGTGAAGCCCAGCGAAGCGGCCGTGCCGTAGCCCTGGGAGGAGAGCGAGGCGGGTGACTGGCTCAGCGAGCCCCCCATGGAGGGCACGGTGATGGGGCTGAGGGCGCCATTTGCCGACAGCTGTGAGTGCATGGGCGAAAGGTAGGCGCCACAGTCCAAGCCTGTGAAATAGGAGGAGGTGCCGGCGTAGCCCTGGGCATAGGCCTGAGGCTGGCCGTAGCTCATGGGGTAGGCAGAGGGCCGCTGCATGCAGGGCGCCGAGGAGGCCAGAGGGTCAGGGAGTGGTGAGATGGCTGGGCTCCAGATGGAGATGGGTGCATTGCCAGGGTTGTTGCCGCTGGGGGGCAGGGAGGGGCCAGATGGGTCGGGGGAGGGGCTGTAGGAGCCAGAGGGGTTGTTGGCTGAGGGGTCGGGGCCGTTGTTGGGCTGGTCCTGGGCCGGTGACGCCTTCTTCTTGGGCGGGCGGGGCTTGGACTGGCCGCTGCTCTGCTGCTGCTGCTGGCGGCACTTGGCACGGCGGTTTTTGAACCACACCTGCAGAGACCGAGACACACAAACACAACCCCTTAGAATAGAGAAAGAAAATATGTAGAAATTCTGCGATTGTGAAAGTAAGTTGTTTGGTGGAGGGAAAAGGACACCATGTTACTACATAATTGTTGATATATCTGTCACTATGCCAATGTGCACCTACAGATGTAGGATCTTTATTTGATCACCCTGTTGCAAGAGAACTTTCTTGAAATGCAAAAACTTGTAGTGTATTTGAGGTTTAAAAAGGCTTTACAACTTTAAAACTTGTTGTATATTTGAGGTTTAAAAAGGCTTCTGAAGTTTGTAATTTTCACTTTGAAAAATCAGACTTGATTTTCCCTTATGAAAATGTATCAATCCCTACAAAAATGTGCATTAATTACCATCGAGAGTTCAAAAGGTACTCGCACTCAAATCATGAAAAGGAAGAATCCAAGAGGCTGATATGTGAAAATAATATCATTTATTTAATCCATGCTTAAATTATATATATCAGCCTCCTTGGGTTATTCCTTTGTATGGTTTGAGTGCGAGTACCTTTTGAACTCTCGATTGTAATGAATGGACATTTTTGTTAGGGTTGATACATTTTTTGTAAGGGAAAAACCTTTTGAACTTGAATTTTTTCTCCTACGCACAACCCACATTTTTTACTAGTTTGAGAGCAAACCCTCATACTGGCTTTCTACATTAATTATAATTTCACATAATAAAACTGGCTCAAATTAAGATCCTACATCTGTATACTCTGTGATATTATTTGTGTGTCAAAACCGTACCAGACAGAACTGTGAGCTAAACTGTCATGAGTGTGGGATGTGTATGTACAGAGCATTTTGTAGGCTACATGTCCTTCTACAGTCTTTACCACAATACTGGTGAATTGTACTCTGAGAGCATATGCCACTATCTCTTCTATATATTTTCATATCAGAATGTATTCATACCCTAACTTATTCCACATTTTGTTGTGCTACAGCTTGAATTCAAAATGGATTAAATATATATTTTTCTCTCACCCATCTGCACACAATAACCCATGATGACGAAGTAACAAACTTTTTAGAACTTTTTGCAAATTTACTGAAAATGAAATTCAGAAATATCTAATTTACATAAGTATTCATGCCACTGAGTCAATACATGTTAGAATCATCTTTGGCAGCGATTACAGCTGTGAGTCTTTCTGTGTATGTCTCTAAGAGCTTTGCACACCTGGATTGTCTAATATTTGCACATTATTCTTAAAAAAATTCTTCAAGCTCTGTCAATTTGGTTGTTGATCATTGCTAGACAGAGAATTTCAAGTCTTGCCATAGATTTTCAAGACGATTTAAGTAAAAATTGTAACTAGGCCACTCAGGAACACTCAATTTGTCTTGGTAAGCAACTCCAGTGTATATTTGGCCTTGTGTTTTAGGTTACTGTCGTGCCGAAAGGTGAATTTGTCTCCCAGCGTCTCTTGAAAAGCAAACTGAACCAGGTTTTCCTCTAGGATTTTGCCTGTGTTTAGCTCTAGTCTGTTTCTTTTTAACCTAAAGAACTCCCTAGTCCTTGCCAACGACAAGCACACCGATAACATGATGCGGCCACCATCATGCTTGAAAATATGAAGAGTGGTACTCAGTGTTGTGTTGGATTTGCCTCAAAAATAACACTTAGTATTCAGGACATAAAGTTAATTTCTTTGCCACATGTTTTTCAGTTTTACTTTAGTGTCTTATTGCAAACAGGATGCATGTGATGAAATAGTCTTATTCTGTACTGGCTTCCTTTTTTCACTCTGTCATTTAGGTTAGTATTGTGGAGTAACTAACTCGGTTTTTTCCTATCACAGCCATGTAACTTTTTTTTACAGTCACCATTGGCCTCAAGGTAAAATCCCTGAGCAGTTTCTTTCCTCTCGGGCAGCTGAGTTAGGATGGATGCCTGTATCTATGTATTGACTGGGTGTATTGATACACCATCCAAAGTGTAATAAATAACTTCACCATGCTCAAAGGGATATTCAATGTCTGCTTATTTTATTTGTACCCATCTACCAATAGGTGCCCTTCTTTGCGAGGTATTGGAAAATCTCCCTGGTCTTTGTGGTTGAATCTGTGTTTGTAATTCACTGCTCGACTGATGGACCTTACAGATAATCGTATGTGTGGGGTACAGAGATGAGGTAGTCATGAAAAGATCACATCAACATAATTCCATCATCATTAGACCGCACCTGTACACGCGACTCCGGGAGGTTGATCTTGAGGGCCACCTCCTCCCTCATGAAGATGTCGGGGTAGCGGGTCTTGGAGAACATGGCCTCCAGGATATCCAGCTGGTTGCGTGTGAAAGTGGTGCGCTCGCGACGCTGCTTCCGCGGGGTGGCTGAGAAATCCAGAGACACAGAGACTGTGTGACAATAATGGTATGATGGAATGGCATTAATGGACAGTAGCACTCCTCAGTGCTCAAAGTGATTGACATTCACATTATATTTCATTAGGCTTGCAAGTCATACAGTTTATTGGCAAAGGGATGTAGCTATATCTGTTGATAACAGTGGTATTGGTTTCAATATCTATCATGACCACTCTCTATGGTAAAACAAGTCATTGGGTAATGTCATAGTCTATAGTTTATATTATCTTTATGGTATTTTGAGATATTCAAATGAACCATAGCAGGTATTAGCCTAGTAATAGAAAAAAAGGCAAAAAAAAAGAAAGACACCTATGCTAATGTTGGCTATGTGAAAACTATTAGTTTCCTGACTAGTCTTTCCCCATATATGGGAAGATATGGGTTAGGCTAAATGGTGATTGGGTGCTAGTTGAACAAGTGTTACAACTGGTGATGATGGTAATGGCAGATGCAAAAAAAGAAATTTTGACACAGAAATGCATAGCCGAATGTAAAGGACTACTCTGACATTTATCCAACCTGGACTATCGACATTGTGTTCGTTTTATTCTCTATTCTTTTCAATTCTCACAATGATTTCATATTTTCTTTTTGAATAGGAATCGCTATTATTTGCTATTAGCCTACCCTTTGTTGAATGTTGTCACATGAACAAGTCACAAATAATCTATTATTAGTAGTATTGATATTCTTATTGATATTATCATTGATATTCTTATTCTTATTGTTGTCGTAGTTATTATTATTATTATGTTATGTTATACATTATTAAAACCTCTACAGGATCGGTGTCCCCCTGTGGGACGGTTGAGCTAACGTGCGCTAATGTGATTAACATGAGGTTTGTAAGTAACAAGAAAATGTCCCAGGACATAGACATATCTGATATGGGCAGAAAGCTTAAATTCTTGTTAATCTAACTGCACTATCCAATTTACAGTAGCCATTACAGTGAAATAATACCATGCTATTGTTTGAGGAGAGTGCACAGTTATAAACTTGAAAATGTATTTATAAACCAATTAGGCACATTTGGGCAGACTTGATACAATATCTTTTACAGAAAAACAATGGTTCATTGGATCAGTCTAAAACTTTGCACATACACTGCCATCTAGTGGCCAAAATCTAAATTGTGTCTAAACTGGAATAATACATTGTGGCCTTTCTCTTGCTTTTCAAAGATGATTGGGAGACCAGAGCTAACGTGTTCTTTCTCCTAAATTAATTTCACATTTCCACAAACTTCAAAGTGTTTCCTTTCAAATGGTATCAAGAATATGCATTCCTTGATTCAGGTCCTGAGCAACAGGCAGTTAGATTTGGGTATGTCATTTTTGGCGAAAATTGAAAAAAAGGGTCCAATCCTTAGGGGCTGAAAAATCCATGGTGCATGGACATAATGCATACACTGCACACTGTTTTACGCATGAGCAGCATCAAGCTTTGGCCAATGTATCCTGAGAAAAAATCTAAACGCAACATGTAAAGTGTTGGTCCCATGTTTCATCAGCTGAAATAAAATATCCCAGAAATGTTCCATATGCACAAAAAGCTTATTTCTCTCAAAATTTGTGCACAAATTTGTTTACATCCCTGTTAGTGAGCATTTGTCCTTTGCCAAGATAATCTATCTACCTGACAGGTGTGGAATATCAAGAAGCTGATTAAACAGCATGATCATTACACAGGTGCACCTTGTGCTGGGGACAATAAAAGGCCACTCTAAAATGTGCAGTTTTGTCACACAACACAATGCCACAAGTTTTGAGGGAGCGTGCGATTGGCATGCTGACGGCAGGAATGTCCACCAGAGCTGTTGCCAAAGAATTCAATGTTCATTTCTCTACCATAAGCCGCCTCCAACACCATTTTTTGGCAGTACAGGCCTCACAACCTCCTCACCTGCGGGATCGTCTGAGACCAGCCAGCCTGAGGAGTATTTCTGTCTGTAATAAAGCCCTTTTGTGGGGAAAAACTCCTTCTGATTGGCTGGGCCTGGATCCCCAGTGGGCGGGCCTGGCTCCCAAGTGGGTGGGCCTATGACCTCCCAGGTCCACCTGTGGCTGTGCCCCTGCCCAGTCATGTGAAATCCATAGATTAGTGCCTAATGAATTTATTTGATTAACTGATTTCCTTATATGAATAGTAACTCAGTAAAATCGTTGAAATTGTTGCATGTTGCATTTATATTTTTGTTTTAGTATATATATATATATATATATAAAATAATAGAAAAAATGTAGTAAATGCTTTATTATCTAAATGTTGAAAGTGCGTGGGCAATGGAGATAAACACAATGGTGCAGTTTGAGGCCATGTGGCCGAGAATGATATGTGCGCTGGAGATGGGGGTATGAGCAGTTGGGTCTGGGCAGGGGTGGTGTTATCGTCGTTCTTTGTGTATGTTTTGTGTTGTAAAAAAAAGTTAAATCAAATCTGACAGAAAAATTACAAAAGGAGGTAAATGACAATAAAAATTAAGTAATATTATTTTACTCACATGGGTATCCAGCGGTGGTGTGCAGCAGGTCCATCCCAGACATGTTCATGGCGTAATGGGGTTGCTTAATGTAGGACATCATCCTCGCACCGGGTTTTTATGCCTTCTCGCTCACTTGGTCGTCTCTCTGAACAGGCACACACGACCGGACTTACTGGGCTATTTCCCACTAGTCCCTCCGTCGGTAATGTATTGAAGTTTAGGTCCCGCTCCAAATCGACCTCGCCAAGTGACAAAGGTATCTTGAGATGTCTCAAAGTTATTTGCCTTTCTTTCTTTTCCCTCTTACTCTTTCTAACTTGACTTGTCGAAAACACACAAAAAATGTGAAGTGCAACCCTCGTGACAATTGCGCACCGCAGTTTAGGACATAGTAGAGTGCACGGACACTTCTATTTTGGCGCGCCAGGAGCAGGTAAAGAGGTGCGTGCTGCCGGTGAGCGGGGTGATGCCACTACACTGACTTATTTTACAGACACGGTGAGCTAATTAAAGGTACCAAGTGGACGCACAGAACCCCCCCTCCCTCTCTTTCTCGCTCTCCTTTGTCTCTGCCCATCCCACTACACTTCATCGCATCATCTATTAAACTTTTATTCCCAGATACATTTACAAACAATTTTGCAGATAGGTCTACTTTTTCGTAGTAGTTAACGAAATGTGTCACATGGAACAAAATAAGCATTTGCTGATGTATACGCCCTGAGCTGATTTATCTTTTGTTTGGAATGGGTTGGGTAACATTTTTTGTTTTTGTTGAACATATGCATATTTCAAACTATACATTTTGAGGGCTGTAGCAAGAAATAATATTTAGTAGTCTACTTTTTCAAATGCGAGGATTTATTAACGTCAACTGATAAACATTCGTTCTCTAAACATTTGAAATCAAGATATAATATTATAAATTATACAGCCGAGGACATATTTGGCCTAGGCCTATGTTAATATAGTAATTAAAATGACTGAATTGAGTCCATGGTTAATATATTGCATTACTCAAAAATTATATTCCCATTAAATTCTCAAATAAGCCTACAATTTTACGTTTCAATTTGTAATTATAATTTGAAAATCAATGAGAAATTAGTTAATGTTGGTCCACAGTAATTTCGATTAACCTACTTTGGAATCCAATTAAAACGTTGATGTAATAAACTATCCTCTGAACCAAGATTTTATTCATCATTTCTTTTGACTTTCAATTTTTTGTGATACGCTGAAAAATATTTCATATTCGTTTAATTTGTTCTGTAAAAAACGTGTTTTTGCGAGGTTTTCACGGAATTTGTTTTGTGGAGTTATGTTGGCCCAACTAAACTGCATTTTTATTTAGAATATGGTGAACAATAAACATGTTGCCAATAATTTGACAAATTAAGCAAATTAAGCCCTGATTTACAGTTTTTTTCAGTTGCTTTGGTGCAATTTTCACAAGTATGTGGTAAATGTTCGCAACTCTTACTACAAAAATAAAAACAGATAATCAAAAAGGCAGTTGTTTCATAAGCACATATTCAATTGACTAAGTACAACACACAAAACCATACGGTCACCTTTTCACCATACTGAATCAATGCTTCATCTAGAAATAGGCCTACATGTTTCACATTGCAATACATGTTCATATAAAATAATTGCCTTCCACATTACTTGAAATGATACTCTTCTAATCTGTTAAAATACATTTTACTATGAATTAATCCGACTGCTCTTAATTTATAATAATTTAACCGTTTGGTAATCATATAGATTTTAAACTGGTTTGTCGATGTATGTCTATAGTGTATAAACATATAAAGTATGATATATACCGTAATGTATTATTATGATGATGATGAATATAGATTTTGCCTGGCAGGTCTGGATTGATGTTATTGCATGCCTCATCCATGGCCTGAAGGAGGGTGGTAGCTCATGGGGATTACAATCTTACATCTTCTACCTCTATTGTAATCATGTATTGTATTTTACAGTATTGTACTTATGTATTGTAGTGCTCCTGTACGTGACTCAGTTCGTAAGAGCATGGCACTAGCAACAGCAGAGTTGTCGGGTTTGATTCCCACTGGGGTCACATTTGAACATTTGTGGACTCTGTTGTCACTTTGGCTAAAAGTGGCTCCTACGTAAATGGCATATATTACGGTGTTACAGTATTGCATTGGCCAATGCAATTTTAGTAAAGCAGTGTTACCTAAACTCCCCATCAAAAAACTTTATTTTGGATAGGGGATGCATTTGTTACATACAGTACAGTACATATCTGATCTTGTCAATATCGGATTTACATTTTTTAAGTAATTATCAATTAAGAGCAGTCATATTAAGCAATAGTAAAATGTATTTTAACAAATGAGTCATATCAAAAGTAATGTGAGCATTGCATTGTGAAAGGCAATTACTTTAAATTAACATGTATTGCAATGTGAAACGTGTATTTCTAGACTAAACACTAAAAACATTTTGTGAAAAAGTGTTTATGGTTTTGTGTGTTGTACTTAGTCAATTGAAAAGGTGCTTATAGTTTTGAAACAATTGCTTTTTTGATGATATGTTTTGAATGTTGTACTAAGAGTTGGGAAAATGTACCACATACTTGTGGAAATTGCACCAAAGTGATTGAAAAAAACCTGTAAAAAAAGTTTTGAATATGAAACTTGCTCTGTTTTAAGTGTTACCAGTTTGGAGTTTTGTAGTAAGAGTTTTGAAAATTCACCAGAAACGTGTAAAACTTGCACCAAAACGATTGAACACAACTGTAAACAGGATGGTGATTGTGGCACAATCTTCAATATTTTATTCTGTTTAATGGTCATTTCAATTATATAACCATTCTCTAAGAATATAACTTATGATTTATTAGCATATTACAACTCGTAGCCTAAATGTCCAAAATGTATATTTTGGTTTTTAGCCTGGCTGAAACTCAGGAATGTCGCTTCAACTTTGATTCTAAATTGCAACTCAAGGTTTTCAATCAGTTATTGAACGGGTGCATCACACATTAAATTGCTGCTCATCAAATCAAGCCTCTCACACATTCATTGACACATCATCAAAAGATTACAGTGAGCTGTAATAAACCAGTGTAAAAACAAACACACACACTCACAGATTCACAAACATCCACAAAGCTCTTTCGATTTAGCTATAATAATATGCTTTATCTGAAAAGTGAGTATCTTCTCTCCAAATAAAGTCAGGCAAGAGAGAGCAATCCATTCAGTGGCAGAGGGAGAGAGCAAGGATAGAGAGAATGAGCTATCAGCTGATAGAAAAAAGAGAAGTATAGACATCTTGGACAGACAGACAAGAAGACAGAATCGTATGTAGGTATAAAGACAAACAGACAGAGGTGTTGAGATGTACAGACAGCTGGCAGACAGACAGACATGAAGAAAATATAGATATCTTCTGCACATGCAACTCAAAACAATAAAAGTTACAACAACAAAAATACTTTACATAGACAGAAAAGACAAGTCACTAAACTCATGAAACGAGCAAGATGGAACAACGACCGTATTTTTGTGGACTAACATCATTGATGCCCATGTGTGTGTGTGAGTGTGAGTGTGCCAGTGCCAATGTGTTGGTCAACAGTTCAAGCTAAGAGAAAATTAACTATGTGGTTGTGGCTTTCGTTAGCTGTCTTTTTGGAGATCAATGTTGACTAATATTTGGACAAAACGATTATTTTAAGGCTGGATATTTTCCTCAGGATTAAAAAAAATTAATTGTCAAATAAATATTTGGTAAAATCCAATAGTTAACCACTTTTGTTCTAAACTTTTTTGACATTTCATTTTTATTGACAGTCAGCAACTATTCTGTGTCTACATACTGTCGCAATACAGATGATTCAGACAGGCAGCCATGCTAGATTGTGGAACAGCTGCAGGAGCAATTAGGGAAGTAGAGGAAGAGGACTGAGCCCCAGTAATCCTTGGCCACATGCTGCCACGTGCCGCACCCTACATGCACACACGCACTCACTCACTCACGCACGCACGCACGCACGCACGCACGCACGCACACACACACACACACACACACACACACACACACACACACACACACACACACACACACACACACACACACACACACACACACACACACACACACACACACCAAATTACGCTACGGGGGAGCTTTGGGATGGAATTGTTGAAGATGGTGCAGTTAGAGAGACAGGGAGATGGAAACAGATTGAGGACAGAGTGAATCAGGTGAGAGAGAGAGAAAACGAGAGAGAGAGAGGGAGAGAGGAGAGAGAGAGAGGGAGGGGGACAGGTAGACAGAAGTGATTACAGAGAATCGGCTAAGGCGGTCAAGGAGGAGGATAGGAAAGAGGAGGGGAGGAAAAACACAGGTAAACTCAGAGAGATTGAGAGTGGGGAGAGTTGGAGGGAGGAGGGAGGAGGAACGAGGTGGCAGAGGGAAGAGGGGGGGGTGAGGTGGATGGAGGGAGGGAGGGATGGAGAGGGGGAAGCAGGTGAAGGAATAAAGAGGGTGGAGGAGGGTGCGGACCGTGTCCCCACTGACACACTGCAGTGGTTAATCCAGATTAGAGTGTCTAAAATGGGTCGGCTAAATCTGCTGGCCAGCCAGTAATACAGACTGCTGTCAGTCCCAATCACTCACACACACACACACACACACACACACACACACACACACACACACACACACACACACACACACACACACACACACACACACACACACACACACACACACACACACACACACACACACACACACACACATCCCCAACCCAGTTGCAACAATTTTGCATAGATTTTTTGGTAGAGATGGAGACGTTAATCCAACATGTCAATTTCTAATTTGTAGACAAACTGGAATTAAAACCAGACTAAGTCATTGGCAGAGATGGAACTATCCAAGCAGAAGATACATCTCCTTCAAATGTTGATATTTGGTTGTGTTAACAATTCAATATACAGTTTGTCTACAAATTAGTCATTGATATTGTCGGATTCATTTCTCCATTTTAACCAAAAATCTAAATGAAAGAATAGGCCTAATTCTAATCTAATCAAACTTTAAATCCACTTTAAATAAAGTTTGATTTGATTTAGCCCTATTCTTTAACTTCGATTTTTGGTTGAGATGGAGACTTGAATCCAACATTAAAAATCCTTAATTAACATAATACAAAAAAGTCCCCATCAAAATCCATCAGTTTAATGATTAACTTGAAGATATATTTGAAATCAACCAAAGCTTGAAATCCTAGGTTTATATGTATTGTCTATTTTTTATTTAATCCTGGGTTGAATTGAAACAATAGCTGTTGATGACTTTGCAAATGCTATATAGGCCTAAATAGTATTATTGATGATACATTACTTATAAAGTATGGTTACATTTCATTTGCTCTTTTAAACCTACCCTGATTTCAATAGCAACAGTGATTATATTTAGTTATTAAGAGATCTCTTAATAATCATTCTCATGATAGCACATTGGTAGTGGTCAGTGACAAACATCAAAGCTAAGCAGGCTGGGCTTGGTTAAAACCCTGGTATTGTTGGTATTTGTTATTTATTAGGATCCCCCATTAGCTGTAGATAGATCATTTTTCAGTAGGATTTGATTTATTAGGATCCCCATTAGCCGACACCAATGGCAACAGCTAGTCTTACTTGGGTCCGACATATAACGAAAAATACAATGCAGACAAAAGACTCAATTTACATACATTTAAAAACATTATCATGTAGTGTGTGTGTGTGTGTGTGTGTGTGTGTGTGTGTGTGTGTGTGTGTGTGTGTGTGTGTGTGTGTGTGTGTGTGTGTGTGTGTGTGTGCATCTATCAGTTACACATACACGTAAGAATATACACACAACAAGTAGGTCACATGGGGGAGAGGCGTTGTGCCATGAGGTGTTGCTTTATTTGTTTTTTGAAACCAGGTTTGCTGTTCTCTTGCAATATATACCGTGCATTCGGAAAGTATTCAGACTACTTGACTTTTTCCACATTTTATTACATTACAGCCTTATTCTAAAATTGATTAAATTGTTTCCCCCCCCAATCAATCTACACACAATACCCATAATGCCAAAGCAAAAACAGGTTTTTAGAAATGTTTGCTAATTTATATATACTGTATATAAAAAAAATATGAAGTATCACATTTACATAAGTATTCACAGCATTGTACGAGATCTCCAGTTTCTTGGCAATTTCTAAAATTGGAATTTGGTTGTGCATCAGCAGTTTTTCTCTTTTTATGTCAGTCACTGACAATCACTCAATTAGCCCATGTCAGCTAATTTTTTTAGATTGGTATGTTAGCTGGCTGGACTATCTAAACATGTAGTAATCATGGTCGAATTACCGACCAGGCACGCAGGGCACATGCCCAGAGGCCCTGACCTCCAGGGGGCCCCCATTGATTTTATTCGTCACTCTCACTCAAATATCATATTAACATGACATAACTCAGGGCAAGATTATTAGAATTTCAGTAAAATTAGCTTCAAAACTGCAAATACTTTCTCTTCACCATATGGAAAATGTGCAGAAATACAGGAAATTAGCTGTAAAACTGCAGATTTGTCTCTCCACCCCATCGCAAAATGAGCAGAATTGCATGAAAATAAGTTATACAACTGAAAAATCTTCTCTCTGCTAACATTGGAAAATGTGTTGAATTGCAGTAAACCTGCTTAAAAACTGCATCACTTTCTCTACGCCCCATGGCAAAATGTGTAGAATTGCAGGAAATGTACTTTTTTCTGTTTTGCTTAGGCCCCCAAAAGGCTAGGGCCGGCTCTCTCTCTCTCTCTGTGTGTGTGTGTGTGTGTGTTTAGTCAGAGGATGCTATCTTAGGTGACAATGTGGTTGATTGATTACAGTGGACAGTAATCCTGCCTGGAGATTATCCAGGTGGTATTAGGGCAACTGGGAGTGTGGCACAAGCTATTCCTGAACTGGAGAACATAGTCCAACAGGAGATCTCACTGTCTCTACATACAACACACTGTTGTGGAAACTCTTACACAGGGACACTCGAAGGAAATCTTAAATGGATCATTGTTTATTGTCAGCGCGGTGGAGAGGTTCAAACAAACTTGATGCACCATATTGAACGTTTGTCAGGAGCTCTAACAGGGCAGTCCCGTTAGTTCTCTTATATACTGACGAGACATATTTGCATGATTTAGCTAATTCATAATTAATTAATCATTCATGTTTGCTTCATTCATGTGACCGACCAATACTGTTTCATAACATGTGACAGACCAATACCTCACAAGGCTTCTTCTCTCTAAGCTGAGACCTTGAAACTGAGATATGGTTCTCAAAACAAGGGTCTGGGGGTATTGACACCTTGCAGATACTGATAGTGAGGATTCGTTCAATAAGTCACTTGCAATAACACAGAAATTGGTTTATAGAAAAGCACAAACATAGAACACAGAAATGTATCAAAAAAGAAACGCACCAACAAACTATTTTCCATCACATTACGTACAAGACCCAATGACACTACACATTTTCTCAGCAGGAAGAAGATAACTTTATTGACCAATGTCCATAAGCAATGGCAATGTGTTTACTGCTTTATGCCAACACCTCCACGAGAGACATATACACACAGTGGGTTTTGTAGTAGATTTTTCAAAAGCGTTGAATACTGTTGATCATTAAATATTGCTACACATATTCACATTTATGGATTACAAGATACAGAACTTGAATGGTTTAGGAGCTACTCATCTGCCAGAAACCAACTATTTTCATAGAATAGTTCAGAGTCTAAGTACATTAATTTACCTTGTAGAGTTCCTCAGGGTTCTATTCTTGGTCCTTTACTCTTCTTGATTTACAGTTGAAGTCTGAAGTTTACATACACCTTAGCCAAATACATTTAAACTCAGTTTTTCACAATTCCTGACATTTACTCCTAGTAAAAATTCCCTGTCTTAGGTCAGTTAGGATCACCACTTTATTTTAAGAATGTGAAATGTCAGAATAATAGCAGAGAGAATGATTTATTTAAGCTTTTATTTCTTTCATCACATTCCCAGTGGGTCAGAAGTTTACATACACTCAATTAGTATTTGGTAGCATTTTGGGTAGCATTTTGGGTAGCCTTCCACAAGCTTCCCACAATAAGTTGGGTGAATTTTGGCCCATTCCTCCTGACTGGTGTAACTGAGTCAGGTTTGTAGGCCTCCTTGTTGGCACACGCTTTTTCAGTTTTGCCAATACATTTTCTATAGGATTGAGGTCAGGGCTTTGTGATGGCCACTCCAATACCTTGACTTTGTTGTCCTTAAGCCATTTTGCCACAACTTTGGAAGTATGCTTGGGGTAATTGTCCATTTGGAAGACCCATTTGCGACCAAGCTTTAACTTCCTGACTGATGTCTTGAGATGTTGCTTCAATATATCCACATCATTTTCCTGCCTCATGATACCTTCTATTTTGTGAAGTGTACCAGTCCCTCCTGCAGCAAAGCACCCCCACAACATGATGCTGCCACCCCCGTGCTTCACGGTTGGGATGGTGTTTTTCGGTTTGCAAGCCTCCCCCTTTTTCCTCCAAACATAACGATGGTCATTATGGCCAAACAGTTCTATTTTTGTTTCATCAGACATTTCTCCAAAAAGTACGATCTTTGTCCCCATGTGCTGTTGCAAACCATAGTCTGGCTTTTTATGGCGGTTTTGGAGCAGTGGCTTCTTCCTTGCTGAGTGGCCTTTCAGGTTATGTCAATATAGGACTTGTTTTACTGTGGATATAGATACTTTTGTACCTGATTCCTCCAGCATCTTCACAAGGTCCTTTGCTGTTGTTCTTGGATTGATTTGCACTTTTCGCACCAAAGTACGTTCATGTCTAGTGGACAGAACGCGTCTCCTTCCTGAGCGGTATGATGGTTGTGTGGTCCCATGGTGTTAATACTTGCGTACTATTTTTGTACAGATGAACGTGGTACCTTCAGGCATTTGGAAATTGCTCCCAAGGATGAACCAGACTTGTGGAGGTCTACAATTATTTTCTGTGGTCTTGGCTGATTTCATCAAACTATAGTTTGGGTTAGGGTTAGGGTTAGGGTTTCTTTTGACATCAGCCGATGTCACAAAGTGCTATACAGAAACCCAGCCTATTTAGGATTCTAGGGAAACAAGTAAAGACAGAAGAGCTGAATGTATAGACAAATTGTCAGAAATTTTAAGCAGGAACATAGGTCTATCTAAATAAGGCTTTAAAAAAAATCCTGCACCCCCTGTCAAAAAATGTACTGAATGTAAAGCGCATTTTATATTTTTGCGGGTTAGGGTCGGGTCAGGTCTCAGATTTTCACTTAATCACACATATTCGTCCCGTTGTGGATGGGTTATGAACAACTGACCCGCACATCACTAGCACACACACACACACACACACACACACTGATAACCATATTCTATATGGTTTAAGACTACTGTCTTCAAAAAAACTCAGCATTCATCTCACCTCCACAATATAACAATTGTTTTAATTAGAGATGCTTGACTCACAGAGATATATATAGAAATATGTCAGGGACTGACTGGTGAACTTGGTTGTGACAGTGAGGTGTGCTCTCTGTAAGAAAGACAGTGATTTATTAGATTTTTTATAAACGCCTGTTCAGAGGAGAGCCCACATCTGCTCAGAAGTAATCGGTACTATCCTGTCTTAAAGCCACAAATGAAAACCGTTTGAGGACACTGAGTCAAATAAGTCAATAAATAAACTGAATACACCAACGGATGACTTTTATTTATATACAACGCCAAGAAACTTGGTTGTTGCTTAGGAACATCCACAGACAGGATCATATACTTTTTTATTGAGATTTTGCTGACAGCTAGTGGTTGATTTGGCAAATTGCTTTGCAGTGACTAAACTGGGAAGTGAAGTGATTGGTTGAAGAACTGCACGCTGATTTGCTAGAAGTCGTTTACCATTTTACTCGTGGTTCCGCCCCCACCCGGATGTTGTGCTTTTTAATTGCTCGTATGCCGGTGATGGGAAGTTGTGATTCTTTACATGAGATGGTGTTTTGCACTAGTTTTGGCAAATAGATATGAAATAAATGGTATTTACTAGGTCAGGAGCATGCTGCGTGAGGGGAAAGAAGCGTGTCCCCTCTCAGAGGATAGTTTCAGCCACTTTTTCTGTCCCAGAGTAACACGTGTACGGCCTCTGCTGGCGGGAGAGCAAGAGCTAACGTTACTCACCGCTACTCCGAAAGGCAAAGTTGTCTGTTTCAGGTACCAATACCTCCAACAGAAAATAAGACCTGTTGCTAAAGAAGTACAGTTCATCTACATACCAGGTGAAGATGAGATAGCTCCGTAATGTATCTTGCTACTGTTGCCTTATTGCTACTGGTGTTGCATACAAGTTAATCGACTCATACAAGTTCAAAATGTGTGTGCGTGCGTGTGTACAAAATGTGTAACGTTAGTCAACTTGCTAATGTATGTCTGTCTCTTCAGTTGATGCAGAGATTGTATCAACTGATGCTATCAACAAATCCCCACCAAACAGGGGGCTGGTCGTGGGCATAACGTCCATCAATATATTCTTAAATGCCCTACCCTTCTCCTAGTGAATGGATTTGTACACATATCCTACCCATACACATATCCTCCATGGGTCATGTTCATTAGGCAACACTGTAGGAAAACTGAAAAAAAGCTTTTCTCATGGGCAAGTTCAGACAGTGCCTCCATGTTTCTATCTGTTTTGGGGCATTTTCTTATGTTTCTTGACTACTGAACATAATATGACCCTGATCACTTCTCTCTCTCTCTCTTTGGTAGATGAAAGTGTATTCATCCATCACTGTATCCATAACACTTGTCTTCACTCGTTTCCCCCCAGGACTCTGGTGACAAAGCCACTCTGTTCCTCAGCATCTACTGTGACAACAAGCCATGGTCAGAGTTTAACCTGGAGTTCATTGCACACAAGTCATCTGTCACCCGCTGCAGCTGAATCACATAGAAGTTAACACACAATGAACCCTTCTGCAATTCACGTAGTTCTGCAGGGTTGTGTTAATTAAGAACACCATAGTAAAGTTTTTCAAAATGTTATACGACGGAAAACAAGAGTTTCTTATTGGACAGTTCAGATAGTACCTCCCCCTTTCACTTTGTTATGAATAATTTTCTTCTGTTTAGTGCCTAGTGAACATGAACCTGATTATAGCCTATTGCTTTGTCTTCTTCTTAGAGAGCTGTCTGAACCTGGAGCTGCAGTTCACCCCCTTCCAGCTTTACCACAAAGAGTAAGTATTGTACACACTACAGTGACTCAATCGCACTCCACACTGCCCTTTTCCACTATGTGAGAATGCTGTTCATTGACTACAGCTCAGCGTTCAACACCATAGTGCCCACAAAGCTCATCACTAAGCTAAGGACCCTGGGACTAAACACCTCCCTCTGCAACTGGATCCTGGACTTCCTGACGGGCCGCCCCAGGTGGTAAAGGTAGGCAACAACACGTCTGCCACGCTGATCCTCAACACTGGGGCCCCTCAGGGGTGTGTACTTAGTCCCCTCCTGTACTCCCTGTTCACCCATGACTGCGTGGCCAAACACGACTCCAACACCATCATTAAGTTTGCTGACGACACAACAGTGGTAAGCCTGATCACAGACAATGATGAAACAGTCTCTAGGGAGGAAGTCAGAGAACTGGCAGTGTGATCACAGACAATGATGAGACAGCCTATAGGGAGGAAGTCAGAGAACTGGCAGTGTGGTGCCAGGACAACAACCTCTCCCTCAATGTAAGCAAGACAAAGGAGCTGATCGTGGACTACAGGAAAAGGCGGCCGAACAGGCCCCCATTAACATCGACGGGGCTGTAGTGGAGCGGGTTGAGAGTTTCAAGTTCCTTGGTGTCCACATCACCAACGAACTATCATGGTCCAAACACACCAAGACAGTCGTGAAGAGGGCAGGACAAAACCTTTTCCTCCACAGGAGACTGAAAAGATTTGGCATGGATCCCCAGATCCTCAATAAGTTCTACAGCTGTACCATCGAGAGCATCCTGACCGGTTGCATCAGCGCCAGGTATGGCAACTGCTCGGCATCTGACCGTAAGGCGCTACAGAGGGTAGTGCGTATGGCCCAGTACATTATCGGGGCCAAGCTTCCTGCCATCCAGGACCTATATAATAGGCGGTGTCAGAGGAAAGCCCGTAAAATCGTCAGACTCCAGTCACCCAAGTCACCGACTATTTTCTCTGCTACTGCACGGCAAGCGGTACCGGAGCGCCAAGTCTAGGACCAAAAGACTACTTAACAGCTTCTACCCCCAAGCCATAAGACTGCTGAACAATTAATCAAATGGCCACTGGACTATTTACATTGAATGTATAAAAAAGCCTGGCATGATGATACCATGTTTATCACTTCCTTACATTGTTAATGACATGAATAACAACAGTATATCCCTCTTCCAGAGTGCAGTGTGGAGATGGATGCAGTGAGACAGCGTTTCTGCTCAGTGGTCATGACCAGAGGATTCATCTTTACAAGGTGGTAAGCCTGTGTGTGTGTACAGTGAGTTTTGTAATGTTTGGTGTGGGAGACGAGTAAACATCTTTTCTCTCCAATAGAACTCTTCCTTTCACCAATTTGAAGAGCAGCCAGTAGAGAGACTCATCCCTGAGCTACCCAGCAAGTTAGTTTGTGTTCCCTCTGTCTGCTGTTGCCTCTCAGTTGTGTGTATGTATTCACTGTTCCCTCTTTCTGCAGTGTGTTGTGGCTGGATGTGCTGAGTATCCCTGGCGGTCGTCGTCTCTCGGCCAGCTGTCAGAACAGCTGCGTGGGCCTGGCTCTGGTGGACCAGACTGTACCTGGTGAGGATGGCCTGTACACAACTTACAAACTACCCAATCATAGATTGCGCCCCAATTGGTGCTTTATTCCATATTTAGTGCTCTACTTTTGACCAGCTTCCATAGGGCTTTGGTTAAAAGTAGTGCACTATATAGGGTAAAGGGTGCCATTTGCGACCTAATCTAACAGTGGCCACCTTGCTCACTCTCTTACTATGACTATACATAGCTAGCAAGGTAACAAAGAGGGTACTTTGAGTGGACTATCCCTTTCACCAAAAAAAGCAAGGCTGGATGTTTAGCTACATCACTTTGGAATGCATTGAATTTCTGTGTTTTTTTGTTTTTTTTCCCATTGTGTTCACCCGTCCATCTTGTGTCTGTTTTTACATGCGTCCGCACGGATTAGAGGTTGTGTAGAGTTGGTGGGTGTAGCAGGACATTCCCATCTCCACTGCTGCTCATCCCTCTGCATTCCAGGGCAGAGCTGGCCGACCCCGACAGGTTCGGAGAGGTGGGAGTGTACTGTATTGTTGAGCAGCACCGCTATGACCTTTGACCTGTGGTCCCGTGTGGCTCAGTTGGTAGAGCATGGCGCTTGCAAGGCCAGGGTTGTGGGTTCATTTCCCACGGGGGGACCAGGATGAATATGTATGAACTTTCCAATTTGTAAGTCGCTCTGGATAAGAGCGTCTGCTAAATGACTTAAATGTAAATGTGACCTCTGGGTATGGTTGCGCCCAAATGGCAAGGAATAGGTGCCATTTGGGACAACCTATGATTTGCTGATGCATTTCCTTACAAAACTCTGGACATGTTCGAGAGCATCACATCACGACTGCAATCAATCTCAAACACCCACTTGGTTAACTCCCCCGTCTGAAATGATTAGATGGGAGGAGAGAGCATTTGGTCAGAACCTCTCCCTAGCCTACCATTGGGCTAGGTGCAGCTATTGGTATATTCAGGTATGCAAACTGTGAAATTCGCTGTTTTGAATCCAAAATAGGTGACCTACGTGATTCGTGTAGATCCGATGAGAAAGGTTTGGGCGAGGGGGTGGCTTTGGATCACTACTGGCTGTATGCAAACAAGTGATGCGTGTTTGTAGCAATACTAGCTGTATCCAAGGCTCAGCCCATCGTTTACATAACAACAGAATGCAGTACGAGACTGAAGAGAGAAGAGACAACCAATTTGCTAATTATAGCATCAGCGCGCGCTCTGGAAAGAGAGGAGAGGGGAATGGCAGTTTGCCAGCTACAGCAGCGCGTCTCCTGAACGATAACGAAGAGGTAGGTGAGAAGCCTGACCATTGGGGCGAGAAGGTGATGAAGCGTATTTCATGAGCTGTAACCGAAAAACAACTGCCATTTGGAAAGTTTGAGGTGAGGGAGAAAGTGTGGTGGAACAAATATTGTTACCATTGCTAGTTTGATCGAATTCTCCGTTAGCTAGCCAGAAAAATGTTGAGCAACATTAGCCAACTTCACTGATCAAATAATTGAGTTTATGGTGTGACAATTAGCTGGCTAATGAAGTCAGACAGCTAACGTTAGCTAGCTAACGTTACTAACCTAACCAATTCGCTATAGTATTAACTGGTATACTGCTACTTACCTGGTATTAACTGGTATACGGCGTACCGACTACGCAATTCTCTGTCCATGTACGCAGGTACGAGAGCCGAGTTAAAAGTACGCAGAAAGTACGCCCTTCCTGCAGGCTCATCCTGACATGACCCTCCAGCATGAGAATGCCACCAGCCATACTGCTCGTTCTGTGCATGATTTTCTGCAAGACAGGAATGTCAGTGTTCTGCCATGGCCAGCGAAGAGCCTGGCTCAATCCCATTGTGCACGTCTGGGATCTGTTGGGTTGGATCGGAGGGTGAGGGCTAGGGCCATTCCCCCCAGAAATATCCGGGAACTTGCAGGTGCCTTGGTGGAAGAGTGGGGTAACATCTCACAGCAAGAACTGGCAAATCTGGTGCAGTCCATGAGGAGATGCACTGCAGTACTTAATGCAGTTGGTGGCCACACCAGATACTGACTGTTACTTTTGATTTTGACCCCCCTTTGTTCAGGGACACATTATTCCATTTCTGTTAGTCACATGTCTGTGGAACTTGTTCAGTTCATGTCTCAGTTGCTGAATCTTGTTATGTTCATACAAATATTTACACATGTTAAGGTTGCTGAAAATAAACGCGGTTGACAGTGAGAGGGCGTTTCTTTTTTAGCTGAGTTTACATTTAATTCTGCGTCCAATTAGTTGTATTTTCCACGTAACATTACGAGGATCACGCAACCTGATAGACTGTAACTGTAATTATGATCCACGTCACAAAAAGTATAATCAAAAATAAATGTAAACATCTTGGTATTAAATGGAGTCGGGAGTTTAGAAGACTGCGCGATTGAGAATGAATGAGTTGGCTATAGAGGCAATGCTTCTAAAATGCCTTTGCATTAGATTTGAGATTTTATCAATTTAGAAAATCTGAAATGATGTATGCCCTACAAAGAAATACAATAGGCACCTTTACATAGGCTGAAACACCTGACTCTTCTAGCGAATAGCGTTTAGATTCCCTTTGTGGTAGCCTACTTAAGCTTTGTGTAGCCAGTTTGCAGTCTGTGTTGATGCGATCTTTTGTTTTTATGTTTTCAAAATTATTTAGCTTTTTAGTGTTGATTAGGAACCGTTTCTAAAAAGCCAATACTTGGGAGCTGGCACTAGTGATTGGATCTTGTTAGTGACTTTTACCATATGTGTAAATAGAATGCTGTCAAGATAGAAAGTATTCCAACCTTTCATAGACTTGATTTGGTACAATTCTGTAATTGCGATCAGACTCATAAACAGCGCGTGCACGAGTGTGGTGGGGGAAAGAAAATCCAAATCCAATTTGCCGCACGCGTCTGGTACTCTTAAAAAGTTGGACAGGGTTGGCAGGTCTGCTATTAGATACTAAGAATACGTTAATATAGAACACAAACCATTTGAGAGAGGCTAACTAACAGAACATTACCTCAGAAATCTAATTAAATGAAAGTCGCACACCCATATCTTATTGCAGTGGTAGAATTTCAGTCATTTGTTGAATAAAGCTTTTTCATGGTCAGTAAGGATATTCTATTTTGTTCTGGTCAGTGTTTTGTGTTCTCTAGGTGGTCCAGGCACTTTCTAGTCTACGGTCAGTACATTGTGTTCTCAGGGATGTCCAGGAGTATAGTGTGAGTCGCCTATGTACCTCTGTGTGACCAGAGGGACACAGTGCGCTGGTCACAGACCTGGACTTTGACAGGCCTCACAACCGCAGACTACGTGTAGCCATGCCAGCTCAGGACCTCCACGTCTGGCTTCTTCAAAAACTCATTCTTATTGGCTGGGCCTGGTTCCCCAGTTGGTGGGCCTTTTTCCCAAGTGGGTCAGCCTATGGCTGCGCCCTTGCCCAGTTGTGTGAAATCCGTAGGTTAGGGCATAGTGAATTTTTTTCAATTGGCTGATTTCCTTATATGAACTGTAACGCAGTAAACTCGTTGAAATTGTTGCATGTTGTATACTTTTGTACAGTATATAGTCCCAGTCGGTATTATATGTCCATGTTAAAACCAGTGTCCGGTCTGGACGGAGTAAAACCTCTAGCTTACATAAAATTGTTTAAACTTATTTCTATCATAGGTAAAGATTCATGGATACAATGAATACAAAAAAGATGCAACACCGTTTTTGGGTGGTCATTACAAAAAGTACAATTTCAATTTATGTTTTTCTTAAACTTCTTCATATAGTGGTTTGCAGGATAATAGTTATGAATAATTTAAAAATAAACTTCATTAATTTTGTTAATAAGTAGGTATGTGTGGCAACATCCAAACTTTTTTCCAACAGATATTATAGACATTATCAACAAAACCATTCCAATAAGGCATGGCATAAGGTATAGATACAACTTCCTGCTGAAACAAGGCTCGTATAGCTCTATTGTTGTTGTTTAATGGACCAAAAGAAAAACAAATCTTTCCTACTGATGAGTCAACAGGGTTAATCGTAGGTATGTTCTGAGTGTCAGGTCTTAACGCGTTCCAGAATAATAAAGCAACACGTGATGGAATGGCATCTAAAACCATTGCAAAATCTTTAGGTGTTACAGGGATCTTTTAAAGTGCTAAGAATTCCTTCTAATTAAGTAAAATACACTCTGCATTTACAAGTTGGCTCACCAATAGGATATTATTTCAGAACAAATACTCTAAAAACAAAGAAGTATTTTTATACAATATGTCCCGATTATTCCATATATAATATCTGTGTGGATAAAAATTATGCTTATAAATTAAGAGCCATGACAAGAAAATCTCCCGGTGAAAAGCAGAGTTTCACTGGAACTTTGTCAATACTATAATTGCAAACCAACATGAAGTTAAGACCACCAAAAGTAGAGAAGACATGATGAGGAATAAAGTTCTACATAGTAGTGGGTCTTCTTTGGAATTGTTTTATCCCATTGGTCTTAAAAGTATTGTTTAAGGCAGTAAAGTCCAGAAAATTCAGCCCACCATACTCATAAGTGTTCATTGCAACACTTTTCGTATTGTAATGGCTACGGTTTCTCCACAGAAAGTTTAAAAGCATCTGGTCTATCTCTGCTTATTTTACTGTCAAGATATAAAGATAGAGCAGCATATGCTAGCCTAGAGATACCCTCAGTCTTGGTTATTAGGACTCTTCCTTTTAAGGATAAGTCCCTCTGTAGCCATTGATTTAGCTTCTTCTGGTTTTTAAAAATAAGAGGATAAAAATTTAGCAAGCCTCTAGACTTCTAATCCTTAGTAATGGTTATGCCTAAATATGTAAGCTCTTCTTTCACTGGAATACCATCATATGAGGGTGTCACACAATCTTTGACAGCCATGAGTTCACATTTATTAATGTTAAGACATAGACCAGATGCTTTAGAAAAGGACTGTATCACATTGATCGATATGGGAAACTGACTAGGGTCTTTCAGAAAAAGTATCAGCCAGCTGGCTTATACTAATTTCTTTACCAGCTGTGGAAATAACTTGTACAAGACTATAATTTAAAGAATTTGTAAGAAGTTGGGTGATTAATAAAAACAGGCACGGTGAGATAGTACAACCTTGCCTAATTCCTCTGTTTAACTCAAATCTAGGTGAAGAGCCATGTTTCAGTTTGATAGAGCTGTTACCATTCGTATAGACAGCCTTAATAGCCTTACAGAAAAAAATCCCCAAAGTCAAATTTCTCAAGGGAGTGGAAGAGCAACTAATGCTTTACTGTGTCAAATGTTTTTTTTAAATCAAAAAATAATATGAAGCTATCCTCAGTTATTAGGTCTGAGTAGTCAAGTATGTCTAATACTAGTGTGAGAATGTTAGAAATATGTCTGTTCCTTATAAAGCCAGACCGTGTTTCATCAATGATTGCATCCAGGACTTCTTTAATTATGTTTGCAAGTAGTATGGCTAATATATTATAGTCATTATTAAGAAGACAAATTGGATGCCAGTTATCGATGAATAGCCCTTATTTTTTGGGCTATATCAGTGTTATAAACCTCTGACTCATTGTAGGAGGGAGAACATTGTTTTTAATGCTCTCTAAAAAAGACTTAAATTAGTAAGGGAGCAACTTGTTCAGATAATACTTGTAAAATTCTGATGTAATTCCATCAATACCTGGGGATTTATTGTTCTTTAGATGTTTGATAGACTCAATAATCTCTTCAACTATGATAGGTTCATCACACTGTTTAGATTCTGTATCACTGATACAGTGAACATTATTCAGTGAGTCAAAAAACATATCTGTGGATTCCTTAGAGTACATAGAGTTATACATTTTCCTGTAAAAATTGCTACAGTAGTTAGCGATACGTTTTTGGTCATCTGTAATAACACCATCAATGTTTAACTTATGGATAGTGTTATTTGTAGAGTGACATTTCTCAAGTCTAAAGAAATAGGATGAATTCTGTTCTCCCTCCCCAAGCAGTTTTTTCCTAGATCTAATACAGGCTCCTTCTGCTTTTAATCTACAGTTGAAGTCGGAAGTTTACATACACTTAGGTTGGAGTCATTAAAATTGGTTTTTCAACCACTCCACAAATTTCTTGTTAACAAACTATAGTTTTGGCAAGTCGGTTAGGACATCTACTTTGTGCATGACACAAGTAATTTTTCCAACAATTGTTTACAGACAGATTATTTCACTTAGAATTCACTGTATCACAATTCCAGTGGGTCACAAGTTTACATACTGTGACCCACTGTGCCTTTAAACAGCGTGGAAAATTCCAGAAAATGATGTCATGGCTTTAGAAGCTTCTGATAGGCTAATTGACATCATTTGAGTCAATTGGAGGTGTACCTGTGGATGTATTTCAAGGCCTACCTTCAAACTCAGTGTCTCATTGCTTGACATCATGGGAAAATCAAAAGAAATCAGCCAAGACCTCAGATAAAGAATTGTAGACTTCCACAAGTCTGGTTCATCCTTGGGAGCAATTTCCAAAGGCCTGAAGGTACCACGTTCATCTGTGCAACTGCACATGGGGACAAAGATTGTACTTTTTGGAGAAATGTCCTCTGGTCTCATGAAACAAAAATAGAACTGTTTGGCCATAATGACCATCGTTATGTTTGGAGGAAAAAGGGGAAGCTTGCAAACCGAAGAACACCATCCCAACTGTGAAGCATGGGGGTGGCAGCATCATGTTGTGGGGGTGCATTGCTGAAGGAAGGACTAGTGCACTTCACAAAATAGATGACATCATGAGGCAGGAAAATGATGTGGATATATTGAAGCAACATCTCAAGACATCAGTCAGGAAGTTAAAGCTTGGTCGCAAATGGGTCTTCCATATGGACAATGATGCCAAGCATACTTCCAAAGTTGTGGCAAAATGGCTTAAGGACAACAAAGTCCAGGTATTGGAGTGACCATCACAAAGCCCTAACCTCAATCCCATAGAAAATGTGTGAGCAGAACTGAAAAAGCATGTGCAAGCAAGGAGGCCTAAAACCTGACTCAGTTAAAAACCATCTCTGTCAAGAGGAATGGGCCAGAATTCACCCAATTTATTGTGGGAAGCTTGTGGAAGGCTACCCAAAATGTTTGACCCAAGTTAAACAATTTAAAGGCAATGCTACCAAATACTAATTGAGTGTATGTAAACTTCTGACCCACAGGGAATGTGATGAAAGAAATAAAAGCTGAAATAAATCATTCTCTCTACTATTATTCTGACATTTCACATTCTTAAAATAAAGTGGTGATCCTAACTGACCAAAGACAGGGAATTTATACTAGGATTAAATGTCAGGAATTGTGAAAAACTGAGTTTAAATGTATTTGGCTAAGGTGTATGTAAACTTCTGACTTCAACTGTATATATATATTATCCAGTTTATTTAATCTATATATATTATCCAGTTTATTTAATCTATATATATGATTCAGTTTATTTAATCTATATATATTATCCATTTTATTTTGTAACTCAATCAGTTCCATCTTCTCCTCCCCTGAGAAGCCTGCTGGGGACCTCTGAGAAAGGGAAGTTCTCATAATGATCACCTTTTCCTCCTCATCTCTTCTGGTTTTAGCAAGATTAATAACTTCTTGACACTAGGGGGGCGCCATTTCGACTTTGTAAAAATTCGTTCCCAAATTAAACTGCCTCGTACTCAATTCTTGCTCGTACAATATGCATTTTATTATTAATATTGGATAGAAAACACTCTCTAGTTTCTAAAACCGTTTGAATTATTTCTCTGAGTGAAACAGAACTCATTCTGCAGCACATTTCCTGTCAGGGAGTGAGATTTCAGAAATCGAGGTCCCTGTTCTGAGGTCAGTTTATAAGTCCCCATGTAAGCCATCGGGCTACATGCACTGCATACGCCTTCCTCTAGATGTCAATAAGCGGGGAGAATTTGAATGGAGTGGATTGCGCAATCTGGGGCCCTATATAAGACCGTGGAACGGAAGTACCGTTCTTTTCAACGGGGCGCCTGGCGCATCAGGGACATCACAATGGCCTCCTGCAAAGCTTTCGTTTTAGCAGTTCTGTATCTCCGGTCATGTTTTTATTCGTTATAGTTGTTAAAGACATCATAAGGTAGTTAATTTAAACCGACTTATAGCAGTTTATATCAGTTTATTGCGATTTTCCTGGATTTCTTTGTGATGCGCTTTCACGAGTTGGACACCTCTCCAGTGGGTGGCTATCGTTAGCTGCTTTTTCCACATGAGAAGAGGACATCTTTCAACCAAAAGACGATTGTTCTGGAGAAAGGACACCTTGCCCAAGATTCTGATGGAAGCTCGGCATATAGTAAGCAATCTTTATGTTGTTAATTCGTATTTATGTTGACAAATGTCAAATAATAATTCCGCCATGAATTTCGGTGCGGTCTCGCTTTAGCGCACGCTGTATGCTGAAGTAACGTTAATTTTAAAAATGTAACACAGCGATTGCATTAAGAACTAATTTGTCTTTCATTTGCTGTCCAACTTGTATTTTTTAGTCAAGTTTATGAATAGTTTTCGATTAGAATAGGTGCCTCTCCAAGATGGCGCCGGACAGATTGCTTGAAGTTTTGGCCACTAATCACATTGTATAACCACGATTTGTGCCGCTAAATATGCACATTTTCGAACAAACTCTATATGCATTCTGTAATATGATGTTATAGGACTGTCATCTGAAGAATTCTGAGAAGGTTAGTGAAAAAATTAATATATTTTGGTGGTTTATACGTTATCGCTATTTTTGGCTTGAATCAATGCTGTTGTGATGTTTGCTATTGTGGTAAGCTAATATAACGCTATATTGTGTTTTCGCTGTAAAACACTTAGAAAATCTGAAATATTGGCTGGATTCACAAGATCTGTGTCTTTCATTTGCTGTACGCTGTGTATTTTTAAGAAATGTTTTATGATGAGTAATTAGGTAATACACGATGGTCTCTGTAGTTATTCTAGTCGCTTTGGTGAGAGTTGTGATGGTGGCTGCAATGGTAAACTATGATTTATACCTGAAATATGCACATTTGTCTAACAAAACATATGCTATACAATAAATATGTTATCAGACTGTCATCTGATGAAGTTGTTTCTTGGTTAGTGGCTATTTATATCTTTATTTGGTCGAATTTGTGATAGCTACTGATGGAGTAAAAAAATGGTGGAGTAAAAAAGTGGTGTCTTTTGCTAACGTGGTTAGCTAATAGATTTACATATTGTGTCTTCCCTGTAAAACATTTTAAAAATCAGAAATGATGGCTGGATTCACAAGATGTGTATCTTTCATTTGGTGTCTTGGACTTGTGATTTCATGAACATTTTATTATATGATATCCCTGTGGCTTTAGTCTAGGCTATGCTAGTCAGCTTTTTTGATGGGGGGGATCCCGGATCCGGGTTTGTGAGGCGTTAGAGGTTTTAACACCATATTTTCTAAGGTATTTGGCCACTTCAAATTTAAAGAGCTCCCAGTTCTTGCAATAAGATTTTTCTTCACAAGCCCTTTCCCAAAAGTGTGAGAGCAGCGCTTTAACCTCAAACTTATCTATATCATTATTTAATAAGGAGCTATTTAGCTTCCAGTAGGACGCTCTACCAAGGTTAGTATCAGGGGTAAATATTTTGACAACAATGTAAATGGCCCTATGGTCTGTGAGGGGAATTGTACACATATTTGTAGTAACACAAATATTTGTAGTAAAACACGAGCAATACAATTCGATATAAGCCAAAAATCTATTCTGGACTGTCTGGAACCTGTTTTGTCACTCCAAGTGAATGATCTGTCAGCCGGGAAATCTCTCTCTCCATATATCAGTAAGATCAAACTTGTCCAAAAAAAGTATTAAACCCAAATTCTGATTGGTTGGCCTACCTGGGGGCCATGTAAATTGAATTATCTATAGCAATGTTAAAGTCCCCTCCTATTATTAATAACGAATTGTGAAATTTAGATAACCAATGAAGTATATGTTTCTCTACAGATTCAAGCAACTCTTCATTCTCGTGTTTGGTGTTGTACCCGTAGAAGTTTACAGTAATGAGCGTAATGTCATTGTAACTGATCACAAGACAAATAAAGTGACCAAAGGGGTCACAGTCCGAGTGTAGAATATTACCACCAAAGGTATTTTTCATTGTAATTACCCCAGCGGAGCTTTCAGAGCCATGGGGAAGTCAAATCTCGTTGCCCCCTTGTGACTTACAGAAGTTGGCATCAGCAGAAATTGAGTGCGACTCCTGAAAAAACTAAAATCTGTTCGAAGTTGTTTAGCAAATAAAAATAAGGCCTTGCGCTTCACATTGTTTCGTAACCCCCTAGCATTAAGATAAACTAAAGACAAAACAACAAAGATAATATAAAAGTATGAACTGTAGGATGAGTCAAAAACGTAGGAGCAGTGAATATAAGCTATAAGGAACCGCAACACAGTCTCACATTCAATTCGCGCATATATGTACAAAATGTATTTCAGCAGATTTCGTGCGTTTTTGTGCATTTTTGGGGTGTTTTGGGGTGGTTCAATTCGTTTGAAAATACACGAATTTCTGTGCTACTTAATTCGTGCGAAAAGACACAAATTTAACCAGTAGGTGACACACAAGCCGTTGCAACAACCATGTAGACGCGATAATTTGTATTTCATTTTTGTTCTTCTTAATGGCTAATTCAACGTCATGAATATACAGAAATGTTGTCTTTGTTTAACCATGTTTTAAAATGTGTCGTTGTATGCCTATATGTACTGTTTTAGACTTGCTGAACAGAATTTGAGAAAAGACGCACATTTACCTGCGACTTAATTCGTGGGAAATATTGTTTTATTAATGCCAATGCTGTTTTCTGTGCTTGATTTCGCTTAATACTTTGGATACTGGTGCACTTGTAATCAGAACGCCTTTTTGTCATGTAGGCAACCATACACGATTTTCTTCATAACCCATTTCATATTTCGTGGAGCCTAAATTACACCATTTTCTTCATAATGCATGTATTACATGTTAATGTAAAATCATGAATTATGTTGGCTTACACTTATGGCCTTTCCAAGGCCTTTCCATACCTTAAGGGAACATTTTAGCACTCGCCATATGGTTAGTGAGAAACGCCACATTGCAAATGTAAGGTCCCTTACTAGACGTCCTGCAACGTTTCTAAACTTCGCGGACGGCGTCGGGCCGTGCGCGGGGGAGAGATCTTTCAGGAAGTCATCAAACTAAATCTCTCGGACGTTCGGTTTCCGTTTTATAAAAATAACACATTTTGGTCATTTTTCCGCAGTCTAGGAAATTCCCACCAGAGGGAAAATAAATAATATTGCAAATGCACAAGCACATTGCAAATGCATGTGGCCTTTTCTCCTAAACGGAAAATATTTCGAAGATGTAATGGACAGTTGGCCCCGAACAAGATGGCGTCGAGGCCTCAACGCTTTTTGAGTTATAAACATTTTTCTGGGATTAAAGGTCAAAAACGTAAAGTAGGGTGCTAATTTGACCGCTTCACGTCAAAGTACATAAGCATACGGTGTCAGGAAAAAAAGAACCAGCCATTTATCTATCGTAATTTAAGAGAAATCGTACATTGACAAATTGGTCATGTTCACAAAAAGGAGTTAAAAAAAAAAAGTTACAGATCCAGTTGCAGTGTGTTCAGACGAACATTTTTTAAGTGGGTCTCGAAGCTCTGCCACTGCATCGCAGTGCTAGCTGCGCCACCAGAGTCTCTGGGTTCGCGCCCAGGCTCTGCCGCAGCCGGCCGCGACCGGGAGGTCCGTTGGCCTAGCGTCGTCCGGGTTAGGGAGGGTTTGGCCGGTAGGGATATCCTTGTCTCATCGCGCTCCAGCGACTCCTGTGGCGGGCCGGGGGCAGTGCGCGCTAGCCAAGGGGGCCATGTGCACGGTGTTTCCTCCGACACATTGGTGCGGCTGGCTTCTGGGTTGGAGGCGCGCTGTGTTAAGAAGCAGTGCGGCTTGGTTGGGTTGTGCTTCGGAGGACGCGTGGCTTTCGACCTTCGTCTCTCCTGAGCCCATACGGGAGTTGTAGCGATGAGACAAGATAGTAATTACTAGCGATTGGATACCACGAAGAAAAGGGGATAAAAGGATGGAGTGAAAAAGTACGGTGCTTAAAGACACACAAAGCCTGCAATGGCATTGCCATTATCTCCAGGCCGTGCCGAGTTCAACGAGATGCCCCGCTTGACCGTAGCTAGCTCGGTCTGAGTGCAGCGACAGGGACAAGAAGAAGGACCCAAATGACCCTTTGACCTCAATTTCATATTTTTTTGCTTTTGGGAGACAGAGAGAGAACCGTTAAGGTTAGAAGCACAATTTGACCTCAGGAACGTTCCTAAGGTCCTCCCGATCTGTGCAAGCCTAACATTGACCGTGTGGCATTAACCCTTAATAGTTAAAAGAAGGTGTTTACATCAAACAGTTTACAATGACATGTCTCCCCATAGGAATACATTGCCTGCTCCCCTAAATTCAACCTGAAGCCTATGTGGGTTAATAATGCCTTATGAACCTGTCTTCGATGACAATCCATCAGGCCACTATGAGGTCTACCTGTGTCGATTCTAAGCTTCCTGGAGCAACCGGAAGTGGTTAAATCACCCTAAAAGTGTTTGCCATACCCAACCTGCAGTTTGAGAGAAATAGTGCATTCAACCCTATGTAAATCAGTGAGTTCTTAACGTATAGACTTAAAACTCAGGATTCTGTAAAAGCCCACTCCAATGAGGATATGTGTTTACTTTCAGCTTCCTGTGCCAACCGGAAGTGCCATAATTGGTGTCAAAAGGGCTGTTTCGAAGGGTTAAAAAAGTCAAATCTTTCCAAAACTTAATATATGTGAATAGGCAACCCTCATGAACTGTAAATCAGTCATTCATCCCATCAGATTTCAAGGAAAAATTTACACACCCACACAGAAAGGATGGAGTGACACACTGAGGGGCTTAGAGGCAGACAGTGCCTGCAATAGTTACTTTTGTTTGAACTTTTAAAGAACCGTCAGACCTAGAGTTCTGAAACTTTACAAACCTGTTCTAGAGCTCAGGTCGATTAAGCACGGTGAGTTATGTGGCTCTAGAAGGTTCTCGGACCGATAAAAAGCCTCGGTGCATTTGCATTGACTTCAATTCATTTTGAGCATTACAAAATGGTGACATTTAGAAAAGTCCCAGAGTTGCAAGACTAGGTGCATTGAAACCGGCTCGGCCCATAGAGACGGACCCCGACATTTCTGTCCGATAGCTCATTCAAGGACCCCGTAGCAAGGCATGGAAAAAAGTGGAATTTCAGCACCAATTAAGGTTTTGCTCGGGCACCGAATGACCTATCGAGCCGAAACTTGGGATTCGAGGTCGCCTCACATAGGGCTAAACATAATGTGAAAACTGGACCCGCAGCTAGAACATAACTACGTATTATTTGTTTTATTATGGTTTAAATGGAAGGCGCTGTGAATTTTGGGCCTGCTCTGAAATATGTGATAGTTGGCTTCTAAACGAGTTGGAAAAAGTGAGTTTGGAGTCAGATGGTATCAGTTTGGTGTCTGAAAATATCTAATTGGCTGATGGACACTGACTTGCTAGTTGACTTTTGTGCATTTGCAATATGTTTCAACAGTGAAAAACCACCAAAATAGCATTCTGAAATCACCACTAAAAATGACATCACCATAGCCGTGCCGAGTTCAACGAGATGCCCCGCTTGACCGTAGCTTGCTCGGTCTGAGCGCAGCGACAGTGACAAGAAGATGACCCTTGACCTACATTTCAAGTCTTTTGCTTTTGGGAGACAGAGAGAGAACTGTTAAGGTTTAGAAGCACAATTTGACCTCAGGAACGTTCCTAAGGTCTCTGTGCAAGCCTAACATTGACCGTGTGGCATTAACCCTTAACAGTTAAAAGAAGGTGTTTACATCAAACAGTTTACAATGACATCTCACCCCATAGGAACACATTGCCTGCACCCCTAAATTCAACCTGAAGCCTATGTGGGTTATGAATGTCTTATGAACCTGTCTTCAATGACAATCCATCAAGCCACTATGAGGTCTACCTGTGTTGATTCTAAGCTTCCTGGAGCAACCGGAAGTGATAAAATCACCCTAAAAGTGTTTTGCCATACCCAACCAGCAGTTTGTGATATATAGTGCATTCAACCCTGTGTAAATCAGTCAGTTCTTAACGTATAGACTTAAAACTCAGGATTCTGTAAAAGCATACCCCGATCAGGATATGTATTTACTTATAGCTTCCTGTGCCAACCGGAAGTGCCTTAAAATGGGGTCATAGGTGCTGTTTCGAAGGTTTAAAAAAGTCAGATCTTTCCAAAACTTTAAATGTGTGAATCGGTCAACCCTCATGAACTGTAAATCAGTAATTTCGCTAAACAGATGTCAAAGAAAAGCTCTCTCTCACACACACACACACACACACACACACACACACACACACACACACACACACACACACACACACACACACACAGCAAGGATGGAGTGAAAAAGTATGGTGCTTAAAGACACACAGAGCCTTAAATGCTTTTAGGGGGGATCCAGACTTCCATACCCGCTCTGGGAGCGCTATACTACCGCCCCAAATCAATGGGTGCTGGCCTGAGTGATTTATGGAGGTTTTCAAAAAATATTCTGTTTTTTCTTCTGGAAAATATTTTATGTTTTTTCTTCTCGAGTCAATGGCCTGAGTGATTTATGGAGGTTTTCAAAAAATATTCTAAGTCCAAACTTTTCATGCACCTGGTATTTTTTTGGGGTTACCAGGCGTCATTTTTCAAAACGGTTGAAATTGCTTTTAGGGGGCATCCAGAGTGTCACATGACCGGATGAGGTAACTATTCTTGTTCTTCTTGTAACTTTCCGGTAGGCTAGAAGCTTTCCGGTGTTTTGCTGCTCGACACAGGTCGACGCAGGCATTGCACTTGATTTATCGTTATCGTAACCGTAGGTGCAGCCAAGTGGAAATACGAAAGCTTTCTAGCTATTTCGCACTGACGGTAATTTGAACACAAGAACGTTTCTAGTGAAAAGGTGCTTACACTCAGAGCCATGTATTTACACTCAGCCACCCTAGCCTTATTACGGGTTAACGTTTTGGTAATTTTGGTTGGCCAACAAAATGTAAGACTACAATGACTGCATACGTTTCCCCAAATGTTATACGAAAAAAAAATGTTTTGTTATTGATGGACAATGGCAAGGCTGCCATTGTATTTTCAGTTACATTCTGTTCAATAAAAATGGTTTACACGTTTATTTTTTAAGAAATACATGGAACTACAACCGAATAAAACACCATTAACCATCATGCATTGCTTACATTCATTCTATCCTGAAAAGTCTGTTCAGAAAAATCGAAAACAGTACATATAGGCATAAAACCACAATGTTTTAATAGGGATTAAATAAAGACAATATATATATAACCTCTTACGGTTAAATGGTTAAAAAAAGACAAAATATCTATATATTCATAACGTAAAATAAATAAATACAGGCGATCGCGTCTATGGTTGTTGCAACGGCTTGTGTGTCGCCTACTGGTTAAATTCGTGTCTTTTCGCACGAATTAAGTAGCACAGAAATTCGTGTATTTTCGCACGAATTAAGTAGCACAGAAATTCGTGTATTTTCAAACGAATTGAACCACCCCAAAAATGCACAAAAACGCACGAAATCTGCTGAAATACATTTTGTACATATATGCGCGAATTGAATGTGAGGCTGGGCTGGGAACCGAGATCTTCACCATTTAACTTAAAGTGAAAATAGCTGATGCATATGAAAAGTGATCATAAAAAAATCTAAAGTACAAACAAATATATATATATACACATTCCTTTCTCACTTGGAAATAAGTATTAATAAATAAATAGAACAATAACAGTGTAAAGTAAGTCAGAGCAGACCTGTATGCCCCTTTAAAACAGTATATTAGTTACTGTATGCATTAAAAATATAAGAAGATGCCCTGGCCTGGTGGGTCGTTTTGCTTAATTTCTCACCTGTCAGCGGCAGTGTGGTCTAGGCCTACTTGCAGCTTTGAAACAATATTTCCCTCCTCTTGCACTTCAAAGACAACAATAACAACAGCTGCACTTACAGCGACCGAACTGCCGTGGACTTACTGTAGGCTATGTTTATCCTAGAAGATGGCGTGAAGATTACTTAAAAATATATATTTTTCCTAGGCGAAAATCTTTCAAATGGTTACCTTTTTGATAGGATCGTTCATCAGTGTCACTACTGACTTAAAGGCATTATTTAAAGTCACCTTGACTATTGCGTGTATATCACGGGCAAGAGGACAATTCCTGAACACAAAGGTTTTGAAGTGACAGGAGCGCGCTAATGGATGCATTTCACTCAATGGATTTTTATATTTAGCTTTCTGTGACGCTCTATCAGCCAACTGCAAGCAGATTCGAGAAGAACAAGCAAGACCGAATGCGCTGTATTGCCTGTTTATTTTGGTGTTCTCAAACAGGAAACGTAAAGACATTTTAAGTCAAAACTGAAAGATTTGGATAATTTTTTGACAACTCGCTTCCTTTCATGTGGTGCGAGCGCGGTGGAATAACGAAATTTTCCAACAAACTGGTCGGTTAATGATGGCAGGTGGAGCAGTTGAACATAACGGGATATTCTTGAATCCTCACTATCACAGTCAACAGTACCACATGGAGTCGGTTCCCCCAGACTCTCGTAAACGACCACTAACTCCGACCGAGGAAGACTGTTGTACCAAGCGCACAAACACGGGAGGTAAGACCTAGTGCCTCATGCACACCCTCCATAGGATACATTGTCTGGAGCGCGTGTCAAGCAGTAGGCTAACTCGTATTACAGGGCCTCGGCAAATGTAACTTGTCAGCCAGATACATTTGACAGACAAACTTAGAAACTTCTTATCTATAACTAATATTTTCTAGTATGTCAATCAGATGTCATAACCATGTAGTTACGGTAGTCTGATGTTTTAATGCATAAGATTCGGCATATACAACTTTTGTAGCCTATGTTTTACAAGCATACTCATAGATACTTAAGTTTCAAAGCACATTGCATCAATGTATCTAAAATGCCTATTGCCTACCAGATTGGCAAAACCTGGTTGAAAATACATCAGTATGACGTCTTTTTATGACTTAATCTGGTAGCAAACTGGTTGAAAAATAAGGGTTTTTATATTTTTACTGACCAGAATATGAGGAGTTTTTCATACCACCACATGACAAATTGGCAGGATTTGGGAGTAACAGATTACATGTAAGGGATTACAAAAAAACAAAAACTGTAATCCGTTACGTTACCAGCAAAAATATTGTAATCAGATTATGATACTTTTGAAAAACAAGATAATTACTAAAAGCATTACTTTTAAATTCAGAAAGGATATTTGCGTAAAAAAATCTTTGACACTTCTCTGTTTTCTCAATGACATTCAATTCAGCATTAAAAAAGGCGCAAATGTAAGTTTGTTCCACCTGAGCGAGTCTGACCACAAGTCACTATGATGACGCACCAAATGTGTTTGATCGATCGCGGGAAAAGTGGAGGAATAAGCTATTGTAGGCTACAGACTAAGGTATGCCTTCCAATGGTGCGACTGCTGTCAGCATCCAAAGACTATACAACTTGAATAACCGCTTGGAGATAAGGATGACAGCAGTGGTGTAGTCTACAGCGATACGGATATCACTTATTATTGATATCTACATAGCGTATTGATGTGAATCACACTGCTGCTCTCTCGTTTACCTATTTGCGCCTTACGGATGTGGTTGTTGTGGATGGCTGTTCACACATCCAAATGTGTATTTGAACCCAATAATTTATAAGCTGCCTATAAATCATTGTTTTTGAGACCAGTGGACAGCCAGTGGAAAATACAGTCTTGCAACAGCTGCATAGTGCGGATCCCAGCCTATGGAATAAAAGCCAGGCTTTTATTGCTCAATTTAATTCATGCTGATTAAAAAAAATCCATAGGCCTAATGGACACATGCTCAAACTCGCACAGTTTTGATATACTGAAAGGGGCAATCTGTAGTTGCTACATCCATTTTTGGGCTTATAAAAAATAATAATATATATATCCATTAATTCTTGAAGAATAGAACTTATAAATAAATGCCTCATGAGCTTAGTTCAACTGTCAAACTCCACGAGAACCCAAAATATAAGCTTGCTTTTCTCCAATGTTTGTAAACATTGTAAATGTTAACAAACACTGTATAGCCTCATAACATGGTTACAACAATAATTTTTATGTCATGGATGGTCAGTCCTTGCATACATAGCTCTGTCTATTCATCTGAACAGAGGCGGGGCGGCCGTTTTGTCATTTTTACATTTGTGGATTTACCCTTTAAACAGCTGAATATTATCAAGATATCAAAGTGCCACCAACAAAAAGGTACACAATAGGCCTATAGCAAAATCAGCACATTGTCACGCCCTGACCTTAGAGAGCCTTTTTATTTCTCTATTTGGTTAGGTCAGGGTGTGATTTGGGTGGGCATTCTAGTTTTAATTTTTTTGTTGGCCGGGTATGGTTCCCAATCAGAGGCAGCTGTCTATCGTTGTCTCTGATTGGGAATCATACTTAGGCAGCCTGTTTGTTTTTGCACAGTAGCTGAGAGCCCTGCAGAACTTTACGTTCGTTTATATTGTTTTGTTGTTTTGTCGGTGTTTCATTATTAAATTATCATGAACACTTTCCACGCTGCGCTTTGGTCTCACTCATTCAACGACGGACGTAACACACATGGCATTCATTTTTCACATGTAAATAGCACTTTTCAGAGGTGCTCAAAGCATGCCATTCCATGAGCGCAGCATTTATTTTTCAACTCGAATCAATGAGCCCAATCAGTCCTCCATGACAACAAAATCATAAACAACAGAGTAGGGCTGGCTAATAAGTCCTTAGTTTTGGGGTTATGCTCAGGTAAAACAATTTGGCTAATCTATACTTCCATATTTTAAGTCCTATTCTTGAAGATCAAGGGCTTTAACATTTATCGGAATGACTGGAATTCTGATAGACTTTGGTTTTTAATGTAATGATATAATTTAAATATTATATGTAGTAGAAAGCAATGGGTTAGAAGAAGCCTACATAACCAACCCATAAAGTATAATTTAACATCTATTTATGGCCAGCTATGTAAACTTTAACATTGATTTATCCTGCAATAGATGTCGTTCAATTGGTAACATACATTTTAGTCTTCTTCTAATGCCTCTTAAGGGGAAAGTAATCTAAAAGTAACTGAATGTAATCAGATTACGTTACTGAGTTTGGGTAATTCAAAGTTACGTTACTGATTACAATTTTGGACAGGTAACTAGTAACTGTAACAGATTACCTTTAGAAAGTAACCTACCCAACGCTGCAAGGTTGTCTTAATTGTGACCTCTATCTGATCAGCTGGTCATAATTCTGATCACTATATTATGTGCTACCGGTATTTTATGTACGGGTCATAGTTAATAAGACCTCACCATAACCTAGTAATGACCACCTGACAACACCTTATTACCTACCGTAAAAAGTATTGAAGAGGATAAAGTTGGATATTGAAAACATTGTTCATTACATTTATATTTGATTCCATAGGCACCTATCAATGTTTCAATCTTCAACATACAGTGCCTTCGGAAACTATTCAGACCAATTGACTTTTTCCACATTTTGTAAAAATATATATCCTCAGCAATATACACACCATACCCCATAATGAAAAAGCAAACACAGGTTTAAAAATAAAATTTAAACAGAAATACCTTATTTATGGTAAGTATTCAGACTTTAAAATTCAGAATAAAAAAATTGTATGGTTGAGAGTGATCAGGCAAAATGTATGGCAATTAAGTCTGGCAGCCCAACTGATTGGCAAACGTACTGCAAATTAAGAAATCATGTGATGAAACTAAATAAAAATAAACTACACTATGAAACAAAGATCAATTATATAAAGAATGATTTGGGGCACCTTAAATGAAATCTTGGGGAAAAAAGCCAACTCGGCTCCTTCATTAATTTAATCAGATGGCTCATTCATCACAAACCCCACTGACATTGCAAACTACTTTAAGGACTTTTTCCATTGACAAGATAAGCAAACTTAGGGATGACATGCCAGCAACAAACGCTAACACTACACATCCAAGTATATCGGACCAAATTATGAAAGACAAGAATTGTACTTTTGAATTCTGTAAAGTCAGTGTGGAAGAGGTGAAAAAAATATTGTTTATCAACAATGACAAGCAACCAGGGTCTGACAAACTAGATGGAAAATTACTGAGGATAATAGCAGACGATATTGCCACTCTTATTTGCCACATCTTCAATTCAAGCCTACTAGAGAGCATGTGCCCTCAGCCATGGAGGGAAGGTAAAGTCATTCCGCTACCCAAGAATAGTAAAGCCCCCTTTACTGGCTCAAATAGCCGACCAATCAGCCTGTTACCAACCTTTAGTAAACTTCTGGAAAAAATTGTGTTTGACCAGATAAAATGGTATTTCACAGCAAACAAATTGACAACAGAATTTCAGCAAGCTTATAGGGAAGGACACTCAACAAGCACAGCACTTACACAAATTACTGATGATTGGCTGAGAGAAACTAATGATAAAATTATTGTGGGGGCTGTCTTGTTAGACTTCAGTGCAGCTTTTGACATTATTGATCATAGTTTGCTGCTGGAATAACGTATGTGTTAAGGCTTTACACCCCCTGCTATAATGTGGATAAAGAGTTACTTGTCTAACAGAACACAGAGGGTGTTCTTTAATGGAAGCCTCTCAAATATAATCCAGTTAGAATCAGGAATTCCCCAGGGTGGCTGTTTAGGCCCCTTGCTTTTTACATTTTTTACTAACGACATGCCACTGACTTTGAGTAAAGTCAGAGTGTCTATGTATGCGGATGACAACACTATACACGTCAGCTACTACAGTGACTCAAATGACTGCAACACTCAACAAAGAGCTGCAGTTAGTTTCAAAGTGGGTGGCAAGGAATAATTTAGCCCTAAATATTTCTAAAACTAAAAGCATTGTATTTGGAACGAAACACTCACTAAACCTTAAACCTCAACTAAATATTGTAATAAATAATGTGGAAATTGAGCAAGTTGAGATGACTAAACTGCTTGGAGTAACCCTAGATTGTAAACTGTCATGGTCAAAACATTGATGCAGTAGTGGCTAAGATGGGGTGAATTCTGTCTATAATAATGTGATGTTCTGCCTTCTTAACAACACTATTAACAAGGCAGGTCCTACAGACCCTAGTTTTGTCGCACCTTGTCTACTGTTCAGTCGTGAGGTCAGGTGCCACCAAAAAGGACTTAGGAAAATTGCTATTGGCTCAGAACAGGGCAGCACGGCTGGTCCTTGGATGTACACAGAGAGCTAATATTAATAATATGCATGTCAATCTCTCCTGGCTGAAAGTGGAAGAGAGATTGACTTCATCACTACTTTTATTTATGAGAGGTATTGACATGTTGAATGCACCGAGCTGTCTGTCTAAACTACTGGCACACACCTCGGACACCGATGCATACCCCACAAGACATGCCACAAGAGGTCTCTTCACAGTCCCCAAGTCCAGAACAGACTATGGCAGGCACACAGTACTACATAGAGCCATGATTACATGGAACTTTATTCCACATCTAGTAACTGACGCAAGCAGTAAAATTTGATTTAAAAAAACAGATAAAAAAACACCTATGGAACAGACTAATGGGGATCCATAATAAATACAAATACAAATGCAATGAAAATGATTTTCACCTGAAGTGCTGGTACTGCTTGATCTGTGGCAGCGGCCTGAAGTACGGTGTTTTTGCCAGCCATAGCTTTCCACCAGCACCGCACCATCCTCCAGTCCAACCAGCTGTGGGATGTTGACCCCTGTCACAGTGCTGTCCTTCACAACACCAGCAATCCCAGACAAAGTGTTCACTCCAGTCGGGGGCAAACTTGGTGTGGCCTGTGATCAGGAAGTGAAGATCCAGACTGTGGTGGAGCTTGTGCATGGTCCGCAAGGCACAATACCAGAGCACAAACTTGTTCTTGTTTTGGTCACTGCAGTTATCACAATTCAGGTCCACATGTGTTTCCCCAACTCTGTAGTTGGTGAAGAAATGGTGCATGTAGTTGTTGACTGCGCTGCTGCCTTTGCTTGCTTGGGCCAGCTCTCTTTTTGATGGGAGGCATTAGACCATTCTCCTTGTATGACTGGATGAGGAGAGTCAGGCGTGTTCTACTGATCCTGAAAGACAAATTAAAAATACAAATATTTTAGCATTATTATAAAATAGATGTGAAATGTCATTCTGAGATAACATCACTACACATACTTAATACACGTAATGTTAGCTATCTAGCCAACCATCTAACGTCAGCTGGCTAGCTAACAGCAAGCTTTAACTTGCAATACAAACCGATTTTCATAGCTACCTACTAGAGGTCGACCAATTATGATTTTTCAACGCCGATACTGATTATTGGAGGACCAAAGAAGGCCGATACCGATTAATCGGCCGATTTACTTTTTTTTAATTTTTATGTATTTGTAATAATGACAATTACAACAATACTGAATGAACACTTATTTTAACTTAATATAATACATCAATAAAATCAATTTAGCCTCAAATAAATAATGAAACATGTTCAATTTGGTTTAAATAATGCAAAAACAAAGTGTTGGAGAAGAAAGTAAAGTGCAATATGTGCCATGTAAAAAAGCTAACGTTTAAGTTCCTTGCTCAGAACATGAGAACATATGAAAGCTGGTGGTTCCTTTTAACATGAGTCTTCAATATTCCCAGGTAAGAAGTTTTAGGTTGTAGTTATTATAGGAATTATAGGACTATTTCTCTCTATACCATTTGTATTTCTTTAACTTTTGACTATTGGATGTTCTTATAGGCACTTTAGTATTGCCAGTGTAACAATATAGCTTCCGTCCCTCTCCTCGCTCCTACCTGGGCTCGATCCAGGAACACATCGACAACAGCCACCCTCGAAGCAGCGTTACCCATGCAGAGCAAGGGGAACAACCACTCCAAGTCTCAGAGCGAGTGGCGTTTGAAACGCTATTAGCGCGCACCCCGCTAACTAACTAGCCATTTCACATCGGTTACACCAGCCTAATCTCGGGAGTTAATAGGCTTGAAGTCATAAACAGCTCAATGCTTGAAGCACAGCAAAGAGCTGCTGGCAAAACGCACGAAAGTGCTGTTTGAATGAATGCTTACGAACCTGCTGGTGCCTACCATCGCTCAGTCAGACTGCTCTATCAAATCATAGACTTAATTATAACATAATAACACACAGAAATACGAGCCTTAGGTCATTAATATGGTCGAATCCAGAAACTATCATCTCGAAAACAAAACGTTTCTTCTTTCAGTGAAATACGGAACCGTTCCGTATTTTATCTAACGGGTGGCATCCCTAAGTCTAAATATTCCTGTTACATTGCACATCCTTCAATGTTATGTCATAATTACGTAAAATTCTGGCAAATTAGGCGGCCCAAACTGTTGCATATACACTGACTCTGCGTGCAATGAACGCAAGAGAAGTGACACGATTTCACCTGGTTAATATTGCTTGCTAACCTGGATTTCTTTTAGCTAAATATGCAGGTTTAAAAATATATACTTCTGTGTATTGATTTTAAGAAATGCATTGATGTTTATGGTTAGGTACAGTCGTGCAACGATTGTGCTTTTTTCGCAAATGCGCTTTTGTTAAATCATCCCCCGTTTTGCGAAGTTGGCTGTCTTTGTTAGGAAGAAATAGTCTTCACAGTTCGCAACGAGTCATGTTAGCAGGCAATATTAACTAAATATGCAGGTTTAAAAAATATATACTTGTGTATTGATTTTAAGAAAGGCATTGATGTTTATGGTTAGGTACACATTGGAGCAACGACAGTCCTTTTTCGCGAATACGCACCGCATCAATTATATGCAACGCAGGACACGCTAGATAAACTAGTAATATCATCAACCATGTGTAGTTAACTAGTGATTATGATTGATTGATTGATTTTTATAAGATAAGTTTAATGCTGGCTAGCAACTTACCTTGGCTTCTTACTGTATTTGCGTAACAGGCAGTCTCCTCATGGAGTGCAATGTAATCAGGTGGTTAGAGCGTTGGACTAGTTCAAATCAAATGTATTTATATAGCCCTTCTTACATCAGCTGATATCTCAAAGTGCTGTACAGAAACCCAGCCTAAAACCCCAAACAGCAAGCAATGCAGGTGTAGAAGCACGGTGGCTAGGAAAAACTCCCTAGAAAGGCCAAAACCTAGGAAGAAACCTAGAGCGGAACCAGGCTATGAGGGGTGGCCAGTCCTCTTCTGGCTATGCCGGGTGGAGATTATAACAGAACATGGCCAAGATGTTCAAATGTTCATAAATGGCCAGCATGGTCAAATAATAATCATCACAGTAGTTGTCGAGGGTGCAGCAAGTCAGCACCTCAGGAGTAAATGTCAGTTGACTTTTCATAGCCGATCATTAAGAGTATCTCTACCGCTCCTGCTGTCTCTAGAGAGTTGAAAACAGCAGGTCTGGGACAGGTAGCACGTCCGATGAACAGGTGAGGGTTCCATAGCCACAGGCAGAACAGTTGAAACTGGAGCAGCAGCATGGCCAGGTGGACTGGGGACAGCAAGGAGTCATCATGCCAGGTAGTCCTGAGGCATGGTCCTAGGGCTCAGGTCCTCCGAGAGAGAGAAAGAAAGAGAGAAAGAGAGAATTAGAGAGAGCATACTTAAATTCACACAAGACACCAGATAAGACAGGAGAAGTACTCCAGATATAACAGAGTGACCCTAGCCCCCCGACACAAACTACTGCAGCATAAATACTGGAGGCTGAGACAGGAGGGGTCAGGAGACACTGTGGCCCCATCCGATGTTACCCCCGGACAGGGACAAACAGGCAGGATATAACCCCACCCACTTTGCCAAAGCACAGCCCCTACACCACTAGAGGGATATCTTCAACCACCAACTTACTATCCTGAGACAAGGCCGAGTATAGCCCACAAAGATCTCCGCCACGGCACAAGACAAGGGGGGGCGCCAACCCAGACAGGAAGATCACGTCAGTGACTCAACCCACTCAAGTGACGCACCCCTCCTAGGGACGGCATGGAAGAGCACCAGTAAGCCAGTGACTCAGCCCCTGTAATAGGGTTAGAGGCAGAGAATCCCAGTGGAGAGGGGAACCGGCCAGGCAGAGACAGCAAGGGCGGTTCGTTGCTCCAGAGCCTTTCCGTTCACCTCCACACTTCTGGGCCAGACTACACTCGATTGAGTGTCTATATGAACCACTGAAGAGATGAGTCTTCAGTAAATACTTAAAGGTCAAGACCGAGTCTGTGTCTCTCACATGGGTAGGCAGACCATTCTATAAAAAGGGAGCTCTATAGGAGAAAGCCCTGCCTCCAGCTGTTTGCTTAGAAATTCTTGGGACAATTAGGAGGCCTGCGTCTTGTGACCGTAGCGTACGTGTAGGTATGTACGGCAGGACCAAATCGGAAAGATAGGTAGGAGCAAGCCCATGTAATGCTTTGTAGGTTAGCAGTTAAACCTTGAAATCAGCCCTTGCCTTAACAGGAAGCCAGTGTAGGGAGACTAGCACTGGAGTAATATGATCACATTTTTGGGTGCTAGTCTGGATTCTAGCAGCCGTATTTAGCACTAACTGAAGTTTATTTAGTGCTTTATCCGGGTAGCCGGAAAGTAGAGCATTGCAGTAGTCTAACCTAGAAGTAACAAAAGCATGGATTCATTCTTCTGCATCATTTTTGGACAGAAAGTTTCTGATTTTTGCAATGTTACGTAGATGGAAAAAAGCTGTCCTTGAAACAGTCTTGATATGTTCGTTAAAAGAGAGATCAGGGTCCAGAGTAACGCCGAGGTCCTTCACAGTTGTATCAAAAGCAGCACTAAGGTCTAGGAGCACGAGGACAGATGCAGAGCCTCGGTCTGATGCCATTAAAAGGTAATTTATCACCTTCACAAGTGCAGTCTCAGTGCTATGATGGGGTCTAAAACCAGACTGAAGCATTTCATTTACATTGTTTGTCTTCAGGAAGGCAGTGAGTTGCTGCACAACAGCTTTTTCTAAAATTTTTGAGAGGAATGGAAGATTCGATATAGGCCAATAGTTTTTTATATTTTCTGGGTCAAGGTTTGGCTTTTTCAAGAGAGGCTTTATTACTGCCACTTTTAGTTAACTGTAAGGTTGCAAGATTGAATCCCCGAGCTGACAAGGTAAAAATCTGTCATTCTGCCCCTGAACAAGGCAGTTAACCCACCGTTCCTAGGCCGTCATTGAAAATATGAATGTGTTCTTAACTGACTTGCCTAGTTACATAAAGGATAAATAAAGGTGTAAAAAAAAAAAAAAAATCGGCCAAATCGGTGTCCAAAAATACCGATTTCCGATTGATATGAAAACTTGAAATCGGCCCTAATTAATCGGCCATTCCGATTAATCGGTCGACCTCTACTACCTATGGTAGGTTAAATGTTAATTAGCTAACATTAGGCTGTAACTAGCAATGCGAAATGGCATTCTGAGAAAACATCACTAAAGTTACACACAATTCATACATGTAAATTCATGTTAGCTAGCAAGCCAGCCATCTAACCGCAGCTAATGTTAGCTAGCTAGCAGCAAGCTTTAACTTGGGGTCTTTTGTTTAGACATGTCACGTTAACGTTAGCTAGCTAAAGTTAACCAAATAAGTAAGGTTCAACGTTAACATTAGCTAGCAAGCCAGCCGTTGATCTCCAGCTAGCTAGCTAACAGCAAGCCTTAACTTGCAATGAAAACAACTTTCTGACAAAATTAGAAATGTATAATATCTGAAACTGTTGCTAGATTCTTACCTGTATACATGGATGAAAGCTTCACGGCAGACTGCAACCCCTTTCATTAAACAAGACGTTCTGTGTCGTTTCCATTTAGTTTGCACAGCTTGTTTGGCCCATTGTGTTCCACTGATTTCAAAACTCGGTCAACTTCTTCCAAGACAACAACACTGTTGATTGCCGTTTCGTCCCCATCACCGTCATCAGAAGACTATACAATGTCTTCTTCAATGAAAATGTTTTTATCAAATCAGGGATTTCCTCAACGTCTGATTCATTTTCAGAGTCAGAGAGAGTCAGCATGGCACAAGCGTCCTACAGAAAGTAGTCCATCACAACTTTTTCCCACAGATAGTCGATAGTGCCTGATAAATTCATGGCAGCAATGTTATTGAGAGCAATAGCAACATATTTGCAGTTCTCCATGGCTAACGTTATATCTTTAGAAAAAAACTGCAGTAGAAAGGATTATCTACTGCAACGAGCAGCTTTTAAAGACACAAGATGCTACACTGCAGAACAATCTGAAACTCACCTCTCGACATGTCCAGCCCACTCATTATCTCAGCCAATCATGGCTAGCAGGATGGTTCCTGTATTTTTCTTTGGCTAAACCAACTAGGCTCTTAATTTAACAACTTTATTCGTATTTACAGATGGCATAAAAGTTTGTAAGTAAGGCACATGAAAGTTCACATGTCCGAGAAGGCATTTCTGCAACAAAATAAAAACTAATTTTGATTAAAAAAATATTTTTTTCGTTCAAACGGCTCTCCTGTGAAGTCGTGACTTGTGACATATGCCTAGTTTCCTAAATCGGGTCACATTTCTGCAGCATTGAAGGTCCCCAAGAACACAGCGGCCTCCATCATTCTTAAATGGAAGAAGTTTGGAACCACCAAGACTCTACCTAGAGCTGGTTGCCCGGCCAAACTTCGCAATTGGGGAGAAGGGCCTTGGTCAGGGAGGTGCTTGAACAAGGTGCTTGAACAAAGTACTGAATTAAGGGGAAATGTGATATTTCAGTGTTATATTTTTAATACATTTTTAAAAGTTTCTAAAAACCTGTTTTTGCTTGTCATTATGGGGTATTGTGTGAAGATTGATGAGGGAAAAAAACTATTTTATCAATTTTAGAATAAGGCTGTAACATTACAACATGTGGAAAAAGTCAAGGGGTCTGTATACTTTCCGAATGCACTGTATTTGTTTTTCTTCAGAATTTTGGAAATTCTCCCGCAACCCCATTTTTATATCAGGCGACCGCTAGTTTGGGAACCGCTGCATTAGACTAACAGAGAGAGATGCAAAGGAATGGTGGTTAGCGTGTGTCTCGCTGTGTCTGTCACCAGAGTGGTGTACTACGAAGTAAGCTGGATATACTCAGCCTTTTATAACTAGCCAGTTTCAGTTAGCCAGCTTCAATTAGCTTCACATTCCAGGTCAGGCTTCATCCGTACTACGACAGTGGATATTGATTGCCCGCCTGCCTCTAACTCTTGCAAGCTTGTAACCGCGGGTGCATGTCGCTAGTCGAACGTCAAACTCTTCTTTGAGACAATGCTGAAACATCAATCCATGGGCGAATCACTGCCACATTTTAATTTGTGCCAAAATCAGAATGAAAGAAAAGTTATCTTGCAAATTCAGCAGGCTATGGTGTGAAATATGCTTTTAGAAGTGCTGTCTTTATCTTATTAATTATCGTTAATGCTGTTTTTGGTGTGCTTGTCAATGAACAAGCACCTTTTCCCCTCCTATCGCTCTTTCTATCTGTGGAACAGCTTGTTGCATTGTGGCCATAGACATATAATCTATAGAAGGGTTTTGGAACCTCTAACCCTGGCAATTTGACTGTTAAACTCATGGGTACACTAGCAATGGCTGCCAATCCCTAGCCGTGCCCTCAGAGCATGTGCAGACCAGCTGACTGTTGTGTTTTCAGACATTTTCAATCTCCCTAGCTCAGGCTGCTATACCCACCTGCTTCAAATTGTCCACTATCATCCTGTGCCCAAGAAATGGAAAGTAACCGAACTGAATGACTACCGACCAGTAGCATTCACTGCCGTCATCATGAAGTGCTTCGAGAGGCTAGTCACCTCCTCCCTCACCGAAATCTCAATCCTCTCCAATTAGCCTACCGTCCTGACAGATCCACGAACGACGCAATCACCATTGTACTGCACACTGCCCTTACCCACCTGGACAAAAGGAATGCATATGTGAGGATGCTGTTCATTGACTACAGCTCTGCCTTCAATACCATAGTGCCTTATAAGCGCATTAGAAAGCTAACGGCCCTGGGTCTGAAATCCTCAACACCGGGGGCTGACAAGGGTGCGTCTTCTGTCCGCTCCTGTATTCCGTGTATACCCACGACTGCGTGGCCTCACACAGTTCCAACTCCATCATCAAGTTCGCTGACGACACGACAGTAGTAGGCCTGATTAACAACAATGACGGGACTGTCTACAGGGAGGAGGTAGGCACTCCCTCAACGTTAGCAAAAAAAAATAGCTGATTGTGGACTTCAGGAGGAACCAGGCTGGACATGCCCCCATCTTCATCAGTGGGACCGCCGTGGAGATGGTCAATAACTTCAAATTCCTTGGCGTACACATCTCAGAGAAGCTGAAATCGTCTAACCACACGGACACCGTAGTGAATGCACGACATCGACTCTTCAACCTCAGGATGCTGAATAAATTTGGCCTGTCCCGAGGGCTCTCACAGAAGCACCATCGAGAGCATACTGTCGAACTGCATCAAATCCAGGTACGGCAACCCACTCCCGCGGACCGCAAGGCTCTTCAGAGGGTGATACGTGCAGCCGAACGCACTATTGAGAGCACACTGCCTGCCCTACAGGACACCTACAACACCAGGTGTTGCAGGAAGGCCAAGAAGATCATCAAGGACCCCAGCCACCCAAGCCATGTCCTGTTCTCCCCGCTTCAAATCACTCAGATGCGGGCAGAACAGAAGCATCACGGCAAACACTCGCCAATAGTTTCTAACCTCAGACCACCACTAGTCAGCAGGCGGCTCCCCCTCCCCCTCTACTACTCCCCCTATGGACACATTACATGATACTCATCTCTAGGAGACAGAACGCGTCTCCTTCCTGAGCAGTATGACGGCTGTGTGGTCCCATGGTGTTTATACTTGTGTACTATTGTTTGTACAGATGAACTTGGTACCTTCAGGCGTTTGGAAATTGCTCCCGAGGATGAACCAGACTTGTGGAGGTCTACAATTTTTTTTCTGAGGTCTTGGCTGATTTCTTTTGATTTTCCCATGATGTCAAGCAAAGAGGCATTGAGTTTGAAGGTAGGCCTTGAAATACATCCACAGTTACACCTCCAATTGACTCAAATTATGTCAATTAGCCTATCAGAAGCTTCCATCACTTCCATCAAAGCCATGACATCATTTTCTGGAATTTTCCAAGCTGTTTAAGGCACAGTCAACTTAGTGTATGTAAACTTCTGACCCACTGGAATTGTGATACAGTGAATTATAAGTGAAATAATCTGTCTGTAAACAATTGTTGGAAAAATAATTTGTGTCATGCACAAAGTGGATGTCCCACCGACTTGCCAAAACTATAGTTTGTTAAAAAGAAATTTGTGGAGTGGTTGAAAGTTGCCAAACGTCAGCCTCGAAACCCTAATGACTTGGAGAAGATCTGCAAAGAGGAGTGGGACAAAATCCTTCCTGAGATGTGTGCAAACCTGGTGGCCAACTACAAGAAACATCTGACCTCTGTGATTGCCAACAAGGGTTTTGCCACCAAGTACTAAGTCATGTTTTGCAGAGGGGTCAAATACTTATTTCCCTCATTATAATGCAAATCAATTTAAAACATTTTTGACATGCGTTTTTCTGGATTTTGTTGTTGTTATTCTGTCTCTCACTGTTCAAATAAACCTACCATTAAAATTATAGACTGATCATTTCTTTATCAGTGGGCAAATGTACAAAATCAGCAGGGGATCAAATACTTTCCCCCCTCACTGTAGCTGTTCTCCGGCTACACCATAGTGTTACCCTACAGAGTGCTGTTGAGGCTACAGCAGTCATTGATAGCAAAACAGTGTGTTTTAATCAATTATTTGGTGATATATGAATATATTAAGAATAATTTTATCTAAAAATTATTACTTTTTTTGTTTCACTTTTTATTTTTATGGTCCTCCCCTTCCTCCTCTGAGGAGCCTCCACTGGTATATAGTGCTATTTCTATTAGTATTGTTGTTTTTTATTACCATTTTAACTATTTTATTTCACTTAGTCCTGCATGTTGGAGCTCAAAGCCTAAGATTTTTACTGTACCCTGCAATCACACCTGCAACCCTGTACATATGACTATTAAACACTGAATCTGAATCAGTCTTGACTTGAATGAGAACTGCCATCTATGGATTACATGTCTATTGTTGGTTGCGACTGTCAGTTTGCCTTAGGCAAATTTCAAAATCCAATCACTCGAAAAACGTATAGTTTGGGAAGAAAGTGCTGTCCTTACTAAATTTGTAATGTGATGGGTATTTTAAAGGGATACTTCAGGATTTTGTCCCTTTATCTACTTCCCCAGAGTCAGATGAACTTGTGGATACCATTTGTATTTCTGCGTGCAGTTTGAAGGAAGTTGCTAACTAGCGTTAGCGCAATGACTGGAAGTCTATGGTAATTGCTAGCATGCTAGTAGATACCATTTACACCCAGTCATTGCACTAACGCTAGTTAGCATTGGCTCACGAAACTACCTCTAACTTCATTCATACTTGATGCAGAGACATACAAATGGTATCCATGAGTTCGTCTGGGGAAGTAGATATTGCCAAAATACTGAAGTATCCATTTAAAATACCCATCCCCTCTATTGTGCCTTGTTGTGCCTCTACCTATTTTTTCCCCTTTGTTGCTTTTCTTTTCTGGTGCCCACTCCTGAAAGAGGTTTCATTCGACTCCATTGAACAACAAGGCAGATTGTATAAAGTCTTACCCTCCAGCAGTCTCTAATAATGGTAACATTGTTGGACCATACATTACTGTTAAACAGTCTGCTACATTAGCTTGTAACACTGTTCAATACATTAGACTAATAACAAAGGGGCTGAAGTCTACATCATCCCATATTACAGTATAGTCCATTAGGCCCCATTAACTTCCATTAGCCGCTGTGTGTGTGTGTTGCACCTGGAACTGAGGTGAGTCAGTGAGTATGCCTGGTCTGTGGGTGTTCTTCCACCAGCGCAGTTTGTCCTTCTCATTGATGGCCATGAGAGTGTTGTGGAGCTCATTACACACAGCCTTCACACTGGAAGAGAGAAGGAGAGGGGGAGAGAGAAAGATAGAAAGGGGAGGGAGAGAGAAGCGGAATGAGAGATCAGGGCATGACAGAAATTATCAGTGAGAGATGAGATAAAGAAACACCACCCACATCCACACACACCCTCCTAGTAACCGTCTGACTTCAGGTGTAGCCTACCTCGCATTGTTGGTGACGTCCATTGCGGATCATTGCTGATCTTCTTCCTGTGATTGGTCGAAGTAAAAATATATATCTATTCCACTCATCTAGGCATATTAAAATAGGAAGTCAACTCGGCTGTTTACAGCTAGAATTAGACAACTAGCTAGGAATCGTAGCTAAGACCTGAATGTCTCTCTGGTTGATAATGTTAACTAGTTGGTCAAAGCAATGTATAGCCAGATATGAGTATTTCTGGCATAGTCATACATAGCTAAATAACTGGCAAGGTTGCTAACGTCACAACTTTTAAAACCTAGATGTGTTCGCTGACAGGAAAAACTACTATTGGTAACGTCAGCTAACAGGATAGCCTCCGGGAGACCTGGGGTGTTATCATTAAGTCAATTCTGTTGCAAAATGTGTCATCTGTTGCAAAATGTCTTGCAACAGAAACCGTTTACTGCAAACGAGAGTTTCTATGCGAAAAATTCAGGTAGGTCCCTCCCCGTTTCGTTATGTTTCTTTTTTGCTTCCGTTTAGTTCTAAAGCGGTAAATGGTTTCTCTAATGAATGCACCCCTGTCTCTCGAAGCGAAGAGGCTACTAACAAGAGGAATGTAACGCTAACGAGCAAGCCTGTAACTAGTTGGTAACGGTTTTGCAGTGCCGAAGGTTGCAAGTTTGTGGCTAGCCAGCTAAATAACTTGGCTGGTTTGTTCTCTGTGACTTAATGTTAGCAAGCTAGATAGTTAGATAATTTGCTAGCTAATGTTAGCCTACGGTTCTGTCCACTAATAACAGTGATACAATGGAGCTGTTCGCTAACTTAACAAACAATATCAAGCTAAAAATGTATGTACTCAAAATTAAAACCAACTAATTGCAGCATTACCGCAAAAATGGAAGAGTCAAGTGGAAGGGGAAGAAAGTATGGAACGTGTCTGTCGGCCCTGAATTCAAGAGAAACAGACGCCTCACAAGTCCTCAACTGGCAGCTTCATTAAATAGTACCCGCAAAACACCAGTCTCAACGTCAACAGTGAAGAGGCGACTCCGGGATGCTGGCCTTCTAGCCAGATATCCTCTGTCCAGTGTCTGTGTTCTTTTGACCATCTTAATCTTTTATTTTTATTGGACAGTCTGAGATATGTCTTTTTCTTTGCAACTCTGCCAAGGTCAGCATCCCGGGGTCGCCTCTTCACTGTTGACGTTGAGACTGGTGTTTTGCGGGTACTTTTCAATGAAGTTGCCAGTTGAGGACTTGTGAGGCGTCTGTTTCTCAAACTAGACACTCTAATGTACTTGTCCTCTTGCTCAGTTGTGCACCGGGGCCTCCCACTCCTCTTTCTATTCTGGTTAGAGCCAGATTGCGCTGTTCTGTGAAGGGAGTAGTACACAGCGTTGTACGAGATCTTCAGTTTCTTGGCAATTTCTCGCATGGAATAGCCTTCATTTCTCAGAACAAGAATAGACTGACGAGTTTCAGAAGAAAGGTCTTTGTTTCTGGCCATTTTGAGCCTGTAATCAAACCCACAAATGCTGATGCTCCAGATACTCAACTAGTCTAAAGAAGGCCAGTTTTATTGCTTCTTTAATTAGTCAGCACTACAGTTTTCAGCTGTGCTAACATAATTGCAAAAGGGTTTTCTAATGATCAATTAGCCTTTCAAAATGATAAACTTTGATTAGCTAACACAACGTGCCATTGGAACACAGGAGTGATGGTTGCTGTTAACGGGCTTCTGTACGCCTATGTAGATATTCCATAAAAAATCTGCCGTTTCCAGCTACAGTAGTCATTTACAACATCAACAATGTCTACACTTTATTTCTGATCAATTTGATGTTATTTTAATGGACAAAAAAGTAGATTTTCTTTCAAAAACAAGGACATTTCTAAATGACCCCAAACTTTTGAACGGTAGTGTATATAAACTCAGCAAAAAAAGAAACGTCCCTTTTTCAGGACCCTGTCTTTCAAAGATAATTCGTAAAAATCCAAATAACTTCACAGATCTTCATTATAAAGAGTTTAAACACTGATTCTCATAAACAATTAATGAACATGCACCTGTGGAACGGTCGTTAAGACACTAACAGCTTACAGACGGCAGGCAATTAAGGTCACAGTTATGAAAAGTAAGGACACTAAAGATGCCTTTCTACTGACTCTGGAAAAACACCAAAAGAAAGATGGCCAGGGTCCCTGCTCATCTGCGTGAGCGTGCCTTAAGCATGCTGCAAGGAGGCATGAGGGCTGCAGATGTGGCCAGGGCAATAAATTGCAATGTCCGTACTGTGAGACGCCTAAGACAGTGCTACAGGGAGACAGGACGGACAGCTGATCGTCCTCACAGTTGCAGACTACATTAAACAACACCTGCACAGGATCGGTACATCCAAACATCACACATACGGGACAGGTACAGGATGGCAACAACAACTGCCCGAGTTACACCAGGAACGCACAATCCCTCCATCAGTGCTCAGACTGTCCGCAATAGGCTGAGAGGCTGGACTGAGGGCTTGTAGGCCTGTTGTAAGACAGGTCCTCACCAGACATCACCGGCAACTAAGTTGCCTATGGGCACAAACCCACCGTCGCTGGACCAGACAGGACTGGCAAAAAGTGCTCTTCACTGACGAGTTGCGGTTTTGTCTCACCGGGGGTGATGGTCGGATTCGCGTTTATCGTCGAAGGAATGAGCGTTACATCGAGGCCTGTACTCTGGAGCGGGATCGATTTGGAGGTGGAGTGTCTGTCATGGTCGGACTGAGCTTGTTGTCATTGCAGGCAATCTCAATGCTGTGCGTTACAGGGAAGACATCCTCCTCCCTCATGTGGTACCCTTCCTGCAGGCTCATCCTGACATGATCCTCCAGCATGAGAATGCCACCAGCCATATTGCTCGTTCTGTGCGTGATTTCCTGCAAGACAGGAAATGTCAATGTTCTGCCATGGCCAGCGAAGAGCCTGGACCTCAATCCCATTGTGCACGTCTGGGACCTGTTGGATCGGAGGGTGAGGGCTAGGGCCATTCCCCCCAGAAATGTCCGGGAACTTGCAGGTGCCTTGGTGGAAGAGTGGGGTAACATCTCACAGCAAGAACTGGCAAATCTGGTGCAGTCCATAAGGAGGAGATGTACTGCAGTACTTAGTGCAGCTGGTGGCCACACCAGATACTGACTGTTACTGTTGATTCTGACCCCCCCCCTTTGTTCAGGGCCACATTATTCCATTTATGTTAGTCACATGTCTGTGGAATTTGTTCAGTTTATGTCTCAGTTGTTGAATCCTGTTATGTTCATACAAATATTTACACATGTTAAGTTTTCTGACAGTGATAGTGAGTTGACAGTGAGAGGACGTTTATTTTTTTGCTGAGTTTATATATATAATTGTTTTTCTTTTTTTGATCTTACATCTATCCATCTATGTCCTTAATCAGTATAAAGGAGAATATGTTGCTTACTTGTTGAGCAAAATCAAAGCTGTAATGCATCCTGATGTATTTGCTTGCTGGTTTAGTAGGGGCCACCAGAGACAACTGCAGGTCTTGACAGGTGGTTTTGCAGTTAGCAACTATCTTCTGGTAGACAGACCGCTCATTGAACAAGCATGAGATGCTGTTCTTGCTTCTTCAGCTTGGCTGATTTAACAGCTTCTGGCAGAGTGGCAGATCAGAAGACCTCATAGTTGTTCCCATTGCACTGCCAGCACAGGTCTGTCCTGGGCTTGGTGCTTGAGATGTGGGGCAGCAAATTTCTCCACAGATTCGTGAAGGAAGACAGCCTGACTACACGTACCTCTGGAAAATACAGAAATAATGTTAGATCAATAAAAGTAGTGCCATTCATGTTGGAGGTCAATTAAATAATCAAAACATGTTTATGCTTTACATACCAAGTGTTGTCATAGATTTCTTGTAGAGACGCCACACTGCTGCTTTTGTCACATGAGATGGCAGCAGCTTTCCACCAAAGTATTTGTGTCCTGGGTGGTGTTCTGGTAATACTATTGAATTATCCTCTGCGTAGTTGTTGATGAAGTTCACCACTCGCTGCAAGGTCTTATGCTTCAGGTGTAACCCGTGCTTGCTTTGGCCAGCTCTCTTTTTTGATTGGAGCCATTAGACCATTCTCCTTGTATGACTGGTGGAGGAGAGCCAGGCATGTTCTACTGATGCTGAAAGACAAATTCAAGGTACAAATATTATAGCATTATTATACTATAGATGCGAAACGGCATTCTGAGATAACATCACCACACACAGTTCATAAATGTAATTTTAGCTAGGAAGCCAGCAATCTACTCTAACGTCAGCTGGCTAGCTAACAGCAAACTTTACTTGGGGTCTTTTGTTTAGACATGTAGCTAGTTTGCCAGCTAAACAATGAACCATAATCCCAATCCATAGAGTACTAGCAATACAAACCGATTGTCATAGCTAGCTAAAGTTAATCAAATAGGTTCAATATTAGCTACAGTTGAAGTCGGAAGTTTACATACACTTAGGTTGGAGTCATTAAAACTCGTTTTTCAACCACTCCACAAATTTCTTGTGAACAAACTATAGTTTTGGCAAGTCGGTTAGGACATCTACTTTGTGCATGACACAAGTCATTTTTCCAACAATTGTTTACAGACAGATTATTTCACTTATAATTCACTGTATCACAATTCCAGTGGGTCAGAAGTTTACATACACTAAGTTGACTGTGCCTTTAAACAGCTTGGACAATTCCAGAAAAATATGTCATGGATTTAGAAGTTTCTGATAGGCTAATTGACATCATTTGAGTCAATTGGAGGTGTACCTGTGGATGTATTTCAAGGCCTACCTTCAAACTCAGTGCCTCTTTGCTTGACACATGGGAAAATCAAAATAAATCAGCCAAGACCCCAGGAAACAAATTGTAGACCTCCACAAGTCTGGTTCATCCTTGGGATTAATTTCCAAATGCCTGAAGGTACCACGTTCATCTGTACAAACAATAGACCACAAGTATAAACACCATGGGACCACGCAGCCGTCATACCGCTCAGGAAGGAGACGTGTTCTGTCTCCTAGAGATGAACGTACTTTGGTGCGAAAATTGCAAATCAATCCCAGAACAACAGCGAAGGACCTTGTGAAGATGCTGGAGGAAACAGGTACAAAAGTTTCTATATCCACAGTAAAACAAGTCCTATGTTGACAAAACCTGAAAGGCCGCTCAGCAAGGAAGAAGCCACTGCTCCAAAACCGCCATAAAAAAGCCAGACTATGGTTTGCAACAGCACATGGGGACAAAGATCGTACTTTTCGGAGAAATGTTCTCTGGTCTGATGAAACAAAAATAGAACTGTTTGGCCATAATGACCATCGTTATGTTTGGAGAAAAAGGGGGAGGCTGGCAAGCCGAAGAACAACATCCCAACCGTGAAGCACGGGGGTGGCAGCATCATGTTGTGGGGGTGCTTTGCTGCAGGAGGGACTGGTGCACTTCACAAAATAGATGGCATCATGAGGAATTGAAAATGTTGTGGATATATTGAAGCAACATCTCAAGACATCAGTCAGGAAGGTAAAGCTTGGTCGCAAATGGGTCAAATGGACAATGACCCCAAGCATACTTCCAAAGTTGTGGCAAAATGGCTTAAGGACAACAAAGTCAAGGTTTTGGAGTGGCCATCACAAAGCCCTGACCTCAATTCTATAAGGTGTATGTAAACTTCCTACTTCAACTGTAGCTAAAATTAGGTGATAACTAACAACGCAAAATGGCATTCTGAGAAAACATCACTAATGTTACACACAGTTCATACACGTAATGTTAGCTAGCTAGCCAGCCATCTAACGTCAGCTAACATTAGCTAGCTAACATCACGCTTTAATTTGCGGTGTTTGGTTTAGATATGTAATTTAGTTAGCTAGCTAGCCAGCTAAACAACGACCATAATCCCTATCCGTAGAGTACTAGCAATACAAACCGATTGCTAAGTTAAGGACCCTGGGACTAAACACCTCTTTCCGCAACTGGATCCTGGGCATCCAGACGGCCAGCCCGAGGTGGTAAGGGTAGGTAACAACACATCCGCGACACTTATCCTCAACACGGGGGCCCCCCAGGGGTGCGTGCTCAGTCCCCTCCTGTACTCCCTGTTCACTCATGACTGCACGGCCAGGCACGACTCCAACACCATCATCAAGTTTGCCGATGACACAACAGTGAGACGACGATGAGACAGCATATAGGGAGGCTGTCAGAGACCTGGCCGTGTGGTGCCAGGACAACAACCTCTCCCTCAACGTGATCAAGACAAATGAGATGATTGTGGACTACAGGAAAGGAGGACTGAGCACGCCCCCATTCTCATTGATGGGGCTGTAGTGGAGCAGGTTGAGAGCTTCAAGTTCCTTGGTGTTCACATCATCATGCTCCAAACACACTAAGACAGTCGTAATGAGGGCACGACAAAGCCTATTCCCCCTCAGGAGACTGAAAAGATTTGGCATGGGCCCTCAGATCTTCAAAAGGTTTTACAGCTGCACCATCGAGAGCATCCTGACGGGTTCGTCGGAGGGCATAGCGGGATTTCTTATAAGCTCCCGGGTTAGAGTCCCGCTCCTTGAAAGCAGCAGCTCTACCCTTTAGCTCAGTGCGAATGTTGCCTGTAATCCATGGCTTCTGGTTGGGGTATGTACGTACAGTCACTGTGGGGATGACGTCCTCGATGCACTTATTGATAAAGCCAGTGACTGATGTGGTGTACTCCATGCCATCGGAAGAATCCCGGAACATATTCCAGTCTGTGCTAGCAAAACAGTCCTGTAGTTTAGCATCTGCTTCATCTTACCACTTTTTATAGACCGAGTCATTGATGCTTCCTGCTTTAATTTTTGCTTGTAAGCAGGAATCAGGAGGATCTTAGCTATATGCAGGTAGCCTATAGCTTTGCCAAATGGAGGGCGAGGGAGAGCTTTGTGCGTGTCTCTGTGTGTGGAGTAATGGTGGTCTAGATTTTATTTCCCTCTGGTTGCACATTTAACATGCTGATAGAAATTTGGTAAGATGGATTTAAGTTTCCCCTGCATTAAAGTCCCCGGCCACTAGGAGCGCCGCCTCTGGATGAGCGTTTTTCTTTTTGCTTATGGCGGAATACAGCTCATTGAGTGTGGTTTTAGTGCCAGCATCGTTCTGTGATGCTATGTAGACAGCTACGAAAAATACAGATGAAAACTCTAAGTCGATAGTGTGGTCTACAGTTTATCATGAGATACTCTACCTCAGGCAAGCAAAACCTTGAGACTTCCTTAGATATCGTGCACCAGCTGTTGTTTTACATATATGCATAGGCCCCCGCCCCATGTCTTACCAGAGGCTGCTGTTCTATCCTGCCGATAGAGTGTATAACCCGCCAGCTGTATGTTCTTAATGTCGTCATTCAGCCACAACTCAGTGAAATACATTTTCACGCTTGTTTGTAAATACTAGTGCTGAGCGATTAACTCAAATGTTGGTTATTTTTTGGTTTTTAAACAACTAATTGACTGATGTTGGTTCAATTATTTGAATTCCATTTCGTTTGTTTTTCTTCCTGTGAGCTCAATGTGCAGGTTCAGTAGAGATAAATCAGATCAAGCCTGAACTGTGCGATGTAGTAGGGAGTTGTAGTTTCCAACAGGCCAATATTCTACATAGTTTAGTGCAGAAAATGGAGTAAATAACTACAATGACCATAATCGATTGGGCGCTTGCTTAAACTTGTCCGGTCTGTATGGAGCAGACATGGAGAGAAGAGAGAAGATGCACATTGAGAGGGATTAGAAACAGTTGCTTCGCGAGCCTGAAAATACATAATCTAAGTGATTGATAGTTGGTATGCAGTAGTCTTAAAAGTATGCTTTCTAATCCCTCTCGATGTGCGTGTTCTCTCTTCTCTCCATGTCTGCTCCGTACAGAATGAAATGTGTAACAACACAGTGGCTCTTAAATGTATTTGTGTCACAGAAATGTAACACAAACAATATCATCCACAATAACTAATGTAATTTCTATATTGTTTTGTCTTTCTAAGGTCCTGTGGAAAAACATAATAATCTACTTAAAGAAGACAAGTGCTGTTGCTCGTAGGGAGCGTATCAAGACTGGTAAGACCAGAGATAGATGAGCTGGGGTACTTGTTGACCTGGATCATTGATAGCCAGCAAATGGTCATCATGGTATACCCCATGATGACCATTTGGACAGTTCAAATGGGAGACCGTTCCAATCCTCGCAAATCATGGTAAACACTACTTGTTGACCTGGATCATTAATAGCCAGCAACCCCTGGAAGGTGTCCCCCATGATGACCATTTAGACAGTTCCTATCCTCATTTGATAGGACACATTTATTCAACATGTGAAGGGAATATATAATGTTGTCAATCATCTCTTGCACTCCCATAATAAAAAAGTATGTGATCAACTCAACTTGAAGAAATAATGTTCTCTAATGCAGCAATGTAATCATTTTCTAGAGGTAGATGATCACCATAGCTTGGAGGGAACTTGTCTTAACAGGATGAACGTTGTGTCACAAATCATGTCCTTTCGTTTCTTTTCATCCTTATCCAATATGCTTGAAAATATGAAGAGTGGTACTCAGTGATGTGTTGTGTTGGATTTGCCCCAAATAACTATTTGTATTCAGGACATAGTTAATTTATTTGCCAATTTGTTTGCAGTTTTACTTTTGTCTCTTTTTGCAAACAGGAATCAAATTTAGGAATATTTGTATTCTGTACAGGCTTCCTTCTTTTCACTCTGTTATTTAGGTTAGTATGGTGGAGTAACTACAATGTTGTTGATCCATCCTCAGTTTCCTATCACAGCCATTAAACTTTGTAACTGTTTTAAAGTCACCATTGGTCTCATGGTGAAATCCCTGAGTTGTTTCGTTACTCTCCGGCAACTGAGTTAGGAAGGAAAGGGGGATACCTAGTCAGTTGTACAACTGAATGCATTCAACTGAAATGTGTCTTCCACATTTAAGCATGCCTGTATCTTTGTAGTGACTGGGTGTATTGATACACCATCCAAAGTGTAATTATTAATTACACCAAGCTCAAAGGGATATTCAATGTCTGCTTTAACAAAATGCTTTTACCCATCTACCAGTAGGTGCCCTTCTTTGTGAGGCATTGGAAAAACTCCCTGTTTGAAATTCACTGCTTGACTGAGGGACCTTACAATTATATGTATGTGTGGGGTACAGAGATGACGTAGTCATTCAAAAATCATGTTAAACACTATTATTGTACACAGAGTGAATCCATGCAACTTATGAAGCACATTTGTACTCCTGAACTTATTTGGCTTGCCATAACACATGGGTTTTTATTTAATTTAACTAGGCAAGTCAGTTAAGAACAAATTCTTATTTACAATGACAGCCTAGGAACAGTGGGTTAACTGATCTAGCAACCTTTCGGTTACTGGCCCAACACTAACCACTAGGCTACCTGCCGCCCCAGGTTGGATACTTATTAACTGAAGACATTTCAGCTTTTAATTTTTTATTAATTTGTACAAATCTCTAAAAACATAATTCCACCTTGACGTTATGGGGTAGCCAGTGTGTAGCCAGTGACACAAAATCTGAATTTAATCAATTTTAAATTCGGGCTATAACAACAACATTTGGAAAAAGTGAGGGGGTGTGAATACTTTCTGAGGACACCGTATATAATACATATGTAATAAGTATTTTTCTGGTGACACTGCTTGATGATCCTCAGCCATCGTGGTCATTACATTACAAATTGTGTCTGATATTGATTACATCATTCCTGTTGATCATTAACATGACTGGCAGTTACCATAACAAAGGAGTACGGCTCTGCTGTTTTTTTACTGCCGTGTGCCTATTGTGCATTTAGGATTGCTGGCGAATTACTGCCCAACTCGAGGAAGAGGTAGCCTATTGCTTCTTTTATCAGCAACACCCCTCTCCTCTTTCATTCATCGCTCATGCTAATTTAGCCTGTAATTTCCCATGTCCCGAGCCCCTTTTACTGGCCTGGGTGCCTTTCCTAAGCCTGTGTAGTTGAAGGATTATGTATGATATGGTAATGTTGCTAATGGAAAGGTTGGCACAGGAATGTGAGCTGGTGATTTTTTTGTGAGAAGGACACAGGTGCCCTTGCAGAGAGATGTGACGTGAGCAGACTATGAATTTGCCAGGTGGCAGAGGAAGAGAGGAGGGAGCCTACAGAGAGACAATGCTTAGGTACACCAGTGAGTCCGGGTGACACAGTGAACGGTTCATCGGTAGAATTTACAGTAAGACGTTTGCCCAGATGCTTATGTGCCTCAGTTATTACTTCAGTTTGCTCTGTGATTTAAATACATTGGAAATTAATCTAGAAAAGGAACAAAGAGACTATGAAAATGGTACTAGTGTTTCTAGAGGTTCCCTGGAAATTACTATTGAGCGGAGCCAACCCCCCTCCCCTCACACACACAGACTCTCTCTCACATAGATACACAAAGACACACACACAAAGACACACACACACACACACACACACACACACACACACACACACACACACACACACGTAGGATACCTCGCTCTATAGTCTACAAGATTTATAGACGTAGTGATTGGCTTCGTTGCCCCCCACCCCTTCCCCCCTCCACCATTCTGCGGCACTGCCATTTGCAGTGGTTGATGAGGGCCCCCCTCCCACTCAAACATGGCCGTTTGAGTGAAGAGGGGTGGATGAGATGGGGTGTACGGCACACACTATCAGATCAGTCCTCTCCTCCTCCACTCACCGCATCCACACACCTTTTCAGCCATCGCTCAAGGTCACCCCACGTTCTCTCCAATGAAACGCACAAACCAGTTTGTCATTTTCACGGAAAAAGAAAGTGAATGGGTTGCTATGCTTTATAGTGCTGCGTCAAAAGAGGCGGAGTGTGGAAGAAAATATATTTTTTCGGGGACAGGCATTGTGGGGGGTGGTTGGGGAATGACGTGCTAGGGAGGAGACTGCCGATTGGCCAGGGCAGGTGTCAGTCGCCACGCTGCTGCAGACGGACAGGCCACTCGATGAATATGGATGAGAGCAGTGAAAAGGGTGATGCGGCAGGGAAGACCCCCCCCTTCAAACCGGTGCAGGCTTGAACAATGCGTGGCGTCTTTCACTGAAAATACTGAGAGCCTGCATTAGCATTTTCTCATACAATTGAGGCTCTGGCCAGCTGCAGGCATGGCTTGGATGTTGCGGTGAAATCTTTTTTTTGCACCCACTGATGTATTAGACCTCTGTGAAAAAGGTTGACTGGCCGCATTCCTCAACGCCACCATTGCACCTATGACTAGCCTAACGTTAAGGTACCCTTACAAGATTGTACCCCGGTATTGATGGCGATCTGACAGAGGATTTTACCAGCAGATCTCAGAATGGGTAAGAGCCAAACTGTTTTTGTCATGACTTGTTGAATTCATTTATCACACTCAACTCTTTATACTTGACTACGTAAAATCTATTCTGCTCATTATTGCCCATTTTGTTCCATCGTTCTTGCTGCCTGTCAGCGCCAGGTTGGTCCATTGACATGCAGAGTGGGTATTTGGAGGGAGTGGGGGGTGGTCACAAGGCATTTCCTCCTGACCCACCCCCCTTGAGTGACTTCACTAAACACGTTTGGCTCAGTGTCCGTGTCTTTCCTTCAAGCCATCCCTCCAGTATTGGATGCATGGGGTTTGAACTCAACAGCCCCGACTGGCTTAGCTTCCCAACCTGCCCCATACTGCTCCCATTCCCCTGACGGATTGCAGCAACAGATTGCCATGTTTACTCTACTACATGACGCCATTGAAACCTGTTAGTGTGATTTTTCAGACGCTAGGACGAAATTAATTATTGACTAATGACTGCAAACGCTACCTGTGAGGGCAATGGAGTGAATCTCAATGGCATGCTCTCCCCTGCTGGGTTCACCCTGGTTTTAAGACACATTGAAATGGGAACTTGTGCACCCCTGCCAACACAGGTCTAATAGAGGACATTTCCATTCCTATTGTTCAGTTTATCCTGTGTGGAGAGTTGTAATAACATGTGTCCTCTGACTGACAGTAGAAAAGTCTGTACTTCCATGAAGACAATGTCAATGTCTAAGCCATGGTTTTTACTTTTTCATCAAGGTCATCTATTCTTTTTTTTTCCTGGAAGGGAAAACTTTTTTCTCTGAAAGGGGAAGATTAATGGAGTAGAAAGCAGAAATCCAAGCAGAAAAAGTGCCTTGGCTAAAGGAGTATGGTTTGTGTCAGATTGTCATAATGGTTTCTCTCCGATTGATAGAGGACTAATGGATGTTCTCAGAAAGGCTCTATCATTCATCGGCGTGATTTACAATATAAATGTGTTGACGGACTAGACATGTGAAGGTGGTGTGAATTTTCATATAAATGTTGGTTCTAGTAGTCTAATGTGTGACCAGTAAGGAAGGTCCTTTAGTCCGAGTTAACAGAATTGACTTTGGATTTTAGATATCAACGTGTCATGACTTTATTGAGAGACCTATCAAAATCCAAATGGAACACGAGGGGCATGTTAAAAGAATCAGTAGAGAGTTGACACGTAGAGTGACTGAAATCCCTAGATGTCACAGTGCCACATTCATTGTGATCAGGATCTAATGAGCCCATTTAAGAGGCAAACAGAAGGTCAGTCTTAGAACAGTGACATCGATGTGTGCAGACCTCCATCCATCCATCTTCCCTGGACGAGCCTGCAAATCCATCCCCCTGCATGAAGCTATACAACGACGACACAGGCAAACACGCATCTTGGCGTTGTCAACCAAAATCACCATTAAAACGAACAACTACGGTTTGATATCGTCATTATCTTTTTTTTGTGCTGGTCTGTATTAAAAAGACGTTTGTATACTGATATAAACACTTCTTTGAATGTACGTTCTTGACAGAGTGACGTCACCCTTGCTGATGAAGCATTGAAGAAGTCCCAAATTGGAGTCATTCATTGAAAAAGGAATGTTAAAACTAGTAGTTGATATCTGAAAACCATACTAGATACTTTTTGGGTCATACCAGCACAGATGATTGAAGAATTATTTAGGCTATTATTATCTAATTGATTTCTGGGGTGACATTGAGTAGTAATTTTTCTCACAGGTTCATATATTGATCGCATGTCTGTCTCCCATGTTGATTACTTATGTCTGGAATAGCACAACCAGGTGTTGGTTGGTACAGAGACGGAAGAGGAAGTGAGACATCCCAGTCGCAATCTTTTTCTGGTTAATCTACAGTTAATGAACTAAGCAGACCAGAACCAGCTGCTATTGCATTGGTATCTATGGGAGAGCCATCCCTTAAGCAGACCGGACCTCTGACCAATCCACCATCTTTGGGTTGGTATTCGCAGTAATTGGCACAGAGTCCAATCCCAACATTGGGTTGATTTCTCTACCCAATTGCTACCCAATCTGGATTTGTTTGGAGTGACACACACTGCTCACCTGGGTGATGATTAAATCTTCTTGATTAGCCAGTATGTGGAGTGGAACATTCTCGATTAAAAGGATGAAGAACAGAAGGTTTGATCTGTGAATTCTTTGAGCTGACATGATATCAATCACTGACTGATACAAGACAGTGTTGTAAGCCACTGAACCCCCTTTTCAACGGGAGGAGATTGAGTCTGTCTTTTTGGCAGTATCCAATTTGAACAAATCAGAGGGATTTTGTTTCCTTATGCTAGCATCTCTAACAGTTATTACTCTGGATCACAATTGGTTGGATTTCATGCACCGCAAGCATATGTTTCGACATAGTCCTGTGTGAGTAATAGTCTGAGTAATGTTAATACATCCTATAATTCTCACCATTCCGATGATGTTTATGCTCCCATTTGTCTCTCGGATTGAGATTATTATATATTTTTTTACATTGTAGGACTTGGCTTGGATTGAACCATGAATTAGATATTTTGTCAGAAGATTCTGATAAATGATACTAAAACTCATTGAAAACAGTTAAAATTAGACCTCTGCAAACTGGAAAGGAGGTCAGCATTTACTCCACAGGAAATCTGGGACAGAACACAGAACGTGTCACCAAACTCTGATGAAATATGGGACTAGAGGCTACAAAAGAATCACACTCCGAAATGAAAAATACCTTTAGATACCTTCCTACCAAAGTGTCAGTCTGACAAGAATATATGTGGCTAGCTACCTATTCAACTGTTTGCATCTGATCTGACGTTTACATGTTCCTATTGAGAATGATTGAATGGAGCCAGTGTGAATGGAGCCAGAGGCATGTATCAGCTGAGGTGTCTGGGTTACTTGCAGTATGGTGTATGTGTGTAGACTACAGCTTCTTTACTAGCTCTGAACCTCTCCTGCCTGTTCGTCTCTCTCTCTCTATGTCCTTCCAGAGGAGGGTGAGTACTTCCTGAAGGTGCTGATCCCCAGCTATGCGGCCGGCTCCATAATTGGCAAGGGCGGCCAGACCATCGTACAGCTGCAGAAAGAGACGGGCGCCACCATCAAGCTGTCCAAATCCAAAGACTTCTACCCAGGTAATTGGATCCCACTTTGTCCCTGAGCAAATTTTCCAAATATAAAGGCATACACCCAAGTAAGAGCCCCCAAAATCATCGGACTCTCTCAATTCAAGTTCAGTACAAGACGTTATTTGTTGGTTACGCTGCAGTTTGAATTCCAACTGGGGAGCCCAATGAGTTTGATCCAGCCTTCCAAATGCACAGTATTTTTACCCAGACAAAAGACCTATTCAGATGCTACAGCTGCTTCTGACTCAGGAATAGCATTTTTAGATAAGAAGCAATTGCTCTTTCAATTTGGCTGTGCTCTTAGCAGGGAGCTGATCCAATTTCTGTGAAAAGTCTGTAGTCCCCAGAAGTACTATCATTCTTCATTCTGCTACAATGCAAAGACTGCATTTAATCAATTCCCCGCTTAGCTGCCTGGCTGCCATTTTACTCCAAGATGGAGAGAGCACATTATCCAATGTCGAGGACATGTAAGGTACACTGAAAGCAGTAGTCGCCCAATAGGGCCTTGTTCTTAAAAACATGTCAACATGGAAAAAGATGCTCATGTTTTCCCAATGACCCCACACTGATGGAGGTCACTGCACTCTCTGGTTGGTGCTGAAGCATCTTGTCTTCGGAGCAGGAAATGTGAGAGCCGCAGTAAAGTGTATGCGTTTGTCCTTCATGGCTGAGGAAGCTTCAACCTTCTGGAAAATAACAGGTGTCGGGCGGCTCGCTGTTGATTAAGATTAAGATTACTTTATTAGCCAATTGCACACAAATTTGACTTCCGCTTTTAACCCAACCCCTCCGAAAGACACACATACAGGTTTATGGAGAGGTGCAGGGGGCTGCCACACTGGGCACCTGTTGTTGTGGGGGGTTATGTGCCTTGCTCAAGGGCACAACAGCAGGTAATGGCATCTAGGAATTGATACCAGCAACCTTCCAGTTGCCAGGTCACTTCCAGACAGATTTTTTCTTGTCGGACACTGGATTAGAACTGGCAACACTGCAGTTGCTGGCTCACCTCTCTAACTGATTGAACAAAAATGGCAATATGGCTCAAATATGGGCTATGTTCTGACACGCGGAAGTTGTGATATACTGCACTTGGACTAAACCTTGGCAAAATATTAGGTCACACTTTATTTGGATAGTCCATCTGTAGATGCTCTACAGATTGTCATACTCTCAACAAACTATCTGTTGATAAGCAACTGCTTGCTAAGGTTAGGGTTAGGTTTAGAATAAGGGCTAGGGTTAGGGTTAAGTTTAGGGTTAGGATAAGGGTTAAGGTTAGTGTTAGTAGATAGTTAAATTGAATGTTACTGATAGTCTGTAGAGCATCTACAGAGTGACTATCCATATATAAAGTGTTCCCAATAATTATTGAACCTTGGCAAGAATAGAAGTACAATAATATTTCCTTTTTAGGGTATCTCCTATTCCCACTACTGCACTATCTGAAATACTGGATTCATCGATCGTCACCATGACACGCTGAAAATGAACTATAGTAATGGCTTACTTTTGCATACAATGTAGCAGCACTACTTTGTAGTGTTGTCACGATATCAGAATTTTGACTTTGATATCAATATCAGGTTAAGCATCACAAAGCTCGATAGCAAAACTATAGCAAAACGATACCAAGGGAAAAAAGAAGGCGTATTAGCCAGTCACAGAATGGCACAATTTATTTGAAAGGTCAATCTCTAGTCTATTGATAAACTGGGTGAATCAAGATGTAGCCTAGGCCTATTAACAATACAGGTGAATACATATTCAATAGGAGTGTGTGCATGCAATGAGTTATTGAGCTTGTTTTGGCTGAATTCATGGGGCTACAGATGAAAAACAATGTTTACCTTCCATTTGGGGCTTATTTTATTATTTGCATAGAAGAAGCAATCTCTTCTTTTGTAAAAGTGTGTGCTGTCTCTTTAAGACCCATGACATCATACCTAAACCTAAATTCTAGGCTTGAGCAAATATGATCTTGGGAGAGATGTGAGGCAGGGGAGATGAAGTGAATGAATAAAGTTTTTGGGTGAAAATCAGCACCATTTAGCATTTTGGTTTACATATGATTACAAGCAAGGTACTAGGATATTCAATTGATGTTAGCTTCTGCTGTAAGCTTTCTTTTGTGAACAGAAATGATTCAATAGCAATGATCATCGAAATTGTTAAAAGGTTTTAAAAACTATTCTAATAAATGCACATTTGAACAATGAATTAAGATACTCCAAACTTTTGGAATTTTTATAATCCAGTTTTTTGTTGTTGCATATATGAATACATTAACGCAAAGGGAGGAACAAGGCTGCAACCACCAACACTTTCTCAGTCTACCCTAACTGCAGTCACATAAACATACTTTACGATGTTTGCGAGATCATACATAATATCACTTTCATCCGAGAGCTCATTTTCGAAAGTTGCTTTCATTTCAGCACATCTAATTTCTAAACATTTCAACTGTGTTAGATTAGAACTTTTTCCCAATTACACAAAAAATGAACACCCATCAAAATAAAGTGATTTTTCTTCTCTTTCTTGTGATGTTTCGAGACGGTGAGTTCAATCTCCGATGAAGCGTTGACAGGTCATTACAAACATTTCAGCGGTCGTAACGTTCATGGGGGGAAAAATTGACAGACACAAGCAAAAGTATGAAATGAGTTGCAGGAGTAAAATTAAAGCAGTCAATCCAGCGAGATTTAAGTAACAAGCGGATTTAGCGCCCCTCAAACACAGGGAATAGATGGCTAAAAGACAGATCCTCAGCTGGGCGGGGCATGCGCGTTGCTAGTTTCAAAATTGCAACATGTCATGTTGCATTATTCAAGTGTGTTAACTTCTGTGCAGCATAAGTGGTGATGCAGCCCAAACTCCCAGTGAGAGGAGTGGTTCTTCAGGACAGGCTAGAGCTAGGAATGAGGAAGTGCAACAGGCACTGTGCTCTCATGCTATAAGAGGACATTGGCTGTGCTGATAGACAGACTTGATCCTCTCTCAACCAGTAGATGACGTGAGACACATTTGACAGAAGTACCGAAAGTGAAGAAAAAATGAAGAGGTATACCGTGCAACACGACTACTTAGTATACATTGAAAACACACTTTGAAGCAGTTGTGCTTTTGTATCCTCTTCCTCTCGCTGGGTGGTGGATGTGTTGATAGAGCACCACCTGCTCTGCCCCGCCCCATCCTCATCGTGTTGTGATGAGTTCAGGGAGAGGGTGCTGGCAGCCATTTCATTGGGTACTGCTAGGGTCCCCAAAGTCAAATTAAACTACTACACCATCTCACACAATGGGCCGGAACTCTTCCAGAAAGTCTGCGTGTATTCAATGTACACTTATATGACCAAATATACAAGGCTTCTGCACCTGTTCAAAGTTTGCAGCCGTTCTTTTTTACTGAGGAATTAAAAGACGAGAAACAAAGCTAATCAATGAAATTTTATTTTGACTACCTTGTTCCTCACCGCAAGTCTGTAACCTTTAATTTTCGTTCTACCTTTCGTGATTTATTCCCTACTGAACTTAGTGCAAACATGTTGTAAATTCTGCTGCAATATTTTATCAAACTTGTTTTTAATGACAAACAGGTAAATATTTACCAAATATAATAAAAAGTAACACAATAAGAATAACAATAACGAGGCTATATACAGAGGGGGTACCGGTACCGAGTCTGTGTGCGGGGGTACAGGTTAGTTGAGGTAATTTGTACATGTAGGTAGGGGTGAAGTGACTATACATAGATAATAAACAGCGAGTAGCAGCAGTGTACAAAGGGGGGGGGGGGGGGGGCAATGTAAATAGTCTAGTGGCGATTTTATTAATTGTTCAGCAGTCTTATGGCTTGGGGATAGAAGCTGTTGAGGAGCCTTTTGGTCCTAGACTTGGCTCTCTGGTACCGCTTGCCGTGCGGTAGCAGAGAGAACAGTCTATAACTTGGGTGACTGGAGTCTCTGACAATTTTATGGGCTTTCCTCTGACACCGCCTATTATATAGGTCCTGGATGGCAATAAGCTTGGCCCCAGTGATGTACTGGGCCGTACGCACTACCCTCTGTAGCGCCTTGCGGTCAGATGCCGAGCAGTTGCCATACCAGGCGGGGATGCAACCAGTCATGATGCTCTCGATGGTGAAGCTGTAGAACCTTTTGAGGATCTGGGGACCCATGCCAAATATTTTCAGTCTCCTGAGGGGGAAAAGGTTTTGTCGTACCCTCTTCACGACTGTCTTGCTATGTTTGGACCATGATAGTTCGTTGGTGATGTGGACACCAAGGAACTTGAAACTCTCGACCCGCTCCACTACAGCCCCGTCAATGTTAATGGGGGCCTGTTCGGCCCTCCTTTTCCTGTAGTCCACGATCAGCTCCTTTCTCTTTCTCATATTGAGGGAGAGGTTGTTGTCCTGGCACCACACTGCCAGTTCTCTGACCTCCTCCCTATAGGCCGTCTCATCGTTGTCGGTGATCAGGCCTACCACTGTTGTGTCGTCAGCAAACTTAATGATGGTGTAGGAGTCAGGTTTGGCCACTCAGTCATGGGTGAACAGGGAGTACAGGAGGGGATACACCCCTGAGGGGCCTGTGTTGAGGATCAGCGTGGCAGACATGTATTTGCCTACTCTTACCACCTGGGGGCGGCCCGTCAGGAAGTCCAGGATCCAGTTGCAGAGGGAGGTGTTTAGTCCCAGAGTCCTTAGCTTAGTGATGAGCTTCGTGGGCACTGTGGTGTTGACTACAGCTCAATGTTCAATGAACAGCATTCTCACATAGGTGTTCCTTTTGTCCAGGTGGGAAAGGGCAGTGCAATTGGGATTACGTCATCTGTGGATCTGTTGGGGCGGTATGCGAATTGGAGTGGGTCTAGGGTGTCCGGGAGGATGCTGTTGATGTGAGCCATGACCAGCCTTTCAAAGCACTTCATGGCTAATGACGTGAGTGCTACGGGGCGGTAATCATTTAGGCAGGTTACTTTCGCTTCCTTGGGCACAGGGACTGTGGTGGTCTGCTTGAAACATGTAGGTATTACAGACTCCGTCAGGGAGAGTTTGAAAATGTCAGTGAAGAGACTTGACAGTTGGTCTATCTCCATTCTGTGTTGAGCTATGAGAGGCCTATGTTGACATGTCATGTTCATACCAATATGCACAGATCACCCCTTAATCTGTAACACTGCAGGTGCCTTGGCTTACCCTACCTACAGCACAACAAGGATACAGACAGACATACATTCCACGCAGCAATCTGCTAAATAGTGATAGCCCTGGTTAGAACAATCCCACCCACCTCCAGTCTCCCATCCACCAGTCTACAGTGCATTTGGAAAGTATTCAGACCCCTTGACTTTTTCCACATTTTGTTACGTTACAGCCTTATTCTAAAATGGATTAAATATTTTTTTCCCTTATCAGTCTACCCACAATACCCCATAATGACAAAGCAAAAAACTGGTTTTTAGAAATCTTTACAAATTTATTAAAAATAAAAACAGAAATACCTTATTTACATAAGTATTCAGACCCTTTGCTATGAGACTCAAAATTGATCTCAGGTGCATAATGTTTCCATTGAACATCCTTGAGAGTCCACCTGTGGACAATTCAATTGATTGGACATGATTTGGAAAGGCGCACACTGACAGTGCATGTCAGAGCAAAAACCAAGCCATGAGGTCGAAGGAATTGTCCGTAGAGCTCCGGGACAGGGATGGTGTCAAGGCACAGATCTGGGGAAGGGTGCCAAAAATGTGGGGATCGAGGGAAAGTACAGAGAGATCATTATTGAAAGCCTGCTTCAGAGCGCTCAGGGCCTCAGACTTGGGCGAAGGTTCACGTTCCAATAGGACAATGACCCTAAGCATACAGCCAAGACAACGCAGGAGTGGATTCTGAATGTCCTTGAATGGCCCAGCCAGAGCCTGGACTTGAACCCGATCGAACATCATTGGAGAGACCTGAAAATAGCTGTGCAGCAACGCCCTCCATCCAACCTGACAGAGCTTGAGAGTATCTCCAGAGAAGAATGGGAGAAACTCCCGAAATACATGTGTGCCAAGCTTGTAGCTTCATACCCAAGAAGACTCGAAGCTGTAATCACTGCCAAAGGTGCTTCAACAAAGTACTGAGTAAAGGGTCTGAATACTTATATAAGTGTGATCTTTAAAAAATATATATATATATACATTTGCAAAAAATGTTTTTAAAATTTAGTTTTTGCTTTGTCATTATGGGGTATTGTGTGTAGATTGATGCAGGGGGCGCGGGATTTAATACATTTTAGAATAAGGATGTAACATAAGAACATTTTGAAAAAGTCATGGGGTCTGAATACTTTCCGAATGCATTGTAAGACATGAAACCATGAACGGGGGAAGGCCTTGATGGGAATGGGAACTGTACTACTAGGCCCTGCTGTGGTGGCCTGACATAGATGACTGGAGATAGTGAAGGGTGTGAACGATGCATGATTGTGTGTGAGGGGAGGGGAAAGGGGGGCAGTCCCAGAAATAGCCTATTTCAATCTCTCTCTCCTTGGAAGTGACTGAGCCCCAGCTGTAATCAAACTGCTCTCTCACTACGCCAATTTTCCTCTTCCCCTCTCTCTCTCCCTCCTGAGCCTGTTTTTCTCATAGCACTTGTTCTTAATAGTTTGGAAGTTTTATCCAGATTAGATGGCATTGTGCCGTCTCTACAGAGTTTTGTTTGCCTCGTAACGAACAGCCCCAGCCCCCTTTTTGTCATTCAATCACATCCTTACTTAAACCATAACTGACAGAATTAACCATACCCCAGTATTTGAACAACATACTGTTCACTCATACTGTACACACGTGCACGCATTAATGTACATACGCACAAATGTGCACACACACACACACAAATTTCACAGCAGCTGCAAATTAAGCTGAGAGTCCTTGGTAAGGGCGCAAAGAACCAACAATCCAGGCTCCCTGCTTTGTGCAGCTAGCCGTCAGCTCAGTTAGCATATAAAGTTACACACTGTGCTACACAAACAGATAAAATAGTTATGATGTCATAGGAATATGGTGCTGATTTTTTAGATTAGCCGAAAAACAGAAAGACTGACCTCACCCTGAAAAACAACACCATGTCAGTCCATTTTGTGTGAGGTAGTTCGATCAAAAAGCATGTTATATAGTTAAGTAACCTCATTGAAATGCTTTGAAGACAGCCTTTTAGTATTCATAGTGAAACGCAGATAGTTGTTACTGCTTTATAGCCCTCTGCAGTTAAAAAATTGCAGGCTTTTACTGAAGCCACTGGACTCCAAATTCAAGGTCCTACATCATTCTGCCTTTGGAACTGCTGCCCTGTGTGCCAGACCTCCCTCTAAGATTAAACATACTGTTACTCTAATTTTTATTACACACATATCAGAACCTATATTATAACTGCTCCTAATAATGCTGTCAAGTAAACCAAGCTCCCAGAGAACCTCAATCCCACCCAAATTACTTGGAAAGAAACCATTGCGGTTCTTAACCCGTCTCAGTCAATGTATGACAGCACTTTGAGGCACAGGCACAAGTATACGTAAACCCATGATGCAACCTACAGTAGTAGCCCCATAGGGACTATACTCTGTCCATGCCACACAGCATAACTACTGAAAGACAATATGGTTGAATGTCTTTACATCGGACTCTAAGATGGGAACAGTAGCAACCAGCCGGAGTTGGATCGAGTTTGAGTGAGATCCTGTCCCGTCACCAGACTGTGTGGGCTGTGTTTTGATAACTTTGACGGACATTTCCTGAATGTTGACAAGTTCTTCTAAGGGCAGATGTGTGTCACCCAATTCTGTAAGGGGAGATGAGCTCACATTAAAAGGAAAGGAACACAAATGGCCCGGACTGGCTAGAGTGGAGCAGTGTCAACCCGCAAACGTAACAGGCCAGTCTCAACCAGCCGGTCTTCCTGATAGGAGAAAACTCGGTTAGGTTGACTCTCTTCGCTAACAGAGAACCCCCCCCCAGTTAAAAGGTCTTGTCACTAGTATTGAATACATTTTTCACTTAATGGATTGTTGTATTTGATCAGATTTCTGTTCACCAGCAAGTCATTTCAACAGTCGATTAATTTATTTGTAATTTAATTATTTATTTTGATAGATATAACACAATGTAGTGCTTATTGTAAAGCTGGTGGTGTGAGATTGAATGTATGATGTGGGTGTAGAAGTATTTCAAATCATATTTTATTTGTCACATGCGCCGAATACAACAGAATACAACCTTACCGTGAAATGCTTAGTTACAAGCCCTTAACCAACAATGCAGTTCAAGAAATAAAGTTAAGGAAATATTTACTAAATAAAGTAAAGTAAAACAATTATATCTAAAAGTAATACAAGAAAATGACATAACAATAACGAGGCAATATACAGGGGTACAGTTTAGTCAAGGTAATTTGTAAAGTTACTATGCATAGATAATAAACAGCAAGTAGCATCAGTGTAAAAACAAAGTAAGTAGTCCGGGTGGCCATTTGATTAATGGTTCAGCATTCTTATGGCTTGGGGGTAGAAGCTGTTAAGGAGCCTTTTGGACCTAGACTTGGCACTCCGGTACTGCTTGCCGTGCGGTAGCAGAGAGAACAGTCTATGACTAGGGTGACTGATGTCTTTGACAATTTTTGGGGCCTTCCTCTGACACCACCTAGTATATCTATCAATCAATCAATCAATCAAATTTATTTATAATGCCCTTTTTACATCAGCCGATGTCACAAAGTGCTGTACAGAAACCCAGCCTAAAACCCCAAACAGCAAGCAATGCAGGTGTAGAAGCACGGTGGCTAGGAAAAACTCCCTAGAAAGGCAGGAACCTAGGAAGAAACCTCGAGAGGAACCATGCTCTGCGGGGTGGCCAGTCCTCTTCTGGCTGTGCCAGGTGGAGATTATAACAGTACATGGCCAAGATGTTCAAACATTCATAGATGACCAGCAGGGTCAAATAATAATAATCACAATGGTTGTAGAGGGTTCAACAGGTCAGCACCTCAGGAGTAAATGTCAGTTGGCTTTTCATAGCCGATCATTCAGAGTTAGAGACAGCAGGTGCGGTAGAGAGAGAGAGTCGAAAACAGCAGGGCCTGAACAAGGTTGCACGTCCGGTGAACAGTGAACAGGTCAGGGGTCCATAGCCGCATGCAGAACAGTTGAAACTGGAGCAGCAGCACGACCAGGTGGACTGGGGACAGCAAGTAGTCATCAGGCCAGGTAGTCCTGAGGCATGGTCCTAGGGCTCAGGTCCTCCAAGAGAAGAGAGAAAAGAAAGAGAGAGTTAGAGGGAGCATATTTACATTCACACAGGTCACCGGATATGACAGGAGAAATACTCCAGATATAACAGACTGACCCTAGCCCCCCAACACAAACTATTGCAGCATAAATACTGGAAGCTGAGACAGGAGGGGTCAGGAGACACTGTGGCCCCATCCGATGATACCCCCGGACAGGGCCAAACAGGCAGGATATAACCCCACCCACTTTGCCAAAGCACAGCCCCCACACCACTAGAGGGATATCTTCAAACCACCAACTTACTATCCTGAGACAAGGCCGAGTATAGCCCACGAAGATCTCCCCCACTGCACGAACCCGAGGGGGGCGCCAACCCAGACAGGAAGATCACGTCAGTGTCTCAACTCACTCAAGTGAAGCACCCCTCCTAGGGACGGCATGGAAGAGCACCAGTAAGCCAGTGACTCAGCCCCCGTAATAGGGTTAGAGGCAGAGAATCCCAGTGGAGAGAGGGGAACCGGCCAGGCAGAGACAGCAAGGGCGGTTCGTCATTCCAGTGCCTTTCTGTTCACCTTCAAACCCCTGGGCCAGACTACACTCAATCATAGGACCTACTAGAGATGAGTCTTCAATAAAGACTTAAAGGTCAAGACCGAGTCTGTGTCTCGCACATGGATAGGCGGACCATTCCATAAAAATGGAGCTCTATAGGAGAAAGCCCTGCCTCCAGCTGTTTGCTTAGAAATTCTAGGGACAATATATAGGTCAATCCAAGATGGCAGCATGTCAAGTCGTTTGTCTGTGACTAGTAATTTTTAACCTACTAATAACCTATTCATTTATGGTGGAGCAAATCTACAATTTCCTTGTTGTGTAGTGCAAACTATTTTGTTTTGCTGGTGTAAAGATCGCGGGTCTCCCTCAACTCTGATATATATATTTTAGCTATTTGCACTTATTTACTTGAAGTTTACCAAAGTAACTCTCTCTCTGGCTGGCCTGGGTTCTATCTTCAGCTTTCCCTCTGCGGAGTGTCTCGTCCAAGCTGCTCCTCTTCGCTCTCCGCCTGGCTATCAGAGGCAGCTCAACAATCCCCAACCTGTTCTCTCAATCGACCCCCACAGCCAATCTACTCACACACTCACATACAGACTCATACACACAGTCCCTCTCTCCTCTTACCTTTCCTCTGACTCTATTTCTTACATCTCTCAGAGAAAATTACCATTTTCCGTGGTATTTCTTTATACACTGACTTTACTGAACTCTGGAGAAAACATACATTGTCGCTGGGTGAGTACATCTGACAATGTGCTCTCCCGTCCATTAGACATTTTGTCTGCGGAAACTCGCTCTTTTTCACTCGGTCCACTAGTCCAAGTGCCGATGCCTTTGAGGCATGATGTGAACGGTACGAACTTGTGTCACTACCAAAGTCTAATGGTTTTAAATGACTGTTTTGTATTGTCTGGTAACTCACTTGTAGAATTCGCTTGCAGTAAGTCTATTAAAAAAGAGAAGCCGTGGAAGGTTATTAAACAGAGGTGCCTAGTTATTCTAATTTTGTTGATATCAGGTAACGTGCATCCTAAACCTGGCCCTGATATGCAATGTCTCCAAACCCCCTCTGATTTTAAATCTAGATCTGGTTTTGGTATTTTTCATTTAAATGTACTGTTGTCAAAAGTGGATGGGGTAAGGATTTGAGCTAAATCAACTGATGCTGATGTAATTGTGTTTTCTGAAACCTGGCTCAGCAAGTCTGTTCTTGATAAGGATATTTGTATAAATGGTTACAATGTGTATCGCACTGATCAAGTTAAGAAAGGTGGATGTGGCTATATATGTAAAGACTAAATTCCTTGTAAGTGTGGCAAAGTCTTCAACTATTTGTAAACAGTTGTACTTTCTTGTACTTTCTTGCTTTGAATCTTGAGGTTTCAAAGGGTCTTTCTATAACTGTGATGGGCTGTTATAGACCCCCCTCTGCTCTGTGATGTATTTTCTTCTCTGATGCACCTTATGTCTAAACTTCTTTACAGTGAAATTATCTTGATTGGTGATCTCAACTGGTGTTGGTTAAAGTCGGTCTCTGATTATAAAATGTATTGTAATTCTATGAATCTTACCGTACCCAGTTGATTAACTCACCCACATCTCAAATGTCCAGAGAAATCTACCGTGATTGATTTGATATTGACAAATGTTCCACATAAATATTCTGTGGTTGGTGTTTACTGTAATGATTTAAGTGACCATTGTGCTGTTGTTGCTGTTAGAAATACGAAGGTTCCTAAAACAAACCCACGCTTTATTCGTAATACATTTAAAGAGTTTTAATGAGCAGGCTTTCTTTCATGATTTGTTTTATTTTGTCTGGAGTGGAAACTGCCTGTAAATTCTTTCAGATTGTTTTTTATCCAAATAGTAAACAAACATGCCCTATTCCACAGGTTCAGAGTTAAAGGGCGGGATAATCCAGGGTTTTCTTCTGAGATGTCTTGTATTATTAACAAACGTAATCTAGCCTGGGCTAAAGCAAGGAAATCATATTCTGATGCTGATTGGCTTCTTTTCAGGCAGTTACGAAACAAGTGTTCTTTTCTTCTCAGGAAGGCCAAGTCTGAAAATGTTATGTCTGTTACCACTGATAACAAGAATGACCCTAGAAAGTTTTGGAAGGCTATTAAGTCTATGTCTGTAATGTTTACATGAATTACTGTCATGTGTATTGAAGGACTCTGTGGTTGAATATGACAACTGAAATGCTGAATTGTTTCAATAAGCACGTTGTATCATCTGGTAGGCTGTTTGATTCAGTATCCTCTGTCTCTGTACAACCCTGTGTGGATGAACCAGTGAGAGCTGGTCCAACTTCTAGCTTTTTGCCATTCTCAGTGCAAGAAGTACATAAAGCCCTGAAATCCTTAGATCAGAGAAAGCCTGCAGGTCCTGATCTTCTTGATCCCTGCTTTTTAAAACTGGCAGCTGATTTCATAGCTGAACCACTTACAGTACATATCTGTTCAATCTAACCCTGGAATGTAATGAAATTCCAAAGATCTGGAAATCAGCATTTTGTCACGATCGTCTAATGAATTAACGGACCAAGTACGTAGAGTTCCACATGTTTAATCAAATGAAACTCACAAAAACAACAAAGAAGCATAACCGATATGTGACGCTCAAGCAGTGCTCACAGGCAACTACACATAAACAAGATCCCACAAAACACAGTGGTGAAATGGCTGCCTAAATATGATCCCCAATCAGAGACAATGATAAACAGCTGCCTCTGATTGGGAACCATACCAGGCCAACATAGAAATCAACACACTAGATCAACCACCCTAGTCACACCTAACCAAAATAGAGAAAATACTCTCTATGGTCAGGGCGTGACACATTTGTCCTACCACTTTTAATAAAAGAGGGAGATCCAACTCTTTTAAATAATTATAGGCCAATCTAAAAGCTGTCACCCCTGGCGAAAATACTTGAAACCTTTTTATATACTAACTCTATTTTATCAACGTACCAATCGGGCTTCAGGAAGAAGCATAACACAATTACAGCAGCCATTAAGGTTTTAAATGATATCACTGAAGTCCTTGACTTCTCTAAGGCTTTTGATACAGTTGATCATGCTATACTGAGTCAGAGATTGTTGAGCTTAGGTCTTTCAGAGCATTCAGTTGCATTGTTTGCTAACTATCTGTCTGATAGAACTCAGTGCACTCAATTTGATGGACTCATGTCTGTTAAATTGTCTGTCTGTAATGGTGTGTCCCAGGGCTTTGTACTTGGTCCCCTCTTATTCACTATTTATATAAATAATTTAGACAAAAATGTGCAAAATGTGCAACTTCACTTTTATGTTGATGATACTGTTATTTATTGTTGTGACTCGTCTCTCACAAAAGCTTTCCAGAACTTGCAAACTGCTTTTTATACTGTTCAACATACCTTGTGTCAATTGAAGCTTATCCTCAATATTGACAAAACTAAACTAATGGTGTTTTCTAAAGCAAGAAATAGACCTCTGAACCTTTCACCTATTACTACCGCAATGAGATTGAGACTGTAACCTCATATAAATATCTTGGCATTTGAAATGATGATGGCCTCTCTTTTAAATCGCATATTCAACAACTAACAAAAAAAGGCATTTTTATATTGTTCAGAAATGTGATGGGTACTCTCTTTGTTCGCATGACTTTATCCTGCTAACTGTTCCAAATGTCCGAACTGAATTTGGTAAAAAGGCTTTTATGTACTCTGCGCCATTGGCTTGGAACGCCTTACAAAATACTTTTCAACTGGAAGAACCGATTGGTGTTTTTAAATCATTGATGAAGGATTTTGAGGCTGATTCCCTGACCTGTCAATGCTTTTAATTTGCTGTTTTATGATTTTGTTATACTCTTGTGAATTCTCAGTTTTTTTACTAGATTACTTGTAGTTTTTCATGTCTGTCTGTAATTGTGTAATGACTTGGTGCTGCCTATCTTGGCCAGAACGCTGTTGAAAAAGAGATTTCAAATCTCAATGAGCCCTTCCTGGTTAAATAAAGGTTAAATCATTTTTAAAAATATGTAGTGATGTACTGGGACATACGCACTACCCTATATAGCGCTTTACGTTCAGATGCTGAGCAGTTGCTATACCAGGCGGTGATGCAACTGGTCAGGATGCTCTCGATAGTGGAGCTATAGAACTTTTTAAGGATCTGGGGACCCATGCCAAATCTTTTCAGTCTCCTGAGGGAGAGAAGGTGTTGTGCACTCTTCAAAACTGTCTTGTTGTGTTTGGACCATGATAGTTCGTTGGTCTTATGGACACCAAAGAGCTTGAAACTCTCGACCCGCTACATTACTGCCCTGTCGAAGTTAATGGGGACCTGTTCGGCCCTCCTTTTCCTATAGTCCACAGCTCTTTTGTCTTGCTCACATAAAACGCATAAAAGGCATTTAGCTCGTCTGGTAGGAGCACGTCACTGTGCAGCTCGTGGCTGGGTTTCCCTTTGTAGTCCGTAATAGTTTTCAAGCCCTGCCACATCCGACGAGCATCAGAGCCGGTGTAGTAGGATTCAATCTTAGTTCTGTATTGACGCTTTGCCTGTTTGATGGTTCATCTGAGGGCATAGCGGGATTTCTTGTAAGCGTCCGGATCCAGCTCCTTGAAAGCGACAGCGCTAGCTTTAAGCTCGGTACGGATGTTGCCTGTAATCCATGGCTTCTGGTTTTGATATGTACGAATCACTGGTACTTCCTGCTTTAGTTTTAGCTTGTAAGCAGGAATCAGGAGGATATAATTATGGTCAGATTTGCCAAATAAAGGCTCTGTGTGTGGAGTAAAGGTGGTCTCAAGTTTTTTTCCCTCTGGTTCCACATGTGACATGCTGGTAGAAATGAGGTAAAACATATTTAAGTTTTTCTTGAATGTGAATCTGTGCGAAGGAAGGAGAGAAATAAAGCAAGGCAAACGAGGGGAGTAAGAGAGGGAGAGAAAGCGAAGGAGTCAAAGGAAGAGAAGCAGGCTGTAGAACGGACATGCTGTTACATCACCTGTTTCCACAGCGCAGCTCCTTAACCATGGCAACGGAATTCCGGTAGGCCCGACAACGGGGGTGTAGAAAGAAACTTGCAAGAGGGAAGGGTGTATGGAGACTATGGACGGGGCAGTGGGGAAAGGAAAGGCCCTGCATTCCAGGGCCCTGGAAGAGTTACATAATTTAGGAGGAATCCTACTCTTTTAGCTGCTCTATTTTTGAGCGCCTACTTGGGGGGTGGAGTATTATGGGATAGGTTAGCAATTAGCACCACTGCATAAAGAAACTGTGATATCAAACCTTGAGCATCCATTTTTTTCTGCAAATAGTCACTGCATAAGTAGCTATTCAGTTATAAATTAGGTTGCTTTGCAACACTAAGTACTAGTTTTAGTAAAACAGGTACTTGATAAAAACATGTTTTATCCAAGAAATCCTGTTCCTTAAATTGAACAAGGAAGTCTCTTGGAAGTGATATACTACAGCCATAGCAGACGCTGACCCCAAGGCACAAGAATCTATGTTCTCACAAGACTGTGATCCCAAAGAAAGTAGTATTGATACACCGAGATGTATATGTTTTCTCTTCTCTCCACACAGGAACCACAGAGCGTGTATGTCTGATACAGGGTACAGTCGAGGCGCTGAATAGCGTCCACAGCTTCATCGCGGAGAAAGTCCGTGAGATGCCTCAGAGCGCCCAGAAAACAGAGCCAGTCAGCATACTGCAACCACAGACCACTGTCAACCCCGACCGCGTCAAACAGGTGAGGCACGGTCCACTCACAGTCAGCCAGCCCTGACCGACCATCATACTTGACAGATCAAAGCATGTTCCTTCCCTGATGATCTGTCTGTTTGTCTACAATATTGACATGTCATAAGCAGGGTTTCCAGGTCTAACTAAAATTTCTAACCCAATGACCACTCAAAACCCGTACAGAAGGCCTGAAAAGTAGCCCATATTTTTTCTGCAACAAGAGAGGAGTTGACACATTTATGCAATAAACCCTTTTTCCATAACGTTATCGGGCCAATTAAGAAGAAATATCGACGTAACTTGTAATGACATTAGAAGCTGCATCTGGTTTTCATCAAAATAATAAATGCGAGCTATGACGTGACGTAATAAAGGAATTTGAATATGTTGCAAGAATGCCTGGATACAGCCATTAGCCGTGTATTGGCCATATACCACAAACCCCAAAGGTTCCTTATTGCTATTATACAGTAAACTGGTTACCAACGTAATTAGAACAGTAAAACGTTTTTTTTGTCATACCCGTTCCATACTTAAGCAATACGGCACGAGGGTGTGGTATATGGCCAATATACGACGGCTAAGGGCTGTTCTTAAGCAAGACGCAACGCGGAGTTCCTGGATACAGCCCTTAGCCGTGGTATATTGGCCATATACCACAAACCCCCAAGGTGCCTTATTGCGATTATAAACTGGTTACCAATGTAATTAGAGCAGTAAAAATATTTTTTTTGTCATACCAGTGGTATACGGTCTGATATACCACGGCTGTCATTCAATCAGCATTCAAGGCTCGAACCACCCAGGCTATACGTGTAAATAAATCCCTTTTGCGCATGTGCATAACTATAAATATATCAGACAGGAGAGTTTGAGTGATGAAAGTTGGACAGAGGATTTCATAGTCTCTGCGCAAAAAAACACTTAAAAAAACTGGCAATTGTGCCGTTATTATGTCAGATGTTAAGACTACAAACCGTTATAAATGGCCCATTTGCGAGATTGTCTTGTTATTTCAATAGGCATAGGCTACAGACTAAAATCTGGGTTTATGATTGCAATTCAACTTTGCCTTGGTTTTCAAATCAAATCAAAGTTTATTTGTCACGTGCGCAGAATACAACAGGTGTAGATCTTACAGTGAAATGCTTACTTACAGGCTCCAACCAATAGTGCAAAAAAGGTATTAGGTGAACAATAGGTAAGTAAAGAAATAAAAACAACAGTAAAAAGACAGTGAAAAACAGTAGCGAGGCTATATACAGTAGCGAAGCTACATACAGACACCGATTAGTCAGGCTGATTGAGGTAGTATGTACATGTAGATATGGTTAAAGTGACTATGCATATATGATGAACAGAGAGTAGCAGTAGCGTAAAGAGGGGTTGGCGGGTGGCGGGACACAATGCAGATATCCCGGTTAGCCAATGTGCGGGAGCACTGGTTGGTCGGGCCAATTGAGGTAGTATGTACATATGTACATGAATGTATAGTTAAAGTGACTGTCCATATATGATAAACAGAGAGTAGCAGCAGCGTAAAAGAGGGGTTGGCGGGGGCACACAATGCAAATAGTCCGGGTAGCCATTTGATTACCTGTTAAGGAGTCTTATGGCTTGGGGGTGAAAACTGTTGAGAAGCCTTTTTGTACTAGACTTGACACTCTGGCACCGCTTGCCATGCGGTAGTAGAGAGAACAGTCTATGACTGGGGTGGCAATTTGACCATTTTTAGGGCCTTCCTCTGACACCGCCTGGTGTAGAGATCCTGGATGGCAGGCAGCTTAGCCCCAGTGATGTACTGGGCCGTACGCACTACCCTCTGTAGTGCCTTGCGGTCGGAGGCCGAGCAATTGCCGTACCAGGCAGTGATGCAACCAGTCAGGATGCTCTCGATGTTGCAGCTGTACAACCTTTTGAGGATCTCAGGACACATGCCAAATCTTTTTGGTTTCCTGAGGGGGAATCGGCTTTCTCGTGCCCTCTTCACGACTGTCTTGGTGTGTTTGGACCATTCTAGTTTGTTGGTGATGTGGACACCAAGGAACTTGAAGCTCTGAACGTGCTCCACTACAGCCCCGTCGATGAGAATAGGGGCATACTCGGTCCTCCTTTTCCTGTAGTCCACAATCATCTCCTTAGTCTTGGTTACGTTGAGGGATAGGTTGTTATTCTGGCACCACCCGGCCAGGTCTCTGACCTCCTCCCTATAGGCTGTCTCGTCGCTGTCGGTGATCAGGCCTACCACTGTTGTGTCGTCAGCAAACTTAATGATGGTGTTGGAGTCGTGCCTGGCCATGCAGTCGTGGGTGAACAGGGAGTACAGGAGGGGACTGAGCAATCACCCCAGGGGGGCTCCAAGGTTGATGAAAAGCGTGGCAGATGTGTAGCTACCTACCCTCACCACCTGGGGGCGGCCCGTAAGGAAGTCCAGGATCCAGTTGCAGAGGGAGGTGTTTAGTCACAGGATCCTTAGCTTAGTGATGAGTTTTGAGGGTAATATGGTGTTGAATGCTGAGCTGTAGTCAATGAATAGCATTCTCACATAAGTGTTCCTTTTGTCCAGGTGGGAAAGGGCAGTGTAGAGTGCAATAGAGATGGCATCATCTGTGGATCTGTTTGAGCGGTATGCAAATTGGAGTGGGTCTAGGGTTTCTGGGATAATGGTGTTGATGTGAGCCATGACCAGCCTTTCAAAGCACTTCATGGCTACGGACTTGAGTGAGTCATTTAGGCAGGTTACCTTTGTGTTCTTGAGCACAGGGACTATGGTGGTCTGCTTGAAACATGTTGGTATTACAGGCTCAATCAGGGACATGTTGAAAATGTTAGTGAAGACACCTGCCAGTTGGTCAGCACATGCCCAGAGCACACGTCCTGGTAATCCGTCTGGCCCCGCAGCCTTATGTATTTTGACCTGTTTAAAGGTCTTACTCACGTCGGCTACTGAGTGCATGATCACACAGTCGTCCGGAACAGCTGATGCTCTCATGCATGCCTAAGTGTTGCTTGCCTCGAAGCGAGCATAGAAGTGATTTAGCTCATCTGGTAGGCTCATGTCACTGGGCAGCTCGTGGCTGTGCTTCCCTTTGAAGTCTGTAATAGTTTGCAAGCCCTGCCATATAAGACGAGCATCGGAGCCGGTGTAGTATGATTCAATCTTAGCCCTGTATTGACGCTTTATCTGGTTGATGGTTCGTCGCAGGGCATAGCAGGATTTCTTGTACGCTTCCGGGTTAGAGTCCCACACCTTGAAAGTGGCAGCTCTACCCTTTAGCTCAGTGCGAATGTTGCCTGTAATCCATGGCTTCTGGTTGGGGTATGTACGTACAGTCACTGTGGGAACGACGTCCTCGATGCACTTATTGATAAAGCCAGTGACCGATGTGGTGTACTCAATGCCATCGGAAGAATCCCGGAACATGTTCCAGTCTGTGATAGCAAAACAGTCTTGTAGTTTAGCATCTGCTTCATCTGACCACTTTTTTATAGACTGAGTCACTGGTGCTTCCTGCTTTAATTTTTGCTTGTAAGCATGAATCAGGAGGATCTTAGCTATATGCAGGTAGCCTATAGCCCTGATAGGTCTACATCTAATTTCAGATAGCCTACAGTAGTCTAGCCAAGATGTAGGCAAGATGTAAGCAGAATGATTTAGCGGCTTGCTTCGTTCAAATTGACAGACTCATTTATTCAACATGAATAGCGAGGTGATTTCGAGGTAAGAAGTGCTTGTGTTGCCCAATAGCCTGCTGGAATAGGCTACTGAGGATGGGGTCATAATTTCAATCACTGAACCAAATATTAAGAATATGGATATGAACTGAATATGCTTGTCAACAACAGCCAGTGTTTTTTTTCTTTAGCCTAATCTGACTACTGTTACCGTCAATCTAATGCATTCTACCTACTGATCAGCAATTGTGGAGCTTTGATAACTTCCAATTTAATGAATTAATAATTGCATAATAACACAAGGCTACAACAACAATAAACTGAAGTTATAGGCTATTTATTAAATTGGTTTGCCAGCTCCAGGTAGGCTACAGAAGTGGCACTAATTGATTTGTAATGACTCCAGTGATATCGCCATTTTAACATATTTATTGTATCAAATGGTAGACTACAGTAGCCTACAATGGCAGATAAATGAATAGGCTACTTGATGGCCAACAGATATCATTCTCAACATTTCAATGTCAGTTCCATTGAGGACTTCCCCATAACAGAAGCACATGAGGGGGATCCATAACTTCCATTTCAAATTTCCACTCGCGCAGCCTTCGAGACCCAAGAACTGAACATGCATAAAACACTTCGTTTGATAATTTTTTATCTAATCGCCCAACGTCATTTTCCAGTGCTATGACACCGTTATTTCTTGATGCGCATCAGTTCTAGCATGTTAATGTTTTATGGAAAAAAAGGTTGAAAAGAAATAGTTGTCTCCATAATGACAATCTAAATAGCCCACAACTGGTAAAATGTTGTCATGACATGCGCGTCTGCTGCTATGTATCCTCTCACTCATGTAAACTCAGCCAATAGTAGACTCAGCTGCCTGCTGCAGCACTCGCTCAACAAACACTCCTCTGGCCCTCCCCACCACTCACTCACTCAGCAACAGCCTGCCTCACTGCCTGATAGTCATTAGGTCACAGTGAAATACATTTTTGTTTCTAAAGAGAAATGCAATGGCGGTCGCAGTGCAACTTAGAAGTAGCCCAAAAACCCGCAGCCCGCCACCAAAACATTTTCACCCACAACATCGTTTTCAAAGTAGCCCAATTTGGATGGAAAACCTTGGACATGGCAAACCTGGTCATAAGGGCACATGGTCAGCACATGGCAAGAACACAGTCACACTTGCCACACACTTTTTCTGACAGGGGTGAGCCTTCTTACCGGGTACTTGCCCCACAACCCGAGTCCTGACAGGGTCAGAAATATGTGAAGGCAAGGGGTTATTTTTAACGGCCGACCGCCCGCTAGGTCCTCCACAGTGCCACAGAGCTGGACGACAGCTGTAGCCTTAACCCATAGGATTAACACATTGCTGAGTAAAGCAGGGGGGCTGGGATAGTAGAATGACTCTGTGAGAGATATATTTATCTACCTCTCTTTCCTACTTAACAATCACTCACTCTCTCCCTTCCTCCCTCCCCTCCTCCCTCTGGCTCCCAACATTCCTCTGCAGGCTAAATTGATTGTGCCCAACAGCACGGCTGGGCTGATCATCGGTAAGGGCGGGGCCACGGTCAAGGCGGTGATGGAGCAGTCGGGTGCCTGGGTGCAGCTGTCCCAGAAGCCTGAAGGCATCAACCTGCAGGAGCGCGTGGTCACCATCAGTGGGGAGCCCGAGCAGAACTGCAAAGCCGTGGAGATCATCGTGCAGAAGATCCAGGAGGACCCTCAGAGCAGCAGCTGCCTCAACATCAGCTACTCCAACATCTCAGGCCCCGTGGCCAACTCCAACCCCACCGGTTCCCCCTACGCCAACTCATCTGAGGTCCTCCCCAATGCAGCCGCGGCTGCCGCCACTGCCTCCAGCCTTCTGGGCCAGGCCGGCCTGGCAGGAATGGGCGGCTTCCCGGGCACCATGTCCAGCTTCTCTGGCAATGACCTGCTGGCCATCACCTCGGCCCTCAACACACTGGCCAGCTATGGCTACAACACCAACACCCTGGGTCTGGGCCTGAACCCCGCTGCCGCCTCCGGGGTCCTGGCCGCCGTGGCTGCTAGCGCTAACCCAGCCGCTGCTGCCGCCGCTAACCTCCTGGCCTCCTATGCCAGCGATGCCTCCGGCGGCTCCGGCCACCCCGCTGTCGGCCTGGGCGGCTTCTCCCTGGGCTCGCTGGCTGCCGCCACAGGGGCCTCCAACGGCTACCTGAACGCCTCATCCCCACTGATGGCCTCTTCCCTGCTGGCCACAGAGAAGCTGGGAGATGGGGCCAAGGACGTGGTGGAGATTGCCGTGCCCGAGAATCTGGTGGGCGCCATCCTGGGGAAAGGTGGTAAAACGCTGGTGGAGTACCAGGAGCTGACAGGCGCCCGCATCCAGATCTCCAAAAAGGGAGAGTTCATCCCCGGCACGCGAAACCGTAAAGTTACCATAACAGGGTCGCCCGCGGCAACGCAAGCTGCCCAGTATCTGATCAGCCAGCGGATCACGTATGAGCAGGGTGTGCGTGCCACCAACCCACAGAAGGTGGGCTAAATGGGAAAAAAATAGTCAAATAAAGGAAGGATGGAGACAGAGAAAATAAAAGGGAATCGAGGGTCACGGCGAGGGGAAAAAAATGTCCAAATATCCGTTCAATATTTCAGTATTAAAAAGAGAAGATCACAAAGGAGGAAGAGGTGGAGAAAACCAAGATAAGTTTGTGTGATATGTGATTGTGTTTTTAGGACCGAGGTCCTGATGTTTTTAAAAAGCTGTGAGGAGTCCTTTTGATGATGGCGATTAGAGTAAAGCTGAACTGGTCCACTGCCAAGCTGCAGATCCAGGGGTGAGCACACGAGTTCACCCCTATTCAGAAACCTCATAGCTGGGTTTGTTTTGGGTTTCGTTCTCTTCCGTTTCACTCTTCTATCATTGTGTGGGTTTTTCAGCTTCAGTTGCAGACCTCCGCTCCAGGTGAGTTGAGAGTCAGTTGAGGTTCCAGACAAGCTAAAAGAGCAGAGATGGATGTTTGCTCATGCCTTTTTCCTTTGATGTTAACCTTTCTCCATGTGAACAAAGCAAAAAAGGCCTTGTCTACATGAGAGAGGTTAAATGATGCTCACCAGAGGTCGTCCAAGACCATTAGGCATCCATTTTAATCTAAATTCTTAACGGATATCACAATGTTAATGACATGCCACTGTATGATTCATATCAAAATTAAGATTTTAACACTTTGGTTGTTATAATTTTTTATTTTCATCAATTATTTATTGAAATATGGTCTCATTCAAACACGTATAGATTATTTTAACCTGTGAATTCGGGTTGATATGAATGTAAAGACAGTATTATTGTTATTTTGTTATTAACGAGGATCAAATGTTGAGTTGCAGTGACAGATATGTATAGTTTTAACCCAGAACTGCACAGTAACTATATATGAGTGTAGATCGGGGGTCAAATGTTCAATGTGAGAGGATAGATGAGACACACAGGAATGTACACACACATACACAGGAACACACACAGACAATCATTCATACATGTAGACCGCCACCCACATACACACCACTTTTGGTGCTACGAAAACATAACTACAGATAGGCCTATATCTCCTGTATTACCTAAATTGAAAATCCCTTTGGAGATTGCTCTCCCTATCCATGATTGTGAGATGCCAAGCGTTGTCCACTCATTTATAGTTTACGGGATTTAGTTATGCCTTTATGTGAGTAAAGTAAGACTGGATCTCATGCTATGATTGCCAGTCTTAATATTTTACCCCAGTAAATCAGTTGTCCTTTAGTTGCCATGGCAAACTGTTTCTTGTACCATCATGGGCAGTTTAGATCCAAATAACGTAGTTACTGGTTTAAAACCAATCGTTTTTATCCTATTGTCATAAATTGGCCATGTACTTTGAGTTTGCCAGCCGATATTGCTCCTTGGGACATACTCCTACAGTATGTAGAAATATGATTAAACCCCTATGGGAAGGAGCATCGTATCCGAAAGGGAAGACAGCACTAGACACAGCTCGAGGTATGTTACATTACCTTTTCAATTGAAGGAACATCTAACCAGAAGAGTCCCCCAAGGGAATGAAGCACTACAAAGCAGTTTTGTTAAGAAAAGCAGTTTGAACCTTATCTGTGAACAAGAAGACGATTGCTTTAGATTTAGGGTGGCTGGTAGTCAAGAGAGACACGAATGAGAAAGAAATGGAGTCACCATGAAACACATTTGGACTGAAACCATTTAGAGTTTTTTGTGAACCATTCTTCCCAATCAGAGTAAATACCAATATGGAGTCGAACAGTATATGCAGTTGGTCAGTCCAACTTGTTATCTTGCCTAAAGCAGACATCGACACTAGCTTACATTGGCAGTAGTGCATAATGCATTGCTGAAACATTTTGCTGACATTCTGTAAGGATAATTGCAGGGGGGGGGGGGGGGGGGTAATTGTCTTCTAGAACATTCTCAAACAAACAAAGATTACCCTTGCTTGCTTCTGCGCTGCTATACATTGGTTTTCATCCGAGTACACTGGGTCTATTATGACTGCACTGTGAGACACAACGAAGACACAATGCAAATTTTGCCTGTCCCTTCTTGAGCCAAGTGTTCATATGTTGATGTACATATCCAAGAAATAGGCCTACAGCTGACACACATGCATTGCATGTTCTAGAGCAAAACCAGCCGGGCAGTGAGATAAGGAACATCTCCACAAGAACATCCATAATGTGATGTCTTGGAGATGTTTTGGTTTACCAATAATATTGCACAGCAGAGAGCTGCTATACATTCATTTTAATGGAAGTCTCTTCTACTGATGAGTCCAGAGTCATCGGTCAACCATATTGTCTTTTATTAACCCAAATGACTCCTACTACATTTATTTTCCTGCACAGCAGTCCCTGAATCTTATTCGGACCCTCTTTTCCATTTCACACGTTTATCCTTATGTAACCAGAGCTCTGTGATTGGCTTTCAGTAATACAGGACCGGAAGGGATAGCGGCAGAGAATCAAAGAAAAAGCAACACTCCCTTTTTATGAGTGAAATGACCACGCCCCTCCTCCACCATACCTACTCAATAGTTATTCTAAGGAATGTTTGCTCGAGAAAGAAGTTACCTTTACCTCGTCTTACTATCAACTATGTGTTTGAGCACTCCGCATGGCATGGCATTAGCCACAAGCCCCATTACCTTGACTCAACTGAATATACGTTTCCCTTTCATTGTATTTCTGAAGGGATGTGCTGTGACTTATAACAGTACTCAATGGTGCACTGGTTATTTGAAATGGCACTCCAGTTAAAATATCTGTAACTTCCACCCGTGGGGTTCAGAAACCTTCATATTTTAGCCCTAACCTCACAAAATGTTTACGCTGATTTAAAATAAAAGCACAAATCAAGGTGAATTTAATAATATAAGCAATGCAACTAGACTTGGTTTAGAGGACTACTCTAGAGCTGTCTGATCTATACATTGTCCTCCTTTTCCGTTCATTACATTACTTACTTGGACATTTCTCCCACCCTTCATATGGTATTTTGAGTATATTTTAGACCGTTCCTATATCCAGATTCCCTTCTCTCTCTCCTCCACTCTGCTCCCCCTCTCTCTCCTTCCTGACGTCTACTCATAGGCGCTGACGTCTGGGGTTGCAGGGAGTGCCGAAGTGATCGATAGCAGTTATGCACTATAGGTCATAAGAGTATGCAAATATTTTCACAGCCCATAGAGTTCACCAGGCAAAAATGCACAGATAACAACTGCCTCCAAACTGTGACACCCCACAAGACCAACAAGCAACATTGGTTCAAACTACGGTATCAAATTCCCTACTAAAAGAAGAACAAGTAGGATTTAGACAGGCTTACATTGTAATCTATGACCTTTTAGGGGAACGGGAGAGGTTATGTATTTTTTTCTACTGGAAAGCAAAATAAGAAAGCAAATCTTTGTTCAATGAGCAAATGTCTGTTGGTTGACCAAACAGAACTTCTATTTCAGCCTTTTAACAGGAGTTTATTTCAAAAAAAGTTAATGATAGAGCGCAAGAGAAAGATGGGAACTCGTTCGTGACCTCATGCTGAAACAGTGACATCCTTTATGCATATCCTCTTATCTGAAAAATGACTAGAAATTAATTTCTGTGGAATATGTCATGTCAACATGATGTATATGTACGTTATTGTAGCTATTCTAGTTTGTAGTCCAAATGCAGTCCAGCGTCTCGTCGATACAATGTGAAACTCTATGTTATCTTTGTGTGGATGATGAAGAGTGCCAACTAAGCCTGAGTAAGATTAGCTTCGCTATTTGTTTGTGCATTACGATGACTCATCATATGGCGTCCATATTTCTGTCATTTAGTTTGACCGTAAGAAAAATGTAAAGAATATTGGAAGCAATATAGTAGCATGTTGTCCTGTTTTGTGTTTTGGTTATGTTTGTCGTATGTACCTTTGAAATTACTAATATTTTGAATTAATAGGTTTACATGTACTTTTTGTAAATTATGAAAATGCTGCTATTTGATAAGTAAAATATACAAAACATTTTAGTTGAAAAGATGTCTGGTCTGTTGATTAGAAACATGCTCTAAAAGACAGGGGCATACAATTAGGTGTATAGAATACTATACAGTATTGGTAAGATAGTAACAGTAATAATAGACTCTATAGTACAACCTGTGCCAAACTAGACTTCTGCAGCTTTTGAAATTGTAGATGTGCAATCAAATGTTAGATATCAATAACTTGTTTAGAAGTGCTGATCAAGTGCCAATCAAACAATGTTTTTAAGTTAAGAAAAGATAATCAAATACATTACTTAAGAAAACAAAGGATGGATAACTGTTTTGTGCATTGTTTTACCCCATAGCTACATAGAGTAAGAGCTAAAGATTGTGATTTTTATGGATCCATGTTGTTTTACACTCCATGCATCCCCTGTGTGTTCATTTGACCTGTGGCTTAAGCACTGCTGTTTTTCACAAATGTCTCTATAGGCCAGCATGGACTTAGCATAACATGTTATAAGCATTCATAACATAGCCAGCCATTATCAGACAAAATGTGTTTCGTGGAGTTAGGTGTTATCTTTTTGCACGTCTTCTATTGCATGGTATCAAAGTGAAATAAGGAGAGGAAAAAATGAATGCAAAAAAAATGGAGGTGTTCTCGCAACATTCAAAGACATAACGTTGCATGCAATCAGTTGTAGAGCACTTACGTTAAAACCGTCTCATATTTAAAAAATGGTTTATTGTCGTAAGTTGGGAGGGGTTCTATTATTGTCATGTTGGTCCAAATACAACATATTTCAGATCAAATTCTCATACAGTCCATCTCTTTATATTATTACAGATATGATTTTGTTTTCTTAAGGTACCATGAGAAGTATTACAAATGCGAAAATGTTAGTCAGTGTTATTCTTGTGTTTTGCTTTCTAGAATACCAGGCATGCATTTTTTTAGGATCAGGTTAAACCTCACAAAACCTGCGTAATATTTTTTACGATTTTTTATACTACAGCTTGAATTCCCAGATCTAATCTATGAATGTACTACCATTTGCTCATTATTTCTGTTGAATGTTTATCAGTCTTTAAATGTGAATTCAAGGCTGGAATGTCAACTACATGTAGCGTTAACATATTATGTCAAGAACAAATTTCAGCTATAGTCAGGTAGGCCGGACATGGCCATAGTCATAATCCAGATATGTTTCAACAACACTTCAGATTCGCTGTAAACATTATCCTGTATGTTTGGTGTTGCATAAATGCACTTTACTTTTTACAAATTACATCTCCTATTATTGGATGTGAAACAAAGCAAACAATGTTAATTTTCTGCCGTTTTTGTCATTCTTTGCTGTTGCTCTGATGTTATTGTTTTAGTAAAAAACAAACAAACACTCAAAAAAATGAAACGTTTTGTGAATGATGAGAGGGGTTTGTGTATCAGACTTCTCTGAAAAGGTGGCACCCGAGTCCTCACAATATCAATTCTCATTTCCTTTTAGCAAAGATTTGTGTTAATCGCAATGAGCAAATCTCTCTTTGAAGATAGAATCCTTTGTTGCTACATTATTTTTTTAACTTATAAATTAATGATATATACCCATTGATCCTTGAAGAATATAACTTATACATGCCTCATAAGCTTAGTTCAACTGTCGTATCACAGCAGAACCCCAAATATACGCTTGTTTTACTCCAATGTTTGCTAACAATGTAGATGTAAACAAACGCTTTATTGCCTCAAAACATGGTTAAAACTAAAATGTTAATATCATGCATGGTCAGTCCTTGCATCCATGGCTCTGTCTATGAATTTGAGTTGTTACATTTCTCCAGACCCATCCCTCAGCTTTGTAATTTTTTCAATTAAGGATTCTAGATTTAAAAGAGGGAACTTAAGAGTGGAACTGTTCCACCTTGTCATGTTGCATTCTGCTGCCTTGAAGTCTAGCGGTGGGAGTATTTTTATGAACAAATTGGCATTGAAAGCATGGTAAACCTCATACAATGTCTCTATGTGCTGTTATCAGAGTCCATATTTGTTACGTTACAGAATGCTATCCCAAGGTCTCGCTGATATAATATTAGATCAGAGACAAATACAGCACCGGAAAAATGTGATCGCTTCGGTCATACCGCTGTCAGTGTTGGTGTATTTGACGACAACAACATTTTAGAACCCTGTGTAACCTAAAATGGCCTAACTACTTTACCACATGCATGCTTTGAGTGTCTGTCTCATTCTTCTGTCATGCACTGCTACTAACCTCCATCACTGTTCTAACCTCTCCACTACAGAGTGCCAAACTAAGTCAACACCATTCCAAACATTTAAAAAAAGATATATTATTTAAAAAATAATCATCTGGATATTCACCTAACCCCCCAGTGATCCTCCTCGGGGGGGGATTCCGTTGAACTATCAGACACAGGACTAAGACGGTTCAGGCTGCTTGCCCCCGCTTCTCCTCAACTCTCTTCATCATCATTTCAGCCTACATGACATTACGATTATGTGTGGTGTTGTGTCTGGCACCTTATCTTTGACCCTTTTATGACCCTCCCATGAACTTAGTTGACCTTATCCACCCTTTGTGTGTTTTTATTATTTTGACCCCAGGTTTATTGCCAAACTTTGCTGAGACTACAACTGTATGAATTTTCATTTTGTTTGTTTGTTTTCTTGTCATCCGGATAATTCTGAAGGGTTGAAAGTTAACTAAAATGTTGATTGAAAAAAGCATGACAATGCCTTGCACACCTCTTTGGCTCCATTGCAAATATTATTTTGGGTTAGGTTTTTAATTTTGTAAAACTCTTTTTGTTTTTCCATTTCAAGAAATGGACTGTCAGCATAAGTTAAATGTTATTCAAAACTAAAAAGAGTTTTGTCAATCTGAATGACTAGTGTCTCTATATTAAGACAGAGAAGATACCATTTGAAAGTTTAGGCCTCACTTGTCCTTTGACTTAAGCATTTGCTTGGATGCCTTTACACAGACACAGTCTCAATCTGAAAGATACAAGGGCAACACTCTCTTTCCTTGAGCCATTTCAGTGAAGTACGGATGGGAGCTTTTTAATCGAGATATTTGCCAATACGAGTGCCAAATGAAATCTCCATTAAGCCAAAAGCCAGCCAGCCTACACACTGAATCTGTGGTAGCACTGGGGTGGTTCACTTCCCAATCCCATTTCTCCCAGACAACACTTCATTGTTTGACATTTGACATGACATGCCACTATTTTTATATGCTGCCAGTCTATTTACTGCTTTCCTCAGTGAAACATCTCAGAAGCAGTTCCTTTTATAACGATACACTGTTGATTAATGACAACAGCAACTATGAAAAGGGAATGAAAGGATTTTTAAAGTGTCATTTTTGTGAACTTTTTTTAATTATTATTATAAATTTATCTGAACATCATTCATTAATAGATTTAAGGGTAATGACTATATAATGTAACTGTAGTACTGTGTTTGTAAAAAAAATCTGTGAGTTGTGTTTTATGACTCGTGGACTACCAGTGAAGTCAGCATTTCAGTGTTAATATATTGAATTGTTTTTTAAAGATTATTTTTGCGATGGCAACAGCAACAAAGAGTCATTATAAATGTTCATTTTAGCATCACTTGTCTTCTGTTCCTTTATTCTCCTCCACCTCTACTCTCTGCCTCATTGGAGTGAAAGGTCTTGAGTTGATAAAACTGCATGCAATATGCTCACCGACATGTTTGTTTTCTAAATGGAGTGCTGAATCTTCGCTTATGAAGTAGTTCATGAAACATTTACATATTTCTATTTAACCTTTATTTAACTAGGCAAGTCAGTTAAGAACAAATTCTTATTTACAATGACGGCCTACCCCAGCCAAAACCTAACCCGGACGACATTGGGCCAATTGCGCTCCGCCCTATGGGACGCCCAATCACGGCCGGTTGTGAAACAGCCTGGAATCTAACCAGGGTCTGTAGTGATGACTCTGGCACTGTGATGCAGTGCCTTTAAACGCTGCGCCACTCTATATCTCCAAATCATAACTGCGGTTTTATTGTGCATGTTCTGTATGAGTGCTGTCCTAATCGTTGTTCAAGGTCTTGGTGAAAGCCAAAGTTAGCGTCTAAGCTAATTAGTGTCTACCTGGCACAGACATCTATTCAACGTCTATTCCACGTTGGTTCAATGTAATTTCATTGAAATTATGTGGAAACAATGTTGATTTAATCATTGTGTGCCCAGTGGGTAGTTCTAGTACAGTGGTGTGTGGGCAGAATGTTGGAGCGTTACAGATATAGCTGAGATCTTAATTTGATCACCCTGTTGTTGCAGGAAATTCCCTGCACAGCAGGAAATGCAAACTTGTAGTGTATTCAAGGTTTGAAAAGACTTCTAAAGTTAGTAATTTCCACTTCAAAATGTCAGACTTGATTTGCCCTAACTAAACATCTCCATTAATTATAATCCACACAATAATTCATATTTTCTATTGATGCAGGATTATTTTCCTGCTGTGAGAAACTGGTAAAATGTATATCCTACACCTGTATCTGTTTTGTGAACCTGTGAAGTTCTTCAAATAGGCCAGAACCTGTTGAAGTTACCTTGATCTACAGTGCCTTTAGAAAGTATTCACACCCCTTTACTTTTTCCACATTTTGTTGTGTTACAGTGTGAATTTTATTTTTATTAAATTTAGATTTTGTGTCACTGGCCTACACACAATACCCCATAATGTCAAAGTGGAATTATGTTTTTAGAAATGTTACATAATTAATTAAAAAGGAAAAACTGAAATGTCTTGAGTCAATAAGTATTAAATCCCTTTGTTATGGCAAGCCTAAATAAGTTCAGGAGTAAACATTTGCTTAACAAGTCACAAAAATTGCATGGACTCACTCTGTGTGCAATAATAGTGTTGAACATTATTTTTGAATGACTTTCTCATCTCTGTACCCACACAATTACCTGTAAGGTCCCTCAGTCGAGCAGTGAATTTCAAAAACAGATTCAACCATAAAGACAAGGGAGGTTTTTCAATGCCTTGCAAAGAAGGGCACCTATTGGTAAATGGGTAAAAAAAAAGCACACATTGAATATCCCTTTGAGCGTGGTAAAGTTATTATTTTATGGTGTATCAATGCACCCAGTCACAACAAAGATACAGGTGTCCTTCCTAACTCAGTTGCCAGGGAGGAAAGAAACTGCTCAGGGATTTCACCATGAGGCCAATGGTGACTTTAAAACAGCTACTGAGTTTAATGGCTGTGATAGGTGAAAACTGAGGATGGATCAACAACATTGTAGTTACTCCACAATAGTAACCTAATTGACAGAGTGAAAAGAAGGAAGCCTGGACAGAATAAAAAATATTCCAAAACATGCATCCTCTTTGCAACAAAGCACTAAAGTAATACTGCTAAGAAATGAGCCAAAGCAATTCACTTTTTGTTCTGAATACAAATTTTATTTTGGGGGCAAATCTAATACAACACATTACCGAGTACCACTCTCCATATTTTTTTGTAATCGTTAAGGACTGGGGAGTTTTTCAGGATAAAAAAAGAACGTAATGGAGCTAAGCACAGACAAAATCCTACAGGAAACCCTGGTTCAGTCTGCTTCCCAACAGACACTGGGAGATGAATTCACATTTCAGCAGGACAATAATCTAATACACAGGGCCAAATCTACACTGGAGTTGCTTACCAAGAAGACAATAAATGCTGAGTTACAGTTTTGACTTAAATCTACGGCATGACCTGAAAAGGGTTGTCTAGCAATGATCAACAACCAATTTGACACAGTTTGAAGAATTTTGAAAACAATAATGGGCAAATGTTGCACAATCCAGGTGTGGAAAGCTTTTAGAGACTTACCCAGAAAGACTCACCGCTGTAATCGCTGCCAAAGGTGATTGGGGATCATGGCTCAACATTTTCAAGTCTTGCCATAGATTTTCAAGTCAAAACTCTAAATTTGCCACTCAGGAACTTTCACTGTCTTATTGGTAAGCAACTCCAGTGTAGATTTGGCCTTGTGTTGTAGGTTGTTGTCGTCCCGTTCAAGGGTAAATTTCTCTCACAGTTGCTGGTGTGAAGCAGGTTTTCCTCTAGGATTTTTGCCATATGTTTTTATCCTGAAAAACTCCCTAGTATTTGTCGATGTCAAACTGCCTCCTTATTTTCAAGCATGGTGGTGGCTGCATCATATCCGTGTTTACTCAGTTACGTTTTGGATTTGTCACAAACAGAAGTCTTTGCATTTAGGCCAAAAAGTGTATCCCTTTGCAGTATTACTTTAGTGCCTTGTTGCATACAAGATACAAGTTTTGGAATATTTTTATTCTGTATATTGTATTCTTCTTCTCACTGTCATTTAGGTCATTATTGTGGAGTCACTACAAGGCTGTTGATCCATCCTCAGTTTTCAACCATCACAGACACTGAACTCTGTCACTGTTTTAAAACCACCAATGACCTCATGGAAGTTTAATTTCTTTCCTGCAGCTCAGTTCACAAGGACGAATGTATCTTTGATGTATCTGGGTGATTTCATATATGTAATCTACGGCATAATTATTAACTTGACCATGCTTCAAGAGATATTCAATGTCTGATGTGTTACTGTTACCCATCTACCAATCACTACCCTTCTTTATGAGGCTTTTTAAAAGATCCCTGGTCTTTGGAAATAAAATAACATTTTATTGGTCGCATACACATATTTAGCAGATGTTATTGTGGGTGTAGTGAAATGCTTGTAGGGTTTTTTTTTCATCAAATTTGCTTTGTTAAAGTCCCCAGCTCCAATAAATGCAGCCTCAGGATATGTAGTTTCCATTTTCCACAAAGTCCAGTGTAGTTCCTTGAGGGCCGTCATGGTATCGGAGGACCGTCGTGGTATCGAAAGTTGAATCTGTGCTTGAAATTCAATACTTGACTCAGGGACCTTACAGATCTTGTATGTATTGTGGACAGCAAAAGGGTTAGTGGTTAAAAAATAATGTCAACCCCTATTATTTCACACAGAGTGAGTCCATATAACTTATTATGTGATTTGTTAAGCCACATTTTTATCCTGAACTTATTTAGGCTTGCCTAAACAAAGGGGTTGAATATTTAGGCAATGATTATATTTGAGTAATTTAAATATATATTTTAAAGAATTTTCCTTCCGCTGACATTACAGAGTATTTTGTGTATATTGTTGACAGAAAATGACAACTAAATCCATTTTCATCCCACTTTGTAACCCAATGAAAGGTGAAGAAATCCACGGGGGCTTGAATACTTTTGTAGGTGCGTTTTGAGGCCAGATTTGATAGAACCTAGAGTCTGAGGTGCCTTGAGGTAGATGGCGGGGAGTACATTCGAGGTGAGGATATGGGATGCTGCTCAACCATGTCTCCGCCACTGCGAAATATATGAATCTAAGGTAGTTATAATAATATATGTTTCATATTTCTGTGGAATGTGAGAGGTTAAAACAGTGTAAAGGCTCTCAACACTGCAATACACCCACAGTAGGCCTACCATGTGAAGCTGCTTGGTTTCTCCTACCCTTTGAATGTTCTCCTTTAGAGACCCAATGCGTGTATTCAGACAGGTGGCTGAGCAACCTCATGAATGAAAGATATTGGCTGTTCCGGCGACTTTGGATGAGACACAGAAAAGTTACAATCTCTGAAGTTACATGAAAAACAGATATGGGTTTCCCTGAGTAAATTAAGCATTTGTTTAGGGTGTTATTGGAAAGTCAATCAGTAACATGGGATGGTAGTGATAACAGAAAACACTGAAACAGACGCGCCAACAGATGGGTTCACCATGTGTGAAGACTAGCAAATAGCCGGCAAAACCAATACAGCAATATCTGGCTGAGCGTATACATTCAACAATAAATGTCATCTATTCTCATCTGTGCTTTGTGCATAATATCAAGGAGAAGGTCTCACCAACTCCCCACCCTACACCGCACAATGGTAAAGGAAGACAGGTTTTTTTCTTCATAGAAAAGTCTTGGGCAGGCCGTTTAAGTGTTTTTCGGGCCGCCTATGTCCAAACAGTAAAAAATATATATATACAGTACCAGTCAAAACTTCGGACACACCTACTCATTCCAGGGTTTTTCTTTATTTTTACTATTTTCTACATTGTAGAATAATAGTGAAGACATCAAAACTATGAAATAACACATATGGAATCATGTAATAACCAAAAACGTGTTAAACAAATCCAAATATGTTATATTTGAGATTCTTCAAAGTAGCCAACCTTTGCCTTGATGACAGCTTTGCACACTCTTGGAATTCTCTCAACCAGCTTCATGAGGTAGCCATCTGGAATGCATTTCAATGAACAGCTGTGCCTTGTTAAAAGTTAATTTGTGGAATTTCTTTCCTTCTAAATACATTTGAACCAATCAGTTGTGTTGTGACAAAGTAGGGGTGGTATACATTTACATTTAAGTCATTTAGCAGACGCTCTTATCCAGAGCGACTTACATTTTTAACCTTTATTTAACTAGGCAAGTCAGTTAAGAACAAACTCTTATTTTCAATGACGGCCTAGGAACAGTGGGTTAACTGCCTTGTTCAGGGGCAGAACGACAGATTTGTACCTTGTCAGCTCGGGGATTTGAACTTGCAACCTTTCGGTTACTAGCCCAACGCTCTAACCACTAGGCTACCCTGCCGCCCCTATACAGAAGATACAGAAGATAGCCCTATTTGGTAAAAGATCAAGTCCATATATTGGCAAGAACAGCTCAAATAAGCAAAGAAAAATGACTGTCCATCATTACTTTAAGACATGAAGGTCAGCCAATCCGTAAAATTTCAAGGACTTTGAAAGTTTCTTCAAGTGCAGTCGCAAAAACCATCAAGCGCTGTGATGACACTGGCTCTCATGAAGACCGCCACAGGAAAGGAGCATCCAGAGTTACCTCTGCTGCAGAGGATAAGTTCATTAGAGTTAACTGCACCTCAGATTGCAGCCCAAATAAATGCTTCACAGAGTTCAACTAACAGACACATCTCAACATCAACTGTTCAGAGGACACTGCGTGAATCAGGCCTTCATGGTCGAATTTCTGAAAAGAAACCACTACTAAAGGACCAATAAGAAGAAGAGACTTGCTTGGACCAAGAAACACGAGCAATGGACATTAGACCGGTAGAAATCTGTCCTTTGGTCTGATGAGTCCAACTGTGCGATTTTTGGTTCCAACCGCCGTGTCTTTGTGAGATGCAGAGTAGGTGAACGAATGATCTCAGCATGTGTGGTTCCCACCATGAAGCATGGAGGAGGAGGTGTGATGTGTGGGGATGCTTTGCTGGTGACACTGTCAGTGATTTATTTAGAATTCAAGGCACACTTAACCAGCATGGCTTAGGAAGAGTTCAGAAATCAATATTTGGTGGAATTACCCTTATTTTCAATCACAGCTTTCATGCGTCTTGGCATGCTCTCCACCAGTCTTTCACATTGATGTTTGGTGACTTTATGCAACTCCTGGCGTAAAAATTCAAGTAGCTCGGCTTTGTTTGATGGCTTGTGACCATCCATCTGCCTCTTGATCACATTCCAGAGGTTTTCAATGGGGTTCAGGTCTGGAGATTGGGCCAAGCAATCGATGGCCGATCCTCCACCAAATTTCACAGTGAGTGCAAGACCTGGAGAGGCCAACAAGCCAGAGTGTCTCGCACCCACTGTGAAATTTGGTGGAGGATCGGTGATGATCTGGGGGTGCTTCAGTAAGGCTGGAATCTGGCAGATTTGTCTTTGTGAAGGACGCATGAATCAAGCCACAAACAAAACTTGCTTCCTTCTGCTCTGACAATGTTCTGCAACTCTGAGGATTGGTTTTTCCAGCAGGACAATCTTCCATGCCACACAGCCAGGTCAATCAAGGTATGTATGGAGGACCACCAGATCAAGACCCTGTCATGGCCAGCCCAATCTCCAGACCTGAACCAGGTGAATCCAGGTGAAAGCTATGACCCCTTATTGATGTCACTTGTTAAATCCACTTCAATCAGTGTAGATGAAGGGAAGGAGACAGGTTAAAGAAGATTTTTAAGCCTTGAGATAATTGAGACATGGATTGTGTATGTGTGCCATTCATAGGGTAATTGGGCAAGACAAAATATGTAAGTGCCTTTGAACGGGGTGCTAGGCGCACCGTTTTGAGTGTGTCAAGAACTGCAACGCTGCTGAGTTTTTCTCACTCAACAGTTTCCTGTGTGTCTCAAGAATGGTCCACCACCCAAAGGACATCCAGCCAACTTGACACAACTGCAGGAAGCATTGAAGTCATCCCTGATGAACTGAGGCTGTTCTGAGGGCAAAAGGTGGTGCAACTCAATATTAGGAAGGTGTTCCTAATGTGTTGTACACTCAGTGTGTGTATATATACATATATACATTTTAAGAACATTTTCGGATTGTAAAAAAAGTTATAAAGATATAAAGTACGTAGATAAGAGAACCAAAAAACACCTAAATTATCCATTCAGGAGTATTTTTGTCATGCCATGGGCCTCTATTGATTTTGTTATAATATTTGAGTCTCAGATAGCATAAGCCATGGAAAAATGTTAAAAATTGCAGGAAATTAGCTTTAAAACAGCTACATTTTGTCACTGTGGCCAACAAGGTTGCCTCTACAATTTGCGGTTAGCGACACACCACTGGGCAAGCCCCCGCCACGCCCACCACCTAAGCCCCATTTTGACCCAGAAAAAACCCTGGAAGCAAGTGTGGTGGTACCATATATTTCAAGACATTCCCGGCAAACCGCAGTCTTATCCGGCTTTGTGAAAGCATTTGATCCCCTTTGTGGGAAAAGGTAGTGGTGGACTAGAATGATCAAATCATGTTGTCAAGGTAACAGGTTGTACCGAGAACAATATGTCACACTGGGGATGCTCTTGCAAGGATTAAATCTGTAGCCCTGGCAACTCCTGAACAACTCAAGATCTGCAATGCACCCCCATCAGGATGACCAGGTAAGTGCGAGCTGTGCTGATATTTTTTGTTTCAATAAATCACAACGTTTGAAACCCACAGCAAGGTGACTCAGGTCAATGATGTTGCAAAAAATAATTGGTTCCCATATTTGTGTGATTTCAAACACTAGAACTGCAGCACAGCCCTATTCCTAAGATGGCACTGTCTTGCAACATGGTGAATGGAAAATAAAGGTGGAGACTACTGCAGAATCAAGAGGCATTGAGGCACCCCTTAACATAGCTCCTAATGTAACCATGGAAACCTATATTTCATGGTTGGAGTGAATCTCGCTGGAGTGGGATTGAATGAGTAGATATCTCTGCAGAGCCTTTGTAATACATTTACATGGTTCTTCATAATATACCAAGTCTTATAAAAATTATTAAAACATGAACTACTGTACAGATACTGTAAAGTATCATACTATGATCCCTAATTGTCTTTATACATCCAAACTAGTCTTGAATTTATTAAATAATTTGGATTGTTTAATATGAACTAGCTATGTAAGATTCTCAATATATGATGTGTTTGTGTTGCACATTATGTTAGTTTGGTCAGTTTCAGACAAATCAATAATGAGATTTTTAAAAACACTGTAGTCTCGTTCTAGGTAGGTAACAGCCTAAAACAGACTGCAGTATTACACTGAACCACTAGTTTGGGTACCAGCAGAGAGAGGCCCAACACGGCTGAAAACATTTCTCCTTCCAGCAGGTGGCATTGTTTCACCCACAAGCAAGGAGTTTTTGTATGGAGGTCAATGAGAGAGTGTCGAATTTGTTCAACAAAAAAATGAATGTGAGGTTTCTTTGATAAAATATAATTTTCGTAATGCTTAAGTTGTTACGAGTTTACTGATAAGGACACATGACAGCCTGGAAACTTTGAGAAAAAGACACTTATATTGGAGTTGTCTCGAGATGGCTCTGCATATTCAGGATTTGAGGCTATTAGCATATCATCTCTCTCCATTGAATACAAACGGTTGACGTCAACAACCCTCATCGGATATTCAAAAAAGGATTACAATAATTAAGCAATAAGGCCCGAGGAGGTGTGGTATATGGCCAATATACCATGGCTATGGGCTGTTCTTAAGTACAATGCGGAGTGCCTGGACACAGCCCTTAGCCGTGCTATATTGTCAATATACCACAAACCCCTGTGCTTTATTGCTATTATAAACTGGTTACCAACGTAATTAGAGCAGTAAAAATAAATGTTTTGTTGTACCTGTGGTATACGGTCTGATATACCATGGCTGTCAGCCAACTATAATTCAGGGCTTGAACCACCCAGTTTATAATGAGATTTATACAAAGGGTGGGTCTAATCCTGAATGCTGATTGGTTAAAACCGCATTCCAGCCGGTGTCTATTCCACAAGTTACCACCGGCTAAATCTATGACGTTAAAATGCCTATTTACTCTGTTCCATTTGACTGCGCAATCAGTGTCTCATCAACCCAGGCAGGGAAGTTATACACTTGATCTCCACTATAAAAAAACATCTAGACATTTCTCACATTTCTTTTAGAATAACATTTAGTTTTCAACAGCAGAGAATTGTACAAACCTTGCAGTCTGTGAAAAGTGAGCACATTTTCTATGCCAGGCAAAATCGCGCCTCATTAGCTCATTGTTATGGCTGTATCTAAATAAATGTCACTGCAATACAGTTTAAACAAATGCAATACAGTTTAAACAAATGCAGCTACTGCTGTTATTCTGTCTGCACTGTGACGTGACTGTAAATTAGCCGTAGTTGGCTAGCTAGCAAGCAAGGGATTAGAACGTTGCCAGCCAGTATGACAATGGGACATTTAGAAAGAACAACTAGGTTGCGTCCATTGATACAGAACAAAAAGACTGACAGGGTCGCGTCTCTGGCAACCAAACCGATAGAAGGTGTAGCAACCCTACATTTGTGTCGGGACTATATCTTGTGGAAGTATGAAATAGAATGAATAAAATCAACGAAAATATGTCAATCATGTGTTGGTAACCAGTTGTATAAAAGTGATAATGCTCTCGAAGCCAGTGTTTGGAGGATATATTGGCACGGTTTGCCCGTGCCATAATATATCTTCCAAACACTGGTTTCTCGGGCTTTATCATTTAGGTATCCACCAATACAAAGAAAAGATAGGCGGGAGCTAGACAGAAATGACCGCATCTCTGAGTGAACCAATGATCACATATCTGATTGAACCAAGGACCCTCTGCTTTGCGATATACTCCAGTGCAGTAGGTGGCAGTATTGCACTACATATTGATTCAAGTCAGCTGTTCAAGGTTTAGAAGAAGAATCTAATAAGCGTATCAGGAGAAGTGCTTTGAGAACAATTAGCCACTGTAGCGATCGATGAATCTTGTTTGTCATATTACATGACTTTGTTTTGTGTTCATAGTAGCTACGGTTAATACGTTTTATATTCAGGGAAAAGCCTGGTATAGGTGCACGTTTAGCTAGCTGCCAATTTAGCTAACGGTTAGCTCCTTCCAACTACCACAGCTACTTTTAGCAGGCATTCCATGTCAACTTTCACGAGGAGATATGGAACACCCATGCAGTAGTTTTGAGGATTTGGAACGATATGTCGTAAAAGACGTAAGAAAAACTTTACCACCCCCCTCATGTACTTCTAGTGTCATAGTGTTTGTCAGATAGTTGAGGGTTAGCCCATGAGCACGACTCCATTACATTAACGTTACACAAGTCATTGGACGAAGGCGTGTTTTTTACGGGGAGTTTTATAAGACCGACGCTCACCGAGAAATAACAATACAATTGTTTTACATTGATACACACCTCGATGTAGTGTTCCCACACGCCATATCTCCATGTTACTGCGCTTGTTTACGGTAGACGAGGCTACCACCTGTGCTAATTAGCTATCTAGCATGCTCTGAACACCTGTGTGTAAGCATAACTCGAAATGTAGTTTCGTCAGATTGAGGCACCCATAGAACTGTATGGATCTGTGCAAAAGTATATATTTTTTTATTTGAATGATTCTTTATCGCTGATGAAAGATAAGGGCCGTATGCTTCGAAAGCCATATCACAAGCGATTATTGACGTTTCTAAACGTTAAAACACAGGGTAGGGATTGTTGTGGGCAAAGCTAATGGCTGAAAACGGTTGTGTTTTCGAGAGCAAGTTGAGGTTGAGCTTCTCTGAATTAAAACATACTGATCAAAAATATAAACACAATTTCAAATATTTTGAGTTACTGTTCATATGGCTGGCGTGGTCTGCGGTTGTGAGGCCAGGTGGACATACTGCCAAATTCTATAAAATGACGTTGGGGGCAGTTTATGGTAGCGAAATTAACATCCAGTTCTCTGGCAACAGTTCTGGTAGACATTCCTGCAATCACCATGCAAATTGCACGCTCCCTCAACTTGACAGCTGTGGCATTGTGTCATGTGACGAAACTGCACAGTTTAAAGTGACCTCTCATTGTCCCCAGGACAAGGTGCACCTGTGTAATGATCGTGCTGTTTAATCATCTTGATATGCCACACCTGTCAGGTGGATGGATTATCTTGGCATTGGAAAAATGCTAACTAATAGGGATGTAAACAAATGTATGCACAAACTTTGAGAGAAATATGCTTTTGTGGGTATTGAAAATTTCAGGGATTTTTATTTCAGCTCATGAAACATTTAACATGTGTTTTATAAATTGGTCAGTATAAAAAACGCTATCTAGCTAGATAGGATGCTAATAGATTTAGCTACTTGGCCAATATTTTACTAGCTTGCATCTTACGCAAGCACAGATGAAAGGGAAAACATTATCATAATCTTTGCTACTAACTAGTCTAGCTCTAGGTAGGCATACATTATATGAAAAGGTTAAATGTGAAATGGATATTAATCTGAGTATGGATATTTACATTTTTAGGCTCCACCAACGGTTTACTACATTCCAGATTTCATAACAGAGGATGAGGAGTCTCAACTATTACAACAGGTAATGGAATACAAGGGAAGGGGGTGACATGCACTACACATGTTTAGGTATAACGCCAACTAGACATGACATCATGAAATGCCTTTATTCTAATGCTGTTCCAGGTGTATAAGGCACCAAAAACTAAATGGACGCAGTTATCCAACAGAAGGCTCCAGAACTGGGGTATGTCAGTGATTTAAAACTGAATGTGAGGTGCATTTGTGAACTGGGAATGATATGACTGCTGGGTGAAATGCTATTCTTACGCCTATGTACTTAATACAGGTGGGCTGCCTCGTCCGAAAGGGATGCTTGGAGAGAAACTTCCTGATTGGCTCCTGAAGTACTGCGAGAGAATATCTGCTCTTGGTGCATTTGCTGGGAAGACTGCCAATCATGTACTGGTGAATGAATATAAGCCAGGGGAGGGAATAATGGTACGGTCCTCACATCAGCTTCAGTCATTAGCACTGTGTGATAACACCGATATTCTTGTGCACTTTTGTGTGTGTGTGAAAATAAGTGTTCAATACATTCCATCGGGTGTGGTACTTCACTGCTTTTGTGTCATTGTTCATTTTGTACAGTACCAGTCAAAAGTTTGAATACCTACTTTATTTTTTACTATTTTATACATTGTAGAATAATAGTGAAGACTTCAAAACTATGAAATAACATATATGGAATCATGTAGTAACCAAAAAAGTGTTAAAACAAATCAAAATATATCTTAGATTCTTCAAAGTAGCCACCTTTTGCCTTGATGACAGCTTTGCACACTCTTGACATTCTCTCAACTACCTTCCCCAGGAATGCTTTTCCAAAAGTCTTAAAGGAGTTCTCACATATGCTGAGCACTTGTTGGCTGCTTTTCCTTCACTCTGCGGTCCTACTCATCCCAAACCATAACCATCTCAATTGGGTTGACGTCGGGTGATTGTGGAGGCCAGGTCATATGATGCAGCACTACATCACTCTCCTTCTTGGTGAAATAGCCCTTACACAGTCTGGAGGTGTGTTTTGGGTCATTGTCCTGTTGAAAAACAAATGCTAGTCCCACTAAGCACAAACCAGATGGGATGGCGTATCACTGCAGAATGCTGTGGTAGCCGTGCTGGTTAACTGTGCCTTGAATTCTAAATAAATCAGTGTCACCAGCAAAGCACCATCACACCACCTCCCCCATGCGTCACGGTGGGAACCACACATGTGGAGAGCATCCATTCACCTACTCTGTGTCTCACAAAGACAGCGGTTGGAACCAAAAATCTCAAATTTGGACTCAACAGACAAAAGGACAGATTTCCACCTTCTAATGTCCATTGCTCATGTTTCTTGGCCCAAGCAAGTCTCTTCTTCTTGTTGGTGTCCTTTAGTAGTGGTTTCTTTGCAGCAATTCAACCATCAAGGCCTGATTCACGCAGTCTCCTCTGAACAGTTGATGTTGATGTGTCTATCATCAGAATCCATATATATTTTTAACCTCAATTTCAACATACTCTCCTCACCCAATACCAATGTGGTATGGATCTGCAATTTTCTATGCTTTAGAACCGGAACCCCCAACAGAAGCTAGCCAGCTTAGTCAGTTAGCCACTGCTAGCGGTTATCAGCTAACCTCAGCCCGGTCAACTCCTGCCAATCTGCACAGCGCCATTCAACCCAGAGCATATCGGACTGCTTTTTCTCTACCACATCTCCGAATTCCTACCGCAAGCTCTGAACCTTTTCACCTGGATCATCGCAGCTAGCAAGCTGCTATCCGAGAGGCTACTCCTGGCTAACGTCTCTGTCTCGAAGCAAGCACCAGTTACCCTGGAGCTAGCCTCGTGCTAGGCCCATCTCCCAGCTAGCTGAAGAGGACAATCAGACACTTCTTGGGCTACAATACCTATTTTGCCAATTGGCCTGGACCCCTTTTACTGCCGACAAGGAGCCCCGCCGATCCATCACGATTCTACTGACGTAATCCTCCCGAGGGGGTTTCAACAGGCTCCTCGGTCGCGACGTCCCCTGAAGGCCCGCCTGCTATCCCCGGCCCGCTAGCTGTCTGAATTGCCGTGTCTCCAGCTCGCCTAGCTATTCACTGGACCCTATGATCACTGTTTTGGTTAGTGATTGTCTTATTTCACTGTAGAGCCTCCAGCCCTGCTCAATATGCCTTAGCTAGCCCTTTTGTTCCAACTCCCACACATGCGGTGACCTGATTTGGTTTAAATGGTGTCTCTAGAGACAAAACCTCTCTCGTCACTCAATGCCTAGGTTTACCTCCACTGTATTCACATCCTACCATACCATTGTCTTAACATTATGCCTTGAATCTATTCTTCCGCGCCCAGAAACCTGCTCCTTTTACTCTCTGTTCCGAATGCCCTAGACGACCAGTTCTTATAGCCTTTAGCAGGTACCCTTATCCTACCCCTCCTCTGTTCCTCTGGTGATATAGAGGTTAATCCAGGCCCTGCAGCGCCTAGCTCCACTCCCATTCCCCAGGCGCGCTCATTTGTTGACTTCTGTAACCGTAAAAGCCTTGGTTTCATGCATGTTAACATGAGAAGCCTCCTCCCTAAGTTTGTTTTATTCCCTGCTTTAGCACACTGCCAACCCGGATGTCCTAGCCGTGTCTGAATCCTGGCTTAGGAAGGCCACCAAAAATTCGGAAATTTCCATCCCCAACTACAACATTTCCCGACAAGATAGAACTGCCAAAGGGGACAGAGTTGAAATCTACTGCAGAGTTAGCCTGCAGAGTTTTGTCATACTGTCCATGTCTCTGCCCAAACAATGCGAGCTTCTACTTTTAAAAATCCACCTTTCCAGAAACAATTCTCTCACCATTGCCGCTTGTTATAGACCACCTTCAGCCCAGAGCTGTGCCCTGGACACCATATGTGAATTGATTGCCCCGCAACTATCTTCAGAGCTCGTACTCTTAGGTGACCTTAACTGGGACATGCTTAACACCCTGGCCGTCCTACAATCTAAGCTAGATGCCCTCAATCTCACACAAATTATCAAGGAACCTACCAGGTACAACCCCAAATCCGTAAACACGAGCACCCTCATAGATATCATCCTGACCAACCTGCCCTCTAAATACACCTCTGCTGTCTTCAACCAGGATCTCAGTGATCACTGCCTCATTGCCTGCGTACGTAATGGGTCTGCGGTCAAACGATGACCCCTCAGCACTGTCAAACACTCCCTAAAACACTTCAGCGAGCAGGCCTTTCCTGGAAGGACATTGACCTCATTCCGTCAGTAGAGGATGCCTGGTTATTCTTTAAGTGCCTTCCTCACCATCTTAAATAAGCATGCCCCATTCAAAAAATGTAGAACCAGGAACAGATATAGCCCTTGGTTCACTCCAGACCTGACTGCCATTGACCAGCACAAAAACATCCTGTGGCGTACTGCATTAGCATCGAATAGCACCCGCGATATGCAAATTTTCAGGGAAGTTAGGAACCAATATATACAGGCAGTTAGGCAAGCAAAGGCTAGCTTTTTCAAACAGAGATTTGCATCCTGTAGCACAAACTCCAAAAAGTTCTAGGACACTAAGTCCATGGAGAATAATTGAGAATTTCAATAAGCATTTTTCTACGGCTGGCTATGCTTTCCACCAGGCTACGCCTACCCCTGTCAACAGCTCTGCACACCCCACAGCAACTTGCCTAAGTCTCCCCCGTTTCTCTTTCACCCAAATCCAGATAACTGATGTTCTGAAAGAGCTGCAAAATCTAGACCCCTACAAATCAGCTGGGCTAGACAATCTGGACCCTCTCTTTCTAAAATTATCCACCACAATTGTTGCAACCCCTATTACAACCTCTCTTTCAAAACGTCTGAGATCCCCAAAAATTGGAAAGCTGCTGCGGTCGTCCCCCTCTTCAAAGGGGGAGACACTCTAGACCCAAACTGTTACAGACCTATATCTATCCTACCTTGCCTTTTCTAAGGTCTTCGAAAGCCAAGTTAACAAACAGATCACCAACCGATTCGAATCCCACCGTACCTTCTCCACTATGCAATCGGGTTTCCGAGCTGGTCATGGGTGCACCTCAGCCACGCTCAAGGTCTTGGTCAGCCTTGGTTTCTCAAATGACTGCCTGGCCTGGTTCACCAACTACTTCTCAGATGGAGTTCAGTGTGTCAAATTGGAGGGCCTGTTGTCCGGACTTCTGGCAGTCTCTATGGGGGTGCCACAGGGTTCAATTCTCGTGCCGACTCTTTTCTCTGTATACATAAATGATGTCGCTCTTGCTGCTGGTGATTCTCTGATCCACCTCTATGCAGACGACACCATTCTGTACACTTCTGGCCCTTCTTTGGACACTGTTAACTAATCTCCAGACGAGCTTCAATGCCATACAACTCTCCTTCCGTGGCCTCCAACTGCTCTTAAATGCAAGTAAAACTAAATGCATGCTCTTCAACCAATCGCTACCCGCACCTGCCCACCCGTCTAGCATCACTACTCTGGACAGTTCTGACTTAGAATATGTGGACAACTACAAATACCTAGGTGTCTGGTTAGACTGTAAACTCTCCTTCCAGACTCACATTAAGCATCTCCAATCCAAAGTTAAATCTAGAATCGGCTTCCTATTTCGCAACAAAGCCTCCTTTACTCATGCTGACAAACATACCCTTATAAAACTGACTATCCTACCGATCCTTGACTTTGGCGATGTCATTTACAAAATAGCCTCCAACACTTTACTCAGGAAATTGGATGTAGTCTATCACAGTGCCATTTGTTTTGTCACCAAAGCCCCATATACTACCCACCACTGCGACCTGTATGCTCTTGTTGGCTGACCCTCGCTTCATATTCGTCACCAAACCCACTGGCTCCAGGTCATCTATAAGTCTTTGCTAGGTAAAGCCCCACCTTATCTCAGCTCACTGGTCACCATAGCAGCACTCGCCCGCAGCACGCGCTCCAGGAAGTATATTTCATTGGTCATCCCCAAAGCCAACACCTCCTTTGGCCGCTTTTCCTTCCAGCTCTCTGCTGCCAATGACTGGAACGAACTGCAAACATCACTGAAGCTGGAGACTTATCTCCCTCACTAACTTTAAGCACCAGCTGTCAGAGCAGCTCACATATCATTGCACCTGTACATAGCCCATCTGTAAATAGCCCATCCAACTACCTCATCCCCATATTGTTATTTTTTATTTTTTTCTCCTTTGCACCCCAGTATCTCTACTTGCACATTCATCTTCTGCACATCGATCACTCCAGTGTTTAATTGCTAAATTGTAATTACTTCACCACTACGGCCTATTTATTGCCTTACCTCATTTGCACACACTGTATATATTTCTCTTGTGTTATTGACTGTACGTTTGTTTATTCCATGTGGAACTCTGTTTTGTTGTTTGTGTCACACTGCTTTGCTTTATCTTGGCCAGGTCGCAGTTCTCAACTGGCCTACCTAACTACATCGTTCTCAACTGGCCTACCTGGTTAAATATAGGTGAAATTTAAAAAAAATAACTTGAACTCTGAAGCATTTATTTGGGCTGCAATTTCTGAGGCTGGTAACTCTAAAGTAATGACGGACTGTCGTTTCTTTGCTTATTTGAGCTGTTCTTGCCATAATATGGATTTGGTCTTTTACCAAATAGGGCTATCTTCTGTATACCACCCCTACCTTGTTAACAACTGATTGGCTCAAACGCAGTAAGAAGGAAAGAAATTCCACAAATTAACTTTTAACAAGGCACACCTGTTAATTGAAATGCATTCCAGGTGACTACCTCATGAAGCTGTTTGAGAGAATGCCAAGAATGTGCAAAGCTGTCAAGGCAAAGGGTGACTACTTTGAAGAATCTCAACTATAAAATACATTTTGTTTTGTTGAACACTTTTTTTGGTTACTACATGATTCCATGTATTAGTTCATAGTTTTGATGTCTTCATTATTATTTTACAATGTAGAAAATAGTGAAAATAAATCAAACCCTTTGAGTGAGTAGGTGTTTCCAAACTTTTCACTGGTACTGTATATGACCAACCCCTGGTAGGTGGTGATTTGGCTACTGCTTACTGCAGGGGGGTTGTGTGTGTGTGTGTGTGTGTGTGTGTGTGTGTGTGTTGTCACAGCCCCATGAGGACGGGCCTCTGTACCATCCCACAGTGACGACCATTAGCCTGGGCTCCCACACATTGCTGGACTTCTACAGGCCCATCAGCGCCGAGGAGGTAAGCTTCCCAACACAGCACTGTGTCTGCTCTCATTTATAAATATGTGAATAGATGCTAACATGTAGTAATAATTCATCTATGGAGCACATTTCACACGCGCAATATACAGATGCAATGCATTCGGAGAGTATATGGACCCCTTGACTTTTTCCACATTTTGTTACGTTACAGCCTTCTAAAATGGATTAAATTAAAATAATCAGCTCAGGTGCATCCTGTTTCCATTGGTCATCCTTGAGATGTTTCTGCAACTTGATTGGAGTCCACCTGTGATAAATTCAATTCATTGGACATGATTTGGAAAGGCACACACCTGACTATATAAGGTCTAGAGGTCGACCGATTATGATTTTTCAACGCCGATACCGATTATTGATACCGACCAAAAAAAAGCAGATACAGCAGAATTTTCTTTTATTTTTTATATATATATTTGTAATAATGACAATTACAACAATACTGAATGAACAATGAACAATTTTATTTTAACTTAATATAATACATCAATAAAATCAATTTAGTCTCAAATAAATAATGAAACATGTTCAATTTGGTTTAAATAATGCAAAAACAAAGTGTTGGAGAAGAAAGTAAAAGTGCAATATGTGCCATGTAAAAAAGCTAATGCTTAAGTTCCTTGCTCAGAACATGAAAGCTGGTGGTTCCTTTTAACATGAGTCTTCAATATTCCCAGGTAAGAAGTTTTAGGTTGTAGTTATTATAGGACTATTTCTCTCTATACCATTTGTATTTCATATACCTTTGACTATTGGATGTTCTAATAGGTACTTTAGTATTGCCAGCCTAATCTCGGGAGTTGATAGGCTTGAAGCATTGCGAAGAGCTGCTGGCAAACGCAGTAAAGTGCTGTTTGAATGAATGCTTACGAGCCTGCTGCTGCTTACCACCGCTCAGTCAGACTGCTCTATCAAATCATAGACCTAATTATAATCTAATAACATACAGAAATATGAGCCTTTGGTCATTAATAAGGTCAAATCCGGAAACTATCATTTCGAAAACAAAACGTTTATTCTTTCAGGGAAATATGGAACCGTTCTGTATTTTATCGAACGGGTGGCATCCATAAGTCTAAATATTGCTGTTACATTGCACAACCTTCAATGTTATGTCATAATTACGTAAAATTCTGGCAAATTAGTTCGCAACGAACCAGGCGGCCCAAACTGTTGCATATACCCTGACTCTGCGCGCAATGAACGCAAGAGAAGTGACACAATTTCCCTAGTTTAATATTGCCTGCTAACATTAATTTCTTAACTAAATATGCAGGTTTAAAAAAATCTACGTCTGTGTATTGATTTTAAGAAAGGCATTGATGTTTATGGTTAGGTACATTCGTGCAACGATCGTTCAAAAGGTAGTGTAGCTGAATATCTACATAGGCGTACGGCGGCCCATTATCAGCAACCATCACTCCTGTGTTCCAATGGCACGTTGTGTTAGCTAATCAAAGTTTATCATTTGACAAGGATAATTGATCATTAGAAAACCCTTTTGCAATTATGATAGCACACCTGAAAACTGTTGTCCTGATTAAAGAAGCAATAAAAATGTCCTTCTTTAGATTAGTTGAGTATCTGGAGCATCAGCATTTGTGGGTTCGATTACAGGCTCAAAATGGCCAGAAACAAAGACCTTTCTTCTGAAACTCGTCAGTCTATTCTTGTTCTGAGAAATGAAGTCCATTCCATACGAGAAATTGCCAAGAAACTGAAGATCTCATACAACGCTGTGTACTACTCCCTTCACAGAACAGCGCAAACTGGCTCTTACCAGAATAGAAAGAGGAGTGGGAGGCCCCGGTGCACAATTGAGCAAGAGGACAAGTACATTAGAGTGTCTAGTTTGAGAAACAGACGCCTCACAAGTCCTCAACTGACAGCTTTATTAAATAGTACCCGCAAAACACCAGTCTCAACGTCAACAGTGAAGAGGCGACTCCGTGATGCTGGCCTTCTAGGCAGAGTTCCTCTGTCCAGTGCCTATGTTCTTTTGCCCATCTTAATCTTTTATTTTTATTGGCCAGTCTGAGATATGGCTTTTTCTTTGCAACTCTGCCTAAAAGGCCAGCATCCCGGAGTCGCTTCTTCACTGTCGACGTTGAGACTGGTGTTTTGCGGGTATTAGTTAATGAAGCTGCCAGTTGAGGACTTGTGAGGCGTCTATCTTTAAGGTCAACCCTGTTACGTGAACTGAACTCTTGTTTTAATATGGTGATAAAAAAAAACAACAGAAACAGTCAACATATAATGCTCATCATATAGGAGTGGCAGGTAGCTTAGTGGTTATAGCGTTGGACTAGTAACCGAAAGCTTGACAAGGTAAAAAGATCTGTTGTTCTGCCCCTGAACAATCAAATCAAAGTTTATTTGTCACGTGCACCGAATACAACAGGTGTAGACCTTACAGTGAAATGCTTACTTACAAGCTCTAACCAATAGTGCAAAAAAGGTATTAGGTGAACAATAGGTAAGTAAAGAAATAAAAACAACAGTAGCGAGGCTATAAAAGTAACGAGGCTACATACAGACAGACACTGGTTAGTGGGGCTGATTTAAGGTAGTATGTACATGTAGATATGGTTAAAGTGGCTATGCATACATGATGAACAGAGACAAGCAGTAGTGTAAAAGAGGGGTTGGTGGGTGGCGGGACACAATGCAGATAACCCGGTTATCCAATGTGCGGGAGCACTGGTTGGTCGGGTGAATTGAGGTAGTATGTACATGAATGTATAGTTAAAGTGACTATGCATATATGATAAACAGAGAGTCGCATCAGCTTAAGAGGGGTTGGGGGGAGCACACAATACTAATAGTCCGGGTAGCCATTTGATTACCTGTTCAGGAGTCTTATGGCTTGGGGGTAAAAACTGTTGAAGACTTTTTGTCCTAAAATTGGCACTCTGGCACCGCTTGCCATGCGGTAGTAGAGAGAACAGTCTATGGCTGGGGTCTTTGACAATTTTTAGGGCCTTCCTCTGACACCGCCTGGTGTAGAGGTCCGGGATGGCAGGCAGCTTAGCCCCAGTGCTGTACCAGGCAGTGATGCAACCAGTAAGGATGCTCTCGATGTTGCAGCTGTAGAACCTTATGAGGATCTCAGGACCAATGCCAAATCTTTTTAGTTTCCTGAGGGGGAATAGGCTTTGTCGTGCCCTCTTCACGACTGTCTTGGTGTGTTTGGACCATTCTAGTTTGTTGGTGATGTGGACACCAAGGAACTTGAAGCTCTCAACCTGCTCCGCTACAGCCCCGTCGATGAGAATGGGGGCGTACTTGGTCCTCCTTTTCCTGTAGTCCACAATCATCTCCTTAGTCTTGGTTACGTTGAGGGATAGGTTGTTATTCTGGCACCACCCGGCCAGGTCTCTGACCACCTCCCTATAGGCTTACTCATCGTTATCGGTGATCAGGCCTACCACTGTTGTGTCGTCTGCAAACTTAATGATGGTGTTGGAGTCGTACCTGGCCGTGCAGTCGTGGGTGAACAGGGAGTAGAGGAGGGGACTGAGCACACACCCCTGGGGGGCTCCAGGGTTGAGGATCAGTGTAGCAGATGTGTTGCTACCTACCCTCACCACCTGGGGGCGGCCCGTCAGGAAGTCCAGGATCCAGTTGCAGAGGGAGGTGTTTAGTCCCAGGATCCTTAGCTTGGTGATGATCTTTGAGGGTACTATGGTGTTGAACGCTGAGTTGTAGTCAATGAATAGCATTCTCACATAAGTGTTCCTTTTGTCCAGGTGGGAAAGGGCAGTGTGGAGTGCAATAGAGATTGCATCATCTGTGGATCTGTTTGGGCCTTATGCAAATTTGAGTGGGTCTAGGGTTTCTGGGATAATGGTGTTGTGAGCCATTACCAACCTTTCAATGCACTTCATGGCTACGGACTTGAGTGCTACGGGTCTGTAGTCATTTAGGCAGGTTGCCTTCGTGTTCTTGGGCACAGGGACTATGGTGGTCTGCTTGAAACATGTTGGTATTACAGACTCAATTAGGGACATGTTGAAAATGTCAGTGAAGACACCTGCCAGTAGGTCAGCACATGCCCGGAGCACACGTCCTGGTAATCCGTCTGGCCCCGCAGCCTTGTGAATGTTGACCTGTTTAAAGGTCTTTCTCACGTTGGCTACGGAGAGCGTGATCACACAGTCGTCCGGAACAGCTGATGCTTTCATGAATGCCTCAGTGTTGCTTGCCTCGAAGCTAGCATAGAAGTGATTTAGCTCGTGTCACTGGGCAGCTCGTGGCTGTGCTTCCCTTTGTAGTCTGTAATCGTTTGCAAGCCCTGCCACATAAGACGAGCGTCGGAGCCGGTGTAGCATGATTCAATTTTAGCCCTGTATTGACGCTTTGCCTGTATATGGTTCGTCGCAGGGCATAGCAGGATTTCTTGTAATCTTCCGGGTTAGAGTCCCGCACCTTGAAAGCGGCAGCTCGTTGCCTGTAATCCATGGCTTCTGGTTGGGGTATGTACGTACAGTCACTCTGGGGACGACGTCCTCGATGCACTTATTGATAAAGCCAGTGACCGATGTGGTGTACTCAATGCCATCGGAAGAATCCCAGAACATGTTCCAGTCTGTGGTAGCAAAACAGTCCTGGAGTTTAGCATCTGCTTCATCTGACCACTTTTTTATAGACCGAGTCACTGGTGCTTCCTGCTTTAATTTTTGCTTGTAAGCCGGAATCAGGAGGATAGAGTTGTGGTCGGATTTACCAAATGGAGGGAGAGCTTTGTACGTGTCTCTGTGTGTGGAGTACAGGTGATCTAGACGTTTTTTCCCCCTCTGGTTGCACATTTAACATGTTGATAGAAATGAGGTAGAACTGATTTAAGTTTCCCTGCATTAGTCTCCGGCCACTAGGAGCGCTGCCTCTGGGTGAGTGGTTTCCTGTTTGCTTATTTCCAAGGCAGTTAACCCACTGTTCCTAGGCCGTCATTGAAAATAAGAATTTGTTCTTAACTGACTTGCCTAGTTAAATAAAGATAAAATAAAAAATTGAGTTAAAGCAGTTGAGCTGGTTCTCTTTTTGGACAGTTTCTTGTGGTTTGTATTGGAAAACTGAGCGGTTCGAGCATAACGCATCAACCCTGTTATCTATCCATGGATAGAAAGGCTAGAAATGTTTTAACAATTACATTTTTGGGGATGAAGATCACGTTCAATTTCCACTCGCTGTTGCACAGAACAAGATTCTATTCCCCATGTCATAAAGGGATTCATGGCTGATTTTTAAGAATAAATTGTCAACCCTGTTACTCAATAGACACTTACTATAGTTTATTTAACCTCTTAAAATGGGATCTTGTTTTTATGAAGTTGAACATGTGCTCTTTTTTGACAATGTTATGAGGTGATTTATTATTATAATTATTTACCAAGTTACACTTCTCAAAAGACACCGAATTGGTGGAACTAGCTTACTAACGTCTTGTCACTCACTTCATCTCCAGCTGGATGAGGTGCCACAGACTGAGGAGAGCCGCTACCTCCTGTCTCTGCTGGTGCGGCCGCGGAGCCTCCTCATCCTCCAGGACGACATGTACCAGCGCCTCCTCCACGGCATCCAGGGGACGCACCACGACTCCCTCACTGAAAGGGTGGCCAACCTGCTCGCTGCTGGTGTCCTGCCAGGTGCCACATTAACCCGAGGCACCAGGGTGTCCCTCACCGTGCGTCACGTGCCCATAGTCATGAGGGCCAATCTGCTCCTGGGCAGGAAATGACAAGAGGAAGTGACATTTGAGGGCTTGGGAAAAAATTGACACCATGATACAGACTGACTTGATTATGTCATTCACTGTCTCGATCCTCTATAAAATGTATTAATTATAATGCCAAGGAAAAGTTTAAATGGGATCCTTGGGATGTTCCAACTCTTGACGTCATCCTGTTGAAGTTGAAATTTCAAACGGGTACGGTTGTTGCAGTGGATATATTACCGCCACACCGGCAGTCATTTGTCATGGCTGCAGTAAAGTTCCACATGACAACGGTCACGGTAATCTTCTCTGTGATCTGGACATCCGTTGGTAGAAGGGCCTAAAATGTGTAATTCACTAGCCACGTTGGCAGGTGGTAATACTCAGGGCTCTACAGTGCGAGCATTTCATAAAAATAGTCAAGTATGGGCACAAGTGCCAGTTGTGATTTATAGCAAAATAAATGCCATTTTGTTTAATATCTGGTAATGCACAAAGAAATCTGAATCGTAACGTTATAGCTATCCCACCTCGCACAGCAATGCTGCCTGTCTAGGGGGCTATGAGCACCATGTGTGAAGTGCTAAAAGGTTTGTTTTTAGAGGCAATGCGCACAGGAATAAAAGTTGGTCTAATTTACTCAATTCGACTAAAGTGAGACTGTCCCCGTTTTTCTTGGCTATTGACATTGTTTTGTTCACAAACTAGGTTTATTTTTAATGTTGGAGTTTGCTTCCTCTGCTAGCAAAAACAGACATTGTCGGACTCTACTAGTGAGATTCTCACAGGCACACATGACTTGAGTGACCCTGTTACCAAGGTAACAGGCAGCAGAATTTTTTTCTTCTGTTATTTTGGTTCAAAGATCACAGAATATTAACTCAGTCAATATACAACATGCTTACTAGTAATACATTTGTTTTAGAAACATTACTAAGCATGCTCATGTTTTTTTTGTGTAATTATGCAAAGCTATATTTTGTCTGGTAAAAAATCTGAGTGGCTAGTAGATTTAAAAATAATAATAATTATACCTGCCACAGTGGCTGGTATACAGAAAAGTTAGTTTTAGGCCCTGGTTGGTAGTACCCAAATTGCTAACGACCTTCAGGTCACCAATGGCCTGGTACTCAGGGCTCTATTGTCCTTCTAACCACTCTGACATCAATGCAAATGCTATCGAAAATCATAAACACTTATCTTCAAAACAGTATTGTGCTTTTAAAACACCTCACTGTGATGATCAATTTGAAGAAAGAAGTTCAACAACAGGTTGGAACTGAGTGGAAAACATAGGCTCTGAAACAACGACCAAAACAATGAAATGGACAGTACTTTCTAAGGTGATGATTAATTCAAAACATCCATGCACATATTAGAGCTTACGCATATGCAAGGCTAAAACAGTTTTTAAAACAAATTTAAATGATTGTGCCGTTATACAATATATAGCCTACCGCATATTATGCACGGCAGAAAAACATAAAACAAAACTGATTTCAGATGTAATTGGTCTAGCCTACACTCCAAAATTAAACAAATTCTAGTAATTGCCTTTTGAGTGTGGACTGTATTATTATGCATACTGGATGGACTGGTTGCCTTGTGCTACGCTCCAAACGTTGTCTACGAGTCTGGAAGAGAACGTATAGGCCTAGGCGATGCTGTTGGTTCATTGATTGTGCAGGGCGGCTTATGGAGTTAGCCTACAATTATAGTGATGTATTTGATTTTTGACAAACCTGCATTCTTTTATATTTTCATAATTTATTAGGCTTACACATGACCTTTTAGCTATACAGAATCTCACCAGCTCCTCTCTCCTTCATTCCTTTCTCGGTCGTGCAGAGAGAGGGGCTGTCAACGGTTGAATTAAATGTTTTGTTGTGAAAACATGTTAGTATCGATGTTCCCCAACAGATTTTACTTGGTTTCCCAAATTAAGCAATGGGTTGCTGCAGGAACAGGGTTGGAGAGCCCATGGCATACAGAGTTTGGGCGGAATATCACCTGTCACACTGCGAGTGCATGCTCCTCAAGCAGTGATTGATGCGTGGAGAGAAGTAAGTGTTCCTATAAGGCCAGACATTTCTATATGCAACCCCGTGTGAAAGCAACGTTTTTGTGGTTGCCACTAAAAAGAGGATCCCTGCTGCTACTATATTTATTTCTTAGCTGCTCATATTAAGCACATGCTCTGCTATAAAACTGAAGTAGCCTACCCAGCATCATTGGGGAGAAAAAATTAACCGGCGGGAAAGTGGCCTCCATTCACTATTGGAGTACAAACGGATGACGTCTTCTTTCCCCTGCCCCTGTTCTTGCCCATTTCATAACGGGCCCTTCTTAAATCAAAACTAGTTTTGCACATTAAAGATTAAATTGAGAAAAGTATGATTGGTGAAAATATGATCACTTGATGAGAGAACAGCTGTGCAGCCAAAGGCAAGGAACAGAGCGCAAGCTTTTTTTGCGACTTTCTCATCAGTAGCCTGTAGTTGCATCATGCAGCTCGTATATTTTTGATTTCTTGGACATTTTTAAGGGTAGTATCATTCACAATTGTTGCCAAATTACTCAATCTAGTGAATATGAACTGTTTCATATGATCACTTTTACGCTCAACATAGCCACTTCATAATAGCACTCGCTTCGGAATGGGAAAAATCATAGCACTTGACAGTTTTTGCGACTGCACTTGAAGAAACTTTCAAAGTTCTTGAAAATTTCCGAATTGACTGACCTTCATGTCTTAAAGTAATGATGGACTGCCGTTTCTCTTTGCTTATTCGAGCTGTTCTTGCCATAATATGGACTTGGTTTTGTATACCACCCCTACCTTGTCAGAACACAACTTATTGGCTCAAACGCATTAAGAAGGAAAGAAATTCCTCAAATTAACTTTTAACAAGGCACACCTGTTAATTGAAATGCATTCCAGATGACTACCTCATGAAGCTGGTTGAGAGAATGCCAAGAGTGTGCAAAGCTGTCATCAAGGCAAAGGTTGGCTACTTTGAAGAATATTAAATATAAAAACATTTGTAACACTTTTTTGGTTACTACATGATTCCATATATGTTATTTCATAGTTTTGATGTCTTCACTATTATTCTGCAATGCTCTCACAAAATAATTTAAAAGTATGCAATAAGGTGTCTGTCGTGTATGTATGTATGTATGTATGTATGTGTATATATATATATATATATATGTATATGTATGTGTGTATATGTATGTGTACACTAAGTATACCAAACATTATGAACACCTTCCTAATGTTGAGTTGCACCGCTCCTGGATGTCCTTTGGGTGGTGGACCATTATTAATACACATGGGAAACTGTTGAGAGTGAACAAAAAAAAACTGCAGAGTGGCAGTTCTTGACACAAACCGGTGAACCTGGCAACTACCATACCCCGTTCAAAGGCACTTAAATATTTTGTCTTGCCCATTCACCCTCTGAATGGCACATATACACAATCCATGTCTCAATTGTCTTAAAATCTTCTTTTAACCTGTCTCCCCCCCTTCATCTACACTGAATAAAGTGGATTTAACAAGTGACATCAATAAGGGATCATAGCTTTCACCTGGATTCACCTTGCAGTCTATGTCATGGAAAGAGCAGATGTTCTTGGTATTTTGTATACTCAGTGTATATACTGTAAATCAGGGTTCCCCAACTACCGGCCCGCGGGTAGTTATTTGGCCCCTCAAGTTTCTGTTGAATTTTCATTGTTGGACATAAACTGTAAAAACACCAGTAAATTGGCTCCAAGTGATTTTAATTTGGGAAATCTGTCTACTAAAATGTAAATGTAAAATGCATTTCCACACAAAATAGAGAGACACGTGATCATATACAAATGTAAGCAAGGTTTGAAATGATTAAGTTTTAGTCAAATATTATATCTATTATATAATATTATATCTGTTTGGGCTTTTTGCAGTCTCCAAATTATTTGTAATTATGTTCCGGCCCCCCGACCATCCGCTCAAGAAGAAATCGGCCAGTGGATGAATCTAGTTGATGATCCCTGCTGTAAATCATTGGTTTGTACCTGTGTTTGGTCCGGGTCTGGAAGTCGTGCTGGTACCAGGACTGGAAACCTGGGGTGGGTGCTGGTTCTAGTGCTGGGACTGGGTCTGTAGACAGGAGGAAGGGCAACCTGAGGAGCAAGTAGAGACACACAAGGAAGCCCTAGACCCAGTGGTCAACGGTGGCACTCCCCTGTGGTCTGCTTGCTTCAGGTGAAGATTAGAATTCTGGTCCATCCTCTGCACCTCGTCTGGTGTCTGGGACTGGTTCCAGTACTGGGTCTGGTGCTGGAACTGGGACAACTTGAGGAGCAAGCAGATGTAACCGATGTGAAATGGCTAGCTAATTAGCGGTGGTGCACGCTAATAGCGTTTCAACTGGTGACGTCACTCGCTCTGAGACCTTGAAGTAGTTGTAACGATGCTTTGTGAGTGTCAGTTGTTGATGTGTGCAGAGAGTCCCTGGTTCGAGCCCAGGTAGGAGCGAGGAGAGGGACGGAAGCTATACTGTTACACAGACACGGAAGCCCAAGACCCGGAGGTCAGTGATGGTACTCCCCTGTGGCCTGCTCGCTCCGGGCGTAGGTTGGTATCTTTAGGGGATTCCTTACTCTGTGCCCTGGTTGAGGTGGTGTTTTCTGCGTCCGGCCTGGTTTCTCCTGTTAGGAAACTGCTACTGGCGGTTGTCTGGTTGTGGCTGGGGGAGTCCGTGGAGTCAGGTCAGACCGCTGTCAAGACACTTACAGTAGCTTCCCTTCTTCCCCAGTCTTTCAGGTGTCTGAGTGGTCCGTGAACTAGGGGAACAGCCATAGCCGTGGTCAAGTCACTGTTACTAGCGCTGTCCCCTTGTCCGCCAAAATAAAATAGAAGATGGAGAAAAGGTATGGAGGTACACAACCCCAGAAAATCTCCACTGCACAGGTTTGTGCGTAATGAGGAGAAACCAGAGTCTATAGATTTTCAGATTTTTGTACAGATAACAGTACATAAAACTACACACAGATGTTAGATGATAATATTTAATGTATGGTTTTATCAGGATTGTGGCAAATATTTTCTACTTGTGGTCAAGTTATGTTTGGCGGTAAAGACTTCCTTTCTCTTTGCATGATCATCCATTCTGCTTCGGGGGACCCAGCTAGTGAGTTTGATTGACAGTGTCAGTGGTTTTGTTTATGCCATGATCAACTCACGCGGAATCACAGACAATTTGCTGACGCGTAGAAAGATGATACCAGAGTTCCCACTTGGGAACTACAGTATGTATCAGAATCAACCAATAGCAAGCTCTATGCGACTTAGGTTAAGATTAGAAAAAGGGTTAGGGTTATGTAGATGGTGGTTGGAAGAGTGCGCTTGTTTGAAATGGAAAAGAGTTGAGGTAGCTTTTGATAAAAAAGAACATCAAGATGAAGCAGCTGCTTTATAAGTGGGATGCACTGTTGAGCGCTACATTGTACGGAGATTGTGACAGCCGGTTAAATGGTGTCCCTTGAAGGTGTAACAGTATAATTTTAGTCCGTCCCCTCGCCCCGACCCGGGCGCGAACCAGGGACCCTCTGCACACATCAACAACAGTCACCCACGAAGCATCGTTACCCATCGCTCCACAAAGGCCGCGGCCCTCGCAGAGCAAGGGGAACCACTACTTCAAGGTCTCAGAGCAAGTGACGTCACCGATTGAAAGGCTATTAGCGCGCACCACCGCTAACTAGCTAGCCATTTCACATCCGTTACACTCACCCCCCTTTCGACCTCCTCCTTTTCCGCAGCAACCAGTGATCCGGGTCAACAGCATCAATGTAACAGTATAACTTTACGTCCGTCCCTCGCCCGGGCGCCTCTGCACACATCAACAACAGTCACCCACGAAGCATCGTTACCCATCACTCCACAAAAGCCGCGGCCCTTGCAGAGCAAGGGGAACCACTACTTCAAGGTCTCAAAGCGAGTGACGTCACCGATTGAAAGGCTATTATCGCGCACCACCGCTAACTAGCTAGCCATTTCACATCCGTTACAAAGGCAAGAACAAGATGTATGTCAGGAGAAGTGCAGTATTATCATAAGGAGACATATACTTGAAATGGAGGGAAAAAGAGAGGCAGAGAGAGAGAGCAAGGAAGAGGATAAGCTTGAGTCGGTTAAAAATGGCAGGGAAAAGGGAGATGGTTTGTTAAAGAAGAATGGTAGAAATTGTAAGCAGAGTGAGCTGAAGACAGGAGGAGAAATGGAAGTGAATGAGGTCGAAGTATCCGAGGTGGTAGGTGTGGTGAATTTCTCGGAGCCCGAGGCTTGCACCGAGGGTCAGGATAAAGATGAGTCTGACAGTAGGGCTGAAGTTTTTGGAAGATGTGGACCCTTGCCCTTTGGCTGATCCATTTGTTGTTTTAGGGTCAGTGAAAACAGAATTGGGTGCTGTGGAATCAGTGAGGGTAACCAGAAGTGGTCTTGTGATAATTGTTTGTGTTTCTGCTGGTCATAGGTACGAAGGTGCTCTGCGTTAAACCAATGGGGGCAAGACATTTTAATTGTTTTGCTCTCAATAAAATAGCGCCATTGAAAGGAGTGATTTACTGGGGTAACAGTAAATGTAAAAGTTGACCAATTGAAGGGGAAGATTCCCGGTGTTTGTGATGCTCGTCGTTTGGTGCGACGCAGACAGGGTGGTGTGAGTGGTGAAATAGAAGAGTCATTGTTTGTTGTTTTTATGTTGAGTCTGCTTGCCAAAGTGATGTTGGGATATATAAGTTATCCTGTATGAGCTTTTGTGCCGAACTCTTTACGTTGTTACAGGTGTCAAGCTTATGGGCATGTAGCAGCAGTGTGTAGGAGGGAGGTTACTAGATGTGAGAAGTGTGCAGAAGGGCATGAGACAAAGGAATGTGTAGCATTGGGGAAAGTAGTGGTATGTGTTAATTGTAGGTGTAGTCATGGGGCTGGGGATCAGAAAAGGCCCGTGCGAGTGAGGCAGGTTGATGTTTTCATGGTTAGAGTAGTGCAAAAGTTGTCATATGCTGAGACAGTGAAGAAAGTAGAGGAAGATGGGTCAAGGGGGAGGGATCCTGAGAGGAGGGGTGTGAGGTAGATATGTACCAGTACAGAGGGATAGGCCAAAAAGTGATATGTTAGAGTAAGATTGGATTTTTAGCATTTATAGCAATGGTTATCAACTGTACTGGAGGGATAGAATGTAAGTCACAGAAAATTGAGGTTGTGGTGGCAGCTGCAGAGAGGTAGTTGGGTGTGCGAGACATGACATCAGAATTTACAGGGTGTGTTAAGTGGTGGTGTCCCATCCTTTCAGGTTATTGGCCTGAGGTAGGACTAAATATATTTAAATAGTGGAGTAGTGTGGTGTTATTTTTTGTGAGTGTAGTGTTAGAGGGTAGTTTTTTAAATTTTTATAAAATAAATAAAAATTCAAGCAAAGTATAAGGGAGTTAGTTGTACTCCAGTGTAGTATGTGGCTGTAATGCAACATTTATTGGATGCTAACCGCCGTTAAACCTCATCGAAGAAGCAGCAAGCTCTACGCAAAAAACTTACGTTCACTTTAACTAAGAGGACCCCAGTTTCAGACATGACATGGGCACGGCATCACTCCTCATTGGTTTACCAAAATAACGTGCGTGACAGCCTCCTTGCTTTCTTTTTACAATATCACTGGCAACTCAAAGTCTGGTAAGTAGCTACTACTAACATGTTGAATACTTTTGTCGATGTGACTATAGTGTTATTGTAGCCTCGTTTGCCTACTACGTCAGCATTCTCAGCTAGCTAACGTTAACTAGTTAGTAACACACTGCTAGCCATCCTCTTCCTGTCCGGGCAAGCTAGCTAGTAGCTAGCTAGTAGGTAACCTGTCTAGTAGTTGGTTTGTAGGCTTACGAAAAAGACCATACAGTTTTGGGTTGTAATCGTAACATTATTTAAACGAACTGACTGTTCAGCCTTCCCATTAAATATGTTCGTAGCATTGATTTAAGTTAACTTCGCTAGTTAACGTCGATGTGGTCGGCAAATTAGCCCCCTAACTAGCTGTCGTGAGTTAAACATCAATTTATCATTCGCAGGGTTAATATTGATTCATTTTGTCCTTTTTAGCAGACCACTCTGAAAGGGGTGTTTTTTTGCCAAAGTCGTCGTAGGGCGAAACATTTGCAGCGGGTATGACTCCCATGGCATGTATCAACTTGAGTAATTAGCCTATCCCCATAGTCATTGGCCTATCCTAGCTGACTTAGTAGGCTTCCATTATTCTTGTAATGGCCGTATGATTTCCATGATGTATTTGACTCAGGTGTGTTTTTTAAATATAAACTACGTTTAAAAACGACTAACGTTTTTTCATGTTTTTCCTTTCTCCCAGGTTGACACATTTCAATTGATTAAACATGTTTCTTGCCAAAAGACTCATCGGTGGCATTCTTGATGTCGTAAGGTAGGGATCTGGCTGTAGTAGTAAGGACGTCTTCTAAATCATTCTCTCTTATGTATAAACATTTACATTACATTACATTTAAGTCATTTAGCAGACGCTCTTATCCAGAGCGACTTACAAATAAACAATGTTCACCACAGGAATTTAGTCTCTACATGTTTCTGGCAAAAAAATTAATAATTGTTTCCTGGACTTTGCCAGATGGGAAGGTGGTTGAGGAGGCTGTATAGGTTGCGGGGGAGGAAGGGCAATGAAAGTAGTCTAATTTTAGGACACTGACACTCCTAAAACTGATTGTACCATTGCAACAGCCAAGCTATGTTGGATAGGAGCATGATTCTTCAGATAGTAACCTCAGGCCATAAATCAATCCCTCATCATACACTATATTATCAAAAGTATGTGGACACATGCTTGTTGAACATCTCATTCCAAAATCATGGGCATTAATATGGAATCCCCCCTTTACTTCTATAACAGCTTCCTCTCTTCTGGGAAGGCTTTCCACTAGATGTTGGAACATTGCTGTGGGGACTTGCTTCCATTCAGCCACAAGCATTAGTGAGGTCGGGCACTGATGTTGGGAAATTAAGCCTGGCTCATGGTCGGCGTTCCAATTCATCCCAAAGGTGTTCGATGTGGTTGAGGTCAGGGCTCTGTGCAGGCCAGTCAAGTTCTTCCACACCGATCTTAACAAACCATTTCTGTATGGACCTTGCTTAGTGCACAGGGGCATTGTCATGCTGCAACAGGAAAGGGCCTTCCCCAAACTGTTGCCAAGAAGTTGTAAGCACAGAATCGTCTAGTATGTACACTGTAAAGTTAAGATTTACCTTCACTGGAACAAAGGGGCCTAGCCTGAACCATGAAAAACAGCCCCAGACCATTATTCCTCCTCCACCAAACTTTGCGCACAGTGATCTTAGGCTTGTGAACGGCTGCTCAGCCATGGAAATCCAGTTCATGAAGCTCCCAACAAACAGTTATTGTGCTGACGTTGCTTCCAGAGGCAGTTTGGAACTCGGTAGTGAGTGTTGCAACTGAAGACAGGTGATTTTTACGCTCTAGCACTTGGCGGTCCAGTTCTGTGAGCTTGTGTGGCTTACCATTTTGCGGCAGGGCTGTTGTTGCTCCTATTTATTTATTTTCTCACCTTTATTTAACCAGGTAGGCCAGTTGAGGACAAGTTCTCATTTACAACTGCGACCTGGCCAAGATAAAGCAAAGCAGTGCTACAAAAACAACAGTTACACATGGGATAAAGAAACGTACAGTCAATAACACAATAGAAAAAGCTATGTGCAGATGTAGTAAAATTAGGGAGGTAAGGCAATAAATAGGCCATAGTGATGAAATAATTACAATTTATCATTAAAACTGGAGTGATAGATGTGCAGATGATGATGTGCAAGTAGAGATACTTGGGTGGGGGAAAAAATAACAATATGGGGATGAGGTAGTTGGGTGGGCTATTTACAGATGGGCTGTGTACAGGTGCAGTGATCGGTAAGCTGCTCTGACAGCTGATGCTTAAAGTTAGTGAGGGAGATAAGTCTCCAGCTTAAGTGATTTTAGCAATTCGTTCCAGTCATTGACAGCAGAGAACTGGAAGGAAAGGGAGCCAAACGAGGTGTTGGCTTTGGGGATGACCAGTGAAGTATACCTGCTGGAGCACGTGCTACGGATGGGTGTTGCTATAGATGACCTGGAGCCGGTGGGTTTGGCGACGAATATGTTGTGAGGGCCAGCCAACGAGAGCATACAGGTTGCAGTGGTGGATTGTATATTGGGCTTTGGTGATAAAACGGATGGCATTGTGATAGCAAATTGGATGTAGTCTGAGTAGAGTGTTGGAGGCTAATTTGTAAATTACATCCCCGAAGTTAAGGATCGGAAGGATAGTCAGTTTTACCAGGGTATGTTTGGCAGCATGAGTGAAGGAGGCTTTGTTGCAAAATAGGAAGCTGATTCTAGATTTAATTTTGGAATGGAGATGCTTAATGTGAGTCTGGAGAGTTCACAGTCTAACCAGACACCTAGGTATTTGTAGTTGTCCACATATTCTAAGTCAGAACCGTCCAGAGTAGTGATGCTAGTCGAGCGGGTGCGGGCAGCAATCGGTTGAAGAGCATGCATTTAGTTTTACTAGCATTTAACTTCTTATGGCTGCATCCCGCTACCGGGATCGATATGACAACAGCCAGTGAACGTGCAGGGCGCCAAATTCAAACAACAGAAATCTCATAATTAAAATTCCTCAAACATACATGTGTCTTATATCATTTTAAAGGTAATCTTGTTGTTAATCCCACCAAAGTGTCTGATTTCAAATATACTTTTCAGCGAAAGCACTACAAACGATTATGTTAGGTCACCACAAAACCACAATAAGCACAGCCATTTTTCCAGCGAAAGATAGCTTTCATAAAAAGCAGAAATAAAGATAAAATTAATCACTAACCTTTGATTATCTTCATCAGATGACACTCATAGGACTTCATGTTACACAATACATGCATGTTTTGTTTGATAAAGTTCATATTTATAACAAAAAATCGGAGTTTACATTGGCGCGTTACATTCACTAGTTCCAAAAACATCAAGTGATTTTGCATAGCCACATCGTTTCAACAGAAATACTCATCATAAATGTAGATGATAATACAAGTTATACACATGGAATTATAGATATACCTCTCCTTAATGCAACCGCTGTGTCAGATTTCAAAAAAACTTTACGGAAAAAGCAAATCATGCAATAATCTGAGACGGAGCTCAGAACAATAGCCAAATTAGACGCCATGTTGGGGTCAACAGAAACCAGAAAATACATGATAAATGTTTCCTTACCTTTGATGAACTTCATCAGAATGCAGTCCTAGGAATCCCAGGTCCACAATAAATGCTTGATTTGTTCGATAGTGTCCGTTATTTATGTCCAATTAGCTACTTTGGTTAGCGCCTTTGGTAAACAATTCCAAAGTCACAAAGCGCCTCCACTATAACGTGACAAAATGTCCAAAAGTTCCGTAACAGTCAGTAGAAACATGTCAAACGATGTACTGAATCAATCTTTAGAATTTTGTTAACATACATCTTGAATAACGTTCCAACCGGAGAATTAGATTGACTTCAGAAGAGCGGTGGAACGGAGGTCCTCCTCATGTGAAAGCATGCTCAGCTCGTGGCAGTGATTACTAATTCCTGTCTCCTTCGGCCCCCCTTCACATGAGTCATCAAAGTTTTATTGACTGTTGACATCTAGTGGAAGCCGTAAGAAGTGAAAACTCATCCATATCTCGCTGTAATTTCATTGAGAGCTTGGTTGAAAATCTGCCACCTCAGAAAAAATTCAAACAGGAAGTGGAACTTCTCAGGTTTTTGCCTGCCATATGAGTTCTGTTATACTCACAGACATAATTCAAACAGTTTTAGAAACTTCAGAGTGTTTTCTATCCAATGCAAATATTAATAACTATGACTGAGGAGCAGGCAGTTTACTATGGGCACCTCTGTGTACCTTTCATCCAAGCTACTCAATACTGCCCCTGCAGCCATAAGAAGTTAAAAGCAGTTGGAGGCCATGGAAGCAGTGTTGTATGGCATTGAAGCTCGTTTGGAGGTTTGTTAGCACAGTGTCCAACGAAGGGCCAGATGTATACAGAATGGTGTCGTCTGCGTAGAGGTGAATCAGAGAATCACCAGCAGCAAGAGCGACATCATTGATATATATACAGAGAAAAGAGTCGGCCCGAGAATTGAACCCTGTGGTACCCCCATAGAGACTGCCAGAGGTCCAGACGACAGGCCCTCCGATTTGACACACTGAACTCTATCAGAGAAGTAGTTGGTCAACCAGGCGAGGCAGTCATTTGAGAAACCAATGCTATCGAGTCTGCCGATGAGAATGCAGTGATTGACAGAGTTGAAAGCCTTGGCCAGGTCAATGAATACGGCTGCACAGTATTGTTTCTTATCGATGGCGGTTATGATATCGTTTAGGACCTTGAGCGTGACTGAGGTGCACCCATGACCAGCTCGGAAACCAGATTGCATAGTGGAGAAGGTACGGTGGGATTCGAAATGGTCGGTGATCTGTTTGTTAACTTGATTTTAGAAAGGCATGGCAGGATGGATATAGGTCTGTAACAGTTTGGGTCTAGAGTGTCTCCCCCTTTGAAGAGAGGGATGACCGCAGCAGCTTTCCAATCTTTAGAGATCTCAGACGATACGAAAGAGAGGTTGAACAGGCTAGTAATAGGGGTTGCAACAATTTCGGCGGATAATTTTAGAAAGAGAGGGTCCAGATTGCCTAGCTGATTTGTAGGGGTTCAGATTTTGCAGCTCTTTCAGAACATCAGCTATCTGGATTTGGGTGAAGGAGAAATGGGGGAGGCTTGGGCAAGTTGCTGTGGATGGGTGCAGAGCTGTTGGCGGGGTAGGGTTTAGAGGTCGACCGATTATGATTTTTCAACACCGATACCGATTATTGGAGGACCAAAAAAAGCCGATTTTTATTTATTTATTTGTAATAATGACAATTACAACAATACTGAATGAACAATAATTTTAACTTAATATATTACATCAATAAAATCAATTTAGCCTCAAATAAATAATGAAACATGTTCAATTTGGTTTAAATAATGCAAAAACAAAGTGTTGGAGAAGAAAGTAAAAGTGCAATATGTGCAATATGTGCCAAAGCTAACGTTTAAGTTCCTTGCTCAGAACATGAGAACATATGAAAGCTGGTGGTTCCTTTTAACATAAGTCTTCAATATTCCCAGGTAAGAAGTTTTAGGTTGTAGTTATTATAGGACTATTTCTCTCTATACCATTTGTTGTTCATTAACCTTTGACTATTGGATGTTCTTATAGGCACTTTAGTATTGCCAGTGTAACAATATAGCTTCCGTCCCTCTCCTCGCTCCTACCTGGGCTTGAACCAGGAACACATCGACAACAGCAACCCTCGAAGCAGCGTTACCCATGCACAGCAAGGGGAACAACCACTCCAAGTCTCAGAGCGAGTGACGTTTGAAACGCTATTAGCACGCACCCCGCTAACTAACTAGCCATTTCACATCGGTTACACCAGCCTAATCTCGGGAGTTGATGGCTTGAAGTCATAAACAGCGCAATGCTTGAAGCACAACAAAGAGCTGCTGGCAAAACACACGAAAGTGCTGTTTGAATGAATGCTTACGAGCATGCTGCTGCCCACCACCGCTCAGTCAGACTGCTCTATCAAATCATAGACTTAGTTATAACATGATACACACAGAAATATGAGCCTTAGTTTCCAGATTTTACCATATTAATGACCTATCAGCTCGAAAACAAGACGTTTATTCTTTCAGTGAAATACGGAACCGTTCCGTATTTTATCTAACGGGTGGCATCCATAAGTCTAAATATTCCTGTTACATTGCACAACCTTCAATGTTATGTCATAATTATGTAAAATTCTGGCAAATTAGGCGGCCCAAACTGTTGCATATACACTGACTCTGCGTGCAATGAACGGAAGAGAAGTGACACAGTTTCACCTGGTTACTATTGCCTGCTAACCTGGATTTCTTTTAGCTAAATATGCAGGTTTAAAAATATATACTTCTGTGTATTGATTTTAAGAAAGGCATTGATGTTTATGGTTAGGTACACATTGGAGCAACGATACGCACCACATCGATTATATGCAACGCAGGACACGCTAGATAAACTAGTAATATCATCAACCATGTGTAGTTAACTAGTGATTATGATTGATTGTTTTTTATAAGATAAGTTTAATGCTAGCTAGCAACTTACCTTGGCTTACTGCATTCGCGTAACAGGCAGGCTCCTCGTGGAGTGCAATGTAATCAGGTGGTTAGAGCGTTGGACTAGTTAACTGTAAGGTTGCAAGATTGGATCCCCCGAGCTGACAAGGTAAAAATCTGTCGTTCTGCCCCTGAACAAGGCAGTTAACCCACCGTTCCTAGGCCGTCATTGAAAATAAGAATGTGTTCTTAACTGACTTGCCTAGTTTAAAAAAGATTAAATAAAGGTGTAAAAATCGGCCAAATCGGTGTCCAAAAATACCAATTTCCGATTGTTATGAAAACTTGAAATCGGCCCTAATTAATCAGCCATTCCGATTAATCGGTCGATCTCTAGTAGGGTTAGCCAGATGTAAAGCATGGCCAGCCGTAGAAAAATGCTTATTGAAACTCTCGATTATTGTAGATTTATCGGTGGTGACAGTTTTTCCTAGCCTCAGTGCAGTGGGCAGCTGGGAGGAGGTGGTCTTATTCTCTATGGACTTTAGTGTCCCAAACCCTTTTGGAACTAGTGCTACAGGATGCAAATTTCTGTTTGAAATAGCTAGTCTTAGCTTTCCTAACTGACTGTGTATATTGGTTCCTGACTTCCCTGAAAGTTGCATATCGTGTGCCTGTTCGATGCTAATGCAGTACGCCACATGATGTTTTTGTGCTGATCATGGGCAGTCAAGTCTTTAGTGAACCAAGGGCTATATCTGTTCTTAGTTCTACATTTTTTTGAATGGGGGATGCTTATTTAAGATGGTGAGGAAAGCACTTTTAAAGAACAACCAAGCATCCTCTACTGATGGGATAAGGTCAATATGCTTCCAGGATTCCAGGATCGATTAGAAAGGCCTGCTGTGTTTTAGGGAGCGTTTGATAGTGATGAGGGGTGGTCTTTTGACCGCAGACCCATAGCGGATGCAGGCAATGAGGCAGTGATCGCTGAGATCCTGGTTGAAGACAGCAGAGGTGTATTTAGAGGGCAGGTTAGTCAGGATGATATCTATGAGGGTGCCCGTGTTTACGTATTTGGGGTTGTACCTGGTAGGTTCCTTGATAATTTGTGTGAGATTGAGGGCATCTAGCTTAGATTGTAGGACGGGTGGGGTGTTAAGCATATCCCAGTTTAGGTCACCTAAGAGTACGAGCTCTGAAGATAGATGGGGGGCAATCAATTCACATGTGGTGTCCAGGGCACAGCTGGGGGCTGAGGGGGGTCTATAACAAGCGGCAACAGTGAAAGACTTATTTCTGGAAAGGTGGATTTCTAAAAGTAGAAGCACGAACTGATTGGGCACAGACCTGGACAGTATGACAGAACTCTGCAGGCTATCTCTGCAGTAGATTGCAACTCCGCCACCTTTGGCAGTTCTATCTTGACAGAAAATATTGTAGTTGGGGATGGAAACTTCAGAATTTTTGGTGGACTTCCTAAGCCAGGATTCAGACACGGCTAGGACATCCGGGTTAGCGGAGTGTGCTAAAGCAGCGAATAGAACAAACTTAGGGAGGAGGCATCTGATGTTAACATGCATGAAACCAAGGCTTTACAATAACAGCACTTAGTTTAGCAGGGCAGACATTTTCCGAACTGAGTTGTTGGAGAGGTGGCATCCAATGACAGTGCCACGTTCAAAGCTCTTCAGTAAGGTCATTCTACTGCCAATGTTTGTCTATGGCGATTCCATGGCTGCAGGAACGGGTGTGGCTGAAATAGCCGAATACACTAATTTGAAGGGGTGTCCACAAGTGTGTGTGTGTGTGTCGTATCTATCTCTTAGGAATGCTACCAAGTGACTAACCTGTTAATTTCCTGTGTCCTTTGCAGCAATATTGATCCAGCTGTGTTTGTGCCCTCTGACCCAGTGAGTGGCATCGCTATTTTATCATTCAAGTTATCACCAGAGCATACTGTATTGCTGAAAATGTGCATTTGTTATGGATAATTGTAACCTGAAGTACAAATGTTATCGTGCAGCCCGCACCACGAAGGCCACTTGCGTACGCAGAGCAGAATGAGAGTGACGAGGAAAGACAGTTTCGCAAAGTCTTCCAGCAGTTGGCTGGAGATGTGAGTACGATACGTCCCTGTCACTTCTCACACATTCCTATTCTAGTTTACCTTCATAATACCCCTGTAAAAGTAAACCCCTTGTGGCAATGCTACACATTGCCATTAGAAAGGCACTGTGACTGCTGAAATTGATGCAGCATAGCAGTTTGATCTTCATGTAATTATTTCTGTTTTAAGAATGTCTCAAGTTGAATATTGTTAAGACACTTTATACGTGGTATTCTTCGATGTTGGAGTAATTAAACGGAATAACTTTTCCCGAAGGACATGGAGGTGAGCCCAACTGAATTGATGAACATCTTGAACAGAATTATTTCCAAACGTAAGCTATGTTTCTGTCTCTGTTCATGTGGCTTTGCCTGTGCTTGTGTGCATTAAGTGTATACCTGTTATTCAATCACTCTATCTCAGAAAGCCATGTTTGAGATGTAATATTTGTGATGAATTTCTCAGTGAGATTGATTATTGTTTGTCTTTGTGAGTCATTAAGGGCATGTTAATCCAGTGAGTGACCTGGCTGCTTTTGAATTTTAGATGGTGACCTGAAGACAGACGGGTTTAGCATTGAGTCCTGCAGGAGCATGGTTGCAGTCATGGATGTATCCTTCCTGTTATTATCTGTTTGTGGTAATGCATCTGATGTTGATGCAAAAGTATCATTTCCAGAATTTAGTGCCATAAGGATGGAGAGATTATTCAGACATGGCCATATAAAAGGTCTCAGCGGGGGAAGGTTTATTGACAACCCATGTTTCTCAAGAGTTTAGGTCAATTAAAATAATCCATCATATAACACATCTGATGGATTATTTAAATTGACCTAAACTCTTGGAAAGCATGGGTTGTTCATAACCTCCCCCTTGTTCTTAGACATTTTCTATGGCTATGTCGAAATACCTTCCTAAGTGGGTATTTGTTCACTTCCCTTCACTGATTTTGAAAGGAAATGACTGGTTTAAAAAAATATGGTGGAAACTCTCACTCCACCAATCCAATGCTTTTAGAGTTGTGGGAAGTAATTGTGCACATGTTCACTTCCCTTCACTGATTTGAAAGGAAATGGGGGAATTCTCAATTGGTAAAGTTTGTCCTCCCCTCGACTACGCCATCCTCTTTTCTGTGACCCGGAAACCAATAAGTGGTCACCATATGTAGGGATGTCAATTTGTTAATAGGCGAACGGAAGAGTTTGCACCTCTCTGATAGCCTCCTCCAGCCAAGGACATTCTGGTGTTTCCTATCATGGAAGTGTTTTGAAATCTGCCCACACCCCCTTTGAATCATCTGTTGTTTTCTCGAATGAGAAGACCATGCACATGTTTAAAATCAATACACTACTTATCTTTTATATATGAAATGTCTGGCACAACCAGCTACATTTCTTTTTACCACTTAACACATGTATTTTGGGATTCCTCTGTAAACGTAATTTGCCTGATGTGCGTGGTGGAGTCTCATTTCATACTGCGCATTTGTTTCCTTTCTTCCGCTCCTCGATTTACCTTTGGCCTTTTTCATAGGAGACGAGTAGTGGAAGCAATGAGTCGAGCAAAACAAATTGAGAATCTCCCAATGACTGGTATAAGAAATAAAGTGGAAACTCCACCTAGCCCATGCCTCCACCAATACAATGCTTTTAGATTTGTTGTGTTCACTTCCCTTTACTGATTTGAAAGAAAATGACTGGTATAAGAAATATGGTGGAAACTCCCATTAGCCCATGCCTCCACCAAGCCAATGAGGTAACTTACGCTGAGTGTACAAAACATTAGGAACACCTTCCTAATATTGAGTTGCACCCCCTTTTTGCCCTCAGAGCAGCCTTAATTAATCGGGGCGTGGACTCTACAAGGTGTCAAAAGCATTCCACTGGGATGCTGGCCCATGTTGACTCCAATGCTTCCCACAGTTCTCAAGTTGGCTTGATGTCCTTTGGGTGGTGGACCGTTCTTGATACACACAGGAAACTGTTGAGGTTGAAAAACCCAGCAGCGTTGCAGTTCTTGACACACTCAAACCGGTGTGCTTGGCACCTACTACCATACCCTGTTCAAAGGCACTTCAATCTTTTTTGTCTTGCCCAATTACCCTATGAATGGCACATATACACAATCCATGTCCCTATTGTCTGAAAAATCCTTCTGTAACCAGTCTCCTCCCCTTCATTGTTTTGAAGTGGATTTAACAAGTGACATCAATAAAGGATCATGGCTTTCATCTGGATTCACCTTATCTGTCAGGGAAGGAACGGGTGTTCTTAATGTTTTGTGTACACAGCATTGTTATAGGTGTCAGGTTTTTGTTAACCTTAACGCTGTTGCAGTGTGACAGTACTGGGAAGCTCGGATTCCATGAGTTCAAACACCTCTGGAACAATATCAAGAAATGGCAGGTGAGAGTAACAAAGTAGTTTGAGAGTATTGGCACTAATATACATTTTTATTTTTTTATTAGAAAGTATAATACAAATTTGTAACCATGGAGATTTAATCATAGATGTATCATACAACATACACATGTATCTCACTGTGTTTTTTCAGTGTGTGTATAAGACTTATGACACTGATGGCTCTGGGGTTATTGGTGCAGATGAGCTTCCCAATGCTTTCAGGGCGGCAGGTAAGAGCTATCATGTAGCACAAACATTTTGGCTGTTTGCCAGACACTTTTTACAGCATACATCTTGAAACATTGCACTTTGTGATATGAATACATTTTGAATCTCTAAATTCTTAAGTAAAGTGGTGTTTGACCCAGCAATTCTGTTATTCTTTACAACTTTATACATATCAGCTTTTCAGTGTGGACCAAGGATGTACATAAAACCTAAACATTTATGTCTATGGTTTGAACACAGGCTTTCCCCTCAATGATCAGCTGTTCCAGATGATCATTCGCAGATACAGCGATGAGAACGGGAACATGGACTTTGACAACTGCATTGGCTGCCTTGTGAGATTGGACGCTATGTGCCGTAAGTCCAATTCCCTGCTCTTTCCTATCTCATCACCATGGCAATGGTTATTTTTGATCTGTATAGGTGTTCGATGTAAAAAAAAATATATATATATAATTACATACGCATTAACCTTTGTTACATTTTTGTGTCAGCACAACTAATGGTACTTTGAAAATAATGGGGTACATAATCATTGTGAAAATTGGCAAAGTTGTTTTGTCACTAAAAGTAGTATCTTCCTGGTTCAGGTGCCTTCAAAACCTTAGACAAGGATAACAATGGAACTATCAAGGTCAACGTTCAAGAGGTAAGCATGTCACACTTACAAGCTGTAACAATTAGACGGTTTTATGAATGTAATTAGCCTAGCAGAACTACTTTAGGAACAACATTGTAGAGTAATGCCGACGATATCACACGAGGTCAAAACCCACCATTGTACAGGGTTGATGTCAATCAATTGTTTTTCTGTCTCTCTGCAGTGGCTCCAGTTGACAATGTACTCCTAAGCACATTAAATGCCTACACGTGTTTACAAAACAACTCTTTCTACATGGCGCTGCGCTTTAGACCACTCCAGGGACACCCTATGTCAGTCAACCAGCCCCCCAGTGTATGCAGGTTTCCCTACATGCTTTGCAACCTACACTATGTGAATATAGCATTTTCTCATATAACAAAGGGGAGTTGTAGACCAATTTGTAGACTATTGTGGTAGCAAAAACCTGCACACGGTGTTCTTTGGGCTGCTCAATACCAATGCTAGTCTTGCACTCGCCCACGACTATCTGCTTGTTTTCCTTTTGAATTCAAGAAAACCTCTACACAGGCTATGGCTGTCTTCACCTTTCAAAGAGCTCTCTCAAATAGTAGTCATTTAACAATTATTTAAGCCAGTTATGAAATAGTCTGTCACATATGTAGCTACACAACAGCAATACAATGCTAGTTTTTGTCATGTCTCACAACAAAAAATGGTCTTGTGCCATTGCGTCATGAAGCCAACAGATGCCATTTTAATGATTGGGTAAATGTTGCCATAAGTCACTGAGCTGTTATTACTTTGAAATGTATGGAATTAAAGAAATCTAAACAATGTATTTATTGCATGTGTTATTTCAACACTTCAAGCCTACTTATCGACCATTCAATCTTTAAGGGTTGATGCATTTACCTAATGGCTGGAATGATAAATGGATTTAAAAAAATTATAGTTCAGATGTGCATCCAACACAGTGCTCTAGCTCATGTATTGTGGTCAGTCCGGGTACTTCTCCTTTCTCAGAAAAGTAAACCACGTAGCTAGCTACTGAGCTTGCGTACAAACTAGCGTGAGAAATATGACTGGTTAGCTAGCTAGCCAACTACAATGTTTTCCCACTAATCAGAAATGACACAACCTTTATTTCCCTCAAAGGTAACACTGTCATGCATAGTAATATTACAAATATCAAGTTTATTTGTCGGTCTTGTAAAAAGAATGAAGAGGCGACAATGCGTGGGAAACGTTGGGTAGCTAGCTACAATTTTGTAAAGACGTGACTAGTTAACATTAGCTAACTAACATTAGTTTAGCTAGCTAGCGTTATTTGTGGATAAACATGGGAAAATTTGTAAAACGACATTTGATTGAGGCATTGTGCTTTTTACAGAGCTAATATGTTACCATTTGCCATACCAACAGGGTTTACCGCTGTGTACATAAACGTTACAGCTAACGTTAGCTAGCAAGTCATGCATTTTTTTTCGAAAGGGTAACTTTACCTAATGTAGCTACTTAAATAGCAGTCTACCCAGTAACGTCAAGATTAACTAAATCAAGACTTGGAGCACTGGCTGCTCTATGGCTCAATTTGATGATGATGGTACTCGGGTTGCGTCTGTTAAACTGATTGCGCGAGACTGTCCCAGCAGTGCAATTATAGGTTGCAGGGCTTGTATTCTTTTTCTTTCATGCAATGTAACGGGAACCAAATAGAATATAAACGCGCATTCGTGGACACACTTCACTTTACCTGATTTTTGATGCGCCCACCTGCTGATTTTTATCCAGGTTACACTATCAATCATAAATGTTATTTTGTAACCAGAATTCTATAGTTTATCAAATGCATCTTATTTTAGATGTATGCTGTCTATTTTATATAGGTCCAGTGATGTACTGAGAATTGTTTTGGGAAGGGAAGGTCGAGAGCAGACAACGAGATGGATAAGGGGCATTGTGGAATATGTCTGCCTCACTTCAATGAATACACATGTTTACACATTTATTAAAAATGGATATCACATTTACATAAGTATTCAGACCCTTTACTTTGTTGAAGCACCCTTGGCAGCGATTACAGCCTGAAGTCTTGTTAGGTATGACGCTACAAGCTTGGCACACCTGTATTTGGTGCAGATCCTCTCAAGCTCTGTCAGGTTGGATGGGGAGCGTCACTGCACATATATTTTCAGGTCTCTCCAGAGATGTTAGAGTGGGTTCAAGTCCGGGCTCTGGCTGGGCCACTCAAAGACATTCAGAGACTTGTCCCCGGGCCACTCCTGCGTTGTCTTGGCTGTTTGCTTCTTGTTGGAAGGTGAACTTTTAACCCAGAGGTTCTGAGCAGGTATTCATCAAGGATCTCTACTTTGCTCCATTCATCTTTTCCTCGGTCCTGACTAGTCTCCCAGTTCCTGCCGCTGAAAAACATTCCCACAGCATGATGCTACCAACACCATGCTTCACAGTAGGGATGGTGCCAGGTTTCCTCCAGACGTGACTCTTGACATTCAGGCCAAAGAGTTCGATCTTGGTTTCATCAGACCAGAGAATCTAGTTTCTCATGGTCTGAGAGTAATTCCAAGCGGACTGTTGTGCTTTTTTATTGAGGAATGGCTTCCGTCTGGCTACTGTATCATAAAGGCCTGATTGGTGGAGTGCTGCAGAGATGGTTGTCCTTCTGGAAGGTTCCCCCATCTTCACAGAGGAACTCTTGAGCTGTATCAGAGTGACCATCGGGTTTTTGTTCATTTCTCCCCCTATTGTAAAGTTTGGCCAGTGACCAGCTCTAGGAAAAGTCTTGGTCGTTCCAAACTTATTCCATTTAAGAATAATGGTGGTGTTCTTGGGGACCTTCAATGCTGCAGAAATGTTTTGGTACCCTTCCCCAGATCTGTGCCTCAGCACAATCCTGTCTTAGAGCTCTACAGACAGTTCCTAAGGACCTCATGGCTTAGTTTTTTCTCTGACATGTAATGTCAACTGTCGGACCTTATATAGTCAGGTGTGTGCCTTTCCAAATCATGTCCAATCAATTTAATTGACCACAGGAGGACTCCAATCAAGTTGTAGAAACAGGATGCACCTGAGCTCAATTTCAAGTCTCATAGCAAAGGGTCTGAATACTTATGTAAAGGTTTTTTTGTTTTCTATAAATATGCAACATTTCTAAACTTTTCACTCTGTCCATTATGGGGTATTGTGTGTAGATTGCTGAGGATTTATTTAATCAATTTTAGTATAAGGCTGTAACGTAACATGTTGAGCAAGTGAAGGGGTCTGTATACTTTCCAAAGGCACTGTATATACACTACCAGTCAAACGTTTGGACACTTACTCATTTAAGGGTTTCTTTATTACTTTTTCTACATTGTAGAATAATAGTAAAGGCATCAAAACTATGGAACCATGTAGTAAAAGTGTTGAACCTAAAATAAATGTTTTTACACATACACAAAAAACATATACATGCATATTTATATACAAACACACATACTCAAATATTTACACAGGTACATGTTTGTGTATAATATATATTTACACAAACAAATATATACAGACGCATATATAAAGTTGAATGACAAATATTAATTTTCACGAAGTCTGCTGCCTCGGTATGATGGCAATTTGCATATACTCCAGAATGTTATGAAGAGTGATAAGATTATTTGCAAATTCCCTCTTTGCCATGCAAATTAACTGAATCCCCCAAAAACATTTCCACTGCATTTCAGCCCTGCCACAAAAGGACCAGCTGACAAGTCAGTGATTCTCACGTTAACAAGGCTGGAGATCACTCTGTCATGCTGATGGAGTTCAAATAACAGACTGGAAGCTTCAAAAGGAGGGTGGTGCTTGGAATCATTGTTCTTCCTCTGTCAATCATGGTTACCTGCAAGGAAACACGTGCCGTCATCATTGCTTTGCACAAAAAGGGCTTCACAGGCAAGGATATTGCTGCCAGTAAGATTGCACATAAATCAACCATTTATCGGATCATCAAGAACTTCAAGGAGAGCAGTTCAATTGTTGTGAAGGCTTCAGGGCGCCCAAGAAAGTCCAGCAAGTGCCAGGACCGTCTCCTAAAGTTGATTCAGCTGTGAGATCAGGGCACCACTAGTACGGAATGGCAGCAGGCAGGTGTGAGTGCAACTGCACGCACAGTGAGGCAAAGACTTTTGTTGGATGGCCTGGTGTCAAGAAGGGCAGCAAAGAAGCCACTTCTCTCCAGGAAAAACATCAGGGACAGACTGATATTCTGCAAAAGGTACAGGGATTGGACTGCTGAGGACTGGGGTAAAGTCATTTTCTCTGATGAATCCCCTTTCCGATTGTTTAGGGCATCCGGAAAAAAAGCTTGTCCGTAGAAGACAAGGTGAGCGCTACCATCAGTCGTGTCATGCCAACAGTAAAGCATCCTGAGACCATTCATGTGTGGGGTTGCTTCTCAGCCAAGGGAGTGGGCTCACTCACAATTTTGCACAGCCATGAATAAAGAATGGTACCAACACATCCTCCGAGAGTAACTTCTCCCAACCATCCAGGAACAGTTTGGTGACGAACAATGCCTTTTCTAGCATGATGGATCCCCTTGCCATAAGGCAAAAGTGATAACTAAGTGGCTCGGGGAACAAAACATCGATATTTTGGGTCCATGGCCAGGAAACTCCCCGGACCTTAATCCCATTGAGAACTTGTGGTCAATCCTCAAGAGGCAGGTGGTCAAAAAAAACATAAATTCTGACAAAACGCCAAGCATTGATTATGCAAGAATGGGCCATCAGTCAGGATGTGGCCAAGAAGTTAATTGACACCATGCCAGGGCAGATTGCAGAGGTCTTGAAAAGGGTCAACATTGCAAATATTGACTCTGCATCAACTTTATGCAATTGTCAATAAAAGCCTTTGACACTTATGAAATGCTTGTAATTATACTTCAGTATTCCATAGTAACACCTGACAAAAATATCTGAAGACACTGAAGCAGCAAACTTTGAAAATGAATGTGTCATGCTCAACTTTTGGCCATGACTGTACATATATATATACACACACACACACACACAAATAAGTGTATACATATATATACACACACATAGATACATAAAAACACATATACACACACGCTGTTACGTACGCCTCTAGGAAGAAGGAACGCAACACCCTGCTACAACTCAACTCCCCGTGGAGTGAAAGAAGAGGTATGGGATTGTAGGTGCAAGTAAGGATGACAAAGGCAGAGAATTTACCGTTTACTGAGAATTTATTTCGTCACACGGTAATTTGGGGAAGATGGGCTGGATGGAACCAAAGCAAATTAAAAGTCAAAGCCCCCTCTCCTACCTTACCTGCCTAAGCACCACCTGGTGCGCTAACCAAATTACAGTGGGTGGTCCGCCCATGTCTTACCTACTGTGCATAGACAGTAAATACTACGGGTTATGTATGCCCCCAGGCCTCTTGCCTAAGCACTCCCTAGGTGCCTTCCCCTTCCGCCCTGGGAACAAATGAAACAGAATAACACAAACGTAAGTAAACCATTTCAAGAATCAAAAACACAGTTCTATTGGCACACACATACCTCAAATCGGCAGCTACAAAAATACTTAACGAAAACCTATCTCTGAGCAACAACCAAAATATCACCATCAGCAACAACCAACACATGACATAATAATCAGCTCTCTTCTGCGCAACAGAACACTGGCTTATATAGCTGGAGAAGGAAAGGAGTCTGTAATGGGATACAGCTGTATCCTCTGACGAGAGGGTGGGGTCAGCGCCAATTAGCAATGGTGCCGACCAATCAGTTGCTTGGGGGAATTTCAGGAAGCTATCCTGAAACGCACACATACAAAACCACAACACAGAAACTGGGGAACGTAACACACACACACACACACATATATACATATATAGATACACACACATACATATATACACATATATATACATACATATGTACACATACACACACACATATATACATACACACACATATATATATATATATACACACACACATATATACATACATATATATACATATATATACACACACATATATACATATATATACACACACACATACATACACACACACACACACACACACATATATACACACACACATATATACACACACACACAAACATATATATATATATATATATATATATATATATATATATATATATATATATACACATACACACACAAGATCTACATATGCCCCCAAATCATAGCGCACGTTAGACATTTTAATAGTTTGGACCTTTGTGGGGAGAAAATGTTAGTCACTGGACCTCTTTGAATTTTAATTGTGCACCTGTTATTTATTTATACACTGCTCAAAAAAATAAAGGGAACACTTAAACAACACAATGTAACTCCAAGTCAATCACACTTTTGTGAAATCAAACTGTCCACTTAGGAAGCAACACTGATTGACAATAAATTTCACATGCTGTTGTGCAAATGGAATAGACAAAAGGTGGAAATTATAGGCAATTAGCAAGACACCCCCAATAAAGGAGTGATTCTGCAGGTGGTGACCACAGACCACTTCTCAGTTCCTATGCTTCCTGGCTGATGTTTTGGTCACTTTTGAATGCTGGCGGTGCTTTCACTCTAGTGGTAGCATGAGATGGAGTCTACAACCCACACAAGTGGCTCAGGTAGTGCAGCTCATCCAGGATGGCACATCAATGCGAGCTGTGGCAAGAAGGTTTGCTGTGTCTGTCAGCGTAGTGTCCAGAGCATGGAGGCGATACCAGGAGACAGGCCAGTACATCAGGAGACGTGGAGGAGGCCGTAGGAGGGCAACAACCCAGCAGCAGGACCGCTACCTCCGCCTTTGTGCAAGGAGGAGCACTGCCAGAGCCCTGCAAAATGACCTCCAGCAGGCCACAAATGTGCATGTGTCTGCTCAAACGGTCAGAAACAGACTCCATGAGGGTGGTATGAGGGTCCGACGTCCACAGGTGGGGGTTGTGCTTACAGCCCAACACCGTGCAGGACGTTTGGCATTTGCCAGAGAACACCAAGATTGGCAAATTCGCCAATGGCGCCCTGTGCTCTTCACAGATGAAAGCAGGTTCACACTGAACACGTGACAGACGTGACAGAGTCTGGAGACGCCGTGGAGAACGTTCTTCTGCCTGCAACATCCTCCAGCATGACCGGTTTGGCGGTGGGTCAGTCATGGTGTGGGGTGGCATTTCTTTGGGGGCCGCACAGCCCTCCATGTGCTCGCCAGAGGTAGCCTGACTGCCATTAGGTACCGAGATGAGATCCTCAGACCCCTTGTGAGACCATATGCTGACACATGCACATTTGTGGCCTGCTGGAGGTCATTTTGCAGGGCTCTGGCAGTGCTCCTCCTTGCACAAAGGCGGAGGTAGCGGTCCTGCTGCTGGGTTGTTGCCCTCCTACGGCCTCCTCCACGTCTCCTGATGTACTGGCCTGTCTCCTGGTAGCGCCTCCATGCTCTGGACACCACGCTGACAGACACAGCAAACCTTCTTGCCACAGCTCGCATTGATGTGCCATCCTGGATGAGCTGCACTACCTGAGCCACTTGTGTGGGTTGTAGACTCCGTCTCATGCTACCACTAGAGTGAGAGCACCGCCAGCATTCAAAAGTGACCAAAACATCAGCCAGGAAGCATAGGAACTGAGAAGTGGTCTGTGGTCACCACCTGCAGAACCACTCCTTTATTGGGGGTGTCTTGCTAATTGCCTATAATTTCCACCTTTTGTCTATTCCATTTGCACAACAGCATGTGACATTTATTGTCAATCAGTGTTGCTTCCTAAGTGGACAGTTTGATTTCACAGAAGTGTGATTGACTTGGAGTTACATTGTGTTGTTTAAGTGTTCCCTTTATTTTTTTGAGCAGTGTATATATATACCCCTGCACTAGACTGTAAGTCGCTCTGGATAAGAGCGTCTGCTAAATGACTTAAATGTAAATGTAGACGGTAGCTTGGACTAACCATGATGTTGACATTGATAGTAGGGGTTTTGTTTTACCATGTCATCTGAATCGTAATGTTAAAGCTCATCAATACATATGGCTTTCTGGATGATATAGTACATTTAATTACTTAAAAGGCTCGTAGTCTGCGTCTTGCTCTGACACCCAAGGATGAGGATTAAGGAGACTGGCATGGAGACTAGCATCCCATTGGCATGGAACAGAACGGATGGATGGTTCTTGTTGCAATCTCATTCTCATCAAGAGTGTATGAAATTATTAAACATGTATTCTTTTGAAGGCTGTCATTGTAAATAAGAATTTGTTCTTAACTGACTTGCCTAGTTAAATAAAAATGATCTTCCCTGTTCAAGTCAATATGTTTTCTAGGGGGTGTGGAACATGAGTGATCATTGTTCCAGATGAGGGATTGTTGGAAACTGACTAATTGACTTGAGCATGTTTTAGTATGTTTATAACTATATAAGTGGACTAGCAGTAGTGACTAACATGTTATGGGTTAGATGGAATGATTTATGTGCAAATGTATTTGTGGCCAGAGGCAAAGTACATTAGGGGGCCTGTGTTTGAGACTGAATGTTTGCATAAGTGTGTTAGTTGCAGGACCGACATCGGTGCATTCTATGGAATCCCAAAAGCCAAGGCTTTAACGTTACAGGGAATTGGGAAAGCGGAATTGAATATGACTGTGGTAGAGATTTGTGAGGCTCATAGATTAAGGAAGTGGGTAAAGAGTGTCTCTGTGGAACGATACCACTCTTCTGTGTATAGATACAGGGGATAGCTCATAGTAGAGGAAGGACAGCTAACTATGCACAATATAGAGACTACTATGAAGACAAATCGTCACGCATACCCATCGAAGAAGATACATCTCTTGAAAGACTAGCTACGGATCCCTGTATACAGGAAGCCACCTCACTGGAAGGGGGAAGTACACTGTAATAATAGCATCACATCTCCTGCAGGTGGTGATTAAGAAACATGTGTTTCTACGGTTGGATACACATCCAACACCACAAATCTCTCCCTCATTCCTAACTGCCATCAGTGGGACCGAGTGATGGTAACAGGAAAGTGTCAGAAGGTTGCTGCTTATCAACTGTTGGGACCCAAAGTTTACACTGTAACGAAGGTGCTCACAAAGGGGTGGGGTGTAGATTGGCCTTGGGATGAGAGATGTGTACCTTACCTGAGCACAGGGAAGTATTATCCACAGATACCGACTGTAGCAGAACATAGCATGTCCTTGGAGATGTTGGTGTAGGAGTTAGGAGACAGGTAGGAAGTATATGAAAGATTCAGTCCTAGATCTATCGGCAAAACACAAGGGCAATAGGAGACCAGGAGACAGATTCAATGCAATAGCTATTCTCACGGCAGTCGCTGTAGGGACAGCAATTGAAGAAGTAGTGGTAGTGGTGAAGGATGCTATAGTAACAGCATGGAACTGGACTATGGCGCAAATGAGGTGTATTTTGAAGTATGCATCATGGGCAGTGTTATTGGTAGCAGGGGTTACCTTGTGAGCATTGCTGGGATATCACCTTCTGAAGGCATTGATGTTGATATGTGTAGACAGTGCTGATTTGCCTCAAGATGAGGTAAAGTTGATTAAGGCCACTGCACATGTATATTGGGTGGCCATGGAGGAAGGAGATGAGGGGCGAAGTTAAAATTATATGGCGTTGCAACAGCTTCTGTAACCTGTGGCCTAACGGGGAAGACTGGGTGAAAGCATACGGTCTTTTAGGGCCTTCATTTTTGTGAAACCCAGCAAAACAGTATCCCGAAGGTATAGTCAGGCTAAGAGAGAGTGGGAATCATCATGTTATCAAACTTCAGTTTTTCTTTGCATATCTAATTATGCATAGCTTAACGCATTGTTAATACTAGTTATGTTCTTAGGAACCCGGAAGCTGAAATAGAGAAAGTCAAAAGCTACAGCTGAAATGTCATTATCCTTTGTAAGATGAGAGGGGGGAATAAGAGTGTGCAATAATGTGATTATAGATCAGAGGTCATAAGTCTCGGAGGTGTAAATATACAAATCAACTGAGTGTTAATCATGTTTTATTTTCTGTTCATAAGTCATTTCCAAATGTATATAATGTTGAACAGTATGGAGTTACTATTCAAAAGAAGGGACTGTTGGATTTTAGCTTGGAATATACTTATTCATATTAGAACTTATTGATTACTGTACATGTATAATGAATGTATATGTTGGGGTCAATGGAGGGATAACAACTTGGTGTATGGAAAGTTACTGAGTGAGGAAGTGCAGAGAGCTTAAATCTTGTGTATTCTATGGAGAGAGGAAAAGGGTAACAGTCTGGTTTCAGTCACTGATAAGGTAGGACAGCCGTGAATTAGGGAGGAGTGAGGAATTCGGGCCGAGGTCAGGTCAGATGAAGTGAGAAGAAACAGTCACCACTTAAGTTCCTGCCTAGCAATAGAGATGTATTGTAAATTATAAATATAAACTCGGCAAAAAAAGAGACGTCCCTTTTTCAGGACCCTGTTTTTAAAAGATAATTCGTAAAAATCCAAGTAACTTCACAGATCTTCATTGTAAAGGGTTTTAACACTTTTTCCCATGCTAATTCAATGAACCATAAACAATGAACATGCACCTGTGTAACAGTCGTTAAGCCACTAACAGCTTACAGACGGTAGGCAATTAAGGTCACAGTTATGAAAACTTAGGACACTAAAGAGGCCTTTCTACTGACTGAAAAACAAAAAAAGATGCAGAGGGTCCCTGCTCATCTGCGTGGGCGTGCCTTAGGCATGCTGCAAGGGGGCATGAGGACTGCAGATGAGGCCATGGCAATAAACTTTGATGTCCGTACTGTGAGATGCCTAAGACAGCGCTACAGGGAGACAGGACGGAAAGTGGATCGTCCTCGCAGTGGCAGACCACGTGTAACAACACCTGCACAGGATCAGTGCATCCGAACATCACACCTGTGGGACAGGATGGCAACAACAACTGCCCGAGTTACACCAGGAACGCACAATCCCTCCATCAGTGCTCAGACTGTCCGCAATAGGCTGAGAGAGGCTGGACTGAGGGCTTGTAGGCCTGTTGTAAGGCAAGTCCTCACCAGACATCACCGGCAACGTCGCCTACGTCGCCTATGGGCACAAACCCACTGTCGCTGGACCAGACAGGACTGGCAAAAAGTGCTCTTCACTGATGAGTCGCGGCTTTCTCTCACCAGGGGTGATGGTCGGATTCACGGTAATCGTCGAAGGAATGAGCGTTACACCTAGGCCTGTACTCTGGAGCGTGATCGATTTGGAGGTGGAGGGTCCGTCATGGTCTGGGGCGGTGTGTCACAGCATCATCGGACTGAGCTTATTGTCATTGAAGGCAATCTCACCGGTGTGCGTTACAGGGAAGACATCCTCCTCCCTCATGCGGTACCCTTCCTGCAGGCTCATCCTGACATAACCCTCCAGCATGACAGTGCCACCAGCCACACTGCTTTTTCTGTGTGTGATTTCCTGCAAGACAGGAATGTCAGTGTTCTGCCATGGCCAGCGAAGAGCCCGGATCTCAATCCCATTGAGGACGTCTGGGACCTGTTGGATCGGAGGGTGAGGGCTAGGGCCATTCCCCCCAGAAATGTCCGGGAACTTGCAGGTGCCTTGGTGGAAAAGTGGGGTAACATCTCACGGCAAGAACTGGCAAATCTGGTGCAGTCCATGAGGAGGAGATTTTTTTTATTTGATTTTGACCCCCCCTTTGTTCAGGGACACATTATTACATTTCTGTTAGTCACATGTCTGTGGAACTTGTTCAGTTAATGTCTCAATTGTTGAATCTTATGTTCATACAAATATTTACACATGTTAAGTTTGCTGAAAATTAACAGTTGACAGTGAGAGGACATTTCTTTTTTTGCTGAGTTTATGTACTTGTGTAAACATGTCTTTGTCTTTGCAGCTGTTTGACCCAGTGGGGGAATAAACTTGGTTTGAGCTTTACTAGTTGTCTGTGAGCTTTACTGAAGTCTGTCCCTACGCTAGGGAGTTTTAGGAAATGGTTTCTGGGCAAAATGTATAATTGTTTCAATTAACGTCACTTGGTCATCTATTTCATTCCTTTTATGGTTTCCTCCCCCCTATTAATAAGAAATGTTAGATGTATTTTGTTTTCATGTATGTTCATGAGGAACACAATGGAAATACTTTTAAAAACGTTGTCATCCTTGATGATTTTAATGGCATTGTTGAATCCACAAGTGGTTGTATTGCGTTTTAAAATGGTCCGATAAATCAAATCAAAGTTCTACTCACCTGTTTTAATCCTTAAGAGTATTGACTCGCCCATGCATCAAAGTAACATCATTTAAAAAAATCCCCATCAAAATCTGTCAGTTTAAACTAGAGTAGGCTGCGTCTCAATACACAGCATCCGCCTATGTCAGCCTTCCGCATCTGTGATGGAAGGAGGCCGAGCTACAGCAGTGTTTGTCATCCCATGAGACATCCTGAAAATCGGTCTTCTCATGAAACCTCTGTAGTGTCAGAACTCTTTGGCCTAAAACAAATAACGGTTTGGCCTTAGACTCTCACGAACACCGTGGAGTTCTCCGTTTTGTTCTACGGCCTCGACAAGGGTCATGTTTGGGCTACAAACTAATATGACCCCACTGTGGAAAGAGGAGACTCGTGAACACAATGGTTTGCTCTACAACCCCCAGAAGTGTCACGGGACTTGTCTGAAGATAACCTATAAAAATGAATGGAATATGGAGGTAGTTTTGTGCAAAAAATAATAAGGGGTTAAATATGTGTCCCAAAAAATATATTTCCTGAGCTTTCTTATATCTCCTAGATATAGGACAGACACTTGAAAGCCTTATTCCTTATTTCTTTTTTGCCTTTTATGAATGTGTTATTTATTAATGCATTTCTATGGCTATAGTAATATAGGCCAAATAAAATATCTTATAAAATTATTATAAAATTATGTATTTTTTGCTAGCTAAAGGGGATCAAAAATTCTAAACCAAATAACTAAATGATCCACGGTATGACCATCTTAAAACAATTCAATATTTTAGCTTTGTAGAAAATATAATATTGTATTTTCAGCTGTTTGAAGCTGGTGTACTAAAATTTGTAAAAGATGCCAAAACAAAAAATTTAGCATAGAAATAGCGTAAATAGAACAGGTCTACCGCTTCTTAGTCTTGCTTTCAATGACATATCTATATCTCACATTTCTATGTGAATTTGGTCAGGTCGCCCAAAAACTTGTATATTGTATTGTATATTGTATACATTGACCAAGCGGGTCAAGGCAGGGATGAAAGTGACAATGTTGTCACTAGAGGGCAGCCTGGCCTGAGCTGCAGTGTAGGCTGTTCTGCAAGACTGCATCTTTTCATTTCAATCACCCCATCAAAGGATTAAGAAACTAGATCAAGAATTCCAAAAGAGTGTAGAACATTGTAGCCTTTACACCAGCATTTTAACACACATTGGCCCCAATTAATATCAACCAAAATTAAAAGGTTCACCTTTATATCCAGCTCAGCCTGAGATGTGCTCTTAAGGAGCCTAATGTTCTTTTTTTTTTTTTTAGGTGGTAGATCAGCTTTAATATTGTAGATAGATCGTAGCTTCCATCAATGTAATTGTCTGCATGAATTCCAATCCCCCATATATATATTTTTGTATATATATTTATATATACAGTTGAAGTCGGAAGTTTACATACACTTAGGTTGCTGTCATTAAAACTCGTTTTACACCCACTCCACAAATTTCTTATTAACAAACTATAGTTTTGTCAAGTCGGTTAGGACATCTACTTTGTGCATGACACAAGCAATTTTTTTACAGACAGATTATTTCACTTATAATTCACTGTATCACAATTTCAGTGGGTCAGAAGTTTACATACACTAAGTTGACTGTGCCTTTAAACAGCTTGGAAAATTCTAGAAAATGATGTCATGGCTTTAGAAGCTTCTGATAGGCTAATTGACATATTGGAGGTGTACCTGTGGATGCATTTCAAGGCTTACCTTCAAACTCAGTGCCTCTTTGCTTGACATCATGGGAAAATCAAAATAAATCAGCCAAAACCTCAGAATTGATTTTTTTTGTTCATCCTTGGGAGCAATTTCCAAATGCCTGAAGGTACCACGTTCATCTGTACAAACAATAATACACAAGTATAAACACCATGGGACCAGGCAGCCGTCATACCGCTCAGGAAGGAGACGCGTTCTGTCTCCTAGAGATAAACGTACTTTGGTGTGAAAAGTGCAAATCAATCCCAGAACAACAGCCAAGGACCTTGTGAAGATGCTGGAGGAAACAGGTACAAAAGTATATCCACAGTAAAACGAGTCCTATATCGACATAACCTGAAAGGCTGCTCAGCAAGGAAGATGCCACTGCTCCAAAAACGCCATAAAAAAGCCAGACTACGGTTAGCAACTGCAAAATGGGGACAAAGATTGTACTTTTTGGAGAAATGTCCTCTGGTCTGATGAAACAAAAATAGAACTGTTTGGCCATAATGACCATCGTTACGTTTGGAGGAAAAAAGGGGGGGGGGGTTGCAAGCCGAAGAACACCATCCCAACCGTGAAGCACGGGGGTGGCAGAATCATGTTGTGGGGGTGCATTGCTGCAGGAGGGACTGGTGCACTTCACAAAATAGATGGCATCATGAGGCAGGAACATTATGTGGATATAATGAAGCAACATCTCAAGACATCAGTCAGGAAGTTAAAGCTTGTTTGCAAATGGGTCTTCCAAATGGACAATGACCCCAAGCATACTTCCAAAGTTGTGGCAAAATGGCTTAAGGACAACAAAGTAAAGATATTGGAGTGGCCATCACAAAACCCTGACCTCAATCCTATAGAAAATTTGTGGGCAGAACTGAAAAAGCGTGTGCGAGCAAGGAGGCCTACAAATCTGACTCAGTTACACCAGCTCTGTCAGGAGGAATGGGATAAAATGTACCCAACTTATTGTGGGAAGGCTACCCGAAACGTTTGACCCAAGTTAAACAATTTAAAGGCAACATTACCAAATATATATATATATATATATATTATTTTATTTGTTTTATTTCACCTTTATTTAACCAGGTAGGCTAGTTGAGAACAAGTTCTCATTTACAACTGTGACCTGGCCAAGATAAAGCACAGCAGATTGACACATACAACAACACAGAGTTACACATGGAATAAACATTCATACAGTCAATAATACAGTAGAAAAAAAGAAAAAAAGTATATTTACAGTGTGTGCAAATGAGGTAAGATAAGGGAGGTAAGGCAATAAATAGGCCATGGTGGCGAAGTAATTACAATATAGCAATTAAACACTGGAATGGTAAATGTACAGAAGATGACTGTGCAAGTAGAGATACTGGGGTGCGAAGGAGCAAGATAAATAAATAAATACAGTATGGTGATGAGGTAGATAGATGGGCTGTTTACAGATGGGCTATGTACAGGTGCAGTGATCTGTGAGCTGCTCTGACAGCTGGTGCTTAAATCTAGTGAGGGAGATATGAGTCTCCAGCTTCAGTGATTTTTGCAGTTCGTTCCAGTCATTGGCAGCAGAGAACTGGAAGGAAAGGGAGGAATTGGCTTTGGGGGTGACCAGTGAGATATACCTGCTGGAGCGCGTGCTACACGTGGGTGCTGCTATGGTGACCAGTGAGCTGAGATAAGGCGGTGCTTTACCTAGCAGAGACTTGTAGATGACCTGGAGCCAGTGGGTTTGGCGACAGGTATGAAGCTAGGGCCAGCCAACGAGATCATACAGGTCGCAGTGGTGGGTAGTATATGGGGCTTTGGTGACAAAACGGATGGCACTGTGATAGACTGCATCCAATTTGTAGAGTAGAGTGTTGGAGGCTATTTTGTAAACGACATCGCTGAAGTCGAGGGTTGGTAGGATAGTCAGTTTTACGAGGGTATGTTTAGCAGCATGAGTGAAGGATGCTTTTTTGCGACGTAGGAAGCCGATTCTAGATTTAATTTTGGATTGGAGATGCTTAATGTGAGTCTATGAAAAGCCAACTGACATTTATTCCTGATTATTATTTGACCATGCTTGTCACTTATGAACATTTTGAACATCTTGGCATAGTTCTGTTATAATCTCCACCCGGCACAGCCAGAAGAAGACTGGCCACCCCTCATAGCCTGTTTCCTCTCTAGGTTTCTTCCTAGGTTTTGGCCTTTCTAGGGAGTTTTTCCGTGCTTCTACACCTGCATTGATTGCTGTTTGGGGTTTTAGGCTGGGTTTCTGTACAGCACTTCGAGATATTAGCTGATGTACGAAGGGCTATATAAAATAAACTTGATTTGATTTGATTTGATGTATACAGAAAAGAGAGTCGGCCCGAGAATTAAACCCTGTGGCACCCCTATAGAGACTGCCAGAGGTCGGGACAACAGGCCCTCCGATTTGACACACTGAACTCTATCAGAGAAGTAGTTGGTGAACCAGGCGAGGCAATCATTTGAGAAACCAAGCCTGTTGAGTCTGCCGATAAGATTGTGGTGATTGACAGAGTCGAAAGCCTTGGCCAGGTCGATGAATACGGCTGCACAGTAATGTCTCTTATCGATGGCGGTTATGATATCGTTTAGGACCTTGAGCGTGGCTGAGGTGCACCCATGACCAGCTCTGAAACCCAGATTGCATAGCGAAGAAGGTACGGTGGGATTCGAAATGGTCGGTAATCTGTTTGTTAACTTGGCTTTCGAAGACCATAGAAAGGCAAGGTAGGATAGCTATAGGTCTGTAGCAGTTTGTGTCTAGTGTCTCCCCCTTTGAAGAGGGGGATGACCGCAGCAGCTTTCCAATCTTTGGGAATCTCAGACAATACGCAAGTGAGGTTGAACAGGCTAGTGATAGGGGTTGCAACAATTTCAGCAGATAATTTTAGAAAGAGAGGGTCCAGATTGTCTAGCCCAGCTGATTTGTAGGGGTCCAGATTTTGCAGCTCTTTCAGAACATCAGCTATCTGGATTTGGGAGAAGGAGAAATGGGGGAGGCTTGGGTGAGTTGCTGTGGGGGGTGCAGGGCTGTTGCCCGGGGTAGGGGTAGCCAGGTGGAAAGCATGGCCAGCTGTAGAAAAATGCTTATTGAAATTCTCAATTATAGTGGATTTATCAGTGGTGACAGTGTTTCCTAGCCTCAGTGCAGTGGGCAGCTGGGAGGATGTGCTCTTATTCTCCATGGACTTTACAGTGTCCCAGAACGTTTTTGAGTTTGTGCTACAGGATGCAAATCTCTGCTTGAAAAAGCTAGCCTTAGCTTTCCTAACTGCCTCTGTATATTGGTTCCTAACTTCCCTGAAAAGTTGCATGTCACGGGGGCTATTCGATGCTAATGCAGAACGCCACAGGATGTTTTTGTGCTGGTCAAGGGCAGTCTAGTCTGGTGAGAACCAAGGGCTATATCTGTTCCTGGTTCTACATTTTTTAAAGGGGCATGCTTATTTAAGATGGTGAGGAAGGCACTTTTAAATAATGACCAGGCATCTTCTACTGACGGGTTGAGGTCAATATCCTTCCAGGATACCTGGGCCAGGTCTGTTAGAAAGGCCTGCTCGCTGAAGTGTTTTAGTTAGCGTTTGACAGTGATGAGGGGTGGTCGTTTGACCGCAGACCCATCACGGATGCAGGCAATGAGGCAGTGATCACTGAGATCGTGGTTGAAAACAGCAGAGATGTATTTGGAGGGCAAGTTGGTTAGGATGATATCTATGAGGGTGCCCGTGTTTACGGATTTGGGGTTGTACCAGGTGGGTTCATTGATAATTTGTGTGAGAATATTAATATTAAATGAGTGTATGTAAACTTCTGACCCACTGGGAATGTGATGAAAGAAATAAAAGCTGAAATAAATCACTCAACTATTATTCTGACATTTCACATTCTTAAAATAAAGTGGTGATCCTAACTAACCTAAAACAGGGAATTGTTACTAGGATTAAATGTCAGGAATTGTGAAAAACTGAGTTTAAATGTATTTGGCTAAGGTGTATGGAACCTTCCGACTTCAACTGTACATACTTACAGTGCATTCGGAAAGTATTGACTTGTTCCACATTTTGTTTTACGATACAGCCGTATTCTAAAATGGATTAAATAAAAGAAATCCTCAGCAATCTACACACAATACCCCATAATGACATTTTTGTAAATGTATTAAAAATAATGAACAGAAATCTCTTATTTACATAAGTATTCAGACCCTTTGCTATGACACTCGAAATTAAGCTCAGGTGCATCCTGTTTCCATTGATCATCCTTGAGATGTTTCTACAACTTGATTGGAATACACCTGTGGTAAATTGATTTGACTTAATATGGAAAGGCACACACCTGTCTATATAAGGTCCCACAGTTGACAGTGCAGGATTGTGCCGAGGCACAGATCTGGGGAAGGGTACCAAAAAATGTCTGCAGCATTGAAGGTCCCCAAGAACACATTGGCCTCCATCATTCTTAAATGGAATAAGTTTGGAACCAGCAAGATTCTTCCTAGAGCTGGCTGCCCAGGCAAACTGAGCTATCAGGGGAGAACGGCCTTGGTCAGGGAGGTGACCAAGAACCCAATGGTCACTCTGACAGAGCTCAAGAGTTCCTCTGTTGAGATGGGAGAAACTTCCAGAAGGACAACCATTTCTGCAGCACTCCACCAATCAGGCATTTGTGGTAGAGTGGCCAGGCAGAAGCCACTCCTCAGTAAAAGGCACATGACAGCCCGCTTGGAGTTTGCCAATAGATATCTAAAGATTCTTAGACCATGAGAAACAAGATTCTCTGGTATGATGACACCAACATTGAACTCTTTGGCCTGATTGCCAAGCGTCACGTCTGGAGGAAATGTCAGGGTAATTGCAAGATTATGTTATAATGCTTGTATTGCATTATAATAGTTGTTTTATTCGACAGAATAGAGTGTTCTGTTAACTATTGTGTGTGTGTTCTACTGAGGATGGGCCTATATGAGATAACACTGACAGAGGAGATTTACGATGTCTTGGGTGATAAAACCCAAAGAGCATTCCAGAGAACATGAGTTAATGTTTCTGTTCTATGCCATACCAGGGAGAGATGGTTCCATTTTGGAGTAGGAGGGCCAGACACTGGTCTATACAATGAAAACTGTTGACACTGCAGATGCTGTCTGCTATGTATTATATATTATCTTATATATATCTTTTATACAAATCTTAACCTTGTGACCATTCTATGTATCTGTTGTTCGTCATGTAGGTTGAAAGGGGTGTATCTTGGTTATAAAAGAGCTTTGTACTTTTGTTTTGCCACTCTCAACGGATCATTAGAAATGGTGAATCATTGAAAGTCATTGCTCTTGCAAAGCTCTTATTATTAAAGATTTAGTTTAAGTATGACTCTGACTTGTGTGATAAGTTTGTCTCTCCTTATTTGATAGTAAAGAAATTAACCACCACAGAAACCTGGCACCATCCCTACGGTGAAGCATGGTGGTGGCAGCATCATGATGTGGGGAAGTTTTTCAGAGGCAGAGACTGGGAGACTAGTCTGGATCGAGGCTAAGATGAATGGAGCAAAGTACAGAGAGATCCTTGATGAAAACCTGCACCAGAGTGCTCAGGATTCACCTTCCAACCGGACAATGACCCTAAGCACACAGCCAATACAATGCAGGAGTGGAGTCTCTGAATATCCCTGAGTGGCCCAGCCAGAGCCCGGGCTCTGGCATCTCTGGAGATACAAGACCTCTTTTAACTTTTTCAAAAAACAATTTATTCAATTTTAGAACAAGGCTGTATCGTAACAAAATGTGGAAAAAGTCAAGGGGCCGGAATGCTTTCCGAAGGCACTGTATACTTTTGTAGATTTGTTTAAGACTACTAAGAATCACTCTGGTGGAAAGAATTTTGCAGGTTTAAAACTTATTTACTGCAATTCTATGTTTTGTCATGGGGTGTAAAGAACATTCTGTGGTTTTAAAGTAACTTTTCTTGTAATTCTATACATTTTGACATGTCTAATGTGTATTCATGTGATATTTGAATGACAAAAAAAGTTACAACAATATCTATGGGCTAAAAAAACGTTAGCTGACATGGGCTAGTTGATCTGGACATTTCTGACATGTTGTAAATAGCTTTGCAATGACTAACATAGGTTTGCAATGACTAACATGACAAGAGGAACTGATGATGCACTACCCAATATGTCACGTTCGTCGTATGAATCGGATCAAGGCGCAGCGTGGTATGCGTACATTCTTTATTATTATAAGAATGAACACTGAACAAACTAACCAAAATAACAAAACGAACCGTGAAGCTATATGAATAGTACAGACAGGAAACTAAACATAGAACAAGAACCCACAAACACCAAAGGGAAATGGCTACCTAAATATGATCCCCAATCAGAGACAACGATAAACAGCTGCCTCTGATTGGGAACCTTATCTGGCCACCATAAACATACAAATCCCTAGACCTACAAAACCCTTAGACAATACAAAACCCCTAGACAATACAAAAACTAGCGTATCCACCCTAGTCACACCCTGACCTAACCAAAATATAAAGAAAACAGAGATATCTCAGGTCAGGGCGTGACACAATTTCAAAATTGCACCTTGAGCTTTTTACTATTAAAACTTTCAAGAGTACATTTAAAGCTGGACTGAGTTCCTTTAAAAAATATAGAATATTAATAATAATAAAATATTTATATTTTCCTTTAACGAGTCCAACGAGAAGGATATCCTGCTTTCACTGGAACAGGCCCAGGTCCATGCCTTTTGCGTGAAGAAAAGACGTCAGAAAAGAGGCCGCAGATTGGGCACCTTTCTGAGAATCCGGAGGCGAGCGAGTAAACTCCTATTGTCTTCCATTCTTCTTGCTAACGTGCAATCAAAGGAAAATAAAATTGATGACCTATGATTAAGATTATCCTGCCAACGGGACATTAAAAACTGTAACGTCTTATGTTTCACCGAGACGTGGCTGAACGAAGATGCGGACAATATAGAGCTAGCGGGATCTTCCATGCACCAGCAGAACAGAGACGCTACCTCTGGTAAGACGAGGTGAGGGGGATGTGTGTCTTTTTGTCAATAACTGCTGGTGCGCAATGTCGAATATTAAAGAAGTCTTGAGGTATTGCTCGCCTGAGGTAGAATACCTTACAATAAGCTGTAGACCACACTATCTACCAAGAGAGTTCTCATCTGTATTATTCGTAGCCGTCTATTTACCACCACAAAGCGAAGCTGGCACTAAGATCACTCTCAACCAACTGTATTAGGCCATAAGCAAATAAGAAAATGCTCACCCAGAAGCGGTGCTCCTAGTGGCCGGGGACCTTAATGCAGGAAAACTTAAATCAGTTTTACCAAAATTCCCATGTGCAACCAGGGGAAAAAAATCCTAGACCACCTTTACTCCACACACAGAGATGCATACAAAGCTCTCCCCCGCCCTCCATTTGGCAAATCTGACCATAATTCTATCCAATGGCATTGAGGAATAGACCACCTCAGTCATCGGCTTCATCAATAAGTGCATCGATGACATCGTCCCCACAGTGACTGTACGTACATATCCCAACCAGAAGCAATGGATTACAGGCAACATCCGTATCGAGCTAAAGGCTGCCGCTTTCAAGGAGCGGGAGACTAATCCGGACGCTTATAAGAAATCCCGCTATGCCCTCAGACGAACCATCAAACAAGCAAAGTGTCAATACAGGATTAAGATTGAATCCTACTACACCGGCAATGACGCTCGTTGGATGTGGCAGGGCTTGAAAACTATTACGGACTACAAAGGGAAACCCAGATGCGAGCTGCCCAGTAACGCAAGCCTACCAGATGAGCTAGAAGCCTTTTATTCTTGCTTCAAGGCAAGTAACACTGAAGCATGCATGAGAACACCAGCTGTTCTGGATGACTGTGTGATAACGCTCTCGGTAGCCGATGTGAACAAACCCTTTAAACAGGTCAACATTCACAAAGCCGCTGGGCCAGATGGATTACCAGGATGTGTACTCAAAGCATGCGTGGAACAACTGTCAAGTGTCTTCCCTGACATTTTTCAATCTATATCTAACCGAGTCTGTAATACCTACGTGTTTCAAGCAGACCACCATTGTCCCTGTGCCCAAGGAAGCGAAAGTAACCTGCCTAAATGATTACCGCCCCGTGGCACTCAAGTTGGTAGCCATGAATTGCTTTGAAAGGCTGGTCATGGCTCACATCAACAGCATCCTCCCGGACACCCTAGACCCACTCCAATTCGCATACCGCCCCAACAGATCCACAGGTGACTTCATCTCAATCGCACTCCACACTGCCCTCTCTCACCTGGACAAAAGGAACACCTATGTGAGAATGCTGTTCATTGACTACAGCTCAGCGTTCAACACCATAGTGCCCACGAAGCTCATCACTAAGCTGAGGACTCTGCAACTGGATCCTGGACTTCCTGAGGGGCCACCCCCAGGTGGTATGAGTAGGCAACAACACGTCTGCCATGCTGATCCTCAACACTGGGGCCCCTCAGGGGTGTGTACTTAGGCCCCTCCTGTATTCCCTGTTCACCCACAACTGCGTGGCCAAACACGACAACAAAATCCTTAAGTTTGCTGACGATACAACAGTGGTAGGCCTGATCACCAACGAGACGGCCTATAGGGAGGAGGTCAGAGAACTGGCAGAGTGGTGCCAGGACAACAACCTCTCCCTCAATATGAGAAAGACAAAGGAGCTGATCGTGGACTACAGGAAAAGGCGAGACAAACAGGCCCCCTTTAACATCGACGGGGCTGTAGTGGAGCAGGTCGAGAGTTTCAAGTTCCTTGGTGTCCACGTCATCAACAAACTATCATGGTCCAAACATACCAAGACAGTCGTGAAGAGGGCACGACAAAACCTTTTTCCCCTCAGGAGACTGAAAAGACAGATCCTCAAAAGGTTCTACAGCTGCACCATCAAGAGCGACCTGACCGGTTGCATCAACGCCTGGTATGGCAACTGCTCGGCATCTGACCGTAAGGCGCTACAGAGGATAGTGCGAACGGCCCAGTACATCACTGGGGCCAAGCATCCAGGACCTATATAATAGGCGGTGTCAGAAGAAAGCCCATAAAATTGTCAGATACTCCAGTCACCCAAGTTATAGACTTCTCTCTGCTACTGCACGGCAAGCGGTACCAGAGTGCCAAGTCTAGGACCAAAGGGCACCTCAACAGATTCTACCCCAAGCCATAAGACTGCTGAACAATTCATAAAATCGCCACCGGACAATTTACATTGACCCTCCCTTGTACACTGCTGCTACTCGCTGTTTGTTTCCTATGCATAGTCATTTCGTCCCCACCTATATGTACAGATTACCTTCATCTAGCCTGTACCCCCGTACACTGACTCGATACCGGTGCCCCCTGTATATAGCCTCATTATTGTTATTCTTATTGTGTTACTTTTTATGATAACTTTTTATTTTAGTCTACTTGGTAAATATTTTCCTAACTCTTCTTGAACTGCACTGTTGGTTAAGGGCTTGTAAGTAAGCATTTCACGGTAAAGGCTACACTTGTTGTATTCAGCGCATGTGACAAATAAAGTTTGATTTGATTACTGATCACCAATCTCCATATTTTCAAGCATAGCGGTGGCTGCATCATGTTATGGGTATGCTTGTAATCGTTAAGGACTGGGGAGTTTCTCGGGATAAAAAAGAAACAGAATGGAGCTAAACACAGGCAAAATCCTAGAGGAATACCTTGTTCAGTCTGTTTTCCACCAGACACTGGGAGATTAATTCACCTTTCAGCAGAACAATAACCTAAAACACAAAGCCAATTCTACACTAAAGTTGCTTACCAAGAAGACCGTGAATGAGTGGCCGAGTTACAGTTTTGACTTAAATCTACTTGAAAGTCTATGGCAAGACCTGAAAATGGTTGTCTAGCAATGATCAATAACCAATTTGACAGAACTTGAAGAATTTTGAAAAGAAAAATGTGCAAATGTTGCACAACCCAGGTGTGGAAAGCTCTTAGCAACTTACCTAGAAAGACTCACGGCTGTAATCGCTGCCAAAGGTGCTTCTACAAAGTATTGACTCAGGGTTGTGAATACTTATGTAACTGAGACATTTCTCTATTTCATGTTCACAAAATGTGCAAACATTTCTTAAAACATGTTTCCATTTTGTCATTATGGGGTATTGTGTGGAGATGGGTGAAGATATTTTTTTATTTATTCCCTTTTTGAATTCAGGCTGTAACACAACAAAATGTGGAATAAGTCAAGGGGTTTGAATACTTTCTGAAGGCACTGTATATTTATATTCCGGACATTGCTCGTTCCAATATTACTATATTTCTTAATTCCATTCTTTTTATTTTTGGGATTTGCGTGTATCGTATTGTATTATTAGGTATTACTGCACTGTTGGAGCTAGGAACATAAGCATTTCGCTACACCTGCGATAACATCTACAAAATATGTGTCCCCGACCAAAAATACAATTTTATTGGGTTTTATTTTTACCTCTCCGCGTTTCCTTTGGTTTAGACATTGGATCAGATTGGGGAAAGGAAGATTCATGACTTGTTCTGCTAAACTGGATTGGGAAAATATGTTCAATACTTATTTACTTTGAAAAATGAGCTCAAATGGAGGCTTACTTCCTTCTCTGCAAGTACAAGTTGGAGTTTCCTCCCCCTTTCTTTTAGCCCCCGTTGACCATTCAGCCCTTTTCTTTCTTCATGCCCACCTGTTCTTGTTCTCCCATCCCCCTGCTCCCCCTTTCATCTCCCATCTGCCAGAGTAGCTCCAGGAGGAGAGAGAGGGATATGGGGAGTAAGGGACAGGCGGATAGAGGGAGGGACGTGAATAGAGGTAGATGTGGGAGGGGTATCAAGACAGGGAGGGGTATCAATGTATTTAGCCATTGTTTTCATGGACATGGCAGATACAAAATGAAATTAGTAGAGACTGCCACATCCATGACACACACACACAAACGTAACAGTGCTTAATTTGTGCCGGAACAGGATCCAGCACCTCGGTGTCCTTCCGGAACCCATTTTCTTGGATCTGGTATCTCTTGTGGCATGCAAAATAATTTTCACTGTTTGCAATATGCAAATTATAAGTTAGGCTAATTCAAGTTGACTCATCTGTAATTCTCCTGGCTGCCTCCTAAAAAACGTAATGTGAAAACGTGCTGATAATTAATTCGTGTTGGGCTGACCCGGGTTTATGATTTGTGCAACATTGTAGCCTACACTGTAAAAAGAAAAGGTTCCTTGAAGATCTTTTAGGGGTTCTTCAAATTGAATCTGTGGGAGAACCTCTATATGTTCTTCAAAGATCCCCCTTTAATAGTTTCTCAAATAAACTTTTGGGGTACATTTATGGGGGCCCCATTATTATTATTATTATTAATCAGCATAAAAATAACACAATATTTTAGTTGTCAGTGTTTATTACGATTTTAGTGGCAAAGCAGACTTAAAAAATCTAAATATGCACTATAAAAAGAAAATAATATTTTTTACATTTTGTATGAGCCCCAAGTATAATGGGTATATCCTCTGGCGTGTTGTTAGTGTTGATGTTCTCCATAGCCAGAATGATTTTGCAGTGCATGGTGATCAAACAGGTTTCCTGTTATATTCAGAGGTGTAGGGAGGGTGAAGACTGTGAATCCAAAAATAGTAATTATACAGATGTTTAACAAAACATGCACACGACAACATTCATACCTGTGGTAAATGTGAATTAAAAAAACGGTTTTGATAATAGTTTTCATACACATACATTGTCCATAATGTAGAGGCCTATGGGATATTCATTGAAGAGGTAAGGGAGGAGGATGGTAAATGTGATCTGCTTAACATACCTTTGTATGCCTTCTGGTATGTATACCTGCAGACAAACACAAAGTGAGCAGTTCAGTCATCTGCACCCAATACAGCTAGCCTTCAACATATTATTATAGCCTACATATTTTTACCTCGGTTGGTTGATATTCATTGAATTGTGTCCATTTTCTATTTTAGAAAGATTTGCACAAATATGAAAAGATCATACAAGGGACAAACCTTACTTTAAATTGAGGAGATCTTAAAAATGTTCAGTTAAGTGACTGCACCTGCTGTCCTTTCAAATTAAAATGTAAACGTTTCAGTTGGGCAGTTAGGTTCCTGCAAGAACCCCCACGATGAACCCCACCTCCTATGGGGTTCTTGGAAGAACCTTTTGGGGGCAATTTTCAGTGCCAAGAACCCTAAGCTTCTTCGATGAACTTTGAGGATCTTAGAAGAACCCTTGTTGAACCCCTTATTTTTTAGAGGGTATATAGACCAACGTGTGGCCATTGCTGTGGTAAGAGATTAGCCTCTCACTCACTCACTGACATCCGACTGCAACTCTCACCTCTCCAGCGTTGCACTTCATTTATTTCCTTATAGAATCATATCCGAGCGAATGGTTCTGGAGGTGCCGCAGCACCCAATATAAATTGAAATAGCCTACATTTGCCAAAGTTATAGAATTACTGCTGTCTGTTCAGAAATAAATTAAATCATTCTTAATACTACACCAGGAGTAGGCCTATAATTTAGCCACAGATTATCAATAGTTTATTTATTTTTTATTGCCTAGCTGTGGATTGTGCGTAGCCCAATCAGGAGGCATGCCTACAGTCGGGAACGCTTAGCAAATCTGTCCGTGAATATCATACAGCAAAAACAGGCCTTTGTGAGGTATAATAGAATTGCATGAAATGTGTTTATAAAGGCCACATTTTTCCCGAACCCTAGGCTACAAAACATGTTCCCCATGTGTGTGCGCAACTTTTGCAAGCGCCTCTACTCTACTGATCTATGCTAGTACGCAAAAGCATGATTAAGCACTCAATGCTTTATAATAAAAGGTGTTTTTTTTTTTTCAAGCGTTCTGGTACCTCAGAGCACCCTGGGTCACCTCTCTCTCGGGCTCATTTACAAATTAAGCATTGCACACACACAGTCTTGTACAGCTAACCTTGTGGGGACACACAATTCAGTCCCATTGAAAATACACTTTCCCCTAACCCTAACCCTAAACCGTACTCTTACCTTAACCTTAACCCTAACCCTAGCTCCTAACCCTAACCCTAGCTCCTAACCTTAATGTAATTCTAACCAACACTAATTCTAACCTTAACCCTAAACCCCCTAGAAATAGCATTTGACCTTGTGGGAACTAACAAAATGTCTCCAGTTGGTCAAATTTTTGTTCGTTTACGATTATTGTGGGGACTTAAACACATCCACACACGTATTGTAATAACCCTAGTTGATACACGACTTACAAACTTTGACAAAAGAGATATCCTTTTTGGGATTGTGGTTAAGGCAGTTGTCTTAGGACCAGGCGACCAGAGTTTGTGGCCAGCTAGGGACCTTGTACTTCTCACTCGTTTCATTACAGTTTGATAAGTTTGATGTCCTTACACACACACACATACAAAAATAGCTATAACAGACACGCACACATACTTAATCCACACGTTGACACATGAGCAGCATATCAATTGCACAACCGACCACACCCAGCCACATGCTCCAGTACAATCCCCACTCCTCCTTTTGTCCTGTACCACAGTCAGACTGCAGGCTGGGGGGTAGGAGGGGCTAGGAGCGGTGGCCGAAGCAGCCTGGCTTTTCCCCTGAGGGTCTGGGGCTCTGGGCCTGATTCTCCCCCAGCTCTCCCCTCTCCCTCGCGGTGGTAATGGTCTCTGGACGGCTGTATTGTGAACCAAACAGATGCTGGTCATTTTAATGGAAGTGATGGGAGGGCCTGGGTGACTGCGTGACTCCTCTTCCCAGGTTCCCATGCCCCGTGGCAGGCTTCTGTCACACCACTCAAGGGGATACAGATGACACAACATCAGAGAGGGAGAGAGACCAGGCACAGAGTCCATCTGCTCCTTGACACAAAGATCTCTCAGATATACCTATTGATATGCACCGCATTGGTTCGCATACAAAGACAACGGGTATGCTAATAACTGGGGAACAGAGTGAGATATTGAGATAAGATGATTTGCCCTATTATAGTATGAAAAGGTATAATACACAGTATGAGACGGAGAGTAAAATAAAAACATCATTACTGTATTTAAAGACCATAGGACGATGAGAATAATAACCAGAGAAAATATAGAACATTCAAAAGTAATGGTCATATATTAAAACCTTGAGGTAAAAGGGGAATTTCACCCTGGCTCTGCCACGGCATATAGCCATTGCTATATTATCAACATTACGTTTTTATCATAAACTTCACAATTATCCAAACCAAGAGCTAGAACTAGCACATTTCACTCTGTATTGGTCTGCTCATAGTGAACCACCAAGTTTGGCATTCAGTGAATGCTGATACAGCCTGCCAGGTATTGCCCACAAACTTGAATAATGGCGTAGTTTACTTCGAAATACCAACAAACACACAGTAACCTCAGAACTTCTCTAGGCAAGATTTTTTGGAAGTCGTTTGCAAAAATCTTTGTTACAAGTATAGAGAGGAGTAGGCAGGAGGCAGTCGAATGTTTAGAATTACTGAATTTATTCAAGCACCATATATAAAAAAAGCGGGACGAAACCCAAAGTGCAAAATAAAGTACTCAGGAAATACTAGGAGATCTTCCTCTCAGGAAAACAAGCAACATTTACAATGACCGACAAAGACAAATGACAGAGGGAGTATATATACATTGATATCAAATCAAATCAAAGTGTATTTGTCACGTGCGCCGAATACAGAGAAATGCTTACTTACAGGCTCTAACCAATAGTGCGGAGGGAAAAAAAGTAAGTGTGTGTGTAGGTGTGCGTAGGTAAGTAAAGAAATAAAACAACAGTAAAAAGACATTTGAAAATAAGAGTAGCAAGGCTATATACACACACCGGTTAGTCAGGCTTATTGAGGTAGTATGTACATGTGGGTATGGTTAAAGTGACTATGCATATATGATGAACAGAGAGTAGCAGTAGCGTAAAAAGAGGGGTTGGCGGGTGGTGGGACACAATGCAGATATCCCGGTTAGGCAATGTGCAGGAGCACTGGTTGGTCGGGCCAATTGAGGTAGTATGTACATGAATGTATAGTTAAAGTGGCTATGCATATAAGATAAACAGAGAGTAGCAGCAGCGTAAAAGAGGGGTTGGGGGGCACACAATGCAAATAGTCCGGGTAACCATTTGGTTACCTGTTCAGGAGTCTTATGGCTTGGGGGTAAAAACTGTTGAGAAGCCTTTTTGTCCTAGACTTGGCACTCCGGTACCGCTTGCCATGCTGTAGTAGAGAGAACAGTCTATGACTGGGATGGCTGGGGTCTTTAACAATTTTCAGGGTCTACCTCTGACACCACCTGCTGTAGAGGTCCTGGATGGCAGGCAGCTTTGCCCCAGTGATGTACTGGGCCGTACGCACTACCCTCTGAAGTGCCTTGCGGTCGGAGGCCGAGCAATTGCCGTACCAGACAGTGATGCAACCGGTCAGGATGCTCTCGATGTTGCAGCTGTAGAACCTTTTGAGGATCTCAGGACCCATGCCAAATCTTTTTAGTTTCCTGAGGGGGAATAGGCTTTGTCGTGCCCTCTTCACGACTGTCTTGGTGTGTTTGGACCATTCTAGTTTGTTGTTGATGTGGACACCAAGGAATTTGAAGCTCTCAATCTGCTCCACTACAGCCCTGTCGATGAGAACGGGGACGTGCTCGGTGCTCTTTTTCCTGTAGTCCATAATCATCTCCTTAGTCTTGGTTACGTTGAGGGATAGGTTGTTATTCTGGCACCACCCGGCCAGGTCTCTGACCTTCTCCCTATAGGCTGTCTCGTCGTTGTCGTTGATCAGGCCTACCACTGTTGTGTCGTCAGCAAACTTAATGATGGTGTTGGAGTCGCGCCTGGCCCTGCAGTCGTGGGTGAACAGGGAGTACAGGAGGGGACTGAGCACACACCCCTGGGGATCTCCAGTGTTGAGGATCAGCGTGGCAGATGTGTTGCTACCTACCCTCCCTGATAGAGTGGGGATTGGAACTAGGTGTGTGTAATGATGACGAGGCAAGTTCGGGGTTGATGAGTGAAGGGCGTTTGCCAGCAGCAGGTTCAGCAGCAGCTAGGCCGGTGGCGCTGAACGCCTGAGCTGGACAGGAGGGGGAGCCAGAGCGAAGGCTGGTGTGACAATCTTTCACTCTTCCTCCTACCTGAGATTCACCCCTATTCTTCCAGTGGTTTGTGGCTATCAAGTATGATACGATGACCAAAGATTTTCAGACAGATTTTTAGGATGTTGGAGAATCCATTTTGACGACAGCTGAGAAGTGATGCTATACCAGCAATTGTTTTCCTTCACAACAAAACTGACGATTCTCAATTAGAGGTAACCTAACTTTAGCTAGCTTGCTAGCCTAGTTGGGTAAGTTAGCTAGCTAGCTAACTAACTAACTTTAGTCCTGTATTTAACTCTGAAAGCCATTAGCTATATCATATATAGCTATATTTTGGTATACACACTGTCAATCAATTCCGCCTATGCCATTTTAGTCACTGCTAGACTGGTGGTCTACCTTCAGAGTAAACATGTTTGTCTGTTCTTTGACTAATGTTAGCTAGCTAATGTTTCCAAATAAAGAGTATCTCAATTTGGTAGCCATATATTCCACCCTTGATTGGAAAACACTCCATTACTAAAAATAGAATTGTCAATATAGCTAACTCACTGTGTGTTGGTAGCAATGATGAATGTGTATAAATCATCTATGGGTGGTTAGTTTGTACTCAGCCAGTCTCAGCTGGCTAGCAATCTTGCTGCCAATTTAGTAATGCTAGTTAGCTAACAGCAAGATGGCAATATTGAAATGTCCATGTTAGGTATGCTTAGCTAGCAAGTCTAATAGAGTTCAATGTGATCATTCCATAATTGTCTGTCGTAGGAAGGTTCAGAAAACAGTTTTTAATTGTCATAACTCAATAAAAATGTGGTATGTGAAGAATTATAGTCAAATATTTGTGTTAATTGTTTGAGCAAATTGGACTGGTCTGCTGTATTGAAATGCAATGAGGTGGGAAATGCCTGGGGCAATTTTAAATCATTGTTTTTTGATGCTGTAGACAAGCAAGCTCTAGATTTATTTATTTGTATTAATCAAAGAACAGAACCATGGATAAACGCTAACATTTTAAAGGCAATTAAGCGTAGAAATGAATGCTTTCTGGAGTTCAGGAAATCCAGGGCAGATTATATATTTATAGACTTTAAGAAATGGGGTCAACAGGATGATACAGAAGGCCAAGAAAGATTATTTTAATGACAAAATAATTGAAAATAGGAACAATCCAAGTAAATTATGGAAGTGTCTGAAGCTGTTAGGTTACAGTAACAGATTAAATACCAAAACTTGAAATCTTAGCTTGGACATTAGAGGAAAGGTTACATCAGACAAGACCATGGTTGCAGACAGTCTGAATAGCTAATTTACAACTATAGCTAATACATTAGTTAGCAAGTTACCTTGTCAATCAGGTTGGTATTGGGAAAGTCATGTCCAGCAGTTTTACTCGCAGCAGGGGATTCAAGTGTCTGAGTCAACTGTGCTAAAGAAGAACTTGACCATTCCAAAGAAACTGGCCTTGACAACATTCCTGCCAGATTACGAAGGGATACTCCGGTAATTATCACCCCCTGTGTAACTCACAATGTAAATCTGTCTATTGAACTAGGGTGTTTTCCCATTGAACTAAAACGTGCAAGGATCATTCCTTTATTTAAAAAAGGGAATAAATTAGATCATGGAAACTATCGGCCTGTCTCAATCCTGTGTGTTTTATCGAAGGTCTTGGAAAAGATTATGTTAGATATATCTAACTGACCACATAAGCAAGGAAGTAGATGGAAGGACATTTTGTGGTATGGTTATGTTAGATCTCCAAAAGACGTTTGATACAGTGGATCATGAGATTATGTTAATCAAACTAAGAGACATGGGCTTTAACAAGTTAGCAATAAAATGGGTTAGTTCTTATCTGCAAGGAAGAAAACAGATAGTGGATGTGGATGGGATCCTGTCTAAACCCAAAATCTTGAACTGCAGGGTACCCCAAGGGAGTGTGCTGGGTCCACTTTTTTTCTATTGTTTATGAAATTGTATCTGAAATCTGCTTGTACATGTGAAATGTTCCTCTATGCAGATAATTCTGCACAGTTGGTTTCCCACATAGACAAAAATGTGGTTGAGAAAGCCTTAAGTGCTGAACGTCTGAATGTCAGTAAATGGCTATATGACAATAAACTGTCACTTCACCTTGGAAAAACATCTTGTCCATCTTTTTCCGGTCCAAAGGGAAACTGAGGAAATCCCCTGATTTTAAGGTGGTAGTAGGTGACATAGTACTCACAGCAAAATACTATGTTCCTTATATTGGATGTGTGCTAGATAATCTGACAGGGGAGAGCATGGCACAAAACATTATCTCCAAAGTCAACCATAAAATTAGGTTTCTGGCAAGAACCTGCAAATATCTGGATAAGAATGCAACAGGGGCATTGGCAGGGACTCTTGTTCAGTGCCACTTTGACTATGCGTGCTCTTCCTGGTAAAATAGTGCCCCCAAGATAATCAAAAAAATTCTCTGAACAAATTAGTCAGGATAATTCTTTAATTTACAGCATTTACGCATGATGGCTCAAAGTGGAGGTGAGCGTCTCTCAGATTAAATTGTGTCTTGTACATAAGAATGTCAACAGTATGGTCCCAGGTACCTATGTAACTTTAACTTGGTATGGGATAACCATAACTATTCCACTAGAAGTAGTGAAACTGACGTTGTTCCTTTTAGATATAAAAGTGGTATGGGGAAAGAATATTTTTTATTCTCAGCTGCCATTCTTTGGAATAGCCTTCCGAATGATTTGAAACGTATAACCTCCATAGGTAGTTTCAGGTTCTCACTGAGAAAATGGCTAAATAGTAGCATGTCTCAAAAGTGAGTCGTAAGATTATAGTACGTGGCTGAGAAGGAAATGCCCGGGATAGCACATGGCCTTTTGGTGCCTGTTGTTTATCATATTGTGATTGTCTTGTATACAGTGCATACGGAAAGTATTCAGACCCCTTGACTTTTTACACATTTTGTTACGTTACAGCCTTGTTTTAAAATTTATTAAATTGTTCCCCCCCCTCATCAATCTACTATACACACAATACCCCATCATGACAAAGCAAAAATTGGTTTAGAATTTTTTGCTCATTTTAAACAATTAAAAAACTGAAATATCACATTTACACAAGTATTCAGACCCTTTACTTAGTACTCTGTTGACGCACCTTTGGCAGCGATTACAGCCTCGAGCCTTGTTGGGTATGACACGACAATCTTGGCACACCTGTATTTGGGGAGTTTCTCCCATTCTCTCTGCAGATCCTCTCAAGCTCTGTCAGGTTGGATGGGGAGCGTTGCTCCACAGCTATTTTCAGATCTTTCCAGAGATGTTCGATATCGTTCAAGTCCGGGCTCTGGCGGGCCACTCAAATGATAGTCTTCCAGTACCTGCCACTGAAAAACTTCCCCACAGCACGATGCTGCCATCACCATGCTTCATCATAGGGATGGTGCCAGGTTTCCTCTAGACGTGACCCATGGCATTCATGCCAAAGAATTCAATCTTGGTTTCCACAGACCAGAGTATTTTGTTTCTCATGGTCTGAGAGTCCTGCCTTTTGCCTTGCCTTTTGGCAAACTCCAAGCGGGCTGTCATGTGCCTTTTACTGAGGAGTGGCGTCCATCGCGCCACTCTACAATAAATGCCTGATTGGTGGAGTGCTGCAGAGATGGTTGTCCTTCTGGAAGTTTCTCCCATCCCCACAGAAAAACTCTAGAGCTCTGTCAGAGTGACCATCGGGTTTTTGGTCACCTCCCTAGCCAATCCCCTTCTCCCCAGATTGCTCAGTTTGGCCGGGCGGCCAGCTCTAGGAAGAGTCTTGGTGGTTCCAAACTTCTCCCATTTAAGAATGATGGAGGCCACTGTGTTCTTGGGGACTGTAACGGATTTCTTCTGTGGACGAAGGAGAGGACCAAAGCGCAGCGTGGTTAGTGTTCATCATGTTTAATAACGACAATAAACGTGAACACTACAAAATACAAAAACAACAAATGTGAAAAACCGAAACAGTCCTATCTGGTGCATAGACACAAAGACAGAAGACAACCACCCACAAAACCCAACACAAAACAGGCTACCTAAATATGGTTCCCAATCAGAGACAATGACTAACACCTGCCTCTGATTGAGAACCATATCAGGCCAAACATAGAAACGGAAAACTAGACACACAACATAGAATGCCCACTCAGCTCACGTCCTGACCAACACTAAAACAAAGGAAACACAAAAGAACTATGGTCAGAACGTGACAATACCCCCCCCCCCCCCCCCCCCAAGGTGCGGACTCCGGCCGCAATACCTGAACCTATAGGGGAGGGTCTGGGTGGGCATCTGTCCGCGGTGGCGGCTCTGGCGCTGGACGTGGACCCCACTCCACCATAGTCTTTGTCCGCTTCACTGACGTCCTGGAACCCTAATAAAGGACCCCACCGGACTGAGGAGCGCCTCCGGACTTGAGGGGCAGCTCATGACTGAGGGGTAACTCATGACTGAGGGGTAGCTCATGACTGAGAGGTAGCTCATGACTGAGGGGCAGCTCCGGACTCAGGGCAGCTCCGGATTGAAGGGAAGCTCCGGACTGAAGGGCAGCTCCGGACTGAAGGGCAGCTCCGGACTGAAAGGCAGCTCCGGACTGAAGGGCAGCTCCGGACTGAAGGGCAGCTCCGGACTGAAGGGCGGCTCTGGCAGCTCCAGACTGAAGGGCAGCTCCGGACTGAAGGGCGGCTCTGGCAGCTCCTGACTGGCGGGCGGCTCTGGCAGCTCCTGACTGGCGGACGGCTCTGGCAGCTCCTGACTGGCGGGCGGCTCTGGCAGCTACTGACTGGCGGGCGGCTCTGGCAGCTCCTGACTGGCGGGCGGCTCTAGCAGCTCCTGACTGGCGGGCGGCTCTGGCAACTCCTGACTGACGGACGGCTCTAGCGGCTCCTGACTGACGGACGGCTCAGATGGCGCTGGACAGACGGGCGGCTCAGATGGCGCTGGACAGACGGGCGGCTCAGATGGCACTGGACAGACGGACGGCTCAGATGGTGCTGGACAGACGGGCGGCTCAGATGGCCCTGGACAGACGGGTGGCTCAGATGGCGCTGGGCAGACGGGCGGCTCAAATGGCGCTGGGCAGACGGGCGGCTCAGATGGCGCTGGGCAGACGGGCAGCTCAGATGGCGCTGGGCAGACGGGCAGCTCAGATGGCGCTGGGCAGACGGGCAGCTCAGACGGCGCTGGGCAGATGGGCAGCTCAGATGGCACTGGGCAGACGGACAGCGCAGGCGGTGCTGGGCAGACAGGCAGCTCAGGCGGCGCTGGACAGGCGGCAGACTCTGGCCTGCTGAGGCGCACAGTAGGCCTGGTGCGTGGTGCCGGAACTGGTGGTACCGGACTGGAGACACGCACCACTGGGCGAGTGCGGGGAGCAGGAACAGGGCACACTGGACTCTCGAGGCGCACTATAAGCCTGGTGCGTGGTACCGGCACTGGTGGTACCGGGCTGAGGGAACGCACCTCAGGGCGAGTACGGGGAGAAGGAACAGTGCGTACAGGGCTCTGGAGACTCACAGGAAGCCTGGTGCGTGGTGTTGGCACTGGTGGTACTGGGCTGGTGCGAGGAGGTGGCCCTGGATAGACCGGACCGTGAAGGCGCACAGGAGCTCTTGAGCACCGAGCCTGCCCAACCTTACCTGGTTGAATGCTCCCCGTAGCCAGGCCAGTGCGGCGAGGTGGAATAGCCCGCACTGGGCGGTGCTGGCTAACCGGGGACACCATGCGTAAGGCTGGTGCCATGTACACCGGCCCGGGGAGACGCACTGGAGACCAGATGCGTTGAGCCGGCTTCATGGCACCTGGCTCGATGCCCAACCTAGCCCGGCCGATACGAGGAGCTGGGATGTACCGAACCGGGCTATGCACACGTACAGGAGACACCGTGCGCTCTTCCGCATAACACGGTGTCTGCCCGTACTCTCGCTCTCCACGGTAAGCACGGGGAGTTGTCTCAGGTCTCCTACCTGGCTTAGCCACACTCCCCGTGTGCCCCCCCCAAGACATTTTTGGGGCTGACTCTCGGGTTTCCAACCGCGCCACCGTGCTGCCTCCTCATACCAGCGCCTCTCTGCCTTCGCTGCCTCCAACTCTGCCCTGGGACGGCGATATTCCCCTGGCCAAGTCCAGGGTCCTTTGCCGTCCAGAATCTCCTCCCAAGTCCATGAATCCTGTGTCTTTTGCCGCTGCTGCTGCTGTCCTTTTCCACGCTGCTTGGTCCTTGGTTGGTGAGTGGTTCTGTAACGGCTTTCTTCTGTGGACGAAGGAGAGGACCAAAGCACAGCGTGGTTAGTGTTCATCATGTTTAATAACGACAATAAACGTGAACACTACAAAATACAAAAACAACAAATGTGAAAAACCGAAACAGTCCTATCTGGTGCATAGACACAAAGACAGAAGACAACCACCCACAAAACCCAACACAAAACAGGCTACCTAAATATGGTTGCCAATCAGAGACAATGACTAACACCTGCCTCTGATTGAGAACCATATCAGGCCAAACATAGAAACGGAAAACTAGACACACAACATAGAATGCCCACTCAGCTCACGTCCTGACCAACACTAAAACAAAGAAAACACAAAAGAACTATGGTCAGAACGTGACAGGTTCAATGCTGCAGACATTTTTTGGTACCCTTCCCCAGATCTGTGCCTCGACACAATCCTATCTCTGAGCTCTACGGACAATTCCTTCGACCTCATGGCTTGGTTTTTGCTCTGACATGTACTGTCAACTGTGGGACCTTATATAGACAGGTGTGTGCCTTTCCAAATCATGTCCAATCAATTGAATTTACCACAGGTGGACTTCAATCAAGTTGTGGAAACAGGATGCTCCTGAGCTCAATTTTGAGTCTCATAGCAAAGGGTCTGAATACTTATGTAAATAAGGTGTTTTTTATTTTTTTATTATACGTTTACAAAAAATTCTAAAAACCTGTTTTTGCTTTGTCAATATGGGGTATTGTATGCAGATTGTTGACGGAAAAAATTATTGTATCAATTTTAGACAAAGGCTGTAACATAACAAAATGTGGAAAAAGTAAAGGGGTCTGAATGGGGATTGATTGCTTTATATATTAAGGGTATGTGAGACAAGGGAGATGTACCTGTCCATAGTTGTTTATTAGGAAAGGGAATTGTACAAAATGTCTCATGTTATGAAACAATCAACAATTTTGTCTGTCATTGTCTGTCATTGTCTGTTGCCACTACAATTGCCGCCAATTGCCGCATTCCCTCTTACCTCTTCCCTCTTCAAAAGGAACACAATGGAAATACGCTTTTAAGCTTTATTGTGTTATCCTGGATGATTTTCTTAAATTTTACGTGGAGGCGTCACCGGCTGGAGCGCACTTATGTATGTATTAAAACAATTGTTTAATAAAATCAATCAAACAATACAATTAGGGGTGATTAAATTGTGTATTGTTGTGTGTTAAGTTGTAGGTGGTACAGAATCTGATTCCACCGCTTCCAACCCCTAGTTCTGCACAAGGTGAAGGTTGGACAAAATATTCACAAGCTGATGGCTAAGTTAGCTCAATTGACAGTAACTATGGTATAAACATGAATTGGGTAGTGTTTGTATGGTTTGTGTTATGGGGTAGCAGGTGGTTAGAGGTAGCCTGAGGACCACAGAGTACCTTCTAGACCATGTTATCAATTTATTCTACCCCTCTTTTCTTTTTACCTTTTCTTTTTGTAAAACTCAGGTTATCTGCAGTCATTCCACAGTGCCCTGCTGAAAAATACCCCAAAGCAGGGGCATTTTGGGTACACAAGCATGAGGGAGCAGACACACCTTCCAGTTATGGAGCACAACAAGATTGTGTGGGACACTGAAAACTATAAAATCAAGACTACAACAGTAATGACACAACCACCTCATTCTCTCTGCAGATTCTCAAAACACAACACAAAGAAATGGCTAGAAAATTCCCCTGCAAGGGGCTACTATTGACAAGAATGATCTGTCAAAGTCTACAGGCTGGGGAGGTTAACAGGCAGTATTTTGAGATGAGGAAGGGGTTTTTGGTTGTGCAGGGTTGTGCTTAGACAGTAAATGTATTGTTGTGTATGAGAGCGATTGAGGTGCAATTTCTCCTCAATGTCCAATACAGAACAATTCATACTGTAAGAACTGTTATGCTGGTGAATGAGGACCCAAAAGCGACGTAATAGAAACAGAGTCTTTATTCCAGTCTTAAACAAACAATGATTCTCCTGGATATTATCAAAGGTAAATCCAAAACAGGAAACTGAAATCCTCTCGTCAGTAGAGAGGAACGACTGGAGACGCGACCACAGACTGCAGGTCGCTTCAGGAAGGCACAGGCCGTAGCTGACATAGACACCTGCTCACACGCAGCATCTGAAGAAGGCAAAAACACGACAGGGCGGAACAAGGACACAGAACAGCAAACATCAAACAAGAATCCGACAAGGACAGAAGCGGAAGACAGAGGGAGAAATAGGGACTCTAATCAGAGGGTAAAATAGGGGACAGGTGTGAAAGAGTAACTGAGGTAGTTAGGAGAATGGGAAACAGCTGGGAGCAGGAACGGAACGATAGAGAGAGAGAGCGAGAGAGGGAGAGAGGGAGGGGGAGAGAGAGGGATAGAAAGAGGGAAAGAACCTAATAAGACCAGCAGAGGGAAGCACAGGGACAAGACATGATGATCAATGACAAAACATGACAAGAACTGCATTCCTAAGACTTTTCACAACGTATTTATGCACTCCCTGAACTTGCTTCCCGACTCCCAGCGCACATGTTACAGTGCTAGATTAGGGTTGGAGTCAAAACCTACAGGATGGTAGCTCTCCAGGAACAGGGTTGGAGAGCCATGATGTAGAACCACCATCATGGGTCAAACAGATGCTAGACATTCAGATATCCAAAGAATGTTTGTTAATTTGTCAAAATCTTAAACAGTGTACACTATTTAATGCTAACACAAAATAACTGGGTATTCAACAAATGTATATGGTAAAATGTACATACCAAAACAATTTTTTTTGTTTTGGTATGTAGCTACAAGCTACAAGCTAGCTAAGTTAGAAAACATAAAATAATTGTATTCCCCGCCACTGTATCACAGTAGTATGTTATCCAGTAATAAACAATATTAGCTAGCTAGCTTGAAGCCATTACGTCTGGTCAGTTCTTTCAGTTTTGCCCAAATTATTGTTGTTAGTGTCCCCCTCCTTTATAAAAAGCCAACAATATCAATTGTGTCTGGTAATATCACAGTCTCTGCAATTGTGTGAGTTTTCATAGCGTAGTCTGTTTCTGACCGTTTGAGCAGACACATGCACATTTGTGGCCTGCTGGAGGTCATTTTGCAGGGCTCTGGCAGTGCACATCCTTGCACAAAGGCGGAGGTAACGGTCCTGCTGCTGGGTTGTTGCCCTCCTACGGCCTCCTCCACGTCTCCTGATGTACTGGCCTGTCTCCTGGTAGCGCCTCCATGCTCTGGACACTACGCTGACAGACACAGCAAACCTTTTTGCCACAGCTCGCATTGATGTGCCATCCTGGATGAACTGCACTACCTGAGCCACTTGTGTGGGTTGTAGACTCCGTCTCATGCTACCACTAGAGTGAAAGCACCGCCAGCATTCAAAAGTGACCAAAACATCAGCCAGGAAGCATAGGAACTGAGAAGTGGTCTGTGGTCAGCACCTGCAGAACCATTCCTTTATTGGGGGTGTCTTGCTAATTGCCTATAATTTCCACCTTTTGTCTATTCCATTTGCACAACAGCATGTGAAATTTATTGTCAATCAGTGTTGCTTCCTAAGTGGACAGTTTGATTTCACAGAAGTGTGATTGACTTGGAGTTACATTGTGTTGTTTAAGTGTTCCCTTTATTTTTTTGAGCAGTGTATATAGTTTGAGAACCACTGGGCTAAGGTAACACCGACATCTTTTAGGGAGTGGTAATGAAGTGACCAATAATGGTTGCAATTGAGATCAGCTGTGCGGGTGAATTTAGCACATATTGATGGTTTGAGACATCAGCTGGTGATAATCTAGTGCCATCAATGGTTGCAATAGGCTTAGCCCCCTCAGTTGAAACTTGTCCCCCCTCAGTTTGAGTTTTATGTCCCTACATAAAAATAGCAAAAAAAAAGAAAAAAAAAGTTCAAATGATTGAGTGACAGGTTTTTGCAAAATCTCTATCTCCGCTGCGCTATGTCATCATAATGGACAGAGCACGTTGTGGTGTGTGTAGGGGGGCGATGGAAAGCCACTGGGGCACAGGGTTTCTGTTAACCGGTAATTGACAGCTTTTGGCCGATAAAATAAATGAAAAGCCGATAAATAAAACTGGAGCCAGGGCTGCCCTGCTGCTGAGGAGAGAGAGAAAGCGAGATAGGAGCCTAGGCTTGATATTGATTGTGAAGATGGAGACCTTTTTAATTGAAGCAGGGGAAGGAGCCAAAATATTTTCCAATTGTTTCGTTCTGAACAGAACCTTTATTTTTTTCATTCCGTTCCACTGTTCCAACCAGCAAAATTAAGTTCTGAACCGGTTCTAACCAAAAGAAGGTACTGTTTTATCGTTCCTTTCTTTTCCTTTTTAAACCTCTGAAATATACATATTTTTTACATTTAGAGCGACATTAAAATTACTTCACCAATCAGTACGGATAGATCAGCTTGCTGTAGAGTGGGTCAGTGATTCAATCTGTATGGGAAAGTTGTTAAGAGCAAATTGTATTTTGCCATAACAGCATGGTTTAAACCTCTTAGGGACCCCTTAATGCTCGAATCCCATTAACGGGATAGATTTGACAACATCCGGTAAATTGCAGAGCGAGAAATTCAAAAATACTAAGTAATATTAAACATTCATGACGATACAAGTGTCTTACATCATTTAAAAGATAAACTTCTTGTTAATCCAGCCGCTTTGTCAGATTTCAAAAAGGCTTTACGGCGAAAGCATACCATACGATTATCTGAGGACAGCGCCCCACATACAAAACCATGAAAAACATTTTCCAACCAAACAGATGCATAACGAAAGTCAGAAATAGCAATTAAATAAAGCACTTACCTTTGAAGATCTTCATCTTTTTGCAATCCCAAATGTCTCAGTTACACAATGAATGGTCGTTTTGTTCGATAAAGTCCTTCTTTATGTCCCAAAAATGTCCATTTATTTGGCGCGTTTGATTCAGAAATACACCGGTTCCAACTCGCCCAACAAGCCTACAAAGTATCTAATAAGTTACCTGTAAACTTGGTCCAAACATTTCAAACAACGTTTCTAATCCAACCTTAGGTAAATCAGAGCCGGATATATCTAAGGGCTATAACGGGAGCTTTCTAGAACGCCATCCTGAGGTCTGTCTTGCGTCATGGCGAACGAAGGAAAGAGAGGACCCCACGTTGCCAGCCCATTTATAAGGCCTCAGATCTGCCTAGCAACTCCATTCGAATTCTCACTATTTGCTGACATCCAGGGGAAGGCGTATGCAGTGCATCTCAACCAATAGAAGACATGCAAATTAATAAACTGACCTCAGAACAGCCTGCAGATTTCAGATTTCTCACTTCCTCATAGGAAAATTGCTCCAACTCGAGTTCTGTTTTACTCACAGATATAATTCAAACGGTTTTAGAAACTAGAGAGTTTTCTATCCAATAGTAATAATAATATGCATATTGTACGAGCAAGAATTGAGTACGAGGCAGTTTAATTTGGGAATGAAATTTTTACAAAGTGCAAACAGCACCCCCTATTGAGAAAAGGTTAATCCAGCCGCTTTGTCAGATTTCAAAAAGGCTTTACGGCGAAAGCATACCATGTGATTATCTGAGGACAGCGCACCGCGTACAAAAGCATTACAAACATTTTCCAAACAAGCAGAGGGGTCACGAAAGTCAGAAATAGCGATAAAATAAATCACTTACCTTTGAAGATCTTCCTCTGTTTGCAATGATAAGGGTCCCAGCTACATAACAAATGGTCCTTTTGTTCGATAAAGTCCTTTTTTATATCCCAAAAAAGTCAGTTAGTTGGCACGCTTGACTCAGTAATCCACTGGTTTCCCTCGTTCAAAATGCATACAAATGAATCCCGAAAGTTACCAATAAACTTCGTCCAAACAAGTCAAACAATGTTTGTAATCAATCCTCAGGTAACCCTAATATGTAAATAAACGATAAAATTTAAGACGGAGAATAGTATGTTCATTACCGGAGATAAATAACGAAGTGCCCGCCCTGACCGACGTGCGCCACAACACTACAGCCAAAATGGGAGCCACTTAGAAAAACTATAAATTCAAGCTCATTTTTCAAAAAACAAGCCTGAAACTCTTTCTAAAGACTGTTGACATCTACTGGAAGCTCTAGGAACTGCAATCTGGGAGGTATTCCATTGATTTCCCCATAGACAGGCATTTTAAATGGTGTCACCTCCAAAAAATGAATCCGGATGGATTCTCCTCGGGTTTTTGCCTGTTATATCAGTTCTGTTATACTCACAGACATTATCTTAACAATTTTGGAAACTTTAGAGTGTTTTCCATCCAATACTACCAATTCTATGCATATCTTAGCTTCTGGGCCTGAGTAACAGGCAGTTTACTTTGGGCACCTCATTCATCCAAACTTCCAAATACTGCCCCCTACAACAGCCTTCTTCTGTGTGTTCTCTTTTCAACTCCCTCTGCATTATTTGCAATCAAACAGCAGAATTTTTTCCATCTCCTTAGCTATCCACTGATTTCAAAACACGGTCCTCCAGAAAGTGGAGAGCCTTAGCAACACTTATGCAGTTCTTTTTGATATGTTTCAAAATGTCCGTGTAAGAAAAGATTACCTACACATACTGAGCAGCTCATGTTATAGACATAAGCGTGACCAGCCCATCCAGCCCATCCATTAACTCAGTCAATCATGGCTAGTGGGAAGGCTCCTAACCTTTTCCGTGGCTAAAACAACTATGCTCGTAATTTAATATTTGTATCTGTATTTACAGATGCCATACAAGTTTGTTATTAAGGCACATGAAAATTCACATGTTCCAGAATGCATTTCTGCCAAAAAACGCATTTTGATAAAAAAAAAGAAATATTCAAATGCCTCTCCAGTAAAGTAGTGACGAGCAACATACGCCTATTTTCCTCAAAAGGGTCACATTTAGTTACATTTTGCGACCCTTTGACACCTAGAAAAAAATATTGGTTGCATCGGTGCGGTCTGCACATTTATTCACCTCACTAAAAACATCCTATTTTTATAAGGCTAAAACCATGATTTGGTCAAACAGTAAAGTACATTATCCTTATGATTCCTGTAATGGAAGTGTCTTCCCGCCTGCCCCTGTACCTGTTTCTCTGGGGCCTGCTGCTGTGTTGAGCGAGCCAATCTGCACATTGGCCATTGTGAGTGCATAGGCCTCATTATATGGTAGGTTACAACTGCCAATTTATTTTTACATTAAATGCACTGTTAGATTAACCCTTGTGTGATGTCCGGGTTGTGGGACCCATTTTCAATGTCTACTAAAAGAAAAATTATACAATTAATTCTTTTTTCATCCTGAGACTCATTGGCCTTAGCTCATTTTCTGTGAAGAACATGTAAAAGAACACACTGTGCACCCCCCTACACATGTACAGTTGAAGTCGGAAGTTTAACAATTGCAAAAGTGTTTTCTAATGATCAATTAGCCTTTTAAAATTCTAATCTTGGATTAGCTAACACAATGTGCCATTGGAACACAGGAGTGATGGTTGCTGATAATGGGCCTCTGTACGCCTATGTAGATATTGAATAAAAAATCAGCCGTTTCCAGCTACGATAGTCATTTACAACATCAACAATGTCTACACTGTATTTCTGATCAATTTGATGTCATTTTAATGGACAAAATAAATGCTTTTCTTTCAAAAACAAGGACATTTCTATGTGACCCCAAACTTTTGAACGGTAGTGTATATATATTTTTGTGTACATTTTTTTATTGTTTGACATACAATGGGGTGGCAGGTAGCCTAGTGGTTAGAACATTGGACGAAAAGTTGCACGATCGAATATCCGAGCTGACAAGGTAAAAATCTATCGTTCTGCCCCTGAACAAGGCAGTTAACCCACTGTTCCTAGGCCGTCATTGAAAATAAGAATTTGTTCTTAACTGACTTGCCTAGTTAAATAAAGGTTAAATAAAAAATAAAAAGTAAATACACCATGCAAATCAGCTCCAAGTGATTTTACTTTTGGAAATCTGTTCCAAACTATTCCCATGCATAATAAATAGATATACACTCAGTAAATCAAACATTAGGAAAACCTTCCTACTATTGAGTTGCACAATGTTGACTCCAATGCTTCCGAACAGTTGTGTCAAGTTTACTTGGTGTCCTTTACATTTTACATATTTCAGTTGAACATTTCTCTATATTTCTTTGTCATTGAGGACTTCTTTCATTATGCTCTACTTGTGACTTATTTGTGCGCAACTTCATGGAATTACTTGATTTACTGTTGTAGCAGAGAAGTGTGCCAGGAATGATGTGTGGGTCAGTGACGGCACGCGCCCCTCACTCATTAGAATATCAATGCACGAACGACAAGCAGTGGTGGCCCTTCCCCTCTAAATCTCTCTCTCACACCAGCTCACACACACACTTTCGCGTGAAGCACTTTTTTTTCAAGTGGTGCTGCTTGATAGAAAGTTTTGTTCTCAATAATCAGGAGACTTCAACATCTCGTCGCACTTTAAAACCATGAATAATGAGTCTACTCTGCGTAAAACGGCAGTGCACTCAGCAGGCTACCCATATTGTTAAGACTTGATTGGTTGGATATTTTATAGTAATATTTTAAATTGACTGTAGTCCAATATCCAATAGTAATTGTTTGGGTTATTAGAGTTAATTGTAATAATACAGGAAAGACATATGATCTGAAAGTGGTCAAAGATCTTAAAGTGCATGGTGTAAAGTAGCCTAGTCCTATAACTAAACTACTTCTAGATAGCACCTTTTTTCCCAAAAAGTGTATAGGCTATAATGGCAATAAGCACGACAGATGCTGGAAACACCCCTGTTGATGCCCCCTAAATCAATATGCATTAAGAAAGTTGTGTGCAGTTGGGAAGGACAGTTTGAGAAAACAATAGTGTGTGGGGACACCGCACGGTAGATCATGTGCCATTGATTACCATACAGCTGTTCACACAAAGGCAAAAACTCTAGCCTGCTGCAGGGTCCAGAGAGAGTGCCCCTCCCCCGTCTCAACCTCAACAATAGACCCCCGAATATCCCCGAAGCGCGCAATGAAAGGTCTCATCCATAACCTGCCCGCACGCGTCTGAGCAATTACAATTTTGTGACTGAAGAAAGGGCGGATCATGCTATTCTTCCCTACTTCCTTCAGATCGATATTTACCACACATTAATTAATACTGAACAATGAATTGATACTGAACAATACATGTTCTTATGACAAACTTTTGTGAAAACAACTTATTTGGAACAGAATTTAAAGGACTAAGATTAGGTGATATCGAATAGTAGCCTAGGTTATAGCCACTCATAACCCAAATGTTTATTATCATGTGATGCTGTCTAACACTTAATTTACCATCATTGTGCCGGTAGGCTAAAGTGCTTAAATTAACAACTTTTTTTCTGTTACATGTTTCCAGTAGGTATAGATACTGTAGAGCTGTTAGGCTGTGAAGCCTATTCATTATACTGGTTGAAAATCGTATGCTTTTGTAGGCCTATATTATTATTTGTCTGATTGAAGTTGAATAATTAAATATGTAGGCCTAAAAATTCAGTTTTCGATGCTTGTGTCACACATTTCCTAGTTCGACTCCAAAATCGTGGACATTTGGCTAGTTAGTTGTATTTATGTTTTATTTATTTATTTAACCTTTATTTAACTAGGCAAGTCACATTCTACATTCTTATTTACAATGATCGCCTATCAAAAGGCAAAAGGCAAAAGGCCTCCTGTGGGGACCGGGATGGGATTAAAAAATAAAAACAATAATATAAATATATGACAAAACACACATCACGACAAGAGACACAACACAACACTACACAAAGAGACACCTAAGACAACAACATAGGAAGGCAGAAACAAATGACAACACAGCATGGTAGCAAAACAACATAACAACATGGTAGCAACACAGCATGGTAGCAGCACAAAACATGGTACAAACATTATTGGGCACAGACAACAGCACAAAGAGCAAGAAGGTAGAGACAACAATACATCACACAAAGCAGCCACAACTGTCAGTAAGAGTGTCCATGATTGAGTCTTTGAATGAAGAGATTGAAATAAAACTGTCCCGTTTGAGTGTTTGTTGCAGCTGTATAACTGTATAAAATGTGTATTGTGCCAATCACACTTCAAATATGATTATGCTCTAAGTATAGGCCTTATGTTATTTTTGCTGATAAATTTAATCAGCACCAAATCCACACACATGATCCGACGCTTCGTGGTTGTCCCTTGGGTCTTACCGTGCCCCGCCTCCTGACGCGTGACAGGGGCGCGCATCAGGGGTATAAAATTCATTCACTCTCATTAACCACCAGAACCAAAACAAGTGAAGACCAGCACATAGGGAAGAGCGAGGACTGCTATACCTTTTCATACTAATTTTATGGTGTGACTGCAAGGATTTTTTTCTATCCGGGTTTTTGGGAATACGCGCCTGTCACATTTCTATTGGACACAACGAATGCCATCACCTGCGGATTGTTGTATAGCTACCAACCAAACACCTGGCGGAAATGGCCTCGCTACCTCTTAGATGTGTCTTTGCTTTGGCTGTAGTGCAAGTGGTAAGTACGAAGTGTAACCTAACAATAAGGAACCATTCAATATTGCCGTGCTTTATGCACAGCATATCTCTAATGTCCAATTCGCTCTTCTCTTGGCAGGTATCATCTTCTGGTGTGTTCGAGTTGAAAGTCCATTCGTTCAACACTGCTCAGCGCATATGCAGAAGGCATAGGGACTGTCACATCTTTTTCAGAATTTGTCTCAAACACTCAGAGGATGTCATCCATGCGGAGCCACCATGCACTTTTGGAACAGGACACACCAACGTCATCCGCGCAGATCAGACCTCAATTTCCAGCAGCGCTCCTATTAGAATACCGTTCCATTTTAAGTGGCCGGTAAATAATATTATATTCATAAATACTAATGTTAGACAAGGAAATATAAATGTTATGTTACTCTATCATTCTTGCATAAACGTTTTAATCCAGGATTTACCTCTTACAGGGAACATTTTCGCTGATCATTGAAGCATGGAACGCAGAAATCCCTACAGAATACACAGGTAAGGTGTTGTTGCAGTAGGCTTATTATAGCTTTTTTTTTTAACAGCCTACCTGTTACTTTAAAAAAATTCTGTATGCCAATATGCTACTACAATACTATTTGTTTCCTTATATTTTTTCAGACAACCAAAACAACCTGGTCAGTCGCTTGGCTACCAGAAGAAGACTGGCCATAGGCGAGGACTGGTCTCAAGACGTCCACTTCGGAGAGCAGAGCGAGCTGCGCTACTCCTATCACGCATTCTGTGACGAGTACTACTTTGGCGACAGCTGCGCGGAATACTGCAGACCCCGCGACGACACTCTGGGCCACTACACCTGTGACGTGGAGGGGAACAAACAATGTCTGGAGGGCTGGAAGGGCAACTACTGTTCTGATCGTAAGTTCAATTTACTTGGTTAAAGTCAATGACTTTAGGCTACATTACTGTCCAGACTCAGATTCTGTCAACCAGGTTGTCTCAGTCTGCACTGTATAGGCCTATTGTAAATAGACTACACAGTCCACACAATGATTCAGTGATAAATGAGGCAAATGCTATTTTTTGCATTCTCCTTAGTGAAAACAATTAATGCTCTTTGAAGGTGTCACAAGGGCAGTATATAGACCTGAATGATTGGTGGCAATAATTTGTACATACAGGCCTACACATAATTACACCAACAATTAAGCATGTGCAACACATTTTAATTGTCAATTTTATGAAAATGTTTGTGCCAAGTTAATTCTAAAGTAAGATTACTCTTCTGCCTCAAGGATTTCAATTTAATCCCATAAGCAGCCACTCTACTATTTTAGACAGGCATAATTGCATGAGCCTTAAGTATCTACTTTTATCTCAAAGCCTCCTGTTGTGTTGCTTTATAGACTTTATAGTAAGGAAGGCTTGTGGAGTTCGATCTGCCCTTTGTTCCCCTATAACAAAGGGAGAAAGAAACATGACTCACCAGGGACACATGTTGGAGATGCTGTGTGTGTGGCAGAGGGCGAAAAGAAGGGCCTGGCTTCTGTTCCTACGGTGGAGTGCTCACCAGCTGCTTGGTTTAATACTTAACAAACAGTTGGGAGGGCCGGCAGTGGGGGGGCTCAGACAGAGTTGGGTGGGGGCATGCGTGCCCGCCCAATCTGCCCATTCATTGTAATCACACCCTCTCCCCCCTCCTCCCACCAGCCATCTGTTCGGCAGACTGCAGCGCGAGGCATGGCTACTGCGAGGCCCCTGGGGACTGCAAGTGCAGAATGGGTTGGCAGGGGCCCTCGTGCAACGAGTGTGTGCGCTACCCGGGCTGCCTCCATGGCACCTGCGTCCAGCCATGGCAGTGTGACTGCAAGGAGGGCTGGGGCGGCCTCTTCTGCGACCAGGACCTCAACTACTGCACCAACCATCGGCCATGTGCCAACGGTGCCACCTGTACCAACACAGGCCAGGGCAGCTACACCTGTATCTGCCGCCCGGGCTACGGTGGCACCAACTGTGAGCTGGAGACCAACGAGTGCGACAGCAACCCCTGCAAGAACGGAGGCAGCTGCAATGTGAGTAATATTACAGCTTACAGGGGTAGTAGGGGGTAGTTAAATATTGGCTCAGATTTTTGGGTGTTAATTAAACAATATTTTTTGAGTTATTTTGGCATTCCATGTTATTGTTTTTTTTCTTAATTGTCCATTTGAAGGTAAAATGTTAATGTGTCCAAGGTACCAACGCAGTGTAACATAACACAGTAAAACATGTTTAAATTAGACACAATGTCAGAAACATGATCAGTAATCATGGTTCATCTATGGATTGTAAAAAGCCAAAGCTTAGTCAAGGTGTCTGTCTAACGACAATTCTCTCGACATTATCAAAAATACTCCAATGACAATCATCTCTCTCTTTAGGACCTGGAGAACGACTACTCGTGCACCTGCCCCCAGGGCTTCTATGGGAAGAACTGTGAGATCATCGCCATGACATGTGCCGATGGGCCCTGTTTCAATGGAGGCACCTGCTTGGAGATGCTGACGGGGGGCTATACTTGCCGTTGCCCTCCCACCTACACTGGCTCCAACTGCGAGAAGAAACTGGACCGCTGCAGCAACAGCCCCTGTCTGAATGGTGAGTGACTGCAGTGGATCAAGCTCAAATTGAAGTTTATAGTTTATTTCCAAGTAGTTGGAATTCTTTGTTGGAGCACTCTCACATATAGTACAGTACATAGACATGTACAGTAAAAAGATAAAAAAATATGTTTTCAGTCATACAGTATGTTGAAGTCGGATGTTTACATGCACCTTAGCCAATTACAATAATCTAAGTTTTTCACAATTCCTGACATTTAATCCGAGTAAAAATTCCTGTCTTAGGTCAGTTAGGAGCACCACTTTATTTTAAGAATGTAAATGTCAGAATAATAATAGAGAATTATTTATTTCATCACATTCCTAGTGGGTCAGAAGTTTACATACACTCAATTAGTATTTGGTAGCATTGCCTTTTACATTTTTTAACTTGGGTCAAATGTTTTGGGCAGCCTTCCACAAGCTTCCCACAATAAGTTGGGTGAATTTTGGCCTATTCCTCCTGACAGAGCTGGTGTAACTGAGTCAGGTTTGTAGGCCTCCTTGCTCGCACACGCTTTTTCAGTTCTGCCCACACATTTTCTATAAGACTGAGGTCAGGGCTTTGTGATGGCCACTCCAATACCTTGACTTTGATGTCCTTAAGCCATTTTGCCACAACTTTGGAAGTATGCTTGGTGTCATTGTCCATTTGGAAGACCGATTTGCATGGGTCATTTTCCTGCCTCATGATGCCATCTATTTTGAAGTGCACCAGTCCCTCCTGCAGCAAAGCACCCCCACAACATGATGCTGCCACCCCCATGCTTCACGGTTGGGATGGTGTTCTTTGGCTTGCAAGCCTCCCCCTTTTTCCTCCGAACATAACGATGGTCATTATGGCCAAACGGTTCTATTTTTGTTTCATCAGACCAGAGGACATTTCTCAAAAAAGTACAATCTTTGTCCCCATGTGCAGTTGCAAACCGTAGTCTGGCTTTTATGGCGGTTTTGGAGCAGTGGCTTCTTCCTTGCTGAGCAGCCTTTCAAGTTATGCTGATATAGGACTCGTTTTACTGTGGATATAGATACTTTTGTACCTGTTTCCTCCAGCATCTTCACAAGGTCCTTTGCGGCTGTTCTGGGATTGATTTGAACTTTTCGCACCACAGTACGTTCATCTCTAGGAGACAGAACACATCTCCTTCTTGAGCGGTTTGATGACTGCGTGGTCCCATGGTGTTTATACTTGCGCACTATTGTTTGTACAGATGAACGTGGTACCTTCAGGCATTTGGAAATTTCTCGCAAAGATGAAGCAGACTTGTGGAGGTCTACAATTTCTTTTCTGAGGTCTTGGCTGATTTCTTTTGATTTTCCCATGATGTCAAGCAAAGAAACACTGAGTTTGAAGGTAGGCCTTGAAATACATCCACAGGTACCCCTCCAATTGACTCAAATTATGTCAATGAGCATATCAGAAGCTTCTAAAGCCATGACATAATTTTCTGGAATTTTCAAAGCTGTTTAAAGGCACAGTCAACTTAGTGTATGTAAACTTCTGACCAACGAATTGTGAAATAGTCTAAACAATTGTTGAAAAAAATTACTTGTCATGCACAAAGTAGATGTCCTAACCGACTTGTCAAAACTATAGTTTGTTAACAAGAAATTTGTGGAGTGGTTGAAACACTTAGGTTGGAGTCATTAACTTGTTTATGTAAACTTCCAAAAGTAGGAGAAAAACAGCAGCAAGGTTGCTTGGTTTAAAAGGAGGATTGTACTCTGGTTAAAGCTATTCTTGAACCTGGTAGTGGAGGTCTTGATGCTCCTGTAACCCGCCCAGATGGTAGCTGGGGTCTTTTGGGCCCTCATAAGGGATCTGTCTGCATAGATGTACTCGCTGAGGGTAGTGCCAATGATTCTTTCTACAGTGTGTGCTACCCTCTGAAAACGTTTGCAGTCTTGTGCATTGGTGTTACCATACCACACATTGATGGATCCAGTCAGGATGCTCTCTACTGAGTGCCTGTACTCATGCTAAACTTCTTCAGTAGCCTCAGGAAATAGAGCCGCTGCTGTACCATTCTGATCACAGCGTTTGTTGGCTGGCCATATCAGATCGAATGAGATGGTTATGCCAAGGCATTTGAAACGGTCCACCAGCTCCCCAAAAAAGTGGAAACAGGTGAAAGTGGATGGAGAGGATCTTGCCTTAGTTCTGGCAACACCTAGTGGTTGAAGTACGCACCTGCACTTGCTTGAAGTACTTGATAATGAAGTACTTCACTTGGCTAATAGAACAATGAATTAATACATGTTTTCAGGGTATATCAATTCATGATGTCATGAAGTGCCAACAGTGTGTGATCCCATGTATCACATCTTGCGCTACTTCAGAATGTGGTAGGCTGCAGTGTACTAATTGGCGCCGTGTGAAATGTTGTCTTCTAGGTGGTGAGTGTCTAGACCTGGGTCAAAGCGTGCTGTGCCGCTGCCACTCTGGCTTTACCGGTGCCAACTGCCAGTTCAACATCGACGACTGTGCTTCAGCGCCTTGCCAGAACGCTGGCACCTGCCAGGACGGTGTGGACGACTACACCTGCTCATGCACACTGGGCTACGCCGGCAAGAACTGTAGCCTGCGCTCAGATGCCTGCGGCCGTGGTGCCAGCGCCCAGCCCTGCCAGAATGGCGGCACCTGCTTCACCCACTTCACGGGGCCCGTGTGCCAGTGCCCGCCTGGTTTCATGGGACCCAGCTGCGAGTTCACGCTGCAGCCCAGCTTCCATCCTGCCCCCCGACTGACCAATAAACCTTCCTCCACCGCCCTCACAGCCTCCTGCGTCCTTGCGTTACTCGCCCTTGGCCTGGCGACGGGCATTGTGATGCTGCGGCGGCGCCGGCTGAGTGGCAGGAAGCAGCTGAACGACACGGCGGTGTTCAACGACCTGAAGACGGGGATCAACCGCTTCCCCAGCGAGAGAGAGGCTTTCATGGCGGCTAGTGGCCTGTTCAAGATCAGCAACAGCGATCCGCGCCTCAGCATGGCATCACTTGCATCGCTTAGACCCACAGACGACAGGACGGGCCGGGGACTTGGGGGGGAGCGCCACTCATTCTCCCCTGGACAGGACTACCTCTGGAGGGGGGACAGCGGGGCTGGGCGGAGATGAGCCACTGGCCTGGACCCAAGATGGACAGATAAAGGAGACTGAACAGCCAAACACCTGGGGAGGGAGAGACAAAAACTGGGAGGAAGAACAAGGGATCGTTAGCACTTATTTTTCTCTCTTTTTGAAATGTTAAGTGAATGAAGAAAAACACAAACTGCTTGAATGGTTGGAAATGTGTTTGTTACACATTTTGACAACAAAGAAAAAATCTGTTGGAAAACAACCTTGTGTCATGAAGAACAGTAAATGACCTCTTGAAGTATGGGAACTTCAGGAAATCTCCTCAGAGAAAGGTCTTCCATGTCAAATAACCCAAAGAGATGACTACCAATACCACATAACTACATACGATGGACACTGACCTATCATTGCACTTGCTCCAACACAGTGATATTGACCAACTGACTCTGGAAGAACCATTTAAACCAAATACAGGCAGACCTGATTCTCTGACCTGTACCTTTTTGGAAGACAATAGACTGTTATCAATGACCTTCAAGGAGATGAATATATTTGCTGTATTGACTTTTCCCACTCTTTTCCCACTGTTTTTGTTTGTAAGCTCATTTCACCAGAACTGATATTAGCAATTCCAAAAGATAAAACATATATATTTTTCATTTTAAAATTAACTATTATTTTGTCAACATACCATTTCCTAAGAAGAAACTATCAGTCGTTATACCATCATTTTATTTATGTTATTTATTAAACTCAGCAAAAAAGAAACGTCCCTTTTTCAGGACCCTGTCTTTCAAAGATAATTAGTAAAAATCCAAATAACTTCACAGCTCTTCATTGTAAAGGGTTTAAACACTGTTTCCCATGCCTGTTCAATGAACCATAAACAATTAATGAACATACACCTGTGGAACGGTCGTTACGACACTAACAGCTTACAGAAGGTAGGCAATTAAGGTCACAGTTATGAAAACTTAGGACACTAAAGAGGCCTTTACTGACTCTGGAAAAACACCAAAAGAAAGATGCCCAGGGTCCCTGCTCATCTGCGTGAACGTGCCTTAGACGTGCTGCAAGGAGGCATGAGGACTGCAGATGTGGCCAGGGCAATAAATTGCAATGTCCTTACTGTGAGACGCCTAAGACAGCGCTACAGGGAGACAGGACGGCCAGCTGATCGTCCTTGCAGTGGCATACCACGTGTAACAACACCTGCGCAGGATTGGTACATCCGAACATCACACCTGCTGGACGGTTACAGGATGGCAACAACAACTGCCAGAATTACACCAGGAATGCACAATCCCTCCATCAGTGCTCAGACTGTGCAATAGACAGAGAGGCAGGTATGAGGGCTTGTAGGCCTGTTGTAAGGCAGGTCCTCACCAGACATCACCGGCAACAATGTCGCCTGTAGGCACAAACCCACCTTGGGCACGTCTGGGACCTGTTGGTTCGGAGGGTGAGGGCTAGGGCGATTCCCCCCAGAAAGGTCCGGGAACTTGCAGGTGCCTTGGAAGAATGGGGTAACATCTCACAGCAAGAACGGGCAAATCTGGTGCAGTCCATGAGGAGGAGATGCACTGCAGTACTAAATGCAGCTGGTGGCCACACCAGATACTGACTGTTACTTTTGATTTTGACCCCCCCCCCCTTTGTTCAGGGCCACATTGTTCCATTTCTGTTAGTCATATGTCTGTGGAACTTGTTCAGTTTGTCTCAGTTGTTGAATCTTGTTATGTTCATACAAATATTTACACGTTAAGTTTGCTGACAATAAACACAGTTGACAGTGAGAGGACGTTTCTTTTTTTTGCTGAGTTTATATGTAAAATGTTTTCCTTTTGTCACAAATTCAGAGATATATTTATGTGCTCCTAAATAAACAACTTGTTCTACATCTTTGTTATTCTGTGTATTCTAAATACACCAGGAATATTCCGGGGAAATTATTTATGACCTGAAATCAATGAACATGTGACTTTGATACACGGATCATGAGTATTGCTGTTTCTGAAGAACAGCCAGTGTAATGTTCATGCCAAAGTTAGTTTGTCAGGCATTTGCAAAACATTTTTTTTTAACGTTTTTTGTTGCTGTTTGTGTTGAATAAAAACTACAAAATCTTCAGCTTTTGTCACCTATCGATTGAGTATCAACATACAGCATGTTGGCCCTATGATAGACAAAGGTATAAATGTCATTCAATTCAAATGTTTACATATGCATATTTGGCTGGGTTTGAAAATAAGCCTATAATGAGGGGTTTATGTAAAACGATTGGTATAAAATGTGAGAAGTAACCTGCCATTGCATAATGTACGCAAGGTAGGCCTACCCAATTAGCAAAATTATTCGAACGCTTGCTCAAACACATGTTTCTATAATATATATATATTTTTTACCAGAATCTGTCCCAATTTCTGTCTGTGTTGGTTTACCAACCTACAATGTTTCGGTCACTTTTTACTATGCGCTTTTTTCCCGGTGCGCTTCCGCAGGAAAAAAGTGAAACTAGAACCCGAAGACTGTTTTAGGTTTGCTACATTGAATGTTGTCGAATCCACAATGACATTCTCGCTTCAACCCACACAGTGTTTCAAGCTCCCATTTGCTTGGGAACCATTCAGACCAGACATGGCAGCCGACAGGGTCGGACGGATGCGAGCAGATGAAGTCCACTCATCAGATTTGGAAACGTGTCGAGAACACGGAGTCAACCTTCAGAAGAGACAAGCTCGAGTGACTGTGAAATACAACAGAAAAGAGCTACAGAGACGACTAGACGTGGAGAAATGGATCGATGACTGCTTGGATGAGCTGTACTTGAGCAAAGTGAGTGCCGTCATAGCCTATGGATCATAATAATGGTCACCACACAAAGTGTCATGTAAGTGCTCAGGCAATAGGTTTCAGACTGTTAAGAGATTTTGGGTATCATGGCAAGTTAACTTTCTAATCAGGCAATATTATCTGAAAGTTTCCCATCCTTTAAGAATGAGAACTTTGCTCTTGCACCTTTGCCTAAATCAATAGAATTTGATTTAAAAAAATAGTTCACTTTATGTTTAAAAACAAGGCTTTGAGTTGGATATTCATATAAAAAGGGCTGGGTTTGTGCTCTGTAAAGACACACTGTACATAACACATGGATCTCAACATTAAACTTGTACTTTTCGTAGCACTGAGGGTATTACAGGGCTTTATAACCCATGTCTATCAGGCAGACAAATGAACACTCCTCTGAGACACAAACAATGTAGAATAACTACTGAAGTATATTCCAACACAATAACTTGCACTTGAAATTACAGAGGCATTTCTAAACCAGCTGTTCTGCGTAGTCCTTAACAGGACTAAGCAGACATGCACATTGTTGTGGGCGTGGTATATGAGATGTATATACAAGGTGTATACAATATGTATGTTATGAGAGGGCACAGTGTCCATAAAAGGACAGGAGAAGATGCAAGGTGCACTGTGGACTAAGGCTCTGTCCAAAATGGCACCCTATTCCCTATAGTTCACTACTTTTGACCAGGGATCTATGGGTAGTGCACTAGGGAATAACGTGCCATGTCAGATGTAGCCTAAGTCTTGAGCCACCACTGTAGCAGCCGCCTCCTGACAGAGACACATGTATACATGGTGGCTGGGGGATGCTAACTCACTGCCTTACATGGCCACTTGGAAAAAGGGAAAGGAACAAAAATGGAACTTCATCCCTCATTCCCTCCCTTACAGTGAGGGAATGAGGGATGAAGGATGAGAAATAGGAAGACAACGTACAGAGGATGGGGTTAATACTCCTTGAGGTAGGGTAAACATACTGCAGCTGGCCATGTGACATCACTAGCCAGATGTTCTGCTCTGATGTTTTGGGTTTGGGGATACAGGTGTCCTAGTGGCAGGGAGCCTAGCGGTAAAGAGCGTTGGGCCAGTAACCAAAAAGTTGCTGGTTCAAATTCCTAAGCCAACTAGGTGAAGCATCTGTCAATGTGCCCTTGAGGAAGGCACTTAACCCTAATTGCTCCTGTAAGTCGCTCTGGGTAAAAGTGTCTGATAAATTATTAAAATGTCAAAATATAACATTCTGCTCCGTGTTCTTGTCTGCATCTGAAATGTCACCCTATTCCTTATGTAGTGCACTACTTTTGACCAGAGCTCTATGGTCAAAGTTATGCACTATATAGGGAATAAGCTGCAATTTTGGACACACACCTTGTAACAATACTGCACCTTGTAACAATAACCTTGTAACCTTGTAACAATACTGCAAGCCTTCTGCCATCCAGGACCTACAGTACCAGTCAAAAGTTTGGAACACACCTACCCATTCAAGGGTTTTGTAACGATGTGCACTGAGAGTCAGGAAGCAAGTTCAGGTGCTTTAATAAATAAACACACCATAATATCAAAAAAGAACCAGGAACAACGCACAGAAATTACACAGGAACAGAAACAATCACATCTGGGGAAGGAACCAAAGGGAGTGACATATGTAGGGCAGGTAATCAAGGAGGTGATGGAGTCCAGGTGAGTCTGATGACGCGCAGGTACACGTAACGATGGTGACAGGTGTGCGCCATAACGAGCAGCCTGGTGACCTAGAGGCCGGAGAGGGAGCACACGTGACAGGTTTTTCTTTATTTTTACTATTTTCTACATTGTAGAATAAAAGTGAAGACATCAAAACTATGAAATAACACATATGGAATCATGTAGTAATCCAAAAAGTGTTAAACAAATCAAAATATATTTTAGATGTTAGATTCTTCTAAGTAGCCACCCTTCTAAGTAGCCACCCTCTGTTGTATTCGGCGCATTTGACAAATAAACTTTGATTTGATTTGATTTTAGTACACTACTAGTGTAAAGCAGGACATTCAACCCTATAGTGCACCTTGTTGGCCCATGCCTGATCTCAGCTAAGCATTAGATCAGATAAACAATAATGTCAGCAACTATCATTTTAGGATATGCCCTTAACATAGAATTTTTATGGATTTTATGACTGTGAAATCCAGCCACCCAGAAGTTGAACAGGTACCAGGCCGGCAGTTCAGAGGAGTTGTGTGGAGAGGAGGCTGATCTTCAACTGGTCTGGAACAACAGAGCTCTGTTCTGTCTGGCTAGGCCACTGATACAGTTTGGAGAGTTGGATACATGGACATTGCTACTATTACTTTTCTACTCTGATAATATACAGTACACATGTGTGTGCGTTTTTAACATACAGTTGAAGTCAGAAGTTTACATACACCTTAGCCAAATACATTAAAACTCAGATTTGAACAATTCCTGACATTTAATCCAAGTAGAAATTCCCTGTTTTAGGTCAGTTAGGATCACCACTTTATTTTAAGAATGTGAAATGTCAGAATAATAGTAGAGAGAATGATTTATTTAAACTTTTATATCTTTCATGACATTCCCAGTGGGTCAGAAGTTTACATACACTCAATTATTATTTGGTAGCACTGCCTTTAAATTGTTTAACTTGAGTCAAACATTTCAGGTAGCCTTCCACAAGCTTCCCACAATAAGTTGTGTGAATTTTGGCCCATTCCTCCTGACAGAGCTGGTGTAACTGAGTCAGGTTGGTAGGCCTCCTTGCTCGCACACGCCTTTTCAGTTCTGCCCACAAATCTTCTATAGGATTGAGGTCAGGGCTTTGTGATGGCCACTCCAATACCTTGACTTTGTTGTCCTTAAGCCATTTTGCCACAACTTTGGAAGTATGCTTGGGGTCATTGTCCATTTGGAAGACCCATTTGTGACCAAGCTTTAACTTCCTGACTGATGTCTTGAGATGTTACTTCAATATATCCACATAATTTTCCTGCCTCATGATGCCATCTATTTTGTGAAGTGCATCAGTCCCTCCTGCAGCAAACCACCCCCACAACATGATGCTGGCACCCCCGTGCTTCACGGTTGGGATGGTGTTCTTTGGCTTGCAAGCCTCCCCCTTTTTCCTCCGAACATAATGATGGTCATTATGGCCAAACAGTTCTATTTTAGTTTCATCAGACCAGAGGACATTTCTCAAAAAAGTACAATCTTTGTCCCCATGTGCAGTTGCAAACCGTAGTCTGGCTTTGTTATGGCGGTTTTGGAGCAGTGGTTCTTCCTTGCTGAGCGGCCTTTCAGGTTAAGTCGATATAGGACTCGTTTTACTGTGGATATAGATACTTTTGTACCTGTTTCCTCCAGCATCTTCACAAGGTCCTTTGCTGTTGTTCTGGGATTGATTCGCACTTTTCGCACCAAAGTACGTTCATCTCTAGTAGACAGAACACGTCTCCTTCTTGAGCGGTATGACGGCTGCGTGGTCCCACGATGTTTGTACTTGCGTACTATTGTTTGTACAGATGAACGTGGTACCTTCCGGCGTTTGGAAATTTCACGCAAGGATGAAGCAGACTTGTGGAGGTCTACAATTTGTTTTCTGAGGTCTTGGCTGATTTCTTTTGATTTCCCCATGATGTCAAGCAAAGAAACACTGAGTTTGAAGGCAGGCCTTGAAATACGTCCACAGGTACACCTCCAATTGACTCAAATGATGTCAATGAACCTATCAGAAGCTTCTAAAGCCATGACATCATTTTCTGGAATTTTCCAAGCTGTTTAAAGGCACAGTCAACTTAGTGTATGTAAACTTCTGACCCACTGGAATTGTGATACAATGAATTATAAGTGAAATAATCTGTCCTTAAACAATTGTTGGAAGAATTACTCGTGTCATGCTCAAGTAGATGTCCTAACCGACTTGTCAAAACGATAGTTTGTTGAAAAACGAGTTTTAATGACTCCAACTTAAATGTATGTAAACTTCCGACTTGTGTTTTGCAGGAGGATGACATGCCAGATGAGGTAAACATTGATCATCTGTTAGACCTGGCTAGCGATGAGGAGCGAGTGAAAAAGTTAAAGGTAGGCCCCGCCCACCCAAAGTTGTTCTGATCATGGACTCAGACCAACCAGATGTTGACAGATAATTTTACTGCTGGAATTGTGATACAAGGAATTATCACTTCTTTAAACTCTGTTCACCATCAGGAGATCCTTCAGACATGCAGCAACAACACAGAGGTATGTTTTACCCTAATGTTTTATGATATGGAATAATCATGCATATTAAGTCATACCTTTTTATTTAGTCTGTACACACACACACACACACACACACACACACACACACACACACACACACACACACACACACACACACACACACACACACACACACACACACACACACACACACACACACACACACACACACACACACACACACACACACTGTATAGGCCTCAGATAGGAGGAAGCAGTGTCTGACACCTCCTTCCACTGTCACTCCACATGCCTTACAATGACCGTCTGTCCTAGCCTTCTCTCTCTCTCTTCCCTATTTCTTCTCTTCTCTTTTTCCCCCTGTTCCCTGCTGTAACAAAGGACCTATTTTGACAAAGGACAGGGCCCACACTGGCCTGCTCAGGCCCAAACACGCATGCACATGCACCAGAGCATGTGAGCACAGTTGAGCTGGCGGAAATCCCGCTCATCACTCATGGAGTGGTGCTTCTGGCGCTCCTTGTCCTTTCCTACCGCTCAGCTAAAAACCGCTCCACACTCACAGGAAAAAAAACTCCCGCTCCAAAATTACTACATTCATTAAAATCACAATTGAACCAACACCCATCTATTTGTGTGACTACCTGGACCTACCAATTGGTTTTTAAAGTATTGAAACCAAACCATATGGATTTGAATGAAAAGTATGTGAATAAACATGATAACTGAATGTAAGAAGCGAACATAGTTTCAAATAGGCTACATGTCATATTAAACAGCATATAAACACTAAATAGGTCAGGAGCCAGACAGGGAGCCTAAGAAGGAATGAAGATGAATTATTTAGGCTATATTATTTCAATTTTTTCAAGGCTATAGCCTACAAAGAAATACATTGTGAAGCATTTGCAAGTGCGACACAATAGGCTGGTAAGGACATAAAACCCTCAGCATTTTGTTGTATTAAATCATTATAGTCTATAAATGATGTATATAGGCTGTGACTTAAATACAAATTAAATGAAAAATGCCTTATTAGTGCCTTAGATTTTTTTTTAAATTCGTTTTTTTATTTATATATATATATATTTATATTTGTTATTTTTTTTTTTTTTTAATTTTATCCCCTTTTCTCCCCAATTTTCGTGGTATCCAATCGCTAGTAATTACTATCTTGTCTCATCGCTACAACTCCCGTACGGGCTCGGGAGAGACGAAGGTCGAAAGCCACGCGTCCTCCGAAGCACAACCCAACCAAGCCGCACTGCTTCTTAACACAGCGCGCCTCCAACCCGGAAGCCAGCCGCACCAATGTGTCGGAGGAAACACGTGCACCTGGCCCCCTTGGTTAGCGCGCACTGCGCCCGGCCCGCCACAGGAGTCGCTGGAGCGCGATGAGACAAGGATATCCCTACCGGCCAAACCCTCCCTAACCCGGACGACGCTAGCCCAATTGTGCGTCGCCCCACGGACCTCCCGGTCGCGGCCGGCTGCGACAGAGCCTGGGCGCGAACCCAGAGACTCTGGTGTTAAATTAGTTTTTAGAGACACGAGTTAGGCCAGTCTGTGGCTTCAGGCTCATGCGATGGTGACTGGAGAGCCGGCCAGCAGCAGAGAATATCCTCTCCACACTTGCAGAACCACTGGGGATGCTAAACACTCCTTTGGCCACTCTTGCCAGGTTGGGCAGAGAGGCAGAGTTGTTTTTTTGTTGTTTTTCTATAGGTAGGCCTAAAGGTTTTTAAGATAACCCAATCAAAACTGAAAGCTCCTTGAAAGTAGGGTAAGGGTTAGGGTATACCAGGCCTAATGGGCCAAAATCAATTATGGCCAATTATATAGATAATAGAACAAAAATGAATTAAACGTTTAAGAGATCAGAGTTTTGTTTATAAATACTTTGCTACAATGACACACCTAGTTATCTATCCACCTCGTTCCTTTCTTTTAGCATGTAAGTTCATAGTAAGTACACAATCATGCTTTTGGGATACGTGTCTTTTCAGATTCCACAATGATTCTTTAGCTGTGGACACTACATCACTGTACTCCCTCTCTTGCTCTTGGTCCTCCTTTTTGTAAGTCACCTTGATTTAGCACATGCATTTGTAGTCTACGACAAGCAGACTACAAATACATGCTGGGGCGGGCATGCCCTGAGCTCATGAAGTGAGTGCTAATGGAGCAAAATTGGAGCAGGCGAGAAGGCCGATGCTCCAGCCTTTGGGAATCTCGCTCCCCACCCCAGTCAAATTGGGCTCGCTCCAACTTCGCTCCGATCTCATACTCTGGCATGCACGCACACACGCTTCCACACACACGCTTCCAAACACACGCTTCCACATATACACACACACACACACACACACACACACACACACACACACACACACACACACACACACACACACACACACACACACACACACACACACACACACACACACACACACACACACACACCAGGTGAATCCAGGTGTTCTAGAGACCAAACCTAGAGCGGCTGGGGTTGAGACTTCTCTATTTTCCGTCTCCCACTCTAATTCCTATCTATGTATTATCTATACTGAACAAAAATATAAATGCAACGTGCAACAATTTCAAAGATTTTACTGAGTTACAGTTCATATGAGGAAATCAGTCAATTGAAATACATTTATTATGCCCTTGTCACGTTCCTGACCTTATTTCCTTTGTTTTGTCTTTGTTTAGTTGGTCAGGACGTGAGCTGGGTGGGCATTCTATGTTATGTGTTTCTATGTTGGGTTCATTTTCAATTAGCCTGATATGGTTCTCAATCAGGGGCAGGTGTTTTACGTTTCCTCTGATTGAGAACCATATTAAGGTAGGCTGTTCTCACTGTTTGTTTGTGGGTGATTGTTCCTGTGTCAGTGTTTGTGCCACACGGGACTGTTTCGTTCGTTCGTTCGTTCGTTCGTTCGTTCGTTCGTTCGTTCGTTAGTGTGTTCCTTCCTGTTCGTGCGTTCTTGTTTTATGTTCTCAAGTACAGGTCTGTTCACATCGTTTTGTTATTTTGTATTTTGTCAAGTGTTCTTCGTGTTCGTCTTTCACAAATAAATATACTATGGATACATACCACGCTGCATATTGGTCCGATCCTTGCTCATCCTCAGACGAGGAGGAGGACGAGCGTTACAGCCCTAATCTATGGATTTCACATAACCTGGAATACAGATATCAGGAATACAGCATCTGGGCAAAAAAAACGTCACAGTATTTCTGTGCATTGAAATTGCCATCAATAAAATGCAATTGTGTTCATTGTCCGTAGCTTATGCCTGCCCATACCATAACACCAACGCCACCATGGGGCACTCTGTTCACAACGTTGACATCAGAAAACCGCTTGCCCACACAACGCCATACACGTGATCTGCGGTTGTGAGGCCAGTTGGACATACTGCCAAATTCTCTAAAACAACGTTGGAAGTGGCTTATGGCAGAGAAATTAACATGACTATTTCTGGCAACAGCTCTGGTGGACATTCCTGCAGTCAGCATGCCAATTGCACACTTCATCAAAACTTGAGACATCTGTGGCATTTTAGAGTGGCCTTTTATTGTCCCCAGCACAAGGTGCACCTGTGTAATGGTAATGCTGTTTAATCAGCTGCTTGATATGCCACACCTGTCAGGTGGATGGATTATCTTGGCAAAGGAGAAATGCTCACTAACAGGGATGTAAACAAATTTGTGCACAGTATTTGAGAGAAATAAGCTTTTTGTGCATATGGATAATTTCTGGGATCTTTTATTTCATCTCATGAAAATGGGACCAACACTTTACAAGTTGCATTTGTATTTTTGTTCAGTGTATCAGAACTCAGGATAATACCCAGATGAAGACAGCTGGAGTCGCAGATGTTTATTGACCCAAACAGGGGGCAGGCAAAAGACAGGTCAAAGGCAGGCAGAGGTCCGTAATCCAGCGCAGACTCAATAAGGTACAGAACAGTAAGCAGACTCGGGGTTTATGACAGGCAGAGGTTTGTAAACGGGTCAACGTCACGCAGGTACAGAACGGCAGGCAGGCAGAATGGTCAGAACCGGGGAAACAGAACTTGAGAAAGCAGGGAGATGGGAAACACACTGGTAAAACCTGACAAGACGAACTGGCAACAGACAAACAGAGAACACATGTATAAATACACTGGGGATAATGAGGAAGATGGGCGACACCTGGAGGGGGGTGGAGACAAGCACAAAGACAGGTGAAACAGATCAAGGTGTGACACAGTGTATGTATCTAATGTGAAAGGGAAAAATACAAAACATTACTTATCACAGGAGGTTGGTGGCACCTTAATTGGGCAGGACAGGCTCGTGGTAATGGCTGGAGTGGAATAGGTGGAATGGTATCAAATACCATTTATTTGGGCTGCAATCTGAGGTGCAGTTAACTCTAATGAACGTATCCTCTGCAGCAGAGGTAACTCTGGGTCTTCCTTTCCTGTGGCGGTCCTCATGAGTGCCAGTTTCATCACAGCGCTTGATGATTTTTGTGACTGCACTTAGAGAAACATTTAAAGTTCTTCAAATTTTCCGGATTGGCTGACCTTTATGTCTTAAAGTAATGACTGTTGTTTCTCTTTGCTTATTTGAGCTGTTCTTGCCATAATATGGACTTTTACCAAATAGGGCTATCTTCTGTATACCACCCCTACACAACACAACTGATTGGCTCAAACGCATTAAGAAGGAAAGAAATTCCACAAATTAACTCTTTATTTTATTTTATTTTTACCCCCTTTTTCTCCCCAAATTCGTGGTATCCAATTGTTAGTAATTACTATCTTGTCTCATCGCTACAACTCCCGTACGGGCTCGGGAGAGACGAAGGTCGAAAGCCATGCGTCCTCTGAAACACAATCCAACCAAGCCGCACTGCTTCTTAACACAGCGCGCATCCACCCCGTAAGCCAGCCGCACCAATGTGTAAGAGGAAACACCGTGCACCTGGCGACCTTGGTTAGCGTGCACTGCGCCCGGCCCGCCACAGGAGTCGCAGGTGCGCGATGGGACAAGGATATCCCTACCGGCCAAACCCTCCCTAACCCAGACGACGCTAGGGCAATTGTGCGTCGCCCCACGGACCTCCCGGTCGCTGCCGGCTGCGACAGAGCCTGGGCGCGAACCCAGAATCTCTGGTGGCACAGCTAGCGCTGCGATGCAGTGCCCTAGCCCACTTCGCCACCCGGGAGGCCCACAAATTAACTTTTAACGAGGCACACCTGTTAATTGAAATGCATTTCAGGTGATTACCTCATAAAGCTGGTTGAAAGAATGCCAAGAGTGTGCAAAGCTGTCATCAAGGCAAATATATTTGATTTGTTTAACACTTTTTTGGTTACTACACAATTACATATGGATTCTTTCATAGTTTTGATGTCTTTACTATTATTCTACAATGTAGAAAATAGTAAAAATAAAGAAAAACCCTTGAATGAGTAGGTGTGTCCAAACTTTTGACTGGTACTGTACATGATGCTACTATATGTCCCTCCGTGCCAGGCCTTCATCGGAGAGCTGTTGGTCAAGCTGGAGGGCCTTCACAAGCAGGAGGAGCTGGCTACCGAGGGCATCGAACACCCCTCCCACTACAACCACGCCCAGCACCGCCATGAGCCCTACCACTTTAACAGACCCAACTGGCCCCGAACCCACACCCACCAGACCCCCTGAGCTCACCAAACCACTGACATATGACCTCTGACTAGAGTCTTACTAAAACTCTGAAAATGTTCCCAAAATTCCCACGTTTTCCATAAATTCCGGTTGGAGAATTTCTGGAATCAGGAGGGAATAAGCAGGGACCAAGTAACCAAGTATTCCCGGGAATCCTACAATCGGGATTTCAAGAAAACCTGGGAATTTTGGGAATGTTTCTGTAAATGTGTTTCCCAGTCACCCCATTTCATCCCAGTCATCTTGGCAGTCATGGCCCCCTACCAGTTTGCCCTCTTGTTTGTACTGCCAACTTTATTTTTGAGTGAATTGAAATGAATTAAATGAATTCATCATATTAAAATGGAGGTAAATAAAACATATGTCAATCACTATAGGGCCTGTATTGTCGTTGTTGTCATTCACAAAGATGTTGTAGATAGGCTGCTTAGACAAGGTTTTAAAAGAACAGCATGTCTGGCCTGGTCCCAGGTCCTGAATTCAGTAGCATTGCTGATCTTGGATATTGTTTTGCCATTTAGATCATAATGAAGAAGATTAAATAGAGAGAGGGACTTAATCCTAGATCAGCACTCTTACTCTGGGACGCTTTATGAATATGGGCCTGGAGATCTGTATGTGCTGTAGGCAACTCCCTCTATGGTTGTCATGCTTCACATGCACTGTTATAGGCAGTTTATCTTTGGCTCTAGTTCAAAAAGAGGCGACAGTGTTACTACTCTGGGCTTGCATGTGACGTAGCCTACAGTACGTCCGTCCTTCTTTTGTACATGCTTGTCTGCATGACATGCCAGGGCTGGGTCAGGCATGTCATCTTTTAAGGGGGAATATCTATGGAGATAGCCGCCAAAAGGTTGAACGTACTTATTGTCAGGATCGTAAGAAAAGCCATGTGTGAAACATTAAACGTAAACATGATTTAAAAAAATCTTTGAACAGATAATCACCATGTTACGATTACGGACTAACATTTTAGGCTTGAGCAAATCTTGTGTTGCAATTCTGACGTACCTTAATACCTTTTCAGAGTTTTATCAGTTTAATCTCACCAACAAAAAATAACGTACGCGGAACGGTCTGTGAGGAATGCTACTCAACAAGCATAACACAGTATAAAAAAAAACAGAAGTCAGGGAAACCGGAAAGAGGTATTCTGCACGTATTCAAGTTAAAAGTCTCCATTCTCTATTACTCCTCAGTTGAGTTTACTTCACATTTAAGTAGCTAATGCAATGGATTTGTTTGCCAGCGCAGGTCTAGATAGCACTAGCTGTATTATACCTACAACAGTGAAGTTTCAGTCTGTTAGGTGTATCTCTACAGCATGTGCATATCTCTGAGTGACGTGGACATCCCCATGCATGCACTTAATCAAAATATGACTAATTCAATATTGCACCATCCATTCTCTGGGCCCTGTCTGCAATCATAACCAGTAGTATATACCAGGAATAATGAAACATAGAATAATGTTTGGTAAATCTATGAATTATGTATGACCACTGGAGTCTTTGACACTCAAAATATCTTTTATATAATATTTTGAAATGTATTTCATCACTCAAAATCTTGTCAAAACGTATTCTGTAGGAAACATAATTTGACATGATTTCTATGACTCGAGTCATGAACATATGGACTTAATGTAGGGAGAGGTTAAACGTAGGCTAAGTCTGGCATGAGCTTATTCCCACACTTTAATAATTAATAATAATTATGTTGCAGTGGTCTTGGGTAGTCTCCGTATAGGCTATTCCCTCCATCGCGACACTGCTGCCCAGCTTAAGAGCTTGTGATCTCCATGCAGCACCATGCGCCTTTGGAAAAGCACCCCTCAGCCTCAGAAGATGCCCTTCTGGAGGCATGCATCCATGGAGTCATTATACCTAATGTAACCTAATGAATCACACTTTTTCCAGTATTTGGGAGCATGGACTGTAGGCCTTATATTAGGCCTTTTTGACTGTTGTGTTTGCGAATTCCACTCTGTATGTAGGCTTGTTATAGTCATTTCTGTTGCACAATCTCATCACACAGAGGCTAAATTAATTTCAATAAATGAGACAGAACTAAATATTTATTAAGTGTTGGCTATAACCTGTCCTGAGTGAAATAGCCAAGGGGTCCCAAATGGTCAAGAATATCTATAGCCTATTCTTATTGCCAGTACTGTTTTCCCTATCAGCCACTGCACGTGCTTCTTCAACTATTTTGTTTAACATTTATTTAGAGACTATATTTAGAGGCCTGTGAGCCAGGGTCTCTTTTTAACTGGAGCCGTATAATAGAAACAGTTATAAAACACAAATAGAGTTCTAAAATTATTCCACAAGACACCAGTAGCCAAAATGATTTCAATGCCTACAAGTTGAATGCCTATTTCTTTTTGGATAGGCCTAAATTAAACATTGAATTATTACATTTTAGAATTTCAATAAACAAATGGATAAGACTGTTCTATTCTGCACTGTTGGAGATGGAAACACAAACATTTCGCTACACCTGCAAAAAGATCTGAGCAGCAGGTAGCCTAGTGCTTTGAGCATTGGGCCAGGAACTGAAAGGGTGCTAGTTCAAATCCCAGAGCTGACAAGGTACAAATCTGTCGTTCTGCCCCTGAACAAGGCAGTTAACACACTGTTCCTAGGCCGTCATTGTAAATAAGAATTTGTTCTTGACTGACTTGCCTAGTTAACAACTGAATGGATGACATACTGAATGAAGGATTAATTAAATGTTCAAATATGTTGGAATGACAAGTTGCACACATCACGCATGTTCTGCACTTTATTTGGCTAGTAAGCAAATAGGGTATATACCTCTATGACTGCATGCCTCCAGAAGGGCATCTTCTGAGGCTGAGGGGTGCTTTTCTGAAGACGCATGGTGCTGCATGGAGATCACAAGCTCTTCAACTGGGCAGCAGTGTCATGATGGAGGGAATAGCCTATACGGAGACTACCTAAGACCACTGCAACAGAGTTATTATAAATTGTGGGAATAAGCTTATGCCAGACTTAGCCTACATTAAACCTTTATTTAACTAGGCAAGTCAGTTAAGAACAAATTCTTATTTACAATGACGGCCTACCCCGGCCAAACCCTGACCCGGTCGACACTGGGCCAATTGTGCGCTGACCTATGGGACTCCCAATCACGGCCGGTTGTGATACAGCCTGGAATTTAACCAGGGTCTGTAGGGACACCTCTAGCACTGAAATGCAGTGCCTTAGACCACTGCGCCATTCGGGAGCCCTCTCCCGTGTTCTTTTCAAAGTCCATATGTTCATGACCCGATTCATGCAAATCATGTCAAATTATTTTAAATTCATATTAACCCCTCCTCAGTGGTGGGAAAAGTACCCAATTGTCATACTTGAGTAAAAGTAAAGATACCTTAATAGAAAATGACTGAAGTAAAAGTGAAAGTCACCCAGTAAAATACTACTTGAGTAGAATTCTAAAAGTATTTGGTTTAAAATATACTTAAGTATCAAAAGTAAATATAATTGCTCAAATATACTTAAGTATCAAAAGTAAAAGTATAAATAATAAACAAAAAAATCCTTATATAAAGCAAACCATATTGCACCATTTTCTTGTTTTTTATTTACAGCTAACAAGGGGCATGCTCCAACACTCAGACATCATTTACAAACGTAGCATGTGTTTTGTGAGTCTGCCAGATCAGAGGCAGTAGGGATGACCAGGTATGTTCTCTTGATAAGTGTGTGAATTAGACAATTTTCCTGTCCTGCTAAACATTCAAAATGTAACGAGTACCTTTGAGTGTCAGGGAAAATGTATGGAGTAATTCATAGATTCATGCATAATTCATAGATTCATGCATAATTCATAGATTCACCAAACATCTATTATTATTCAATGTTTCATTATTCCTGGTATGTACTACTGACAGAGCCCAGAGAATGGGATGTGCAATATTGAATTAGTCATATTTTGATAAGGTGCATGCATAGGGATGTCCACGTCACCTAGAGATATGCCCATTCTGTAGAGATACACCTAGCGGACTGAAACTTCACTGTTGTACGCTCAACCTTTTGGCAGATATCTGGCTCCATAGACCAACTCCATATTAACGCCCATGATTTTGAAAGGAGATCTTCGACGAGCTGGTGTCCACATACTTTTGTTCATGTAGTGTATCAACATCCTCAACTAACAGACATCACCTTCCTCAAGACATCCCCCTTGTGTTGGTTATAGGAAATGATCCAGATGGTCCACAATTCTACCACTAGTGGGCACAGAAGGACAAAATTGATCACTGGAGGTGCAAGAGTTTGAAGCTTACTGCTGTTCAAGTTGGCATGGAATCAACCTAATAGTCTTGTCATGCTAAATTGTAAGTACACACTAAAGTTAACTTCTTTCCACTGTAAAGGTTTCTAAGCAAAGCAACCATCTTATGAAATGTACCTAGCATCTTTGAATATGAACTAAATGTCAGTTCTAGATGTCTGATTCATGACATACTGTTGGCCTCAAACTACTTTTGATTGGTCATGTAAGATATTAAACACACCAGCCCTTAATCTGTTCACATGCTCTCTTCAAGGTCTATATTACAAACAGTAAAAAAAAAAAATTGGTGTATTGTATGTTAGACTGACCTCATGTCAGAGTAGTGAAGGCGATTGTTGAAAAGCTTCACATGGGAAATTAGCTTTGAAGCCCTTGGAAATATTCTCTGTTACTCAGGTCAACTCAGAATGTAGAAGCACAACACCGACTTATCAACTGACCCTCAGACAGAGATGAATCTGCACACACACACACACACGCACACACACAAAGAAACATGTGCTGAATTTAAAAAGAAGGAGCCATTGTAGAAGAATGTGCTGCCAGTGGTCATGCAATTAGTATAATTTGCAATCTCCCAGAACATGCATGTGTGTGTATGTGTGTGTGTGTGGGGGGGAAATTTCCTCAGGAAAACGCATCATCTACAGCTACAATACAGCCAGAGTCAGGAAGCTGGGTGAGCACAGTGCTCTGCTGAGCCACAGAGGAGATACACACACAATCTCTCACACACATACTCACACACACACTCTGCCACACTTACGTACAACACACATCGGGATGACATTCCACTGAGACACTGTGCATTAACTACACAAGGTAAGAGGAATCCAGATATTTCTCATGTTATGAAAAAGCGGGACGGACGTTGTACTTCTGATTTCTGAACCTCTTGCCGTCCTTTCTCAAATTCTCTAAATGGCTATACAATCATCATATGTTCAGGTTAGCTTTGTTGTACCATAGTGTGATGGTCTGTGCGCATGTTCTGATTTTCTCTGAAAAAAACTAAAAATATATGTTTTTTTATCAATATGACATATTTCTAGACTGGGCTGATAATTCAATTATTTCCATATACCTTTCATGTTTCCATCTCCCAAGACTTTAAGAACTACTTTATATTTTACTTACCATGTTACGTAAAATGTATGCAAGCTTTGGATAAAAGCATCTGCTAAACGGCATTTATACATTGAGTGTACAAAATATTAAGAACACCTTCCTAATATTGAGTTGCAACCTCAGAACAACCTCAGTTCGTTGGGGCACGGACTCTACAAGGTGTTGAAAGCGTTCCACAGGGACGCTGGCCTATGTTGACTCCAATGCTTCCCACAGTTGTGTCTAGTTGGCTGGATGTCCTTTGGGTGGTGGACCATTCTTGATACACACGGGAAATTGTTGAGTGTGAAAAACCCAGCATTGTTGCAGTTCTTGACACAAACCGGTGTGCCTGGCACCTACTACCATACCCTGTTCAAAGGCACTTCAATATTGTGTCTCAAGGCTTAACCATCCTTCTTTAACCTTTAATCTACACTGGTTGAAGTGAATTTAACAAGTGACATCAGTAAGGGATCATAGCTTTCACCTGGATTCACCTGGTCAGTCTATGTCATGGAAAGATTAGGTGTTCATAATGTTTTGTACACAGTGTATATTTTCATTATTATATGTTATTTTTGGACAAAACCTCTGTGTCCCACTTTATAATAAGTACACATTACCTATACCTGTGCATTATACAGTAGTGTATGGTTAAACATGGTTATATAGTACGCTGCAGTACTAAATGTAATTACATGCAGTGTCAGCAAGCTAGTGTACCAGGCAACCAGGCACTAAAACCACTTGACCCAATCAATTCTTTCACTCTGAACTTAGCGAGGAATTTTAAGTGATTAAATCATAGACACAGTTGGATGTTATACCAAGTTGTTAAAATAGTTAAGTGTTTTAGTAAAATAAAATAATGTAGCCAGCTACAGACAGACACTACTTATATTTCCTGATATTTTCTAAACTATTAGGGAGCAGAATGTCCAGTGTTTGTTTAGAAACTAACCTCCTGCTCCCAGTGTTGCTGTTCAATGTGTCTGCACCAGCTGAACATTGGCCTCAACACAATCCAACATTCATACACTGTACATATTTTTGGGATTCTGAACTGAGATGTTAATCAGTGGTTTAACACATGGATTCACAGTGTTCCTCTGAAACACATGAATAGTTAAGGAAACAATCACTGTTAAGATTTGAGCTGAGCATTGTAAAATAAAATGGAAAATACAATTTTGGAATCCGCCAAATAAAAATGTGCAAATAGTTCAATCCAAACTCACTTATTGTTAAAAAAAAGCTGAAATATTTCACAGCATTTGTTCCTAATGTTCACAAACTGTAGTTTTAACTAATTCAAAATGGGATCAATCCCAATTATCTCTAAACTGTGAGCAAAAATCCATATTACAACCTATGTGTTGTGATAATTGCGTTGCTTACTCTATAACCTGTTAGTTCATATGCCTTGACACCGTGATATATAGGCCTAAGGCAGTTACAATGAGAAGACACAGTGGCAGAACATATTCAACCACACATTTGTTTCATTACGAAACCGAAGAGCAACATCTGTCCGGTGAAGTCCACAAAACATATGGCATGGAACAAACCGTTACATGACCTACAGCATGGTCAAGCAAGGTAATGTTTCTGACATTTTCATATTACTAAACAACTATCAATTTAGAACCGCAGAGTTACCGCAAGTCGCAAAGTAAAGAGGTGCTGCCTCCACTCTTCCAGCTCCATTTCAACTTCAACATCATCTAATCACCTGTGCTTAGTCTAATACAGTGACAACTAAAAGATACCAAAAACAACTCAAATATATATATATATATATGGGGGATACAACCAACCCAGCTCTGCAGATTTTGCTGCGAAGAGACCAAATCATTAGATCATTTGTTTTGGTACTGTCCATTCAGTGTTTAGCTTGTTTTTGGTCGCAGGTTCAGGAATGGCTGAAGAATTGCAACATTTACTTGGAGCTAACTCTCTAAATAGCACTGCTGGAGTATTTGAAAAGTCATTGTCAATCGATCAATAATATAATAATACTCTTAGCAAAAAGCTTTCCTTTACAATCTGTAGAAACTATGAGAATAGAAAGGTTCAGAACTTTTGTGAAACATCACATCATTGTTGAAAAATATATGGCGAATAGAAATCAAAACTGGATGGTGTTCAGAAATAGATGGGAGGGGTTGAGGGGAGGGAAACAACAAACAAAAAAACAAGATACCTAATGAAAAACATACTGTGTCCATAAAATGTATATAGTACATATAAGCTGGAAGTAGAAGCCTAAGTGTTGTTGTCCATTAGTGTACTCCAATTAGGGGAAGGGTAGCAGGGTTAGGGGGAATTAATAAAGGAAAATATATATATATTTTCCTTTAACCCTACAGTGGCAAGAAAAAGTTTGTGAACCCTTTGGAATTATCTGGATTTCTGTATAAATTGGTCATAAAATTAGATCTGATCTTCCTCTAAGTCACAACAACAGACAAACACAGTCTGCTTAAACTAATAACACACAAATTATTGTATTTTTCTTGTCTATATTGAATACATAATTTCAACATTCACAATGTAGGTTGTAAAAAGTATGTTAATCCCTAGGCTAATGACCTCTCCAAAAGCTAATTGGAGTCAGGAGTCAGCTAACCTGGAGTACAATCATTGAGACGAGATTGGAGATGTTGGTTAGAGCTGCCCTGCCCTATAAAAACACTTACAAAATTTGAATTGTTGACTTGCATAAAGCTGGAAAGGGTTACAAAAGTATCTCTAAATGTATGTACATCAGTCCACGGTAAGACAAATTGTCTATAAATGGAGAAAGTTCAGCACTGTTGCTCCTCTCCCTATGAGTGGCCATCCTGCAAAGATGACTGCAAGAGCACAGCGCAGAATTCTCAATGAGGTTAAGAAGAATCTTAGAGTGTCAGCTAAAGACTTACAGAAATCTCTGGAACATGCTAACATCTCTGTTGACGAGTCTACGATACGTAAAACACTAAACGAGAATGGTATTCATGGGAGGACCCCACGGAAGAAGCCACTGCTGTCCAAAAAAACATTGCTGCACATCTGAAGTTCACGAAAGAGCATCTGGATGTTCCAGATGGTCAAATATTCTATGGACAGATTAAACTAAAGTTGAGTTGTTTGGAAGGAACACACAACACTATGTGTGGAGAAAAAAGACACAGCACACCAACATCAAAACCTCATCCCAACTGTAAAGTATGGTGAAGTGAGCATCATGGTTTGGAGCTTCTTTGCTGCCTCAGGGCTTGTACAGCTTGCTATCATCGACGGAAAAATACATTCCCAAGTTTATCAAGACATTTTGCAGGAGAATGTAACTATATTTGTCTGCCAATTGAAGCTCAACAGAAGTTGGGTGATGCAACATGACAACGATCCAAAACACAGAAGTAAATCTTCAACAGAATGGCTTCAACAGAAGAAAATACGCCTTCTGGAGTGTCCCAGTCAGAGTCCTGACCTCAACCCGATTGAGATGCTGTGGCATGACCTCAAGAGAGGGGTTCACACCAAACATCCTAAGAATATTGCAGAACTCAAATAGTTTTGTAAAGAGGAATAGTCCAATCGCCATTTTACCTGTTGTTGTCTTTGCTGATTAGTTGTTGTTGTCTTACCCGTTGTTGACTTAGCTAGCTCTCCTAATCAACACCCGTGATTGCTTTATGCCTCGCTTTATGTCTCTCTCAAATGTCAATATGCCTTGTATACTGTTGTTTAGGATAATTATCATTGTTTTAGTTTACTGCGGAGCCCCTAGTTCCACTGTACATGCCTTTGATTCCTCCTTTGTCTCACCTCCCACACATGCGGTGACCTCACCCAGTATAACCAGCGTGTCCAGAGATGCAACCTCTCTTATCATCACTGAGTGCATGGGCTTACCTCCACTGTACCCGCACCCCACCATACCCCTGTCTGCACATTATGCCCTGAATCTATTCTACCACACCCAGAAATCTGCTCCTTTTGTTCTCTGTCCCCAACGCACTAGATGACCAGTTTTGCTAGCCTTTAGCCGTACCCTCATCCTACTCCTCCTCTGTTCCTCGGGTGATGTGGAGGCTAACCCAGGCCATGCGTGTCCCCAGGCACTCTCATTTGTTGACTTCTATAATAGAAAAAGCCTTGGTTTCATGCATGTTAACATCAGAAGCCTCCTCCCTAAGTTTGTTTTACTCACTGCTTTAGCCACACTCCGCCAACCCTGATGTCCTTGCTGTGTCTGAATCCTGGCTTAGGAAGGCCACCAAAAATTCGGAGATTTCCATACCCAACTACAACATTTTCCGTCAAGATAGAACTGCCAAAGGGGGAGGAGTTGCAATCTACTGCAGAGATAGCTTGCAAAGTTCTGTCATACTTTCCAGGTCTATGCCCAAACAGTTCGAGCTTCGAATTTAAAAAATGTATCTCTCCAGAAATAAGTCTCTCACTGTTGCTGCCTGTTATAGACCCCCCTCAGCTCCCAGCTGTGCCCTGGACACCATATGTGAATTGATTGCCCTCCATCTATCTTCAGAGTTCGTTCTGTTAGGTGATCTAAACTGGGATATGCTTAACACCACAGCAGTCCTACAATCTAAGCTAGATGCCCTCAATCTCACACAAATTATCAAGGAAACCACCAGGTACAACCCTAAATCCGTAAACATGGGCACCCTCATAGATATTATCCTGACCTACTTGCCCTCCAAATACACCTCTGCTGTTTTCAACCAGGATCTCAGCGATCACTGCCTCATTGCCTGCATTCGCTATGGGTCCGCGGTCAAACGACCACCCCTCATCACTGTCAAACGCTCCCTAAAACACTTCTGCGAGCAGGCCTTTCTAATCGACCTGGCCCAGGTATCCTGGAAGGATATTGACCTCATCCCGTCAGTCGAGGATGCCTGGTCGTTCTTAAAAAGTAATTTCCTCACCATCTTAAATAAGCATGCCCCTTTCAAAAAATGTAGAACTAAGAACAGATATAGCCCTTGGTTCACTCCAGACCTGACTGCCCTTGACCAGCACAACAACATCCTGTGGCGTACTGCATTAGCATCGAATAGTCCCCGTGATATGCAACTGTTCAGGGAAGTCAGGAACCAATACACACAGTCAGTCAGGAAAGCAAAGGCTAGCTTTTTCAAACAGAAATTTGCATCCTGTAGCTCTAACTCCAAAAAGTTTTGGGACACTGTTAAAGTCCATGGAGAACAAGAGCACCTCCTCCCAGCTGCCCACTGCACTGAGGCTAGGCGACACAGTCACCACCGATAAATACATGATAATCGAAAATTTCAATAAGGATTTCTCTACGGCTGGCCATGCTTTCCTCCTGGCTACCCCAACCCCGGCCAACAGCTCCACACCCCTTGCAGCTACTTGCCCGAGCCTACCTAGCTTCTCCTTCACCCAAATCCAGACCGCGGATGTTCTGAAAGAGCTGCAAAACCTGGACCCATACAAATAAGCTGGGCTAGACAATCTGGACCCTGTCTTTCTAAAATTATCCGCCGCCATTGTTGCAACCCCTATTACCAGTCTGTTCAACCTCTCTTTCGTTTCGTCCGAGATCCCTAAAGATTGGAAATCTGCCGTTTGCTGCCCGCACCCGCCCGCCCGACTAGCATCATTACCTTGGACGGTTCTGACCTAGAATACGTGGACAACTACAAATACCTAGGTGTCTGGCTAGACTGTAAACTCTCCTTCCAGACTCATATCAAACATCTCCAATCCAAAATCAAATCTAGAATTGGCTTTCTATTTCGCAACAAAGCCTCCTTCACTCACGCCGCCATACATACCCTAGTAAAACTGACTATCCTACCGATCCTCGACTTAGGCGACGTCATCTACAAAATAGCTTCCAATACTCTACTCAGCAAATTGGATGTAGTTTATCACAGTGCCATCTGTTTTGTTACCAAAGCGCCTTATAACACCCACCACTGCGACCTGTATGCTCTAGTCGGCTGGCCCTCGCTACATTTTCGTCGCCAGACCCACTGGCTCCAGGTCATCTATAAGTCTATGCTAGGTAAAGCTCTGCCTTATCTCAGCTCACTGGTCACGATAACAACACCCACCCGTAGCACGCGCTCCAGCAGGTATATCTCACTGATCATCCCCAAAGCCAACCTTTGGCCGCCTTTCCTTCCAGTTCTCTGCTGCCAGTGACTGGAACGAATTGCAACAATCGCTGAAGCTGGAGACTTACATTTCTCTCACTAACTTTAAACATCAGCTATCTGAGCAGCTAACCGATCGCTGCAGCTGTACATAGTCCATCTGTAAATAGCCCACCCAATCTACCTACCTCATACCCATATTGTTTTTATTTACTTCGCTGCTCTTTTGCACACCAGTATGACTACTTACACACCATCTGCTCATCATCATCTGCTCATCTATCACTCCAGTGTTAATCTGCTAAATTGTAATTACTTTGCTACTATGGCCTATTTATTGCCTTACCTCCTCATGCCATTTGCACACACTGTATATAGACTTTCTTTTTTTCTGTTGTGTTTTTGACTGTACGCTTGTTTATTCCATGTGTTGTTGTGTTGTTGTTTCTGTCGCACTACTTTGCTTTATCTTGGCCAGGTCGCAGTTGTAAATAAGAACTTGTTCTCAACTAGCTTACCTGGTTAAGACATTAACAATTATAATTGTTTGTGTGTTATTAGTTTAAGCAGACCGTGTTTGTCTATTGTTGTGACTCAGATGAAGATCAGATCAAATGTTATGACCAATTTATGCAGAAATCCATTATCAGCAACCACCACTCTTGTGTTCCAATGGCACGTTGGGTTAGCTAATCCAAGTTTATAATTTTAAAAGGCTAATTGATCATTAGAAAACCCTTTTGCAATTATGATAGCACACCTGAAAACTGTTGTTCTGATTAAAGAAGCAATAAAACTGGCCTCCTTCAGACTAGTTTAGTATCTGAAACATCAGCCTTTGTGGGTTCGATTACAGGGTCAAAATGGCCAGAAACAAAGACCTTTCTTTGGTAACTCATCAGTCTATTCTTGTTCCAAGAAATGAAGGCTATTTCATGCGAGAAATTGCCAATTAACTGGAGATCTCGTACAACGCTGTGTACTACTCCCTTCACAGAACAGCGCAAACTGGCTAACCAGAACAGAAAGATGAGTGGGAGGCCCCGGTGCACAACTGAGCAAGAGGACAAGTACATTAGAGTGTGTAGTTTGAGAAAGAGACGCCTCACAAGTCCTCAACTGGCAGCTTCATTAAATAGTACCCGCAAAACACCAGTCTCAACGTCAACAGTGAAGAGGCGCCTCCGGGATGCTGGCCTTCTAGACAGAGTTCTTCTGTCCAGTGTCTGTGTTCTTTTTCCCATCTTAATCTATTATTTTTATTGGCCAGTCTGAGATATGGCTTTTTCTTTGAAGTTGAAGTTAAGACTGGTGTTGGCCTGGTACCTGTTCAACTTCTGGGTGGCTGGATTTTACAACAAAAAAAATAAAAAATATCAATGCAAAGGGTGTCTACTTTGAAGAATCTAAAATATCAATTATTTTGATTTGTTTAACTCTTTCTTTGATTACTTCATGATTCCATATGTGTTATTTCATAGTTTTGATGTCTTCACTATTATTCTACAATGTAGAAAATAGAAAAAATAAAGAAAAACCATGGAATGAGTCGGTGTGTCTAAACTTTTGACTGGTACTGTATATATGTAAAAAAAAATGTAAAAATTAACAGACCTTATTTACATAAGTAATCAGACCCTTTGCTATGAGACTCTAAATTGAGCACAGGTGCATCATGTTTCCATTGATCATCCTTGAGATGTTTCTACAACTTGATTGGAGTCCACCTTTGGTAAATTATATTGATTGGATGTGATTTTGAAAGGCGCACACTTGCCTATATCAAGTCCCATAGTTGACCGTGCATGTCAGAGCAAAAACCGAGCCTTGAGGTCGAAGGAATGTCCGTAGAGCTCCGAGACAAGATTGTGTCGAGGCACAAATCTGGGGAAGGGTACCAAAGAATGTGTGCAATGTTGAAGGTCCACAAGACCACAGTGGCCTCCATCAATCTGAAATGGAAGAAGTTTGGAACCACCAAGACTCTTCTTAGAGCTGGCTGCCCGGCCAAAGTGAGCAATCGGGGGAGAAGGGCCTTGGTCAGGGAGGTGACACTGACAGAGCTCCAAAGTTCCTCTGTGGAGATGGGAGAACCTTCCAGAAGGACATCCATCTCTGCAGCACTCGACTAATCAGGCCATTATGGTAGAGTGGCCAGATGGAAGCCACTCCTCAGTAAAAGGCACTTGACAGCCCACTTGGAGTTTGCCAAAAGGCACCTTAAGGACTCTCAGACCATAAGAAACAAGATTGTCTGGTCTGATGAAACTAATATTGAACTCTTTGGGCTCAATGCAAAGCGTCAAATCTGGAAGAAACCTGGCACCATCCCTATGATGAAGCATGGTGTTGGCAAGATCATGCTGTGGGGATGTTTTTCAGAGGTAGAGACTGGGAGACTAGTCAGGATCGAGGGAAAGATGAACGGAGCAAAGTACAGAGAGATCCTTGATGAAAACCTGCTCCAGAGCGATCAGCTCAGACTGGGGGCGAAGATTCACCTTCGAACAAGCCAACGACACTAAGCAAACAGCCAAGACAATGCAGGAGTGGCTTCAGGACAAGTCTCTGAATGTCCTTGAGTGGCCCAGCCAGAGCCCGGACTTGAACCTGATCAAACATCTCTGGAGAGACCTAAAACTAGCTGTGCGGCGACGCTCCCCATCTAACCTGACAGAGTTTGAGAGGATCTGCAGAGAAGAATGGGAGAAACTCCCCAAATACGGGTGTGCCAAGCTTGTATCGTCATACTCAAGACTCAAGGCTGTAATCACTACCAAAGGTTCTTCAACAAAGTACTGAGTAAAGGGTCTGAATACTTATGTAAATGTGATATTTCTGTTTTTTATTTTTAGTACATTCGCAAACATTTCTAAAAACCTGTTTTTTCTTTGTCATTATGGGATATTGTGTGTAGATTGATGAGAATAAAGCTGTAACGTAACAAGATCTGGAAAAAGTCAAGGGGTCTGAATACTTTCCCAATGCCCTGTATGTAACTTTGAACCACTGCTCTCTGAAGATGTACAGGAACCTAAAACAAGTGAAGATCTTAGAGCATTAGGTCCTACATAATGTACATGGGATAAACAGGTGGTTGTAAATGTACTGTACAGGTGAAAGTCATTATGTACTGTATGGATTATCTACAGGTAACTGCCAAAATAATGGAAACACTTGAGAAAATTAGGGAAACAAAGTATATTGAATTAAGCAATTAACATCCCATCATGTATAACAATGCTGGGCAGGCCATTATTTTGGATATTATTTTGGCTACCATGGCTACCTATACGATAACAATGCCCTCATCCACAGGGTATGAGTGGTCACTGAATGGTTTGTTGAGCATGAAAACAATGGAAACCCTAAGCCGTGGCCATCTTATCACCAGATCTCAACCCAATTGAACGCTTGTGGGAGATTCTGGAGCGATGCCGGAGACAGCGCTTTCCACCAACATTAACAAAACACCAAATTATAACATTTCTTGTGGAAGATTGGTGTCGCATCACTCCAATAGAGTTCCAGACAAGGTGCATTGAAGCTATTCTGACTCGTGGTGGTCCAATGACCTATTACGACACTTTATGTTGGTGTTTCCTTTATTTTGGCAGTTACCTGTACATTACTATAGCACGTTGTACTGTCGTAACTTGAAAGAGCTGTTGGCTAATCATCTGTGTTGGTATTTTAGCTCTGAGTAAAGTCCATAATGAATAGTATAATTACAACAGTTCCTATGCTATTAGAATATTCTGTAGATCCCCGAGTACAACATTACTCTACCATTCATTCTGGTTTTAGCTTTCATTATCTGTTCAACCTTTTCCAGCACACTCCTACTGAGCTCTTGGTATTGGTAGCCTAACTAGCTTGTTCAAATGATCTGTGATCTCATTCTCTCTTCTAACTAACTTGCCTTGTGTCTTTGCAGTATTTGATTCTTGAGCACAACATTTCAATGCCCATCCTTAAGAACCTCCCGGGGAGGATCAAGAGTAACCATGGGAATGGTGAGCTCATCCTGCCCAGGTTAAACTTGGACCTGAACCCCTTCAATGAGGTGGACCTTGAGGAGGAGAGGAACGAGGGTGAGCCCCCCAATTTGGGGGTATGTGGGGGAAAAATCTTCCAGCGCAGGTCGTCACGTGACGGGGAAGAGGAGGAGAATGAGGTGAACGCGGAGAGGCATGGCCCTGAGGCCCCTAAAGGAGGAGGGGGGAGGCCCCTGAGGGGAACCCTTGAGCGGCTATGCGGCTCTTCGCCCCTGAAGACCCTGGGGAAGCTGGGGAAGGGGCTGCGTATGTCGGGGTGCAGTGTGTGGGGGACATTCCCGTCCCAGCGATGCCCCACAGACCCCCACTCACCCCAGCCTGAGAAAGAGAAGAGGAAGGGCCTCCGCAGGAGCTCAGAGGAGATCATGACCCTGCTCCGGTAACTGGGAGGGAGGGTTGCTGATCTAGGATCAGTTATGCCTTTTAGATCACAATAAAGATTGCATGGACAGGGAGGACCTGATCCTAGATCAGCATTACCACTCTGAGATGCTTTATAAATACGGGTTCAGAGCCACAGATTAACATACATGTAATGTCTATATATAATATGACTCAATAACTATTTTCATTCGTAATGTCTCGACCAAAGAGCTTTCGTTGAGTTCCATTAATTACTGATTTGCTTGTCTATCCAAACTGATTTTCCTGTTACCGGGTAGGACTGAGACCCCCTATCAAGCTGTAACAAAATGACGGAAATGTTCACAGCATATAGCATAATAATTTCCTATTTGGTTATGTAATATACAAATGTTCCATGAGTTACTATGTTTATGACTAGAACTGCTTTGTTTGCTAATACTATGTTGTGTACCTAAGCACTATTTATAAACAGTTTTCACTTTGAGTGCTCCAGTCAGGGAAAGTCACAATCACCTCTCAAGCATTTAAATACCTGCTTATTTATAGCATAAGAAGCCTAGTCTAGATATGGTGGTCACACGTTAACATTGAACACTACAGTATTTGGTAACAATTATGTATCCCATTCCATTTATATTGTAGATGGTACCTTTATTTCCACAATATTTCAGACTCTGGAAATCCACACATAGCCATTCTTGCCTTTCAAAGTCATACTCTGGCATAATATAGTTCCGACCCTCTCCTAATGGTTCTCTTCTGCTTGTAGATTTGCAGGGAGGAGGAAGCAGACGCAACGCAGAGAGAGCCTGCCCTGTGATGACCTGAGCGCCGACAGCGAGGCTGAGTCCTGCCGCCGGCCCTCCTTCCTCAGGATGGTCAGCCTTGGCAAGCTGAAAAGGGAGTCCCTGTCGGACCACAACTCCCAGGAGGCTGAGGAGGAGCTGGAGGAGGAGCCACTAGTGGTCAAACCCAGGGAACCTCTCTCAGGTATACAAGGCACTCCAAAACAAACCAATCAGGAGGGGAGATATGGTATGTTTCCTGCAGGTCCAACCAATCACAGATCACCTAATCGAAACATCTGAATCATGGAAGGGTCAGTGCAGGTTACTTCTGTCTCTGACATGAGCACCTTAGACCTCCCACAGTCAGTGTTTGTAAGTTTCAGTGTTTACTTTACGAGTCAGGAACTTCCTGGTCAGGTCCTGCAGTATTTCCTCCTCCAATCCCATGCTGGTTTCTGATGAGCTGTGTGCGGTCCCCGGACCTCCGAGTCATCAGGTTCAATCAGCACCAGGCTATGAAAGCCGGAAATGACTGACTTCCTCCCACTGCAGATCCCTTTAGATAGAACTTCATCCAGAGCTACTGTTCGCAGAGCTCAATAGGGACCAAAACAGACAAGGTACAATCATAGGACAGTGTAGTACATTGCGTGTTCACAACAATCCAAAATGCCAGGTCAAGAGATTTGTATTGTATTTTTTATGGATCCCCATTACTCTTCCTGGGGTACAGCAAAATTAAGGCAGTTATACAACTTTAAAAACATTACAATACATTCACAGATTTCATAACACACTGTGTACCCTCAGGCCCCTACTCCACGACATATCTACAATACAAAATCCATGTGTACGTGTATGTATAGTGCGTATGTTATCATGTGTGTATGCATGTGTCTGTGCCTATGTTTATGTTGCTTCACAGTCCCTGATGTTCCATATGGCAAATAGGAGTCGCAATATCGTCCGCTATTATCCTCAGTCATTTTCCATCCAAGTTGTCAGACCCCGGAGGCTTGCCATTGTTGATAGACAACAATAATTTTTTTCACCTCTTCCACACTCACTTTACGGAACTCAAAATTATAATGCTTGTCTTTCATAATTTGGTCAGCTATATTTGGATGTGTAGTGTCAGCATTTGTTGCTGGCATGTCATGCCTAAGTTTGCTAATCTTGCCAATAAAAAATTATTCAAGTAGTTGGCATTGTCAGTCGGTTTTGTGATGAATGAGCCATCTGATTCAATGAATGATGGAGCTGATTTTGCCTTTTTAGCCAAAATGTAATTTAAGGTGCTCCAATGCTTTTTACTATCACTCTTTATGTTGTCTTTGTTTCATAGTGTAGTTTCTTCTTTTTTTTATTCAGTTTAGGTCACATGATTTCTCAATTTGCAATATTTTTGCCAATCGGTTGTGCAGCCAGACTTATTTACCATTCATTTAGCCTCATCCCTCTTATCCATACAATTTTAAATTCCTCCTCAATCCACTGGGATATATCCATTTTTACAGTAATTGTCTTAATGGGGGCATGCTTATTAGTAACTGGAATAAGCTATTTCATAAATGTGTCAAGTACAGCGTCTGTTTGCTCCTCATTACACACCACGGACCACCAAATATTCTTTAAATCAACAACATAGGGACACCTACAAAACGTATTGTATGACCTCTTATATACTATATTAGGCCCAGTCTTTGGAACTTTGGTTTTCCTAGATATGGCTACTATATTGTGATCACTATATCCGATGGATCTAGATACTGCTTTCAAGCTAATTTCTGCAGCATTGGTAAAGATGTGAACAATACATGTTGATGATTTCATTCATGTGCTGTTTGTAACTACCCTGGTAGATTGACTGATAACCTGAACCAGGTTGCAGGGACTGATTACAGTTTTGAAGATTTTTCATGAGTGGGCAGCTTGGTGAAAGCCAGTCAATATTTAAATCACCCAGAAAATATACCTCTCTTTTGATATCACATACATTATCAAGCATTTCACACGTGCTATCCAGATACACCTCCACCATTGACATTTCTGTCTTTTCTGTAAATGTTATAACCTTGTATTGCTACCACTGTATCATCTAAGGTATTATCTAAGTGAGTTTCATAGATAGTCAGAATATGAATGTCATCTGTTACTAGCAAATTATTGATTTCATGAATCTTGTTTCTTAAGCTACATATGTTAACGTGGGCTATTTTGAGCACTTTTCTTCTGGGATGCTTACTTGTTTTCATTGCTTTACTGGGAAGCTTAGAAGAAGTAGATATGCTCATGTTATTTAGGTCAGTGCAGGGTGAGCTGCATACAGTGGACTTCCTACTAGGGCACACCGCCTCAGTGCTAACAGTATAAATCTGGTTCATAGGCACATGATTACTGCATACAATAGCTGTAGGATCAGCAGAGGCATTCAGGGAAGTTAGAGGGACATAAATTAGGTTACTTACATTGTGTCTCCCAACACCACGGTATAATGTACATTTGCTGTGCTTGGATCATTGATATACTCAATATCACACATATCAGCACCCTTCAATATGTCAATGTTGATATTTCACACAGAATATAGCCTGATGAAAACATGTACTTTTTCTCTTCACTTACCCCACCCGTTCCTACCCATACATTACATACTCTGTACAAACCAATAGACTAAACAGTATGACATTGATTCCTCTCTCTCTCCTTCCCTCAGTGCTGGAGATCCTACAGCTGGTCAACCAGAGGGACCTCCTCCTGGCAGACACACACATCCAGGAGCTGGAGCGTGAGTGCGAGCTGATGGCCCTCCTGCCCCACCCCCCCACACCCTCATTCACGCCTCCCGGACTGACCCCTCTCGGGTCCTTCGACGACCCCTCCAGCCCCAATGTGTCAAGAGATGCCAGCCGTCGCAAGGCCAAGGATGTGGAGTTGCTGTACGAGGCCCTGCAGAAGGAGATGTGGGACGTGGTGAGGGAGTCACTCCGACAGCCAACGGCCGGGCCCAACCTGGGGCTGGTGGTGCTGGTCATCCAGCAGGAGGAGCAGGCCGACACCGCCCAGGCACAGAAAGAGGAGACCCAGCCCCTGAGGGAGGGCATCCAGCCCCATCCTAGCCAGCGGCCCCGTCAGCTCAAGCTGAAATGGCGGCAGGCAGTGGGGGAGGCGTCTGACTGGAGCCTGCCCCAGCAGGTGAAAACTCCGGCAGGGCAGCTAGCCTCGTACCTGGAGCGGCTGAGGGGCCGCATGGTGGACGACCTGGACGCGGTGCGGAGGAACGTTGTGTCGGTCTACCCGGAGGAGTTCCAGGCCTTCCAGGTGTACGTGCAGAGCTACCACCGGGCAGTGGCCCGACGCCTGAACATCATCACCAGCTCCCAGCTGCAGATCACTGATGTCTACGCCCTGCTGGACTGGTTCTATAACATCTACAACAGGTCAGTGTCAGAACTCATAACATAACAACATTAAGAAAATCTATGACATGTACAACAGGTTAGACGTATACACTTTTAGAAAACAAGGTACTACCTAGAACCATAAAAGGTTATTCAATTGTCCACATAGGAAAACCCTCTGAAAGTAACTGTTTTTGGTTCCAAGTGGAACCCTTTTTACTAACTCAAGGTTCTACATGAAACCGTTTCACCACTAAAAGGTTCTTTGTATAACCTTTTTCACAAACAAAGGGTTCTACTTGGAACTAAAAAGGATTCTCCTATGGGAACAAACAAAGAAACCTTTTTATTTTATGAGAGTTAGTAAGTTCATGTACGTGTATATGAACATATAGATCTTTACAGGTATTCAAGCTGTGAGACTTGAATGAATAGTGACAGACAGTAGCACTTCCTCCCTTTTCCTCTGGTCTTTTTAAGGGATGTCCTGGGCACCGTTGGCATGAAAACCCCTATTAACTACTCCCCACTGGAACCCCTACTGCACCAAGATACAGTGGACCGACTGGAACAGGACTGCCTGAACACTGTCAGGGTAAAATCACACTTCCTTTAATACTGAACACTGTCAGGTGAAAACTTGCCCACTGACAGGGTAATGTTTCTGGCACTAATCTAACGGTAGTGGAACTGCCCATGCTTGGATAGACAATGGACTTCATGGTTGTGTGGGTTCTGTTGTTAATCTCAGGAGAAGGTGACCACAGAGCTCACTCAGGTTCTGGACGAGGAGGAGAGGCGGTGGGCCCAAATGCTGCACATAGAGGAGTACCAATCCAATCTGGCCCGCTCCATCATCCAGGTCTGTCACACTGTCACTCAGAGACACTACTGTACAGTATATATGTAGGTCACTATTACTATGGCAGTCTGGTGACATTGTGGCAAAGAACTCTAAGACATTTGTAAATCTTTTATGAATATTCAGGAATGACCTATTTTGGCTGGTTGGATTTTGAAGTTCCTACCCTTATTAGTGTGTATGTGTGTGACTGTAACAGAGACTGACGGTGGACCTCGACAGATCCACAGCTGTAAGTTCGTTTCTGGGGGCCAGGGTGGCCCGCTGCAGTCTTAATGGGCTGTCTGACTTCCTGTACAGGTGAGGAGAAGATGTACTCATAGAGACATGGACAATGAGTATATTCAATCAATAACCTGTATGTAAATCGATATACATGGATTTAATTTCATAATTTTACTGTGTGTCCAGTTTCCAGAGAAAAGTGGAGATGTTCCATGAGACCCAGGCTGAGTTTGGGGACCGGGGTGATGGATACATCTCCAGGACCATCGCTCTGGTCAACTGTTGTCCTCCTCTAAGGTAGATACCCAGACAGAGAAGTCATCTCTTGTGGCAACTGTGTTGACTGATGCTCCATTCAAATGCTCATCGAAAACGTATATTTTCAAGTTGGTGAAGTTGTAAATGCGACAAGAGAGCATTCAAGTGCATAGACCAATGAGTTAGCTCGATAATCCAGCCCGATAGATAAGCTTGCTAACATTGCGGATAATAAGTTAACTATCTTGCTGAAGTTAACAACATGATCAAACTAGGTTATCCACATGATTAAGGTTGTAAATGGTTCAAATGGTTTTTCCATGTCAGAAATACGATCATTCCGAGACCAACAGTGTTTGCATTCCAATTTTTGTGTAGGTCCTTCGTACAGCGCTGCAGGCAGTGTGACCCACAGGGCAGTGAGGAGTCCACACAGAGAGCTAACTCCTCCCTCGATAGGATCATTAACCAATCAGTGAGGGTTCTGACGGAAAAACTATTTGAGCACATCAGGGTGAGGCAATGTGCTTTTTTCTTTTGTTAGGGCTGTAAAACGTCCTCAATACACAACTCACCAATTCCACACGTATTCATGACTGATCAAATACAAACAAACATGCTCTAACGTTAGCACAAATGTTTTGATATAGGAGAAGCTGTTCATCAACTTCATGTAAATGAAAGCTATGTATTTCTATTCCAGCCGTTCTGTGACAAGCTGGTGAAGAGAAAGTGGCTAAACAACACGGAGGCATTTGAGGCCATCGAAGCAAGCATCAAGCAACACTTTAAGAAGTTCAGAAGACTGGACTGCCCACCTTATCAGGTATCCACCAATGACCACATACCTGACACGATAACATGTTGCGCGAAATACATAAAATAATAAATATTTGCCCTTTCTATCCCAATTTTTTTTGTTTATCAACACTTATATTGCAATTGACGGACTGAATGATTGACTGGTTGATTATTTGATTGACAGAAACTGGTGGGGGAGGTACACAGGCGGATCCTGGTGGAGTATGTGCGTGCGATCATGCGAGGACGGGTCATCTGCACATCATCGAAGATGAGAAAGAGGATGGCGTTCCGACTTCAGGACGAGGCCAAACAGCTCAAAGGACTCTTCAAAGACCTGGTCAGTCATCCCTCTGACTTATGGTCATAATGACCACAAATGTACAGTTATTAGTATAACTACTGTCCCCAACGGGAGGGAACAAGGTACAACATACTATGGGGAGTCAACGACCAATCCTATTCACCTGAAAACTGAAATCCTACCCAACGGGCCAATGGATGCCAAGCCCGCCCTTGGAAGCCCTGCCTTTCTGGCTATAATACCCGGGCTCGCATTCATTTCTTCAATTCAGTGCCTCTCTTCATCGAGCCCAAATCCCCTGACGGCGCAGGGCGATAATATGTTATACTTCGTTCCCTCCTTCAGCGAACAATAGCTATATTCATAACTTTATGTTCCCATTCAGTCAGTCACTTGGTATAACATACACTATACAGTGGCTTGCGAAAGTATTCACCCCCCTTGGCATTTTTCGTATATTGTTGCCTTACAACCTGGAATTAAAATAGATTTTTTTGGGGGGGTTTGTATCATTTGATTCATACAACATGCCTACCACTTTGTCTCTTGGGGTATGTCTCTATAAGCTTGGCACATCTAGCCAATGGGATTTTTGCCCATTCTTCAAGGCAAAACTGCTCCAGCTCCTTCACATTGGATGGGTTCCGCTGGTGTACAGCAATCTTTAAGTCATACCACAGATTCTCAATTGGATTGAGGTCTGGGCTTTGACTAGGCCATTCCAAGACATTTAAATGTTCCCCATAAACCACTTGAGTGTTGCTTTAGCAGTATTCTTAGGGTCATTGTCCTGCTGGAAGGGGAACCTCCGTCCCAGTCTCAAATCTCTGGAAGACTGAAACAGGTTTCCCTAAAAAATGTCCCTGTATTTGGCGCCATCCATCATTCCTTCAATTGTGACCAGTTTCCCAGTCCCTGCCGATGAAAAACATCCCCACAGCATGATGCTGCCACCACCATGCTTCACTGTGGGGATGGTGTTCTCGGGGTGATGAGAGGTGTTGGGTTTGCTCCAGACATAGCGTTTTCCTTAATGGCCAAAAAGCTACATTTTAGTCTCAGCTTTGCAGCTCCTTCAGGGTTATCTTTGGTGTCTTTGTTGCCTCTCTGATTAATGCCCTCCTTGCCTGGTCCGTGAGTTTTGGTGGGCGGCCCTCTCTTGGCAGGTTTGTTGTGCCATATTCTTTCCATTTTTTAATAATGGATTTAATGGTGCTTTGTGGGATGTTAAAAGTTTGGGATATTTTTTTATAACCCAACCCTGATTAGTACTTCTCCACAACTTTGTCCCTGACCTGTTTGGAGAGCTCCTTGGTCTTCATGGTGCTGCTTGCTTGATGGTGCCCCTTGCTTAGTGGTGTTGCAGACTCTGGGGCCTTTCAGAATAGGTGTATACATACTGAGATCATGTGACAGATCATGTCACACTTAGATTGCACACAGGTGGACTTTATTTAACAAATTATGTGACTTCTGAAGGTAATTGGTTGCACCAGATCTTATTTAGGAGCTTCATAGCATGAATACATATCCACTTCTACGGTTTGAATTTTTTGAAACAAGTTTTTTATTTTTTTGCTAGAGCTGCCCCGGTCAACTGTAAGTGCTGTTATTGTGAAGTGGAAATGTCTAGGAGCAGCAACGACTCAAGCCGTCTCAGAGGGTACCAAATTAGGATTCCCAGGGCAGCTCAAGCACAGACAGGTTCCACCACCTCTAAAAGGGGGTATAGAAGCCACCTTTGTCCCTAATACTTAGGGAATACTAATACTAATACTAATACCTCATGAGGCCTGAACTGTCAGAGCCCCATATAGGTAACCAGAACCTTCTGCAACTTGGCTATGCACACTGACATGCTGCCGCTGCAGCCCAAGTCCATAGATCTCATGGTTCCAAAAACAATACTTACCTTGCGATCCTGAAATGTCAGAACTGGTACAAGGAACCGAAAGTCCAAAATATCAGACCACTTGTTGTGACTTGGTATAGCATCGACCAGAGTTGATGAACCACGGCAGCCCGAGGCTCCATCCCACTGGAAACTTGCTGTAACCTGGATAAATGCGCAACCTGCGCGCTGCCTAACACCCACTCCTGGTCCCAGCCATAAGAACACTATGAGCCACACCGGCAGCAGTTACATCCAAGCGATAAAACCTTGTCATGCCCCTGAACAATGCCCAAGCAGCCGCCTCACCCTTAGTGGCGTGAGCATGCACACCGCTAGGCAATCCTTGTCCTTTGTTGTCATATGCCGGGGAGAAAGTGCCCTACCCCGAGCTGGATTAGCGAAAAATACAAAAAGCTGGTCACAAACACAGATATCCTTGGTCCTATTCATATACAGCACGTGCGTAAAGTGTGCACCAGACACAGGCCATGCATCCTCCATTGTTCATTAGAAGCAAACAGAGGAGGTGAGAAAGGGAACTGCTCGAAAGCCCGGAAGGGTGTACTGATAGCAGGTAGAGATCCCCAACCATCACATAGAGCAGGATCCAAGGCCACTGATACTCCACAGAATCAGTTCCCAATGGAGCATCCAGATCCATCATCGACAAGAAAAGACTAGAATACGTGTTCTCTCACGATGCATAAGATCTACGCCAGCCCTGCACACCGGTCCCATTCTGGACAACCATCGAGGGGTGCAGTCTCCACTCCGTAGAGATAGGACCACCCCCTGGAAAGCAGATCCAAACCTACGTTGAAAGATCCGGGAAGATACTTCCCCATAAGCGACAGGAAATGTGCACTGCTCCATACGAGCAGATAACGGGACAGGTTTATGAGCGAGAGAGACCACATCCCCTCCTGCCTGTTGATGTATGCCACCACCGTCCTGTTATCAGACCTTACCAACACATACTGGCCCTCCAACATTGGAAGGAAACAGCTCAGCCATAGAAAACAGTCAGTAGCTCTAGGTAATTGATATGAGTGCCCTTTGCGCTGTTGACCAAATCCCTCACACAGAGCTCCCCATCCCAGTAAGTATGCATATGTCGTGATCACCCTGCGGGACAGTACCCGGTCCATGAGAACCCCCTGCAACAACAGTTGCGGGTTCCTCCAAGGAATTAACGCCCTAAGGCATGACTGGGATACCATGAGCAGCTGATGGCAGTGGTGAAATACGTCCAGACACGTAGCAATCCCCCAGCACTAAAACAAAAGCATCAACAGAAGTCCCAGAGGCACTACAGAGGCGAACTGCAGAGCCCCTGTCACCGCCCTCATCACCCATGGTGAAACTGCTTGCCCACCACTGGACTGGAGAATGCTGCCAGTCTTCCATACCTTATCTCCTGAAAAGGTAAAGCGCCCCCCTGAGGACTGGGATAAAAAATTGTTTTATCGTGCTTGTTTTCATATCCACCACTCTTGACAACCGTGTGTCTGAATGTGGGGAAGGAACTCGTTTTTTGTTATGCCCACACCTGGACAATAACACAGTCTTGATACCCCTCACCAAGGATCCTTGGGTAGAAACAATGTGCTTTCGTATTACCTCTGTTCTGATACCCGGCCCACACCGGGTTCAGGGACTTCGGCAACCAGTAACTTTGCCCCATTGACCGAGCCACTTAAAAGCACTGTTGCCACAACAAATTCTTGGGGAGGAAGGCCCCGCTAAGCCACCACCATTGCCCCCATACTTTCCCCCACAGCTAGGATAGTACAGCGTGACAGACGCAGCACAAAATCAGCCATAGCACGGATTTCGTCGTGAAGCTCTGAAACCGGCTTCCCCGTCTCCACGGTCTTATTTAGCTTCTGCAGCAAATCGATATGATACATCTGCAGCACTGGACCACATTCAACGAAAGGGCCGCCACACCCTCAGCCTGATACATTTTGTCCAACTGATCCGCCGAGAACTGGCACTGTGTATTTGGAAGCACAATGCTAGAATAAGCCCCCTTGTTAGCCTCTGGAGCTAAATAACCTGCCAGCTTTCCATCCATCGTCAGTGTGTAAATGAGCCCCGCCTTCTCCGTACCCTCTACATTATTGAGCTCGCCATAACCTGGTAGCACTAGCCTGGTTGAATGAGGGGATTTCCAGGTCATCGGCGAAATCTTTAAACATGGGTAAGCGCTGCATGGACAGGAGGTAAATAACTTCACCCAAAACTGGAGGAACTCCGCTGTGGAGGAGAAGACGGCCAATCCACCCCAGGTGATCTGCCAGCCTACGACACAGCTCCATCAAAGGTGCATTAACCACCAATGGTTCACTCTCCCCCATCGAATCCACAACCGGGGCTTTAGGCTCCCTGTACAGATGCCATCCGATTCACACTCTGAAAACCGTCCAGAGCCAACCAGGGATAGTATATCATCCCTGGAATCCAGACTCTGAACACTGCCAGAGAAACCAGAATGAGCCTCACTCAGATGGGATGACAACCCTATCAACTCTAACCACCACTGCTGCTCTCTCCCGGCAGGCCTCCTGAGTGTGGTTCCACTCCAGACAAACAGGACTGCACTTACTTTTCATTGTGAAACCCCATGCATGAGGTTGGAGGTTCAAATTTGTCTGGTTAGCGTTTTTGAACTCTTACCACTGGCCCTCTTACCCAAGCAAGGAAGCATTAGCTACACAAGCAGAGCAGAAAGTGCTTAGCTTTCAGCAAACAGAAAAAAACTCCAAGTACGCTCCCCCCACTAACAGACACCTAAGTCGGAGCTGAATCTCGAGCCCCGGCATCCATTGGCCCGTTTCATTTTCAGTTTTCTTCAGGTGAATAGGATTGGTCGTTGACTCGCCGTAGTATGTTATACCAAGTGACTGACTGAAAGGGAACAACTATCTGAATGAAATAAGACAATTAAGCTTAACACTCGCAACAATTGTTTGGTAAACCCTAAGCGTGCATTTATAACAGACCTCTAATAAAATACGATACACATGTGCCAATTTAGTTTGACATTGGTTAAGTGAATGCTGAGGTGCTGAGAGAACATAGGGCTGACATGCTGAGGGAACATAGGGCTCAGAAAAGATAGGGCTGAGGGAACATAAGGCTCAGAAAAGACAAGGCTGAGGGAACATAGGGCAGACCCTGTCAGTCTTTCCACTGAGAAACTGACTTCCCTATACTCTTCATTGACCTTGTTCTGAAAAATCACTTTGAAGCAGATTATTATTTTTTATTTTTTTGAAGACGAAACAAAAGGACTTCGGCTGTGGAATGCAGAGGCCTGTCTGTTACGAATGGTCCCGTGACCCTGGGGGTTGCCAGGTCAGGCGTAACTCAGACAGTGTTGATACGGGGTAGAAGGCTGAAGAATGGCCGCTGTCAGCGAGATGGAGATGAATGAGTGCAGGCCTACGTTAGTGTTAGTCAGGGGGTGGGAGATTGTGAGGAACTGGGTCTGCCAGCATGGCATTTGCCCCTCTCCATGAGCCAGTTGAAAGAAATGTCTGTCACCTCGGGCTGACAACAGGAAGTCTCTGTGTTTTGAGGAACTTCCTGTTCCTGTCAGCTGGACGACTTTGATGTGTTTCTAGGTAGCCTTGATTGCCTTTCGCTTGAGAAGCAGAACGAGACATCTGTGGAAACTTTTTAATCACTGTCTAAAAGGGAAGAGGATATTTTTAGTGGATGGAGAGGTTAAGCTGTGTTAGCACACTGCAAGCTGTTGTCTTTCTTTCTGAGAAAGTATGTCTGAAAAACATACAGCTTACAAAAAAAGAGGATTCATAAAGGGTTCTTTGGCTGTCCCTGTAGGAGACACATTTATTGGTTCCAGGGAGAACCCTTTCAACAAAGAACCTTTAACACTAGAACCATTTACCCCATACAGTCCCTGACAGTTATTTTGATGCTCTTGCCACTTTAGAGCATATTTACAAAGGGTGCGAGAAGCTCCAGCCTTCTTTCCCATTTAAGTCAATCGTTGTGATGCTTGTGAATATCAACGGGATGAAAGCTTCGCTACAGTTCAGTGAGACAATCACCACACCGACCGACTCCAGATAGTGATGTGCGTATCCCATCTGTAGACGGCCTTAGATCCAAAACAGCAGTCTACCTCTGATTTATTTGTCTAATTAATGATCAAATATTAGTTGAAGTTGTGCTTCAATAAAGAGCTCGAGGTGGTTTGTTAACTGAAGGGTATTTAAAAGGCTTGAATGTACAAGAAATCAGAGCCATAGCTTGACAAGCAAGAGCAAAGTCTTCCTTCGGTGGTTATAAAAAAAAGTGGCTTATAAATAAACATTTGGCTACTGAACAGATCTGTTATAACATGACTTAAACCAGGAAGTCAGTAGAGCATGATCTGTTTCTCTCATTCAAGTAAAGTGTGACATAAACAAGACACATGGCCATAATCAAACACAAATCTGTGTCTCAGCACACACACACAAACTACACAGACACACAGACACACAGACACACACACCACACACACACACACACACACACACCACACACACACACACACACACACACACTGAATGAGCAGAGGCAGAAGCCATGTGTCTCAGTGCAGCCTTATCATCTTTTATGTATTATTTGTATTCCAGTCAAAGTCAGGTCCTTGGTCCCGCATGCCAGCGTTATCACTCTGTGGATCAAGATGGCGCCGGAGGGGAGGGCTGCTGTCTTATCGGCTCTTAAACAACCATGCTATTTCGTTTGCTTTTTCGCGTTGTTCGTAACTTGTTTTGTACATAATGTTGCTGCTACCATCTCTTATGACCGAAAAGAGTTTCTGGATATCAGAACTGGGATTACTCACCTCAAATTGGACGAGGAGTTCTTCTTCAATGAGTCGAACGCGAGGGATATACTATAGACACCCGACCAGGCCCAGATCCGCGTGATTCGCTGGAAGAGGAAACGTAGGTTTCGCGGGAGGATATCAGGATGCCTTGTGAGGATCAGGCGACAAGTGGCTAATCTGTCCTTGTCTTCCGTTCTGCTAGCTAACGTTCAATCGCTGGAAATAAATGGGATGAACTGAAAGCACGTATATCCTACCAACGGGACATTAAAAGCTATAATATCTTATGTTTCACCGAGTCGTGGCTGAACGACGACATAAGGAACATACAGCTGGCGGGTTATACACTCCACTGGCAGGACAGAACAGCAGCCTCTGGTAAGACACGGGGCGGGGGCCCATCCACATTTGTAAACATAGCTGGTGCACGATATCTATGGAAGTCTCAAAGTTTTGCCTGCCTGAGGTAGAGTATCTCATGATAAGCTGCAGACCACACTATCTACCATGAGAGTTTTCATCTGTATTTTTCATAGCTGTCTACATACCACCACAGACCGAGGCTGGCACTAAAACTGCACTCAATGAGCTGTATTCCGCAATAAGCAAACAGGAAAACGTTCATCCAGAGGTGGCGCTCCTATTGGCCACTCCTAATGCAGGGAAACTTAAATCAGTTTTACCTATTTTCTATCTGCTTGTTAAATGTACAACCAGAGGGGAAAGAAATCTGGACCACCTTTACTCCACACACAGAGATGCCTAGAAAGCTCTCCCTCTGCCTCCATTTGGCAAATCTGACCATAACTCTATCCTCCTGATTCCTGCTTACAAGCTAAAATTAAAGCAGGAAGCACTCGTGACACGGTCTATATAAAAGTGATCAGATGAAGCAGATGCTAAACTACAGGACTGTTTTGCTAGCACAGGCTGGAATATGTTCCGGGATTATTCCGAGGGCATTGAGGAGTATACCACATCAGTCACTTGCTTTATCAATAAGCAAGTGACTGATCATCAAGGACATCGTCCCCACAGTAACTGTACGTACATACCCCAACCAGAAGCACTGAGCTAAAGGGTAGAGGTACCGCTTTCAAGGAGCGGGACTCTAACCCGGAAGCTTATAAGAAATCCCGCTATGCCCTCCGATGAACCATCAAACAGGCAAAGCTTCAATACAGGACTAAGATCGAATCGTACTACACCGGCGCCGTGCTCGTCTTATATGGCAGGGCTTGCAAACTATTACAGACTACAAAGAGAAGCACAGACGAGAGCTGCCCAGTGACACAAGCCTACCAGATGAGTTAAATAACTTCTATGCTCGCTTCGAGGCAAGTAACACTGAAACATGCATGAGAGCATCAGCTGTTCTGGACGTCTGTGTGGTCACGCTCTCCGCATCCAAAGTGAGTAAGACCTTTAAACAGGTCAACATTCACAAGGCCGCTGGGCCAGACGGATTACCAGGACGTGCTGGCCAACTGGCAAGTGTCTTCACTGACATTTTCAACCTCTCCCTGTCTGAGTCTGTAATACCAACATGTTTCAAGCAGACCACCATAGTGCCTGTGCCTAAGAACACTAAGGTAACCTGCCTAAATGACTACCGACCCGTAGCCATGAAATGCTTTGAAAGGCTGGTCATGGCTCAAATCAACACCATTATCCCAGAAACCCTAGACCCACTCCAATTTGCATACCGCACAAACAGATCCAAAGATGATACAATCTCTATTGCACTCCACACTGCCCTTTCCCACCTGGACAAAATGAACACCTATGTGAGAATGCTATTCATTGACTACAGCTCAGAGTTCAACACCACAGTGCCCTCAAAGCTCATCACTAAGCTAAGGACCCTGGGACGAAACACCTCCTTCTTCAACTGGATCCTGGATTTCCTGACGGTGACAACACATCCACCACGCTGATCCTCAACACGGGGGCCCCTCAGGGGTGCGTGCTTAGTCCCCTCCTGTACTCCCTGTTCTCTCATGACTGCACGGCCAGGCAAGACTCCAACACCATCATTAAGTTTGCTGATGACACAACAGTGGTAGGCCTGATCACAGACAATAATGAGACAGCCTATAGGGAGGAGGTCAGAGACCTGACCATGTGGTGCAAGGACAACAACCTCTCCCTCAACATGATCAAGACAAAGGAGATGATTGTGGACTACAGGACAATGAGGTCCGAGCACGCCCCCATTCTCATCAACGGGGCTGTAGTGGAGCAGGTTGAGAGCTTCAAGTTCCTTGGCATCCACATCACCAACAAACTGACATGGTCCAAGCACACCAATACAGTCGTGAAGAGGGCATGACAAAACCTATTCCCCCTCAGGAGACTGAAAAGATTTGGCGTCAGTCATTTGAAATAAATACGTTAGGCCCTAATCTGTCGATTTCACATGACTGGGCAGGGGCGCAGCAATCACCCACTGAGGAGCCAGGCCCAGCCAATCAGAATACATTTTCCCCACAAAAAGGCTTTATTACAGAAAGAAATACTCATCAGTTTCATCAGCTGTCTGGGTGGCTGGTCTCAGACAATCCTGCAGGTGAAGAAGCCAGATGTGGTAGAGAATCGAACATTCATTTCTCTAGCAACAGCTCTGGTGGACATTCCTACAGTCAGCATTCCATCTGTGGCATTATGCAGATTTTAGAGTGGCCTTTTATAGTCCCCAGCACAAGGTGCACCTGTGTAATGATCATGCTGTTTAACCAGCTTCTTGATATGCCACACCTGTCAGGTGGATGGATTATCTTGGCAAAGGAGAAATGCTCACTAACAGGGATGTAAAAACATTTGTGCTCAACATTTGAGAGAAATACGTTTTTTGTGCATATGGAACATTTTGGGGATCTTTTATATCAGCTCATAAAACATGGGACCAACACTATATGTTTCGTTTGTATTTTTGTTTAGTATATATAAAACACAGGAAATCCAATTTTTGACTGCACTGGGCCTTTAAATAACCCTTTAAGAACCCTTTGGGTTCTACCTGGAACCAAAAAGGGTTTTCCAACAAGGGCAGTCAAATAACCCTTTATGGTCCTACATAGCACCTTTTATTCAAAGAATGTAGGCCTTCAAATCTTGGAGGATTTTGGTGCATGACGTTGGTATTAAAGGAAAAGTTCACCCATTTTGAATAATATATTGTTTTTGTGCATCTCTGAGAGATGTTTGATCGATTCCCTGGGTCATTTCATGTTTTCATGTGTATCTGAGGTCTTAACGTTCAAGCAGTCATAAATCCGGCCGGTATGATGTAGCACCGTAATAAAGTCGTTCTCACTACACTGGAAGTTAATAGGAATAAGACTTTTACATCGCAAAACCATTTATCATACATGTCAGATTTCAATACTGGCCGATGTTATAACTCTGGAGGATGTCTTCTCGCGAATGATCCATTGATCATATTTTTGCGATATTCCTACTTTGAGAAATGTGTAATTTAACGGAGGGTCTAGCCCAATTTACCTATTTGTCTGCCTCTTTAGTCCAGGGTGTATTCCATGGTGCCGTTGCCAGCGATATTATAGAAAGGAGAAAGGAATACAATGAATGACGGAACGTATAACGCCCCACCCAGCAGACTGTTGACCAATCGTGTTCACGTTGTCATGTAATCACACTCCACACTGCCCTTTCCCACCTGGACAAAATGAACACTTATGTGAGAATGCTGTTCATTGACTACAGCTCAGTGTTCAACACCATAGTGTCCATAAAGCTCATCACTAAGCTAAGAACCCTTGGACTAAACACCTCCCTTTGCAACTGGATCCTGGACTTCCTGACGGGTCGACCCAGGTGGTAAGAGTAGGCAACAACACATCTGCCACACTGATCCTCAACACCGGGGTCCCTCAGGGGTGCTTTCTTAGTTCCCTACTGTACTCCCTGTTCACCCACGCCTCCAACACCATCATTAGGTTTGCTGACGACACAACAGTGGGAGGCCTGATCACCGACAACGACTATAGGGAGGAGGTCAGAGACCTGGCAGTGTGGTGCCAGGACAACAATCTCCCCCTCAATGTGAGCAAGACAAAGGAGATCGTGGACTACAGGAAAAGGAGGGCCAAACAGGCCCCCATTAACATTGACGTGGCTGTAGTCTAGCGAGTCGAGAGTTTCAAGTTCCTTGGTGTCCACATCACCAACAAACTTTTTCTTCTCTTGACTTTATATTGCGATTGGCAACTTTCATAAATTAGGTGCATTACCGCCACTGACCTCATTCATCTTTCAGTCACCCACGTGGGTATAACCGATGAGGAGATGGAACGTGGGTACCTGCTTCTATAAACCAATGAGGAGATGGGAGAGGCAGGACTTGCAGCGCGATCTGCGTCAGAAATATAACTGATTTCTATTTTAGCCCTTGGCAACGCAGACGCTCGTTGGCGTGCGCGAGCAGTGTGGGTGCAATAATTTAATAACATAGATTTCTAAATGTATTTTGTGGTCAGCCTGTTAGACTCCACTATGAGGCACAATCATCTGCAGGTTGAACATAGAAGAGTGGCCAGAAAAAAGCCATTGCTTAAAGAAAAAAATAAGCAATCACGGTTGGTGTTCGCCAAAGATTGTAGACTCCTAAATTGATAGTGCAGATTGTTTAGGCAATTTTACAGCTAACTAGCTACAGTATCTTACATGCTAATATTGTCTTTGGTATTGTTGTGTGTAGCTACGTTTGCTAACGTTAGCTAGCTACCTAGCGAGCTAGCCAGTCAGCCCATAGATAGAGGATTAGTGGATTTTGTAGTCGACTTGAGTTGCAACAGATTTCCACAATGATTTTCCATGTGCTACCAATCTTATTATAACGCCCAAATGAAACATTTGTTCACAAAAATCATTATTGTCACATATTAGTGATATTTAACACTGTACATTAAAGGAATGAGTGGTTTTGGTGGATTCTTTGTCCGACAATCATGGATTGAGACAATGGTTTTTCAATAGGAGTCATCCGTTGATGGCTGATGGACAACGGAGATGATTGGCCTTTGTACTTACAGTACGCAACTCATCCAGAACAATGAAATTAGCTAAACCTTTTAAGGACAAAAACGGACAATGAAGAATGCATATGCGTTTTCGAATGCTTTTATATGTCTCTGGGTGGTCATTCGTGTTACACATTTTTATGATGACTTATCTTATATCTCTTCTCTCAGGAGTCAGGATCCTCTTGGCTGGACAGTGTCCTCGCTCATCTAGCTGACATCATTCTACTGGAGGACACTCCGTCCATCCAGATGGAGGTTGCTGTTCTGGTGAAGGAGTTTCCAGACATACGGTAAAGGATTCAATCATTTGGGGAATGCAGTATAGAGCACTGTTTTAGAAACGTTGTACAGTGAACTAATTTGCCAAGTGTCATTCATTGGTCACCATTTCCTATATATGCAATGCCATAGTACACAGAACCTACATTCCACAGTGCAGTTTCATAAGTGCTGTTTTTGGCATGTGGACAAAGGTAGCACAATTTAAGTCCACATATACACTGAGTGTATAAAACATTAGGAACACCTTCCTACTATTGAATTGCACCACCTTTTCCCCTCGGAACAGATTCAATTTGTTGGGGCATTTTTATTTTATTTGATTTATTTTACCTTTGTTTAACCAGGTAGGCAAGTTGAGAACAAGTTCTCATTTACAGCTGCGACCTGGCCAAGATAAAGCAAAGCAGTCCGACACATACAACAACACAGAGTTACAGATGGAGTAAAACAAATATACAGTCAATAATACAGTACAAAAACAAGTCTATATACAATGTGAGCAAATGAGGTGAGATAAGGGAGGTAAAGGCAATAAAAAAGGCCACGGTGGCGAAGTAAATACAATATAGCAATTAAAAACACTGGAATTGTAGATTTGCAGTAGGTGAATGTGCAAAGTAGAAATACTGGGGTGCAAGGGAGCAAAATAAATAAATAAATACAGTAGGGGATGAGGTGATTGTTTGGGCTATTTATAGATGGGCTATGTACAGGTACAGTGATCTGTGAGCTGCTCTGACAGCTGGTGCTTAAAGCTGGTGAGAGAGATAAGTGTTTCCAGTTTCAGAGATTTTTGTAGTTCGTTCCAGTCACTGGCAGCAGAGAACTGGAAGGAGAGGCGGCCAAAGGAGGAATTGGCCCTGGGGGTGACCAGTGAAATACACATGGACTCTACAAGGTGTTGAAAGCGTTCCACAGGGATGCTGGCCCATGTTGACTTCAGTGCTTCCCACTGTTGTGTCAAGTTGGCTGGATGTCCTTTGGTTGGTGGACCATTCTTAATACACACGGGAAAATGTTGAGCGTGAAAAACGCAGCAGCGTTACAGTTCTTGACACACTCAAGCCGATGCGCCTGGCATACTACCATACCCCGTTCAAAGGCACTTAAATCTTTTCTCTTGCCAATTCACCCTCTGAATGGCACACAATCTATGTCTCAATTGTCTCAAGGCTTAAAATCCTTCTTTAACCTGTCTCCTCCCCTTTATCTACACTGATTGAAGTGGATTTAACAAGTGACATCAATAAGGGATCACAGCTTTCACCTGGTCAGTCTATGTCATGGAAAGAGCAGGTGTTCCTAATGTTTTGTGCACTCATTGTAGACTTTCTGTTGACACAATGGGTCAACACAAGGAAAAGAAGCACGGAAACATACTTATATTAACCCTGCTATTCTTGGAGAGGACCGAGGGGCTGTTTTGAGTGGCAGAGGCTGGTTAGCCCCTTAAGGTACTGTCCCTGGCCCCTCGTTGTTTGTGTGTTTCATGGGGTCAGTCACTGGACGGCTAGCTGGCAGCGTACCCAGTATGTGACGCATGACCCGTGGCCCGGCAGACAGGAAGCTGCTGCAGAGTATTTCCTTTTCCTGCCACCCCACGGGAGACAGTCTGGTGCCACGCTCTGGAATCAAAGGATGGAACTAAAGTAGGTCGATACGATGTTAACTCATTCAGGCACAAGGAGTGCCTTTTGTTTGCTTGCTCGCAACTCGCCGTTGGTATTTTCAGAGATCAAAGTCTGCAGTCCACCACTGGGACTACCCCATATGTCCCAATAGTTCCTACATCAGCCCCTCATCCCCCCCAACCACTGTTTAACACCTTTGTTTACAAGCTCAGTCAGTTTCACCCCACCCTTGATTGCTTTGTGAACAAATGCTTCCTCTTGTTCATATTGAAACAATCAGCAACTCAAATTAAAGTGAATTTAAAATCGCAACACACTTTAAATTCAATTTACTTGGAAACTCTGGTAGATGTACCGGGTGAAGAAATGTAAAAAAAATAAGGTCTTGTCACATCTTTGTTGAATCGTGTCTAATTGGCGTGAAATATACATAATTTTTTATCAATAGATCAACTGAACATAATAAGTTATGGCCCTTTGCTCTGCATAATTGAATCATGAATCAGCATCAAAACCACTGAAACGCACTAACACCAGTCTCTATCTCCCTCCCTTTCCTCCCCTTCTCTCCCTCCATCATCCCTGCAGGAAGAAGCACGTCTCCACCCTGCTGAACGTGCGGGGCATGATGCGTCAGGCGGAGCGTGAGGAGATCCTGAACATAGTCCGAGACTTCGAGAGCAGTGGCAGCTCTGCCCTTCTAAGCCGGGATCACGCCCTCTTCTCAGACATCCCTGTCACCTCCGAGGTGCACTGCATCAACCTGGGCCTCATCCGCGTCGCCATGACCCTCGCCAACTGGTTCTCAGAGGCCCGGCCTCGACGACACCGCAAGAAAACCCCCAGGAACAGAACCACGCTGCCACTGGAACCCCTGACCGAGGAGAAGGATATGGATGATGATTGACTTCAAGGAAAATTATATGGAGCACATTGGTAGAATAGAGGCTCACCCATAACACTCATAATTCTGTATCAATGTGTTCATTTGCATGACTAATTAATACTGATGGTGCGTAATATAATTGTTTGACTTTCTGCTGTAAATAACATAGGTAGAGGTTTGTTGTTGACAACAATTTGACGAGCACTCAATCCTAATATCTGTCATATTATGTGCTGCGAATACTACTATGGGGCGGAATACTGTGAAACATACTACTGATAGGAAATTCAAGTCTCCAAAGAAACGTGAAACTATCAAATCCGCTTTTAATTCATCTGTAAATTGACTTCTCACTCATTTACAGACATTTCAAAGGAATGTGATAAAAATGACTTGACCTCAGGTACAGCACATACAAGCTCATCTACTGCACCTCGAGCTCAGATATTTCTTCATGTTTGGAATGAGAACCAGTACACAGTTGCATTGCTTGGATTGATTTTAAGGCATACTTGAAACACAGATTTCGTATCATCTATGAATGTATCACTTCAATGGTTTTGTAAACCTTATTGGGTAACACTTTACATTAAGGCAGTGTTTCTTAATAATGGTCGTGGGGACACAAAAGGGTGTTCATTTTTGTTCTTGCCCTGGCACTTGATTCATCTAATCAACTCATCATCAAGCTTTTCGATGTGAATCAGGTGTGTCAGTGCTGGGGCAAAAACAACATGTTCACCCCTTTGGGTCCCCAGGACCAGGATTGAGAAATACTGTATTAAGGTATACTTTTATACATAAATAAGTAGTTAATAAACTGTTAATTATTCATTTAACGATAACTTAGAGCTAACTAATGTGTTATAACTGTTAACTTTTATAACTAACAATTCATTGTTTATAAACTACTTAGGGAAAGGGGGTACCTAGTCAACACACCTGAATGGATTCCACCAAAATGTGTTTTCCGCATTTAACCCAACCCCTCTGTATCAGAGAACTCTGAACTTAAGAATAATTTTAAGTACACCTTAATGTAAAGTTTTACCAGCTAAGGTAAAGTGTTACCAAAACTATTCAAACTGTTGTCATCATATTCCAACTAATTATTGTCCAGTTGAATGCTTTGTAATGTAAAGTTTTACCGGTTAAGTTAAAGTGTTACCAAAACTATTCAAACTGTTGTCATCATATTCCAACTAATTATTGTCCAGTTGAATGCTTTGTAGATTCCAATGCAATGTATGACCTATGGATATATATGTTGTTCAATATCTCTTTATTCTATGGGTAATTTAACCTAATCCTAACCTTGTCTTGGATACTGCACAGCTTTTCTCTGCTCTTTCTCTAACTTTGTATTGTTGTTTGATACACATATGTATGGAAATATATGAGAAATATATATATATATATATGACATGGTTTGTAAATGTTTTGAACACTCAACTGTGAATGAATATGAGTAAATAAACCCCCATTGATTGGGTGGATTGAACTAACTTCTCATTTGATAGGGGCATATATTTTACCATATATAGAAGTACATACTGTATATTTGGTCACGTTTGGGAGCAAACTAATCTTTAAAATACAAAATGTCATGTGCTGAGAAGCATATGTTTGATGACAGAAAGGTGGTTTCCTGCCCAAGGGAGGAATGCTGAACATCTTGAAAACAGCAGTGGTGAACAAACAAACCAAAGGGCAGTCTGACAAACTGATATAGTGTATGATGAAGGGTATACACTGAGTGTACAAAACATTAAGGACACATGCTCTTTCCATGACAGACTGACCAGGTGAATCCAGTTGAAAGCTATGATCCCTTATTGATGTCACTTGTTAAATTCACTTCAATTGGTGTAGATGAAGGGGAGGAGACAGGTTAAAGAAGGATTTTTAAGCCTTGAGACAATTGAGACATGGATTGTGTATGTGTGCCATTCAGAGGGTGTATTGGCAAGACAAAATATTTAAGTGCCTATTAGGTGCCAGGCGCATAAGCTTGTGTCAAGAACTGCAACGCTACTGAGTTTTTCACACTAAGCAGTTTCCTGTGTGTATCAAGAATACTCCACCATGTGTTATGGCAGCTACTGTATGTCCATTTGGGTTCCACCATGGCTCCTATATGGTGCTTGGTTGCAAAGGGAAACTGAAGGGTCGTACCTCCAGACTCATCCGAGGGGATGTTTTGTGGTAAACAAAGGCTACGTGTTGTCTACCGCCGAGGTGGCAAACGGATGCTTTTATTGGAGCCAAGTTTACGCCACGCACTAGGAGGGAACTTCCTTTTTGCTGGTCGGAGTGTGGGTTCAGCCATGCTGGATCTTTTTCATGCTTTATAAACACTCATGGGCTGTTCAAAACAAGTCAGACAACCTCAGTATGGGTTATGTGCTGTGTTTTCACTTCACACACTTCCTAAATTGGGCTGTATCTCTAAAAGCCTATGTCACTACATGTCTATGTGTAGCTTTCTTACCCTTTTCCATGGAAAAATTACAACACATGGCAGAAAATTCTGTACTCAGAGCAGATGGTTCACATTGACCACTTGAACATCCTTGTTTTTCAATGGCGACCAATAGCACACAGAGTCCCACTTCCCTACTGTGAGTGTTCATGACTCACCTGCACCAGACCGCCTGGTCCTGGAGGGTTGCAGCAGACCAACCAGGGTAAGTAAAAAAAGCCTTGCATGAGTCTGAACGGTGCATACAGTAGGAGCAGGAGTCTGTTTCTGGACAGGATGCTAGTCTATCACAGGGGCTTACCCCCAATCTACACTACATGGTCAAACGTATGTGGACACCTGCTCATCGAACATCTCATTCCAAAATCATGGGCATTAATATGGAGTTTGTGCCCCCTTTGCTGCTATAACAGCCTCCACTGTTCTGCGAAGGCTTTCCACTAGATGTTGGACCATTACTGCGGGGACTTGCTTCCATTCAGCCACAAGAGCATTAGTGAGGTCGGGCACTGATGTTGGGCAATTAGGCCTGGCTCGCAGTCGACGTTCCAATTCATCCCAAAGATGTTCGATGGGATTGAGGTCAGTGCTCTGTGCAGGCCAGTCAAAATCTTCCACACAAAACCATTTCTGTATGGACCTCGCTTTATGCATGGGGGCATTGTCGTGCTGAAACAGGAAAGGGCCTTCCCCAAACTGTTGCCGCAAAGTTGGAAGCACAGAATCGTCTAGAATGTCATTGTATGTTGTAGCGTTAAGATTTCCCTTCACTGGAACTAAGGGGATAGTCCGAACCATGAAAAACAGCCTCAGACCATTATTCCTTCTCCACCAAACTTTACAGTTGGCACTATGCATTGGGGCAGGTAGCGTTCTCCTGGCATCCACCAAACCCAGATTCGTCTGTCAGACTGCCAGATGGTGAAGCGTGATTCAACACTCAAGAGAATGCGTTTCCACTGCTTCAGAGTCCAATGGCGGTGAGCTTTTCACCACTCTAGCCAACGCTTGGCATTGCGCATGGTGATCGTAGGCCTGTGTGCGGCTGCTTGGCCATGGAAAGCCATTTCATGAAACTCCCGACGAACAGTTATTGTGCTGACGTTGCTTCCAGAGGCAGTTTGGAACTTGGTAGTGAGTGCTGCAACCGAAGACAGACGATTTCTACACGCTATGCGCTTCAGCACTCGGCGGTCCTGTTCTGTAAGCTTGTGTGGCCTACCACTTCGCGGCTGAGACATTGTCGCTCCTATACGTTTCAACTTCACAATAACAGCACTTACAGTTGACTGGGGCAGCTCTAGCAGGGCAGAAATTTGACGAACTGACCTGTTAGAAAGGTGGCATCCTATGACGGTGCCACGTTGAAAGTCACTGAGCTCTTCAGTAAGGCGTTTCTACTGACAATGTTTCAATATGGAGATTGCATGGCTGAGTACTCATATTTATACACCTGTCAGCAACGGGTGTGGCTGAAATAGCCAAATCCACTAATTTGAAGAGGTGTCCTCATACTTTTCTATATACAGCACCTTTGGAAATTATTCAGACCCATGACATTTTCCACATTTTGTTACATTTCAGCCTTATTCTAAAATGGATACAAAAAATACAAAAAAATCTTCAGCAATCTAAACACAATACCCCATAATGACAAAGCTAAAACAGGTTGAGACATTTTTTCAAATGTATTAAAAATAAAAAACAGAAATACCTTATTTACATAATATTCAGACCCTTTGCTGTGAGACTTGAAATTGAGTTGCATCCTGTTCCCATTGAACATCCTTGAGATGTTTCTACAACTTGATTGGAGTCCACCTGTGGTAAATTAAATTTATTGGACATGATTTGGAAAGGCACACACCTGTTTATATAAGGTCCCGCAGTTGACAGTGCATGTCAGAGCAAAAACCAAGCTATGAGGTCGAAGGAACTGTCCGTAGAGCTCCGAGACAGGATTGTGTCAAGGCACAGATCTGGGGAAGGGTACCAAAAATTGTCTGCATCATGGAAGGTCACCAAGAACACATTGGCCTCCATCATTCTTAAATGGAAGAAGTTTGGAACCACCAAATCAAATCAAATCAAATGTTATTTGTCACATGTGCCGAATACAACAGGTGTAGATCTTACCGTGAAATGCTTACTTAAAGCCCTTTACCAACAACGCAGTTCAAGAAATAGAGTTAAGAAAATATTTACTAAATGAACTAAAGTTAAAAAAAAAAATGACATAACAATAACGAGGCTATATACAGGGGGATTAATTGTTCAGCAGTCTTATGACTTGGGATAGAAGCTGTTAAGAAGCCTTTTGGTCCTAAACTTGGCACTCCAGTACTGCTTGCCGTGCGGTAGCAGAGAGAACAGTCTATGACTTGGGTGACTGGAGTCTTTGACAGTTTTTGGGGCCTTCCTCTAACACCGCCTAGTATATAGGTCCTGGATGACAGGAATCTTGGCCCCGGTGATGTACTGGGCCGTACGCACTACCCTCTGTAGCGCCTTACGTCAGGTTCCAAGCAGTTACCATACCAGGCGGTGATGCAGCCAGTCAGGATGCTCTCGATGGTGCAGTTGTTGAACTTTTTCAGGATCTGGGGACCCATGCCAAATCCTTTCAGTCTCTTGAGGGGGAAAGGTGTTGTCGTGCCATCTTCACAAATGTCTTGGTGTGTTTGGACCATGATCATTCATTGGTTATGTGGACACCAAGTAACTTGAAACTCTCAACCCGCTCAAAGGCTCTTCCTATGGCTGGCCGCCCGATCAAACTGGGGGAGAAGGGCCTTGGCCAAGAACTCGATGATCACTCTGACAGAGCTCTATAGTTCCTTTGTGTAGATGGGAGAACCTTCCAGAAGGACAGCCATCTCTGCAGCACTCCACCAATCATGCCTTTATGGTAGAGTGCACAGACGGAAGCCACTCCTCAGTAAAAGGCACTTGACAGCCTAGTTGGAGTTTGACTAAAGGCACCTAAAGACTCTCAGACCATGAGAAGTTTCTCTGGTCTGATGAAACCAAGATTGAACTCGTTGGCCTGAATGCCAAGCATCACGGCTGGATGAAACCTGGCACCATCCCTACAGTGAAGCATGTTGTTGTCCGCATCATGCTGTGGGGATGTTTTTCAGCAGCAGGGACTGGGAGACTAGTCAGGATCGAGGGAAAGATGAACGGAGCAAATTACAGAGAGATCCTTGATGAAAACCTGTTCCAGAGAGCTCAGGACCTCAGACTGGGTTGAAGGTTCACCTTCCAACTGGACAACGACACTAAGCACACAATCAAGACAACGCAGGATTGGCTTCGGGACAAGTCTTTGAATGTTCCTGAGTGGCCCAGCCAAAGACCGGACTTGAACCTGATCAAACATCTCTGGAAAGACCTGAAAATAGCTGTGCAGCAACGCTCCCCATCCATCCTGACAGAGCTTGAGAGGATCTGCAGAGAAGAATGGGAGAAACTCCCAAAAACAGCTGTGCCAAGCTCGCAGAGTCATACTCAAGAAGACTTGATACTGTAATCGCTGGCAAAAGTGCTTCAACAAAGTACTGAGTAAAGGGTCTGAATACTTATCTAAATGTGATTTTTCAGTTTTTTATGTTTAATTAATTAGCAAAAATGTCTAAAAACCTGTTTTTGCTTTGTCACTATTGATGAAGAAAGAAATATATTTTAGAATAAGGCTGTAACGTAACAAAATGTGGAAGGGGGTCTGAATACTTTCCGAAGGCACTGTATAGTGTACAGTGGCTTGCGAAAGTATTCACCCACCTTGGCGTTTTTCCTATTTTGTTGCCTTACTGCCTGGATTTAAATAGATTTTTTGGTGGTTTGTATCATTTGATTTACACAACATGCCTACCACTTTGAAGATACAAATACTTTTTTACTGTGAAACAAACAAGAAATAAGACAAAATAACAGAAAACTTGAGCGTGCATAACTATTCACCCCCCTCAAAGTCAATACTTTGTAGAGCCAACTTTTGCAGCTGCAAATCTCATGGGGTATATCTCTATAAGCTTGGCACATCTAGCCACTGGGATTTTTGCCCATTCTTCAAGGCAAAACCGCTCCAGCTCCTTCGAGTTGGATGGGGTCTGCTGGTGTACAGCAATCTTTAAGTCATACCACAGATTCTCAATTGGATTGAGGTCTGGGTTTTGACTAGGCCATTCCAAGACATTTAAATGTTTCCCCTTAAACCACTCGAGTGTTGCTTTAGCAGTATTCTTAGGGTCATTGTTCTGCTGGAAAGGGAACCTCCGTCCTAGTCTCAAATCTCTGGAAGACAAACAGGTTTCCCTCAAGAATTTCCCTGTATTTAGAGCCATCCATCATTCCTTCAATTCTCACCAGTCTCCCAGTCCCTGTCGATGAAAAACATCCCCACAGCATGATAATGCCACCACCATGCTTCACTGTGGGGATGGTAATCTCGGGGTGATGAGAGGTGTTGGGTTTGCGCCAGACATACCGTTTTCCTTGATGGCCAAAAAGCAAAATTTTAGTCTCATCTGACCAGAGTACCTTCTTCCAATATGTTTGGGGAGTCTCCCACATGACTTTTGGTCGAACACCAAACGTAATTGCTTATTTTTTTCTTTAAGCAATGGCTTTTTTCTGGCCACTCTTCTCTAAAGCCCAGCTCTGTGGAGTGTGCGGCTTAAAGTGGTCCTATGGACAGGTACTCCAATCTCTGCTGTGGAGCTTCACAGCTCCCTCCTCCTTATCTTTGGTGTCTTTGTTGCCTCTCTGATTAATGCCCTCCTTGCCTGGTCCGTGAGTTGTGGTGGGCGGCCCTCTCTTGGCAGGTTTGTTGTGGTGCCATATTCTTTCCATTTTTTAATAATGGATTTATTGGTGCTCCGTGGGATGTTCAACGTTTCTGATATTTTTTTATAACCCAACTCTGATCTGTACTTCTCCACCACTTTGTCCCTGACCTGTTTGGAGAGCTCCTTGGTCTTCATTGTGTCGTTTGCTTGATGGTGCCCCTTGCTTAGTGGTGTTGCAAACTCTGGGGCCTTTCAGAACAGTTGTATATATACTGAGATCATGTGACAGATCATGTGACACTTAGATTGCACACAGGTGGACTTTATTTAACTAATTATGTGACTTCTGAAGGTAATTGGTTGCACCATATTTTATTTAGGGGCTTCATAGCAAAGGGGATGAATACATATGTACGCATCACTTTTCTTTTTTCTTAGTTTTTTGAATTTTTTGAAACTAGTAATTTTTTTCAGTTCACTATTTTGTGTATGTCCATTACATCAAATAAAAATACAAATCTATTTAAATTACAGGTTGTAATGCAACAAAATAGGAAAAATGCCAAGGGGGATGAATACTTTTGAAAGGCACTGTTTCTCCTCTGCCAAGCGGGGATGCATCATTGGTATGACGGTGATTGGATTCCCAACCTTCCAATCTCAGGGCGTATACTAACCACAAGGCCACTGAACTACCAGGGTAGGTTTGCAAAATTCTGTTAACTTCCCCAAAGTCCTGTCTGGAAGTTTCCTGGAATCAAGAGGGAATAAGCAGGAATCCTCCAACATGTCATTCTGAAAAAGGTTGGAATTCTGGGAAAGTTACTGGAATTTTGCAACCCTATGGGTAAACAATAGAGTTAGGAAGTCTTCAGTTGTCAGACAATCAAAGTTGACAGCATGGTCAACTGTCCCTGGTGCCAGGCTGCGCTGTCATCTGAAACAAAGAGGGAAGGTTAGTCTACAGACTTCATTCCCCACGGTGAGAATACCAGACATGAAAGTTTCCGTCCATAGCATTCTTATCTCCCCTGTCAGCTCACTTTGTCTGTCATGTGTGCCATGTCTCTCCTCGCTCTTCCTCTGACTGGGGTTGTCATCAATCCTTTCCTAATCCTCCCTCTTCTCTTTTCCTCTCTCTCTCCCCCTTTAACAGTTTCGAGGTACTCTCTATGTTTGTGTATCAGGTTTGCCACATGCTGTCGTCTCCCCAGGCCAGTGATGCGATAGGAAGCCGATTCTGAGATGAGTCGGCCATAACGTGGAATATATCTGCAATACAGGCCTAAACAATTTGGGAGAAATACTTGGTTGAAAAACTTAAAATGTACTACGATATAATTTTTGCCAAACTTTCACAGTTTCTTCCTGCCAATGGTTATTGCGTCTTGCCTCCTGTCACTATGCTAAGTAAACACTATGGTTGACATTTCCTCTTGTAAACGCACAAACGCACAAAAAAGTGCGCAAAGTAACCTAAACTTTTGAAACAGACAGGACGCGGAAAATAATCAAAACAAGTTACTAATACTTCGCTTGCACTTGCAGCATCACTGCGAGGGTACGTTTAGAACAAGAAATGTCCTCATATATTGACCTAAGATAAATAATAGGTGCGACTTTCGCTCACAATTAAACGATTTTAAGCATTGATCAAAGCCAGTCCCTGTTGATTGCAGTGGTGGAAAAAGTACACAATTTTCATACTTGAGTAAGTGTAAAGATACCTCAAAAGAAAATGACTCAAGTAAAACTGAAAGTCACCCAGTAAAATACTACTTGAGTAAAAGTATTTGGTTGTAAATTTTCTTAAGTATCAAAAGTAAAAGTATAAATAATTTTTCATTCCTTATATTAAGCAAACCAGATGTTCTTGTTTTTTTAAATTTACGGATAGCCAGGGACACAGTTGTGCTCAGACATAATTTACAAACAAAGCATGTGTGTTTAGTGAGTCTGCCAGATCAGAGGCAGTAGGGATGACTAGGGATGTTCTCTTGATAAGTGCGTGAATTAGACAAATCTCCTGCCCTGCTAAGCATTCCAAATGTAATGACTACTTTTTGGTGTCAGGGAAAATATAAGGAGTAAAAAGTACATTATTTCTATAGGAATGTAGCGGAGTGAAAGTAAAAGTTGTCAAAAATATAAATAGTAAAGTAAAGTACAGATACCAACAAAAAAAACTTAAGTAGTACTTTCAAGTATTTTTACTTAAGTACTTTACACCACCGGTTGATTGGAGCTAACCCTTTAGCTGTAGCCATGTTAGCTCCAATGCTAACCCTGTTGAAACATCCAAAGTGTACAGAACACTGTGAGACTAGGCTATTTGACCTAGAAAAGCACAATGTATTGTCCATTTAGGCAAGTCTTGTAAAGGACAGGAAGTAAGTCAATTTAAGTTTGGCATTGCTTTGAATGTTGAGCTTGGCTGACTCTAATTTATATGGATATCTAATGGCATCATCAGACATCCTTTCATATACCTAGAACACTACGGACACAGATGCCACCGGTGAGTATTCCAGGCAAGGACCAACCTTTTTGGCAGAGGTAGGCAGGTAGGGGCAGGAACCAAATGAGCTCATGTACATGGAGGTTCCCACTGATCAGGTCCTTTAATGGCGCAACAGCAACAGAACATCACAATGAAGTCCCTGGGAAGAACCACCCAGCTTCCTCCTAATTAATACGGGCCAGCACTGGAAAACACATCTGACTTAATCACCAACAATCCACTGTTTGTTTTCGGAACAAAGCCTCAACTGCCTCCCCCTCTCTTTTTCCGCTCAATGAATACAAATTTTCATGGTTTGGTTCCTACATTTTTTGTTGTTGTTTGCTCTCAATTTGCCTGGCTGTGTTGAGGAGGGAGGGAAAGAAGGGGTCGGCCCAGTCTGGAGCACAGCAACCCTCTATTCCCTTTGATTATAAATACAAGCTTCTGGTCTGAGTGTGCCTAAAGGTTGAGTTGTGTCCACCCACGTGGGCACACACTGGTTGAATCAACATTGTTTCAACATTATTTGTCAAAGTATTGTGATGTGGAATCAACTTGGAAAATACATTGGATTTGAAAAAGTAATCAACCAGTACTATTTTCAACCAGCATTGTCAACATTGAAATTAGGGTAAAACATCCCCGTAAATACATTGACTTAACCTGACTAACTGGTTGTTACATCAATCTAATTTCAACATAATCATCAGAACTATGTATAAGTTGAAATTGCATCAAAAATTCCACATAGAAACGTAAAAAAATACTTTTCATCCTGTTCACAACATTGTTTACAACGCTGATTGAAATGAGATGAAAACAGTACTGGTTGATTATGTTTTCAAATCCAATGTATTTGTCACGTTGATTCCACGTCACATTACGTTGAAACAACGTTGATTCAACCAGTGTGTGCCCAGTGGGCACTCTTTCTCTCCTAGTGGGTGACGACCCAGCAGGGCAGGGTTGTGGCATCGACTGCCTATAGATTGCTTAACAACGTTCCTATAAACAACACATCACAATGCAGCCCGCCGTAACACGCCACAGGCCGACAGAGGAAGACTCAATAGAACCCCATGTCCTCTTCCACTACTGTATACGTCTGCTCTGCGTCTGTCAGGATGACTACCCACTTGAATCAAAACAATAGGGCACTTCGTCAAACCCGATGGGATATCCTGATTTATGTTATCACAGTGTATCCATCAGGTTACTCTTTATTTAGCCCTGTAGGAGACATATGGTTCCGTAACCTGTGAACTGAGAATAAAACTCAGTGTGCATCCCAAATGGCTCCCTATTCCCTATACAGTGCACCACTTTTGACCAGGGCCTATAGGGCTCCCTGGTCAAAAGTAGTGCACTATAAGTGGAATAGGGTGCCATTTGGGATGCTGCAGCCTCAGTATTTTTCCCTGGATTCTTGGCTGGTGGACCACCCACCCTGTTTGTGTCAGTATCCATGTCCACCTTAAATTATTACCCTTGACCAGAATATGAGAAGCAGATGTCCACTTTTCTTCAGAGGGCATCGTAAAATAACCTTGATAAAATCTAATCTGACTTAGAGAGAACACTTGTGTAAGACGTCTAAGACGAAATCATGTAAGCCACAAAGTCAAATTTAAGGTTCCATGCTTGTGTTTTTAAAATGTGTGTCATGTCATGCACAAAAATACATATTCATTGTGAAAACGGATGAGAACGTACAGAAGGATAAGGAGAACTATAAACAACCCTATCAAAAATAAGCTCAGGGTTTAATAATAAGTTATTCATTGCTTTACTTTGTTAATTGTGTTACGGGCCCCGTGTGGCTCAGTTGGTAGAGCATGGCGCTTGCAACGCCAGGGTTGTGGGTTCATTCCCCACGGGGGGCCAGTACAAAAAAAAAAGAAAAAAAAAAAAAAAAAAAGTATGAATGTATGTACTTGTAAGTCGCTCTGGATAAGAGCGTCTGCTAAATGACTTAAATGTAAATGTACTGAAAGTCGCTCTGGATAAGAGCGTCTGCTAAATGACTTAAATGTAATGTAAATGTAAATTTTTTTCTACACAAGATTAATTCTGGCTTGATGGCAATTCATAATTCTGACAAAGTGAGAGAGATCGCCCATATTTCAAAAATAATAATACAATGCCACGAAACACAAGACCGAATTGGCCAAAGTATGTCCCTATAAATATTTTGTTGGGCCTGAGTTGCATGATGTCACTGACACTGTAAACATCCAAAGTTGCTGGGATATTTGTTTTCCTTTGAGTAAACTGTTTTGACATTTGAATAATAGTGAGAAAAACACAGAGGGATGCTTTATTCATCCTGCGTACGTATGCAGCTGTCTTTATTTACGCGACCACATCCCCTGTCCTTAGAGACCTGGTTGCGATACAGGAGCACTGTCTACACTCATCACACACAGGACAGATCACCTCACCTCGTTTTCATAATGCAAACAGGAGCTCGAATGTATAGAAATACAATCTATTGCACAATTATATTATTTATATGCCCAAAATACTCTGTTGGGGTCCATCACGGTGTATATTTTTTGTTGTTGTGTTTAACTCTGAATATATATTTTATTGAACAGACATGGCAGTGACAGGAGAGGTAGGAGAGATACACTCCTCTACGTACTTATTTGGACAATGAAGCTAAAACGTTTAATTTGGCTCTATACACCAATATTTTGGATTTTAGATCAAATGTTTTATATGAGGTGACAGTACAGAATGCCACCTTTAATTTGAGGGTATTTTCATTCATATCTGTTATACCGTTTAGAAATGAATGCACTTTATGTATCATGAATAATGATGAGTAAGAAAGTTAAACTATTCCTTTAGGTCATCAGACTGTCCAAACCTTAACACTGTAAAGGTCATCCCTTTTCCATGTCTCTTTTGAGAAAAAGATTGTATCTCAATTGGACAAACTTAAAGGGATAGTTCACCCAGATTACACAATTACATATTTGTGTCCTTACCCTGTAAGCAGTCTTTGGACAAGGAGAGACAGCAATCCATGCTTTGGTTCAGTTTACCTGGCTGCTGTCACCAAATGCCTACTTCAGCGTTTCTGTCCAAACACCAATGCAAGTCAATACAAAGTCAAAATTAGTAGGTTTTAAATTACCTGCACAAATCATCTTAAAGTAACTTAATTAAGCTACACAATCAAATTATATACCTTTTGGGATAATTTGGCCAAGAAATTCACTTTACTTTCAGCTTTACCCTTTAACTGTCTCTTCTTGAAAAATGTTACTTGATGTTTATTTTGGAAATAACAGAGCTCTACCAGGCGGTTGTGAAGTCAAAACAGAGTCATACCAGCAATGCCATATTAGAAGGGAAATTTGCATAGCAATTTTACTCATTTCAATGATATTACAAAAAATGGCTTTAGGTCTGCTTCAATGGCTTTTATATGTAAGCATACTTAAATGAGGACTGATGTCAATTATGGTAATTTTGTATGTTCAACATAAATATAAAATTACACTAACCACATTTCCATTCACAGTTTTTATGTGAGTCATACGTAATAAAAAAAAATCAAGTCAGTTGTGATTGAAACAGGAAGTTTTGGTACAGTTTTATAAATGCCGACAGATAATTAGTTCGTTCGACATGGTAGGATGTTTTTATGTCGGTAAAATGTACAGTATTATGCGAGAAATGGTGGTGGAAACGCCTTTATGCAGAAATATTGTTATAACAACCACCATATCGAAGTTAACTTGGAGTCCCACTACGACTCCGGAAACCATGCAGTTTTTTGGCTACAGATGAAATAAATTACGATAAACTTCACAGGGTGGGGAAAGTGCAGTGATCTTGATGCTCCTTTCCAATAAATATTGAGGGTCTAATTCTGGTGACATGATGATCGATGCTGGAATGCCGTTTGACATACAAAGCTCCTCACGTAGACTAGCCTATCCACACAGCCTACCCGCACTGTATCTGCAAACTGTTGGCTAGAGCACATCTGCCAAGACCATAGTAGGCACATTTGCTATTTAATGCAACAGTTTTTGTGACAAAACTATCGGTAGAGTTGAAAATGTGATGGAAACACATTGAACTTTAGATTTCTACTTGGTACATGAAAACTTAAGCAAAAAAATGGTGTGTGCACTACGTCATCACGCACTGATTTTTATCTGCAACAAGTCAGTTTGGTTGAAACTCATCACTTGTGAGAAAATTCACATTATGCGAGAAATGCTGATGGAAATGCTTTTATGCACAAATATTGATATAATAAGAATCATATCTAGGTAAATTTGGAGTCCCACGATGACATGTTGTGAGGTCCTCCCCCTTCAACTCATCAGGAAAGCATGCGGTTTATTAGGCTACAGATAAAATAAATCATGATGAACTTCACATGATGAACAAAAATAAAAACGCATTATGTAAAGTGTTGGTCCCATGTTTTATAAGCTGAAATAATAGATTCAAGACATTTTCCATACGCACAAAAATCTTATTTAAATTTGGTTACATCCCAATTAGTGAGCATTTCTCCTTTGCCAAAATAATCCACCTAACAGGTGTGGCATATCAAGAAGCTGATTAAACAGCGTAATCATTACACAGGTGCACCTTGTACTGGGGAAAATAAAAGGCCATTCTAAAATGTGCAGTTTTGTCACACAACACAATGCCACAGATGTCTCAAGGTTTGAGGGAGCGAGCAATTGGCATGCTGACTGCAGGAATGTCCACCAGAGCTGTTCCTAGAGAATTGAATGTTCATTTATTTACCATAAGCCGACCTCCAACGTCGTTTTAGAACATTTGGCAGTACGTCCAACCGGCCTCACAACCGCAGACCACGTGTAACCACACCAACCCAGGACTTCCACATCCTGCTTCTTCACCTGCGGGATTGTCTGAGACCAGCCACCCAGCTGATGAAACTGAGTTTGTACAACCAAATCATTTTTGCAGACAAACTGTCAGAAGCCATCTCTGGGAAGCTCATCTACGTGCTCGTTGTCCTCACCAGGGTCTTGACCTGACTGCAGTTCCGCGTCGTAACCAACTTCAGTGGGCAAATGCTCACCTTCGATGACAACTGACAAGTGTTCTTCACGGATGAATCCCGGTTTCAACTGTACCAGGCAGATGGCTGACAGCATGTATGGCGTTGTGTGGGCGAGCGGTTTGCTGATGTCAACGTTGTGAACAGAGTACCCCATGGTGGTGGTGGTTTTATGGTATGGGCTGGCACGGACAGCGAACACAATTGCATTTTATCGATGGCAATTTGAATGCACAGCGATACCGTGACGAGATCCTGAGGCCCATTGTCATGCCATTCATCCGCCGCCATCACCTCATATTTCAGCATGTTGCAAGGATCTGTACACAATTCATTGAAGCTGAAAATGTCCCAGGTCTTCCGTGGCCTGCATACTCACCAGACATGTCACCCATTGAGTTTGTTTGGGATGCTCTGGATCGACGTGTACGACAGCGTGTTGCAGTTCCCGCCTATATCCAGCAACTTCGCATAGCCATTGAAGAAGTGTGGGACAACATTCCACAGGAGATGTGTCGCGCTGCATGAGGCAAATGGTGATTACACCAGATACTGTTTTTCTAATACACACCCCTACCAACAGATGCATATCTGCATTCCCATAGATTAGGGGCTAATGACTTTATTTCAATTGATGGATTTTCTTATATGAACTCTAACTTAGTAAAATCGTAGAAATTGTTGCATGTTGCGTTTATATTTTTGTTTAGTGTATATATAGTCTGCGCCCTGAGTGCTGAGTGCACACTCGCTATAAAACTCATGAATGTGTTTTCCGTTGGTGTATAGTGCAATATTCTTACATTTCAAATTATCCAGGTTCTTCTACTATGTTTCCCACATGTTCAGAGTACAGTACATTCTGAGATAATATATGACAAAGCGCAGTTTTGTCTCAGGAAACTGGCAAAGTTCCATGTAGACAGGACCTTGATGACTCTCTTTTATAAATCTTATATAGAGTCGGTCTTAACATTTTATTTTATGTGATGGTACGGCAACTAGTTCTGAGCGATTAGTTCTTCTTGAGTTTGGTTCAGTTTCGGGTTTGATTATAAAAAAAGAATCACGGTTTTCAATTAATAAAAAAAATATATTAAATGCACTATGCAGGTTGAATGCTGCAGTGGTGGAAAAAGTGCCCAATTGTCATCTTTAAAAGAAAATTATTCAAGTGAATGTGAAAGTCACCCAATAAAACACTACTTAAGTAAAAGTCGAAAAGTATTTGGTTTTAAATGTAACTGCTAAAATATACTTAAGTATCAAAAGTCAAAGTTTGAATATTGTAAGTTTGTAATATTGTCATTTCAAATTCTTTATATTAAGCAAACCAGACAGCATAATTTTCTTGTTTTTTATTTAAGGATAGTCAGGGGCACACTCAAACATAATTTACAAATAAAGCATTTGTGTTTAGTGAGTCCGCCAGATTAGGAATGCAGTGAAGTAAAAGTAAAAATTGTCAAAAATATAAATAGTAAAGTACAGATACCCTAAAACAGGTATTCCCAACCAGGGGTACGCACAATGCTGTCCAGGGTACACCAAATAAAAATGTGATTCACATATTTTTTAAATATGAATCACATTTTAAAAAATAAATAATTTTTCAAATTTTCAAACAGTCCATTTATATTTTCCAACGGGGCTATACATTTGGATGAGGTTTTTTTCTCGCCTGAACAGCCTCGCTTAAACCATCTAGTGTTCAGTGAAATATCAACAGTTTCAAATACAGGTAGCCTAGTCAAATAATTAAAATCCAATCATATGAACCTTTACTCTCTCGCGGGAATTCCACTAACGGTCCGTATGTAGCCAAATGTAGCTGCTGCCCATGTTGGTATCTGTACTGATGGCACAAAAGCCATGACAGGGAACATAGTGGAATGGTAACGTGCATGCAAGCAGTTGCTCCAGATGCCAGTTGGGTACACTGCAGCATCCACCGAGAGGCTCTTGCTGCCAAGGGAATGCCTGACAGCTTGAAATACGTTTTGGACGCTACAGTGAAAATTGTTAACTTTGTTAAAGCAAGGCCCCTGAACTCTCGTGTATGCAATGATATTGGCAGCGACCATGTAACGCTTTTACAACATACAGAAGTGCACTGGTTATCAAGGGGCAAGGTATTGACAAGTATTTTTTAATTAAGAGACGAGCTTAAAGTTTTCTTTACTGACCATCTTTTTCACTTGTCTGACCGCTTGCATGATGACGAGTTTCTCACACGACTGGCCTATCTGGGGGATGTTTTTTCACCTGAATGATCTGATTCTAGGATTACAGGGACTCTCCGTAACTATATTCAATGTGCGGGACAAAATTGAGGCTATGATTAAGAAGTTGGCTCTCTTCTCTGTCTGCATTAACAAGGACAACACACAGGTCTTTCCATCATTGTATGATTTTTTTGTGTGCAAATGAACTCAAGCTTACGGACAATGTCAAATGTGATATAGCGAAGCACCTGAGTGAGTTGGGCAATTACGCAGCTCACCTGAGTGAGCTGCGCAATTACGCAGGTACTTTCCCGAAACGGATGACACAAGCAACTGTATTCCTTACCCCTTTCATGCCCTGCCTCCAGTCCACTTACCGATATCTGAACAAGAGAGCCTCATCGAAATTGCAACAAGTGAAAAGGAAATTCAAATTTTTATTTAATCAGAAGCCACTGTCAGATTTCTGGATTGGGCTGCGTTCAGAGTATCCTGCCTTGGCAAATCGTGCTGTTAAGACACTGATGCCCTTTGCAACCACGTACCTATATGAGAGTGGATTCTCGGTACTCACTAGCATGGAAACTAAATACAGGCACAGACTGTGTGTGGGAAATGATTTAAGACTGAGACTCTCTACAATACAACATTGCAGATTTATGTGCATCCTTTCAAGCACACCCTTCTCATTAACCTGTGGTGAGTTATTCACCATTTTCAAATAAGGTTTTATATGTAAGATGGTTAAATAATGAGCAAAATTATTGATAATTATTATTTGTTCCCTGGTCCTATAAGAGCTCTTTGTCACTTCCCACGAGCCGGGTTGTTACAAAAACTCACACTCATTCTTATGTTTAATAAATGTATAGTGTGTGTGTGGCATGCTTACAATGATGGCAAAAAAACAACATTTGAGGGTGCGCTGGCCCTGGTGCTAGAGGGGGTACGCAGCTAGCTGGAGGTTGAATGTTTGAAGGGGTACGGGACTATCAAAAGTTTGGCAACCACTGCTGTAGAGTATCTTCTGTTTCCTATAAGGTGTCAAAGTTATCTATTAAAGTGACTCTAGCAGAGCTGCAGTAGTCTTTTATCCAGATGTGTAATGCCAGCGTCTGCTGAATCCTTCACACCCGTGGCCCAACGATGGTACTGGACCTGAAATGATTGGCTGTTTTTTTTTGCCTATTAATGCTAAAATCAGTTCTTTAAAATCCATTTTCAAATATTCCAAGCTAGCCATCCTGAAGTCGTTTGACACCACATGGACTACCGCAGTGTCAGCTCCAGGCATCTGTCATAGAACAGTCGGAAGCAGCCTTGTGATGTCCTGTACCCATGCTCCTGGATAGCACAGGGTTTTTGCCTTGGGAACCACGCCCGCACATACCAGAAACAGCTTTGCCACTCTGGATCCAGAGGTTCCGGTGCCTTCTTCCTTGGGGGCTTCCCATTCAAGATCAGATCCGGAGGTACCAGTGTCTTCGTCCTCAGTTCTGTGTCCCTCTCTGGTGGCTTCTACCTCGGGTTCAGATCCTTGGAGCTCAGACTGTGAGGCTGTCTGAGAGACGGGCCCATTCAACATCACCAGCTGTCATCATAGGCAGCTCTATGGTGAGAAACATCTCGGTTTCCAAGGCAAAAACCCTGTGCTACCCAGGAGCACGGGTACAGGACATCACAAGGCAAAAGGTATGGGAAATAAGTCTGGCTGTCACGTGTGCTCCATTTCTGGCCTCTATGTTACCAGGCTGTTCGTTATGGCGCACACCTGTCACCATCGTTACGCGTACCTGCATGTCCAGACTCACCTGGACTCATCACCTCCTTGATTATTTGCCCTTTGTATGTCACTCCCTTTGGTTCCTTCCCCAGGCGTCATTGTTTCTGTTTCAGTTTCCTTTCTGTGCGTTGTTCGTATTTCTTGTTTTATTATTATTTTGTTATTTGTTATTAAATTATGCACTCCCTGAACTTGCATCCCGACTCCCAGCGCACATCGTTATAGAATGACGCCTCACCAAAGGAAAGCATCAGGGGGTGTTTATTTTTTATATTTTTTATTGTGTTGTAGCTGATGTCGGGCCCGGGTGTCTGAACCGGAGCTACCTGGGAGGCCTCAGGCAGGTTTGTGGGGTTCCCCTGCCTCTGCGGCCTCGACGGGCTGCCACGCCTCTGCGGCCTCGACGGGCTGCCACGCCTCTGCGGCCTCGACGGGCTGCCACGCCTCTGCGGCCTCGACAGGCTGCCACGCCTGAGCGGGCTCCCACGTCCCAGCGGGCTCGTCAGGTTTCAGCACCTCAGCGGAGGTGACCGGTCCGCTCCGGATCCTCGGGATCGTCCCTTTGGTTGGTGTCCTGCGGCTGGAGCCGAACGCGCCGCGGAGGGGGTACTGTCACGTATGCTCTCTCTCCGGCGCTCTAGGTGGTCATGCTCCCGCGTCTCAGCAGGACTGACAGGTTTCCCGCACCTCAGTAGAGGTGACCGGTCCACTCCTTAACCCTGGGATCATCATTTTGGTCGGTGTCCTGCGGCAGGAGCCGCGTATCGGGGAGGGGGTACTGTCACGTGTGCTCCCTCTACGGCCTCTAGGTCACCAGGCTGCTCGTTATGGCGCACACCGGTCACCATCGTAACACACACCTGCGCATCATCAGACTCAACTGGACTCATCAACTCCTTGATTACCTGCGCTTATATGTCACTCCCTTTGGTTCCTTCCTCAGACATCATTGTTTCTGTTTAATTTTCCTGTCTGTGTGTTGTTCGTGTTTCTTATTTTGTTCATTTGTTTATTAAATTATGCACTCCCTGAACTTGCTTCCCGACTCCCAGTGCACATCGTTATACTGGCAGCCCAACTGATTGGCAAACGTACTGCACATTAAGAAATCATGTGACAAAACTAAATAAAAATAAACTATACTATGAAAAAGATAAATGATATAAAGAATGATAGTAAAAAGCTTTGAGGCACCTTAAATTAAAAAAACAACTCGGCTCCATCATTCATTGAATCAGACGGCTCATTCATCACAAAGCCCACTGATATTGCCAACTACTTTAAAACTTCTACTTGGTACTCATCCCGGATCCGGGAGCACCCTCATCAGTAAAAAAGCTGACTAGCATAGCCTAGCATAGGGTCACAAGTAAATACTAGCATCTAAATATCATGAAATCACAAGTCCAAGACACCAGATGAAAGATACACATCTTGTGAATCCAGCCATCATTTCTGATTTTTAAAATGTTTTAAAATGTTTTAAAATGTTTTATAGCATATGTTTTGTTAGAAAAATTTGCATATTTCAGGTATAAATCATAGTTTTACATTGCAGCCACCATCACAACTCTCACCAAAGCAGCTAGAATAACTACAGAAACCAACATGAAATACCTAAATACTCATCATAAAACATTTATGAAAAATACACGGTGTACAGCAAATTAAAGACAAACATCTTGTGAATCCAGCCAATATTTCAGATTTTTTAAGTGTTTTACAGCGAAAACACAATATAGCATTATATTAGCTTACTACAATAGCCTACCACACAGCCCCATTCATTCAACATAACTTTAGCGATAGCGAATAAACCAGCAAAAGATATTAATTTTTTCACTAACCTTCTCAAACTTCTTCAGATGACAGTCCTATAACATCATATTACACAATACATATATGGTTTGTTCGAAAATGTGCATATTTAGCGGCACAAATCGTGGTTATACATTGTGAATAGTAGCCAAACAGCAAACAAAATGTCGGGAGAAATCTTGGGAGAGGCACCTAATCTAATCAATAACTAATCATAAACTTGACTAACAAAATACAGGTTGGACAGCAAATTAAAGATACATTAGTTCTTAATGCAACGGCTGTGTTAGATTTTTAAAATTAACGTTACTACGACATACAGCGTACGTTAAAGCGAGACCGCGCCGAAATTAATGGCGGAATAATAGTTTAACTTTTTCGACAGAAATTACGAATTAACATCATAAATAGTTCTTACTATTTGATGAGCTTCCATCAGAATCTTGTACAAGTTGTCATTTGTCCAGAATAATCGTTGCTCGGTTGTAGAATGTCGTCTTCAACTGTGGAATTAGCAGCAAACTTTAGCCATGTGGTGCAGACGTGTCCAAATCCCCAGAACGCAGCACAAAGAAAATCCCGAAAATCGCAATATACTGATATAAACTGATATAACTCGGTTTAAAATAACTACATTATGATGTTTTTAACACGTATATCGAATAAAATCAGAGCCGGATATATCTAACGCCTATAACAACAGCTTTTCAGAACGCAATCCTGAGGTCTGTCTCGCGTCATGACAAACGTTGAAAAGACTGCACCCCCGGTTCCAAGAGCTCTTGTTCGGCCTCAGATCTACCTAGACACCCCATTCCAATTCTCACTGCTTACTGACATCTAGGGGAAGGCGTATGCAGTGCATGTAGACCCATAGATTACATGCAAATTAATAAACTGACCCTGGAACAGAGCCCCCGATTTCAGATTTCTCACTTCCTGACAGGAAGTTTGCTGCAAAATGAGTTCTGTTTTACTCACAGATATAATTCAAACGGTTTTAGAAACTAGAGCGTGTTTTCTATCCAATAGTAATAATAATATGCATATTGTACGAGCAAGAATTGAGTACGAGGCAGTTTAATTTGGGAACGATTTTTTACAAAGTCGAAATGGCGCCCCCCTATTGAGAAAATTACTTTTCATTGGCATTATAAGCAAACTTAGGGATGACATGCCAGCAACAAATGCTGACACTACACATCCAAGCATATTGGACCAAATTATGAAAGACAAGAATTGTACTTTTGAATTCCGTAAAGTCAGTGTGGAAGAGGTGCATTTTTTGTTGTTGTCTATCAACAATGACAAGCCACCGGGGTCTGACAATATGGATGGAAAATGACTGAGGATAATAGCAGATGATACTGCCACTCTTATTAGCCACTCCTTCAATTTTAGCCTACTAGTAAGGGTGTGCCCTCAGGCATGGAGGGAAGCTAAAATCATTCCGCTACCCAAGAATAGTAAAGTCCCCTTTACTGGCTCAAATAGCCGACCAATCAGCCTGTTACCAACCTTTAGTAAACTTCTGGAAAAATTGGTGTTTGACCAGATACAATGCTATTTCACGATAAACAAATTGACAACAGACTTTCAGCAGGCTTATAGGGAAGGACACTCAACAAGCACAACAATTAAATGACTGATGATTGTCTGAGAGAAATTGATGATAAGATTATTGTGGGGGCTGTCTTGTTAGACTTCAGTGCAGCTTTTGACATTATCGATCATAGTCTGCTGCTTGAAAAACGTATGTGTTATGGCTTTACACCCCCTGCTATAATGTGGATAAAGAGTTACTTGTCTAACAGAACAGAGGGTGTTCTTTAACAGGTGCATGTTTATCAATAATAATTGAGCCTCTCATTCTCCTTATTTGCTCTCCTCAACACATTACAGAAATAGATTAACTGTATTGGAAGCTCTGGGGACAGGTCGTCTGGATACTGGACAGCCAATAAATTGGCAGATGCAAACAGATTATTATATTTACAACAGTTCTTAAGGGCTTGAACAAAAAAAAAAAGCAGTTTGCGACATCGTTCATACTGGTGAACTGGCATTTGAGTTGTATGGTTACAATATCAACAGTCCCTTATCTATGGTATATCTTGGCATGCATCTATGAAGACTAAGTTAAAAAATTGTGTGCAGCGCAATGGACATATAATACACAATGTCTCAGGAAAAACTGTCTGGGTTGGCAATACTCAGTATAGAAAACAGTTGGACTTGCAGGCTGTTGTGTAGAAGAAAGAAAAAGAGACAATAATAGACAGAGATACTTTTTTTGAAGAAAGATAAACAGAGACACAGACACAGAGAGAGTAGCAGCAAGGAGGACTTCAGGAGACCAGGGGAGTCTCTCAAGTTGGATTGAATTTGATTTGATTTACCTTGTACAGCATATTACAGCCCATTTGTGTAGGCTATTAGCCAGACAAAACCCACTCAACAATAAGTAGTCGCTGAATTTATCTTCAATCCGACTACTTTTGTCTTCATTGTTAGGCAACTTCATGTGTAATTTTTCATAAAAGTTTATAAATAGCAGCTAAATAGTAATTAAATACGGTAGGCTGTATAATTATAGATAGTGGGCAACACTGCATAATGAAACAATCCCTAGTAAGCTATTGTTTTGATGGTGGGGGGAGGGGGGTCCAGAGAAACTGAGTTACGCTAGTGCAAGGGGCAACTGTTGGGAAACTGTTTACATTTGAGTTTACATTTGAGTAATAAACTCAGCAAAAAAAAAGAAACGTCCCTTTTTCAAGACCCTGTTTCAAGCCCTTTTTCAAGATAATTCGTAAAAATCCCAAAACTTCACAGATCTTCATTGTAAATGGTTTAAACACTGTTTCCCATGCTTGTTCAACGAACCATAAACAATTAATGAACATGCACCTGTGGAACGGTCGTTAAGACACTAACAGCTTAAACACGGTAGGCAATTAAGGTCACAGTTATGAAAACTTAGGACACTAACGAGGCCTTTCTACTGACTCTGAAAAACACCAAAAGAAAGATGCCTGCTCATCTGCGTGAACATGCCTTAGGCATGCTGCAAGGAGGCATGAGGACTGCAGATGTGGTCAGGGCAATAAATTGCAATGTCCGTACTATGAGACGCCTAAGACAGCGCTACTGGGAGACAGGACGGACAGCTGATCGTCCTCGCAGTGGCAGACCACGTGTAACAACACCTGCACAGGATCAGTACATCCGAACATCACACCTGCGGGACAGGTACAGGATGGCAACAACAACTGCCTGAGTTACACTAGGAATGCACAATCCCTCCATCAGTGCTCAGAGTGTCCACAATAGGCTGAGAGAGGTTGGACAGAGGGCTTGTAGGCTGGACAGAGGGCTTGTAGGCCTGTTGTAAGGCAGGTCCTCACCAGACATCACCGGCAACAACGTCGCCTATGCACACAAACCCACCGTCACTGGACCAGACAGGACTGGCAAAAAGTGCTCTTCACTGACGAGTCGTGGTTTTGTCTCACCAGGGGTGATGGTCGGATCCGCGTTTATCGTTGAAGGAATGAGAGTTACACCGAGGCCTATACTCTGGAGCGGGATCAATTTGGAGGTGGACATGACTTTGAGACGTGGCTGTTTCTAGGGGAATTTGTATTTAGCTGAGCCTGCTAGCTACATTTCGTTAGCTAACTAGCAATTGCTGTGAAGTCACTGAAATTATTTGAAATAGTGATTGAGGTAGCTATACTTTACTGACTTTATTGTCTCCATGGGGAACTTTTGTTGCAGTGTCATGTACACGTTTTAAGTGACATTTTAAATACAAAACAAATTGACAATACAACTTTCATAACAGTTACATAGCAATAAAAAGAGACTAGACTACTGGCCTTACTGGGTTGATAGGAACATTAGCCTGAGCTATTTAGGAGGGATATCAGACCTAGCACAAATGATTGTCTAGTTCTGTTTTTCCTGCCGAGGGGTGCCCTATACCTGCACCCAGAGGGGAGTAGTTTAAAGTCCAGGTACAGGGGGTGGCTTGGGTCTAAAATGATTTTGTGAGCCTTGAAGAGGGCCCTGACCTTAAAGATCTCATCTAGGCCTGTCTGTTTGACTCCAAGTACTTTGCTTGCATATTTCTCTGGCTGACAGTGGCATTACCAAACCAACAAACAATACAAAAAGTTGAAATACTCTCAATGAAAAAATTGTAAAACAGAGTCAGTGTGCTACAGTCAACATTAAAAGATCCCAGCTTTTTGAGAAAGTACAGTCTCTGTTGATCCTTTTTGTAGATCAGGTCTGTACATTTACTGTACAAATAATTCTGTATTGTGAAAGAAGTCCTCTTTTCACCCCTCCTAAATGTGACCTTTCCTTTAAAGGTGCTTTAGGCGAAGTGTCAGAGTTGTGAACAAATGGAGCTAATAGCTAGACAAAGAGTACAATAAAGACAGTTGTTCTCTAAGGGGCCTCCCCCACGGTGTTTTGTTTTTTATCGTTCACCTCCCTCCAAAAAATGTGTCTGTTTCTGCGGAACAACACATTTATTGGCGCGATCCGATCCCAGGAACGGAAACTACTTTACATGACAAGAAAGAAGTCTGGAACACAAACAATGGTGGCTGTCTTGAAATATGGCAACAGGGTCTCACCTTTGGCTCTGTGTGCTTTTCTCCCCCTGCCTTATTTACGTAAGCAAGGTTGTGCTCCCTGCTCTCTCGAGGCGTTGCAGGAAGCCCAAACCTGAGGTAGAATCAAGGGTAAACACACAGCATTAGACCCCCAGTGTGATCCTTATCGGAGATCCCCGAGCTGAGAGCACCATGCACTCAGCTTGCCACTTCCCCCTCCTGTGGAGACATGCTGACCTATGGAACTCATTGGCATCCTCACTGAAGTCAGCCAACGTGGAACTACTACTTGGTTGTATTCATTAGGGCACACCGTAACAAAATATTTTACAATGGAAAACAAAATTGATTGTTTCTTAGTTTCATGTTTTATTGTCACATGTACACGTCTTTCTTGCAAGCTCTTTCCCAACAATGCAGAAATCAATATCAGTAGTACTGTAAAAAAAAAGTGAAGTAGAACAAAGACACACGAGAAACAGAAAGAAGAAGAACACAAGAAATGTAAGCTATATGCAGGGTCAGTTCCAGGGTCAGTGCCAATACCATATTTACAATGTGCAGGGATGCTGGAGCGGTAGATATGTACAGTATAGGGGTAAAGTAACTAGGCGTCAGGAGATATATGATAAACAGAGTAGCAGCAATGTATATGACGATTGTATGTGAGTGTGTGTTCTTGTGTGTAGAGTCAGTATGAATGTGTGTGCGTGTTATATGTGTGTGAGCAAATTAAGTGTGTGTGTGTGTGTGTGTGTGTGTGTGTGTGTGTGTGTTGAGTGTATGTGTGTTGGAGTGTCAGTGTGAGAGTGTAGTCCTGTGAGTGTGCATAGAGTCAGTGCAAAAGTAAAAAATAAAATAGAAGGGTCAATGCAGATAGTCTGTGTAGCCATTTTAGTAGCTATTTATCAGTCGTATGGCTTGGGGATAGAAGCTCTTCAGGAGCCTGCTGGTGTCATACTTGTTGCTTGCTGTACGGAAGCAGAGTACAGTCAATGGTGTGGGTGGCTGGAGTCAAACCATTTTCTGGGCCTTTCTTTCACACTGCCTGATATAGAGGTCCTGGATGGCAGGGAGCTGGGCCCAGTGATGTACTGGGCTGTCCACACCACCCTCTGTAGCCATACAAAGCAGTGATGTGGCCAGTAAAGATGCTCTCAATGGTGCAGCTGTAGAACTGTGTGTGTGGACCATTTTAAGTCCTTAGTGATTTGGACACAAGGAACTTGACAGCTCGACCCACTCCACTGCAGCCCGACGATCAGCTCCTTGTTCTTACTGACGTTGAGGGAGAGGTTGTTTTCCTGACACCATACTGCCAGGTCACTGACTTCCTCCCTGTTCGCTGTCTCATGGTTACTGGCGATCAGGCCTATCACCTCCATGTCGTCAGCAAACTTGATGATGATGTTGGAGTCATGCGCTGCCACGCAGTCATGGGTGAACAGGGAGTACCGGAGGGGAGGCTTTGAGAATGCGCCCTGGAATAACGTCCGGTCCCGCGGCCTTGAGAGTATTGACCTGATTAAAATCTTTACTCGGGTCGGCCTCGGAGTCCCCTGGGTCGCCAAGGGCCCTCATGCACGGCTCATTGTTATTTTTGTCGAAGCACGCATTGAGTTTGTCTGGTAGAGAGGCATCGTTGGACAGATCATGGCTGGGTATTCCCTTTTAATCTGTAATTGACAGTCAGATATAGTCCCCTCCTTGTTTCAGTTTGCTGTCTTCAGTTTGGTGCTTATTGAATACCGTCGGGACTCATTATCAGATTTTATTGTTGTTGTCAAAATGTAGGCTACATGTATTGTTGTGGTTTATCGATAAAGCCCACTATTGTGAGTCAACATGATTATTGTTGAACATGCAGTACATCAAGACAGTCCCTAATCATAGGATAGGATAGGACACGAATGGATAGGATAAGCAAGGAAAGTATAGGGTGTAGAATAGGATATGAAAGGATAGGATGGGATAAGAAAAGAAAGGATATGATAGGGTTTAGGATAGGATATGAAAGGATAGGATGGGATAAGAAAAGAAAGGATATGATAGGGTTTAGGATAGTATAGGAAAGGATAGGATGGGATAAGAAAAGAAAGGATATGATAGGGTTTAGGATAGGATATGAAAGGATAGGATGGGATAAGAAAAGAAAGGATATGATAGGGTTTAGGATAGGATATGAAAGGATAGGATGGGATAAGAAAAGAAAGGATATGATAGGGTTTAGGATAGGATATGAAAGGATAGGATGGGATAAGAAAAGAAAGGATATGATAGGGTTTAGGATAGGATATGAAAGGATAGGATGGGATAAGAAAAGAAAGGATATGATAGGGTTTAGGATAGTATATGAAAGGATAGGATGGGATAAGAAAAGAAAGGATATGATAGGGTTTAGGATAGTATAGGAAAGGACAGCGTAGAACAGTAAAACATTTTTATTGTCCCTGAGGGGGAAAATTGTCTTGGACTCAAGCAAACAAACAAATACAGCAGCACAGGTGTCCAGGTTGCTAACAGGCAGAAGAGGGTACATCGTACAACATGAACATTTGGCTAATTAACTGTGGAAGGGTGTTTTTACGGAATAACATTCGTTGCTAAATGAGTGCCAAACATGTGGAAGGGACATCATGCAATCCCTGGAGAGATATGGACAATCATGCCTTGGGACAAAATTGATTTCTCTGTGATGCCTGTCACCTCTGCGTGAACCCCCTTCCATCTTTCATCATTAGGGAGTTGTGGTTTGACCTTGTTAACATGACATCCGCCCCAGTCCCCACACGGCCCTGCCGCCTCGTCCCTGAGGTAACCTCGTCCCAAATGGCACCGGAACAGCCATTTTGGGGGCGCATACTCTGATTCCACACAACCTCAAAGCTCTTCCACAGTTTACAATGAGACCACAAGACCTTTGAGACGGGTGCCTACTCATCTTCTTCTTTTGTCTCTGAAACTGGAAGGTATTCCCCTTTCTGTGTTTTTTCTCCCTCTCTCCCTCGTTCCTTTTTTCATCTCTGTCTTCCTCCATGTCCCTCTTAACTAAGAATGCTAAGATGTATTGATGAGAATATTTGTTAATCCAGCGAGGGACTGCATGCATTGCTGAATGCTTACACCAGTCTGGCTTGTATTGATATTACAAACACAGCTCATTGTCGCTACCCAGAGGCTAGAAGAGGCAGAGTACAGCATTGAAGGCTAGGATGCTAAATCAATTATTTCCAAAGTTGTTTGCAGTGTGATATACCTAAAATCTATTTTTAAAATCATTTTTATGACCCTCCAAATGAACAGAATTATGTTTCTCTTTTCTTGTCACTTAAAGCCACAAATCCACATGATTTCCTGCTGATCAATTACGATAGCCTAAATGTAACTGGTGTGAAATGGCTAGCTAGTTACCGGTGCGAGCTAGTAGCGTTTCAATTGGTGACGTCACTCACTCTGACACCTTGAAGTAGTTGTTTCCCTTGCTCTGAAAGTGCCTTTGCTTTTGTGGAGCCATAGGTAACAATGCTTCAGGCAGATTGGCCGCACCAATGTGTCGGAGGAAACATTGTTCGACTTATGCCCGAAGTCAGCTTGAAGGTGCCCGGCCCGCCACAAGGAGTTGCTAGAGGGTGATGAGCCAAGGAAAGCCTCCTGGTCAAACCCTCCCCTAATCCCAGATGGTGCTGGGCCAATTGTGTGCCGCCCTATGGGGCTACACAGCCGGCTGAGTAGTGGCGCCTTAGCACTGCAATGCAGTACCTTAGACTGCTACACCTCTCGGGAGGCCCACATAGATGGATTTTTTAAAGAATAAACATTGTAAATGTCTCATTAAATCAGTACAAGTTAGGCCTATCTCAGAGTCAGTCAAGAGTAGCCAAGTAGTTCAGTTCTCTCTATTGGCCTTCGCAGGAATTTTTCTCACATTCTTGAACACTGTGTAAACGTCTACAATCAACATTTTCAGACAACATGACACAGATGACAGGTCACACAACAGATAGAGCCATTTACACCACAAGCTATAGATCTGATATCACAATATGAAGGTCCACCATGCCCATACAATCTTATTCATTTGGATCTAAAAGGGGAAATGTATCCTATATCAGCACTCATACTCTAAGAAGCTTTGTGAATACAGGCCCAGATATGATGGGACAGCCAGTCAGAGGGTACTTGGTTCTCTGGCAGTAGAAAGTAAAAGCAACACACTGCTACCATCTGCTGGCAGCTGTGAAGCACTACAGGCTTGGGCACCTGCTGGTTAGAGGAAGGCCCTGTTGGAATACATCATTCCTTCCATCTTTCGCCCTTCCTTGAAGTAATCACTGATCTGACATAAGTGGCTTATCACCAATCTAACATCAAGATTTCCACTACATTAATTCCACCAATTCACATAAGCTCAAGGGAGAAAGGGAGGAAGGAAGGATGCATGTTATGAGTATTTGAACAAGGCCCATACCTGAATAGGAAAGGATCCCAATCTTCCTATTGGTTGCTCTAGCACCAATATCACCAAACATATGGGTTAGTATATGCTGACAGACCATGTGCTGATAGACCATGCTGCATTTTGACATGGTTTACTTCCCAAAATGGTACCATATTCCCTATAGTTCACTACTTTTGACTAGAGCCTGGCATAGGGTCAGCCACGGTGCAGCACCGCTGGATGGACAGCAATTTAGGTATAAGTGCCTTGCTCAAGGGCACAATGGCATTGGTTTGTACCTGGGATCAGATACCACAACCTGGCCTCAAGGCAATTCGTAGGATTTGGGATGTACATTTGTATCCCTTCATTTAGTATAATATGTTACCTTACGTTATGAATGGAATAGTGGTGGTAAAATATTATACAAATACTTGTTAGCCGATCCATCGTACAATATCATACTTTTGTTTCTGTATTAAGTAAAGATGCAGTCCGGGATTTTAAGCACTTATCAATTCTTGTATGAATTGGAATTAGTAACGTATCATAAAAATTGCAAAAAAAATGTGCAGGAGGTAACATACGAAATGGATAACGTGGTACATAATTGTGCACAATTTTCTATGACCCGTTTTGACTCGTGAGCACTACTTTCAAAACTACTGGCTGTAATTATACAAAATCACTGGAGCATCACTTTTTAGAAACCAGAGCATTAATGCATTTGTAATTTAACATAACATATCATACTAAATGGAGGGATACAAATTTACACAACATATCCTATGTTTGTTTAACGTGGTCAGGCTGGACGTCAGCACCCCTACCGCTATCAGTTCAATTCCCTTTTTTTTTTTTACCGGCCCTTGGCTAGAACCAGCAACGTTCCGGCTGCTGTTGCCACCCTCCTTATTAACATAATACTTGTCCACATACAATATGACATACAGACATATTCCCATCCTGTGTCTTTGGTAGATTTGAGGGAGGGCACTTGAGTGATCACTGCGCATTACAAGACACTAATCAGTAACCTAAGGTATAAACAACTGTAGAGTTACCAAATTACAGTAACTTTCCCAAAACCTTGGTTGGAGGAATTTTGCAACTCTTTGACTGGGAGAGGGTTAACTGTTAGATCCTATCCTACTCTGGGACAGCTGAACATGCCCCACTGCACCCCCACTCAGCCCCCTAAATCACAACAATAAATACTGAATATTTAGCCTACTCAGCCAGTGCATGAGTGCACAAATTAAAATATCAAAATTGCTCTTACATAGGCAGCTTGACTCTTATAATCGTGTACTTACACATTGTTCCATAGTCTACTCACAACTGTGATAGGCTTGATGGTATAACACATAACATATGTTTTCTTTATATGATTTAGATGTGAAAACATTCGAATCTCCTCACTGTTCAATTATACACTGTAAAACTATTGTTTAATATCAGGCTATAGGCTACACATAAGGTTTAGTTCTGATTTGATCTGCAGCTACACAGTTGTAACTAGCCTAGTTCAAGTCTACAATGCTGTCTGTCCAATTAATAACTAAACCTTTTTGGAATAATTTATTCACATGAATCTTCATATCATAAGAAAATTAACCAGGCTACCGATTTCATTCGATTTTGACGTATATTGGTCTTTCTGTAGCCTACAAGAATCCCAATTTGTGTCCCAGCTCTGGAGTGCTGTCTTTGGATGAGAGAAAAGTGTAAACATTGATGGGTGAATTGGAAAGCGTGGCGGGGTGTGTTGTTTGTTTATCTATCTAAATACGGATTTAGGCTATAGCTAACCACTACTGTGTATAAGAAATATTGAAAATGCGTCAGTGATTTAAACACAGACTTTCCATCTTCCGTTTTGGGTAGGTTTATTTTACGCTCGACTTTACGCTCGTGGGTGCGTTTTCGGTCGGTGGATGTGTCAGTCAGCGTCTCTGACGCGAGAAGTGGCGCATCGCAGCCATCAGGACTATCGGGTTATGAACAATTCGGTGTTTTTCCATGCAAGATACCCTCTGTTTTCCCGCGGATTAATGCAATCGTCGTCGGTTGCATGCTGGAAAGCGATGGGGAATTGATAGATAAAACAGTAGCCTATTGATTAACGGAGAAGCTCCTCCCAAAGCCGTATATTTGTTTTATATGCCGAAATGAGGCAGGGGGCGGAAAGTCGCCGCAGAAACATGGGTTTTGGCCAAACATCACAGTTTCAGTCCATGATTGACGTTAAGTCGTGGGTTTGCGTTGCTTTTGGTGCAAAATTACCGAATTGAGCGAATTTTGCCAGAGAAATGCAGCTTGCTTGAAGACACCCCAGATATCGGTTGGCTGCTGCTGCCATGACAGGTAGAGGTCTCCTCTCGACCACGGCTTCGCCGGTTGGAGAATAAACAGGTTGATTGGGACGTGGTCGCAGCTGCGGAACTGCCAATGTCGGATGTTATTATTAGTGGAGCCTGATCCTGTAAATATAAGCGCAAACATACAGTAATTCGGGAAAAACTCAGGGAAAATGTCTTCTCGTTCTGCATTACCGTCTGGAAACGACAGGGGCACGGACCATGTAAGTGCAATAATTATCCCCATAATTTGAGTGTCTATGCAGAAATTATACAGCCTATGTAGAGTATAGAAATATGGTTCATAACATGGGGCTTTGCAATCACCATATTTTATTGTAATGCATAGGCCTAATTATTATATGGTGTGCATTTTGATTGTTAAAAAAAGGAGCCTGGGTTTGAGAGTGGGTGGAAATTTAGCATAGCAGATTATGTCAAAATGGGCCGTATCCTTGAACGTCTAAACAGCAAAAGAGCTGATGGCTGTAGGCAAACAACCCGGGATGAATCCATCCACATACGGTAACACTCCGTGGATATGCGCAGAACCGTCACCTCTTATTATAGCTGTATAGATAGTGATGTCACTTATTGCCCATGTATTCCCCTTGTGTGGTGAAACCTCGTTATGACTGGCATACTGTCGCACCTACAACCATTCGGAATAATAAAAACGAGAAAAAGTCTTTAAGATAACTGTTTTCGATTATTGCATTCAATGTTGTGCAAAATGCTATCCATTGCTGGGTATAGCGGCGTACTATCCAGAGCTATGGGTGTAGCAGCGGAGCGCCATCTGCTAGGCTACAGCTTCCACTGTAAGCCAGTAGCAGTAGGGCCTGCACAAGCAACAATGGATATGTACAGGGTGTGTGTGTGTGTGTGTGTGTGTGTGTGTGTGTGTGTGTGTGTGTGTGTGTGTGTGTGTGTGTGTGTGTGTGTATATACAGTATTTTTGTATCTCCATCTATCTATGAAGGCCTAGATCTAACCTATCTAATATGCATAGCCTAATATGCACTTTGGGGGTTCCTCTTTAGATATGATTCCATAAATAGTGATTTCTCTGCTGAAATGATGTGTGTTTATCGAGGACCTGTCTGATGAAGCAATCTGTTATTATTCCCAGGCCCAAATCTTTGTGTGGAGACCATGACCGCATTACAAATGGCACCCTATTCACCATATAGTGCACTACTTTTGACCAGAGCCCAATGGGCTTCTTCACTATATATACTGAACAAAAATATAAATGCAATATGCAACAATTTCAATGATTTTACTAAATTACAGTTCACATAAGGAAATAAGTCAATTGAAATACATACATTAGGCACTAATCTATGGATTTCACATGACTGAGCAGGGACACAGCCATGGGTGGGCCTGGCTCCAAGTGGGTGGGCCTATGCCCTTCCAGGCCCACCCATGGCTGCACCCCTGCTGAGAATGAGTTTTTCCTCACAAAAGGGCTTTATTACAGACAGAAATACTCCTCAGTTTCATCAGTTGTATGGTTGGCTGGTCTCAGACAATCCCTCAGCTGAAGAAGCCGGATGTGGAGGTCCTGGGCTGGCGTGGTTACACGTGATCTGTGTAGTGAGGCCGGTTGGACGTACTGCCAAATTCTCTAAAATGATGCTGGAGGTGGCTTATGGTAGAGAAATTAACATTACATTCTCTGGCAACAGCTCTGGTGGACATTCCTGCAGTCAGCATGCCACGCTCACTCAAAATTTGAGACATCTGTGGCATTGTGCTTTGTTACAAAACTGCACATTTTAGAGTGGCCTTTTATTGTCCCCAGCACAAGGTGCACCTGTGTAATGATCATGCTGTTTAACCAGCTACTTGATATGCCACACCTGCCAGGTGGATGGATTATCTTGGCAAAGGAGAAATGCTCATTTACAGGGATGTAAAAAAAAATGTGTGTACAACATTTGAGAGAGAGAAGCTTTTTATGCAAATGGAAAACTTATGAGATCTTTTATTTCAGCTCATGAAACATGGGACCAACACTTTACATGTTGCGTTTATATTTTTGTTCAGTATTCAAAAGTAGTGCACTTTATAGGGAATATTGTGCCAGTTGGGGCACACTCCATATCCCCTCTTCCTCTACTCTCACCAATCACCACCCCTCTGATGTTCCTTCATCTCAGTCCAGTTGGGAATGGTGAGGCAGGGGAATTATACAACCCCCCCCCACCCCCAAATCATTGTAGAATAATAGTAAAGACATCAAAACTATGAAATAACACATATGGAATCAAGTAATAACCAAAAAAGTGTTAAAGCAAATCAAAATAGATTTTATATGTTATATTCTTCAAAGTAGCCACCCTTTGCCTTGATGACAACCAGCAACACCTGGAATGCTTTTCCAACAGTCTGGAAGGAGTTCCCACATATACTGAGCACTTGTTGGCTGATTTTCCTTCACTCTGCGGTCCAACTCATCCCAAACCATCGGGTTGAGAGAATGTCAAGAGTGTGCAAAGGTGTCATCAAGGCAAAGTGTGGCTACTTTGAAGAATCTGAAATATAAAATATAACACTTTTTTTGGTTACTACATGATTTCACATGTGTTATTTCATAGTTTTGATCTCTTCACTATTATTCTACAATGTAGAAAATAGTAAAAATAAAGAAAAACCCTTGAATGAGTAGGTGTGTCCAAACTTTTGACTGGTACCGTACATCATAGACATTTTAAATATAACAAAACTATTTTGAAAAAAGTATCTTTATTAACCTCTACAGGATCTGTGGGGTATGGTTGAGCTAACATAGGCTAATGCAATAAGTATGAGGTTGTAAGTAACGACAACATTTCCCAAGACATAGACATATCTGATATTGGCAGAAAGCTTACATTCTTGTTAATCTAACCGCATTGTCCAATTTACAGTAGCTATTACTGTGAAAGAATACCATGCTATTGTTTGAGGAGAGTGCACAGTTATGAACTTGAATATGTATTAATAAACCAATTAGGCACATTTTGGCAGTTTTGAACAGAAATGCAATGGTTCATTGGATCAAGTAAAACATTGCACATACATTGCTGCCATCTAGTGGCCAAAATCTAAATTGCTCCTGGGCTGGAATAATACATTATGGCCTTTCTCTTGCATTTCAAAGATGATGGTACAAAGAAAACACATGTTTTTTCTTTGTATTATCTTTTACCCGATCTAATATGTTATTCTCCTACATTTATTTCACATTTCCACAAACTTCAAAGTGTTTCCTTTCAAATGGTATCAAGAATATTAATATCCTTGCTTCAGGTCTTGAGCTACAGGCAGTTAGATTTGTTTATGTAATTTTAGGCAATATTTTTAATTTTTACAAGGGGTGGATCCTTAAGGTTTAATTATGAAATTATGAAATATATTAATAACTTTCCACCCATGAGGCCACTAGAGGGCGATTTGGTGAGTTGACTGCAGGGAAGAACGACGGTGGGCCAAGCTAGGGTTGGACGGTGAACTGTGTACCAATAGTAAACCTCATGGTAACACTTTACTTAAAGTATCCCATTATAATGCTTGTCATGAGCATGTATGACCCCTTTATAATGTCTTAGAATCATCTCGTAATGATCCTGATTCAACAACAGCCAGTTTGAGTCAAGTTCACATTCATAGTCATCTCAACATAGCTTAGACTAGAGAGTTTTTAGGCATTAAAGGTGGGAATGTACAAATGTATAAATATACAGTGTACCCCTTGACTTTTTCCACATTTTGTTACGTTACAGCTGTATTCCAAAATTGATTAAATAAAACACATCCTCAGCAATTTACACACAATACCCCATAATGACAAAGTGAAAACAGGTATTTTGACATTTTAGCAAATGTATTAAAAAAACAATAACAGAAATACCTTTACTTAAGTATTCAGACCCTTTGCTATGAGACTTGAAATTAAACTGATGTGCATCCTGTTTCCATTGATCATCCTTGAGATGTTTCTACAACTTGATTGGAATTCTCCTGTGGTAAATTAAATTAATTGGACATGATTTGGAAAGGCACACACCTGTCTGCATAAGGTCCCACAGTTGACAGTGCATGTCAGAGCAAAAACCAAGCCATGTGGTCGAAGGAATTGTCCGTAGAGCACGAAGACAGGATTGTGTCGAGGCAACGACGTGGGGAAGGCTACCAAAACATTTCTGCAGCATTGAAAGAACACAGTGGCCTCCATCATTCTTAAATGGAAGAAGTTTGGAAACACCAAGACTCTTTCTAGAGCTGTTCATCCGGCCAAGCTGAGCAGTTGGGGGAGAAGAGCCCAATGGTCACTCAGATAGAGCTCTAGAGTTCCTCTGTGGAGATGGGAGAACCTTCCAGAAGGACAACCATCTCTGCAGCACTCCATCAATCAAGCCTTTATGGTAGAGTGGCCAGACGGAAGCCACTCCTCAGTAAAAGGCACATGACAGCCCACTTGGAGTTTGCTAAAAGGCACCTAAAGACTCTCAGACCATGAGAAACAAGATTGTCTGGTCTGATGAAACCAATATTGAACTCTTTGGCCTGTATGCCAAGCGTCACGCCTGGAGGAAACCTGCCACCATCCCTACGTTGAAGCATGGGGATGGCAGAATCATGCTGTGGGGATGTTTTTCAGAGGCAGGGACTGGGAGACTAGTCAGGACCGAGGAAAAGATGAACGGAACGAAGTACAGGGAGATCCTTGATGAAAACCTGCTCCAGAGCTCTCAGGACCTCAGACTGGGGCAAAGGTTCACCTTCCAACAGGAGAACAACCCCAAGCACACAGCCAAGACAATGCAGGAGTGGCTTCGGGACAAGTCTCTGAATGTTCTTGATTGGCCCAGCCAGAGCCCGGACATAAACCTGATCGAACATCTCTGGAGAGACCTGAAATTAGCTGTGCAGCAACACTCCCCATCCAACCTGACAGAGCTTGAGAAGAATGGGAGAAACTCCCCAAATACAGGTATGGCAAGCTTGTTGCATCATCCCCAAGAAGACTCAAGGCTGTAATCGCTGCCACAGGTGCTTCAACAAAGTACTGAGTAAAGGGTTTGAATACTTATGTAGATGTCATATTTCAGATTTGTTTTGTTTATAAATTTGCTAAAATGTCCAAAAACCTGTTTTTGGTTTGTCATTATAAGGCTGTAACCTAACAAAATGTGGAAAAAGTCAAGGAGTCTGAATACTTTCCGAAGGCATTAAGAAGATTAACTCTAAAGTTCCTCATCCTGTGTGCATCCAGTACATAGTCTCCTCCTCATTTGATCTTTCCTTGATTCCTTGCTTTCTCTCTCCTCACTTCCTCAAACCGCATTGGAGGAGAAGATCCAAGGTCCCTCGCCTCTGATCTTCTCTTCCAATGTGTTTTGAGAAGGAGGCGAGGAGAGAGGGCACAAGAAATAAAGGAAAAAACGTTGGGAAAGATACTCTGTATGGCCTTTTATTTTGTTAGTTAGGTAGCAGAGTTGAATTGGCTAGGCAGGGCTGGGGAGTGGGCCAGGGTAGTGGGATGGGTGGTTTAAAGGTTGGGCGGTGGGTGGGAGGGGAAGCCTAAGAGTGGTGCACTCCCTGTTTAACATTCCGGGGGTTGGTGAGTAAGGGGTTGGGAAAGGATGGCGGGGAAGGCAGACTGAAGGAGGACATGCTGAGGGGATGGAAGTTACACCTCAGGCCTCGAGACCGGCCAGGGACCACTGTGCCTGCATGTGCTTTCTCTCTCTCTCTCGTTCTCTGTCTCTCTCTCTCTCTTTCTCTGTGTCGCTCTCTCTCTCTCCCTTCCTGTCTCTCTTTGTTTCTCTCGCTCTCTTTGTTTTTCTCTCAGTCCTTTCTCTGGTATCTCATTCCCTCTGTTTCGGGACCTGCTTCTGTTTGGTCACATGACAAGGAGCTGCATCCTACTAAAACACATTTATCTATATTCCTGTAAAAAAACACATCGTTTTTTTTTTATCTTACGCTTTGCTGCCTACCTAACTGAAAATTAGCCATAACTCAAACTTTGGACTGAATCTTCACAGCACCTAGGTCGAAAGCTATTGGGTTCTGGGATGGAGCACCTACCAGCATGCGATGTATACCAGACCTGGGTTCAAATTCTATTTGAAATTATTTAAAATACTTTAGCTGTGCTTGATTGAGCTTACCTCTTGCAATGGAACCAATAGAAAACTGCAAACCCTCCCGAAATGGCACTCCACGTAGTCTAAAGCAAATGCTCAAACCCTGGTTTTATGAAAACTAGCTCAGTAGTTGTAGGGCTCATGTGACTAGTCACCTCATACAGTTGTACCTTTGTCCCAGTTATCAGAGAGATCAGACAAGATATTCTATGAATCGTAATATTTGTCATGACATATTCATATGTTCATCTGGAAATTAATGATCTCATGAATTTCTATACACTAAGCTATACTAGGGCCATGATCAGGAGGAAAACAGTGTAGAACATTCCACAACATTATGCCCCGTTGAACGCAACCCAGGCATGATGATGTCCAAATCAACTATAATATTCTAAATTTGAATATAATTTCAGTGAAGAACTAGGGTGTACCAGCAGTCCTGGGTGTTGCTTTCAGGGCCTTAACCCCCTGCCTATGAGCAAATAGATCTAGGGAAAACACTGATGTGACATTATCTTAGTTAGCTCAGTTCACTCTCAGTAATATCTTGCCATATTAGAGAGCCAGAGCCACCAAGCTATAATGGCAGACCAGTCCAGTAGTGTACAGTGGTACCTTAAACACCACCATGCCGAGCTGAGCCAAGCCAAACTGTACTGGCCTGGTTACACATCCACCATAGTTAGTTGCTGGAAGGGGCCATATGAAAATAAAATTCCTTTAATCCGAGCCAGCTCAGTAGTGTGGTTCAGGTCAGCAGTTGGTACAGTAGTGTAAAAGAGCAATTGGTCTCTGAGTTGGTCTTGTATCATTTCACCCCACTAGGCTGAGCCGAGCTGTACTGGGCTGGCCTTGTTATGCATCTACCATAGTTGGTGGAACCGTACTGGAGAAGGCAATGTGAAAAGAAAATATCAGAGCCTGCTAAGTATGGTTCGGGTCGGTACGCTATTTTGAAAAGGGTTTTGAAGTTCCCAGGCTTTGCATGGTAGTGGTAATGGGGGCGCTGGTGGTGACCCCCTCTCCCCTCTCTCCTCTCCCCCCCAGCATGTGTCACTAGCCGCCAGTCGCTCAGACAAGGGCACCAGCCTGTCCAGCCGCTCACTGGGCGCCCGCTGCAGGAACTCCATCGCCTCCTGCTCTGACGAGACTCCGCACATCGGCAACTACCGTCTGCTTAAGACCATCGGCAAGGGCAACTTCGCCAAGGTCAAGCTGGCCCGCCATATCCTGACGGGCAAGGAGGTGAGGCTGGGGCATGGGGAGGGTGGTGGGTGGGGGGTTGTTGGGTAAGGGATATGATGCAGAGGAGGGGTAGTGGGCTTAGAAAGCAGAAATATGATGCAATAGTGTCCATTTCCATGGTAGTGGGTTATAGTTAGAGCATGGATGGATGCATGGGGCCCAATCCCAAATTGACCACTATATCCAGCATAGCTGGAAGCTTCACCATATTGTTTATAGCAAGCAAATTCTCTCAGATCTCCACAAGGGCATAGGATGTAAAGTCTAGGGGTTGATTTAGGATTGTGCTGTTTTAGTGATTGGGTGGGGGGGGGGGCTTGGGATATAGGGTAGAGAGGTGAGACTTGGGCAGGGATAGGGGTAGAGTGAGTGGTGGGGGTAGGAAGTGGATGGAGGGGGATCTGTAGTTGTGGTTCTTCTTTATTCAGATGGATCCCCATTAGCTTTGGCCTAAGCAACCCCTTGTCTTCCTGGGGTCAATGATTGGAGTATAGATGGGTGCAATGCTAAAATAGAGGGTTGGGAGGAATAGGGATAGGCTTGACTGGAATGGGGAACTAAAGAAGTGGGGCATTGGTTCTGGGGCGTCTGGCCATGGATAGGAAAATAATGAATGTGAATAGGGATATTCATTGTCATACTTGAAGCTTGTTAGAGAAAGCTATATTTTACTACTGGGTTGTTTTCATCTTCTCATTGTGCTTTTTTTGTAAAATGTTGTAAAAAGTTCTCCTCACGTCTCCTCCAGGTTGCAATAAAAATAATTGACAAAACTCAGTTGAATCCAACCAGCCTACAAAAGGTGAGTCTTGGCAATTTACTCTTTTATTAACAATCTGTGTTTTATCAGTCACAGTGGACATGACCTTAATAAACGCTTAATGAACTCTTAATAAATGCATAATAAACTCCCTCCTTACCCCAACACACTATCACAGATTAATGTGAAATAGACACGAATGACTTATTTGAAATTTGTGACAGCCACACAAAAAAAGTCCACCTTTTAGTGTGTATTACATGATTTTCATCACAACGCATTTTGTGTGTATTACATGATTTTCTTTCTTCATAACACATTCATGTACATTACACAAATTCCATTTTTTTTAATGTTAGCTAGGCTAGCTAGGTGGCTAACGTTAGCTTGGCTAGGGGTTAAGGTTAGGGTTAGAGATTAAGGTTAGGTTTAGGAGTTAGGGGTTAAGGTTAGATAACATGCTAGCTAAGTAGTTAAAGGGTTAGGTTTAGGAGTTAGGTTAAAGGGTTAAGGTTATGGTTAGGGTTAGGGGAAGGGTTAGCTAACATACTAAGTGGTTGCAAATTAGCTCAAAAGTAATAATGAGTTGCAAAGTAGCTAATTTGTTCAAATTCTAAAGTTATCCAGATTCAAACACACAACCTTTGGGTTGCTAAATGTTCACGTTATATGCCCACCCATCCTTCCCGACCAACCTCTCTCCTACCAGGACCCCTACAAATCAGCCGGGCTAGACAATCTGGACCCTCTCTTTCTAAAATTATCTGCTGAAATTATTGCAACCCCTATCACTAGACTGTTCAACCTCTCTTTCGTGTCGTCTGAGATTCCCAAAGATTGGAAAGCTGCCTCGGTCATCCCCCTCTTCAAAGGGGGAGACACTCTAGACCCAAACTGCTACAGACCTATATCTATCCTACCCTGCCTTTCTAAGGTCTTCGAAAGCCATGTTAACAAACAGATTACCGACCATTTCGAATCCCACCGTACCTTCTCCGCTATGCAATCTGGTGTCAGAGCTGGTCATGGGTGCACCTCAGCCACGCTCAAGGTCATAAACGATATCATAACCGCCATCGATAGGAAACAATACTGTGCAGCCGTATTCATTGACCTGGCCAAGGCTTTCGACTCTGTCAATCACCACATCCTCATCGGCAGACTCGACAGCCTTGGTTTCTCTAATGATTGCCTCGCCTGGTTCACCAACTACTTCTCTGATCGAGTTCAGTGTGTCAAATCGGAGGGTCTGTTGTCCGGGCCTCTGGCAGTCTCTATGGGGGTGCCACAGGGTTCAATTCTTGGACCGACTCTCTTCTCTGTATACATCAATGATGTCGCTCTTGCTGCTGGTGAGTCTCTGATCCACCTCTACGCAGACGACACTATTCTGTATACTTCTGGCCCTTCTTTTGACACTGTGTTAACAACCCTCCAGGCGAGCTTCAATGCCATACAACTCTCCTTCCGTGGCCTCCAATTGCTCTTAAATATAAGTAAAACTAAATGCATGCTCTTCAACCGATCGCTGCCTGCACCTGCCCGCCTGTCCAACATCACTACTCTAGACGGCTTTGACTTAGAATATGTGGACAACTACAAATACCTAGGTGTCTGGTTAGACTGTAAACTCTCCTTCCAGACTCACATCAAACATCTCCAATCCAAAGTTAAATCTAGAATTGGCTTCCTATTCCGCAACAAAGCATCCTTCACTCATGCTGCCAAACATACCCTTGTAAAACTGACCATCCTACCAATCCTCGACTTCGGTGATGTCATTTACAAAATAGCCTCCAATACCCTACTCAATAAATTGGATGCAGTCTATCACAGTGCCATCCGTTTTGTCACCAAAGCCCCTTACACTACCCACCACTGTGACCTGTACACTCTCGTTGGCTGGCCCTCGCTTCATACTCGTCGCCAAACCCACTGGCTCCAGGTCATCTACAAGTCTCTGCTAGGTAAAGTCCCCCCTTATCTCAGCTCGCTGGTCACCATAGCAGCACCTACCTGTAGCACGCGCTCCAGCAGGTATATCTCTCTGGTCACCCCCAAAACCAATTCTTCCTTTGGCCGCCTCTCCTTCCAGTTCTCTGCTGCCAATGACTGGAACGAACTACAAAAATCTCTGAAATTGGAAACACTTATCTCCCTCACTAGCTTTAAGCACCAGCTGTCAGAGCAGCTCATAGATTACTGCACCTGTACATAGCCCATCTATAATTTAGCCCAAACAACTACCTCTTTACCTACTGTATTCATTTATTTATTTTTTTGCTCCTTTGCACCCCATTATTTCTATCTCTACTTTGCACTTTCTTCCACTGCAAACCAACCATTCCAGTGTTTTTTTTTTTACTTGCTATATTGTATTTACTTCGCCACCATGGCCTTTTTATATTTTTATTTATTTTTATATATATTTTGTTTGCCTTCACCTCCCTTATCTCACCTCACTTGCTCACATTGTATATAGACTTATTTTTTCACTGTATTATTGACTGTATGTTTGTTCTACTCCATGTGTAACTATGTGTTGTTGTATGTATCGAACTGCTTTGCTTTATCTTGGCCAGGTCGCAATTGTAAATGAGAACGTGTTCTCAATTTGCCTACCTGGTTAAATAAAGGTGAAATAAAATAAAATAAATATATATATATATATTCTGCACATCTACCATTCCAGTGTTTAATTGCTATATTGTAATTACTTTGCCACCATGGCCTATTTATTGCCTTACCTCCCTTATCCTACCTCATTTGCACATACTGTATATAGACCTTTTGTACTGTATTATTGCCTGTATGTTTGTTTATTCCATGTGGAACTCTGTGTTGTTGTATGTGTTGAACTGCTTTGCTTTATCTTGGCCAGGTCGCAGTTGCAAATGAGAACTTGTTCTCAACTAGCCTACATGGTGAAATAAAATAAAAAGTATATATTTTTTCTTCTGTCATAAGTAACCTACTGTCTTTATCTGTGATTGAAATGCATTGTATACAAAATCGTGTACTGCACAACAAAAAATATACTTTTTCGTGTGCCTGTCATAAATTTCCAATAAGCAATTTGTGTCTATTTCACAATAATCTGTTATACTGAGTTGCCTTACCCAGTGACATTACACAGAGTTTGAACACCATAAGCCTCACACAAGCAGGCAGGGGGCCCTTTGAGTGAGTTGATTGTGAGTTGATTCAATGACTGAATTACTAAAGTGAAGTACCTGGAAACCTGCAACAGGATCATAGCTTTTGTGGAGCGTGGCTACTATGGTCTCCCGTTTCGAGAAAGAGAGAGAGTGAGAGAGCAGATGCAGGCACAGCGGTCCCTGGCCGGTCTCGAAAGACGTGATACTGTTTGGCAGATGCTGTGGACTGGATGACTGGATAACTGACTGAAAGGATGACGAGTTGACTGGTTGTAACTGGGTGGCTGGATGACTAGATGGAAGGATGACTGGCTGACTGGATGGGCCGATGACTGGCTGACCAGATGACTGGATGACTAGATGGAAGGACGAAGGTGGATGAGTTGACTGCATAATTACAGTGAGATCCAAAAGCATTGTGACAGTGTTGTTTTGGCTCTGTAATCCAGCACTTTGGATTTGAAATGATACATACAAATATCATACCCCCCAAAAATGCTAACCTCCCATGTTATTCAAATGGTGAGAGGTTAGCATGTCTTGAGGGTATGATATTTGTACGTCTCTAACTTTCTCACTCATCATTATTCACGATTCATTCAGGATTATATGTAATCATGGTAGCATCCACACTATTTGTAGAAGTGTTTAGAAACATATTATATTCTTATTTACAATAAAAGGGACTCCAAAATGACACAATACATTATTTACAATTCATTTATATTGGGCACCAAATAAACTGAAACACAACCAAAACAAACAGCAAATGCATCCAACAAATTTGTAGAGTCACAAGCTTAATGTAGTCATTGCGTTGTATGAATATGTGACCAAATACTTAACTTTTTCCTATTTGAATACATATATAAGTGAATTTGTCCCAATACTTTTGGTCCCCTAAAATGGGAGGACTATGTACAAAAAGTGCAGTTCATGAAAACACCCTCAAATTAAATCTGACAGTCTGCGCTTTAACCTCATGTTCATTGAATAATATGAAATCCAAAGTGCTGGAGTACAGAGCCAAAACAACAAAAAATGTGTCAGTCCCAATACTTTTGGAGTTCACTGTACATGACTGCCCACTTGACAAAATACTATAGTATACTGTTTTTGTGTACTTTGCTGTAGTATTCACTGTAGTATTTACTGTAGTATACTGTAGTACACTCTAGTATTTACAGTTAACTATAGTATAAATGTGGTAAAATAAATATGTAGTGTATACTATAGGAATTAATGTAGTGTTTTTGCAGACTGTAATATACTGTAGTATTTACTCTATTGTTTTTGTGGATTTACTGTAGTATTTATATGGAAGCCCTGAAGCCCAAGGCAAAAAAGAAAAGTAGACTCTTGGAATTATCTTGTCCGAAATAAATTAGTGTCTCGTTCGACTTAGTATCTCGTTCATTCACTGATTCCATCCATTGATATGATTATTCATCGACAGTTCTTTAATAGGGCTGCTTTTGAATGCCAAAGTATGTAGATCTCACGTTCTAACCAATTTGACTTCAGATTCTGATGTTTATCCATGTTTCTCCATGTTTCTTCAAATTTCAAATTTCAAAGTTGCTCCAAAAGTCAATATTTGTCGTTTGGATAAACCTGGATAAACATCAGAATCTGAAGTCAAATTGGTAAAACCATGAAATCTTGTTGGCTCACTTACATGCTCTGGCATTCAAAAGCACGCCCGCTTTAAATGGCTGCAGCAATGGTCTGACAAGCCCAACTGGTGCTGCATAACAAATGAGACCTAATAAAGAACAATGAAGTTGTTTGAACAAGATAATACGTTGTTCAAACAACTTAGTATCTAGTTCGAACGACTTAGTATCTCGTTTGAGTGATTTTATTTTACTAAATGGTTCGAACTAGATACTAAGTCGTTCGGACGAGATTTGTTGTTGTTGTTGTGAAAGCAGCCATTATGTTTTGTAGTTGGCGTTGTAAGTGTATCTTTGGGAATGCTGAGGTGTGTAACTGTGAGGGACATTGATGTTTGTTAGCAAGTTAAGGATAGATTCCGATTGATGGAAAAACAGGCTAGTTGTTCCTGTGCATAAATGGAAGCCCCACAATGGACGCTCAGGGTTTGCTGTGCATGAATTTAAGGGGATATTGGCAAAATGACTGACAATGACTGACAATCAGGGACCACTTACATTAGTTCAATATTTCACAGGTCACTCACGATGAGGCAGCATTTAACATGCAACACAAACATGCACTACTCAGAGTAAAGGGAAAAACAGAAAATGCATTGACATAAAGAAATATACAGTGCATTCGGAAAGTATTCAGACCCCTTGACTTTTTCCACATTTTGTAAGCTAACAGCCTTATTCTAAAATGAATTAAATTGTTTTTCCCCCTCATCAATCTACACACAATACCCCATAATGACAAAGCAAAAACTGGTTTGTAGAAATGTTTGCACATTTATACACATTTTTTAACAGAAATAGTACATTTACACAAGTATTCAGACCCTTTACTCAGTACTTTGTTAAAGCACCTTTGGCAGCGATTACTGCATCGAGCCTTCTTGGGTATGACGCTACAAGCTTGACACACCTGTATTTGGGGAGTTTCTCCCATTCTTCTCTGCAGATCCTCTCAAGCTCTGTCAGGTTGGACGGGGAGCATCGCTGCACAGCTATTTTCAGGTCTCCGCAGAGATGTTCGATCGGGTTCAAGTCTGGGCTCTGGCTACGCCCCTCAAGGACATTCAGAGTCTTTTACTTAGGAGTGGCTTCCGTCTGGCCACTCTACCATAAATGCCTGATTGGTGGAATGCTGCAGAGATGGTTGTCCTTCTGGAAAGGTTCTCCCATCTCCACAGAGGAACTCTTGTCAGAGTGACCATCAGGTTCTCGGTTACCTCTCTGACCATGGCCCTTCTCCCACGATTGCTCGGTTTGGCTGGGCAGCCAGCTCTAGGAAGAGTCTTGGTTGTTCCAAACTTCTTCCATTTAAGAATAATGGAGGCCACTGTGTTCTTTGGGATCTTCAATGCTGCAGACAATTTTTGGTACCCTTCCCCAAATCTGTGCCTCGACACAGTCCTGTCTTGAAGCTCTACGGACAATTCCTTTGACCTCATGGGTTGGTTTTTGACCTGACATGCCTTGTCAACTGTGGGACCTTATATAGACAGGTGTGTGCCTTTCCAAATCATGTCCAATCAATTGAATTTACCACAGGGGGACACCAGTCAAGTTGTAGAAACATCTCAATGATGATCAATGGAAACAAGATGCACCTGAGATAAATTTCAAGTCTCATAGCAAAGGGTCTGAATACTTATGTAAATAAGATATTTAAGTAAAAAAAAAATTGAAATTAGCGAACATTTCTAAAAAACTGTTTTCACTTTGCCATTATGGTTTATTGTGTGTAGATCGATGAGGATTTGTATCTATTTAATCAATTTCAGAATAAGGCTGTAACGTAACAACATTTGGAAAAGTAAAGGGGTCTGAATACTTTTTCTGCACATGGTAACATTGACTCATAACCCCCCTCATGCATTAGTCAGAGGTCCGGGCTGCTCTGTAGATGGGCTCAGAGCATGTATATGCTCTCTCTCTCTCTCTCTCTCTCTCTCTCTCTCTCTCTCTCTCTCTCTCTCTCTCTCTCTCTCTCTCTCTCTCTCCCTCTCTCTCTTCCTCCCCCTCTCTCTACCCTCCTGGCTCTGTGGCGGCACACATGAACTCTGCCGCCGGGGGGCATGAAGTGAACAGACCGGAAAGAGCCAATCAAGGATGAAATAATTGTTCATAATGGTGCTGTGTGTATGTACAGTATGTGGGGAAGATAGTGTTGGACTGGGAGAACGTCTGTTACGTTCAGCTTCACATCATGATTTTGGTTGACTATGGGACCATCTCATATGTGGGATAATGACATAGACATGAATCAGGATCAGGATCTGAGTTTCTATGAGCTCCTAGTGTCATCATAGTGGGTTTGATTCCTGCTGGGGCCACCCATACTGAAATGTCTGCACGCATGACTGTAAGTCACTTTGGATAAAAATATTTTTCTAAATGGCATACAGTCCTCACCATACTGTATGTATTTAGGCAGTAAAGCATTTTTTTATTATTTTGTCTCTATACTCCAGCATTTTGGATTTGAGATGAAAATACCATTTTGTAGCTCTCAGAGTATGTTAATGTTGATAATGCCTACAATTACTGTATTACAAACAGTTTTCCATTATAGTGTATTATAGTTGAATATTTGGCCCCATGTTTGGTCCCATATCCATTGCACACAATGACTGCGTCAAGCCTGTGACTCTGCAAACTCATTGGATGTATTTGAAGTTTGTTTTGGCTGTGTTTTTGGTCATGTCTAAATTGTGAATGGTATCTGGAGTAATTGTATTTCTAAGTGAGGAGAGAAGATGTTACTGAATACTTCTCAATTGATCCTGATGATATCATCATGATAAAGAAACAACATGAATGGATCATGAATAATGATGAGTAAGTTTCAGAGGCTACAACAAAATATGATAACCTCTCACCATTACCAATAACAAGGGAGGTTAGCATTTTTTTGGGGGGGTATGGTCTTTGTGCCTTTGTAACTTTCTCACCCATCCTTATTCATGATCCATTCACAATTATTCCTAATCATGGCAGCATCCACATGAATGTAGAAGTGTTCCGAAACCTCTTCTATTCTCACTTACAAAAAACGTTACTCCAAAATGACTTGACATTATTCACTATTCAGTTACTATTGGACAAGACATGATCCAAAACCCTGCCAAAACAAACTGCAAATACATCTAAACAGTTTGTAGAGTGGCAAGCAGGACACTAAAGTGTATAGGCTTTGCTGTACCAGTGTTTCCAATTACCTTAGAGAAAAAGCCAGCATAGATTCGTTAGCATTATGGTTGCACCATTACTAGGCTACATCGAAAATGTATGGTTTCTAGCCCAAACAGTTCAAAGCATTAATTATAATGCCCAAGTATATCGGGGGAGGCAGGTAGCCTAGGGGCTAGAGTGTTGGGCCAGTAAGTGAAAGGTTGCTGGATCGAATCCCCGAGCTGACAAAATAAGAATATGTTGTTCTGCCCCTAAAGAAGGCAGTTTACCCACTTTTCCCCGGTATTCCGTCATTGTAAATAAGAATTGGTTCTTAACTGACTTGCCTAGTTAAAAAATATAAGACATGAACAGAATACATCAGTGATTTGTATTTCCTGCAACTTTCTGAAGAGGCAATGTACGGGATTGCCCCTGGCTGTGTGTGTGCGGTTTGCACTTATGATATGTCTACCACTTTGCGCAGCCATTAGTGATGCTAATGATAACCGCCTTCTGGTAGATGTAAATAGGGAAAATTACAAAACCTGGAAAAAACAAACCAAGAAAATAGATTTTATAGGGCCTTAACTATGTAGAAACCTAATATTCCACAAATGACTGTAATTTCAATGTGTCGTGTCTTGGCTATCATTAATGTGATGATGATTGTTTTAACAAATCTATAACTATGTTTAATTATTATGATGATTAAATGACTCATGTAACAATTAACTCATCAACAATCTTGGGGCACCACAGAAAAAGTTTGTTTAATGAGTTGCCGATTTCCAAATTAACTCTAAAGATATAAATGTCTCTTACATTTCAGTCATCAATCAATCAGTCATTCATTAATTGTTATCTTCTATCAGTCTAATTCTGAATGTCGCAAAATCGTTGGATATCTGCATGAACCCTAGCATAAATGATGAATCAGCAATATACAAATTGGCTTAATTATTTATTCACTAATTAACTAAATAATCACACAGAATTACATAAACACAAACAGAATAGGTTACACATTGATTACCTCATACTGCAATGAAAAGTCCCTAGTGGACTAAACCGATATGACGGCTTGTTACACAAATTGAAAAGGGAGGGGCATGTAAGAAAGAGCGGGAGAAAAGACAAAGGACTTCACTATCGTACACACAGCTGAAAACTATGATCATAGAAATGCTAATACTTTGCACATGGATGGCCGCTAATTTGAAAATAATTGCAATGTACAGTGGTTCCTCCTTTAAAAGTTGCGTCATACTGCGGCACACCCTGCGTGCTGCTGCAGCATTCTGTGGCACGTCATTTAATTCTCAGACATTTCTTCTGTTACTACAAGTTATTGCTAGTTTGACCACCAGAGGGCATCTTTGAGAAGCATTTTATAGTATTCCCTATTGGCATTACCAGAGAATTTAAAACCTTTTTTGTAATAACATAGTATATGGGATTGATTTTAAGTAATTTGGCTTAATTAATTTGATTAATATTATGGTGTTTCCATTCAGAGAAAAATGACAAACGAATCCCTAAGGCTGTTGTCGATGTGTACAGAGGGTCCCTGGTTCGAGCCCAGGTAGGGGCGAGGAGAGGGACCCTGTGCACACATCGACAACAGCCACCCTTGAAGTATCATTACCCATCGCTCCACAAAAGCCGCGGCTTTTGCATTGCAAGGGGAACAACTACTTCAAGGTCTCAGAGCGAGTGACGTCAACGATTGAAACGTTATTAGCGCGCACCCCGATAACTAGCTAGCTATTTCACAGCGGTTACACATAGGCTTCATTAATGCCATTCAGGCTGGAAGTTGATACAACTATGATAGCTGAGGTTCATAGATAGGTTCTGAACTAATATTCATACCAAACGTTTTAGGGTCCATACACAGATCAGCTACATACTGTAGCTAGCTACACATCAATAGGCATGCAGTTATTTTTATCCTTCACTACACAATAAGCAAGTAAATAATTAGCTATGTTGCAAGGTAAGCTTACACAACTGTACATTCAATTTGCAGTAAATGCTTTAGCTTGCTAGATTCTTTACATCCACTGTTTCACAAGACGACAGCCTGGTTTGCTGGTTTTCTCAGGAGTCCCTAAAACATTAAACAACACGAATTACAAATTCATTCTCCCAACACTAGCTAGCTGGCTAATGTTAGCTAGTCAGATAACTTGCTAAATAGCGATTTTCGTAAATTAACTTTATGACAAATGTGCACAAACGTTTGTCTCTACATTAACTAACATATTCCTCTCAATTGTACATTTTGTCAGCCATCTTCGCCCAAGGACGGGTGACTTACGTCAAATATCGTCATTGAAACCACTCAATATGTTTGGTCATATAAAAACCTTGGGACCCAAATGCATAATGAGTGCTCTAACTCCCCCTTGTGGTGGTCTGGAGCAATGAAGCCGTGACGCTGGGTAGCTCTAAGTCCCGCGGTGCAAGCTCACAACATTTAATGGAGGAACCACTGTATATATTTACAATTGTATGCCTTTGTTGTCTCTCTGTTGATATCGCCGGTCCGTCTAGGGTGTAATTCGACGGAAAGTCTGTGGTTTTGTCTGTTAGAATGTATCTTCCAGACGTACCAATGGTCGTTGGATAGGGAAATGTTCTTTTAGAATGGATTTTTTTCGAAGTACCACCCGGTGGTTCTTGGTGGAGATTACTAGAATAGATACTTTAGAGGTATCTATAGTGGTGAGAGGAAATTGTTTTTCTCAATCCTTCGGGTCGAGTTTCCTAGGCTAACCGTATTTAAACAGACTGAATGTTCCTGTGTTGTTTTCTTCACTCGAGAGTTTGAGGTTCTTACCCTTTCCTGGTATTGTAGTCTTTAAACCATTTCTCAGCCATGTAGCCACCGCTTCACGCTGTCTGGTCTATATTTAAATTGCCAACCATTCCAACATGTAGCTATAGTGCCTGGCTCTCTGGTCTAATGTACATTTTGTCAGAAGTGGGTTTTATGCACTTTGGGAAAAGGGGGCGTTCCATGACGCCGACGTAACATCTGTGCTCACGTGGGTGTGTCCAATGACTTGGTTAAGACTTTGTATGAAAAACAATTATCTCATTTAGAAGGCTAACATCACATTACATCTTCTCACAAATAGTTTCATATTTAATCATATCAGCTCCCCAACATTTGGATGTGAATCTGATCACTGGGAAATATACACATTCAGAGATACAGTTATGTTCTTATGCTGTCCTTCATGGGACCCCAAAACACAACTGATCTGACATAATTGTTCTTCAACCACTCCAACCGTTTGGACAAAGATAAATATTGTTTCATTCCCCAAACACCAGTGCTACCAATTACATGTTTTAATTTAGAGCCCTGGTCACAAGCATGATGCAGTCATGCGTGCAATGGATATGGGACCAAATACTTATCTTTTGACTAGTTTAAAACACTAAGATTGTCAGGATGGTGTATTGGAGGCGAAGTCAAGTGCAGGAGAGCAGACTATAATGAACAGGCGCACTTTTTATTATAGTTCCAAAAAACGAGAGCACTACATAAATCAAATGCGCTCAAAAAACGGAACATAAAAGTAGAGCGCATAAACTAACACCACATAACATGAAAACAATTACACACAAAACATGATGGGAAACAGAGGGTTAAATACAAGTAGCTTAATTGGGGAAATAAAAACCAGGTGTGTATGGAAACAAGACAAGACAAATGGATATATGAAAAATGGAGCGGCGATGGCTAGAAAGCCGGTGACGTCGATCGCCGAACGCCGCCCAAACAAGGAGAGGGGGCGACTTCGGAAGAAGTCGTGACAAAGATAATTTGTCCAAATACTTATGGTGTCTTAAAATGGGGGGACTACCCAGCAAACCAAATTGGTTCTGTGAAAGTTCCCAGAACATTTGTTAGGTTGTGGTTTCTACTGACAATTGAAATGTACAAACTATGGCAAAAGGGGACGACAAGTGGATAAGAGGCGAGCAGTAATTTCGATTAAGACATATAATGAGCGAGCTAGGACAGACGTAGTCAATATAACTATTTGTTCAGCACTTTTGAAATGTACATCGACAGAATTCAGAACAAGGGCTGTTCTTACAGTGTTCTCCCTGTACAACAAGTCAGAACTGTAGGATAAATAAAGGGGGCATGTAAGCAGACAATGAAAGCTCTTACAATATTCAATTATTTAATTTCTCTAAAACAGGTTATAGGCTACATGTGCACCACCAAGTCAGAACAGCAGGCAAAATTAAAAGGGGAAAATAGACTAAATTATTAGGGTGAGGCACATGGGCTACTAACAGCTTACTACACAACATACACTTAGTATTACTTTCTTATCTACAGTATACATATCTCCCTTGCAAATTACTATCAGGGCACAAGGCGAGACCCAGATGCAGCCACAGGAGGCAGATGGTTGGAGTCTTAGATGTTTATTGATCCAAAAAGTGGTAGGCAAGAGAATGGTCGTGGACAGGCAATAGGTCAAAACCAGTTCAGAGTCCAGGAGGTACAGAGTGTCAGGCAGGCTCGAGGTCAAGACAGGCAGAATGGTCAGGCAGGCAGGTACAGAGTCCAGAAACAGGCAAGGGTCAAAACCGGGAGGACTAGTAAAAACAGAATAGAGAAGGCAGGAGCACAGAAAAACACACTGGTTGACTTGGACATACAAGACGAACTAGCACAGAGAAACAGCAAACACAGGGATAAATACACTGGGGAAAACAAGCGACACCTGGAGGGGGTGGAGACAAACACAAGGACAGGTGAAACAGATCAGGGTGTGACAATCACATAATTTATGCAGCAGCATACAAGGCATTTTTGGACTCACCTTCTTGTGCTGTGCTCACTTGAACAGGAAGGTGGCGTGGCTGTCCTTCGTGGGCAAATTTTGTCATCAAACTTTGTCATCAAAGTCTGGCATTCTCTGGATTTATGGTGCTTTCAAGACAACTGGGAACTCGAACAAGGTCGAATCATGACATTAAAAACAAGGTTGAATCATGATGACATCAGTGATCTTCAGGTCGTAGCTCTAGAAAGAGGACCGAGTTCCCGACTTACAATTCCGAGTTGGTTGACCGTTCAAAACTTATTTTCCCAGTCGGAGCTAGTTTTTTCCAGAGTTCTCAGTTGTCTTGAACTCACTGAAGTCAGATTTCCCAATTCTGATTAACAGTTGTTTTGAGAGCAGCATAAATGCTGGATTGACAGTATGGCCAATGTTAAATGTTTTAAGCTTTAAATGTTTTAAACCCAGACTTGGGACCACACACCCACTCCACTGAATAGCAGGCTAGTGATGGCTTTGCAATGCTTGCAGTTAGCCACTGATTCCTTCCAAACCACTCATTGTTGAATTTGCGATTTCCAACTTGTTGTGTAATGTTCATTTCCAATGGCCGTTGAGCACCGATAAGTTTTATCTATAATTTATCTTCACATGACTATGATTAAAAACGGATTTGCCAGTAGATTGTCGACTTGATTCATGATGATGACTGCTAACTAAGATTTTGAAAGTATGATGTTCACATGATCAGTCCAATCAAAGCTACTGTAGATATAACTTGATTTCACATCATTTTATGTGTGGCCAATGACCTTGAGTGTTCTTGGATGGGCACATCTAATGTTACTCCATGGCAACACCAAACGGGCTTGAATTTTCGAGCTCTACCCTTAGATTTTCGCGGTGACGTAGTGTCCCAATGAGTGACAGAACACTGACCCAATCACGGCGCAAGTAGAGAACATTACCAACCCCTACACTCTGTATTTTCCGCTGGCTTCCCCACCACCACAGAGAGCACTGAGCTAGGCTGAAATACTTGCATTTTTCAGCTGTCTTACTCAAGAAAGCAAAAAAGAGACCATGTTTGTATGCGGCTATATTAACTTAATTATTATAATATTTTTTTAAATATTGTTTGCAAACTTATGTGACAGGTATTAACTAAAAATGTGGGGCTTAGCCCCCCTTGCCCTGAATGACAGGTTGCCACTGCATTCTTACAATGTTTACATCAGAGTGCACAAAATGTTCCCTCAATGTTCTTAGAATGCTATTGCTATTATCCTAGAATGATAAAATTGAGTTTTGAACAGTCCATAGTGGTTTTCTGTCGTGTTAGTCTTCTCTTACTGTTGATGATGTTACTTGTACAACACTCCATGTAGAGACACATATGACAATTATTTGGAATCACATGACAATTTATTAGACATTTATTGTACAAACATACAGTGGCTTGCGAAAGTATTCACCCCCCATGGCATTTTTCCTATTTTGTTGCCTTACAACCTGTAATGAACATGGATTTTTTGGGGGGGTTTGTATCATTTATTTTACACAACATGCCTACGAATTTGAAGATACACATATTTTTTATTGTGAAACAAACAAGAAATAAGACAAAAAAACAGAACTTAAGTGTGCATAACTATCCCCCCCCAAAGTCAATACTTTGTAGAGACACCTTTTGCAGCAATTACAGCTGCAAGTCTCTTGGGGTATGTCTCTATAAGCTTGGCACATCTTGCCACTGGGAAAACTGCTCCAGCTCCTTTAAGTTGGATGGGTTCTGCTGGTGTACAGCAATCTTTAAGTCATACCACAGATTCTCAATTGGATTGAGGTCTGTGCTTTGACAAGGCCATTCCAAGACATTTAAATGTTTCCCCTTAAACCACTCAAGTGTTGCTTTAGCACTATTCTTAGGGTCATTGTCCTGATGGAAGGTGAATCTCCGTCACAGTCTCAAATCTCTGGAAGACTGAAACAGGTTTCCCTCAAGAATTTCCCCTGTATTTAGCGCCATACATCATTCCTTCAATTCTGACCAGTTTCTTGCCACCACCATGCTTCACTGTGGGGATGGTGTTCTCAGGGTGATGAGAGGTGTTGGGTTTGCGCCAGACATAGCGTTTTCCTTAATGGCCAAAAAGCTCAATTTTAGTCTTATCTTACCAGAGTACCTTCTTCCATATGTTTGGGAGTCTTCCACATGCCTTTTGGCGAACACCAAACGTGTTTGCTTATTTTTTTCTTTAAGCAATGGCTTTTTTCTGGCCACTCTTATATAAAGCCCAGCTCTGTGGAGGTTACGGCTTAAAGTGGTCCTGTGGACAGATACTCCAATCTCCACTGTGGAGCTTTGCAGCTCCTTCAGGGTTATCTTTGGTCTCTTTGTTGCCTCTCTGATTAATTCCCTCCTTGCCTGGTCCGTGAGTTGTGATGGGCGGCCCTCTCTTGGCAGGTTTGTTGTGGTGCCATATTCTTTCCATTTTTTAATAATGGATTTAATGTTGCTCTGTGGGATGTTCAAAATTTTTGATATTTTTTAATAACCCAAACATAATCTGTACTTCTCCACAACTTTGTCCCTGACCTGTTTGGAGAGCTCCTTGGTCTTCATGGTGACGCTTGCTTGGTGGTACCCCTTGCTTAGTGGTGTTGCAGACTGGGGCCTTTCAGAATAGGTGTATATATACTGAGATCATGTGACAGATCATGTGACACTTAGATTGCACACAGGTGGACTTTATTTAACAAATTATGTGACTTCTGAAGGTAATTGGTTTTACCAGATCTTATTTAGGGGCTTCATAGCAAAGGGGGTGAATACATATGCGCACGCACCACTTTTCCGTTTTTATCATTTGTAAAATATGTTTTGAAAGTAAATTTTTTCATTTCATTTCACCAATTTTGACTATTTTGTGTATGTCCATTACATGAAATCTAAATAAAAATCCATTTAAATCACAGTTTGTAATGCAACAAAATAGGAAAAATGCCAAGGGAGATGAATACTTTTGCAAGGCACTGTAGTTTCACTGTATTTTGTTGATAGTCACAAGCAGGGATCGAACCTGGGAGCTTTTGAGTGTTATCCATGGAATGAATCACTGTGTCACTAGGAAGGAACTAATACATATATACATCTGTGTACACCTTTATTCTGACTTCCAGGTTGTGCTTTGTCTTTGCAAAAGAGAGGATAACTAAATCTACCAATCTTCTTTATATACTGTAATGTTGGGATGTTTTGACTTTTATTTTCCCTACAAACTTGATTTCAGAAATCATGTTAAATTATTGCCTGGCAGATTACAGTGAGGTATACATAGATGTGCATAATGTACTAAGACATATAGCCATACTTTGGGTCATAATTTAAGGATTTCAGTACAAAGGGAAATCCAGTGTTTTTAAAATTGGATCTTGGTGGCGCTGCCGACTACGTAGCCTACAGGGCTTGAAGATGGCAGATTGCAGGTTCAAATCTACTTGATTACCATTTCTTAAAAAAGCTATTGCTATGTCTGGACAATGCCCTAATAAAATATAATGGTCAGAAGATTGAAGTGAGGGCCTTCTGAGTGGCACAGCGGTCTAAGGCACTGCATCGCAGTGCTTGAGGCGTCACTACAGACCGATGTTCAATCCCAGGCTGTGTTGCAGCCAGCCGCGACCTGGAGACCCATGAGGCTGCGCACATTTGGCCCAGCATCGTAGGGTTTGGCCAGCCTGGATGTCCTTGTCCCATCGCACTCAGCGGGCGCATCCACGCTGACTTCGGTCGCCAGTTGTACGGTGTGTCCTCCTGAGCGAACAGTGTGTCAAGAAGCAGCGCGGCTTGGCAGGGTCGTGTTCCAGAGGACGCATGGTTCTCGACATTCGCCTCTCCCCAATCCGTATAGGAGTTGCAGCGATGGGACAAGACTGTAACGACCAATTCGGATAGCATAAAAAAAAGAAGATTGAAATTACATTTGTATAAAAGTTTGGTAACTTCATATAATGTTACATTACACATCAATATTATTACACAAACTTACTGGATTGTTTCTTGTTTGTTGTTATAGGTGTTATTTGTAATTTCTCCATCACCATTAGCTGAATATTGCAGGAATGTTTTTTTTTTTAACAACTCCAACATTTTATTGCGGAAGTATGTTCAGGGAACGTTATTAGAACCATCATGTTATAATGTCACACTATAACTTTATGAGACCATTGTAGGAATAATCCCTGCTTGTTGTTATGGCTGTTTGAATAACATATCCATCAACATTAGCTTAATGTTCCTGTAACCACTTATATTGCTCCCGCATTTTGTTGCGGCAGTATGTTTAAAGAACATTACCGGAACATTGTGTTATTATTTTCCCTGTTAACCTAAAGAGAACCTTAAGTGAATGTTCTGTGGTAACATCTGATCAACATTTTAGTGAATATTAGGAGAACATTCCAAGAATATTTCATTAAAAACATGAATAAAAGTAATAATTGTTAGCGAAAACATCCTAATGATAAAAACTAGAACTTAATGAGAATCTTAGGTAATGTTCTGGGAATGTTCCCGGTTTGCTGTGTAGATACCTTCAAATAAAAAGTGCCATTATTTACTGCCTCCTCATAATTTGATCTCAAATCCAAAATGCTATAATGAGTAAAGTTCCAAAATAAAAAAACATGTAGCTTCACTCTCCATATGGTGAGGAATGTATTATGTTCTACATTTAATCTATGAGGCTTTAAATTATGACTCCTACTATCTTATAACATTTGGACCTATTCCCTTTCGTTTTGATCTGTTGTACATTTTATCTCTTTGAGGACATACAGTATAGGATAATTCAAATTGATGATCTTTCGTCTGGCCACTGTCTAGGTTCTAATTCATGGCTACTATGTCTTTCCCTTGAGTTGCAATGTTCTTGCCTGGATGGCATGTCTTACCAGGATCTGTGATCATATGCAGGCCTATGCCTTCATTCATAAATCCTCCTCAATTCTCTCGCTTATCTTCGATTGGGCGGCTGTGTGAGAGAGGACACTGATTGGGTGGCTGCATGAGACCAAACAATGTGATTGGGCCATTGTCAGAGAAAACACTTGCTATCTATCGGATTGGGCCTAGATTGCCAAAAGAGGGCCGGGATTGGGTAGGGACAGGGGAGAGCGCTCTACAATTGGCCAGCGATGATAGCAGGTTACTTTACATACCTGTGGTCTCGAGAAAATCCTCAATACAGAAAACATGAAAGAGACCGTATTAGCATAATCTGGCCTGTTATGCATGAAGGAGGAAGGGGTGGAGGGAAAGAGAGAGTTGGGGTGAGGTAAAGAGTCAGAGGAGAGATAGGGGGTGAGAGCGAGTGACACGTTATGTTAGTGTTAATGCCATCTAGAGGTGGTCAGAACTGTGTCAATTGAATTACTTGCGCAAATAAGCCTTGTCTCACAAGATGGGTATACAACTGACCAAATCAAATATATCTGTAAATTCACCCTATATACTGTTTGTTAATAGTATATCAGTGACAGTAGGTCAGATGGGAGATTGTGGTAGCGATTGGGCTGGGGCGTGTTTGGTCAGTGGAATTCTGGGATTTCTTGACAATGACAACGAGACACATCGACGTATCCCGTGATTCCCTCTGGCACAGCTGGAGAAGCAGGGTCGCTATGGCAACAGTGACGTTGGGCATCGCCAGAGGAAAATGAAGAATGGAGAAGGAGGAAACAGGGAGAGAGAGAGACATATAGAAAGAGGGGAAGGATTGAGGAAAGAGGATAGAAAAGCTTATCATGCTATCTTCTTTCTGATTCCGACTTGATGACGTGGGGGAGTTGCTGCTGATTTGGAACGATGGTCTTTATGTTAAGGGGCCTTAAAGTTATTGTGAGCCAGATGAGCCAAATGGATGGTTCAAATTTAATCTTCTGCTTTATGACAAATTGTAGACCTACAGCAAATGTTGAAAAGACAAATTGTACACATTGCTATAACATCTACTATCAGTTCAAGACCCCATATTAATATATTATTTGTATTCTATTCACTTCTAACACACTTCCTTCTGCCTTTCATAGCTCTTTCGAGAGGTTCGGATAATGAAAGGTTTAAATCATCCAAACATAGGTAAGGCTCACATTTAATGATCTGTTATACAGTGTATTCGGAAAGTATTCAGACCCCTTGACTTTTTCCACATTTTGTGATGTTACAGCCTTATTCTAAAATTGATTAAATTAATTTGTAAATCTACACACAATACCCCATAATGACAAAGTGAAAATGGGTTTTGAGACATTTTTGCAAATGTATTAAAAATCACAAACAGAAGTACCTTATTTACATAAGTATTCAGACCTTCTGCTATGAGACTCGAAATGGAGCTCAGGTAGATCCTGTTTCCATTGATCATCCTTGAGATGTTTCTACAACTTGATTGGAGTCCATCTGTGTTAAATGAAATTGATTGGACATGATTTGGAAAGGCACCCACCTGTCTATATAAAGGTCCCCCAGTTGACAGTGCATGTCAGAGAAGAAACCAAGCCATGAGGTCTAAGGAATTGTCCGTAGAGCTCCGAGACAGGTTTGTGTCGAGGCACAGATCTGGGGAAGGGTACCAAAACATTTCTGCAGCATTGAAGGTCCCCAAGAACACAGTGGCCTCCATCATTCTTAAAAGGAACCACCAAGATTCTTCCTAGAGCTGGCCGCCTGGCCAAACTGAGCAATCGGGGGAGAAGGGCCTTGATCAAGGGGGTAACCAAGAACCCGATGGTCACTCTGACAGAGCCCCAGAGTTGCTCTGTGGAGATGGGAGAACCTTCCAGAAGGTCAACCATCTCTGCAGCACTCCACCAATCAAACCTTTATGGTAGAGTGGCCAGACAGAAGCCACTCCTCAGTTAAAGGCACATGACTTCAGGCTGTAATCACTGCCAAAGGTGCTTCAACAAAGTACTGAGTAAAGGGTCTGAATACTTATGTAAATGTGATATTTCTGTTTTTAATTTTTTATAAATTTGCAAACATTTCTAAAAACTTGTTTTTGCTTTGTCATCATGGGGTATTGATTGAGTAGGAAAGAAAACAATTTCATCAATTTTAGAATACGGCTGTAATGTAACAAAATGTGGAAAAAGTCAAGGGGCCTGAATACTTTCCGAATGCACTGTATGTAAGTATGTGTGTGTTTATGCGTGCGTACGTGTGTGCTTGCGTGTGGGTGTGTGTGCATGTGTGTGTGTTTGTTTATGTTGATATGTTGCAGTTCTTGCTCCTGGCACCTGCTACCATACCCCGTTCATCTCCTCCCCTTCATTTACACTGATTGAAGTGGATTTAACAAGTCACAACAATAAGTGATCATAGCTTTCATCTGGATTCAGCTGGTCAGTTCATGTCATGGAAAGAGCAGGTGATCTTAATGTTTGTATACTCAGTGTAATAACATGTGTAGTCTAAATGGCCCATTCCTGTCTCATCTGCCATGTGTAGTCTAAATGGCCCATTCCTGTCTCATCTACCCAGACGGCAGGCTTTTGTCTAAGCCTCTCACTGTGTTTAATAGACTGATACACTACACTACTTGCACATACAGTAGATAGCTACAGTAGGCCCAGGGTTGGGTTGGCAAGGGGGGTGGGGAACAGGATTTTCTAAAGATTAAAATAAATAAATGCCATTAGACTAGACCGGCGTCATGCCCCACCGTATTTAGCAGGCCGAGACAAAGATTTGTGTTTTTTAACGATAGGGGATTTGATTAATTTATTATTTTTAATCTGATTTTATTTGTGCCTACTACAGTGCAGCTGTTTGAAGTGATTGAGACGGATAAGACCCTTTATCTAATCATGGAGTATGCCAGTGGAGGTGGGTACATCTGCCTTCCTGTCTGTTTCAATAGACCTAGCTACTGTCTCTCTGTAATGGCTGATTAGCTTGTGTTTGATTAACAGGGGGGAAAAGTATAAATAAACCAATGGAGATGACTCAAAATCACAACCTAATGCAACGGTTGTACATTATGTATGTATGTATGTATGTAAACATAACATAACATAATGTTGCATATTTTACCTTTGGTGTTCTATGAAATTATATTATAAATGTAGGGGGGAGTGTGGAAATAGGCTTATAGCTTAGGACTGGGGTTTTAGTGGCCAGGGAAAATATTTCTACCAGCATGAACTGTCATTAGGATAAAATATAGGAGGCAGCAGGCCACAGCCCCACAGTCTCTGTCATGACAACATTACTGTTAGGCCTTTGATATTAGCTACTGGAAACATATTAGTTTAATAACTGTTAATGATGGTTGGTGTACAATATGGAGTACAATACGAGTATAGTACGAGTATACTATGGAGCCAGGAAAGTGTTTAAGCAAGATTGAGTGTACATTATAATGCATTGAAACATATTTTGTCACATATCTCCTTCATTATCATGTTGACCACTCTTCTTTTTTTCAGGTGAAGTGTTTGACTACCTCGTATCTCATGGGAGAATGAAGGAGATTGAAGCCAGAGCCAAATTTCGGCAGGTATGATGACCGCTGTGCCTGTATGCTGTCTATACTGCATATCTGTCTGTCTGTTTGTCTGTCTATTTGTCTTTGTCTAGTTGACTGTCTGGCTGGCCGCTAAACTTTCTATCTGTGTCTGTCTGTACATCTCTGTCTTGTCTGTCTGCCTCTGTTTGTCTTTCTGTCTTCCTTTTCCATTTGGCTTGCTAGCTGACTGGCTGCCTGCTAACCTGTCTATCTGTCTGTCTGTGTATGTACAGTTGAAGTCGGAAGTTTACATACACCTTAGCCAAACACATTTAAACTCAGTTTTTCCACATTTCCTGACATTTAATCCTAGTAAAAATTCCCTGTCTTAGGTCAGTTAGGATCACCACCTTATTTTAAGAATGTGAAATGTCAGAATAATAGTAGAGAGAATGATGTATTTCAGCTTTTATTTCTTTCATCACATTCCCAGTGGTTCAGAAGTTTACATACACTCAGTTAGTATTTGGTAGCATTGCCTTTAAATTATTTAACTTGGGTCAAACATTTCGGGTAGCCTTCCACAAGCTTCCCACAATAAGTTGGGTGAATCTTGGCCCATTCCTCCTGACAGAGCTGGTGTAACTGAGTCAGGTTTGTAGGCCTCCTTGCTCACACACGCTTTTCAGTTCTGCCCACAAATTTTCTATGGGATTGAGGTCAGGGCTTTGTGATGGCCACTCCAATACCTTGAATTTGTTGTCCTTATGCCATTTTGCCACAACTTTGGAAGTATGCTTGGTGTCATCGTCCATTTGGAAGACTCATTTGCGACCAAGCTTTAACTTCCTGACTGATGTCTTGAGATGTTGCTTCAATATATCCACATAATTTTACTTCCTCATGATGCCATCTATTTTGTGAAGTGCACCAGCCCCTCCTGCAGCAAAGCACCCCCACAACATGATGCTGCCAACCCCCGTGCTTCACGGTTGGGATGGTGTTCTTTGGCTTGCAAGCCTCCCCTTTTTCCTCCAAATATAACGATGGTCATTATGGCCAAACAGTTCTATTTTTGTTTCATCAGACCAGAGGACCAGATTTCTCCAAAAAGTACGATCTTTGTCCCCATGTGCAGTTGCAAACCGTAGTCTGGCTTTTTTATGGCGGTTTTGGAGCAGTGGCTTCTTCCTTGCTGAGTGGCCTTTCAGGTTATGTCGATATAGGACTCGTTTTACTGTGGATATAGATACTTTTGTACCTGTTTCCTCCAGCATCTTCACAAGGTCCTTTGCTGTTGTTCTGGGGTTAATTTGCACTTTTCGCACCGAAGTACGTTCATCTCTAGGAGACAGAACGCGTCTCCTTCCTGAGCGGTATGACGGCTGCGTGGTCCCATGGTGTTTATACTTGCGTACTATTGTTTGTACATATGAACGTGGTACCTTGAGGCGTTTGGAAATTGCTCCCAAGGATGAACCAGACTACAATGTTTTTTCTGAGGTCTTGGCTGATTTCTTTTGATTTTCCCATGCTGTCAAGCAAAGAGGCATTGGGTTTGAAGGTAGGCCTTGAAATACATCCACAGGTACACCTCCAATTGACTCAAATTATGTCAATTAGCCTATCAGAAGCTTCTAAAGCCATGACATCATTTTCTGGAATTTTCCAAGCTGTTTAAAGGCACAGTCAACTTAGTGTATGTGATCTTCTGACCCACTGAAATTGTGATACAGTGAATTGTAAGTGAAATAATCTGTCTGTAAACAATTGTTGGAAAAATGACTTGTGTCATGCACAAAGTAGACTTGCCAAAACTATAGTTTGTTAACAAGAAATTTGTGGAGTGGTTGAAAAACGAGTTTTAATGACTCCAACCTAAGTGTATGTAAACTTCCGACTTCAACTGTATGTCTGTGTGTCAGGTTGTCTGTCTGTCCGTCTGTCTGCTAACCTGTCTCTCTGTCCTCCAGATCGTGTCTGCTGTCCACTACTGCCACATGAAGAACATTGTCCACCGAGACTTGAAGGTAAGAATGCGGACATTTTATAGAGCTTGATTGAATGGCAATTTACAGGTACCTTTTAGTCTTTTGTGACCCACCACCTGGAAGCTTGTAAACTCACTTTTGAGACAATGGCCTTTGAATGTTTTGGTATCTAGTGAAGAGCTCCTTTTTGTCTATACCCATTCAGCACCGTTCACACCCTTTAGCCCCACCTATCTCGTTTAGCTCTCGGTGCGTTCAGAGCACACACTTGACTCTCTGGTTGATTATTTGTTTACCTCTGGATAATATGAAAACAGCCTAACCAGCTCCGCTGGCAACAATTTCATTACGCTTTTTTTGCAGACGTTTACTGACACCGGCCTTAAGACATGTAGCTAGCTAGCTAGGTAAACAATGAACCTAGCTAGGTTAACAACGTGTAAGATCACACACGTCACGTAACGTTAGCCAACGAGCCAGCCAGCTAACGTTAGCTAGTTAAACAACAATGAACATAGTGCCAAATCATGTCATTACTACCCTGCATGAATATGTTGGGAGCTAACCAACGAGGTTCAATGTTTGCTAGCTAACATTAGGCTCTAACTAGAAAAGCAAACGGCTCTGGGATACAAATAATAACATCAGCTAAGGAGCCAGCCAGCTAACGTTAGCTAGCTAGCTAAAAGTACACTTTAGCTCAAGACATGTAGCTAGTTAGCTAGGTAAACAATGAACCTAGCTAGTTAAACAACGTGAAAGGTCACACACGTCACGTAACATTAGCTAACGAGCCAGCCAGCTAACATTAGCTAGTTAAACAACAATGAACATAGTGCCAAATCATGTCGTTACTACCCTGCATGAATATGCTGGGTGCTAACCAACCAGGTTCAATGTTAGCTAGCTAACATTAGTCTCTAACTAGAAAAGCAAACGGCGCTAGGATACGAATAATAACGTCTGCTAGCTAGAGAGCCAGCCAGCTAATGTTAACAGTACACTATAGCTTGAAATGAAACCACTTTCTGTCAAAATTAGAAATGTGTAATATCTGAAAATGTAGCTAGCTAAAACTAGACTATCCTACCTGTATACATCATCATACATGATGGACGCGTCTCCCTGTCATGGATACCATGCCACGGTTGCCCTTAGTTTGAAGATGTAATCCAGAGGCAAGGGTTTTCTCCATTTCTTTAGCTATCATACTCTAATTCCACTGATTTCAAAACTTGATCCTCCAGAAAGTGGAGAACAACACTTATGCAGCTCCACTACACAATATATTTTTTTTAAAGCCACGTTCGACAGGATTACCAACACAGACTGATCAGCTCAAATAGGCACAAGCCTTCTATATGGCAGACCAATCCGAACTCCTCTCTCGGCATATCCAGCCCGCTCATTATCTCAGCCAATCATTACTAGTGGGAAGGTTGCTGACTTTTTCTGTGGCATGGCTTAACCAATAAGGCTCGTAATGTAACAATTTTATTTGTTTTTACAGATGGCATACAAGTTTGTTATCAAGGCACATGAAAGTTAACATGTTTCAGAAGGCATTTCTGCCAAAAAACACATTTTGATAAAAATAAATGTTAAAATGGCTCTCCTGTGAAGTCGTGACTTACGACATACGCCTAGTTTCCGGAAACCGGTCACATTTAGCAGACGCTCTTATCCAGAGCTACTTACAGTTAGTGCGTTCATCTTAAAATAGCTAGGTGGGACAAACACATATCTAATGGCGAAAGTTAAAACTGCCAAAAATGCACAGTCAGAGGAGAATAATTATTGTCAAGGAAATTAAAAAAAAGGTTTTAATAGAGGCATACTAAGACAAAATAAATGTGTGTGTGTAAACAATAACACATGAGTGCAGCAAATTAAGACATTTATTAAAATGAGGGAAGTGACTGTTAAACAAATAACTATGCAAATGAGGAAAAGCTTTGCGCTTTAAGGAAATAGACACCTGGCTCAACTAGAAGTGTGTCTCTAATAAGCGACTGTTGTGTTCAGTGATTTAAGCAAATAAACGCCTGGGCTATTAATTGAAGTTTTACAGGTATTGTGATTATTATTGGATATTTACATCCTTAAACATAAACACAGACAGATGGAATGTGAGTCACTTCTCCTCCCAGTGTTTCCGGTGTACTTATCTATAATATATCCTATAGCCTAAAATCCTATATGACATGCTCTCTTTCTCCCCCTCCATCTCCTCCCTCCATCCCTCTCCTCCATGCCTTCTTACACCCCTCCCTCCTTCTCTTCCTCCCCTCACCCTACCCCCTCCCTATCCTCCCTCCATCCCTTCTCCAGGCCGAGAATCTCCTGCTGGACGCCAACGCCAACATCAAGATCGCCGACTTCGGCTTCAGCAACGAGTTCACACTGGGCAACAAGCTGGACACGTTCTGTGGCTCTCCACCCTACGCCGCCCCGGAACTGTTCCAGGGGAAGAAATACGACGGGCCCGAGGTGGATGTCTGGAGCCTGGGGGTCATACTGTACACGCTGGTGTCAGGGTCGCTGCCCTTCGACGGGCAGAACCTCAAGGTGTGTGTTTGTTAGAGGTGGACGTCTGGAGTCTGGGAGACATGCTGTATACGCTGTATATGCGTGTGTGGGGAGAGGTGGGGGCAGTGTGTCTGTGTGGCTGGTAATTCGAATGCTTCATAGGTTATAGCGTTGTGCAGAGTGCATTTAGTGCGCAATGGGTGTCTTATTTCTACTGTACTGTATGTCTGTGTTGGTATGTGTCTGGGTTGCAATGTGTTTTTGATCTGTGGTTGACAGTGTAGGTTTAGTGTGTGTTCGTCGTGTGCTTAAAAACGTGTGTGTTTGTCACTGCCCACAGGAGCTGCGTGAGCACATCCTGAGGGGAAAGTTGCGTGTGCCTTTCTACATGTCCACCGACTGACACTAACCCTTAACCTCTGACCTTTACCTTAACCTCTCTGCTCCATCGCATCCTATAGGAGCTTCGTGAGCGCGTCCTGAGGGGGAAGTATCGCGTGCCCTTCTACATGTCCACCGACTGACACTAACCCTTAACCTCTGACCTTTACCTTAACCTCTCTGCTCCATCGCATCCTATAGGAGCTTCGTGAGCGCGTCCTGAGGGGGAAGTATCGCGTGCCCTTCTACATGTCCACCGACTGACACTAACCCTTAACCTCTGACCTTTACCTTAACCTCTCTGCTCCATCGCATCCTATAGGAGCTTCGTGAGCGCGTCCTGAGGGGGAAGTATCGCGTGCCTTTCTACATGTCCACCGACTGACACTAACCCTTAACCTCTGACCTTTACCTTAACCTCTCTGCTCCATCGCATCCTATAGGAGCTTCGTGAGCGCGTCCTGAGGGGGAAGTATCGCGTGCCTTTCTACATGTCCACCGACTGACACTAACCCTTAACCTCTGACCTTTACCTTAACCTCTCTGCTCCATCGCATCCTATAGGAGCTTCGTGAGCGCGTCCTGAGGGGGAAGTATCGCGTGCCTTTCTACATGTCCACCGACTGACACTAACCCTTAACCTCTGACCTTTACCTTAACCTCTCTGCTCCATCGCATCCTATAGGAGCTTCGTGAGCGCGTCCTGAGGGGGAAGTATCGCGTGCCTTTCTGCATGTCCACCGACTGACACTAACCCTTAACCTCTGACCTTTACCTTAACCTCTCTGCTCCATCGCATCCTATAGGAGCTTCGTGAGCGCGTCCTGAGGGGGAAGTATCGCGTGCCTTTCTACATGTCCACCGACTGACACTAACCCTTAACCTCTGACCTTTACCTTAACCTCTCTGCTCCATCGCATCCTATAGGAGCTTCGTGAGCGCGTCCTGAGGGGGAAGTATCGCGTGCCTTTCTACATGTCCACCGACTGACACTAACCCTTAACCTCTGACCTTTACCTTAACCTCTCTGCTCCATCGCATCCTATAGGAGCTTCGTGAGCGCGTCCTGAGGGGGAAGTATCGCGTGCCCTTCTACATGTCCACCGACTGACACTAACCCTTACCTCTGACCTTTACCTTAACCTCTCTGCTCCATCGCATCCTATAGGAGCTTCGTGAGCGCGTCCTGAGGGGGAAGTATCGCGTGCCTTTCTACATGTCCACCGACTGACACTAACCCTTACCTCTGACCTTTACCTTAACCTCTCTGCTCCATCGCATCCTATAGGAGCTTCGTGAGCGCGTCCTGAGGGGGAAGTATCGCGTGCCTTTCTACATGTCCACCGACTGACACTAACCCTTAACCTCTGACCTTTACCTTAACCTCTCTGCTCCATCGCATCCTATAGGAGCTTCGTGAGCGCGTCCTGAGGGGGAAGTATCGCGTGCCCTTCTACATGTCCACCGACTGACACTAACCCTTAACCTCTGACCTTTACCTTAACCTCTCTGCTCCATCGCATCCTATAGGAGCTTCGTGAGCGCGTCCTGAGGGGGAAGTATCGCGTGCCTTTCTACATGTCCACCGACTGACACTAACCCTTAACCTCTGACCTTTACCTTAACCTCTCTGCTCCATCGCATCCTATAGGAGCTTCGTGAGCGCGTCCTGAGGGGGAAGTATCGCGTGCCCTTCTACATGTCCACCGACTGACACTAACCCTTAACCTCTGACCTTTACCTTAACCTCTCTGCTCCATCGCATCCTATAGGAGCTTCGTGAGCGCGTCCTGAGGGGGAAGTATCGCGTGCCTTTCTACATGTCCACCGACTGACACTAACCCTTAACCTCTGACCTTTACCTTAACCTCTCTGCTCCATCGCATCCTATAGGAGCTTCGTGAGCGCGTCCTGAGGGGGAAGTATCGCGTGCCTTTCTACATGTCCACCGACTGACACTAACCCTTAACCTCTGACCTTTACCTTAACCTCTCTGCTCCATCGCATCCTATAGGAGCTTCGTGAGCGCGTCCTGAGGAGGAAGTATCGCGTGCCCTTCTACATGTCCACCGACTGACACTAACCCTTAACCTCTGACCTTTACCTTAACCTCTCTGCTCCATCGCATCCTATAGGAGCTTCGTGAGCGCGTCCTGAGGGGGAAGTATCGCGTGCCTTTCTACATGTCCACCGACTGACACTAACCCTTAACCTCTGACCTTTACCTTAACCTCTCTGCTCCATCGCATCCTATAGGAGCTTCGTGAGCGCGTCCTGAGGGGGAAGTATCGCGTGCCCTTCTACATGTCCACCGACTGACACTAACCCTTAACCTCTGACCTTTACCTTAACCTCTCTGCTCCATCGCATCATATATGAGCTTCGTGAGCGCGTCCTGAGGGGGAAGTATCGCGTGCCCTTCTACATGTCCACCGACTGACACTAACCCTTAACCTCTGACCTTTACCTTAACCTCTCTGCTCCATCGCATCCTATAGGAGCTTCGTGAGCGCGTCCTGAGGGGGAAGTTTCGCGTGCCCTTCTACATGTCCACCGACTGACACTAACCCTTAACCTCTGACCTTTACCTTAACCTCTCTGCTCCATCGCATCCTATAGGAGCTTCGTGAGCGCGTCCTGAGGGGGAAGTATCGCGTGCCTTTCTACATGTCCACCGACTGACACTAACCCTTAACCTCTGACCTTTACCTTAACCTCTCTGCTCCATCGCATCCTATAGGAGCTTCGTGAGCGCGTCCTGAGGGGGAAGTATCGCGTGCCCTTCTACATGTCCACCGACTGCGAGGGGATCTTACGCCGGTTCCTGGTGCTCAACCCTACCAAGCGCTGCACCCTAGATGTGAGGAGGACCAACCCCCCCAACACCAATGCCTGATTCACACTATAGGACCAACCCAAACCGTACTGTTCTGGCTTGGATATTTTCTTTTCACATTGACCTTTGCTACGTAGTTTCAGCAATTATAGTGGATTTGTAACCATGCCATCCCAGTACAGCTCGGTTTGGCTTGGTTTGGTTTGTCTCAGTTCGGTAAAAAGGGAATAATAACAGCAGTATATGTCACACACTAATAGCCCAACATGTAATAAAGCACCAAACCACCATAACATGAATATCACTTACATCCCCAACACCCCAACACACACACACACACACACACACACACACACACACACACACACACACACACACACACACACACACACACACACACACACACACACACACACACACACACACACACACACACACACACACACACACACACACATACATACACACCAAATCAAATACAATTTTCCACATCAAATCAAATTGGAGTAATCAAGGTGACAGACAGTGACACATTTAATACCACCTTGCACACTCTTGCCTGCATATAGCTGATCTGGGGCTTAATCATGAGTCCAAACAGTTGCAAAACATTCTGTGTGAAAGGTAAAATAATAATAAGAAAAAAATATGACGAAACCTCTCTCTCTCTTTGCTTCTCCTTATATTTTGAAGAAATTCATTTGTTCAAAACTGTTCAAGTATTGTCTTTCTCTCTCTTTGAGTCAACTACTTACCCCGCTTCATACACTACATTGCTAGCTAGCTGTAGCTTATGATTTCAGCACTAGATTAATTCTATGATAGGTTGGAGGACATTCTCCAGAAGTCATCATAATTACTGTGTAAGTCTATGGAAGGGGGTGAGCACCATTGTATTGAAGTCAATGTACCCAGAAGAGGACGGAAAATAGTGTCCTCCAGCTACACAAGGGTGCTAACCTAGAGGGTGTTGTTGAGGCTACTGTAGACCTTCATTGCAAAACAGTGTGTTTTAATCAGTTATTTGGTGACGTGAATACATTTAGTATAGTTTTATCTAAAAACAATTCTCTATTTTTAGGATTTCTAGATGTTCCTCCTCTGAGGAGCCTCCACTGGCACACACACACACACACACACACACACACACACACACACACACACACACACACACACACACACACACACACACACACACACACACACACACACACACACACTTACACACACACACATTACACACACACACACATTACACACACACAATCACACATGCACACACAATTTCCAACTTTACTTTCTAACATTGAATCTTGTTGTGATGCCACAGCAAGTCATGAAGGACAAGTGGATAAACGCAGGGTATGATGAGGATTCCCTGAAGCCCCATATAGAGCCTGTCGAGGACTACAGTGACACTAGTCGCATAGGTGAGCTAGCTATGTTCAGGCCACTGGGTTGCCATCCACCATTTTGGCTCTAAGGGCAATGTGTTACTCTTTCATTTTGGCTCTCATGACATCTTTAGACAGGTCACTTGATGCCGATTTGACATTCTCATGAAACACATTTCAGATATATGTATATTTAAGTCCTAGATTAAATCTGTTCCTGAAATTCAGCAGGAACATTAGCTTAAAATTATTTCCAAAATGTCTGCCTTCTTTTTCCTCATCTCCCCTCATTTGTGGTCCTCAGAGGTGATGGTGGGGATGGGCTTCACTCCAGAGGAGATCAAGGACGCTCTGTTCAACCAGAAGTACAATGAGGTCACCGCAACTTATCTACTGCTGGGCCTCAAGAACGAGGTGAGATGTCTGGGCCTGGCCACCAGATGGCAGCACACGATATCAATGATCTATACAGAAATACACAGCAAGCCCTAGTAATCAGTATGTATGCTTGAATTAGGTAAGAATGTGTTATTTTGTAAGGACATATTAAAATGTTTATTTGATTAATAATTCTTTAGGCAAACAATAGAGGTATTTTGATATTTATATAGCCATATTATGTGAATTTGAAGTAAAACAACATACCGGTACACAGAAAGCCACAATGCTCTTGGTGGCTCCATATTCAGTCCATGCAGCAGGCTAAAAGGAGGTGGTTGTCTTGGTAACAGGATGGCAGCGAGTCTCGTTCGGCCAGTACCCTGTCCCTGGCACGGATCCGGCCCAGCCCCATCACCAACGGGACCAACAAACACTCCTCGGCTACTGCAGGCTCCTCTTCCTCCTCTTCCTCGCACAGCAAGACCCAGCGCAGCACCTCCACCTATCACAGGCAGCGGCGGCACAGTGACTTCTGTGAGAGTTCTACTGTGCCTTCTACTGTATATTCCACTGTACCTTCTACTGTACCCTCTAGTCTACTCTAACCCTAACCCTAACCCTTCTACTGTAGATTTCACTGTACTCTACCTTTCCTCACCTGGTCTCATATCTGCCCCATATACTCAGCTCCTGTCCTGGCCACTGACTAAGTGTGTGTGTGGGTGCGTGCGTGCGTGCGCATATGTGTCTTTGTCCGTGCCTGTGTACACACGCGTGTATATGTGTGCGTGCCCTGTGTGTGCATATATGTCTCTGTGTCTGTGTGGCAGTGTTAACATGTGTGTTCGCCCCTCAGGCGGGCCGTCCATGCCCGTCATGCACCCCAAGCGGAGCCCCACCAGCACGGGTGACCGGGAGCTGCGGGAGGGGCGCATGCCACCGCGTAAGGCCAGCTGCAGTGTGATGGGCAGTCGCTCGCTGCCCCCCTCCAGCCCCATGGTCAGCAGTGCTAATAATCCCAACAAGTCAGAGATCCCCGACCGCCGCAAGGAGATGACGGCCACCACAGTGAGAAACAGTGAGGTAGGAATGGTGGGTTGGGAAGGGGGGGGTTAATAGGTCTGCATTTGAAATGGAACCCTATTCCCCAGTGGGGGCTGCTGAGGGGAGGACGGCTCATAATAATGTCCGGAACGGCGCAAATTGAATGGCATCAACCATTCCACTCATTCCGCTCCAGTCATTACCACGAGCCCGTCCTCCCCAATTAAGGTTCCACCAACCTCCTGTGCTATTTACTAAGTAGTGCATTACTATACAGAGAATAGGGTGCCATTTAGGATGCACCCTAGCAAAGATTTCTGTTTCAAGCTCTGCGTTTGAAATGGCCCCCTGTTCCCTAAGTCGGTGGTCACCAGCCTTTTCTGAGTCAAGATCACTTTCTGAGTCAAAATGCAAGCCGAGCTCTACCTCTCAGATTTGATTTGAACCCTCCTGTGAGAAAAGGAAACCCATTTTTCCAGCAGATGGTGAAACTCAAGTCGCACTGCATTATTTCTGCCTCATGTACACATTCATGTTGTTACTACTATGACCAAAGAAAGTGAAATATTCGCTAATAATAACAAGGCAAGCTTATCGGGAACATTTGCTATACTCATTCATTGCAGCTGTCGTGCTTGTTGTAACGTGAGTGGAAGAAGGGAGAACGCGCATCTTATGGCTTCTAAAAGTTTTGAATGAAGTGTTGACAGTGTTGAATAACAACTTAAACATGAACTTACTCTTAAAAACAGAGTCTCTCTCTCGTCATGCTTTTAAAAGAAATGAAATCTCACAGTATCAACTTTGCTGTGCGCTCGAGGCTGTGCAGACACGGTGATCTGAGATATCTGATTGGCCAGTGGTAAGGTGCTCTAGGTTTGCTCTCTGGGCCTGCCGGGTAGGCGGAGTTCTACTGTCAGACACATGAAATGGTTCAAAATGGGAAGAATTTGCCTTCCCAGTGCTAGGACTGCTGAATCAAGTGCACAGTGTCCACAGTGCAAAACAAATAATAGGAAAGCAAAGCGTGGTTGGTGATCACTGCCCTAAGTAGTGCATTACTATACAGGGAATAGGGTGCCATTTCAGACGCACTCTAGGTTAGAAAATGGTCGCTAGCTATACGGCTCCTGTTAGTACACATAGGTTTATATATAATATTTCCTGGTATATAGGCCGTGTCCAAAATATGCCTCACCTACTATTTACTAAAACTTACATTCTGTGTACTAATCTTACTACATACAATTTAGAACATAATGTTTAGTTAAAATGTATGCAGTAAGCAATATATGTCAACATACAAGGCGCACGCATACTGAGAAGGCTTCATCTAATGGGTTCAATTGGGTTCAATTGGGTCACCCTGCCTGTATTTTTGTAAAAAGCTGAGGGATGGACCTGGAGAAATGTAACCACTCTCAAATTCATAGACAGAGCTATGGAAGCCAGGACTGACAATCCGTGTGTCACGCCCTGACCTTAGAGATCCTTATTTATTCTCTATGTTTGGTTAGGTCAGGGTGTGACTCGGGTGGGAGAATCTATGTTTTCTATTTCTTTGTGTTTTTGGCTGAGTATGGTTCCCAATCAGAGGCAGCTGTCTATCGTTGTCTCTGATTGGGGATCATATATAGGTTGTCATTTTCCGTTTGGGTTTTGTGGGGAGTTATTTTCTGTTTAGCTGTTTTGTTGCCTGACAGAACTGTGCGCTTTCGTTTTTTCTACTTTGTTATTTTGTTGCGGTGTTCAGTTTATTAAAAATCATGAACGCTTACCACGCTGCACCTTCTTCATCCGACGACACACGTTACACCGTGATATCAAAATGATAGTTTTAACAATGTTTTGAGGCTATAAATTGTTTGTTTAATTTTATATTGTTTACAAACATTGGATAAAAATATGCTTGTATTTTAGGTTCTGATGGGGTACGATGGGGTACGGTGCCAAAAAAACAAACAAATAAAAAATGGATGTAGCAACTAAGGAGACCAACTTTAAAGCATACAACATTTTCTACATTTCACATACTATAAAACCTTATATTTTCACATTCCCAATCAGCCTACTATTTAGAACGCAAGTATGAACATTTGGAAACAGCCATTGAGTACTCCACTTTGGTAGTATGCAGTGACAACTTGTAACTATGGTAATGTCTGATTTGGACATTTGTTCTGATCCCGCCCTCCTACTTTCCCAGAACAATATCCCGGGAAGTGCTATGACCCGCCGGAACACATACGTCTGCACGGACCGCTCCAGCACCGACAGACACTCCCTGCTGCAGAATGGCAAGGAGAACAGGTAAAGAACATGGAAGGACAAGGGAGGGAGAGGAAGAGCGAGAGAGAGAGTCTCGAAAAGATGTCCCCTCATATCCCCTGATGATGATGTTTTTAGTGTTGTTGTTTTTATGTCAACCATGTTATTGTGAAGCCAAAGACAAATGTCCACTTTGTGTGGACTGTAACATTTGTCTAATTCTAATTGCTTCTCTCCTCCAGCTCCCTGTCCCACCGCCTACCCCCCACCTCCCCCTCCACCCTGAGCATCTCCGGGGCCGGGGCCTCCTCCTCCTCTGGCGAGCGCTGCCGTCTGACACGGGGCTCCACGATTCGGAGCACTTTTCACGGGGGCCAGTTGAGGGACCGGGGCCCGCCTGTCTACTCGGCCCCGCCCACCTCCCCCACGCTGTCCCACCACGACGCCAGTCCACTGCCGCACGCCCGCAGCCGCGCCACTTCCAACCTCTTTACCAAACTCACCTCCAAACTCACACGCAGGTAAGCGGTCAGCTCCGTTACAGTCAGCTCTGTTACAGTCAGCTCTGTTACAGTCAGCTCTGTTACAGTCAGCTCCGTAACAGTGACCTCCGTAACAGTGACCTCCGTAACAGTGACCTCCGTAACAGTGACCTCCTTAACAGTCACCTCTGTAACAGTCACCATAGTAACGCTCATCCACAAAATGAAGGGGATAATCAACTTAGTTAATAGTAGTAGTCACCTCTGTAACACCTGCCTCAAAACTCACAAGCAGGTAGTCTTGGACCAGGGTCATGTTTAGAATGGGAAACAGGGGAGGGAGGCCTACTACCTGAAGTTGTTCAAGAAGATCACAGATATTCATTCTCCGTTGCAAAACGTTACAGGTCACAGCCCTGGGTCCTGACATTGGAAACGGAGCTAAATACGTTTTTACCTTGGCCTGCTGGACCAAGAACAACCTCTTTCCTTGGATTTACCCAGCTCTCCCTGGCCTCAGCTATTATATATAATCACATACAGTACCAGTCAAAAGTATGGACATACCTACTCATTCAAGGGTTTTTCTTTATTTTTACTATTTTCTACATTTAAAATAATAGTGAAGACATCAACACTATGAAATAACACATATGGAATCATGTAGTTACCCAAAAAGTTTTTTTTATATTTTAGATTCTTCAAAGTAGCCACCCTTTGCCTTGATGACAGCTTTACACACTCTTGGCATTCTCTCAACCAGCTTCGCCTGGATTGCTTTTCCAACAGTCTTGAAGCAGTTCCCACATATGCTGAGCACTTGTTGGCTGCTTTTCCTTCACTCTGCGGCCCAACTCATCCCAAACCATCTCAATTGGATTGAGGTCGGGTGATTGTGGAGTCTAGGTCATCTAATGCAACACTCCATCACTCTCCTTCTTGGTCAAATAGCCCTTACACAGCCTGGAGGTCTGTTGGGTCATTGTCCTGTTGAAAAACAAATGATAGTCCCACTAAGTGCAATCCAGATGCGATGGCATATCGCTGCAGAATGCTGTGGTAGCCATGCTGGTTAAGTGTGCCTTGAAATCGAAATAAATCACAGACAGTGTCACCAGCAAAGCACCCTCCCACCATTACACCTCCTCCTCCATACTTCACGGTGGGAACCACACATACTGAGATCATCCATTCACCTACTCTGCGTCTCACAAAGACACAGCGGTTGGAACCGAAAATCTCAAATTTGGACTCATCAGACCAAAGGACAGATTTCCACCGGTCTAATGTCCATTGCTCGTGTTTCTTGGCCCAAGCAAGTCTCTTCTTATTATTGGTGTCCTTTAGTAGTGGTTTCTATGCAGCAATTCAACCATGAAGGCCTAATTCACGCAGTCTCCTCTGAACAATTGATGTTGAGATGTGTCTGTTACTTGAACTCTGTGAAAGCTGTGAGGCTGGTAACTCTAATGAACTAATCCTCTATAGCAGAGGTAACTCTGGGTTTTCCTTTCCTGTGGCGGTCCTCATGAGAGCCAGTTTCATCATAGCGCTTGATGGTTTTTGCGACTGCACTTGAAGAAACTTTCCGCATTGACTGACCTGCATGTCTTAAAGTAATGATGGACTGTAATTTCTCTTTGCTTATTTGAGCTATTCTTGCCATAATATGGACTTGGTCTTTTACCAAATAGGGCTATCTTCTGTATATCACCCGTACCTTGTTAAAACACAACTGATTGGCTCAAACTCATTTAGAAAGGAAAGAAATTCCACAAATTAACTTTTAACAAGGCACACCTGTTAATTTAAATGCATTCCAGGTGATTACCCAATACCCAATGAAGCTGGTTGAGAGAATGCCAAGAGTGTGCAAAGCTGTCATCAAGGCAAAGGGTGGCTACTTTGAAGAATCTCAAATATAAAATATATTCTGATTTGTTTAACACTTTTTTGGTTACTACATGACTCCATATGTGTTATCTCATAGTGTTGACGTCTTCACTATTATTCTACAATGTAGAAAATAGTAAAAATATAGAAAACCCTTGAATGAGTAGGTATGTCTGAACTTTCGACTGGTACTGTATATATAATGTAATGAAGCATGTGCTTCCTCCATGCCAATCAGCTACAGCTGCCCTGTTATCCACCACTCCCTTGGCCATGATTAAATTATATTGTCTTTCTCCCCCTCCTCCTCTCCCCTTTATTTTTTCTATTTCTCTCTCTTGCTCTTCCTCTTCCTCTCCTTACATCAGGGTCAATCTTGACCCCTCTAAGCGCCAGGGCTCAAACAAATCAGTCTCGGGTTGTACCCTTCCCCAGGGATCAAAAACAGTTAGTAAGTTCCCATGATACTAGCTTCTGTCTGCCTGCATGTCTGCCTGCCTAACCTACTGGACGTGTGTGTGTGTGTGTGTGTGTGTGTGTGTGTGTGTGTGTGTGTGTGTGTGTGTGTGTGTGTGTGTGTGTGTGTGTGTGTGTGTGTGTGTGTGTGTGTGTGTGTGTGTGTGTGTGTGTGTGTGTGTGTGTGTGTGTGTGTGTGTGTGTGCGCCTGTCTGACTGTGTCCCTGTTTACTTACTTATCTGTCTGCCTGTCTGTTACATACCTTTTTGTCTGTCTGCATGCCTACCTGTTTGTCAATGTCTTACCGACCTGTCTAATTTGCCTAGTACTTACCTGTCTGTATGCCTGCCTGTCTACCCACTTGTCTTTGTTCTGCAGCTCTCTGCTTTTTAGTTAATTCCTTTGGCATACCCTTGTGCAGGGTTGTCATCTATTGTCTTGGGGGTAACACTTTACTTGAATCCTGCATCATAAGGGCTACATAACACTGTCATTACAATGACGTGTCATAAACAGTTTTGACTTGCTGCAACTGACTTTAAACTGTCACGACACAAACCATGAATTAACTATTGCAGTTTTGCTAGACGATTGGCTAATCTACAGTTAACATAGTCTGTGTCATTTTGACAGTGTAAAGGCATTTGTCATAAACTGACACCTATGACATCTGTTATGGCATTGTTATGAAAGTGTTATGTAGCCTTTATTGTACATTGGGCTTCTGTTAAAATAAGTATTTGTTCCAGTGGCACCGTCGTAGTGGATTAGGTCTACTTTGTTTTTGATTTTATTTTGAATGACAGTTGATTCCCGGGCATGAGGATTATCTTTGTTGTGTGGTGGAATTAGGGTTGCAAAGGGAGGGTATATTGCCGGAAACGTTCAAAGTTTACCAGTAAACTACCAGATTTTTTGGGCGCATTTTATCAGATGACTATCTACTGTAGTGGCGTTTTTGGTACTTCAGATTATCACAGGTGTCTCTAATTACCTCTGGAACTATGTGGCCTTATCACACGTAAACAGTGGTGTAGTGGAGGGTAAATGTAAGTAAATGCAGTTTAGCCATTTTTTTTTGTTCCTATACAGTTTAACCACTGTATTTTTTACATTTTACCACTACATCACTGCATGTAAAATAGAGAAAATATAATATTATTATTTTTTAATTACAATGACAAAGCTGTAAAAAATCATCCTAAATATAAACCATCAACTTAGTGAATACCATTGGTGTTTAATATGAGGGTTTCAGCATGAAATATATGTATATTTTTAAATGTACACACTTTTATTTATTTTACTATGTCAATGTCTTTTTTGAAAATATTTTTGTGCCGAAATGATGGCAGTTGTGAAAAAAGTCAATAGTTGTAAGAGTTGCAGAGTTAATTGAAAATAATGCAATTGTTAATTATATGATTTTTTCATTAATTTGGCTATTTTCTCTTGAACCATATGGTCTATCCACTAGAAACTCATGGACAATATGGACACAGATTAACAACAAAAAATGAATACTATATATGAAAAAAACAAATCCTAATTACCATAGATTGCCATAGAATACGTTTTAATTACAAAAAGTACAGAAGATTACAGAAGTACAGAAGGTAACTTTGGTAAATATCCGGTATCTTTGCAACCCTAGGTGAAATTGATAGTGATGGACAGTTGGTGTCACACCAACATTTACACTGCTGTGGATTCTCCCACCTCTCACCTTAAAAGACATGGAAAGTAATCACATCAGTACAGTTTACTGTTCTCAATGAACAAACACAATATGAGATGCTTGAGGTTGTTTATTCATTTCTTATATTGATACAGCGTTATTATTTGACTCTGTTGTGCAAGTCAGGGCGCTCTGATACGGAGTGATATTAGTGCCAATAAAAATGTATGTTGCACTAATATCACTCCATACTCTGACCTGTATACATGGATTGCAACTACGTCACCTGATCGCGTCACCACATTGTTGTCAACATTCTCAAGACGCTGTCAGCCATAGTGGCTCCTGAATGTCGAGTGGTGCCCAGTCATTCTGAACAGAGGCTAATGATTGTTTCGTCTTTACAGTATACTGTAGTGGCATGAACATATAATGACATTAATAGTAGGCAAATAATAAGTAGGAAACAACTTTGTCATCACCATGATGTTGTTAAATTTACTTTGGACAGATGACAATGTTGTCATTAGCTAGCAAAGTTTGTTAAAAATACCTAGCAATGCTAACGTTAGCTTAAATCCGGTGCTCTCCCCTCACGCTTATCTAGCTAGCTAACATTATACTGCATCTAAAGGTAATACGGGTCCCGTGTGGCTCAGTTGGTAGAGCATGGCGCTTGCAACGCCAGGGTTGTGGGTTCGATTCCCACGGGGGGCCAGTACAAAAAAGTATGAATGTATGTACTTGTAAGTCGCTCTGGATAAGAGCGTCTGCTAAATGACTTAAATGTAAAATGTAAAAGATATCACAATTAGAGGTCGACCGATTATGATTTTTCAACGCCGATACCGATTATTGGAGGACCAAAAAAAGCCGATACCGATTAATTGGCTGATTTTTATATATATATTTGTAATAATGACAATTACAACAATACTGAATGAACAATGAACACTTTTATTTTAACTTAATATAATACATCAATAAAATAAATGTAGTCTAAAATAAATAATGAAACATGTTCAATTTGGTTTAAATAATGCAAAAACAAAGTTTTGGAGAAGAAAGTCAAAGTGCAATATGTGCCATGTAAAAAAGCTAACGCTTAAGTTCCTTGCTCAGAACATGAGAACATATGAAAGCTGGTGGTGCCTTTTAACATGAGTCTTCAATATTCCCAGGTAAGAGGTTTTAGGTTGTAGTTATTATAGGACTATTTCTCTCTACACCATTTGTATTTCATATACCTTTGACTATTGGATGTTCTAATAGATACTTTAGTATTGCCAGCCTAATCTCGGGAGTTGATAGGCTTGAAGTCAAGATAGGCTTGAAGTCAAATTTCCCTAGGTAATATCGCCTGCTAACATGAATTTCTTTTAACTAAATATGCAGGTTTAAAAATATATACTTCTGTGTATTGATTTTAAGAAAGGCATTGATGTTTATGGTTAGGTACATTCGTGCAACGATTGTGCTTTTTTTGAAAATGCGCTTTTGTTAAATCATCCCCCGTTTGGCGAAGTTGGCTGTCTTTGTTAGGAAGAAATGGTCTTCACACAGTTCACAACGAGCCAGGCGGCCCAAACAGCTGCATATACCCTGACTCTGTTGCACACGACGCAAGAGAAGTGACACAATTTTCCTAGTTAAAAGAAATCCATGTTAGCAGACAATATTAACTAAATATGTAGGTTTAAAAATATATACTTGTGTATTGATTTTAAGAAAGGCGTTGATGTTTATGGTTAGGTACACATTGGTGCAACGACAGTGCTTTTTTCGCGAATGCTCTTGTTAAATCACCCGTTTGGCGAAGTAGGCTGTGATTCAATGATAAATTAACAGGCACCGCATCGATTATATGCAACGCAGGACAAGCTAGATAAACCAGTAATATCATCAACCATGTGTAGTTAACTAGTGATTATGTTAAGATTGATTGTTTTGTATAAGATAAGTTTAATGCTAGCTAGCACCTTACCTTGGCTCCTTGCTGCACTCGTATAACAGGTAGTCAAGCCTGCCACGTAGTCTCCTCGTGGAGTGCAATGTAATCGGCCATAATCGGTGTCCAAAAATGCAGATTACCGATTGTTATGAAAACTTGAAATCGGCCCTAATTAATCGGTCGACCTCTAATCACAATGATGACAAAAGGTTTTCCTACTAATTATTTGCCTCCTTTAGAAACGTTAATCAACGGCAGTTGACAATGCATTGAGTAGAATGTTCACTCGGGAGTCAGCCCTCAATATAGAACTTACATAACAATATTGTGACGCAACGTACAACCAATGAATACCTGGAGTTTTTTGTCGCTGTCGTTTGCTTGTCCTCACTCTATGATTTCCTTTCCTTTCTTTTTGAATGGCTTCACAGTATTGTGGATAGATGGTGACTCTCTCTGTGTACTTGGTGGACATGGAACTGCATCTTCCATAAAACACCTCTCTGATTCCCCATTTAACTGTGTGTGTGTGTGTGTGTGTTCTCTACGCAGGGTCACAAATGAACCTGAGGGAATCTGCCGATCTGCGGTCACAAGGTCAGTACATGTCACAAGGTCAGTATATCCGGCAACCCTTTGTCACCTCATCTATAACCCCAACATAACCGTGTTAGGTTGTTGTCATGTTTCAGACAGTAAACTTGCTCACATTAACTGAAAATTCATTCTTAGATTTAAAGGCCCAGTGCTGTCAAAAATGTTGATCAGTGTTATTTTCTGATAGTTTCACCATTCGGTAAATTGGTAAAGAGACCTATAACAAATAGAGTTCCAAACCTCTCTGCCAATAACAGCTATTGTTCAGTTTCCCCCTCCCCACTCCTAGCAAAATTCTTGATTGAGAAATAGTTTTTTGCTAAAAAAGCAATTTTGGGCATTTTTTATGGAAATATATTGCAGTAAGGTACTTAATTGTTACCCAGAAATGATTTGATATTGATATAAAAATGGCTGCATTGGGCCTTTACTAGATTCAACCACCCATTCTCACTTTCTTTTCTCCTTACCCACCACTTTCCCTCTAACAACTCTTCTCTCCTCCTTTTTCTTTGACTCTCCCACCACTCTGTCCTTTCTCTTTCTTTTTTCTGTCGCTCTCCCTTTCTGGTCACCAGTCGCCATTTATCTGGGCATCAAAAAGCGGCCGAGCCCTGGGCCATCGGATGTGGCTGGAATCTGAGGGTACCCCGGGGGCGGCGGGACCCAGCGGAGGTGGTGCTGGCTCTGCGGGAGGCGGCACAGGGCTGCGGCTGCCAGGTCCACCACGCCGGCCCCTTCCTGCTCTCCTGCACCCACGGGGCGTCCGGCGGTTGCGTGGCCTTCAAGGCAGAGGTGTGCCACCTCTCCACAGGGGGGAGTGCCTCCAACAATAAGACTTCCAACGGGGTGCGCTATACACGACTTTGGGGAGCACCGCTCGTTTTCCGGGACATCGCCATGCAAATCTCAAAGGACCTTGATCTCTGAATATAATGGGGGTTGAGAAGGATGGAAAGAGAAATACAGAGAAAGAGGGACGTGGGGCTGGACTCAAGATAAAATACATTTGCCCCTGTCTCTTACATGGCTATAGCCCTACCCTCCTCCGCACCAGTCTCAACCTAACCACCCGCCCCCATCGCTACACCACCCAGACCCAAATGTACCCCCCGTCCCTCTCGCCACTACTACTGAACAGCTTCACCCACTGGAACCTGATCAGACAGGAATCCAGCTTAAAATGTTTTACTGTTAACTCTAGCCATAATGACTATTTATTTTATGATTGGTATCATTGTCTTTTTTAACGATCACCAACTCCGTACCGACAACATCAAAAACATTCTCGAAAACATTTCTCGTGTTTCGCCATCTTTGATGCGTGTCACAGTACAGATATAGGATCTTGATTTGATCACCCTGTTGCAGGATAACTTTCCTGCAATACAGGAAATGTAAAACCTGTAGTGTATTTGAGGTTTAAAAAGGCTTCTGAAGTTTGTAATTTCCACTTCAAAATTTCAGACTTTATTTTCTTTTACGAAAAATGTATCAACCCATAAAACATTTCCATTAATTATAATCCACATAATAATTCACATTTCCTGTTGCTGCAGGATGATTTTCCTGCTGTAGCAAACTGGCTCAAATTAAGATCCTACATCTATGTATGTTTTGCTCTTTCTTCTCCCATTTAAACATTGATACTGATGAAGTGATCATCCAAGGACTTCTGTGGACAATATGCACAAATATGGAGACAGTAAACTCAATGATTTGACAAGCGGCATCAAAGGTTACTCTGTTTTTCTATTTGTGCACAGTATAGGCGGGATTGGATTATTGGGCAATGACAGAGAAGTTGACAAGACACTTTGAACCAGCCAATGGGAACCTTCACATCCATTTCCACTAACATCATCAACTGAAAAAGGTAGTAGGTGGGGATGTTATCTCGGACTTATCATGAATCTATCTCAGTTAGTCTTACTGCATATGACATAAATAAACTGGACTGATATAGGTTTCACTTTTGTAGTATTGTACAAACCAAACACCATAATAAGCTATTATGTTAATGTGTAATGTCAGGCAGTATACACTTTGGTACATATCATGCTCCATTTTAGATATCAGTGCCAATACGAAAACTGAATCTATGTACAGTGCATTCGGGAAGTATTCACACCCCTTGACTTTTTTCATATTTTGTTACGTTACAGCCTCATTCTAAAATGGATAAAACATTTATTTTTTCTCATCAATCTACACACAATACCCCATAATGACAAAGCGAAAACAGGTTTTTAGACATTTGTACAAAACAAATAAAACATTCAGACCCCTTCGCAATGATACTTACAATTTAGCTCAGGTACATCCTGTTTCCATTGATCATCCTTGAGATGTTTCTACAACTTGATTGGAGTCCGTCTGTGGTAAATTCAATAGATTGGCCATGATTTGGAAAGGCACACAAATGTCTATATAAGGTCCCACAGTTGACAGTGCATGTCAAAGCAAAAACCAAGCCATGAGGTCGAGGGAATTGTCCGTAGAGCTCCGAGACAGGATTGTGTCAAGGCACAGATCTGGGGAAGGGTACCAAAAATTGTCTGCAGCATTGAAGGTCCCCAAGAACACAATGGCCTCCACCATTCTTAAATGGAAGAAGTTTGGAAACACCAAAACTAGAGCTGGCCACCCGGCCAAACTGAGCAAGAATCCAATGGTCACTCTGACAGAGCTCCAGAGTTCCTCTTTGGAGATGGGAAAACCTTCCAGAAGGACAACTATCTCTGCAGCACTCCACCAATCAGGCCTTTATGGTAGTGCGGCCAGACGGAAGCCACTCCTCAGTAAAATGCACATGACAGCACACTTGGAGTTTGCCAAAAGGCACCTACACTATTTGGCCTGAATGGCAAGCGCCAAGTCTGGAGGAAACCTGGCACCATCCCTATGTTAAAGCATGGTGATTGCAGCATCATGCTGTGGGGATGTTTTTCAGGGGCAGGGACTGGGAAACTAGTCAGGATCGAGGGAAAGATGAAGGGAGCAAAGTACAGAGAGATCCTTGATGAAAACCTGCTCCAGAGCTCTCAGGACCTCAGACTGGGGCAAAAGTTCATTTTCCAACAGGACAATGATCCTAATATACTGACCAGACCGGACACGTCGCGTGCGCAAGCTTCGCAAAATAAATTTAGAAATCCATGTTATTCAATTATTGCACCCACACTGCTCGCTTGCGCCAACGAGCGTCTGCGATGCAAGTCCTGCCTCTCCCATCTCCTCATTGTTTATAGAAGCAGGTACCCACATGCCATCTCCTCATTGGTTATACCCTCGTGGGTGATTGAATGACGAACTGTTGCCGGTTGTCATGGTAAAACTATGAAAGTTTAGATGCCAATTGCCATATAAATTAAACGATGAAAAAGCCTGGAAGGAGGAGAGATGACTAGAAACAATTCGGTTGGCTGTTTTATGTGTGGATTAATTGTCGGAGTAGAGGACCTTGTGCATTTCAGGTAAAATAACAACTCAATGTTCATATCCCAGGACAAATTAGCTAGCAACAGCAAGATAGCTAAATAAGACAAATTAGCTAGCAAGTGCAAGCTAACTATCTAAATTGCCATACATGTTTAATGCTTTTTGACTTGTCCCCAAATTAATGTCATTGGTTCAGAGTTTGTTTTGATATTTTAACCTGCGTGTCGTGATCGCGTTTGGTGTAGGGGGACAAAATAAATTTATGCACAATAGCGCACGATGGCGCACGCACGCGCGCAGGCCGGTTTGGTTTCCGTGTAAGCACACAGCCAAGACAGCGCAGGAGCAGCTTCGGTACAAGTCTTTGAATGTCCTTGAGTGGCCCTGCCAGAGCTCAGGCTTGAACCCGATCGAACATCTCTGGAGAGACCTGAAAATAGCTGTGCAGCGACGCTCCCCATCCAACCTGACAGAGCTTGAGAGGATCTGCAGAGAAGAAGTAGGAGAAACTCCCCAAATACAGGTGTGCCAAGCTTGTAGCATCATACCCAAGAAGAATCTAGGCTGTAGTCGCTGCCAAAAGTGCTTCAACAAAGTACTGAGTAAAGGGTCTGAATACTTATGTAAATGTAATATTTCAGTTTTTTATTTTTAATACAATTGCAAAAATGTTTAAAAACCTGTTTTTCGCTTTGTCATTATGGGATATTGTGTGTAGATTGATGATAAATGTTTTATTCAATCCATTTTAGAATAAGGCTGTAACGTAACAAAATGTGGAAATATTCAAGGGTTCTGAAAACTTTCCGAATGCACTGTAGATCAAAACTGTGCTTCGTAGTGCTAAATGTTTTTCACCTTCAAACCTCTTTAGCTATCTGTGGCTTTGGTTTCCTGCACACACCCTTGGAAAGTAATTCCTTTGCCAAATTCCTGTTCCGGAGAAACTCTTTTATCCCTCTGATTGGCTGGGATCAATGTCTGTGTTGGCACTGGTCATCATCAATAATCATATCAAGCCATTTTTAAGCATTTTATCCCCTACCTCTCATGGTTTGATCTCTCCCTTTTACCTTTCTTGAACAGAGTTGAATTCAAGTCATGAAACGGTTGAACAGTTAGTTGTTCCTCAGCATAAAATAGTTTAACTCAATGTCGAATGACTTAAAGGGTGACTGGGAAAGCAATTTTTGTTTCAATGCAAAAGCAGTTCACTGCAGAACATTGTGCCCTTGAACGCCACATGGCTTTGCCAAAATGCAAAGTTGTCAGGCTTCACAGTGAACAAAATTTGGAACAGACCTGGGTTGAAATAAATGATTGTTTAACATTTCAAATACCCTTAGATACTCTGCCCTAAACGTTGGGCAAAAAGAGAAAGTATTTTAGTAGTATTTTTTTAACAATGTTTGCCCACTGAAATAGGCTACATAGTTCAGAGAAACTCAATATACATATTGAAATAGAGATAATACTTGATCCAGACCTGTTTTGGAATAAGTCATATTTCTTTCAATGTGATGCAATGCAATTTTTGGGGGATTCTATTCCGTGCCCTGCCGATTTATCTTCAGCTATCTCTCAACATTGAAGGTGAACATCAAAATCCGTTTTTTTTCATGAGGTAACTGCAACCGTCCAATCCCATTCCTACTGTTACACACGCCGGTGCCTCAACTCTGACACCCTTTAGCATTTTTGCATTGGTTATCTTCAGATCAAACTGGTTTTGTCTACTGTTGATGACTGTGGGTTGCTGTGAGGTGTGGGGGGAGTGCATAGACACACAGATGAGTCATTTAGAGAGAGAGCCTTAAAGGCAGTGTGACTGGGATGCTGTGTTTTCTCTCTTGCACCCCTTATGCCTACATATAGTACATGCTCAATGTTGGAAAATAAGCTAAAAAAGGCTTCCTCACATTCCCCCCTGATAAGAATGAATGATGTACTATGATGTTCATGTAGGCTACAAGATGTCTGCCTGATTATTTACTGGTAATGCTCTCGATCTCAGTTGTGGATTTTTGCTCATGGTGACATAACCAGTCAGAACAACGTGGTCATTTAACTTTTGATCTCTTTTTTATTTCAATCTTCACCACAAGCGTTTTTGCTGTCCGTATGTCCGTTTGTTTTTGCAATCCTCCTCTCGTTTTGTTTTTCGAAAACACTCCCAACTGTCATCCACTTCACAGACACGTCGTTAAATCATTTCTTCAGAACCTCCTCAGTGCCGTTTGGTCTGCTACTCTGCCCCATGACAGGATCCCCTATAGAGGAGAGCAATACTAATCTACAACATTACACAGCCCTCAACAGTACAGACAGATAGATTCACGGACCTGAGGAGGGTCAGTTCTATGTCCTATAACATTGTGGTGTATATTAGCATTAGGTAATATAGACCTTGATGCACTTTGCTTTGACTTGAATCAGCTCCTTCCAGTGGAATCTCGGGCAAAGCCCACAACGAGCCACTGGAGGGCGCCAATGTCTTAAATGTGAACACTTCAATTTGTGGATATTTGCACAGGTACTTTATTTATTTTTTAGAATAATATCGTAATAAAAAATCAGCATTTATATCAGCCAGTTTATGGCTGTATAGAAAATATATGAGTATATATATAGTATATATCTTAGAGCTCAAGGTTTATTTATAGCTAGAGCAAGGGAAGTACTTCTAGTTTAAAGCAGTTTCTGTCAATGACAATGTGGAACAATACCAACCTGCAATCCTGCATGACTTCAAAGTTTGGGTTTTTGGGAGAGGGGGGGGGGTTGAAATTATTCATATCCATTATTCATAAAAATGCAGTCAGTGTTTGGACATATATATGGACACAGAGAAATGGTACCAAGTACAAATGGCAGGTTTTTGGTCAATTGCAATGATTTCAGTCAATCTTCTATTACTTACAGGGAAATTGGTTCAATTTGGACAATTTTACTTCCTGAATTCTGCAAATGTAACTTAAAAGGATTATCCACTGGATATTCAGAAATGTACTTCACAAGTCTCAGATTTTCTCCACCCGTATAACAAAATGTAAAATGTGTCTAATGTGTTGTTGCAAATTCTGAAATTTTTAATTGATGTTTCAATTCACCCTATCACTGATAAACACAAATGTCAGGCAGATCTGATAGGAAAACCTTGGGTGCATTCAAGCAATAGTAACGTCTGTTTAAGTCTTTACAGAATTAAAGTAAAGCATCTGGTTGATGAACATGTAAAGGGGAAGGGAAAAAATGATGGGCTGACATTGTTTCCAGGTGGAATATAATACAAACCTATGAAATGCAGAAAGATAGTTCAATGTGTGCTGGTATGCCTATAAGAGACTGTCAGTGGTATAGATGGTTGTTGGACACAGTATTATGACCCCAGGGGCTCAGTATTTAAGTAATGTACATTGTCATGCTGGAACTGTTTATTTTTGGAAATGATGTAATATGCAATAGAGGCCAATGAAACGGATGAAGAGACACATTTTGACCTGGACGCCTAATTCTGTACACCCCTTGACCCCTTCAGAAACAAACAATGTGAGATTGTGTTACCCAAAAGCCTTGTTGCTTTTGGTCTAGAGAGAAAGTGAGAAACATGGAGCTGACGAGAAATTAAATTCACAGATGTTGCCATTGTTTCTTTTTTGTTTTTTTTGTTTAATGGATTTCTATGTTTGCTGCATGATTGGTCATCAGTTGATTCTTGCTGTTGCTCTTACTACTGATAATAACTTCATTTGACAGTTAGGCTTTTGGAAAACATCTTTACCTACCACCCAGCAAACACACAACCACCACACAAAGCTATATAAATGTTTACTCCAGGTTGTGAGCTTCAACGTGCCCTTGCGACTTCGTAACAACACTTTGAATACCCTGTAAGTGCTACACTGTCTTAACAACAGCACTTTTAACTATTAGTATATTCTACACCCTACGGTGTTAAAAGGTACATTCTATTAGAGGCAAAATATTTACACAGAGCTGGTTTTGTATAACATTTCACGTTTACAACCTATACTGTTCAAATGTAGTCACTATTAGAGTTTACATTTACTCTGATGCAGTTTAGCTGTAACACTTGACGCCAGTGAAGAGTAAATACAACAATAGGCAGTGTTAGCCAGTGTTAATTTTCAACTACTCCCAGAGTAACATAAACTTGGTAAATTGTTAGAAAGCTAACCCTTTTGAAATTGTAATATTGATATATTAGGGCTCCCAAGTGTTGCAGCGGTCTAACTTGCTGCATCTCAGTGCAAGAGGTGTCACTACAGTCCCTGGTTTGAATCCAGGCTGTATATCATCCGGCCATGATTGGGAGTCCCATAGGGCGGCACATAATTGGCCCATTGTCGTCCGGGTTTGGCTGGGGTAGGCCGTCATTGTAAATAAGAATTTGTTCTTAGCCATCTTGCCCTGTTAAATAAAATGTATATATATTAGTGTAGTGTGAGACAATACAACAAGAGTGTTAACTCTACATTGAGTGCATGACCAAGAAAGACGTCAACATCTGTATTTGTTCATGGAGATAGGTTTATTGGACCACAGTTTCAATGATAACTTTTACTGATACATTTTAACAACCCATGTGATGCCACATCTGTCAGACAAGCCCGACTACAGTGGATGCTGATCCCAGGACATTACCGACTGAATAGGAGAAAAGTGAGAAAAAATGGCAGAAGGAAGAAAAGGAAATGGGTCTGTGTTCTGGGTACCAGATTCCTATAAAGTCGGGCCAGTCACGGGCCATAACAGCACCCAACAGCAGGGGAGAGACGGGCTTGTCAAACAAGAAGTGGTCATTGATCAGCTGGTCCTGCTTGGCATCTGTCATGCCCTTCAGGGGGTAGTGCTTTCCCTTGAACACACCGTCCAGGGTGTTTAGAGCTGGAGACACAGAAAAACCCATTAAATATTATGTTCTACCCTCCTTCCACTCTTAACAGCTAGAAGCTGTTCACTAAGAATTCTGGACCTGTATCCACAAAGCGTCTCAGAGTAGGAGTGCTGATATAGGTTCAGGTCCCCACCTATCCATAATCATATTATTTCTGGAGGAAAAAATGTAGCTGAGATCAGCACTTTGTTAGTACGAGCCTTATCTATATTTCCAATAAACTCCCTTTTGTTCACCTTACTACCTAGCTTCATGCACAATCCTGTGATTGCATATGTGGCTATTGGTAGATGGGAGGCTCACCCTTGACGGACAGTCTCTCCATTGCTCTGCGCTCACCACGGGTGTTGTGGAGGGGCAGGGCGTATCCCTTGATGCTGCGGCTGGTACGCACACGGCTGGACAGGACGTAGTTGGGGTCCAGGTCATCACCTCCCTACACAGACAAGGTCACAACTGAGTTTTAGACCTGAACATTTGAAGTGGCTCAAACAAGTTTGTGATTCCCAACCTCCTATGTCCTGAAGAGATTATTCACAATTTTTCCACACTACTTTTGCTCAGCAGTACTCCTCCTATAGTGAATGAAACCCATAAAACATGTCAGAGGAACGTCTCTACCTTCAGGTTCTCGAAGTTCAGGTCGGTCTTGTGCTTGTCTGTGGGCTTGTATCCACTATGACGGTCTGAGATGATGGGGTCCAACAGACCCTTGAAGACCTCGTAGGACTCCTCATCACCAGCCACGCAGCCAACAGTCATGATGAAGGGGTGACCTGAGGACAGAGAGAGGAGAGGAGGGTAAGAAGGCAGCACATCTACAGAGTAGGCTTACTGACTGTGGTGTAAAACTATGCAAGACTTCAAGAAAGTGTGTGATATGTAAAATGCAAGTTACACATACAGTATTACAAGATTCCCCAACTGGTGGGCCGTCAGCTGACTTTGGCCCGCTTGTGATTTTATTTGCCCCCCCATGTTTTCTGAGCAAAAAATAATAATATATATTTTTATTTTATTTAATTGTTGGACATAAAAGACTGTAAAAACACCAACAAATCAGCTCCAAGTTATATACATTTTGGAAATTTGTTCCCAAGTATTCCCACACATAGAGACACGTGAGTGTATACAAATATAAGCAAGGTTTGAAATGGTTCTGTTTTAGTCAAATATTTATATCTGTTTGGGCTTCTTGCGGTCAATATGCAGTCTACAAATGATTTGTAATTATGTTCCAGCCCCGTAACCATCTTGTCAAGAAAAAAATTGGCTCGCGGCTGATTCCAGTTGATGATCCCTGCAATATTATATTAGCTAACATGGATATGGGAGAAGATATCTATTGTATGAAACTTAAAGCCCACAAACATTGCTGCAGCTTGTGCATATGTTAAACCTGCAAATACCTTTGCGAGCTTCCCATTTTCTGCTCAGAAACTCACGAGCAATGACTCCCGCTAAAACTGACAGTTGACCTGACAGTTGACCGTTTCTCCTCAGTTTGAGTTTGGTTTTCACCATGAACAGACAGTGTACCAATTTCACCTCTATTACAATGTTGCAATATTGAAACTCTTCAACAGGGTTCTTGTGTCCATCCCACTCAATGACTGGAGTGCAGTCTTGGTTATAGGCTACATCATCTCCCAGGCAGCACCAACTCCTACCACTTCATCCAGGGTTGCAAAGGGAGGGTATTACTGGAAAGAATTTTGGTAATGTCCACATTTGTTTTCCATTTTATTTCATCAGATGATATCTAGTGGCCTTTTTGGGTACTTCAGATTATCACATGTGTCTGTAATTACATCTGGACCTCTGTGTGGCCTTATCACATGTACACAGTGGTGTAGTGGAGGGTAAATGTAAGTAAATGCAGTTTGGCCATTTTTTTTGTTCCTATACATTTTAACCACTGTATTTTTAACCCCGACCGGCAATCAGAGTTTACCCACCTATTTTTTTTACCACTACGTCACTGCATGTAAAATGTACTAAGATTATTATAATTATTTTAATTAGAATGACAAAGCTGTAAAAAATCTACCTAAATATAAACCGTCAACTTAGTGAATAGCATCGGTGTTTAATATGAGGGTTTAAGCATTAAATATATATATTTTTTAAATGTACACACTTTTATTTATTTTACTATGTCAATATGTCTTTATTGTAAATGGGTTTTTTTCAACCATAGTCTAGGCTATATTATATATTATGGTATTGGTATCTCTTAAGCGATGGCATTATGATTGGTTGATGCCTAAGCTTTAGCTCAGCAGGCTACAATGGTTGTGCAGACTATTGTAGGGATATCTGCTCAGTTCTACTTTTGAGAGTTGTGTGTTTGAGGTGGTTATTGTCTCTCCTCAGGGGGTGTATAGGAGATGTGTGGCACTCACCAGGGTTGTCAACACCTGTCTGGATGACGTCATCCTGTGTGAAGCCGGAGGAGGTTTTCTTGCCCCTCAGCTTGGCGTACATGTCCTTGGTCAGCACCTTGGCCATGTGGTTGTTGTGCTTGGTGAGGTCAGGGTACTCCTCAACTTTGAAGTTGAGTTTGAAGTTGTTGTGGGTGTCTTGGCTTGCGTTTCTAACACTGTAGGGGAAAAAATAACAAAACCACTTTGATCTTTAGATCTTTATTGTCCATAATTTGCACAGAAAAACAGCATAGTATAGACACATTAGGAACCCCTGAATGACTTTGAAACCACCAAATATAACAGTAACCTATCAAGAATGTTCCCAGACACTGACAGTTGAGGAGATTCAATAGAACAGCCGCAAAGACTAAACGGTATCCTAGTAACAAACGTCAGTCAATATCCATGTGCACTGTGTCAAGTTTCTGTTCAGAATAGTTAAGGGGGAGCACTTATGCATTGGATATTTTTAACACCCTCACCCCCAACCTCATAACCTCTTCAACATTCCACCCACCATATATAATCCTCTCTTCAGCCCCCTTACCACTATCTCACACTCAACCCCTCTCTTGAACACCCCTACCCTTTATTCCCTTTGTCCACTTACACACACTGAACAAAAATATAAACACAACATGTAAAGTGTTGGTCCCATGTTTCATGAGCTGAAATAAAAGATCCCAGAAATGTTCCATTCGCACAGAAAGCTTATTTCTCTTAAATTGTGTGCACAAATTTGTCTACATCCCTGTTAGCATTTCTCCTTTGCCAAGATAATTAATCCACCTGACAGGTGTGACATATCAAGAAGCTGATTAAACAGCATGATCATTACACAGCTGCATCTTGTGCTAGGGAACAATAAAAGGCCACTCGAAAATGTGCAGTCTTGTCACACAACACAATGCCACAGATGTCTCAAATTTGGATGGAGAGTGCAATTAGCATGCTGACTGCTGGAATGTCCACCAGAGCTGTTGCCAGACAATTGAATGTTAATTTCTCTACTATAAGCTGCCTCTTATGTCGATTTACAGAATTTGGCAGTATGTCAAACAGGCCTCACAAACGCAGACCACGTGTAACTACGCCAGCCCAGGACAACCATGGACCTCCACATCGGGCTTCTTCACCTGTGGGATCGTCTGAGACCAGCCACCTGGAAAGCTGATGAAACTGTGGGTGTGCACAACCAAAGAATTTCAGCACAAACTGTCATAAACAATATCCTCTCCAGGGTCTTGACCTGACTGCAGTTCGGCGTCATAACAGACTTCAGGGGGCAAACGCTCACCATCACTGGCACGCTGGAGAAGTGTGCTCTTCTCAGATGAATCTTTGTTTCAACTGTACCAGGCAGATGGTAGTCAAGTTTCTCTAGTCAAGTTTCTCTAGTCAAGTTTCAACCTGGGGTTACATTGGGAATTTAGATAAGGGGGAGCCCTTTTTTTGGACTGTAGGCTTCACTGTGGGAACCACACATGCAGAGATCATCCGTTCACCTACTCTGCGTCTCACAAAGACATGGCGGTTGGAACCAAAAATCTCAAATTTGGACTCATCAGACCAAAGGACAGATTTCCACCGGTCTAATGTCCATTGCTCGTGTTTCTTGGCCCAAGCAAGTCTCTACTTCTTACTGGTGTCCTTTAGTAGTGGTTTCTTTGCAGCAATTCAACCATGAACGCCTGATCCACGCAGTCTCCTCTGAACAGTTGATGTTGAGATGTGTCTGTTACTTGAACTCTGTGGGCTGAAATTTCTGAGGCTGGTAACTAATGAACTTATCCTCTGCAGCAGAGGTAACTCTGGGTTTTCCTTTCCTGTGGCGGTCCTCATGAGCGCCAGTTTTATCATAGCGCTTGATGGTTTTTGCGACTGCACTTAAAGAAACTTTCAGAGTACTTAAACTTTTCAGAATTGACTGACCTGCATGTCTTAAAGTAATAATGGACTGCATTTTCTCTTTGCTTATTTGAGCTGTTCTTGCCATAATATGGACTTGGTCTTTTACCAAAATAGGGCTATCTTCTGTATATCAACCCTACCTTGTCACAACACAACTGATTGGCTCAAATGCATTAAGAAGGAAATTACACAAATTAACTTTTAACAATGCACACCTGTTAATTGGAATGCATTCCAGGTGACTAACTCATGAAGCTGGTTGAGAGAATGCCAAGAGTGAGCAAAGCTGTCATCAAGGCAAAGGGTGGCTACTTTGAAGAATCTCAAATCTCAAATATATTTTGATTTGTTTAACTATTTTTTGGTTATTACATGATTCCATATGTGTTATTTCATATTTTTGATGTCTTCACTATTATTCTACAATGTAGAAAATAGTAAAAAATAAAGAAAAACCCTTGAATGAGCAGGTGTGTCAAAACTTTTGATTGGTACTATATGTCCCCAGAATTACCATGTAGTCCAAAAAGTTGACTCAAGTTTGCCAAAAAGCACCTGGAAGCAACTGGATGATTATTAAGACTCTTGGAAGAATGTTCTATGGACAGATGATTCACAAGTATACCTTTTTGGATGACATGGGTCCCATTGTGCCTGGCGAAAACCAAACTGCATTCCACAAAAAGAACCTCATACCAACGGTCAAGAATGGTGGTGGTCGTGTGATGCTTTGGGGATGCTTTGCTGCCTCAGGACCTGGACGACTTGCCTTAATAGAAGGAACCATGAATTCTGCTCTGTATCAGAGAATTCTACAGGAGAATGTCAGGCCATCCGTCTGTGAGCTGAAGCTAAAGCACAGCTTGGTCATGCTGCAAGACAATGATCCAAAACACACAGTCAAGACTACATGAAAATGGCTAAAAAGCAACACATTTAAAGTTTTGGAATGGTCTAGTCAAAGTCCAGACCTAATCCCAATTGAGATGTTGTGGCAGGACTTGAAACGAACAGTTCATGCTTGAAAACCTACAAATGTCATTGAGTTGTAGCAGTTCTGCATGGAAGAGTGGGCCAAAACTCCGAAACAGCGGCGTAAGAGACTGATCAACAACTACAGGAAGTGTTTGGTTGGAGTCTTTACAGCTAAAAGTGGCACAACCAGTTATTGAGTGTAAGTGGGCAATTGGGTGTTGCGTAACATTGTTAATTAAATACATAAAATAACTATCCATTTTGTTTTGTAAACTCAGGTTCCCTTTATCTAATATTAGGTTTTGGTTGAAGATCTGATAAAATTCACTATCAAAAAATATGCAAAAATAGAGAAAATCAGAAAGGGGCAAATACTTTTTCAGGGTGTGTCATTTTAATAGCGTAATGCAAACCAACGTTTTCATAAATACAACCTAATGTAGAAACATTCTGTTAACTTCACCAAATAATAATAATAATAATGAATGGTATTTACACGGAACAAAAATATAAACACAACATGCAACAATTTCTAAGATTTTACTCATTTACAGTTCATATAAGGAAATCAGTCAATTTAAATGAATTAATTAGGCCTTAATCTATGGATTTCACATTACTGGGAATACATACATATATGCATCAGTTGGTTACAGATACCTTTTTTTTTTTAAAGGTAGGGGCATGGATCAGAAAACCAGTCAGTATCTGGTGTGACCATTTGCCTCAAGCAGCGTGACACATCTCCTTCGTATAGAGTTGATCAGGCTGTTGATTGTGACCTGTGTGGAATGTTGTCCCACTCTTCTTCAATGGCTGTGTAAAGTTGCTGGATATTGGCAGGAACTGGAACACACTGTCCTACACGTCGATCCAGAGCATCCCAATCATGCTCAATGGGTGAAATGTCTGGTGTTTATTCAGGCCATGGAAGAACTGGGACATTTTCAGCTTCCAGGAATTGTGTACAGATCCTTGCGATATGGGGCCATGCATTATCATACTGAAACATGAGGTGATGGCGGAGGATGAATGACACAACAATGGGCATCAGGATCTCGTCATGGTATCTCTGTGCATCGAAATTGCAATTGTGTTCGTTGTCCGTAGCTGATGCCTGCCTATACCATAACTCCACTGACACCTCTGTTCACAACGTTGACTTCAGCAAACCACTCACACCACACCATACATGCTGTCTGTCATCTGATCGATACAGTTGAAACCGGGATTCTTCAGTGAAGAGCACACTTCTCCAGCATGCCAGTGGCCATTGAAGGTGAGCTCTTGCCAACTGAAGTCGGTTACGACGCCGAACTGCAGTCAGGTCAAGACTGTTTAAGAGGATGACAAGCACGCAGATGAGCGTCCCTGAGACATTTTCTGACAGTTTGTGCAGAAATTCTTCAGTTGTGCAAATTCAGCTGTCCGGGTGGCTGGTCTCAGATGATCCCACATGTGAAGAAGCCGTGTGTGGAGGTCCTTGGCTGGTGAGGTTACACGTGGGCGGCGGTTGTGAGGCCGTTTGGACGTACTGCCAAATTCTCTTAAATGACATTGGAGGCAACTTATGGTAGAGAAATTAACATTAATATCTCTGGCAACAGCTCTGATGGACATTCCATGGTAATTGCATGCTCCCTCAACTTAAGACATCTGTGGCATTGTGTTGTGTAACAAAACTGCACATTTTAGAGTGGCCTATTATTTTCCCCAGCACAAGGTCCACCTGTGTAATAACAATGCTGTTAAATCAGCTTCTTGATTTACCACACCTGTCAGGTGGATGGATTATCTTGGCAAGGAGAAATGCTCACTAATAGGAATGTAAACAAATGTCTGCCTATGGAACATTTCTGGGATATTTTATTTCAGCTCATGAAACATGGGACCAACATTTTACATGTTGCGTTTATATTTTTGTTCAGTATATTTAGCGCTTTTCAAGGTCTCAAAGTTGCTGATAAGGACCCAAAGTCGCTTTAACTACTGATGTTCTTATAAACACGCTTCCAATACTTCTGCTGAAGGCCCTGACATGCTGTGTGACCTTTCATGAATTTGCAGGAAAGTTGTCAAAAACACATTGCATAAACATAAAAAACAAACATTCTTTGAACTTTAAAACTATCTCCCTAATGTTCATGGAAATATAAATTTTCCAGGGAAATGTAAAAATATGAATGGATACCCATTGTTTCCGGTTTATGTTGTTAAGTGATGAATATTTAACATCACTTGTTTGTTGCTGTTGCTCTTACTGTTGATAACTACTCATGTTCATGCTTTATTGTTGGACAGTTAGGCTTGTTAATAGCATATTTGCCTACTATCCAGCTAATACACAACCACCACACAATTTTGTTTCAATGTTGATTCCAATTTGTGGGCCTCAACCTGCATTGTTACTTTGTAACAACACTTTGAAAACCCTGCCAGTGCCTGTGTGTTAAAAGGTAGTCACTATTAGAGTTAAGACATTTCTGAGGGATTACACATTTTATGTTACACCAGAGTAGAGGGAATCCAACAAAAACCAGTGTTGGCCAATGTTAACTTAATTTGCAACTATTTACAGAATATCTGTGAAATTGAAAACACTTTTGAAAGTGTACAATTAACTCTGTGTACTGTGGGACCATATAAACACTTTTTTATTGTTAAATTGAACAATATTAGACTTGTTTTAACATTTACAGTGACTTATCACGAGTGTATGACCAAGAAAGACCAAGCTATGTTGACATCCGTTTTGGTTCATGGGGCCAGGTTTATTGAATCACAATTTATATGATAACTTTTTAGAACCAATGTTCAAATTAAGGTGACGCCACATCTGTCAGGCAAGCCAACTGTAGTGGAAACTGATCCCAGGATGTTACTGACTGAACAGGAGAGAAGTGGAAAAAAATGTCTGAAGGAAGAAAAGGGAAAAAAAGGAGAAAAAGGCTGAAGAAAAAGATGTGAGCAGCAGTCAAGAGTCTCTAGAGCGACCATCAGTTTCCTCTGCGCGGTAGTTGGTTGGCTCGATTTCACGTGACTTGACAATAGAAAAACAAAAGATGAATAGCGACGTCAACAACTCTTTACTTCTGAGCGGGGATCATGCCGTCGATTGCCTCTCCCTTCTCCAGCTTCTTCTCCATCTCCACCATGAGCTTGACACCATCGACCACCATCTGGACCTGATCCACCTCGGAGGAGCCCAGACGGTCAGCGTTGGAGATGTCGAACACTCCACCCACGGAGGCGGTGTCCACGCCACCTGGAGAGAGCAAGGAAAATGGGGAGAGAGGCGAGTGTAAGTGTTTGTCTCAGACAATCTCTGCATCATTACTGATACTATAAATTATCCAGATGTCAACAAAATACAGACTCAATGAATAGATGTCTTAACAGCTGTGGGACATGGCTATTTCATAATAGCTTTCGCTCTTGCTAATCTCTGCTCCTTTTACATGTTTTGTTGTAAAAGGGAAGACAGTTGTGATCTGTGACGAATTAGAGTTGAATATATCAGCAGCTGTTCTGGATGTGTTTTTTGTTGTGTGTGTGTGTACCTGTGCCACGCTTCTGTAGACGCAGCCTGCCCAGGATCTCCTCGAACTTGGCATGTGTGCTCAGCTTGGGCAGCTTGACGTGCACTCCACCACGCAGGCCGGTTCCCAGGTTGGATGGGCAGGTCAGCACATAGCCGAGATGCTCGTTCCACATGAAGCCATGGTTGTGCTTTTTGAAAGTCTCCTCAATCTGTCAAGTAAGAGAAACAACCCAATATCAACATTGTTGTCTTTGTCTCTCTGCGGTTTCATGTATTGCCATTGTTTTAGGGGTGTTTTTGTGCCATATCAAAATGGTTTGAGTACAAGAACGTACCCTTTTCAGACCAACGCAGAAGCGTCTGAAGACCTCCTTCATGTTGCCACCCTTCTCCATGGAGATGACACGCAGGTGATCCTCCTCGTTCACCCAGACCAAGAAGCTTTTGGCATCGTTGTGCCTTCAGAAAGGAGGGACGGGGTTTCACATGACGCATCCCCATGATACATTGTGGGATGTTCTGCACAATACACCATCTGGTTCCACAAACAGTATTGTTTTGGTGTGGGCCTGTGCTCGGGTACTCACCAGATTCCTCTTGCGTCGGGCCAGTCACGGGCCATACCAGCGCCCAGCAGCAGGGGGGAGACGGGCTTATCAAACAAGAAGTGGTCGGCGATCAGCTGCTCCTGCTCGGCATCGGTCATCTTATTCAGGGGGTAGTACTTTCCCTTGAACTCACCGTCCAGGGTGTCCAGGGCTGGAGAGACAGAAAACCCCTCAGTTTCCCCTCACTCTTAACATGGTATCTCCCTGCATGGAGTTATTTGACACCATGCACAAGTCATTGCAACTAAGGATTCACTTTTGATCTCCATTTCCAATTCATTAAGAATTCGGATCTCAATTTCCGATAAATCCCCTTTTGTTAGTTTTACTGCCTAGCTTCATGAACAATCCTGTGGATGCATATGTAGCTATTGTTAGCTGGGTGGCTCACCCTCGACAGACAGTCTCTCCACTGCTCTGCGCTCGCCACGGCTGTTGTGGGGGGGCAGGGTGTATCCCTTGATGCTGCGGCCGGTACGCACACGGCTGGACAGGACGTAGTTGGGGTCCAGGTCATCACCTCCCTACACAGAAACAAGGTCACAACAGAGTTTTAGACCTGAACATTTCAACAAGTCTGTGATTCCCAACCTCCTATGTGCTGCAGAGATACCTTTGCCATCTTTCCATTCTACACCTAATCGAGAATGAAACCAAGAAAACATGTCCAACAAATGTATACAAAGCCCTACCTTCAGGTTCTCGAAGTTCAGGTCGGTCTTGTGCTTGTCTGTGGGCTTGTATCCACTATGACGGTCTGAGATGATGGGGTCCAACAGATCCTTGAAGACCTCGTAGGACTCCTCATCACCAGCCACGCAGCCAACGGTCATGATGAAGGGGTGACCTGAAGACAGAGAGAGAAGTGGCTGTAAGAAGCCAGCAGGTCTACAGAGTACAAACATTAATATATCACTCTGTGGTGTATGCTGCATATTGAATACATGTGAAATGTATGCTGCATATTGAATAAGGTAACCTGCAAATCTAGTATAATATATGGTTGTGGTATTAGTATGTCTTGACTGTAAATGGGATATAAGCATCTGCTAAATGGCATGTATTATTTGTATATGTTTTAATTGCAATGGTATTATGATCGATTGATTCTTAGAGTGCTAACTTGGTTGTGCAGACTGTTGTAGGGTTTTGATACCTGCTCAGCTTTACCTTTGACAGGGTGTATTGTGTGTTTGCGGCGGTTAGTGACTATCCTCCGGGGGTGTATGGGAAATGTATGTCACTCACCAGGGTTGTCAACACCTGTCTGGATGACGTCATCCAGGGTGAAGCCGGAGGGGGTCTGCTTGTCCCTCAGCTTGGCGTACATGTCCTTGGTCAGCACCTTGGCCATGTGGTTGTTGTGCTTGGCGAGGTCAGGGTACTCCTCCTCAACTTTAAAGTTGAGTTTGAAGTTGTTGTGGGTGTTACCGAAAGGCATGATTGTGTTTAACACTGCAGGGGAGAAAGAAAATAGGAAATCTTTAGATCTTTAATGTCTATTTGCACAGAAAACAACCCACAAAACCTAATATTAACCTATCTGAAACGAAGTTCCCTGACACTGACAGTGGAGTAGAGTCTATAAGGAGTGCTCTGTCTCAGGCCCAGCGAAACTTACTTTAAAAGACGTTTACCGTAAAAGACGTTTAACGTAAAAGACGGCCAACGTTTAAAAGATTACTGGGGGATACTCAGTAAAATGGCTGCAAAAACTCTTATTGGTGTGTACCCCATATCCTAGTTACAAACGTCAGTCAATGTCCCCGTCCACTGTGTCATGATTCTGTTCGGGAATAGATAAGAGGGAGAAGCACGTTTGTTGGATATATTTAACACCCTCACCCCCAACCTCTAACATTCCACCCCTAACCTATATTACCTTTCTCCCTTATGTATGGAACATATTTCCACACCGTCCACTCACGCAAAGAGCCCCCCCCCCCCTCACAATATAGCCCCATACCCTACAGTGCGATCACTCAACACGTTGGGTCCTATCCATCAGAGAGACCAACAGGCTGTCATGCCATTACCCTTTCCAGACCCTCTTGTTTTTTACAGTTCTTAACACAAGGGTCAATTGATTTTAAAGACCAACTCATTAATTGAATTGTATTCACTATACTTGATAGGTCATTTACCAATTCACAAATTGTATTTTTTTCTTAATTTTTTAAAACTTTTACCCCTTTTTCTCCCAAATTTCGTGATATCCAATTGGTAGTTACAGTCTTGTCACATCGCTGCAACTCCCATACGGACTCAGGAGAGGTGAAGGTCGAGAGCCATGCGTCCCCCGAAACACAACCCTGCCAAGCCACACTGCTTCTTGAAACACTGGTCGCTTAACCCAGAAGCCAGCCGCACCAATGTGTCAGAGGAAACACCGTACAACTGGCAAACGAAGACACTTTGCAGGCACCCAGCACGTCACAAAGAGTCGTTAGAGCGCGATGGGACAAGGACATCCCGGCTAGCCAAACCCTCCCCTAACCCGGACGACGCTGGGACATCTGGACATAACTATTGACACAGTTGTTGCATCACATGCCCATGTCCAAAGGCAATGAAAAGGATGTGACTGTTACAGTAACTGTCCGAAAGCAACTGCTAGACATTCAAGCAATTTTTTTTTACACCTGTTCCACAGATGTTTAGACGCCTCATACTGTATCGGATTGTGAGACACTTACTTATTTATCTCAGTATCCACACTAGAGAACCATTTGCTGAAACAAACCTTATAAAACTTTGCAACAGTTCACAACTTAATTTCTTCAAAACGAATCGGTCTTTGTCAAACGAGCCAAGAGAATCAGACTCCTACTAAAATATGCTGTCAAATATTATACTGATCTGAAACCTTTCCAGAATGCTCCATATGTACATTTACATTATTGCTTTTGCATCGTTAAGCCTATTAATTTTTTAAAGTATGATGACAATTAAAAGACAAAAGAAAGACAAAAGAAAGACAAAAGAAAAGTAGCTACATGTGCAGGAGAGGTATAGCACCTCCCTCCAAAAATGATTTAGCTAACTCTAAAATGACATGTTGTAAACCTATTCTCCCCCCAAAAGTGTTTTGCTCAAAAGCCTTTCCAAGTCCAAACCGCCAACCTGGCCTCATCACAAAGCTTTAGCTATTCATACAAAGCGCAACATTGAGTTACCTGCACACCAGACAAGAAAAAAAGTAACAGTCCTTGGGATCAGATCCTGTTCACCAGAGCCAAAATATAGAGGTCACCCAACTCTGAAGGTCCTTGCCCTCTGCTTATATACCGGGCAGACACGCAGCCATTGGCTGCCCATTTTACTGCATGCCGGACTCTCATTGGCCCAAGCCGGTCTCTGATACACAGTTTACTTTACGGAAGGACTGGATTTACATCTTAGTCATCCAAGACGAGGCTGCAGCTGCACACTCACCCTCTGAACCCCTCCCACCCCTCCCCCTGTCCCCCTGCCACAATGTCTGTGGAGGGGATCTGGTGTTTTTTGGATTCCATCCAAGATTTGACTCCCGACTCCTGCTAGCAGAGTAATTGGAATTGACTCTCTTTTGACTCCAACTCCAAAACTAAAATAATCAAGGCTAATCAATACGTCAGCTTAGCTGCTTTTTTTAAAACATTAATTTAAAACACAATAAAAGGACAGCTGGTAGCTGCTCTTTAATCCAGGAACATGCTATTGTATCGCAGATATATGTATCTAACACTATCCTAGAAGAATTGATTCTAGCGACAATCGATTCTTTCTTTAATAAAATGGGAGTAGACTCGTGGAGTCAATAGCCAAGGAGATGAGGAATCGCTTCTTTTGGAGTAAATGTTCCACGGGGACATTAGGATGGTGGAAGGGTTATTTGAATGGGGTGGACTGAGAGTAGTAAGTTACACTCTCCAAAAAAAGCTGAGCAACGCTTTTGCCAGCCATGCCAAGAATAGCAGGGGTCCTTCCTTGTTAGGAGTACCCTAAGGGTTTAAAAAAGCTGGTATTCTTTTCCCTTATCAGAAAAAAATTTGTTAAGTGCGAGTGTTAGTTCACGAAAGGTTACCCCATAAACACTACTCAATTTAGCCTTGTGTAGGTTCAAATGTGTTTTGTATATTACATGTGAATTAGTAATGCATGTGTAATGCATGTTATTTACATGTCAAGTGAATTATGTGCATTTGGTTCTCCTTAATTCCACCTTAGGTCAATGCAGGCCTCTTGTGTTACTGTGTGTGTGTGTGTGCGCACATGTGTCTGCGGGTGTGTGTGTGTGTGTGACTAGCCTTTCCTATCCGCATGCAAAGACACTTTGAACAGCATATCTAGTTTGCTCATTGTTATGTTTTCCTCCAGACAGAGTATTTGCATAAAGGACATTTTGGCAGTGTTGGAAGCAAATCATGGGGACGGGGACATGTGTTTGTTGGGGGACGGAGGCAGGCCCATCATCAATCCGTGATTGATGAAGTTAGTCATTTCTTGACCACCGCAGGCCAGGAAAAAAATTAGGACCACAGAACATGCCGCTACATTAGAACAACAACAGAGCAATGAAAAAGAAAGCAAAGGGACAATGAAAACTTTCAAACAAAGTCTACTCTGACCCAGTCTTGTTCTGGGTTTCTTTATGGCCACTGTATGACTAGAGGTGCTGTCAAAGAAAGATTGGAAGATCCATATCCTGACAGACATGTCTATCAGGGAAGTCTTACCAGTGATGTGTTAGAAGAGACTAACCCAACGTAATCTGCCTTACTTTCTAAAATGAATACGCTGGTCTCCCTTTCTCTGATGTTGGCTTTCCCGTATTCATGTGAGGAAATACCATTCGAATATCAAGGAGGACGTGTTTTAGGCGGCATTTCAGTTCACGACGAGACAAGCATCAAGGGATAAGAATTCAAGTGAATACACATTTGAGGCATGAAAATAGATTGGTGTAAAATATCAAATGCTAAATCCATCATGTTGGAAGCAGACCTGCGTTCAATTAGTATTTGATTTCTTTCCAGCAAAGAGTGTTTGATTGTGCCTATCTGGAGGGCCAGATGGGCAGGTTTTTCACTTTTGGGGCTGTTCATGGGTTGCACCTCCGTCACTCGGTCGCTTCATGCCATTATTATGAATGTTCTAAAGATGCCTCAGCCGTAGTGTTCCTCTGGATGTTGTATTTCCTAGTTGTTGACGTTATAAATATGAGTTTATAGTACAGTAAAATGTACAGTAAAATGCCTTTTTTGTAAGCTCTTTACCAACAATACAGTAATCAATTTCAGTAGTACTATACAAAAAAGTAAAGTAGAACAAAAACACAAGAAATAGAAATAAGAAGAACACGAGAAGGTAAGGAAGCTATAGAAACTATATACAGGGTCAGGTCCAGGGTCAGTGCCAATACCATATTTACAATGTGCAGGGATACTGGAATGATAGGGGCTCTATATTCAGCTGCCGTTAAGGCGGCGCTAGTGTCAAAACGCACGTTAGTTTGCAATTTCTTCATGTAAAAACTGGCGCACTGGCATTTTCCTGCCCTAACGCCAGGTTCGGCAATTGACCTGTCTTATCCAAAGTGCTAATTTCAGGCAGCACTGATAAGGATATTTAAGAAAGCTGGTTTTAGCGGTAACGCAGTTGGTTATGGCATTAATATTGACGGCGGAAACGTAGTCTATTCAGCCGTGACGCACACTACCAATGGAACAAGAGTTGCCTAATATGCTTAAGTGGTCTGTATACTTCGTATTTAGAACATAAAAAACTAATGTTTTTTCCCGTTTTGTTTTATTTGATTAAAAACCAAGCACTCCTTCCGTCTCAATTAATTATTTTTTTGTCCTGCCTAATGCAATCGTGAAGTATTAAAATATCAAGTTTGAGAGGAGTAAAACAGTGAGCTGACATTCCCTTTTTAGCTATGCATTGTAAGCAGGCCCACATTATTTTAGCCATGCAGGTCCCATTTTGGATGTGCATAAAACCCTCCAATAGTCTGCGTTTTTTAATAGTATTAAACATGGAGAGACATTACGATGCCAAGAAGTTTGACATACTGTAGCCCATTTCAAAGAAGTTGTTGTTTCATTTTGTTTAGAATTTGATTACAATTATTCTTTCCCTTTTTAGGCCTTATCAATAATGATTTTAGTATTGCTTATTGACAATGTTTTGCGTGTCCATGCTCAGCCATAATGCAATTTACAGTAGGCCAAGCCCCTATATTAGTGTGAATGCTATTTGACAATGCAATTACTTCGAACAACATGGACTGCAAATGGGTTCAAGTTAACCTATTTAGCAAAGATGCAAAGATGTTTTATTTCGTTGCCATTTAATAAACTATAGCGGACTAACATTGGAATTGGATTTGATTCCAAGACAATACATAAAAGACCGTAAATACACAACCTGAAGGAACCACATATTTCGACATGGAGCACATTCTGATTGGCCAGTGAGGGGCACACTCACAGCCCTTTCACGCCAACGCCAGCAAGTGCGCTGGTAACTGTGATAGTGAAAAAACACAAGAAATAGAAATAAGAAGAACACGAGAAGGTAAGGAAGCTATAGAAACTATATACAGGGTCAGGTCCAGGGTCAGTGCCAATACCATATTTACAATGTCCAGGGATACTGGAGTGGGGGCTTTATTTTCGGCTGCCGTTAAGGCGGCGCTCGTGTCAAAACGCACGTTAGTTTGCAATTTCTCAATGTAAAAACTGGCGCACTGGCATTTTCCTGCCCTAATGCCAGGTTTGGCAATTGACCTGTCTTATATCACCTCGCTTGCGCTCAGATGGGCGGGGTGGAAATATTTGAGGTGTGTCCTTTAAAACATGATCCAAAGTGCTAATTTCAAGGCAGCATTTTTCTTTGTCTGCCCAACGCAATCGCAAAGTATTCAAGACTGTCGATAAAGGCTCCTGAGACCACTTGGAAATAAATCTTAATCACCAAAGCTTTATTGAAATATCAAGTTTGAGAGGAGTAAAATAGTGAGCATACATTCCCTTTTCATCTACAGTGCATTCGTAAAGTTCAGACACCTTGACTATTTCCAAAATTTTTTGTTACATTTTGTTACGTTATTCTAAAATTGATATACTGAAATGTCACATTTACATAAGAATTCAGACCCCTTACTCAGTACTTTGTTGAAGCACCTTTGGCAGCGATTATAGCCCTGAGCTTGACAAACTGTATTTGGGGAGTTTCTCCCATTCTTCTCTGCAAATCCTCTCTAGCACAGGTTTGATGGGGAGCGTTGCTGCACAGCAATGTTAAGGTCTCTCCAGAGATGGTCGATTGGGTTCAAGTCTGGGCTTGTCTCCAAGTCCCTGCCAATGATAAACATCACCACAACATGATACTGTCACCACCATGCTTCACTGTAGGGATGGTGCGAGGTTTCCTCCAGACGTGACACTTGGCATTCAGGCCAAGATTTCACTCTTGGTTTCATCAGACAAGAGAATCTTGTTTCTCATAGTCTGAGAGTCTTTTAGGCGCCTTTTGGCAAACTTCAAGCGGGCTGTCACGTCCCTTTTACTGAGGAGTGGCTTCCGTCTGGCCACGCTACCATAAAGGCCTGATTGATGGAGTGCTGCAGAGATGGTTGTCCTTCTGGAAGGTTCTCCCATCCCCACAGAGGAACTCTGGAGCTCTGTCAGAGTGACCACCGGGTTCTTGGTCACCTCCCCGATTGCTCAGTTTGGCCTGGAGACCAGCTCTAGGAAGAGTCTTGGTGGTTCCAAACTTCTTCCATTTAAGAATGATGGAGGCCACTGTGTTCTTGGGGACCTTCAATGCTGCAGACAATTTCTGGGGTCCCTTCCCCAAATATGTGCCTCGACACAATCCTGTCTTGGAGCTCTACGGACAATTCCATCGACCTCATGGCTTGGTTTTTGCTCTGATATGCACTGTCAACTATGAGACCTTATATTGACACGTGTGTGCCTTTCCAAGCCATTTTCTATCAGTTGAATTTACCACAGGTGGACTCCAATCAAGTTGTAGAAACATCTCAAGGATGATCAATGGAAACAGGATGCACCTGAGCTCAATTTTGAATTTATAGTAAAGGGTCTGTATCCCGACTCAGGATAAGACCCAGATGCAGACACAGAAGGCGAATAGTTTGATTATAACACAAGGGGCAGGCTAAGTGCAGGGCAAGGGCAGGCAGAGGTTCGTAAACCGGGTCAGAGTCAGGCAGGTACAGTACGGCAGGCAGGCTCTGGGTCAGGGCAGGCAGAAAGGTCATAACCGGGAAGACTAGAAACAAAAACTATAGAACAGAAAAAAACGGGAAACATGCTGGTACGACCTGAAAATACAAGACGAACTGGCAACAGACAAATATAAAACGCAGGTATAAATACACAGGGGATAATGGGGAAAGAATTGGAGACACCTGGTGGGGGGTGAAGACAAGCACAAGACAGGTGAAACAGATCAGGGTGTGACAGGATCAGGGTGTGACAGTACCCCCCCTATAGGGTCACCACCTGGTGTCCTACCCGGGCACATACCTGGTTGACCAGGGTGCCGGCGGTGGAACTCAGCGATGAGGGCTGGGTCCAGGATGTTCCTAGCGGGGACCCAGCACCTCTCTTCTCGGGCCATAACCCTCCCAGGCAACCAGGTACTGGAATCCCCTGCCCCGAGGTCGAACACTCAGGAGGCGCAGACATTTTTGATACCTTTCCCCAGACCTGTGCCTCAACACAATCCTGTATCGGAGCTCTACGGACAATTCCTTAGACCTCATGGCTTGGTTTTTTCTGACATGCACTGTCATCTGTGGGAGCTTATATACACAGGTGTGTGCCTTTCCAAATCCTGTCCAATCAATTGAATTTACCACAGGTGGACTCCAATCAAGTTGTAGAAACATCTCAAGGATGATCAATGGAAACAGGATACACCGGAGCTCAATTTCGAGTCTCATAGCAAAGGGTTCAAATACTTATGTAAATAAGGTATTTCTGTTTTTTATTTATTATTAATTTGCAAAAAAATCTAAAAAACAATTTTCCCTTTGTCATTATGGAGTATTGTGTGTAGACTTGTATGGAACATTTTAATTTAATACATTTTAGAATAAGGCTGTAACGTAACAAAATGTGGAAAAAGTAAAGGAGTCTGAATACTTTTCGGATGCACTGTATGCGTTGTAGGCAGGCCCACATTATTTTAACCATGCGGGTCCCATTTTGGAGGTGCATACAACCCTCCATATTCTGCACTGTTTTAATATTATATGCACACAAAGAGAAATGATGGTGCCTATAAGGTGCCATGACATAGCCTATTTAAACAAGTTGTTGTTTTGTTTAGAATTTGATTAGAATTATTCTTTCTTTTTTAGGCAGTGTGTGTGCGACAGTGTGAAAGCTATTGAAGCCATGCAATTATTTAGAACAAAAAGTTAACCTATTTAGTAAAGATGGGACAGGTCTACATTTTTTATTTTAAATATTTTTATTTATTTCACATTTATTTGCAAAGCAGTTCGACACATACAACAACACAGAGTTACACATGGAATAAACAAACATACAGTCAATAATACAGTAGAAAAAGTATATATGAAGTAAGATAAGAGAGGTAAGGCAATAAATAGGCCATGGTGGCGAAGTAATTACAATACAGCAATTAAACACTGGAGTGATAGACGTGCAAAATATGAATGTGCAAGTAGAGATACTGGGGTGCAAAGGAGGAAGATAAATAAATAAATACAGTATGGGGATGTGGGAGTTGGATGGGCTATTTACAGATGGCAATGTACAGGTGCAGTGATCTGTGAGCTGCTCTGACAGCTGTTGCTTAAAGCTAGTGAGGGAGATATGAGTCTCCAGCTTCAGTGATTTTTGCAGTTCGTTCCAGTCATTGGCAGCAGAGAACTGGAAGGAAAGTCGGCCTAATGGAGGAATTGGCTTTTGTGGGTGACCATTGAGATATACCTGCTGGAGTGCGTGCTACGGGTGGGTGCTGCTATGGTGACCAATGAGCTGAGATAAGGCGGGGCTTTACCTAGCAAAGACTTGTAGATGACCTGGAGCCAGTGGGTTTGGCAACGAGTATGAAGCGAGGGCCAACCAACGAGAGTGTACAGGTCGCAGTGGTGGGTAGTATATGGGGCTTTGGTGACAAAACGGATGGCACTGTGATAGACTGCATCCAGTTTGTTGAGTAGAGTGTTGGAGGCTATTTCGTAAATGACATCGCCGAAATCGAGGATCGGTAGGATGGTCAGTTTTACAAGGGTATGTTTGGCAGCATGAGTGAAGGATGCTTTGTTGCGATTTAATTTTGGATTGGAGATGCTTAATGTGAGTCTGGAAGGAGAGTTTACAGTCTAACCAGACACCTAGGTATTTGTAGTTGTCCACATATTCTAAGTCTGAACCGTCCAGAGTAGTGATGCTGGAGGGGCGGGCAGGTGCGGGCAGCGATCGGTTGAAGAGCATGCATTTAGTTTTACTTGCATTTAAGAGCAGTTGGAAGCCACGGAAGGAGAGTTGTATGGCATTGAAAATCGTCTGGAGGTTAGTTAACACAGTGTCCAAAGAAGGGCCAGAAGTATACAGAATGGTGTCATCTGCGTAGAGGTGGATCAGAGAGTCACCAGCAGCAAGAGCGACTTCATTGATGTATACAGAGAAGAGAGTCGGCCCGAGAATTGAACCCTGTGGCACCCCCATAGAGACTGCCAGAGGTCCGGACAACAGGCCCTCCGATTTGACACACTGAACTCTATCAGAGAAGTAGTTGGTGAACCCATTATCCCCAAGTTGCCCTTGCCTACATGTTGTTATTTTGTAGCCATTTAGCAAAATATAACGGACTATCGTTGGAGTTGGAGTTGATTCCAAGGCAATACATAAAATACCGTAAATACACCACCTGAGGCAACCACATATTTCGCCATGGAGCACATTCTGATTGGCCATTGAGGGGCCAAGCCTCGACACACTCACAGCCCTTTGGTGCCAATGCCAGCAAGTGCGCTGATAATTGTGATAGTGAAAAATAGGAACAATATTTCTGACACACCTCTGAACCACCTGCGCTTAGATTTACCATTGCATTACATTTGTTAAAATAGAGTCCTAGATACTGGATGTATAGGGGTATGGCATTAGAGTAGCAGCAGCGTATATGTCACACCCTGACCTTAGATATCTCTGTTTTTCTTTATATTTTGGTTAGCTCAGGGTGTGACTAGGGTGGGTACTCTCGTTTTTGTATGTCTAGGGTTTTTGTATGTTGTCTAGGGTTTTTGTATGTCATCTAGGGGTTTTGTATGTTTATGTTGGCCTGGTATGGTTCCCAATCAGAGACAGCTGTTTATCGTTGTCTCTGATTGGGGATCATATTTAGGTAGCCATTTCCTTGTTTGTGTTGTGGGATCTTGTCTATGTGTAGTTGTCTGTCAGCACTATAGTGTATAGCTTCACGTTTCGTTTGTTATTTTGTTTAGTTTGTTCGGTGTTCATTCTTTTAATAAAGAGAATGTACGCATACCACTCTGCACCTTGGTCTCCTTCATATGACGATCGTGACAGTATATAATGATTGTATGTGAGTGTGTGTGTAGAGTCAGTATGAATGTGTGTGCATGTTATGTGTGTGTGAGCAAATTAAGTGTATGTGTGTGTGAGTGTGCGTCTCTTGGTGTGTCAGTGTAGAGTTCTGTGAGTGTTTTTTGAGTCAGTCCAAAAATACAATTAAAGGGTCAATGCATATAGTCCGTGTTGCCATTTTGTTAGCTATTTATCAGTCTTATGGCTTGGAAATAGAAGCTGTACAGGAGCCTGTTGGTGTCAGACCTGTTGCTCTGGTACCACATGCCGTGCAGAAGCAGAGAGAACAGTCTATGGATTAGTTGGCTGGAGTCTTTAACAATTTTCTGGTCCTTCCTTTCACACTGCCTGACATAGAGGTCTGGATGGCATGGATCTCGGCCCCAGTGATGTACTGGGCTGTCCGCACCACCCTCTATAGCGCCATGTGCCCGAGGGCGGTATAGTTGACATACCAAGCAGTGATGCTGCCAGTCAAGATGCTCTCACCCAGTCCTCTGGGTCTGGGGGGGCCCTCATGCACAGCTCAGTGTTGTTTTTGTTGAAGTGTGCATAAATGATTGCGTTCTACAGTTTTCTAGTCAGAACAATTCTTCAACCAATTTAGCTAGATGAGCTAGCTAACGTGGCTAATAATATAGTTGCTAATCTTGACAATACTGTCTTTGTTTCAAAGGTGAAAGGTCAGTGATTAAACGTAACATCTTGAAATGTCCGACAGCACTATTGGCAGCATCATTGTCATCCTCCTGTCGGAACATACTGCTTGGTCTATTTGCAGCAGGGTTACAGGGCCTGGACAAAGAAAGAGGAGACCAGCACTGAGGCAGAGAAAGTCCAATGTGGGTGAAGTGCCTTGGGGAGACAGGCATCCCAACCCTGCCAGTCTGTGGTATGATCTGGCCAATTGGCAATGGCAACAGCCTGCAGCCCAACCTGCACACACTATGTCTACCCTCACCCCAGTTCCAACCTCAAACACTGAACCCCTACCCACTATGAGGGGACATGGAGGGGTGGAATGTGAGCTGGTCACGGTGTCCTTGCCTTGAATCAAAACCCTGTCTCTTGTTACACAGCTGTCTCCTGCATTCTCACCTTCAACAGGGGGCTGACCAAATGAGTCTCTTTCCCAGCTCCTGCCACCAACCCCCTTGCCGGCCTCCCCATGCCCATTCCCCAACATCCCAAGACAATCGTCACTCATCAGCACTCTTAAAGGTTGAGTAAGTAAGAATTATGTCCACAAATGTACTGAAATGTCTATTTTATGTAACTAGTTTATGATTAGTGAATGACATAATGTTGTTATTTTGTTAGATACTTCTTATTAGCTGAAGTCGTATTTTTTCAAAGCCATTTTAGCTGTCGCTCTAGCTGTTAATTCAGAACAGATTCACAAATCATGGGAATTTGTCACGCAGTGCAGAAGTTGATTCCCTCTGAGGCACGTGTTGCTAGGCAACCCCCCTGCACTTGCCAGGACAACCTTGCTCCCCCTGTGGCTAAACTCAGTGAGTGAAACTGTCATGCCCTGATCTGTTTCACCTGTCCTTGTGCTTGTCTCCACCCCCCTCCAGGTGTCGCCCATCTTCCCCATTATCCCCTGTGTATTTATACCTGTGTTCTCTGTTTGTCTGTTGCCAGCTCATTTTGTTTCGTCAAGCCTACCAGCATTTTCCCTCAGCTCCTGTCTCTTGTTTGTTCCTGCTTTCTAGTTTTCCCGGTTTGGACCTTTCTGCCCACCCTGACCATGAGCCTGCCTGCCGTAGTGTACCTGTCCCCCACGACTGGATTAGCGACCCCTGCCTGCCTTGACCTGTCGTTTGCCTGCTCCTTTTGCTGTAATAAACATTGTTAATTCGACACAGTCTGCATTTTGGTCTTACCTGAAACGTGACAGAAACATGCAAACGTTTGTACAATGAAACTAAATAAATTCTGCACTCTGATCCACAAAACTTATTTGCTAGATTAATGGTAGTGTTGTTAGACAAAGAAAGGAAAGTGAAATTCAAAGTGTGATGTAGTTTTATTGGAATTTGCAGCTGTTAATGGCCGCAAATATTCTCACATCATAGTCCGACCACCTCAATACATAGACTGCAGATACTTTGGTAACACTTTAGTTGGCACCCAGTGTCATAACACAAGTAGGGTTGATCCGAGCGTTATGACCACAAAACGGCATTCAAGCAACCAATCTAACTGGCTAACAATCCCTAAAAAAAAAATTATCACTGAGCAAATTTCAGGTCTGCTCAGTGCAAACTTGAACAGTGTGCAACTTCCAGCTCGCATTTACAGTGAACACTAAAGCTGTAATCGCTTTAAGTTAGTTTTAACAGTGGTCAAGTAGGCTACTGCTATTTGATCATAATGTAGGCCTAACAGAGTGGCCTACCATCAAAAACAATAGAAAAAATGCATCTCATAACATTTTAACATGGAAATTGCTGCTATATCATTCAGCCTACAGTAGCAGCCAATGTGTGGTGTTCAATGTAGGCTTACATTCCATGAGACTTGAAAAAACATGCAGGGATTGACATTAACCTGTTAATCCACTCATCCTTCAGACAAGGAGGTGACTGAAATCAAATTAAATTGTATTGGTCACATACACATGGTTAGCAGATGTTATTGCGAGTGTAGCGAAAATGCTTGTGCTTCTAGTTCCGACAGTGCAGCAATATCTAACATATAATCTAACAATTCCACATAAACTACCCAATACACACAAATCTAAGTAAAGGAATGGAATAAGAATATATACATATAAATATATGGATGAGCAATGACAGAGCGGCATAGGCAAGATGCAATAGATGGTATAAAAAACAGAAGCTACAGTTGAAGTCGGAAGTTTACATACACTTATGTTGGAGTCATTAAAACTTGTTTTTCAACCACTCCACAAATTTATTGTTAACAAACTATAGTTTTGGCAAGTCGGTTAGGACATCTACTTTGTGCATGACACAAGTAATTTTTCCAACAATTGTTTACAGACAGATTATTTCACTTATGTATCACTGTATCACAATTCCAGTGGATCAGAAGTTCACATACACTAAGTTGACTGTGCCTTTAAACAGCTTGGGAAATTCCAGAAAATTATGTCATGGCTTTAAAAGCTTCTGATAGGCTAATTTACATAATTTTTGTACATTGGAGGTGTACCTGTGGATGTATTTCATGGCCTACCTTCAAACTCAGTGACTCTTTGCTTGACATCATGGGAAAATCAAAAGAAATCAGCCAAGACCTCAGAAAAACATTGTTGACCTCCACAAGTCTGGTTCATCCTTGGGAGCAATTTCTAAACGCCTGAAGGAACCACGTTCATCTGTACAAACAATTGTACGCAAGTATATACACCATGGGACCACGCAGCCGTCATACTGCTCAGGAATGAGACGCGTTCTGTCTCCTAGAGATGAATGTACTTTGGTGCGAAAAGTGCAAATCAATCCCAGAACAACAGCAAATGCTACCAAATGCTACCAAGTACTAATTGAGTGTATGATAACTTCTGACCCACTGGGAATGTGATGAAAGAAATAAAAGCTGAAATAAATCATTCACTCTACTATTATTCTGACATTTCAAATTCTTAAAATAAAGTGGTGATTCTGACTGATCTAAAACAAGAAATATTTACTAGGATTAAATGTCAGGAATTGTGAAAAACTGAGTTTAAATGTATTTGGTTAAGGTGTATGTAAACTTCCGACATCAACTGTACATGAGATGAGTAAAGCAAGATATGTAAACATTATTAAAGTGGCATTAATAAAGTGACTAGTGATCCGTTTATTAAAGTGGCAGATGATTTCAAGTCTGTATGTAGGCAGCAGCACTTGTACTGACCTCGCCTTCTGGATGGTAGCAGGGTGAACAGGCAGTGGCTCGGGTGGTTGTTGTCCTTGATGATCTTTTTTGCCTTCCTGTGACATTGGGTGCTGTAGGGGTCCTGGAGGGCAGGTAGTTTGCCCCTGATGATGTGTTGTGCAGACCGCACCACCCTCTCGAGAGCCTTGCAGTTGTGGGATGCTCTCAATTGTGCATCTGTAAAAGTTTGTGAGGGTTTTAGGTGACAAGCCAAATTTCTTCAGCCTCCTGTTGTGTTGTTTGATGCAAGAAACCACTTTACGAAATAATGCATTATTCCCTTACCATTATTACAGAGAATCAGAGAAATCATGCTAACCTCTGCCTATTGGCTACTAGCTTATTCAAGCCTGTCTCAAAATACAACACTGCCCGTTCAAGACATAAAAAGCTCTTTACTTGACTCGCTTTTAAAAGATATCTAGAAATGCACACGTTTTTTTTTTTGTGCCCTTGTAAGGAAGCAATCACTCCCCCATTGCTGACTAAAAATGATCTATAACTGGGCTAATAACTCACTAACTAGCAAAGGATATGAACAAATGTACAAATGTGCACACATCGCTACATGTAGTTCTCACTTTGATCTCAAAACAATCACATCTACACACAACCTCTCATGCTGTAAAAACAGTCCAGTTCAAAGTGAATGGCACAGATCCATATATGGCAATAGTCTATTTGCATATAAGCCTACTCCACCCCTCCCCCCGTTCCCCCATCCCCCCATCCCCCGACTATAGTGCTTGTGGAGGAGGTCTAGTGTTTTTCGGATTCGATCCAATATCTTTGCAGTCGACTCCCGACTCCTGCTTGATGAGTATTTGGAATTGACTCTCTTTCGACTCCGACTCCAAAACTAAAATGCTCAAGACTAATCAATACTTCAGCTTAGCTGCTTTTTTAACATAAATTTGTACCTTTTCACACGTACCAACAAACGGTTGTGATTATTCTACAGTGGTCCCTGTAGCGTACGATCAAACCGGTGTGATTAGAACGCTTGATTAGAATACTTATTTAGAACGTCCAGTTTCGATTGATGCAACAATCAGCATTTGAGCTGGCAACACTGTTTTTTCAAGAAACATTTTGCACAAACACAGTCCTTACAAAGTTATGTCCAGAATGTTATTTACATGTCAAGTGAATGATATGATTTTTTCTCTCTTTATTGCCAACCTTACATCAATGCAGGCCTCTCGTGTGTGTGTGTGTGTGTGTGTGTGTGTGTGTGTGTGTGTGTGTGTGTGTGTGTGTGTGTGTGTGTGTGTGTGTGTGTGTGTGTGTGTGTGTGTGGCTAGCCTTTCCTATCCGCATGCAAAGACACTTTGAACAGCATATCTAGTCTGATCATCGTTAGGTTTTCATCCAGACAGAGTATTTGCATAAAGAACATTTTGGCAGCGTTGGAAGCAAATCATGGGGGCGGGGACATGTGTCTGTTGGGGGACGGAAGCAGGCCCTTCGCTGATGATCCTAAATGCTAAATCCATCATGTTGGAAACAGACCTGCGTTCAATTAGTATTTGTTTTCTTTCCAGCAAAGAGTGTTTGATTGTGCCTATCTGGAGGGCCAGATGGGCAGGTTTTTCACTTTTGGGGCTGTTCATGGGTTGCACCTCCGTCACTCGGTCGCTTCATGCCATTATTATGAATGTTCTAAAGATGCCTCAGCCATAGTTTTGCCGGAAAATTAGTGGTACCCAGTCATTCTAAACGGTGGCTGATAATTGTTTAATCTAAATTAAACTATAGTGGTGTGGAAAAACGTTGACATTGCTACATAACTGCTATCATTATGATATTGTCAAATGTACTTTAGAGAGATGTTCATGTAGGGGGCAGCATTTTCACTTTTGGATGAATTGCGTGCCCAAACTGAACTGCCTCCTACTCTGTCCCAGATGCTAATATATGCATATTATTAGTAGTATTGGATAGAAAACACTCTGAGGTTTCTAAAACTGTTTGAATGATGTCTGTGAGTATAACAGAACTCATATGGCAGACAAAAACCTGAGAAGAAATCCAAACAGGAAGTGAGAAATCGATTTTCAAAACAATGCCTGTTGAAATCCCTGTTAGTTATGGATGTACATGCACTTCCTAGGACTTCCACAAGATGTCACCGTCTTTAGATACTGGTTTTAGCATTCTACTATAAAGGAGGGGCTCATAGGAGCTCTTTTACTGAGTGGTCTGGCAGAGAGCCTCGGGCTCCTTATGCGCAGTCACGACTCTCTCGTTCCAATGCTTTTCTTCAGACAATGAAATTCCTTATTGATGATTAATGTTAAAAACATCCTAAATATGGATTGCATACATCATTTGACTTGTTTCTACGACCTGTAACGGAACTTTTTGAGTTTTTGTCTGGAGGAAGTTATTGTGCCTCATGAAGATGGATTACTGGGCTGAACATGCTAACAACAAGTGGCTAAATGATGGGCTTTATGGAACTTTATGGAACAAATCAGTCATTTATTGTCGAACTGGGATTCCTGGAAGTGCCTTCTGATGAATATCACCAAAGGTAAGTGAATATTTATAGTGTTTGTTATAGCTTCTGTTGACGCCAAAATGGCGGCTATTTCTTTGGCTATTTTGGGTTCTGAGCGCCGTTCTCAGATTATTCTTTTTCTGTAAAGTTTTTTTGAAATCTGACACAGCGGTTGCATAGAGGATAAGTTTATCTTTAATTCAGTGAATAACACTTGCATCTTTTATCAATGTTTATTATGAGTATTTTTGCAAAATCACCGGATGTTTTGGAATCAAGACATTACTGCACGTAACGTGCCAATGTAAACTGAGATTTTTTTTATATAAATATGCACATTATCGAACAAAACATACATGTATTGTGTAACATGATGTCCTATGAGTGTCATCTGATGAAGATCATCAAAGGTTAGTGATTAATTTTATCTATATTTCTGCTTTTTGTCACTCCTATCGTTGGCTGAAAAAATGGCTGTGTGTGTTTGTGACTTGGCTCTGACCTAACATAATCATATGTTGTGCTTTCGCTATAAATCATTTTTGAAATCGGACACCCTGGGTAGATTAACAAGATGGTTATCTTTCATTTGCTGTATTGGACTTGTTAATGTGTGAAAGTTACATATTTCAAAATAATATTTTTGGAATTTCGCGCGCTGCCTTTTCAGCGGAATGTTGTCGGTGTTCCGCTAGCGGAACCCCTGCCCTAGAAAGGTTAAAATAGAGCAGTAGATACTATATGTATAGGGGTAAGGAATCAGAGTATATGATAGTCAGAGTAGCAGCAGTGTATGTGATGATTGTATGTGTGCATGTGTGTAGACTCAGTATGAATGTGTGTGCATGTTATGTGTGTGTGAGCAAATTAAGTGTGTGAGTGTGTGATGGAGTGGGAGTGTGTGAGAGTGAGTGAGTGTTTGTAGAGTCAGTCCAAAAATAAAGTTGAAACGTCAATGCATATAGTCTGTGTAGCCATTTTGTTAGCTATTTAGCAGTCTTATGGCTTGGGAATAGAAGCTGTACAGGAGTCTGGGTCAGCGGAGGCCCTCATGCACAGCTCGGTGTTGTTTTTGTTGAAGTGTGCATAAATGATTGCGTTCTCGTGTTTTCTATTCAGAACAATTCTTCAACTTTGCTAATAATAACGTTGAGACCAACACTGAGGCAGAGAAAGAGCCATGGGGACAGGTGAAGTGCCTTGGGGAGACAGGCATCCCAACCCTGCCAGTCTGTGGTGTGATCTGGCCAATTGGCAATGGCAACAGCCTGCATCCCAGCCTTCACACACAATGTCTTCACTATTTCTATCTTGTCCTCTGATAACACCCTAACCCCTTTGCCTACCCTCAATTTAGTCCCAACTTCTACTTCTACACCCTAGTCCCAACTTCTACTACTTCTACCCCGACCCGCTACTCCAACCCCTCCCTCCACTACCACCGTGAGCGGATATGGAGGGGTGTGGGCTGGTCACGATGCTCTTGCCCTGAATCAAAACCCTTTCTCTTGTTACACAGCTGACTCCTGCATGTTCACCTTCAACAGCGGAGGACCAAATTGGGCTCTTTCCCAGTTTCCGCCAACCACCCCCCTGCTGGCCTCCCCATGCCCATTCCCACACATTCCTAAACAGTCGTCACTCATCAGCACTCTTAAAGACTGAGTAAGTAAGAATTTTGTCCACAAAACGTCTATTATATGTACCGAAATGTCTATTATATGTAAATAGTTTATGATTAGTGAATAACATAATGTTGTTATTTTGTTAGATACTTCTCCTTATTAGCTGAAATCTTATTTTTTCAAAGCCATTTTAGCTGTCGCTCTAGCTGTTAATTCCGAACAGATTCACCAATCATGGGATTTTGTTGTGCAATGCAGAAGTTGACTCCCTCTGAGGCACGGGTTGCTAGGCAACCCCTGAACTTGCCAGGGCAACCCCCCTGAACTTGCCAGGGCAACCTTGCTCCCTCTGTGGCTAAACCCAGTGAGCAAAACATGCAAACGTTTGTTCTATGAAACTAAATAAATACTGCACTCTGACCCACAAAACGTATTTGCTAGGCTCATAGTACTGTTGTTAGACAAAGCAAGGAAAGTGAAATTCAAAACATGATGTAGGTTCATTGGAATTTGCAGCTGTTGATGGTAAGTAAAGAATCTGCTACCTTCTGACATGACTTACTGCATCTTTAAATGTCGCTCTGATTAAAGCTGACCATCCAGATTTTTGCAATGGATACACTTTCTAAATTAAAGATGTTGTTGCATTATGAAATTGGAATGAGTCTACTGGGCTGGCATGGGCAGACAACACTGTTAACTTACAACTTGATAGCAATAACCTCAGCAGTGCAGTAATGGGCCTGTGTGTTTTGAGTGTGTTTCTTCCCCATAACCATTAGTCGAGCTGTAGGTTGAGGCAAGTAGCAGTGTCTGAGAATGTCTCTCGGTCTCCTGATATTGCAGCTGCAAACATTTCACACACTACAGCTGCCCAGATTTGAGCTGGAACAGCTATGCAATGGAGGGCCGTTATACTGTACGATGCATGTGAACCCGACAGACCTTCACACTACAGAAGCTACGAAAGCACTGTGACTACACAGGATATGGAAACCCTCTCACATCATAGTCCGACCACCTCAATACATAGACTGCAGATACTTTGGCAACACTTTAGTTGACACCCAGTGTCATAACACGTTATGGTCATAACCATGTCATAATATGTCATAACAGCTGACATAACTTGTCATAACCTGTCATAATATGGTCATAAAGGGTGTGTTCCTAAATTCAATATGGAGTGCCAGACTGCGCTCAGAGTGCGCTCTGGCGTTCGTAATTTCATAGTGCGCTCTGGGCATTCTTAATTTTACAGAGCGTTGTCAGATTGTCTGTTTGTACATTTTGAGCGTTTCGCTGTCGGAATGTTCAGAGCGCACATTGGACACTTTCGCCGAGGATCCGAGCGTTCTGACCACACAAGGGCAGTCAAGCACCCAAACTGACTGGCTAACGTTGGCTAACGGTCCCTCTCATTTGAGCACAAACTTGAATGTTGTCAAAATTCTGTTCAACTTCCGGCCCTCGTTTACTTTTAACACTGAGGCTGTTAGTTTTAATAGTGGTATTCTACTGCTATTTGATTATGATGTAGGCCTACCAGAGGGGTCTGCTATCAAAAACAATGGAGAAAATGCATTGCATAACATTTTAACATGGAAATAGCTGTTCTATCATTCAGCCTACAGTAGCAGCCAATGTGTGGTGTTCAATGTAGTTCTACATTCCATGAGTAAAAAAAAAAATGCAGGGCTTGACATTAACCTGTTTATCCACTTGTCCTTCAGACAAGGAGGGACTGAACATGTTGTTGTGTTGTTTGATGCAAGAAACCACTTTACAAAATAAAATGCATCATTCCCATACCATTATTACAGAGAATCAGACAAATTATGCTAACCTCTGCCTGTTGGCTACTCATCTTATACAAGCCTGTCTCAAAATACAACACTGCCCCTTTAAGACAAAAAAAAAAGCTCTTTATCTGACTCGCTTTTAAAAGATGTCTAGAAATGCAAACGTTTTCTGCTTTTGTAGGAAGCGATCACTTTCTCATTGTTGACTAAAAATAATCTATAATTGGGCTAATAACTCTCTAACTAGCAAAGGGTATGAATAAATGTACAAATGTGCACACGTCACTACATAGCTCTCGCTTTGAGCTCTAAACGGTCGCATCTACTCACAACTGTTCATGCTGTAAAAACAGTCCAGTTCAAAGAGAATAGCACAGACCCATATATGGCAATGGTCTATTTGCATATAGGCCTATTGCAGCTCTGATTGGTTATGGCGCACTGGTCTGTGTAGAGTACAGGCCTGAGTCGTGCCTGTCAATGCAATAGAATTATACTTCGATGCGTTCTGCCTACAACAAAATCTCTTTTCATAGTTAGTTTTGCATACTAAGTCTTTCATAGTTCGTTTTGTTTTGGTATGTTTCATTGAAAGTGGTTAATATTGTGTTTATTCGATCACAATTCTCACAGTAAAGGGAAAGGTTGATGGTGTTAACTAACGGGGAAAACTCTAGAAAATTTTGTGAAGTTGCTTCTCTGCGCAGGATGATATTTCTTCTGTGTGGCAAACCATCCTGTGTCACTTTACTTAGACTAAGAAAATACACTTTATACCCCTGTCAAGAAGCATTATGACCATCCCGTGTCATTACTTGGACTAAGGAAATACACTTTATGACACTATCAAGAAGCATTGCGACCATCATAATCATACAAGTCAGAAAGGCCAATCACGTACATGCCCCTTATATCTGTCATCAGTCAAAAAGAGGGTGTCTTGTCCTACTCCTGAAGTCTGCTCCTGCATTCATCTCTGTCACCAGCAACAGAGCATTGGGGTAGGTGCATGTCTGACATCAATGTGTGCGCAATTACAATTATAATTTAATGTGATCAATTAAAAATATTTATATACACAGCATAAACATCCTGTTGACATGTAGGCTATGGTGTAATGGAATGTTTGGCCTGATTTGGCCTGAGGTTTGGCCTGAGGTTTTGACACTCTTATTTAGGTGTCATAGTCAGCCATGAAATAACTACTGTGGTAGGTTTTGTGGGTTTTGACACTCTCATGTAGGTGACATAAAATAACACAATATATGTCACAACAGGTCTAAATATGTGTCATGACTGTGTTATGAGCATATTATAACAGTTTATGACAAGTTATGTCAGCTGTTATGACATATCATTACATGGTTATGACCGTGTCATAATGTGTTCGGACGCTGGGTGTCAAGTAAAGTGTTACTGATACTTTTTATACTGTCTTGTTGTCTAGGTCAATGTTTTTCAATGCAGAGAGCTGGTTAGTCTTATTTGGGTTATGTAGGCATGACGAGTTCATACAGACTGAGGAAACATGAAGAACAATTATTCAGGCATACAGCGTCCTTTCAAGCACAGACACCTTCCTAGTGCAAGGCAAACTGACCAAGGGATGTGAATAGCCAAATTTGGTTAGAAATGTTATTTCATGTAATGTTGTAGATACAGTATCAATCAATCAATCAAATGTATTTACATCAGCTGATGTCACAAAGTGCTGTACAGAAACCCAGCCTAAAACCCCAAATAGCAAGTAATGCAGGTGTAGAAGCACGGTGGCTAGGAAAAACTCCCTAGAAAGGCCAGAACCTACGAAGAAACCTAGAGAGGAACCAGGCTATGAGGGGTGGCAAGTCCTCTTCTGGCTGGGCCGGGTGGAGATTATAACAGAACATGGCCAAGATGTTCAAATGTTCATAGATGACCAGCAAGGTCAGATAATAATAATCACAGTGGTTGTAGAGGGTGCAACAGGTCAACACCTCAGGAGTAGATGTCAGTTGGCTTTTCATAGCCAATCATTCAGAGTATCTCTACCGCTCCTCCTGTCTCTAGAGAGTTTAAAACAGCAGGTCTGGGACAAGGTAGCACGTCCGGTGAACAGGTCAGGGTTCCATAGCCGCAGGCAGAACAGTTGAAACTGGAGCAGCAGCACGACCAGTTGGACTGGGGGCAGCAAGGAGTCATCAGGCCAGGTAGTCCTGAGGCATGGTCCTAGGTCCTCACTCCTAGGTCCTCAGAGAGAAAAAGTGAGAGAGAGAGAGAAAAATAGAGAAAAAGAGAGGGAGAGAATTAGAGAAAGCATACTTAAATTCACACAAGACACTGGATAAGACAGGAGAAATACTCCAGGTATAACAGACTGACCCTAGCCCCCCGACACAAAGTATTGCAGCATAAATACTGGAGGCTGAGACAGGAGGGGTCGGGAGACACTGTGGCCCCGTCCGATGATACTCCCGGACAAGGCCAAACAGGCAGGATATAACCCCACCCACTTTGCGAAAACACAGTCCCCACACCACTAGAGGGATATCTTTAACCACCAACTTACTATCCTGAGACAAGGCCGAGTATAGTCCACAAAGATCTCCCCCACGGCACGAACCCAAGGGGGGTGCCAACCCAGACAGGAAGATCACGTCAGTGACTCAACCCACTCAAGTAACGTACCCCTCCTAGGGACGGCATGGAAGAGGACCAGTAAGCCAGTGACTCAGCCCCCGCAATAGGGTTTGAGGCAAAGAATCCCAGTGGAGAGAGGGGAACCGGCCAAGCAGAGACAGAAAGGGCGGTTTGTTGCTCCAGTGCCTTTCCGTTCACCTTCACACTCCTGGGCCAGGCTACACTCAATCATAGGACCTACTGAAGAGATGAGTCTTCAATAAAGACTTAAAGGTCGAGACAGAGTCTGCATCTCTCATATGGATAGGCAGTCCATTCCATAAAAATGGAGCTCTGTAGGAGAAAGCCCTGCCTCCAGCTGTTTGCTTAGAAATTCTAGGGACAGTAAGGAGGCCTGCGTCTTGTGACCGTAGCGTACGTGTAGGTATGTATGGCAGGACCAAATCGGAAACATAGGTAGGAGCAAGCCCATGTAATGCTTTGTAGGTTAGCAGTAAAACCTTGAAATCAGGACTAACCTTAACAGGAAGCCAGTGTAGAGAGGCTAGCACTGGAGTAATATGATCATTTTGGCGGGTTCTAGTTAAGATTCTAGCAGCCGTGTTTAGCACTAACTGAAGTTTATTTAGTGCTTCATCCGGGAAAGTAGAGCATTGCAGTAGTCTAATATAGAAGTGACAAAAGCATGGGTAAATCTTTTTGCATAATTTTTTGACAGAAAGTTTCTGATTTCTGCAATGTTACATAGATGGAAAAATGCTGTCCTTGAAACAGTCTTGATATGTTCGTCAAAAAAGAGATCAGGGTCCAGAGTAACGCCAAGGTCCTTCACAATTTTATTTGAGACGACTGTACAACCATCAAGATTAATTGTCAGATTCAACAGAAGATCTCTTTGTTTCTTGGGACCTAGAACAAGCATCTCTGTTTTGTCCGACTTTAAAAGTAGAACATTTTCCGCCATCCACTTCCTTATGTCTGAAACACAGGCTTACAAGGAGGACCATTTTGGGGCTTCACCATGTTTCATCGAAATGTACAGCTCTGTGTCGTCCACATAGCAGTGAAAGTTAACATTATGTTTCCGATGACATCACCAAGAGGTAAACTATATCGTGAAAACAATAGTGGTCCTAAAACGGAGCCTTGAGGAACACCGAAATTTACAGTTGATTTGTCAGAGGACAAACCATCTACAGAGACAAACTGATATCTTTCCGACAGATAAGATCTAAATCAGGCCAGAACTTGTCCGTGTAGACCAATTTTGGTTTCCAATCTCTCCAAAAGAGTGTGGTGATCGATGGTATCAAAAGCAGCACTTAGGTCTAGGAGCACGAGGACAGATGCAGAGCCATCCCTACAGTGAAGCACGGTGGTGGCAGCACCATGCGTTGGGATGTTTTTCTGGGTGACTAGTCAGGATCAAGGGAAAGATGAACGGAGCAAAGTACAGAGAGATCCTTGATGAAAACCTGTTCCAGAGCGATCAGGACCTCAGACTGGGGCAAAGGTTCAGCTTCCAGCAAGACATCGACCCTAAGCACACAGCCAAGACAACGCAGGAGTGGCTACGGGACAAGTCTATGAATGTCCTTGAGTGGCCCAACCACAGGCCGAACTTGAACCCGATCAAACATCTCTGGACATCCCTGAAAATAGCTGAGCAACGACGCTCCCCAAACAACCTGACAGAGCTTGAGAGGATCTTCAGAGAAGAATGGGAGAAACTCCGCAAATACAGGTGTGCCAAGCTTGTAGCATATACCCAAGAAGACTCGAGGCTGTAATCGCTGCCGAAGGTGCTTCAACAAAGTACTGAGTAAAGGGTCTGAATACTTATGTAAATATGATATTTCAGTATTTTATTGTTTATAAATTTGCAAACATTTCTAAAAACCTGTTTCTGCTTTGTCATTATCGGGTATTGTGTGTAGATTGTTGAGGATTAAAAAATATATATATTTAGAATAAGGCTGTATTGTAACAATATGTGAAAAAGGTCAAGGGGTCTGAATACTTTCCGAATGCACTGTATATCAGGAACAGTAGTGGCCCAAGTATGGACATGAGTTCCATTAATGTCACAGACCATAATATTCCCTGTTAGGAAAGACCTGAACCATGTTACTGTCATCTATGTACATGTAACGTATATGCTGGGAGTAGGAAAGCAAGTGCAGGTGGTGAGTTTAATAAAAATAAAACGGAATGTAGAACAATATAACAAACATGAGTAGCGCATAGACATGAAACACATAGTCAATACTGCCTGGGGCATGGAACTAAGGGAGTGACCGATATAGGGGAGGTAATCAGTGAAGTGATGGAGTCCAGGTGTACCTAATGATGAATGATGAATGCCAGGACCGGTGGTTAGTAAACAGGCAATGTCGACTGCTGGAGGGGAGGAACGGGAGTTAATGTGACCTATACGTCACCTTGTTGACCCTCCGGAGAAACTTGAACAGCCCCACAAACCAGGGGCTCAGCTTCTTACAGGGCAGGCAGAGTGAGAGGTGACGTGTAGGTTACAGCTCCCACTCCGATGAATGCCAGGTGCTCGTAATGATGAATGCCAGGACCGTTTTTTAGTAAACCAGCGACGTCGAACGCCGAAGGAGAGGAACGGGAGTAGATGTGACAGTACACTCTAAACAATTTTTTAAAATGTACCTTTATTTAACTAGGTAAGTCAGTTAAGAACAAATTCTTATTTTCAATGACGGCCTAGGAACAGTGGGTTGTGCCTTGTTCAGGAGCAGAACGACAAATTTTTACCTTGTCAGCTCAGGGATTCGATCTTGCAACCTTTCGGTTACTAGTCCAACGCTCTAACCACTAGGATACCTGCCGCCCCAAATGTACTCTATGATTAAATCCACATTGTTATGTTTGATCAAACGTTTTGACCCAGAAGTCTACTAAAGGGTGAAAATAAAACATATCACAGAAGCTCTGACGAAGGCCGAGAGGCTTGGAATCCGTACAACTTGACCCTTTCGCCGAGGTAGCCATGTCAACTTTACAACCCATGTCAGAACAGCATGGTGCCAAGCTGCAGCTGCCAAAAATACTTCTAGCCTTTTGAAACCTGATTCTGAACACTACATAGGCATACAGTCGTGGCCAAAAGTGTTGAGAATGACACAAATATAAATTTTCACAAAGTCTGCTGCCTCAGTTTGTATTATGGCAATTTGCATATACTCCAGAATGTTATGAAGAGTGATCAGAAGAATTGAAATGAATTGCAAAGTCCCTCTTTGCCATGCAAATGAACTGAATCCCAAAAAAACATTTCCACTGCATTTCAGTCCTGCCACAAAAGGAGAAGCTGACATCATGTCAGTGATTCGCTCGTTAACACAGGTGTGAGTGTTGACTGTACATAACATAAGGTGTTTCAACTTTTGCCTCGGTGCTTAAGGTGGGAGACAAAGGAGCAGGGTTGTGGAGAGGGTTACTCATCCAACGAAGAGGGCTCCATTAGGATTCCCCATAACATTTCCAAGACCATAATCCTACCCTGATCCTTACTCTTGTGGAATTACTTACATTTCTCAAGCAATAATTTAACTAGGACTTTCGGGGAACGGTCTGTGGGAAGGGGAAAACTGATAAATAGCTGTTATTGGCAGAGTTTTTGAAATCTCTTATTATTGATCTTTTAGCAAATTTACCACCTGGCATCACCGCCTGTTATGGCAACTGCTCGGCATCCGACCATAAATCGCTACATAGGGTAGTGTGTACGGCCCAGTACATCACTGGGGCAAAGCTTCCTGCCATCCAGGACCTATATACAGTTGAAGTCGGAAGTTTACATACACTTAGGTTGAAGTCATTAAAACTAGTTTTTCAACCACTCCACAAATTTCTTGTTAACAAACTATAGTTTTGGCAAGTCAGTTAGGACATCTACTTTGTGCATGACACAAGTAATTTCTCCAAAAATTGTTTACAGACAGATTACTTCAATTATATTTCACTGTGTCACAATTCCAGTGGGTCAGAAGTTAACATACACTAAGTTGACTGTGCCTTTAAACAGCTTGGAAAATTCCAGAAAATTATGTCATGGCTTTAGAAGCTTCTGTGAGGCTAATTGACATCATTTGAGTCAATTGGTGGTGTACCTGTGGATGTATTTCAAGGCCTACCTTCAAACCCAGTGCCTCTTTGCTTGACAGCATGGGAAAATCAAAAGAAATCAGCCAAGACCTGAAAAAAAATGGTTCATCCTTGGGAGCAATTTCCAAATGCCTGAAGGTACCACGTTCATCTGTACAAACAATAGTTCGCAAGTATAAACACCATGAGACCACGCAGCCGTCATACCGCTCAGGAAGGAGATGCGTTTTGTCTCCTAGAGATGAACGTACTTTGGTGGAAAAAGTGCAAATCAATCCCAGAACAACAGCAAAGGACCTTGTGAAGATGCTGGAGGAAACAGGTACAAAAGTATCTATATCCACAGTAAAGCGAGTCTTATATCGACATAACCTGAAAGGCCGCTCAGCAAGGAAGAAGCCACTGCTCCAAAACCGCCATAAAAAAGCCAGAATACGGTTTGCAACTGCACATGGGGACAAAGATCATACTCTTTGGAAAAATGTCCTCTGGTCTGATGAAACAAAAATAGAGCTGTTTGGCCATAATGACCATCGTTATGTTTGGAGGAAAAGGGGGAGGCTTGCAAGCCGAAGAACAACATCCCAACTGTGAAGCACTGGGGTGGCAGCATCATGTTGTGGGGGTGCTTTGCTGCAGGAGGGACTGGTGCACTTCACAAAATAGATGGCATCTTGAGGCAAGAAAATTATGTGGATATATTGAAGCAACATCTCAAGACATCAGTCAGGAAGTTAAAATTTGGTCGCAAATGGGTCTTCCAAGTGGACAATGACACCAAGCATACTTCCAAAGTTGTGGCAAAATAGCTTAAGGACAACAAAGTCAAGGTATTGGAGTGGCCATCACAAAGCCCTGACCTCAATCCTATAGAAAATTTGTGGGCAGAACTGAAAAAGCGTGTGCGAGCAAGGAGGCCTACAAACCTGACTTAGTTACACCAGCTCTGTCAGGAGGAATGGGCTGAAATTCACCTAACTTATTGTGGGAAGCTTGTGGAAGGCTACCCGAAACGTTTGACCGAAGTTAAACAATTTAAACTCAATGCTACCAAATACTAATTGAGTGTATGTAAACTTCTGACCCACTGGGAATGTGATGAAAGAAATAAAAGCTGAAATAAATCATTATCTTTACTATTATTCTGAAATTTCACATTCTTAAAATAAAGTGGTGATCCTAACTGACCTAAAACAGGGAATTTGTACTAGGATTAAATGTCAGGAATTGTGAAAACTGAGTTTAAATGTATTTGGCTATGGTGTATGTAAACTTCCCACTTCAACTGTATGTATATATATATATATATAAACAGGAAAAACACATTTTTGACTGGGCCTTTGAGAAAAAAATAAGATCTGTCTTCACCTCATCCTTAACATCATATCAAGTTGTTTCAGCTTTTTTTTAAGTGTCACGCCCTGACCTTAGAGATCCTTTTTGTGTCTCTATTTGGTTTGGTCAGGGTGTGATTTGGGGTGGGTATTCTATGTTCTTTAGTTCTATTATTTGTATTTCTATGTTTTGGCCGGGTAGGGTTCTCAATCAGGGACAGCTGTCTATCGTTGTCTCTGATTGAGAACCGTAACCCTTTTTCCCACCTGTCTTTGTGGGAGGGTAACTTTGTTTGTGGCACATAGCCCTTTAGCTTCACGGTTGTTTTGGATTGTTTCTTGTTTTTGTCAGCGTCATAATAATAAAGGAATATGTACGCTCACCACGCTGCGCTTTGGTCTACGTCTGTTGACGGCCGTGACAAAAAGCCGCAATAAATACAATCTTTATGATCACAATTTTCTTCACCACCATGTTAACTGCTGTATGACATTTTGGGGAATGTATGTATAAAATCCCACAAAACTTGCCCACCTGTATTTTGAAAACAGACCAAGAAACCGACTACTAAGACATCTAGTGAACGCAGTTTGTGTTTATTGAACTTTCTATTTAAAGATCAGTGCTATTATATGGTTGACAGTGAGGAGGGAGAGGAGTGCTTGTTTGCATGGTGGTGGGTATTGCTGGTTGGTCAACCCCCATTGAAACCAGAGCCTGCCCAGTCACGTGTACTGTGTGGTCAGGTGGAGGCTATATTTATCACACGGGTTGCGTGTCCACCATTAAACCCAAACACTTCCCCCCACCTACCTAAACTGTCTCGTCTGTTTTCTACCCCTAATATCTAGTCCAGGCTAACCAGTCCCAGAAAGCCTATGTTCAGCAAAAATGTTATTCAATTGACCACAGTATACTGTATCATGTAGGTGCTACTCGGCATAAAAATGCATGCTACAAAGCCACCATTCCAGAATGTGTTGAACATGAATGTACAGCACAGAAGGCTGCTGAGGGGAGAAAGGCTCATAATAATGTCTAGAACAGTGCTTATGGAATGGCATCGAACACATGGAAATCATGTGTTTGATGTATTTGATACCATTCCACAATTACGCTCCAGCCATTGCCACAAGCCTGTCCTCTCCAATTAAGGTGCCACCAACATCCTGTGATGTACAGGACGTACTCTTGGAGGGTCGGCTGTAGCTTTTTGGGTGCCCTAAGCGAGAGTTGGTTGACCATTGATGTGTGGACAGTATATGACCAGGGATGCGGGGACAGTATGTGACCAGGGATGTGTGGACAGTATGTGACCATGGATGACACGTACTGTACTTTTGTATCTTATACCACTGGGTTGGCACATTTCCAGTTCCTGTGGCAGATTATTTTCCTATCCTGTCTGAGCACCAGAAAGCCTGCATCTGTAAGTAACCCGACAAAAGACCCTGGCACCAGGGATGCAGAGGTGTGATGAATTACCTCACCTGACACATGCCTAGGCTTTAGCTCAATGGGCTAACACAGCCTTGTGGTGCTCAGGAGGCCCGGGTTTGAAACCTTGGTCGAAACCCTGGTTGATCACACTAACCTTCAGCTTAAATAAGTGATTAAACTCAGAGGAGATCCCCCTTCCATGCAGGCTGTAGAGCTAATGTCTAAGTCATCACTGTCCGCTGACTAAAACTGTTTACCCAAATGTCTCTCTACATGAGTGAAATAACTCCTGACCCCTCATGGCTCTATTGGGAGCTGGGGGTCACCCCTAACATACGCCCTGCCTATACGGTACAACCACATACCCAACACTAAGCACAGGCTAAGCCAGTACATATGCCTTCACCCAGAGCAGTGGAAAACACCCTTTCAATATGCTAGAGAGTATTTTTCTCTGCTCTGCTGAGGAGTAATAAAGGCCTAGTTCACTATTTCTGTGGATTTAAAGAAATAATAATATTATAATTTTGTCTTATAATTGTTTATTTATCAAGAGGTGCTGCAGCACCCTCAACACTCCTACTTCCCAAGGCTATGTAGATATTGCATTAATTGTCTGTGTATCACGTTTACAAACCATAATTTCAAATTTACCAAAGTTTCATTTATTCAACTTCTCAGATGCATTCAGATTCAGTTTTCAAATTCAGTTGTCTAAATTCAGATTCAAAACCAGAGACAACATCCTGGTACTTTGCCAGCAAGGAATGGTAGAAGAGAGCAGTTAGAATCAAACACTCTCTTAAACAGGTTTCTGGTGCTTTCTGAAGCCAATGTGGCATGTTGAATTTATTTGAATTTGGCTCTAGCATTTGAACAGTTTAGGCTATAAGCTTCTATGACCCCATTTCTGAAAGCTAGGACTCTCTGTTTCCTTATATGATGGGCACAGGATGCACAGGACACGTTAGAAGGGAGTGAGAGTGACAAACAAAATGCAATTGGGCTCCATAAGAATATAGTTGAATAGCCCTGTGCAGGGCCGGACTACTCAGGGGTCACGTGCCCTGCTTGTCAGTTTCATAGAGGGTTGAAATGTGTATTGTGAAATACAGTCTTGGTACTTGGTAACGTACAATATATATACATATGTATGTGGACACCCCTTCAAATTACTGGATTCAGCTATTTTAGCCCTACCTGTTGCTGACAGGTGTATAAAATCAAGCAAACAGTCATGCAATCTCCGTTGACAAACATTGGCAGTAGAATGGCCTTACTGAAGAGCTCAGTGACATTCAACGAGCCACGACATTTCCAACAAGTCAGTTCGTCAAATTTCTGCCCTACTAAAGCTGCTCCGGTCAAATGTAAGTGCTGTTATTGTGAAGTGGAAACATCTAGGAGTAACAACGGCTCAGCCACGAAGTGATAGGCCACACAAGCTCACAGAACAGGACCGCAGATTGCTGATGAGCGCAGCGCATAAAAATTGTCTGCCCTCGGGTGCAACACTCACTGCTGAGTTCCAAACTGCCTCAGGAAGCAACGTCAGCACAATAACTGTTCGTCGGGAGCTTCATGAAATGGTTTTCCATGGCCAAGCACCCACCCACAAGCCTAAGATCACCATGTGCAATGGTAAGCGTCAGCTGGAGTGGTGTAAAGCTCGCCGCTATTGGACTCTGAAGCAGTGGAAACACGTTCTCTGGAGTGATGAATCACGCTTTACTATCAGGCAGTCTGACCAACGAATACGGGCTAGGCGGATGCCAGGTGAACGCTACCTGCCCGAATGCCAGTGGTGTAAAGCGTGTGGTGCCAGTGGTGTGTGAAAAATACTTTAAAGTACTACTTAAGTCGTTTTTTTGGGTATCTGTACTTTATTTTACTATTTATATTTTTGCCAACTTTTACTTTTACTTCACTACATTCTCAAAGAAAATAATGTAGTTTTTACTCCATACATTTTCCCTGACACCCAAAAGTACTTGTTACACTTATCAAGAGAACATCCCTGGTCATCTCTACTGCCTCTGATCTGGCAGACTCACTAAACACAAATGCTTCATTTATAAATTATGTCTGAGGGTTGGAGTGTGCCCCTGGCTATCCGTCAATAAAAAAAGAAAAGAAAATAGTGTCGTCTGGCTTGCTAAATATAAGGAATTTGAAATTATTTATACTTTTACTTTTGATACTTAAGTATATTTAAAACCAAATACTTTTGGACTTTTACTCAAGTAGTATTTTACTGGGTGACTTTCACTTTTACTTGAGTCAATTTCTATTAAGGTATCTTTACTTTTACTCAAGTATGACAATTGAATACTTTTTCCACCACTGCCGAATGCATAGTACCAACTGTAGGAGGAGGAATAGCGGTCTGGGGCTGTTTTTCATGGTTCATCAGTACCCAACCTCACTAATGCTCTTGTGGCTGAATGGAAGGAAGTCCCCGCAGCAATGTTCCAACATCTACTGGAAATCCTTCCGAGAAGAGTGGAGGCTGTTATAGCAGTAAAGGGGGGACCAACTCCATATTAACGCCCATGACTTTGGAATGCAATGTTCGACGAGCAGGTGCCCACATACTTTTAGTCATGTAGTGTATTTAAAGTGTCTTGGCGTACTGAGAGAATTCGGGTACATTTCACTGCGTCATTACTTAGTCTGATTCCAGGCCCTGTCCTGCCCCCTGTCCTGTTCCCCTCTCTCTGCCAGATTTTGCCAGCCCTTATAGGGTGTGGGTGTCTCTCTATGCCACTAGCAGCTGAACCATAAATTATATTTTATAAAACGTCAGCCACAGTTGCACACACACACTCGCACACGCGCGCACACACACACACTCTTGACCATGACCAACATCCATGTCATCGGCGCCCAGGGAGCAGTTTTTGTTGGGGGTTAACTGCCTTGCTCAAGGGCAGAATAGCAGATTTTTCCACCTTGCCGGCTCAGGGATTCAAACCAGCGAAATTTCTGATTCAAACACGAGACTACAAAACTGTTTAGCTAGTACAGGCTGGGATATTCATCTGATAGAACACTTAGCTAGAATCTATCTAATCGAAGCACATATATTCCAAAGAAATCACAGTAAGAGTTAATAAATTGTTTGACCTTGTGGATTTTAAAGTGACCAAAATCCTGAGTGGAGCTACAGCACACATTTCTCCACTCCAGATTTTGGCCCATTGAAATAAGTAGCTTCAGACACCATTAAAACCCACTAGGTGGAGCCATTTCCACAGTAAGCACTGTCAACAAGCCCCTCAAAGTAACCAGCTGACATTGTCAAGTATTTTAAGAGTGAATGCATGTCTTTTACTCTATTTGACATATTGGCAATGTCAACTAAATCAATAAACAATCAAATAAATAAAAGGAAATCAAATCATGAATGCCTCATGACATTTTGTAGGAATAGAGAGAACTGTATTAAAGATAAGCTAATGCAATTAAAATGTACTGGACATAAATACGACCATTTCTTACATTAATGAATATCTTATTCATATATCACTTCTAAACTGACAAATAAACATCAATATACCTTTTACAAATTCATGAGCACATTTAATACATTTGTTTCAAGCAATAGAGCATAAAATATGCTTTGAATGCTGGTCTGTTGGGAAAATCTGCAGTTTTGGGCAAATTCTCATATCGCTTTGCTCAATGTCACATACAAGGCTTTTGTTTAGCTGTGTAGTGCTCGCGCCTCATGAAGATGGATTACTGGGCTGAACACGCTAACAACAAGTGGCTATTTGGACATAAATGATGGACTTTATGGAACTTTATGGAACAAATCAGTCATTTATTGTCGAACTGGGATTCCTGGGAGTGCATTCTGATGAAGATCATCAAAGGTAAGTGAATATTTATAATGTTATTTCTAACTTCTGTTGACTCCAACATGGCGGATATTTCTTTGGCTGGATTGGGCTCTGAGTTGCGGTTGCAGAAGAAGAAGTCTATCTTTAATTCTGTGAATAACACTTGTATCTTTCATCGATGTTTATTATGAGTATTTCTGTGAAATGATGTGGCTATCTGCAAAATCACCGGATGTTTTGGAATCAAAACATTACTGCACGTAACGCGCCAATGTAAACTGAGATTTTTTGGATATAAATATGCACATTATCGAACAAAACATACATGTATTGTGTAACATGATATCCTATGAGTGTCATCTAATGAAGATCATCAAAGGTTAGTGATTAATTTTATCTATATTTCTGCTTTTTGTGACTCCTATCTTTGGCTGGAAAAATGGCTGTGTGTTTTTGTGACTTGGCTCTGCCCTAACATAATCATATGTTGTGCTTTCGCTGTAAAGCCTTTTTGAAATCGGACACGATGGGTAGATTAACTTCTTTCAGCTAGGGGGCAGAATTTTTATGTTTGGAAAAATAATGTTCCCAAGGTAAACGGACTATTTCTCAGGTCCAGATGCTAGAATATGCATATAATTTTGTTTAGAGAAACACTCTAAAGTTTCCAAAACTGTCAAAATATTGTCTGTGAGTATAACATAACTGATTTTGCAGGCGAAAACCTGAGGAAATCCAACCAGGAAGTGCCTTTTATTTGGAAAAAGCCCTGTTAGGTTGCCTGCCCCTCCTCCATTTAAAGGGGTATCAACCAGATTAATTTACCAATGGCTTCCTCAGGCTGTGACCAGGCTTTAGACATAGTTTCAAGCTTTTATTTTGAAAAATGAGGGAGATTTTTCAAAACGCGTCACGTGTCCTTTGATTAGTTCCTGCGCGCGAGAGATGTAGCTCAACATTTTTTTTCTCTATAGTATTGAATAGGTTACCGTCCGGTTGAAATATTATCGATTATGTATGTTAAAAACAACCTGAGGATTGATTATAAAAAACGTTTGACATGTTTCTATGAACATTACGGATACTTTTTGGAATTTTCGTCTGCCTTTCAGGACCGGAACGAACCTGTGGTTTTCTGAACATAACGCGCAAACCAAATGGCGGTTTTTGTTTCTAAAACTAATGTTTATCGAACAAAAAGAACATTTATTGTGTAACTGGGAGTCTCGTGAGTGCAAATATCAGAAGATTATCAAAGGTAAGCGATTCATTTTATTGCTTTTCTGACTTTCGTGACCAATCTAATTTGCGGCTAGCTGTTCTTACTGTTTTGTCTAGTGATTGATAAACTCACAAACGCTTGGATTGCTTTCGCTGTAAAGCATATTTTCAAAATCTGACACGATAGGTGGATTAACAACAAGCTAAGCTGTGTTTTGGTATATTTCACTTGTGATTTCATGATTATAAATATTTTTTGTATTATTTTTTAATTTGGCGCTCTGCAATTCAGCGGTTGTTTACGAAAATGATCCCGCTAAAGGGATCCGTGCGGCAAGAAATTAACAAGATGTTTATCTTTCATTTGCTGTAGTGGACTTGTTAATGTGTGAAAGTTACATATTTCCCAAAAATATTTTTGAATTTCCCGTGCTGCATTTTCAGCGGAATGTTGTGGAGGGGTTAGCGGAACGCCTGTGCTAGAATTAAGGACAGGCAGAGGTCAGTAATCCAGATCGAGTCCAAAAGGTACAGAACGACAAGCAGTCTCAGGGTAGGCAGAGGTCAATCATCCAGTGGGGTGGGGCAAGGTACAGGACGGCAGGCTCAGGGTCAGGACAGACAGAATGGTCAAAACCAGGAAAACTAGAAAACAGGAACTATAGAAAAGACAGGCGCAAGGGGAAAACTGCTGGTAGGCTTGACGAACAAAACGAACTGGCAACAGACAAACAGAAAACACAGGGGTCAATGAGGGGAGATGGGAGACACCTGGTGGGGGGTGGAGACAAGCACAAAGACAGGTGAAACAGATCAGGGTGTGACACTATGATGGCATTGTAAGAAATGTAATAATGTGTCCCTGAACAAAGGGGGGGTCAAAATCAAAAGTAAGTGTCAATATCTGGTGTGGCCACCAGCTGCATTAAGTACTGCAGTGCGTCTCCTCCTCATGGACTGCACCAGACTTGCCAGTCCTTGCTGTGAGACGTTACCCCACTCTTCCACCAAGGCACCTGCAAATTCCCAGACATTTCTGGGGGGAATGGCCCTAGCCCTCACCCTCCGATCCAACAGGTCCCAGATGTGCTCAATGGGATTGAGATCCGGGCTCTTCTCTGGCCATGGCAGAACACTGACATTCCTGTCTTGCAGGAAATCACGCACAGAACGAGCAGTATGGCTGGTGGCATTGTCATGCTGGATGGTCATGTCAGGATGAGCCTGCAGGAAGGGTACCACAAGAGGGAGGAGGATGTCTTCCCTGTAAGGTACAAGGTTGAGATTTCCTGCAATGACAACAAGCCCAGTCTGATGATGATGTGACACACCACCCCAGACCATGACGGACTCTCCACCTCCAAATCGATGCCGCTCCAGAGTACAGGCCTTGGTGTAACCCTCATTCCTTCGACGATAAATGCGAATCCGACCATCACCCCTGGTGAGAGAAAACCGCGACTTGTCAGTGAAGAGCACTTTTTGCCAGTCCTGTCTGGTCCAGCGACGGTGGGTTTGTGCCCATAGGCGACATTGTTGCCGGTGATATCTGGTGAGGACCTGCCTTACAACAGGCCTACAAGCCCTCAGTCCAGCCTCTTTCAGCCTATTGCGGACAGTCTGAGCACTGATGGAGGGATTGTGTGTTCCTGATGTAACTCAGGCAGTTGTTGTTGCCATCCTGTACCTGTCCCGCAGGTGTGATGTTCAGATGTACTGATCCTGTGCAGGTGTTGTTACACGTGGTCTGCCACTGCGAGGACAATCAGCTGTCCATCCTGTCTCCCTGTAGCACTGTCTTAGGCGTCTCTCAGTACGGACATTGCAATTTATTGCCCTGGCCACATCTGCAGTCCTCATGCCTCCTTGCAGCATGCCTAAGGCACGTTCACGCAGATGAGCAGGGACCCTGGGCATCTTTCTTTTGGTGTTTTTCCGAGTCAGTAGAGTCAGTAGAAAGGTCTCTTTAGTTTTCATAACTGTGACCTTAATTGCCTACCGCCTGTAAGCTGTTAGTGTCTTAACAACCGTTCCACAGGTGCATGTTCATTAATTGTTTATGGTTCATTGAACAAGCATGGGAAACAGTGTTTAAACCCTTTACAATGAAGATCTGTGAAGTTATTTGGATTTTTATGAATTATCTTTGAAAGACAGGGTCCTGAAAAAGGGACGTTTCTTTTTTTGCTGAGTTTATTTTCTTTCATTCACTGCTTTTCTCGCATTGACTTACTGAGGTTGCCTATTTTTATTCACAAACTGTAAGTATATTCTTTGAGATTTTCTCATTTTGTCTCTCTTTATATTGACTCTTCATGGGGTTATTTTCAAACAAGAAAGTGCTGCGCGGCACGTGAGGCATTTTAACCAATCAGGTTGCCGGAAAGGGCCTTTAAATACCAGTAACCAATCGGATGTCAGGAAATTACTCATCTTTCAGCACAAAGCACTACGTCTACAAAAGATATAGCCATGTATGGACTAGCTAACTATATGCTCCGGAAAACAAGCTTTTGAATGATATATGATTCAACATGGAGATTTAAGAAAATAGCGGTTGAAGTTCTACATGAAACATGCTAACAATAACAAAATGTATGCTAGGTGTAAATCAAATCAAATCAAATTGTATTTGTCACATGCTCCGAATACAACAGGTGTAGTAGACCTTACCTTGAAATGCTTACTTACAAGCCCTTAATCAACATTGCAGTTCAAGAAAGAGTTTTTAAAAAATTGCTAAATAAACTAAAGTAAAAATAGTAAAATTAAAATAAAAAGTAACACAATAAAAATAGCAATAACAAGAGACGTACTCCCCGTTCTCTCCCAAATCTCTAGTCAGGTCGGCACCAAGCTCAATTAATCAACATTGCAGTTCAAGAAAGAGTTTTTAAAAAATTGCTAAATAAACTAAAGTAAAAATAGTAAAATTAAAATAAAAAGTAACACAATAAAAATAGCAATAACAAGAGACGTACTCCCCGTTCTCTCCCAAATCTCTAGTCAGGTCGGCACCAAGCTCAGACAGTCTGTGTTTAAAATACCATAAAGACATATTGTCTTACCCTAATTCTGTCTAGGACTACACATTTATTGATTATGATTTTATACATTCTAATCAATTCCATACAATTATATGTTTCAGGGCGGAATATTCTAATCATTCAATTAACAGATAATTCTCACCTATCACAAATACATCTGTAATAATGTATATAAATTATTGATTTGTATAATTTATCCCAAATCCGTCAACTACATCACCGCCTGGTATGGCAACTGCTGTGCATCTGATCGTAAGGCGCTACGGAGGGTAGTGCGTACGGCCCAGTACATCACTGGGGCTAAGCTTCTTAACATCCAGGACCTATATACTAGACGGTGTCAGAGGAAGGCCCCAAAAATTGTCAAAGATTCCAGTCACCAAAGTCATGGACTGTTCTCTCTGCTACCACACGGTGTCACGACTTCCGCCGAAGTTGGGCCCTCTCCTTGTTCGGGCGGCGTTCGGCGGTCGACGTCACCGGCTTTCTAGTCGCCACCGATCCATGTTTCATTTTCGTTTGGTTTTTTCTTCATTATACACACCTGATTTCTATTCCATTAATTATGTTCCTTATTTAACCCTCTGGCTTCCCTCTCGGTTTTGTGTGTTATTGTTTGTCATGTGGGTTCTCGTTGTTCGTGCTTTTGTTGATTGTATACGTTCCTTGTTGGAATCTTACCTTTTATTGAGTAAATCTTGGATTATTACTCAGAACTGTGTCCTGCGCCTGACTCTGCATTTATTCAATTTTACCAACAGCCTCACACACGGAAAGCGGTAGTGGAGCGCCAAGTCTAGGACCAAAAGGCTCCTTAACAGCTTCTACCCCCAAGCCATAAGACTGCTGAACAATTAATAAAATGGCCACCCAGACTATTTAAATTGACTTGCTCCCCCTTCCTTTGTTTTTACACTGCTGCTACTCGCTGTTTGTTATCTATGCATAGTCACTTTACCCCTACCTACATGTGCAAAATAACTTGACTAACCTGTACCCCGCACATTGACCTTGTTATTCGTCTCAAGGACAAGGTCACTAATCTCTGTCGGCTGGGTGAGACAGTGTGTGCGTAGCAGGACATTGTGTGCATCTGTTTGTGTGTATGTGTGTGCGTATGGTTGTGTGAATGTGTGGGCGTGAGAAGTTAGTATAAAATGAATTGTTTTGTATTCTTGACTTTAAAACGTTCCCGGGAATAAACCTTTTTGACTATTTTAGCTGGGCCTCCGTCTGTTTCATTCGACCAGGATCTTACAAATTCTGGTTTGCAGACTGAGTAATATAATTAAATTGGGTTATGTACCTGGAGAACATAATTCTCTTATCAATTTGTACATTTTATGAAAGTATAGAAGTTATAGTTGCAAAAAATCCCCAAATCTGAAAATTGACAGATGGCAAAATCTGAACATTTTTGCTTGTGGTGCCTGGCCTTAAGAAAGGTCAAGCGCGGTGTGATGACATGGGAGTGGATAAGTGGGTCTCTAGGGTATCCTGACTCCTGAGGATTCTTTGATGGAGCAGGTAGAGAAAGCCCAAGCTACTGAGGATGGTGAACAGGCATGTGATGATTCCTCCCCTCCAGGTCTTCCACTGTCCATCTCCTACCTAACACACACAGAACATCAGGTGTGAATGAATTGCAGATCTTTATTAGGACTCTCTATGGAGGAGGTCATCAAGCAACCTATGTTGTAATTACATCTGAATAATATGTTTTTGCGTCAATGAATGTGAAAGATGTCTTCAATGATCACACATCGGATCACACATGGGAGAGAAATGATGGAAATTTTTTCTACATTTTTTATGGGTCAATTTTGATAGGTAGTGCAAGTGTATTGCCTAATGTGAAAACAGGACTGTAGAATATTACATTCAAATGGCAATTTTGCAACATGTATCTTCATTTTTGGATTAACTGGTTTTTAAATCAACTATACTGAACAAAAATATAAACGCAAAACATGCAACAATTTGAAAGATTTTACTGACTTACAGTTCACATAAAGAAATCAATCAATTGAAATAAATAAATTAGGCCCTAATCTACAGATTTCACATGACTGGGAATACAGATATACATCTGTTGGTCACAGATATAGTACCTTTAAAAAAAGGTAGGGTTTGCAGTTCGATACATCTCTTTCGTATAGAGTTGGCTGTTAATTGTGGCCTGTGGAATGTTGTCCCACTCCTCTTCAGTGGCTGTGAGAAGTTGCTGGATATTGGCGGGAACTGGAACACGCTGTTGTACATGTCGATCCATAGCATCCCAAACATGCTCAATGGGGGACATGTCTGGTGAGTATGCAGGCCATGGAAGAATGGGACATTTTCAGTTTCCTGGAATTGTGTACAGATCCTTGCGGCATGGGGCCGTGCATTATCACGCTGAAACATGATGGCGGCGGATGAATGGCGGCGGATGAATGGCACGACAATGGACCTCAGGATCTCATGACGGTATCTCTGTGCATTAAAATTGCCATCGATAAAATGTAATTGTGTTCGTTGTCCGTAGCCAGTGGTGAAAAATTTACCCAATTGTCATACTTGAGTAAAAGTAAAGATACCTTAATAGAAAATTACTCAAGTAAAAGTGAAAGTCACCCAGTAAAATTCTACTTTAGTAAACGTCTAAAAGTATTTGGTTTTAAATATACTTAAGCATCAAAAGTGAATGTAATTGCTAAAATATACTTAAGTATCAAAAGTAAAAGTATAAATAATTTCAAATTCCTAATATTACGCAAACCAGATTGTTTGTCTCCACCCCCCTCCAGGTGTCGCCCATCTTCCCCATTATCCCCAGTGTATTTATACCTGTGTTTTCTGTTTGTCTGTTGCCAGTTTCATCAAGCCTACCAGCGTATTTTCCGTGCTCCTGTCTTTCTCCAGTTCATGTTTCCTCTACCTAACGGGTGGTATCAGCAATCGCTATGAATACTGGAATTTTGTGGTTCACTACGAGCAGACGAACATACAGGGTGATGAAACTTCCTGACTCTACCAGTGTTTTAGCTTGTGGTTTGGATAATTGTGATATTTATGATAAATGTTGTTAACATAGTAATGACTATGTGCTGCGGCAGAGACAGGGTGAAATTCCCCTTTAACAAAAGGCACATCACAGTAGGTGGACCAGGTATCCTCAAGACATGGCACAAGTGGGGAGGTGGGCCTTTCCTCTTTTGTTCTCTATTTCTTCTTTATTGTTTCTGCAAGCAAGGGGGAGGCCGATGACATCACAAGGCACCATCAGACCAACTCCTTGATTGGCCTACTCCATATAGTTTGCAGTTGTGTCTATTTTCTTGTTTTTCTATATTTTTTCTTTATATTACTATTTAGCTTTTTAAGTGAGTGTACATGACTGTATTTATACATGGGATATTGTTTTTCAACAGGAAAAGTTCAAAAATAGCTGGATTGCTTCTTTAAGTAGAATGGCTCAATTTGTGGAAACGCTGTGATCAGTCATCGTCTTTAATGTTGTGAGTCACAGACACATGATGACCACGATTTGAATGCTGCGACTGAGACGGAATGAAGTCAAGCGACACACACTAAGACTCCGATTATGACTGGACATGCGAGGGTCGGATATTTGTGACATCAACCAAAAAGGGGTGTAGAAGCACATCAGCACCCCATTTTATGTTAATTCTATGGCCAACCATCTCTCTAGCTACCCCTTATTCCACACTATGCCTTTTATGCCGCATGGTCCCTCAACTTCCGACACTTTGGAATTCTCCATCTTATTTTTATAAACCCACCCTACATTAACCCATTTTGATGCTTCCTTCAATAGTTCTTCTGCTGATTTGAAAAATGTCTAGACACGCTTAAGTGTTGTGGTGTACTGTATTTGCTACCATTTTGTCACCTGTGTAATGCTGTCCTATTTATTCTGGGGTTCAGATTAAATGCAGTGGTAAAGGTGCTTCTCACAACTGACAGCAGCAACATGGACCTGTTAAATTGACAAGGGTGTTGATATACAGTGCCTTCAGAAAGTATTCACACCCCTTGACTTTTTCCACATTTAGGTGTGTTACAAAGTGGAATTATGTTTTTACATATATTTTTTTAACTAATTACTAATTACTAAATTTACTAAATTTTACTAAGTTGAGTCAATAAGTATTCAACCCCTTTGTTATGGCAAGCCTAAATAAGTTCAGGAGTAAAAAGTTGATTAATAAGTTGCATAGACTCAGACTGTGTGCAATAATGGTGTTTAACATGATTTTTGAATGACTACCTGATCTCTGTACGCCACACATACAATTATCTGTAAGGTCCCTCAGTCGAGCAGGGAATTTCAAACACAGATTCAACCAAAAAGACCAGGGAGGTTTACCAATGCCTCAAACAAGGGCACCTATTGACAGATGAGTAAAAAAAACAGGCATTAAATATCCCTTTGAGCATGGTGAAGTTATTAATTACACTTTGTATCAATAAACCCAGTCACTGCAAAGACACAGGCGTCCGTCCTAACTCAGTTGCCAGAGCAGAAGGAAACCGCTCAGGGATTTCACCATTAGGCCAATGGTGACTTTAAACCAGTTACCGAGTGTAATGGCTATGATAGGAGAACAGAGGATGGATCAACAACACTGTAGTTACTCCACAAATAGGGAGATGACGTAAAGGTAACGTAAGGGTAATGGCGGACTGAAGGGATTTATGTAGAGCACCTCAAGATAAAACATAATATTCGAAATATCTGCTAAATTAGACTAAAATATTAGCACTACTTAATCTGGTGAGTGATAACCTTCAATCTGGACAATAACACAAAACAAATCCTAAAACTAGAGACATTTATCGACAAATATTACGAAAACAGGCAACAACCAAACATGACGGAGAGTAAGACAGGGGAACCGATTACAAAACGAAAACGTGACTCTTCTACAGACACTGATGATTTAATATTCTCACCACCCGGAATGGTAAAGGTCGAAACCGATCTGTTAAAATCAATAAATGACAAACTGGGTATACTTGAATTAGTTAGTAAGGATATAAAAGAGTTGAAGGCAAGCCTAGAGATGAGTGATGAAAAAGCTGCGACATTGGAGAAGCAAACACACGCGCTAAAAGGGACAGTCAATAAGATTGAAACCGAAATGAATGGAATTAAAAAGGAGAACACCGTTCTGAAGGAAACCTTACTAGACATACAAACTAGATCCATGAGAGAGAATTTGGTACTTACAGGTATCCAAGAAAAAGAAGGAGAAGTTCCTGAATCTATAGTTAGAGAGTTCCTCCTTACAGCGCTTCAGATTCCACGCGAAGTTATCGACAAAATCCAACTTGAACGCGTTCACCGCTTCGGACAGAGAGGGCAGAGGTACGAACGCCCAATCGTTGCCAAATTTGCTTCATTTAAAGATAAAATAATGGTTAAAAGCCTGGGTAAAAGACTTGCTGGGACCAAAATTGGCATGAATGATCAGTTTCCGAAGGAAATTGCAGAACGGCGCAAAGTTCTGTATCCAATTTTCAAAGAAAATAGATTAAAAGCGAAACGAGTAGCTCTCGTCGTTGATAAACTATATATTGATAACCAGTTGTTCAGAGACACAAAGACTACTCCATGGTTATTTTAAAAATTACAAAGTTCTCATAGACGAGGGAAATAAACACAATTCAAGCCCGGTTACTGATTGTAACAATACAATAAAAAATATAGCTTTTCTATAAATCTTCACATATAACTAATTGAACACACAAGCACTAATTCAACATAGTGAAGATAAAAACTAAGTAAACAGAAGGCACAGTATGTGTGGATGGTATGGTTTGTGTTTATTTTTTATTTTATTTGTTATGTTTGGAAAGTTGAGTGAGTGAGTAATGAAATGGTTGCATATCCCAGAGCCAATGTATTGCTGTGAGCCGGGTATGAGAGGGCTTTCAATGTTGTTCAGATGATGGATATACTTTTATAATGAATTATACGTCTTATTTATTTATTGTCCTATCATGGAGAACTACATTTTTTATTTATTTTTTTATAAATTATATCTAATTATTTATTATCCTATTTTAATGGTACGGTCCATGGCACTATACCCTAGACACCCACCTGAATGACCCAGATACTAAGGAGAAGTCCCTAACTGTTTTATGTGCCCGCTGTAAGCGGTCTGTATGCAGCTAAAATGAGGTCAGAGACCAAGAGCAGCACTGCCCCCTCAAGATTCTGAGCCTGCTTGGCAGGGTTGGTCCTGCAAAGCCAAAGCCCCAATAAGGGAGAGCATAATATACAAGGAAATTCTCAAAGCTGCTAATGAGAACCTTGACGACCTTGTACCTAGCCGGTGGGGATTCCGGTGGGGTGCCCCCACCCAGGCAGTGGCAGTGCTGGCAACACTAGCTGCAGTAACCCATGGGGAGGGGGTCACACTCGGACATTCAGAGAGGGGGTATATTATTGTGGCCCTGGCGGCACAAAATCAAAGTCGGACTGCATGGAGATGCGTGGGGACATGGTCATGACGGGTGGCCGTATTGTGGGTGTTTCAGGAATAAGGTGTACATTTGACCTCCATTATCTAGGATATGACAATGGTAAATAAATCTCTCAATTTTTGCTAATTTTTTGTGCGGTCTTGCAGGCCTTCTCATGCAGCTGCAACTGCAAGTGCATTTGTAAATCATGACCCATCTTGAGTTGGGCTCTGGGATGGTGCAATTGTTGAGAAAGTGAGCTTATGGTTGTGTGGGGGTAAGGGCTGAGTGTGTGTGGGTGTATGTGTGTATCCCACAACTGTTGCGAAGGAAGAAGTAAAAGATGTTAGGGACAATAGAGGATGATCCACAGATATATATAATACAAATCGAGGTGAGGGCAATGGAAATGCATATGGTAATTGATCTTCTTCAATTCGGTAAATGGCACTGTATGCTCTTTTCAAAGAATGGATCCCAGTCGGTTCAGGGCTATGGGATACAGGGGGTCGAGGGTGGTCTACCGGGCATTGGGATGACAAGCCATCTCGAGATGAGGCCTTTTAGCGGGTGGAATAGTAGGGACCAATTGGAGGTTTACTTAGTAGAAATGCAAATATCATGGTACAACTATATAGACACTCAATCATTATGTTACTTTTTAATAGTACGTTTACAAAAATATATTCTGATTAAAAGAATGAAAGGTGTGTCTCATTATGGTAAGTGGTGAAATAAGTATAGCCAGTTACAATTGTAATGGCTTAGCAGATAATAAGAAAAGACGATCAGTATTTACCTGGCTAAAAGAGAAGGATTATAATATCTATTGTTTACAGGAAACCCATTCAACAGTTTTAGATGAAGTTTTGTGGAAAAAGAACTGGGGGGGCAAAATATATTTCTCCCATGGGCAAAGAAATTCAAAAGGGGTGATGGTTTTAATTAACAATAATTTTGATCCAAATGTGCAAATTGTCCAAACAGATCCTCAAGGTAGATGGATTATTTTAAATATGTTATTGGACAATAAACAAATATGGCTTGTTAACCTATACGGTCCGAATAATGATGATCCAAGCTTCTTTGAAAATATATATAAGAATTTATCAACTCTACAAGCAACACTAGACTCTATTATTATAGTGGGAGATTTTAATACGGTCTTAAATACCTCTATAGACCGGAAAGGAAATCACACTACAAACTATCACCCTCAGGCACTTAAGGAAATCATGAATGTCATGGATATATTGGAATTAGTGGATATATGGAGACTTAAATACCCTGATTTAGTGAGATATACATGGCGGAGGCTGAATCAAGCTAGTCGTCTTGACTACTTTCTTATACCATTCTCTCTGGCACCAAAAGTTAAAAAAGTGTTGATAGGGGACAGAATGCGGTCGGATCATCACATAATTGGCATATATATTTCTCTTACAGAATTTCCACGTGGGCGAGGATATTGGAAATTTAATCAAAGTCTACTAGATGATAAATTGTTTAGAACTAGGACAGAAGATTTTATAACTGACTTTTTCAGACATAACATAGGTACAGCAGATCCCCTTATTGTATGGGACACTTTTAAGTGTGCCTTTAGAGGCCATGCAATTCAGTACTCATCTATAAAACAAAAGCAATTTAGATCAAAAGAGTCCATATTAACAAAGGAAATTGAAGGACTAACAGTACAGTTAGATAGCAATAAAAACAGTACCATAGAGGCACAGAATAAGTTAGAGGAAAAACAAAAAGAAATGGAGGAACTTATTCAAGAAAGATCCAGTGTAATACATTATAAAAATAAAGCGAACTGGATGGAATATGGGGAAAAATGCACCAAATTCTTTTTCAATCTTCAATATAGAAATGCTACCAAAAAAAATGTATTAAAACTTGTTACAAATGATGGAGTCACGCATGATTCACCAAATGATATTTTGAAAGAGGAAGTAAAGTACTTTAAGAATATGTTTTCGTTTCAGGCTCCTCCATCTCCACTAACTGAAACTAATTGTATGGATTTTTTTCCTATTAATAATGTAAAATTAACATCTGTACAGAAAGACTCATGTGAAGGCCAAATTACAGAGGAGGAACTGCTTGATGCAATTGGGGCCTTTAAGGATGGGAAAACTCCAGGGCTGGATGGCATACCAGTGGAAGTATACAAAACTTTTTTTGATATACTCAAAGGACCATTATTAGCTTGTTTTAACCACTCCTATATAAATGGTAGATTATCAGACACGCAACAAGAAGGTCTGATATCGTTATTACTGAAACAGGACCCAAGTGGTATATATAAAGATCCAGTCCAATTAAAAAATTGGAGACCTCTTACACTTCAGTGTTGTGATGCAAAAATCCTAGCAAAATGCTTGGCGCATAGAATAAAAAAAGTTTTGTCAGATATTATTCATCCTAATCAGACAGGTTTTTTACATGGACGATACATTGGAGATAATATAAGGCAAGTACTGGAAACAATAGAACACTATGAAATATCGGGGACACCAGGTCTGGTTTTCATAGCTGATTTTGAAAAGGCTTTTGATAAAGTACGACTGGAGTTTATATATAAATGCCTAGAATATTTCAATTTTGGGGAATCTCTTATAAAATGGGTTAAAATTATGTATAGTAACCCTAGGTGTAAAATAGTAAATAATGGCTACATCTCAGAAAGTTTTAAACTATCTAGAGGAGTAAAACAAGGTTGTCCACTATCGGCATATCTATTTATTATTGCCATCGAAATGTTAGCTGTTAAAATTAGATCAAACATTAATATTAATGGATTAGAAATCCGTGGCTTAAAAACTAAGGTGTCATTGTACGCTGATGATTCATGTTTTCTTTTAAAACCACAACTAGAGTCTCTCCACGGCCTCATAGAGGATCTAGATACCTTTGCTATCCTCTCTGGATTAAAACCAAATTATGATAAATGTACCATATTACGTATTGGATCACTAAAAAATACACATTTTATATTGCCATGTAGTTTACCAATTAAATGGTCTGACGGAGATGTGGATATACTCGGTATAAAAATCCCAAAAGAAAGAAATGATCTCACTCCAATAAATTTTTATAGAAAGTTAGCAAAAATAGATAAGATCTTGCTACCATGGAAAGGAAAATACTTGTCTATTTGTGGAAAAATCACCCTGATTAACTCTTTAGTCATATCACAGTTTACCTATTTGCTTATGGTTTTGCCTACACCTAGTGACCTGCTTTTTAAATTATATGAACAAAAAATATTCCATTTTATTTGGAACGGCAAGCCAGATAAAATTAAAAGGGCCTATTTATATAACGAATATGAATTCGGAGGGCAGAAATTATTAAATATTAAAGCATTAGACCTCTCACTAAAGGCATCAGTCATACAAAAGTTATACTTAAATCCAAACTGGTTCTCTAGTAAATTGGTACGAATGTCTCATCCTATGTTCAAGAAGGGCCTTTTTCCCTTTATTCAGATTACACCTGCTCACTTTCGGTTGTTTGAAAAGGAAATAATCTCCAAAATATCCTTATTTTTTAAACAAGCCTTAGAAAGTTGGTTGCAATTTCAGTTTAATCCACCTGAAAGGACGGAACAAATAGTACAACAAATATTGTGGTTAAATTCAAATATAGTAATTGATAAAAAAAACTGTATTTATCGAAGAAATGTTTAAAAAAGGTATAATTTTTGTGAATGATATCATAAATAGGACTGGTGGAGTTATGTCACACATGCAGCTCACACAGACATATGGAAATGTCTGCTCTACCCAAAATTACAACCAATTAATTGCAGCATTACCACAAAAATGGAAGAGGCAAGTAGAAGGGGAAAAAAGTAAGGAACTTGTATGTCGGCCCTGTATTAAAGAACATAAATGGTTAAAGAAAAGTGTGATAAATAAAAACATATACCAATTTCATTTAAGGACCAAAAAACTGACAGCTGTGCCATATAAATTGCAAAATAGTTGGGAAGAGATGTTCGATGTACCCATTCCATGGCACATGGTTTATGAATTGATACGCAAAACAACGCCGGATTCAAAACTTCGAATTTTTCAATTTAAATTATTGTACAAAATTCTTGCAACTAATAGAATGTTATATATATGGGGTATACAATCTTCCCAGCTCTGTAGATTCTGCTGTGAGGAGGCAGAGTCATTAGACCATTTATTTTGGTATTGTCCATATGTAGCTCGTTTTTGGTCACAGGTCCAGGAATGGCTGAAGAATTGCAACATTTGCCTAGAACTAACGCTACAGATAGCAATACTGGGGGATTTGAAAAGCCATAGTCAATCAATCAATAATATAATAATTATTTTAGCAAAAATGTTTATTTTTAATTTACAATCTGTAGAAGCTATGAGAATAGGAAGGTTCAAATCTTTTGTGAAGCATCACAGCACAGTTGAAAAATATATGGCAAATAAAAATCCGAAATGGATGATGTTGGAAGATAGATGGGAAGGGTTGAGTAGAACTGAAGGGTGGGACTAATAACAAGATAAACAATGTAGGGCATACGGGATCTGTGAAATGTGTATAGGTGCGGAGCTTTTGTGAAATAGCACAGTTACAAGTGGAAATAAAATTGGATGGACAACAGAAATAGAGGAAGGACTAAGAACAAACAAGAGAGAACTATTATAAAGTAGTCTGTGTCTGTAAAATAGGTATAAGATGTATAAATTGAAGGTAAAAGCAGAAGTGTTTATTAGTTTACTCCAATTGGGGGAGCGGTGGTAGGGTTGCGGGGAATAATAATAAAGGTATATTCTTTAAAAAAGTATGTATGTCTATATAGGTATGTGTATGTATATATGTATATATGTATGCATGCGTGTATGGATATATATATTTACCCAAAAAAATATGGGGGATTGGAAATGATGCAGACAATTACATTGGAAGCAACATTCTTTCCGCAATATTAAGCTGATCCACCCCAAAAAAAAAAAAAAAAAAAAAAAAAAAAAAAAAAAAAAAAAGTTACTCCACAAATACTAACTTAATTGACAGAGTGAAAATAAGAAATCAGAACACAAATATTCCAAAACATGCATTATAGGTTGCAAGATCGAATCCCTGAGCTGACAAGGTAAAAATCTGTCATTCTGCACCTGAACAAGGCAGTTAACCCCCTAGGCCATCATTGAAAATAATAATTTGTTCTTAAATGGCTTACCTAATTAAATAAAGGTTAAAAAAAATTATAATAATTGCAACAAGGCACTAAAGTAATCTGCAAAAGATGTGGCAAAGTAATTATCTTTTTGTCCTAAATACAAAGTGTTATGTTTGGGGCAAATCCAATCCAACACATTACTAAGTACCACTCTCAATATTTTCAAGCATAGTAGTGGCTGCATCATGTTAAGGGTAGGCTTGTAATTGTTAAGTACTTTCAGGATATGGAGTGGAGCTAAGCACAGGCAAAAATCCTTGAGGAAACCTGGTTCAGTCTGCTTTCCACCAGGCACTGGGTGGTGAATTCACCTTTCAGCAAGACAATAACATAAAACACAAGGCCAAATATACACTGGAGTTGCTTGCCAAAAAGACAGAATCTTTCTGAGTGGCTGAGTTACAGTTTTGACTTAAATCTACTTGAAAATCTATGGCAAGACCTTGAAAATGGTTGTGTAGCAATGATCAACAACCAATTTGACAGAGCATGAAGACTTTTGAAAATAATAATGGGCAAAGGTTGTACAATACAGGTGTGGAACTTTCTTAGAGACTTACCCAGAAACACTCAAATCAAATAACCTTTTTTTCACATGCGCCTTTTTTTCACATAATATGTATTTACTGTGGGTAGGGGTATTGTGACTATGCATAGATAATAAACAGAGTAGCAGCAGTGTATGTGAAGAGTGTGAAGGAATGTGTGTGTGTGTGTGTGTGTGTGTGTGTGTGTGTGTGTGTGTGTGTGTGTGTGTGTGTGTGTGTGTGTGTGTGTGTGTGTGTGTGTGTGTGTGTGTGTGTGTGTGGCATCCATATGCATGTGTGTGTGTGTTTTATGTGTGTATCCGTGTGGGAGTACAGTGCATTCTGAAAGTATTCACACACCTTCACTTTTTCCACATTTTGTTACGTTACAGCCTTATTCTAAAATTGATTAAATAAAAAAATTTCCTCATCAATCTACACACAAAAAAACAGAAATAGCTTATAATATGAATGTGTGTGTGGCGTCCATATGCATGTGTGTGTGTGTGTGTGTATTTTATGTGTGTATCCGTGTGGGAGTATAGTGCATTCGGAAGTATTCACACACCTTCACTTTTTCCACATTTTGTTACGATACAGCCTTATTCTAAAATTGATTAAATAAAACATTTTCCTCATCAATCTACACACAAAACAGTATTCAGACCCCTTGCTATGAGACTCACAATTGTCTCAGGTGCATCCTCTTTCCATTGATCATCCTTGAGATGTTTCTACAACTTGATTGGAGTACACCTGTTGTAATTTCAATTAATTGGACATGATTTGGAAAGGCACACACATGTCTATATAAGGTCCTGTAGTTGACAGTGCATGTCAGAGCAAACACCAAGCCATGAGGTTGAAGGAATTGTAAGTAGAGCCCTGAGACAGGATTGTGTCGAGGAACAGATCTGGGGAAGGGTACAAAAACAATTCTGCAGCATTGAAGGTCCCCAAGAACACAGTGGCCTCCATCATTCTTAAATGGAAGAAGCGTAGAACCACCAAGACTCTTCCGAGAGCTGGTCGCCTGGCCAAACTGAGCAATCGGGGAGAAGGGCCTTGGTCAGGTAGGTGACCAAGAACCCCATGGTAACTTTGACAGAGCTCCGTGGAGATGGGAGAACCATTCAGAAGGACAACCATCTCTGCAGCACTCCACCAATCAGGCCTTTATGATAGAGTGGCCAGACGGAATCCACTCCTCAGTAAAAGGTACATGACAGCCTGCTTGGAGTTTGCCAAAAAAAACCTGAAGACTAAGACCATGAGAAACAAGATTATCTGGTCTGATGAAACCAAGATTGAACTATTTGGCCTGAATGCCAAGCGTCACGTCCGGAGGATGTGCAAAGCTGTCATCAAGGCAAAGGGTGGCTACTTTGAAGAATCTCAAATATAAAATATATTTTGATTTGTTTAACAATATTTTTGGTTACTACATGATTCCATATGTGTTATTTCATAGTTTCGATGTCTTCACTATAATTCTACAATGTAGAAAATAGTAAAATAAATAAAACCCCTTGAATGATTAGGTGTGTCCAAATTTTGACTGGTACTGTATATTTATATTCTGGACTCTGACATTGCTTGTCCTAATATATATTTTTCTTATTTCCATTATTTTACGTTTAGCTCTGTGTATATTGTTGTGAATTGTTAGATATTACTGTACTGCTGGAACTAGGAACATTTCACTACACCCGCAATAAAATATGGTATTACGAGTATGCAACCTATAAAATTTGATTTGAGAGGAATCCACACAGCTTTTAAAGTCTTTGTGGGACCAGATATTTTGGGGCAGTGCATGGTTTGTAGGGTGAAGTGGTAGGACGGGAATAAGAGTGGGATGCTATGTGGCATTTAAAGTATCTTACTATCTTACTCATTCTTAATCTTCTTCTCATTCTTAATCTATTTTACTCATTCCCCCACATTCTTAATTTTTTATAAACTTTTTGTGGCGTACAGCAGGTCAGCCACCAGGGGGAGACTCGTCGTGGCCTGGTGACAGACGGAGTGTATATCACATCACGAGGCGATGGCTCCGTCTGCTGGTTGTGCCAGGTCTCGACGGGCTCTCCGGCCAGGACTAATTCGGGCTGATTGGGAGTTGGTGAGTAATCATGTGCTGATTGCTCACCAGCTGTACAAGTCCCATAAAGCTGCCAGAAGGGCAGCACACAGGAGAGAGAGTGGGGGAAAAAAGGACTCCCGTATAGACGGTTGCAGAGGTGACAGGAGTGAGTTCAGTTTTTTGATCCCCACTGGATACAGCAAGACCCGGAGCCAAGAAGACGGTCTCCCGGAGAGGGTCTCATGGGGGAGACCTATTCTTTTCTTTTGAGCTATTACTTTAATAAACACCTTTAAAACTGAGCTAATCCTACTCTGTCTGTGTATGATCTGTGTAAACCTTTTGACACAACCCCCTGGTCTGCCACATTTTATTTAACCAGGGAAAAACACATTGAGACCTAGGTCTCATTTGCAAATGTGCCCTGGGAACAATACAGAAAATAAAATTATACCGAATTAAAACAATATAAAAATCCCTAGCTTTTCTCCTGAAGATACCCAGAGACAACAATGCCCAAATTAAACATTACTTGGAGATTATTCGACATGACAAGGGCCTGGTAGGAAAAGGCAGATTTGGCCAACTCTGTGGATACACGTAGAGTATCCAACATTAAGGATAGGGTCTATTTTTCTCAATTTCCACCTGACTGACGTGCCCAAATTAAACTGCCTGTTGCTCAGGCCCTGAAGCCAGGATATGCATATAATTGGTATCATTGGAAAGAAAACACTCTGAAGTTTGTAGACTATAACACAATAGATGTGGTAGGAGAAAATCCAAAGAAAAACCAACCGGAAATATATATTTTTTGAGTATAGGTAAAAAATTAAATCTAACTCCCAGTATGCAATTCCTATGGCTTCCACTGGATGTCAATGGTCTTTGTTCAAGGTTTCAGCCTTGTTTCTTCCCAAACAAGGAAGAATAATGAGTTTTTATACAGGGACACAGACTTAGAAATCAGTGTATGCGCACGCAATGAATAGGACACGCACCTGCAAATATCATTTTCCTATTGAACATACTTCTTTCCGTATGAAATATTATAGTTTAATTACATTTTAGGGTATTTAGGGGATTAAATAGAAAGTTATTTTGACTTGTTTTAACAAAGATTAGTTGTAGCTTTCTGGATTCCTTTCTCTGCACGTTGAATGAGTGGATTACTCAAATCGATGGCGCCAAACTAAACATACTTTTGGGATATAAAGAAGGATTTTATCTAACAAAACGACACTACATGTTGTAGCTGGGACCGTTTGGATGAAAAATCAGAGGAAGATTTTCAAAAAGTAAGTGAATATTTAATCAGTATTTGTGAATTTATGAAACCTGTGCTGGTTGAAAAATATTTTGATGTGGGGCGCCGTCCTCAAACAATCGCATGGCATGCTTTTGCTGTAAAGCCTACTTTAAATCGGACAGTGCAGTTAGATTAACAAGAATTTAAGCTTTTAACCGATATAAGACACTTGTATGTACATAAATGTTTAATATCCATAATGTTTATGATTATTTATTTGAATTGCGTGCCCTCCAGTTTCACCAGGAGTTGTCCCGCTAGCGGGACGCCTAGCCAACCCTGAGATCTAGTGTTCTAATCTGAGTTTATATATTTCAACAATGATGTATTGAAGTGACCTACTTGCCTCCCGAGTGGCGCAGCGGTCTAAGGCACTGCATCACAGTGCTAGCTGCGTTACTACAGATCCTGGTTCGATACTGGTCTGTATCGCAGCCGGCCACGACCAGGAGACCCATGAGGCGATGCATAATTGGCCCAGCGTCGTCCAGGTTAGGGGAGGGTTTGGCCGGCTGGGATGTCCTTGTCCCATCGCGCTCTAGTGACACCTGTGGCAGGCCGGGCGCATGCACTCTGACACGGTCGCCAGGTGTTTCCAACGACACATTGGTGCGGCTAGCTTCCGGGTTAAGCGTGCATTGTGTCAAGAAGCAGTGCGGCTTGGTGGGGTTGTGTTTCAGAGGACGCACGGCTCTCAACCTTTGCAGCGATGGGACAAGACTGTAACTACCAATTGGGGAGAAAAAGGGGGGGGGATAAAAAAATACAAATAAAAAATGATGTTCAGTAAATTGGTAGTTTATTGAGTAAGGCTTTATTAACAAAAACAGAATAATGAAGTGACCTAGTTGTTTTTATCGAGATCTAACCAACTTTATGATAAAGAATGCAGAAAAACTACAACTAGAGCACAGGAAACACGGGAACTCGCTAGTAGGACTTGACGGGACAAGACGAAATGGCAACAGACAAACAGAAAATGCAGGTATAAATACACAGGGGATAATGGGGGAGATGGGAAACACCTGGTGGGGAGTGGAGACAAGCACAAAGACAGGTGAAATGGATCAGGGTGTGACAGTACCCCCCCTCCCTCACTAGGGACGCCACCTGGCGCCCTACCTGGCACATACCTGGTTGACCAGGGTACCAGTGGCGGAACTCAGCGATGAGGGCTGGGTCCAGGATGTTCCTAGCGGGGACCCAGCACCTCTCCTCTGGGCCATAACCCTCCCAGTCAACCAGGTACAAGAATCCCATGCCTCGAGGTCGAACACTCAGGAGGCGCCTCACGGTATATGCCAGATGGCCGTCAATGAGACCGGGGAGAGGGGTGGGCGTGGAAATAGGAGATAAAGGGCTGTGAGATAAGGGTTTAATTCTAGATACATGAAAAGTGGGATGTATACGGAGGGTGGAGGGCAACAGAAGATAAACAGCAGAGGGGCTAAGGATTTTAGAGATGGGGAAAGGGTCGATGAAATGGGGGGAAAGTTTACGAGACTCCACCCGGAGGGGGAGGTTCCGAGTGGACAGCCATACCTTCTGCCCGAGTCGATAGATGGGGAGCAGGGGTCTGGTGGCAGTCCGCCTGTCGCCGATACTTGGAGGTGGTCTTGAGAAGAGCAGACCGGGCTATCTTCCAGGTATGGCGACAAAGGCGGACAAACATCTGGGCTGAGGGTATGCTGACCTCAGGGAAGGGTATGCTGCTCAGGGAAGAGTGGGGCTGATATCCCATGGAACACTCGAAAGGCAAGAGACCCGTGGCCAAGCATGGAAGGCTGTTGCGGGCGTATTCCACCCACATAAGTTGCTGGCTCCAGGTAGTGGGGTTGGTGGAGAAGATGCAACGAAGAGCTGTCTCCAGGTCCTGATTGGTTTGCTCCTGACTGGCCGTTAGACTGTGGGTGAAAACCGGAGGACAGGCTGGCCGCCGACCCAATGAGGGTGCAGAACTCCTTCCAGAACGGGAACTGAGGACCGCGATCAGAGACCATGTCCAACGGAAGTCCATGGATCCGGAAGATGTGCTACACCATGAGCTGGGCCGTCTCCTTGGCTAAGGGGAATTGGGAAGGGGAATGAAATGGGCGGCTTTGGATAATCTATCCACCACCGTAAGGATAGTTGTGTTCTAGTGATCAGTCCACACTTTGAATGGATGTTCTGCCCCCTCTAACTAGTTCCTCCACTCCTCCAATGCCATCTTGACTACGAGCAGTTCTCAATTTCCCACATCGTAGTTCCTCTCAGCAGGGTTTAGAGAATGGGAAAGTGCAGGGATGCAACTTTTGGTCCTGGGCAGAACGCTGGGATAGTACGGCCCTCACTCCAAAGTCCGAGGCGTCGACCTCCAACACAAACTGACGGGACCTGTCCAGATGGACTAAAATGGGAGCTGTGGTGAACCGATGCTTGAGGTCCGAGAACGCCCGGTCAGCTGCTGGAGACCACGTGAATGGAACATTGGTAGAGGTGAGTGCTGAGAGGGGGGAAGTCAGGGTGCTGTAACCCCGGATTAAGTGGCGGTAGAAAGTAGCAAACCCCAGGAAACTTTGCAGCACCCTGGCTTCCACCCTCTCAGCTCTCACCTCTCTCAAGGATCCGTTCAAGTGGTCTTCAGCAGGAAGGAGATGGTGGAGCGATGGAATTCACATTTTTCTGCTTTAACAAAAAGCTGGTTCTCCAGGAGACGCTGAAGGACCTGTCGGACGTGGGGGACATGTTCTTGAGCTGACCGGGAAAAAACAAGGATGTTATCAAGGAAGACAAACACCAACCGGTTCAACATATCACGGAGCACATCGTTGACCAGGTCCTGGAACACTGCAGGAGCATTGGTCAGTCCAAATGGCATTACAAGGTACTCATAGTGCCCGCTAGCTGTGTTAAAAGCTGTCTTCCATTCGTCTCCTTCCCGTATCCGAACCAGATTGTAGGCGTTGCGAAGGTCCAACTTAGAGAAGATCGTTGCCCCCTGGAGAGGCTCGAAAGCAGAGGAGATGAGTGGTAGAGGGTAACGGTTTTTAACCATGTTGTCATTTAGGCCCTGGTAGACGATACACTGGCGCAGGGTTTTGTCTTTCTTCTCCACAAAGAAGAACCCTGCGCCGGTGGGGGAGGCAGATGGACGAATACCCCCTGCAGCAAGAGAAACTTCAATGTACCTCTCCATGGTCTTGGTCTCCGGACCCGACAGGGAATAAAGCCGCCCGAGGCGGTGTAGTACCCGGGAGAAGGTCTATATCGAAAGTGGTAGGGTCGATGCGGAGGGAGAGATGTAGCGCGGGCCTTATTGAAAACGTCTCGGAGGTCTTGGTACTCCGCGAGAATGGTGGAGAGATCCGAGGCTTCTCGCAAGCCTGCAGGAAGACAGTCCGACAATGCGCATGGCAGACAATGCGCATGGCAGAACGGGCTCCAAACCATGATCGAACCAGTAGCCCAGTTAATCAGATTGTGCCTCTGGAGCCATGACAACCCAAAAACAACAGGTGCATGAGGGGATTCAATGGGCAGGAACTGCATAGACTCACTGTGATTACCTGACACTCAGGTTAATGGGAAACATAGTGTCGGTGACTGTGCCAATAGAGCACCCATCCAGCGCTCTGACATCCATGGGAATGGAGAGGGGTTGTGTAAGGATTCCCAGCTCCGTAGTTAAGAAATATCCCTTAGCTCCACAATACAGACAGCTCTTGGTGGTTAGTCTGCGTAAGCGCTTAGGAGACAATCTAGCCCTGCCCAGTTGCATGGGCTCCGGAGGAGACAATTCAACAGCCCTCTGATATCCAGGATTCTTCGGAGGCGAGGTGGAAATCGAGGATGAGCGAGGACAACAGGGAACAGACTCCCTCTCCCTTCTACGTTCCCATGGCTGCCCATCGATCCGGATGGTCAAGGCTATGAGGGAGTCGAGGTCCATGGGCAGCTCCCGGGCTGTGAGCTCATCTTTAATCATCTCCGATAATCCGTGAAGGAACGTGTTGAACAGGGCTTCCGGGTTCCAGGCACTCTCAGCCGCCAAAGTGCGAAAATCCATTGCGTAGTCTGCCACACTACCGGAGTCCTGACGTAGTGGGAGCAGCTTACGCGTATTATAGTACCAGGGGCAGGAAAAAGGTAAGTCAGGCAGGTACAGGACGGCAGGCAATCGGTAGGTTAAGGCAGGCATAGAGTCGTAATCCAAATCAGAGTCTGGCAGGTACAGGACGGTGGGCAGAATCAGGACAGGCAGAAAGGTCAAAACTGGGAAGACAAAAACTAGAGCACCTGAAACACGGGAACACGCTGGTAGGACTTGACGGGACGAGATGAAATGGCAACATACAAACAGAAAATGCAGTTATAAATACACAGGGGATAAGGGGGAGATGGGAGACACCTAGTGGGGGGTGGAGACAAGCACAAAGACATGTGAAACAGATCAGGGTGTGACAGCAGTGTTGAGTGTCAAAACTGTCAGATTTTATAAAACGAAGTGCGCTATGATAAATTGTGTCCAAGGGCTTAAAAACACTGGTAGCTGCATTCATGTATATAATATTGGCAAAATCTATAACAGGAATGAATGTAGACTGAATGATCTGTTTTCTACTATTTAATGAAATGCAAGCCCTATTCCTATAGAAGAAGCCCAACTCGTCAACATGCTTTTTAAAACATAGCTTTTTGTCAATCCAGATGCCCAGATATTTATAGGCGGGGACAAGATCAATGCGGGCACCATCTAACGTACTTATGCACAAATCACATTACATTATTACATGATTTGGAAAATAACATGTACTTGGTTTTACCAGCATTTAGTACCAACTTCAGGTCAACCAAGGCTTTCTACAAGGTATTAAAAACAGATTGAAGAGTCAGAGCCTGAGCTGCCGTAGGGGCAGTAGTGTATACAACAGAGTCATCTGCGTACAGAGGAAAGTTACAGTTTTGTACAGATAGGCCAATGCTGCCTCTTAAGGATCCACCCTTTTTTTAAATGTTCACCTAAAATGACATACCCAAATCTAACTACCTGTAGCTCAGGACCTGAAGCAAGGAATGCATATTCTTGATACCATTTGAAAGGAAACACTTTGAAGTTTGTGGAAATGTGAAATTAATGTAGGAAAATATAACACATTAGATCTGATAAAAGATAATACAAAGAAAAAAGCATCTTTCAAATGCAAGAGAAAGGCCATATGAATTATGCTAGCCCAGGGGCAATTTAGAATTTGGCCACTAGATGGCAGCAGTGTATGTGCAAAATTTTAGACTGATCCAATGAACTACTACATATCTATTCAAAATGTTGCATCAAGACTGCCCAAATGGTTTATTGGCCGGACTACCTAACTGGTTTATTCATTCATTTTCAAGTTCATAATTGTGCACTCTCCTCAAACAATAGCATGGTATTCTTTCATTGTAATAGCTACTGTAAATTGGACAGTGCAGTTAGATTAACAACAATTTAAGCTTTCTGCCCATATCAGATATGTCTATGTCCTGGGATTTTTTTGTTTCTTACAAACTCATGATAATCACATTAGCCTACGTTAGCTCAACCGTCCCGAGGACGGGACACCGATCATGTTGAGGTTTTAATATACAGTTGAAGTCTGAAGTTTACATACACTTAGGTTGGAGTCATTACAACTCGTTTTTCAACCACTCCACAAATCTCTTGTTAACAAACTATAGTTTTGGCAAGTTGGTTATGCTTGACATCATGGAAAATCAAAAGAAATCAGCCAAGACCTCAGAAAATAAATTGTAGACCTCCACAAGTCTGGTTCATCCTTGGGAGCAATTTACAAATGCCTGAAGGTACCACGTTCATCTGTACAAACAATAGTATGCAAGTATAAACACCATAGGACCACACATCCGTCAAACCGCTCAGGTAGGAGAAGCGTTCTGTCTCCTAGAGATGAACGTACTTTGGTGCGAAAAGTGCAAATCAATCCCAGAACAACAGCAAAGGACCCTGTGAAGATGCTGGAGGAAACAGGTACAAAAGTATCTATATCCACAGTAAAACGAGTCCTATATCGACATAACCTGAAAGGCCGCTCAGCAAGTAAGACGCCACTGCTCCAAAACCGACATAAAAAAGCCAGACTACGGTTTGCAACTGCACATGGGGACAAAGATCATACTTTTTGGAGAAATGTCCTCTGGTCTGATTAAACAAAAATAGAACTGTTGGCCATAATGATCATCGTTGTGTTTGGAAGCCGAAAAACAACATCCCAGCCGTGAAGCATGAGGGTGGCAGCATCATGTTGTGGGGGTGCTTTGCTGCATGAGGGACTGGTTCACTGCACAAAATAGATGGCATCATGAGGCAGGAAAATTATGTGGATATATTGAAGAAATGGGTCTTCCAAATGGACAATGACCCCAAGCATACTTCCAAAGTTGTGGCAAAATGGCTTAAGGACAACAAAGTCAAGGTATTGGAGTGGCCATCACAAAGCCCTAACCTCAATCCCATGGAAAATTTGTGGGCAGAACTGAAAAAGCATGTGCGATCAAGAAGACCTACAAACCTGACTCAGTTACACCAGCTATGTCAGGAGGAATGGGCCAAAATTCACCCAACTTATTGTGGGAAGCTTGTGGAAGGCTACCTGAAATGTTTGACCCAAGTTAAACAATTTAAAGGCAATGCTACCAAATACTAATTGGGTGTATGTATACTTCTGACCCACTGGGAATGTGATGAAAGAAATAAAAGCTGAAATAAATCATTCTGACATTTCCCATTCTTAAAATAAAGTGGTGATCCTAACTGATCTAAGACAGGGAATTTTTACTGGATTAAATGTCAGGAATTGTGAAAAACTGACTTTAAATGTATTTGGCTAAGGTGTATGTAATCTTCTGACTTCAACTGTAAATAGTGAAAAGATCTGGACCAAGAATCGAACCCTGTGGGACACCTTTTGATATATCTAGAAATCCTAATTTAACACCATCAGTAAGTACACACTGTGTTCTGTCTTTTAAATAATTTTCAAACGAGCTACATGCAGCCCGATCTAAGCCAATCGTAGAGCGTTTCTGAGTAAGTAAGGTGTGATCCACACCTAGGACAGGTCAATTAAGAGGGCAGCACAGTGTTTATTTGTATCTAAACAATTTATGACATCCTTTAAAACCATAGAGGTAGCAGAGATGGTGCTATGACCTGGTCTGAACCCTGACTGTTTTACATTCAGAAAAGATGTAGCAGTTAAAAGGGATCTAAGCTGTGTATTAATCAATGATTCCAGGATTTTTGCTAGGCATTAGAGTTTGGAAATGGGACGATAATTATTTAGATCACTGATCACCACTTTTATGTAAAGGAAGCTCTAGGGATAGTACTCAATATAATTGTCAAGTAAATAATATGTGTTAATGCTTCCGCAATCAATGGAGCAGAAAGCTGTATAAAGAAGGGATCAAGTATATTAGCCCGAGTACATTTTTTTTACATCAATCATAAGTAGTTGTTCCAATACATCAGAAGCAGACGGTTGCTCCAGAGAGTACAAGGATTCATTGGGGGTTGTCTGGTCCTCCTTCAAGACGACCAGCGGCTGGGAGAGGGACGAGCAATTTACTGACTGACCCGGGTCTATTAAACTTGATTTCTTTTTTTTATGGCGGACATAAAATGTTGATTAAAAGCATGACCTATCAAAACATTTTCAATAATGATGTCAGAGTTCAGTATAACTTGCTTGGGTAGGGAAGGAGAGGAATTTCCACGCTTTAGTGCCTTAACTAGCGCCTTAACAGAGTCAGCGATAGAATTTAGGAAGTAGCTTGATTTAGCCTTTGTTACTAAGGACTTGCATTTATTTCTCAGTTGTCTGAAAAGCTGCTAGTCCACAACAGCATCAGTTAGTCTAGCTTTGGCCCAGGCATGATTTCTTGTTGTAAAGATATCTGAAAGTTCTGTAGAAAACCAGGGATTTGATCTGTTTTTTAGTCTATAGCGTTTAAAAGGAGCATGTTGATCTGCCAGTGATATAAAAATAGATGAGAAATGCTCAAGAGCTAATTCAGGGTCAGGTATACACTTGATGGAGGAAAGTTCCGAAAGTACAATTCATGCATAAACACTTGGAGAGAAAAGTTTAAAAAATTTATCCTAATAATACGGGGATCAGAATTATGCTGTCTCTAAATCTAATAATGAGGATCTATCTAGATTTCTCACATTTAACCTAGTGGGTTTTGTGATTAGCTGGGTTAGATTAAGATCAAGACAAGTTTAAATTCACCTAAGACCACCAGTTCAGAAGATAGAAAATGTTTTAAATGCTAAGCTATGAAACTAGTCGCATCAACTAAAGCAGCAGGAGGCCTATACACTCCAGCAACAAATACATGCACGTTTTGGCTCATGGTCACATCTAAAACCAGGATTTCACATTTTCGTTGAGCTTCCAATGATGAGCTCAGGTCGGATCCCCCCTCTACCGTATCTCCTATCAGCAGCAGGAGCCGCAGAAATCGGATGTTGAGGCGGCAGCCTTACGGCACCCTGAACACGAGAGCCCATAGTGTAATCCGTAGTGGAACCCATAGTGTAGCCCGTAGTGGAGGCGGTCGTCACTGTAGAAGCTACAGCATCTGCGTACCCGGTGTCCGTACGCCCTGAGGAAGACAGCGGGGACAGTGGCTCAAAACGATTTGAGAGTTTGTCACGACGCTGCGAGAAAAAAACGTAACGCTGGGGTGTGGGTCTCTTCCTCCTCCTAGATCCAATCACACTCCATGTAGGCCCGCCAGGAGTAGAGCTGAAAGCATCCAACTTTTGGCTAGGTTTAGAAGGCCGTGAGGTGGGGAAATGCTCAAGATTCATAAAAGTTCCATTACAGTCGTCTTTTTTAAAAGAGGCATCAACAAATGCGGTTAAACGTGAAGCGTCCTTATTCAAAATTAGACGCTCATCCAAATGTTTAATTTCTTCAACTTTTACTATTTCTTTTTCACCTTTATTTAACCAGGTAGGCAAGTTGAGAACAAGTTCTCATTTACAATTGCGACCTGGCAAGATAAAGCAAAGCAGTTCGACACATACAACAACACAGAGTTACACATGGAGTAAAACAAACATACAGTCAATAATACAGTAGAAAAAATAAGTATATACAATGTGAGCAAATGAGGTGAGATAAGGGAGGTAAAGGCAAAAAAAAGGCCATGGTGGCGAAGTAAATACAATATAGCAAGTAAAACACTGGAATGGTAGATTTGCAATGGAAGAATGTGCAAAGTAAAGATAGAAATAATGGGGTGCAAAGGAGCAAAATAAATAAATAAATAAATACAGTAGGGGTGCAGGTGCAGTAATCTGTGAGCTGCTCTGACAGCTGGGGCTTAAAGCTAGTGAGGGAGATAAGTGTTTCCAGTTTCAGAGATTTTTGTAGTTCATTCCAGTCATTGGCAGCAGAGAACTGGAAGGAGAGGCGGCCAAAAGAAGAATTGGTTTTGGGGGTGACCAGAGAGATATACCTGCTGGAGTGAGTGCTACAGGTGGGTGCTGCTATGGTGTCCAGCGAGCTGAGATAAGGGGGGACTTTACCTAGCAGGGTCTTGTAGATGACCTGGATGGAGCCAGTGGGTTTGGCGACGAGTATGAAGCGAGGGCCAGCCAACGAGAGCGTACAGGTCGCAGTGGTGGGTAGTATATGGGGCTTTGGTGACAAAACGGATGGCACTGTGATAGACTGTATCCATTTATTGAGTAGGGTATTGGAGGCTATTTTGTAAATGACATCGCCGAAGTCGAGGATCGGTAGGATGGTCAGTTTTACAAGGGTATGTTTGGCAGCATGAGTGAAGGATGCTTTGTTGCGAAATAAGAAGCCAATTATAGAGTTAACTTTGGATTGGAGATGTTTGATGTGAGTCTGGAAGGAGAGTTTACAGTCTAACCAGACACCTAGGTATTTGTAGTTGTCCACATATTCTAAGTCAGAACCGTCCAGAGTAGTGATGTTGGACGGGCGGGCAGGTGCAGGCAGCGATCGGTTGAAGAGCATGCATTTAGTTTAACTTGTATTTAAGAGCAATTGGAGGCCACGGGAGGAGAGTTGTATGGCATTGAAGCTCGTCTGGAGGGTTGTTAACACAGTGTCCAAAGAAGGGCCAGAAGTATACAGAATGGTGTCGTCTGCGTAGAGGTGGATCAGAGACTCACCAGCAGCAAGAGCGACATCATTGATGTATACAGAGAAGAGAGTCGGTCCAAGAATTGAACCCTGTGGCACCCCCATAGAGACTGCCAGAGTCCCGGACAACAGGCCTTCCGATTTGACACACTGAACTCTATCAGAGAAGTAGTTGGTGAACCAGGCGAGGCAATCATTTGAGAAACCAAGGCTATCGAGTCTGCCGATGAGGATGTGGTGATTGACAGAGTCGAAAGCCTTGGCCAGGTCAATGAATACGGCTGCACAGTATTGTTTCTTATCGATGGCGGTTAAGATATCGTTTATGACCTTGAGCGTGGCTGAGGTGCACCCATGACCAGCTCTGAAACCAGATTGCATAGCGGAGAAGGTATGGTGGGATTCGAAATGGTCGGTAATCTGTTTGGTGACTTGGCTTTCGAAGACCTTAGAAAGGCAGGGTAGGATAGATATAGGTCTGTAGCAGTTTGGGTCAAGAGTGTCCCCCCCTTTGAAGAGGGGGATGACTGCAGCTGCTATCCAATCTTTGGGATCTCAGACGACATGAAAGAGAGGTTGAACAGGCTAGTAATATGGGTTGCAACAATTTCGACAGATAATTTTAGAAAGAAAGGGTCCAGATTGTCTAGCCCGGCTGATTTGTAGTGGTCCAGATTTTGCAGCTCTTTCAGAACATCAGCTGACTGGATTTGGGAGAAGGAGAAATGGGGAAGGCTTGGGCGAGTTGCTGTGGGGGGTGCAGTGCTGTTGACCGGGGTAGGGGTAGCCAGGTGGAAAGCATGGCCAGCCGTAGAAAAATGCTTATTGAAATTCTCAATTATAGTGGATTTATCGGTGGTGACAGTGTTTCCTATCCTCAGTGCAGTGGGCAGCTGGGACGAGGTGTTCTTATTCTCCATGGACTTTACAGTGTCCCAGACCTTTTTTGAGTTTGTGTTGCAGGAAGCAAATTTCTTCTTGAAAAAGCTAGCCTTGGCTGTGTATATTGGTTTCTAGCTTCCCTGAAACGTTGCATATCACGGGGGCTGTTCGATGCTAATGCAGAACGCCATAGGATGTTTTTGTGTTGGTTAAGGGCAGTCAGGTCTGGAGAGAACCAAGGGCTATATCTGTTCCTGGTTCTACATTACTTGAACGGGGCATGCTTATTTAAGATGGTGAGGAAGGCATTTAAAAAAAATAACCAGGCATCCTCTACTGACGGGATGAGATCAATATCCTTCCAGGATACCCCGGCCAGGTCGATTAGAAAGGCCTGCTCGCTGAAGTGTTTCAGGGAGCGTTTGACAGTGATGAGTGGAGGTTGTTTGACCGCTGACCCATTACGGATGCAGGCAATGAGGCAGTGATTGCTGAGATCTTGGTTGAAAACAGCAGAGGTGTATTTAGAGGGCAAGTTGGTTAGGATGATATCTATGAGGTTGCCCGTGTTTACGGCTTTGGGGTGGTACCTGGTAGGTTAATTGATAATTTGTGTGAGATTGAGGGCATCAAGCTTAGATTGTAGGATGGCTGGGGAGTTAAACATGTTCCAGCTTAGGTCGCCTAGCAGCACGAGCTCTGAAGATAGATGGGGGGCAATCAGTTCACATATGGTGTCCAGAGCACAGCTGGGGGCAGAGGGTGGTCTATAGCAGGCAGCAACGGTGAGAGACTTGTTTTTTAGAGAGGTGGATTTTTAAAAGTAGAAGTTCAAATTGCTTGGGTACAGACCTGGATAGTAGGACAGAACTCTGCAGGCTATCTTTGCAGTAGATTGCAACCACCCCCTTTGGCCGTTCTATCTTGTCTGAAAATGGTGTAGTTAGGAATGGAGATTTCAGAATTTTTGGTGGTCTTCCTAAGCCAGGATTCAGACGCGGCTAGAACATCCGGGTTGGCAATGTGTGCTAAAGCAGTGAATAAAACAAACTTAGGGAGGAGGCTTCTAATGTTAACATGCATGAAACCAAGGTCATCAAATGAGAGCGCCTGGGAAATAGGAGTGGAGCTAGGCACTGCAGGGCCTGGATTCACCTCTACATCACCAGAGGAACAGAGGAGGAGTAGGATAAGGGTACGGCTAAAGCTATGAGAATTGGTCGTCTAGAATGTCCGGAATAGGGAGTAAAAGGAGGTTTCTGGGGGCAATAAATTAGCTTCAAGGTATAATGTACAGACAAAGGTATGGTAGGATGTGAACACAGTGGAGGTAAACCTAGGTATTGAGTGATGATGAGAGAGATATTGTCTCTAGAAACATCATTGAAACCAGGTGATGTCATCGCATGTGTGGGTGGTGGAACTGAAAGGTTGGATAAGGTATAATGAGCAGGGCTAGAGGCTACAGTGAAATAAGCCAATAAACACTAACCAGAACAGCAATGGACAAGGCATATTGACATTAAGGAGAGGCATTCTTAGTCAAGTGATCATAAGGGTCCAGTGAGTAGTGAGGTTGGTTGGGGTAACGGCGATTCAGACAGCTAGCTGAGCCATCGGTAGCAAGCTAGCATAGGATGGAAGTCTGATTTTAGCCACCTCGTGCGTTTCCGACGGTAGATTAGTGGGGTTCCGTGTGGTAGAGGGGATCAATCCAATTGGCAAAATAGATATAGTTATAGTGACCCAAGAAAAATTGTCCGATAGATAGACCTATTCAGATAGCAGCCGATAAGACAGCTAACGATTAGCGGGCCGCAGATGGGCGTTCAGGTAACGTCGCGACGGAGGGGCCAGTTAGATAACTCCCTTGGGCAGATAACGTCGGTAGTCCAGTCGTAAAGGAATGATCATCATAGGAACTAAAGGAATGATCATCCTCTTGGCAGCATTTAGTTTGTGACATTTGACACAGGTGAAGTTTTCAGATAGGTCCTTCACTGGGATGACTGTGAACATGTCACATAAAATGTATTTAATGGCCTTATGGTTGACGATAGAGTCAAAGGAGTTTTCACTGCTTAATGTAGAAGCGGGAGAACACCCTTTATTCAATTCAGCTATTTTGCGTGCTAGCCAAATAGGCTGCTAAAAGGCTACTAAAGGGATCCAGGGACAAATCTAGCGGTCCCAGCACTGTGGCTATCTGCATCGCTGGATCCAAAATAAATCATGAAAACTGGATATAAAATACTTAATATAACTTATAATCAGATAATTAAAAGTATTCACCGTTTGTCAGAGAACCACCACGGCAGCATGGACAGGTAACAAACAGCATGGACCTGCTGTCACGCCCTGACCTTAGAGAGCCTTTTTATTTCTCTATTTGGTTAGGTCGGGTGTGATTTGGGTGGGCAATCCAGTTTTTCAATTTCTTTGTTGGCCGGGTATGGTTCCCAAACAGAGGCAGCTGTCTATCGTTGTCTCTGATTGGGGATCATACTTAGGCAGCCTTTTTTCCACCTTTAGTTTGTGGGATCTTGATTTTGTTAGTTACTGTATAGCCTGCAGAACTTTACGTTCGTTTTGTATTTTGTTGGGTTTTGGTGTTCATTTTAAATAAAAGTAAGATGTTCGCCTACCATGCTGCACCTTGGTCTCATTCTCTAAACGAACGTGACAGAAGATCCCACCACAAACGGACCAAGCAGCGTTGCCAGGAGGAGCAGACATCCTGGACATGGGAGGATATCTTGGATGGTAAGGGATCCTGGACGTGGGAGGAGATCCGGGCCGGAAGGGATCGCCTTCCATGGGAGCAGACGGAGGCAGCGAGGGAGGAACAACGATGACACCGGGGTTCGCGACCACGAAGGAAGCCCTAGAGGCCCCCCCCATATTTTTTGGAGGGGGCACACGGTGTGGTTGGCGGAGCCAGGTATCAGACCAGAGCCAACTCCCCGCACTCGCTTTAAGGAGCGTGTGACCTTTCAGGCACCATGTTATGCGGTGATACGCACTGTGTCTCCAGTGCGCATTCACAGCCCGGTGCGCTCGGGGGCCAGTTCCCTGCACTTGCCGTGCGAAAGTGAGCATACAGCCAGGACGGGTTGTGCCGGCTCAGCGCTCCTGGTCTCCAGTACGCCTCCTTGGTCCAGGATATCCTGCACCGGCTCTACGCACTGTGTCGCCAGTGTGCCTTCACAGCCCAGTGCGTCCTGTGCCAGCGCCCCGCACTTGCCGGGCTAAAGTGAGCATCCAGCTAGGACGCGTTGTGCCAGCTCTACGCTCCAGACCTCCAGTGCGCCTCCACGGTCCAGTATATTCTGTGCCAGCTCCATGCACCCGGCCTCCAGTGCGTGTCTCCAGCCTGGTACGTCCTGTGCCTGCTCTACGCACGAAGCCTCCAGTGATGATCCATGGCCCGGAGCCTCCAGTGATGATCCATGTCCCGAAGCCTCCAGTGATGATCCACGGTCCGGAGCATCCGGCGACGATTCACGGTACAGAGCATCCGGCGACGATCCACGGTCCGGAGCTCCCGGCGACGATCCACGGTCCGGAGCATCCGGCGACGATCCACGATCCGGAGCATCCGGCGACGATCCACGGTCCGGAGCATCCGGCGACGATCCACGGTCCAGTTCCACGGAAGCGGAGGGATCAGCGAGTAGAGCGGCGTCTACGTCCCGAACCGGAGCCGCCACCGAGGCTAGATGCCCACCCGGACCCTCCCCCATGTAGTCAGGTTTTGCAGCCGGAGACCGCACCTTTGGGGGGGGGGGGGGGGGTACTGTCACGCCCTGACCTTAGAGAGCCTTTTTATTTCTCTATTGATTTTGTTAGTTGCTGTATAGCCTGCAGAACTTTACGTTCGTTTTGTATTTTGTTGGGTTTTGGTGTTCATTTTAAATAAAAGTAAGATGTTCGCCTACCACTTGGTCTCATTCTCTAAACGAATGTGATACCTGCATCCCATGTTCTTTGCACATCAGTGCAAAATAACCATGTCTGTCCCTGTTTCACTGCATTCTCAACCTGCAGAAAAGAGAATAGAATGTAACTTATCTCCCAAAAGCATGGGAGGACAATAACTCCCAAAATAGACTGCAATGATGATGTATATTTCATACATAGTGTTAAAAAATATTGAGATGATCAAATGCCAACAGCAACACATACAGTTTACTGCTATTTTATAGATGACATGGTGCAGGTGTTGTGCTAATTCCATAACAAGTCCAAGAAATACTAATTGAAACCATAACACAACTCACACTTCAGGCTCATATCTAAAAGTCCTACGACTGTCTCGTCTAGTGTGCTGACCTTCCATAATATTGCTGCTGCATGGCTATATGATCTTCCTAGTCCTGTGATGGATGAACACCCTGTAATTTGTACTTCCTATAACTCAGTAACAACGACCCAAGGATGATGGTACGGATTCCTGACACTGGCTAGGCTCAACATATGCTTTTAAATAGATGTAGTCCCCTTCCGACTTCATTAACACACACCCGACCATGCTACTGTGCAGGTACTGATAAGCCTCGGAGCCTTTCAGGTGGTTCATGGCTTGCCCATCGCTAGCGATGGATTCAATGAAATAACATAAAAATACTACGGGGCCACTTTTTCACATTATCCTCCCATCCTTCGATGGTATAGGGGTGAGGGAGATTAATGTCGCCTTGTTTTAAAGTTGTTTTAGTATGCTCCCAACTTTCGCGACTGCTGATCGTGTAATGTTAAACTTGCTAGCCGCCGGTTGTTTACACTTTGCCGGAAGTTGGTCCCATAATGCGAGCAAACAATCATGGGATTTAGGAATATTGTGGATATGCTGTTTTACCGTTTGTGTTATTTGTGCTGGTCTAATTCCTGTAATGGAAAATCAGAAGAATCTGTGTGCTCATGTATAGTTCATATGGTGCTCTTCGATGTCCCAGGTTTATGGCAATGATGAACAAATAATTGAATCTTTACTTATAGTCAGACATTTATATGTTATGTATAACTTCTTGTCAATACGGGGGCGCTGTTTTCACTTTGGAAAAAATCGTGCCCAAATGAAACGGCCTTGTACTCTGTTCTAGATCATACAATATGCATATTATTATTACTATTGGATAGAAAACACTCTCAAGTTTCTAAAACTGTTTGAATTATATCTGTGAACAGAACTCATTTGGCAGCAAACTTCCATACAGGAAGTGAAAAATCTGAAAACGAGGCTCTGTTTCAGGGCCTGCCTATTCAACTGGCTTTTATTTATCGATATTCATGCACTTCATACGCCTTCCACTAGATGTCAACAGGCAGTGGAAGGTGGAATGGGGTGTCTAGCTTGATCTGAGGCCGAACGAGAGCTTTTGGAGTGACAGGTCCGGTATTTTCTTTGTCTTCGACGGCACGCGAGGGACCTCGACATTGTCTTCTGAAAAGCGTTCGGTATACACGGCGAATATCTCCGGCTCTGATTTTATTTGATACATATGATAATAACATCATAAAGTAGGTTTTTTCAACCGAATTTTATCAGTTTATTCAACGTTTATTGGGACTTTTGGAGTTTTCCGTTCTTTGCGCCAAGAGAGGATGGGAATGTTAGCAACCTTGGCTAGCATTGTGGCGCGAATTCGACAGAAGAAATGGACATTCTAAAACCAAACAACGATTTATTCTGGACCAAGGACTCCTTGTACAACATTCTGATGGAAGCTCAGCAAAAGTAAGAAAACATTTATTATGTTATTTCGTATTTCTGTGTAAAATGTTGACTCCTATTCTCCGCCGTGTTGGTGAGCATTGTCTCACAATAACGCAAGCTGTATGTTATGGTAAAGTTATTTTAAAAAATCTAACACAGCGGTTGTATCTTTCATTTGCCATACAACAAGTATTTTTATGTAAAGTTTATGATGAGTTCTTTGGTCAGATTAGGTGAGTGTCCAAAATATCTCCGGAGATTCTGGTGAATCGTTGCTACGTATTCACAATGTATAACCAGGATTTGTAGCTATAAATATGCACATTTTCGAACAAAACATAAATGTATTGTATAACATGATGTTATAAGACTGTCATCTGATGAAGTTGTCCAAAGGTTAGTGATTAATTTTATATCTTTTGCTGGTTTTTGCGAAAGCTACCTTTGCGGTGAATAAATGCCGTTGTGTGTTTGGCTATTGTGGTAAGCTAATATAATTCTATATTGTGTTTTCGCTGTAAAACACTTAAAAAATCGGAAATATTGGCTGGATTCACAAGATGTTTATCTTTCATTTGCTGTACACCATGTATTTTTCAGGAATGTTTTATGATGAGTATTTATGTATTTCACGTTGCTCTCTGTAATTATTCTGGCTGCTTTGGTGCTATTTTTGATGGTGGCTGCAATGTAAAAATATGATATATACATCAAATGTGCAAATTTTTGAACAAAACATAAATGTATTGTATAACATGTTATAAGACTGTCATCTGATGAAGTTGTTTCTTGGTTAGTGACTAATTTTATCTCTATTTTGTCAGTTTTGTGAAAGCTACCTATGCGGTGGAAACATGGTGAAAATATGCGGTTGTGTGTTTGGCTATTGTGGTTAGCTAATAGAAATACATATTGTGTTTTCGCTGTAAAACATTTTAAAAATCGGAAATGATGGCTGGATTCACAAGATGTTTATCTTTCATTTGCTGTATTGGACTTGTGATTTCATGAAAATTATATTATATGATATCCCTGTCCCGTTAGGCTAGGCTATGCTAGTCAGCTTTTTTGATGAGGAGGATCCCGGATCCGGGAGGGTGATGAAGTAGAGGATAAAAGGCATGCAGTGCCTTCGGAAAGTATTCAGACACCTTGACTTTTTCCACATTTTGTTACGTTACAGCCTTATTCTAAAATGGATTTGTCACGCCTGCTCACACTCCCCCGTTCTGGCGCTCGAGGTCACCAGGCTGCCTTTCATTACGCACACCTGTCACCATCATTACGTGCATCAGTGTTCATTGGACTCACCTGGACTCATTCACGTTTTGATTGCCTTCCCTATATCAGTCTGTTTCCTCTGTTTCATCCCCGTGTCAGCATTATTGTCATTTCCGTTTTCCGTGTCCAGATGCTGCCCATATTCTGTTCCTCTCTGTGATTATTAAATGTTCACTCTCTGTACCTGCTTTTCGTCTCCAGCGTCGATCCTTACAGGATTAAATAAATAAATATTCTCAGCAATCTACACACAATACTCCATAATGGCAAAGCGAAAACAGGTTTTTAGAAGTGCTTGCAAATGTATATATTTTTTTACACAGAAATACCTTATTTACATAAGTATTCAGACCCTTTGCTATTAGACTCGCAATTGAGCTCAGGTGCATCTTGTTTTCCATTGATCATCCTTGAGATGTTTCTACAATTTGATTGGAGTTCACCTGTGGTAAATTCAATTGATTAGACATGATTTGGAAAGGCACACACCTGTCTATGTCTCACAGTTGACAGTGCACGCCAGAGCAAAACGAAGCCTAGAGGTCGAAGGAATTGTCCTTAGAGCGCCGAGACAGGATTGTGTCGAGGCACAGATCTGTGGAAAAGCACCAAAAAATGTCTGCAGCATTGAAGGTTCCCAAGAACAAAGTGGCCTCCATAATTCTTAAATGTAAGAAGTTTGGAACCACCAAGACTCTTCCTAGAACTGGCAGCTCGGCCAAACTGAGCAATTGGGGGAGAAGGGCCTTGGTGAGGGAGGTGACCAAGAACCCGATGGTCACTCTGACAGAGCTCTAGAGTTCCTTTGTGGAGATGGGAGAACCTTCCAGAAGGACAACCATCTCTGCAGCACTCCACCAATCAGGCCTTTATGGTAGAGTGGCCAGATGGAAGCAACTCCTCAGTAAAAGTTACATGACAGCCCGCTTGGAGTTTGCCAAAAGGCACCCAAAGACATTCAGACCATGATAACTTCTTCTGGCTGCAAGCCCTAAGTCGGGATCAATATGACAACAGCCACTTCAAGTGCAGGGCGCAAAATTCAAAATATATTTTTTAGAAATATTTAACTTTCACACATTAACAAGTCCAATACAGCAAATGAAAGGTACACATCTTGTGAATCCAGTCAACATGTCCGATTTTTTAAATGTTTTACAGCGAAAACAGCACGTATATTTATGTTAGCTCACCACCAAATACAAAGAAGGACAGACATTTTTCACAGCACAGGTAGCATGCACAAAGCCAACCTAACTAACCAAGAACCAACCAAACTAACCAACAAACAACTTAATCAGATGACAGTCTTATAACATGTTACACAATAAATCTATGTTTTGTTCGAAAAATGTGCATATTTCAGGTATAAATCAGTTTTACATTGCAGCTACCATCAGAGCTACCGTCAAAAATAGCACCGAAGCAGCCAGAGCAATTATAGAGACCAACGTGTATTACCTAATTACTCATCATAAAACATTTCTTAAAAATACACAGCGTACAGTAATTGAAAGACACAGATCTTGTAAATCCAGACAATATTTCCGATTGTCTAAGTGTTTTACAGCGAAAACATAATATAGCATTATATTAGCTTACTACAATAGCCTACCACACGACCGCATTCATTCATCAAGGCACGTTAGCGATAGCAATAGGCACGTTAGCGTTAGCGAATAAACCAGCAAAAGATATTAAATTTCACTAACCTTCATAAACCTTCCTCAGATGACAGTCCTATAACATCAGGTTATACATACACTTATGTTTTGTTCGAAAATGTGCATATTTAGAGCTGAAATCCGTGGAATCGGACATGTTGACTGGATTCACAAGATGTGTATCTTTCATTTGCTGTATTGGACTTGTTAATGTGTGAAAGTTAAATATTTCTAAAAAATATTTTTTGAATTTCGCGCTCTGCCTTTTCAGTGGAATGTGGGAGGAGTTCCGCTAGCGGAACGCAGGGGCTAGACAGGTTTTAAGTAAATGTGATATTTCCGTTTTGTTTTTTAAATAAATTAACAAAAATGTCTTAACTTTTTTTGCTTTGTCATTTTGGGGTATTGTGTGTAGATTGATGAGGGGGGAAAACGATTTAATCAATGTTAGAATAAGGCTGTAACGTAAAAATGTGTAAAAAGTCAAGGTGTCTGAATACCATCCAAAGGCACTGTATGTATGCATTTTTTACTATTTAGATGTAATTAAAACAATGCAACTGTTGGAGCTCATGTGTTTGATGTGATTGATATGTGACTAGGTGCATTCTTGTCAAATAATCTTTATGATTATGGATACATTCTGCAATAAATTAATCTGGCTTGGAATCTGCAACAGAAGATGTCAAAAGGTTTTCAGGTAAATGCTTGATTACACCATGAACTGAAATAGAATTCACCTTGTTCATATAGTTGGCAGACATTAAATATTAGACCTCCACTGGCTGAAGGAGAAGAGGATCTGGCAAAATAAGGGTATGTTGCCAATATCATCTATGTCAGATTTTCCTAACTCCAGTCCTCGAGTACCCCCAACAGTACACATTAACATTTTAGCCCTGGAAAAGCACAACTAATTCAACTTGTTAACTAATCATCAATCCCTTGATGAATTGGATCAGATGCGCTTCTCCAGTGCTACAACAAAAATGTGTGCTGTTGGGGGTACTCGAGAACTGGAGTTTGGGAAACGCTGAACTAGGTAGCTAGCTTATTTGCAGAAAACTAGCCTATTCAAACAGTAGCACATTATAAATATCTGACTGCTACTAGGATAGTATTCACAAGACCAAATTCCTAAACAAGCCAACAAATATTAGTTACAGTAAATTAAATATGGAACAGTAATGAAAATGTTCAATATATCGTTTTGGATCAAGATAGCTAGTAGCTAGCTAGCTGACAGCCAAGGTGTTGCCTAGATGAAGTGCAGGAGCTTGCATGGATGTGTAGTCTTGCATGATATTTACAGTACTTTGATGATAATTAGCATTTTTTAATCCGAGAGTAAATAAAACTGAATTGATTGATAAATGTCACCTTGACCGAGAGAGATTTTCACAGTTATCAAAATGTCATGCCATGGAAAGCCTACACGAAACACAGACCTTTTTTAAGTGGTTTTAAAATCCCCTATGAGAAAAATGTATGTTGAAAAACTATTGGAACCATTTCCGTGTTACTTTGACTGCTAGATTTGATGGGTATTATGACAACAACACTGGGGTACCCTATTGTAAGATGTTTCATTCATCCACCTGTTTATTTTAACCATAGAGATAGTTAGAGGACACAACATGTACCTGTCACATTAGGGAGAGGCTATACGGACATTCCTGGTGCCCTAATAGATGAGAATGTCGTGCAGCTCGAGTTGAGACGGAGGGTTTCGGTTCCGTCAGTTCTGTCAGTTGTCCCGATGAGCCCTTCCCAGCTAGCTAGTTTATGCGCTGGTTCATGCTTGTGGCTAAAAACTCCAGCAATAATTTGAAACTTGTCTGTCGAAGTTGAAACTTGGGAGAGTGTTCAGAAGCATTCAGTTTTTATTGGAGTAAAAAAAAAAGTACATTTTTGGTGAAAATCACTACAATGTAGGTGCTTTAGCTGTCACCCTGGCCGTCAAGCGGGAGTGAAGGACACATGCCCCATGTTGTGTTGCTAGCTTGCAGCGCAAACTCACACCATTGAGCAATAAACTGTATCACAGTGACATCCAGATGGTTACGACCAATGTTACAAGTTATTTCTCGTGTAGGCTGCCATACTACTCAAAATAAAATGAAGTGGGATGGAAGAAATTGGCCACGTTAACTACCACTTGCGACATGTGATACAGCTGCGTTCGGAAGCCACTGCTGCAAGCACCTCAACTGCTGCAAGCACCTCGATACAACACCATTGCACATTCATAACATCAACTAATTGCTTGTCATGGTGACATCCAGATGGAGACCAATACTACAAGTTTTTTCTCCCTCGCCCATCGAAATAGACTTCACTTTCTTTTACAAGTTTTAACTAGCACCATATTCTATTGTTGCCAGCATAACTGATTGACTGAACCAAATCCATTCCTCTCCACTCGACTCTCAGCTGCATGACATGCGTCATCAATTTGGGCACCAGTGTCCGTATAGCCTCTCCTGTCGCATTATGGCATCTGTGAGAGCATGGGCAGCGCCATTGATGCCATATCAATTTTGAAGTAGTTAATTTTCTTCTACTACTTCTTTGGTAAACAAACTGAAAGGGTGCATACTGCCACCTGGAGTGTGTTGTTTGAACAGGTATAAAGTCAAGGTTGATGATTTACTGCCATCTGCAGTTATGGAATGTTTGTGCACAAGTATAATTCATTGGCTGATCCCTCCTGATGACCTGGATGGTATTATGTTATCCATTAGATGCAGTAAAGAAGTCAGTGGAACGACCAAAATAATGGTAATACCATGGAAACGCGTGGGGAAAGATCCAGAATATCTTCATTGCCAGCTAAATTTGCCTACATTTAGGCTATTGTTTTTATGTGTATTTCACAATATGTTGAGGTAAAAATCGGAGTATATTGCTTGTATGGATGTCAACCCCAATATACGTTCATGTCATCATCACCAATGAACTGCATTAAAGTTAAAATGACTTTGACTACCAACACCGATTTCTGTAAGCTCTCTATTCTACCAGCTCATAATAACACAAGTTAGCATTTAGCAGTCACTTCTTCTAAACCTGAAAAGCATATGTGGGAACTCCTTCAAAACTGTTGGAAAAGCATTCCAGGTGAAGCTGGTTGAGAGAATGCCAAAAGTGTGCAAAGCTGTCATCAAGGCAAAGGGTGGCTATTTGAAGAATCTCAAATATGAAATATATTTTGATTTGTTTAACACTTTTTTGGTTACTACATGATTCCATATGTGTTATTTCATCGTTTTGATGTCTTCACTATTATTCTACAATGTAGAAAATAGTAAAATAAAGAAAAACCCTTGAATGAGTAGGTGTTCTAAAACTTTTGAACCCAAAATATAAGCTTGTTTTACTCCAATGTTTGTAAACATTGTAAAAGTTAACAAATGCTGTATAGCCTCATAACATTTTTAAAACAAAAATGTTTACGTAATGGATGGTCAGTCCTTGCATCCATAGCTCTGTCTATTAATCTGAGAGTGGTAATATTTCTCCTGGCCCATCCCTCAGCTTTTTACCAAAACATACGCGGGGCGACCGTTTAGTTATTGTTTCATTTGTGGATTTGCCCTTTAAACAGCTGCGTATTATCAAGATATCAAAGTGTCACCAACAAAAAGGTAAGCAATAGGCCTATAGCAAATGCAGCATATGGCATTCATTTTTCACATGTAAATAGCACGTTTCAGTAGCGCTCAAAGCATGCCATTCCATGAGTGCAGCATTTTTTTTCAACTCAAATCAATGAGCCCAATCAGTCCTCCATGACAACAAAATCATAAACAACAGAGTAAGACTGGCTAATAAGTCCTTAGTTTTGGGTTCATGCTCAGGTAAAACAATTTGGCTAATCTATACTTCCATATTTCCAAGTCCTATTCTTGAAGATCAAGGGGTATAACATGTATTGGAATGACTGGAATTCTGACAGACTTTGGTTTTCAATGTAAAGATATAATTTAATTGTATTATTATATGTAGTAGAATGTGATGGATTAGAAGAAGCCTACATTACCAACCCATAAAGTAAAATTGAACATCCATATATGGTCAGCTATGTAAACTTTAACATTGATTTATCCTGCAATAGATGTGGTTCAATTAGTAACATAAGTAATCCAAAAGTAATGTAATGTAATCAGATTACATTACTGAGTTTGGGTAATGCAAAAGTTACATTACTGATTACAATTTTGGACATGTGACTAGTAACTGTAACGGATTACATTTAGAAAGTAACCTACCCAAACATGTTGATGTGTACACGCAACTGAGGTCTCTTTTGAAACTTCTAGTAAGTCGGGGGAAGTTAATAGTACAAAAAGTGAGAATGACTGGGTTACAGTGGCAAAGAAAAAGGGAAACGAGATGTAAAGCTGTGGTGGAAAATAGGAAACCACTAGACTCGTTCTTAGTCGGAGTGAGGGTTTTGGAACAATGCTACTTGGGAAATCCGTTTAACATCTCGAGGAAAATCTGGAATGTGTGGAGGCTGGAAGGTGAGAGTCACAATAATTGGTCTTATTTAGATTTGTTGTGTGTCTGCAGAGCAGAAGAAGCATGTTTCAAGACTATTTAACTAGGCAAGTCAGTTAAGAACAAATTCTTATTCACAATGACAGCCTACTGTCAAACCCGGACAACCCTGGGCCAAATTGTGACCCACCCTGTGGGACTCCCAATCACGGCCCGGTTGTGATACAGCCTGGATTCGAACCAGGGTGTCTGTAGTGACGCCTCAAGCACTGAGATGCAGTGCCTTAAACCGCTGAGACACTCGGGAGGCACCTGTGCCTGTGTAGGATGTATTTTGGAGTGGACTGTGATTGAATAAGTGTGATGGGTTTTGTAAGTTGACCTATTTAATTTTGTATGATGTCGTTTTCCTCCCTTCCGAAAAGTTTTTTTACTTTTCTTATTCAATTCCCCGTTCAGTTGGTGGCGGTAATGCACCATTAACATTGGATGCTAACCGCCGTTAAACCCCATCGAAGAAGAAGATGACGTGTGCACGCGCCCAGCGTCATAGCTGTATGAACCAATGGTATGTTACTATTCAGGAAATCCCTCCTCCATGAAACCGAAAGAGAATCGCTCTCTGGTTGGCGGTACTTCCTTCCCTTGGTTATATGTTAAACGTGCTGTTGCCTTGTGTGAGCAGCTAGTTAGGTCAATACGGGAAAGGGGGGGACCGTGGAAAAGGTGAGTGCCCGGCTTGTTACTATGCTAAGGAAACGAAGACAACAACATTAAACACAAATTATGAACTCGTAAAATGATTCACGCTTTTTTTTTTAACTCGTATTTGCAGCTGACTGAGGCCAACTGGGAAACGGTGTTCATTCACTAGCTAACGGGGGAGGCGGGTAGCTAACGTTAGCATAGCTAGCTGCATCAAGTGAGTATGGCAGCCATTGTATATCGATCCAAGCTGCGTTTTCGGCGAACTGTGTGAAATCACATTTTGTCAAGAATCAAATGCTTAGGGTACGTTTTCAAACCAGTTAGTGTTTATCGTGATATTTCTCCCACTTGTAACGTTATAGCATTATTTGGTGAACAAAACCGCGTGAAACCATGCAATGATGTGCGGCCTAGCTTCTACGCGCAAAGTGTTGTATTGCCCACTGCACTGTTGCTAGCTAACTAGTTGTGTGCATTGGTCTCATCTTACATCTAACGGTAACGGCTACTATAGCTAGTTAACTACTGCCACTTTTAACGTTAGCTAACAACACTTGTTCTTTCAGCAAATTTTTGTGAACTCGGTGCCGTTAACTGAAATTGTTTGTGCAGAGTGAACACTCCAAAGGAACTCAGACCTTTCAAAAGATCCCCGGAACCGAACTAACACCATCTCGACAGGTGGTCTGGGTTAGGTTCGCTTGGATTCCTCTGCCCGGTTTCCTTTTTTAGAGCATTGTGAACACGAAGCATCTCAGGTTTGCTTGTCATTATTCCTGCACCACACACTAGGCTATTGCAATACCGTGTCCCCTGCCATAAATCCTCACATTGATGCCACAAAAGAGAGAAGAGGTGGGGGGGTTTGCAGAAGAAACGGTCTTTGGATATTGATTGGGATTGTCAAGGCTGCAATTCCACTGGAGTTTTTAGTTCAGATTATTTGTATGCAATATGTCTTCTATATGTTAAGAGAGCTCCAGAAACTGTTTATTCGATTGTGGGGTTTGAATAGTGTGAGAATAACAACATGGGGGTACAAAATCAATTCTAGCTCTTAAAGGTGTAGTAGCCTACGTTGTGTGTAAATTGAATTAGTGTTATTTAATCTGCAGTTATTCTAGTATTTATTCTGTTACCTATAATTATGTACATTTTAATAGTATCTTCTGATTAATTTGTCTCATCTTTTAACTAAATGCAATTTATTTGCTTACAAAATGTACGTAGGTATGTCTAGCTGTCTGATACCACTTTCTGATGGAATGGCTTGGCCTGCACTTTGTAAAGACCGAGTGCATTGAGTGAATGTTAAAAAATATCTAGGTTCCTTTCAAAACATAGCAATGCGAATGTAATCAGTACTCTGACAAAATAGGTGAACTGGCAAAAGAGTTGTCGTCATTCAAAGGCCATCCAACCGGCCTCACAACCACAGACCATGTGTATAGTGTCGTGTGGGCAAACGGTTGCTGAAGTCAACGTTGTGAACAGAGTGCCTCATGGTGGAGGTGAGGTTATGGCATGGGCAGCCATAAGCATGGACAACGAACACAATTGAGTTTTATCGATGGCAATTTGAATGCATAGATACTGAGACCCATTGTCGTGTCGTGCGATTCATCCGCCGCCATCACCTCATGTTTCAGCATGATAATGCAAGGATCTGTACACAATTCCTGGAAGCTGAAAATATCCCAGTTCTTCCATAGCCTGCATACTCACCCATTGAGCCTATTTTGGTTGCTCTGGATCAACGTGTAAGAATGCACATTCTAGTTCCTGATGATATCCAGCAACTTTGCAGAACCATTGAAGAGAAGTTGGACGACATTCAACAGCCCACAATCAAAAGCCTGATCAACTCTATGCAAAGATGATGCGCTGCATGTGGCAAATGGTGGTCACACCAGATGACTGGTTTTCAGCTCCACATCCCTACTTATTTTTTTTAAGGTATATGTGACTAACATGCATATCTGTATTCCCAGTCATGTGACATCCATAGATTAGGGCCACATTTATTTTTTTCAGTTGCATTTATTTTCGTTCAGTATAGGACTATACCGCAATATGTTTAGATGGAGTTGTTGGTTACCATAGCCAATTTCCCTCTAAACACAACATGTAAGGTCCTTGGACTAGGAGTAACGTTAGGCTCTTTTAGTCCATTATTGGGCTAGCTAACCTTTAGCCGGCCTCACTTGTAGCTTGTGCTGAAATTATTTAATTGTTCCTGTAAAATAATGATCAGCTGTATAAATTGCAAAAAAAATCGTGAAAATTATGCGTTGGTCATTATTTCATACCCAGTGCAACAGGCCATGCTAGTCCTGAAGGTCTGTATGGTGTTACACAAGATCTCAATGGCACTCCTTCATATCTGGTTTCAGATTTTAAGATGTCCCACTCGTCATCACGTGGCTCCTCGCGCAACACTGACTGCAAGGTCTATGTGGGTGACTTAGGCAACGGGGCTGCTAAGGGGGAGTTGGAGCGGGCGTTCAGCTACTATGGACCTCTGCGCAGCGTCTGGGTGGCCAGGAACCCGCCTGGCTTTGCCTTCGTCGAGTACGAAGATCCCAGAGATGCTGAGGATGCGACGAAGGGCATGGATGGCAAGTGAGTACATGTGAGATTGCATACAGCAGCCCGTTATTCTGTGGATTCATAGGGCTTAATCTATAACACTTTTGTCTTCAATATTAAATATTTCAGATTTTTGCAGACCTAACACTTTCACAAGACCTGACACTTGCTAGCAGGCTATATATGCCATCTATTCTTAATCCACTGTCCTTTTTCAGAGTGCTCTGTGGTTCTCGCATAAGAGTGGAGTTGTCAACGGGCATGTCTCGCAAGTCACGCTACGGCCGCCCCAGCCGTCGGCACTTCGACCCCAACGACCGCTGCTACCAATGTGGCGAGAGTGGCCATTATGCATATGACTGCTCTCGCTTTAGCAAGAGGGGAGGAGGCCGTCGCCGCAGCAGGTACAGTGTAGAGGCCGCCTGCTTCAGAATGTTTCTTTCACTGTTAATTGGAATGTCACTTTTGTTGAATGATATTCAACAACATTGTGGCTCCAAGATAATGTAATTAGTGTAGCGACCATACATATACTGTATGTTGATCAATGATCCTCCTCTCAGGTCCCGCTCACGATCTCGCTCAAGGTCCAGAGGAAGGCGTTACCGCTCACGCAGCCGAAGCAACGACCGTGACCGGTGAGTGATTCTGTTTCACAAAAGGACCCCTGCAAGTTGACTTGAAGAGACTTGGAGTCTCCTATGAAATGTTTTTATTTTATTATTATTCTAACTGACCTTGGACCCGTGTCTGATATTATAAGGCTGTTTTTACACAGGCAGCCCAATTCTGATATTTTTGCCAATTGGTCTTCTGACTGATCAGCTCTTTTGCCGGTAATTTGGCAAAAGATTAGAATTGGGCTGCCAGTGTAAATGCAGCCTAAGAGTTCTCTTAATTGCTATTATCAGCTTCATGAGTTCCGTTATCTCCCTCTAACAGGCGTAATAGATCCCCATCATACTCAAAGCGCAGAAGCAGGTAAGATTGAATCTACTGCTGAAATCGGTGAATATACTATATTTTCTGACTGTTTATTATAAAAAATAAAATAAAAATTGGCTTGTGTAATTTGTAGCTACCATCCCAACCCTTAGTTTACATATAGCGGCTAGAGCTGCTTTGAATAGATGACATGACATGACACAGAGGGTATTGTGTTTGCACGGTAGATCTGGGTCCCCAGCACGTTCCAAGTCCAGAAGTCCAGTGCGCAGATCCAGGACCCCAGTCCGTCGGTCCAGGACTCCAGTGCGCAGATCAGTAAGGTAAATGATAGTCAGTCATGACGTTGTCTTTAAACATGGTAGGCCTGTCGTCTAGTTCTTACTGCGACAGATGATGCTACTGAAAGTAATGATTGATCGAAAGTGCGTGATTGTGGGGCCTCCTGAACGGCGCAGCGGTCTAAGGCAGTGCCCTGAGGCGTAACTACAGATCCGGGTTCGATCTCTGGCTGTATTGCAACCGGCTGTGACTGGGAGACCCATGAGGTGGCGCACAACTGGCCCAGAATCGTCCGGGTTAGGGGAGGGTTTGGCCGGCATGGGTGTCCTTGTCACATCGCACTCTAGCGACTCCTGTGGTGGGCCAGGCGTGTGCACGTTGACAAGGTCGCCAGTTCTACAGTGTTTTCTCCGACACATTGGTGCAGCTGGCTTCCAGATTAAGCGAGCAGTGTGTCAAGAAGCAGTGCGGCTTGGCAGGGTTGTGTTTCGGATGACACATGGTTCTTGACCTTCGCCTCTCCGGAGTCCGTACGGTAGTTGCAGCGATGAGACAAGACTGTAACTACGAAAAAGGGGTAAAAAAGTACAAAGTAAAGAAAATGCGTGCTTGCTACTTTCGTTTTACTGACGACAAACTCCGGTTTCGAAAAGCCAGTGTTGCTCTTGAAATTAAACAAACGTGTCGCAAAAGCCCCACTCTAAACAGGGCTTTGCCACAACCTGATGGGGGCGATAAACTAATAGGGTTTTCAATGTAAGGCAGTGAAGTGGCAGGGCGAGGACAAGTTGGGGGAAGCTAAACTTTATGCAAGTACTACGCGATGGCTGCTGATACCTAGCACTACCTAGTCTGCTTGTTAGCACTCACGAGGTTGACACTTGGTTGGCTATCCAAATTATCGTGTTATGTGAATTTCCTGTAAGGTGGTTTTAATCAATGTTGTAAACCAACCAATATGGCACTCAAGAATGGACTATTGTATCATGGCAGATGTCCCTTGTTGTGAAATCTATTCCTTGGGAGAATAATACAGGACTTTTGCACAGGTTAAAGTAAACTCAATCTACATTCTGACTAGAAATGAGACGGTTTCCTAAATGGCAGTAACCAGGTTTCCATCAAACTATTTGAGTCAACTACCTGTCAAACTGAAGACAGACCTGGTGGAAACATTAAGTTGTTTTAAAGATGTTGATGAAACAAAATATGCTAGACAAGGGTGGATAGTTTTTTGTAGTTGATTAGATTCTGTGACGAATTGGGAACTATTTATTGTGCAATTGTTGATAGAATAACCGGTCACGCGATGCTATGCGGTGTGGTCCTCCCACTGCGACTTTAAAAAGCATGCACAGTTTATTAGGCTACAGATTAAATAAATTGAACTTCGGTGTGGTAAAAGTGCACTGTGATGAGCTTGATGCTCCTTTGCAATAGATCATTGGTGCTTGGCTGCCAATTGATAAATATAGATTCTTGCTCTTATCTGTAATCTCATCATGTAGCCTACCCTCTGCACTGTATCTGCAAGCTGTTGGCTAGAGCGCATGCCAATACCAGAATGGGCACATTTGCTGTTTAAAACAGACTTTGTGCCAAAACCAAGCTAAAAATGGGATGGAAATGCATAGCATTTGCTTTTTATTCGGTAAATGAAAGTTATGCTTTTTGTGTGCACTTCATTACGCACAGCCTTTTATTCGCAAGAAGTTGGTTTGATGTTAACACACCGCTGCTAGTAAAATGCCAATATAAAAATATTGGCTTGCAAATCTGCCACCTTTATGGAAACCTAGCTAGTGCTTGAAGTGGAATAAGTGCTAGTACAAAAAAAGAACCAGCCAGTCACGGCTGAACGATTAATCAAATTTGACTCGAAATTGCGATATTGATGTGCAATATCCATATTGCAAGAGGCTGCAATATTTTAACCTCTACTTCATCACCATCCCGGATCCGGGAGCATCCTCATCAGTAAAAAAGCTGACTAGCATAGCCTAGCATAGCGCCACAAGTAAATACTAGCATATAAATATCATGAAATCACAAGTCCAAGACACCAAATGAAAGATACACATCTTGTAAATCCAGCCATCATTTCCGATTTTTTAAATGTTTTACAGCGAAAACACTATGTATTTCTATTAGCTAACCACAATAGCAAAAGACTCAACCGCATATTTTCACAATTTTTTTACCGCATAGGTAGCTATCACAAAACCGACCAAATAGAGATATAATTAGTCACTAACCAAGAAACAACTTCATCAGATGACAGTCTTATAACATGTTATACAATAAATCTATGTTTTGTTCGAAAATGTGCATATTTGAGGTATAAATCATAGTTTTACATTGCAGCTACAATAAAAAATATCACCAAAGCAGCCGGAATAATTACAGAGAGCAACGTGAAATACCTAAATACTCATCATAAAACATTTATGAAAAATACATGGTGTACAGCAAATGAAAGATAAACATCTTGTGAATCCAGCCAATATTTCCGATTTTTTTTAAAAGTGTTTTACAGCGAAAACACAATATAGCATTATATTAGCTTACCACAATAGCCAAACACACAAACGCATTTATCAGCAGCAAAAGGTAGCGATCGCAAAAACCAGCAAAAGATATTAAATTATTCACTAACCTTGACAAACTTCATCAGATGACAGTCCTATAACATCATGTTACACAATACATATATGTTTTGTTCGAAAATGTGCATATTTAGCGGTACAAATCGTGGTTTTACAATGTGAATACGTAGCCAAAATGCACAAAATTCTCCGGAGATTTTTTGGACAGTCACCTAATCTAATCAAATAACTCATCAAACTTTACTAAAAAATACATGTTGTACAGCAAATGAAAGATACACTAGTTCTTAATGCAACCGCTGTGTTAGATTTTTAAAAATAACTTTAGTACGACATACAGCTTACGTTATAGCGAGACAGCGCCCGCAATAAGGGCGGAAAATAGGACTAAACATTTTCCACAGAAATACGAAATACCATCATAAATGGTTCCTACTTTTGCTGCGCTTCCATCAGAATCTTGTACAAGGAGTCCTTGGTCCAGAATAATCGTTGTTTGGTTTTAGAATGTCCTCTTCTCCTTTCGAATTAGCAACCATAGCTAGCCATATGGCGCAAACGTGCCCAACTTCACCTGACGCAAAGAAAAGAAAATTTCAAAACCCGCAATAAACGTTCAATAAACTGATACAACTCGGTTGAAAAAAACTACTTTATGATGTTTTTATCACATCTATCAAATAAAATCAGAGCCGGAGATATCTAACGTGTATACCGAAAGCTTTTCAGAAGGCAATCTGGGGTTCCTTCTCGCGCCTTCGAAAACAATGAAATTTCCAGACGCGTCATTCCAAAAGCTCTTGTTCGGCCTCAGATCAAGCTAGACACCCCATTCCACCTCCCACTGCCTGTTGACATCTAGTGGAAGGCGTATGAAGTGCATGTATATCCATAGATTTCAGGCAAATTAATAGGAAGGCCCTGGAACAGAGCCTCGATTTCAGATTTTTCACTTCCTGTCAGGAAGTTTGTTGCAAAATGAGGTCTGTTTTACTCACAGATATAATTCAAACGGTTTTAGAAACTTGAGTGTTTTCTATCCAATAGTACTAATAATATGCATATTGTACGAGCTAGAATAGAGTACGAGGCAGTTTAATTTGGGCACGATTTTTTACGAAGTGAAAACAGCGCCCCCCTATTGACAAAAGGCCATGTAAGTGAAAAACTCATCAGGAGGTGGAGCAAGCTGGGTGGAAAGGACCGGCGGAGTAGTGACTATGCTAGCAGGATATTATTATCTCCAATCTTTACAGATAGCAATCGTTTCCATAAATGTATGAATAGGTCTAGCTTAGCATGTATGGTAAGGCCTCGACTATCTTCCTATTCAAATGAGCTCGAAAAAAATAAATGGTAATATTCTTATTGTTCTGTTTTGTGTGGCTTCAGCGCTAGCGATAAAAAGTGAAAATAGAGACCAGTTCTAGTTGAGATACGCGTCAAAGCTGTCAGCCTGCTAGGCATCATTATAATTCAGAACCATGCATGCTAAAATCGCACGCTCATGTTTGAGTTTAGGCCGTCCAACATTTTTTTATATACTTTCGATTTTTTTGCTGGAGTTGGGAGTCCTCTCCTCTTTTGGCCGCTTCCCAATCCCACACACCACGTCCCGCCCCCTGTCACTCCAGCAGACAGTTCCTCGTGCTCGAGATTCACTCAGCATGCATTGACCAAAACGCATGCAGTCAACAGATTTTCCCAAACAAAATCGATGCAGCTTTCCACTATTCGTAATATAAATTCAAGTGTTCTATTATACTATTCGTTTGTATAACTAGCGTTTTGCAGAGAGCAAGTGATCTTAGCAAGCTCCAAATGTGCCTAAAAACAATAGCCCCTCATGCTAATTGCTAGTGACCAGATGGCTAGCGAAATCCACTGAGGGCAAACCTTGCTAGGAAACTTTTGCTCTAATACAGGCCGGGACCAGTGGTGGAGTATATCAGCACTGTTCATAATCTGAGGAAAGGGTAAATAATATTCTAAAATCTGTCTGCATGTACATTTATATAATTAAGGTCCCATGGGAAACAGTGACCAAAACTTTGATTCCTACTGTCACAACCATTTCCTTCCTTCATTTGTTATCATGCCAAACTAAACTGCATTCCAACTATATTCCAACCTTTAAAATTAGAATGATCATTCTATTTCTGTGATTCCAACAGTACCTGTTTTGATCTATAATAGCAAGTAATATCCCAATATTTGGTACAGGCCATATTGTGCAGACCTACAACCGGTATTGAATTGAGGATTTGAGGCCCCTCATTGCCCACTGACGCCAATGCTGTTTCTTCTGCAGTCGCTCCCGTTCTCGCTCCCATTCCCGGTCAGTGTCCCGCCCCAGGGCGCGGAGCGTCTCCAGATCTCGCTCCAGGTCCCGCTCAGCCACCACCAAGAAGAGGTATTAAACTTCAGAATCTCCTCATACCCCTACACCAGGGTTTCCCAATCTCGGTCTTCGGGGCCCCAAGGTGTGCACATTTTTGTTTTTTGATAATTTGAATCGGCTGTGTAGTGTTAGGGCAAAAAACAAATGTGCACCCCTTGGGGTCCCAAGGACTGAATTTGGGAAATGCTACCCTACATATGTTTTCTTTCATGTGGCACTGAAGTAAGACTTTTATTCATGCCTTTGGTACTGGAGACACTTAAATTCAACTCAGTCAAAATGGGTTGCCTCTGTCAGTACACTCGTTTTCCTTCTTTTGCACCACAGATGTCTTTCTCCAGGTCGCATCCCAGATTACTAGCCATTTTAGTTATGGTGATTACCAGATGCTTGTACAACTTTCAGGTTCTACCTTTTTTTTTGTCCCCAGTATCTAAACACAATGATTATTTTAATTAGGAGTAGTGCCTGGTGCAGTCAGCTGATGAAATAGCTATGCCAATGTTCATGTTTTGTTTTAAAGGTCGTGCTCCACCGAAAATGCTAATTGTCTTCCTGCCTTGTTTCAGCCGATCTAGGTCTCCCAGCCAGAGGAAAAGCCCCATACCTGATGCTGACTGACCATGGGGGCGAAACCGCTCCATGCCCTGCTGTTCCCCTATCCCCATTTGCCTCAGGGCTTGAAGCCATTTAACCCCTTTGTCCATGTATTTTGATTTCTTTCTCCTGTCAATTAGTTTATTTATCCCTTGGTGTTCATCTTCTGGCTTTGGCATTATTATTTCATCTGTATGTACAACAAATTCACGAACTGTACATTTCAATGGCTCTTTTTACAGTGGTGATGTTTTTAGCTTTCTGTGCATTTTGAATTTGTTATCCTTTGGCCAGTGTTAATGGCAAAAAAAGTTATTTTTCTGATATATTTGGCAATATATCAACTCCAGTCGAGTGCATTGAAGTGTACTCATAGCTGTACTAAAAGCAGAATGATTTGGGGTTTTATTTCATTTTCAATGTAAATGGCGGTATCTTTTTAATAAAATGAATCTTTACACTAGTGATCTGATTCATGATTGTCTGATGTGGATTTAGTCTAAGTCGATTGCTCACCTGTGTCTATTTTTAATTAACATAATAATAAAATCCCCATTTAAAAAATCAGTCTGTTTAAGCTAGAGGTCGATTTTGTATGGGCTACGTCTCAAGCCATTGCAATGGCCTTCCACATTTGTGGTGGAAGATGGCAGCTACAGGGCTGATTATCAGACCAGGAGACATCCCGAAAATCTGTCTTCACACAAGTCTGAGGTCAGTACTTCTGGGCTGTAGTGTCAGAACCATTTGGGATACAAACTAGACTGAACTAAATTATAAATGCTACATGTAAAGTGTTGGTTTCATGAGCTGAAATAAAATATCGCAGAAATGTTTCAATGACTAAAAGCTGAAAATTTGATTTGTTTACATCCCTCTTAGTGAGTATTTCTCCTTTGCCAAGAAAATCATCCACCTGGCAGATAAGTATAATATGACCCTACTATGGAAAAGGGAGACTCCTAACCAACCCATAAAGTAAAATGTAACATCCAGCTATGTAAACTTCAACATGGATTTATCTGCTAATGCCTCTTAAGGGGAAAGTAATCCGATTACATTACTGAGTTTGGGTAATCCAAAAGTTATGTTGCTGATTACAATTTTTGACAGGTAACTAATGGATTACATGTATAAAGTAACCTAACTAACCCTGCTGACATAACTAACGTTAGAGGCTAGAGCTGACCTGGCTGTGGTAGCTACTCATTCGCGTAGCTCATTCATTCACCTCAGTCGAGAGGGGATGAAAAATTAGCTGACGTTACATGTCAGTTAAATTACTAGCTCAGCACTGCTAATAAACACTAGTTTCGTGGGGGGGAGAAAGAGACAGATATCGGGGACGAAGGTCTGGGTGCCTTATAAGGATCCAACGGCGAGCGGGTAATCTCCCTTTACCATCGGTCCTATTAGCCAATGTACAATCAATGGAAAATAAAATAGACGAACTACGATCACGTATATCCTACCAATGGGACATTAAAAACTGTAATATCTTATGTTTCACCGAGTCGTGGCTGAGCGACGACATGAATAACATATAGCTGGCAGGTTTTAAGCTTTTTCTGCAGAATAGAACAGCGGCCTCTGGTAAGACAAGGGGTGGGGGTCATGTATTTTTGTAAACAACAGCTGGTGCACGAAATCTAAGGAAGTCTCAAGATTTTGCTCGCTTGAGGTAGAGTATCTCATGATAAGCTATAGACCACACTATTTACCAAGAGAGTTTGTATCTATATTCTTTGTAGATGTCTTATTACCACCACAAACCGATATTGGCACTAAGACCGCACTCAATGAGCTGTATATGGCCATAAGCAAACAGGAAAATGCTCATCCAGAGGCGGCGCTCCTAGTGGCTGGGGACTTTAATGTAGGGAAACTTAAATATGTTTTACCTCATTTCTACCAGCATGTTAAATATGCAACCAGAGGGAAAAAAACTCCAGCCCACATTTACTCCACACACAGAGATGCGTACAAAGCTCTCCCTTGCCTTCCATTTGGCAAATCTGACCATAATTCTATCCTCCTGATCTCTGCTTACAAGCAAAAACTAAAGCAGGAAGCACCAGTGACTCGGTCAATAAGAAAGTGGTCAGATGAAGCAGATGTTAAGCTACAGGACTGTTTTGTTAGCACAGACTGGAATACGTTCTGAGATTCTTCCGATGGCATTGAGGAGTACACAACATCAGTCACGGGCTTCATCAATAAATGCATCGATGACGGCCTCCCGTGTGGCGCAGAGGTTTAAGGCACTGCATCACAGTGCTAGCTGTGCCAGTAGAGACTCTGGGTTCGAGTCCAGGCTCTGTTGCAGCCAGCCGTGACCGGGAGACCCATGGGGCAACGCATAATTGGCCCAGCATCGTCCGGGTTAGGGGATGGTTTGACCTGCAGGGATGTCCTTGTCCCATCGTGCACTAGCGACTCCTGTGGCGGGCCGGGCGCAGTGCACGCTGACACGGTCACCAGGTGTACGATGTTTCCTACGACATATTGGTGCTGCTGGCTTCCGGGTTAAGTGGGCATTGTGTCAAGAAGTAGCGCAGCTTGGTTGGGTTGTTTTTCGGAGGACCTTCCGTACGGGAGTTGCAGCGACAAGACTGTAATTACCAATTGGATACCACGAAATTAGGGAGAAAAAAATAAGTGCATCGATGACGTCGTCACCACAGTGACCGTACATACATACCCCAACCAGAAGCCATGGATTACAGGCGACATCTGCACTAAGCTAACCTGCCACTTTCAAGGAGCTTATAAGAAATCCTTCTATGCCCTCCGACGAACCATCAAACAGGCATAGCATCAATACAGGACTAAGACTGAATCGTACTACACCGGCTCTGACGCTCGTTGGATGTGGCAGGGTTTGTAAACTATTACAAACTACAAAGGGAAGCACAGCCGCGAGCTGCCCAGTGACACGAGCCTACCAGACGAGCTAAATTACGTCTATCTCGCTTCGAGGCAAGTAACTCTGAAACATGCATGAGAGCATCAGCTGTTCCGGACGATTGTGTGATCACGCTCTCCGTAGCCGATGTGAGTAAAAATATAATGCATTATTATTCCCATACCATTATTACAGAGACTCAGATAAATGATGCTACCCTCTGCCTATTTGCTACTTAGCTTAATCAAGCCTTTCTCAAAATACAACACTGTCCCTTTAAGACAAAAATAAGCTCTGTACCTGACTTGCTTTTCAAAGATGTCTAGAAACGTACAGGTTTTGTGCTCTTGTAGGAAGGAATCACTCCCCTATTGCTGACTACAAATTATCTATAACTGGGCTAATAACACACTGACGCACTAACTAGCAAACATTAGGAACAGAATGTGGCTACATGCAGCTCTTGTTTTGATCTAAAAACAAGCTCATCTACTCACTACCACAGCAGTAAACACAGTCCAGTTCATAGTAAATGGCACAGATCTATATTGTATAGTCTATATGCATAGTCTATTTGCATATAGGCCTACTGCAGCTCTGATTGGTTACACTGCACCCGTCTGTGTAGAGTACGGGCTGAGTCGTGCACATAGAATCCTACTCCAATGCGTTCTGCCTACAACAAAATCTCTTGCATAGTTAATTTTGTTTCTGTATGTTGTATTGAAAGTGGTTAATATTGCGTTGATTCGATCACAATTGCCACAGTAAAGGGAAATGTTGATACTGTTAACTAACAGTGAAAACTCTAGAAAGTTGAGTGTAGTTCAATCTCGTGCTTCTCCATGGTCGGATATTTCTTCTGAGCTTTGTGTGCCAGTGCTGCAAGCGGCAACGCTCACATGCTGAATAGAACGGGCACACGCTTGCATGTTGATTTTGTCCATCCACACCAGATGCATGCAGCTCTGAACCACCTATATTATTTGGTGACAGGTCGAAATGCTTGAAATTCATTAATGGCCATTTATCTAGCTAGCTTGCTGTTGCTACCTAATTTGTCCTGGGATATAAACATTGGGTTGTTATTTTACATGAAATGCACAAGCTCATCTACTCTGACAATTAATTTTTATTTTATTTAAAGGGCTAGGCATCCCGCTGGCGGGACAACTTCCAGTGAAACTGGAGGGCGCGCAATTCAAATAAATAATCATAAAAATTATGGATATTAAACATTTATGTACATACAAGTGTCTTATATTGGTTAAAAGCTTAAATTGTTGTTAATCTAACTGCACTGTCTGATTTACAATAGGCTTTACAGAGAAAGCATGCCATGCGATTGTTTGAGGACGGCGCCCCACATCAAAATATATTTCAACCAGCACAGGTTTCATAAATTCACAAATAGCGATTAAATATTCACTTACTTTTTGAAAATCTTCCTCTGATTTGTCATCCAAAGGGTCCCAGCTACAACATGTAGTGTCATTTTGTTAGATAAAATCCTTCTTCATATCTGTTTAGTTGGTACCATCGAAAGGAAGGAATCCAAAAAGCTACCGCTAAACTTTGTTAAAACAAGTCAAAATATGTTTCTACTTAATCCTTAGGTACCCTAAAATGTAATTAAACTATAATATTTAATACGGAAAGAAGTAACTTATGTTCAATAGGAAAACGATATTAGCAGGTGCGCGTCCTCTTCGTCGCGCACAGACTGATTACTAAAACTCATAATTATTCCTCGTTTGGGAAGAAACAAGCCTGAAACCTTGACCAAAGACTACTGACATCCAGTGGAAGCTATAGGAATTGCATATGGGGAGCTGGATTACATTTCTTCCCTATACGTTATAATGGAAGAGCATAGCCTCTCTCTCTCAAAAAAATTCTGGTTGGTTTTTCTTTGGATTTTCTCCTACCATATCTATTTTGTTATAGTCTCCTACATTATTTTAACATTTATACAAACTTCAGAGCGTTTTCTTTCCAATGGTACCAATTATATGAATATCCTGGCTTCAGGGCCTGAGCAAAAGGCAGTTTACTTTGGGCACGTCAGTCAGGTGGAAATGGAGAAAAATAGACCCTAGCCTGAAGAAGTCAATATAACTGATCATCTGTGGTGTCAGCAGTGAGTGTGTACATGTAAATGTAATGTGTGAGCATGGGTGCATGTGTATGTGTGTATGCATGAATGTGAAGTGTCAGTGTAGGTGGGTGTGGCTGAATGGTAGAGACAGACCTGAGGATGGGCAAAGTCCTTTCAGGTAGTCAGTGTGGATAGTCTGTTGTATGCTATTCAACAGTCTTATGGCCTGGGGAAAGAAGCTCTTTTGGAGCGTGTTGGTCTGTGACCCGATGCTCCGGTACCACCTGCCAGATGGGAGCAGAGAGAACATGTCTCGGTTGACTGGAATCCTTAGGTTGCTGGAGCTTTTCAGGCCTTTCTCAGACCCCACCTGGCATGAATGTCTTTGATGACTGGGAGCTTTTAAGATGTATTAGCTGTTGTTTAAAGAAAGTTTTTAACAAACAGGGAAACCTTTGCCCATCCCCTTAACCCAGACAGAAAATGGTACATTATAGCAATAAACTTTTAGCAATTGATTAGTATTTTAAATCTGTGATTATTATACTATTATTTTGGTGAGGAAAAACCTTTTGGTACTGGTAGCTGGGGATTCTACAACAAGCACACAGGTTGCATAGAAATAGGTAAATAGAACAGATGTATTCATTATATTATGTGATATGACATTAGCTAGCTACATTGAATCAAACAAATATTTAATTCAAAGAGACAGGCAACATTCCAATGCCCACCCCTTTTCTAACAATGTTTTTACCGTCCAATCACCACAAACACTAGTAGGGGAGGGAATATCTATCACTGTTGCACGATTGGTCTGTTGTGATAGATTGACGGATCACTCCCACCACTGTACGTGTGCTTCAGCTCCTGTCATCATTTTTTTAAATTACAATTTCTATTGCAACAATAATATCACAATACTACATATCAATACAGGGACAATACAGGGTGCACAATGAATATGGGTGAAGAGAAATCGAACAAAATATAACAAGAATATTTCAGGACACATTTAGATGTGACAAGGCAATGAGATATCAACATACATTCAGAGACATGACTTCATGACTTTAGACATTTTAAGTTTTACAAGTTTGAGGGATTTATAACATTTTTGCAGTTAAATAAAAATAAAAACATTTTCCCACCCCAAGGGAATAGCCCCCCTATCCTTTAGGAAATGGGCAGTGTCATCTGCAAATTGACTGATATTTATATCTTTACCAAAAATATGGATCCTGTTTAAATGATCAGATTTGTTAAGAAATAAGGCTAAGAAATATGTGGCTAAAATAAGTTAAAGAGGGGAGCTTTGACAACCCTGTTTAATTCCTCTAGCAATAGAGAAATTAGCGGATGTTCTATTGCTCATAGCCACCGAACTGCTAGTATCATTATACATCATCCTTATCACTCTACATAAATCCTCCCCAAACCCAAAGTAGGTTCTAAATAAAAAGCTGTCCTCTAATGTGTAAAAAGCCTTGAAAAAAACTAAAGACTATTTAAAGCCATCTTCTTCTATGAACTCACTGTAATGTAGGATATCTAATACCAATTGTATATGGTTATGAATACTCCTTCCTTCTTATGGCTGCAGGGGCAGTATTGAGTAGCTTGGATGAAAGGTGCCCAGAGTAAATGGCTTGCTCCTCAGTCCCAGTTGCTAATATATGCATATTATTATTAGTATTGGATAAAAAACACTCTGAAGTTTCTAAAACTGTTTGAATGATGTCTGTGAGTATAACAGAACTCATATGGCAGGCAAAAACCTGAGAAGAAATCCAAACAGGAAGTGGGAAATCTGAGGTTGGTCGATTTTCAACCCAGCCCCTATTTAATACACAGTGGGATATTGGTTATGTTGCACTTCCTAAGGCTTCCACTAGATGTCAACCGTCTGTAGAAACTTGAATGAGGCTGCTACTGTGATGTGGGGCCGGATGAGAGCTCTTTGAGGTTTGAGGTCAGAGGTCTGGCAGAGAGCCAGGTCCTGGTCACACGCATTTCACATGATAGCGACCTGCGTTCTATGGCTTCTCTACAGACAATGGAATTCTCCGGTTGGAACGTTATTGAAGATTTATGATAAAAACATCCTAAAGATTGATTCTATACTTAGTTTGAAATGTTTCTACGACCTGTAAAATAACTTTTTGAACTTTTTGTCCGACGTTTGGCTGGACCTGCACGAGCGTTTGGATTTGTGTACTAAACGCCCTAACAAAAGTAGCTACTTGGACATAAATAATCGAACAAATCCAACATTTATTGTGGAACTAGGATTCCTGGAAGTGCATTCTGATGAAGATCATCAAAGGTAAGGGAATATTTATAATGTTATTTCTGATTTCTGTTGACTCCAACATGGCGGATACATTTTTTTTTTCTTCTGAGCGCCGTTCTCAGATTATTGCATGGTTTGCTTTTTCCGTAAAGTTTTTTTAAAAATCTGACACAGCGGTTGCATTACGGAAAGGTATATCTATAATTCCATGTGTAACAATTGTATTTTCATCAACATTTATGATGAGTATTTCTATAAAATTGATGTGGCTATGCAAAATCACTGAATGTTTTTGGAACTAGTGAACGTAACGCGCCAATGTAAACTCAGATTTTTTTATATAAATATGAACTTTATCAAACAAAACATACATGCATTGTGTAACATGAAGTCCTATGAGTGTCATCTGATGAAGATCATCAAAGGTTAGTGATTCATTTTATCTCTATTTGTGCTTTTTGTGACTCCTCTCTTTGGCGGGAAAAATGGCTGAATTTTTCTGTGACTTGGTGGTGACCTAACATAATCGTTTGTGGTGCTTTCGCTGTAAAGCCTATTTGAAATCGGACACTTTGGTGGGATTAACAACAAGATTACCTTTAAAATGGTATAAGATACATGTATGTTTGAGGAATTTTAATTATGAGATTTCTGTTGTTTGAATTTGGCGCCCTGCACTTACACTGGCTGTTGTCATATCGATCCCGTTAACGGGATTGCAGCCATAAGAATTAATGAAGGCTGATTGAGTTTCAGTAAGATCTGACAGAACAACTGGTCAGGGTGGTGGATGCGCTACATTCATAAAAGAAGGTCTTGTGTAACAGTATAGCTTCCGTCCCTCTCCTCGCCCCAACCTGGGCTCGAACCAGGGACCCTCAAAACACATCAACCACAGTCAATCACGAAGCATCGTTACCCATCGCGCCACAAAAGCCACGGCCCTTGCAGAGCAAGGGGAGCAACTACTTCTAGGTCTCAGAGCGAGTGACGTCACCGATTGAAACACTATTAGCGCGCACCACCGCTAACTAGCTAGCCATTTCACTTCGGCCACACTTGCATATCGTAATATATCTGTTCCACTTGAATATGAATGTGTGATGGTTGACATCTACAGTACAGGTAATAATATTAAGCTGGTCAATTTAAACAATCCTTGTCGAAAACTTTGTGCTGCAATGTTTGATGAAATATCAGGATACTTGGGGTCTAGAGCGATATGGTGTGGTGTCTTTAATACACATACTACTTTATAGGGAAGCCCACATACTGATGCTAATGGTATGATTGTCAAAGATATGATGGAAGAAAAAGCATTAGTATGTCTTAAAGATGGATGGTGATACAAGAATAGAAGTTGTCAGAGAGGTTACATCCTGCCTGGACCTCACAATGACTTCTAACGCTATTGCAGCCATGTGTGAATGGAAGGTATTGGATGATTCTACTATTGGGAGTGATCATTTCCCGTTTATGTACCATGAACTTTGATGTCACTATTCCAGATAGGGTATCATTCAGAAGATGGGGCTTTCCTAAAGCAGACTGGGAAACGTTTGGAGAACATTGTTTAAACTCTGTTGGAGAGTTGTCTTTAGAGAGGTATGTTGATGTTTGTGCTGCCTCTGTCACTTCTCTGATTTTGAGTGCAGCGAACTTACATATACAGTGGGGCAAAAAAGTATTTAGTCAGCCACCAATTGTGCAAGTTCTCCCACTTAAAAAGATGAGAGAGGCCTGTAATTTTCATCATAGGTACACTTCAACTATGACAGACAAAATGAGAAAAAAAATCCAGAAAATCACATTGTAGGATTTTTAATGAATTTATTTGCAAATTATGGTGGAAAATAAGTATTTGGTCACCTACAAACAAGCAAGATTTCTGGCTCTCACAGACCTGTAACTTCTTCTTTAAGAGGCTCCTCTGTCCTCCACTCATTACCTGTATTAATGGCACCTGTTTGAACTTGTTATCAGTATAAAAGACACCTGTCCACAACCTCAAACAGTCACATTCCAAACTCCACTATTGCCAAGACCAAAGAGCTGTCAAAGGACAACAGAAACAAAATTGTAGACCTGCACCAGGCTGGGAAGACTGAATCTGCAATAGGTAAGCAGCTTGGTTTGAAGAAATCAACTGTGGGAGCAATTATTAGGAAATGGAAGACATACAAGACCACTGATAATCTCCCTCGATCTGGGGCTCCACGCAAGATCTCACCCTGTGGGGTCAAAATGATCACAAGAACGGTGAGCAAAAATCCCAGAACCACACGGGGGGACCTAGTGAATGACCTGCAGAGAGCTGGGACCAAAGTAACAAAGCCTACCATCAGTAACACACTACGCCGCCAGGGACTCAAATCCTGCAGTGCCAGACGTGTCCCCCTGCTTAAGCCAGTACATGTCCAGGCCCGTCTGAAGTTTGCTAGAGAGCATTTGGATGATCCAGAAGAAGATTGGGAGAATGTCATATGGTCAGATGAAACCAAAATAGAACTTTTTGGTAAAAACTCAACTCGTCGTGTTTGGAGGACAAAGAATGCTGAGTTGCATCCAAAGAACACCATACCTACTGTGAAGCATGGGGGTGGAAACATCATGCTTTGGGGCTGTTTTTCTGCAAAGGGACCAGGACGACTGATCCGTGTAAAGGAAAGAATGAATGGGGCCATGTATCGTGAGATTTTGAGTGAAAACCTCCTTCCATCAGCAAGGGCATTGAAGATGAAACGTGGCTGGGTCTTTCAGCATGACAATGATCCCAAACACACCGCCCGGGCAACGAAGGAGTGGCTTCGTAAGAAGCATTTCAAGGTCCTGGAGTGGCCTAGCCAGTCTCCAGATCTCAACCCCATAGAAAATCTTTGGAGGGAGTTGAAAGTCCGTGTTGCCCAGCAACAGCCCCAAAACATCACTGCTCTAGAGGAGATCTGCATGGAGGAATGGGCCAAAATACCAGCAACAGTGTGTGAAAACCTTGTGAAGACTTACAGAAAACATTTGACCTCTGTCATTGCCAACAAAGGGTATATAACAAAGTATTGAGATAAACTTTTGTTATTGACCAAATACTTATTTTCCACCATAATTTGCAAATAAATTCATAAAAAATCCTACAATGTGATTTTCTGGATTTTTTTTCTTTTCTCATTTTGTCTGTCATAGTTGAAGTGTACCTATGATGAAAATTACAGGCCTCTCTCATCTTTTTAAGTGGGAGAACTTGCACAATTGGTGGCTGACTAAATACTTTTTTGCCCCACTGTACCAGTGAGTGAAGTGGGTGAGAAAAGAAAGGTACTTCCTTGGTGGCCTGAAGATTGTACTTTGGCTATTCGAGAAAGATATAGGGTCTACAGAGTATGACTTTGACGCCTGAAAATCTAATTGATTTCCAAAGGAAGAGACCTTTGGTCCATAGGGTCGTTAAGTCTGCCAAGAGAAATGCATGGAGACAGTTCGTTCTACAATAGGCAGGGGTACTGAGTTGAGAGATGTTTGGTCCAAGTTGAAGAAAATGACTGGAAGAAGCAAAAACACTCGAATTCCAGTTTAGGTGACGGTGATAATCTGGCTGTATCAGATAAAAAAAATATGACATGTTGGGGAGAGCATTTGCTAATGTACATAGTGGGGTTACTTTGAACGAAGTGTACAAGCAACGCAAGCATCTAATTTCAAATGCTCATACTAATGTGTTTAAGAAGAGGAATATTGTTGACTCGTCGTTGGATGCTGGTTTCACATTGCATGAGATGTGATTAGCCCTAATAGGCTCTGGATGTACAGCCCAGGTTATGATAAATTATGTTATGCAATGTTTAAGCATCATCCTGATGAGGTCATAAATATTCTCCTGAGATTATTTAATAAGATCTGGAGTGAAGGGGTTCTACCTTCTAGATAGAAATGTGTAGTTATATTGCCTTCTGTAACGCCTGGGAAGGATCCTTCATGTGCGGGCAGTATGGTGGCAAAATTGCAAGATTATGTTATAATACTTTTATTGCATCAAATGGTTGTTTTATTCAACAGAATAGAGTATTCTTAACTATTGTGTGTGTGTTCTACTGAGGATGGACCTCTGGGAGATAACACTGACAGGAGATTTATGATTTATTTTGGGTGATAAAACCTAAAGAGCATTCCAGAGCATGAGTTAATGTTTCTGTTCTATACCGTACCAGGGAGAGATGGTTCCAGTTTGGAGTCGGAGGGACAGACACTGGTCTATACAATGAAAACTGTTGACACAGCAGATACTGTCTGCTATGTATTATAGGTATCTTTCATACAAATCTTAACCTTGTGACCCATTCTATATATCTGTTGTTCGTCATGTTGGTTGAAAGGGGTGTATCTTGGCTATACTTTTGTCTTGGCGCTCTCAATGGATCATCAGAGATGGTGATTCGTCGACCAGCCATCGCCTTTGCAAAGCTCTCACTAATAAAGTTTCAGTTTAAGTATAACTCTGACTTGTGTGATAAGTTTGTCTCTCCTCATTTGATAGTAAAGAAATGAACCACCACAGCAGTTATAGACTGATAGTACTTACCTCTAATTTATGTAAACTGATGGAAAAGATGATTGTCAATAGATTGTGCTATTTCCTGGAGCACAGAGGTTTATACAGTCATTGTCAAAGTGGTTTCTGTAAAGGTAAACCTACCCTGGATGTATTAGTAAAGGCAAATAAGTGTAAAAAAAAACTCTGGTCTGGTCACGAAAGATGGCTACTGTCTTTTTTGACATTGAAAAGGCCTACAATACAATGTGGAGAGAAGGGCTACTGATGAAGATGGAACGTTTGGGCATTGGTGTGAGGTTATTTAACTGGGTTTTGGCCTTCTATTTAATTGTTCCTTTCGAGTTCAAATGGGACCCAGTGTATATGATGATTTTGGAGTTGACAATGTGTTGTAATGTTTATAAAATTGTATATAACTGCCTTAATTTTTCTGGACCCCAGAAAGAGTAGCTGCCTTGGCAGCAGCTAATGGGGATCCATAATAAATACAAATGCAAATAATATTCCTCAAGGCAGTGCTATCTGTTCTATTCTGTTCAACATTATGATTAACGATGTGTTTACGAATGTGGTTAGGGGCACTAGGGCTTCCTTATATTCTGACAATGGAGCAATTTGGAAGAGGGGAAGGAATGTCTCTCATGATCAAATCGATTCAACAAGCTACAGTATATATTGGCTGTTGAAAGATGGTTGATTAACTGGGAATTTAAATGATCAGTGGAAAAGTCTTGCTGTATGTTCTTCTCAAAGACAAAAATTGCTGATAATAAAAGTTGTTTTTGTATGAACAGCCTATGGGTAGGGTTTCTACATTCAAATATTTGTGTTTATGGTTCAAATATATATATATATCATATACCATTTAAAAAATCAACCATATAAGAGTTATATATTGGAAAGACAACAAGAGACAACAAAAATACTATTTACACACTATTCATACATATTCATATTCTTATATACAGTTAAATTAGATCTTTAGAAAAAAGATGATGTGATATAATATATATTTTTAAAGCTTGCTTTTTGCCTGAGTAACCTCTGGTGGCAAATCATTCCACAATGCATGGCTCTATACATAACTGAGTGATGCATTAAATCTGTTTTTGTTTTGGGTACAGTGAAGAAACCCATAGTGGTGTGTCTGGTGGGGTATGTATGTCTGTTTGAAGTGTATGCAAATAGATTATACAAGTGGTTAGGCATTTTCAACAAACAAATGTTTATTAAAAAGACGAGAAGAGAAGAAGTCAAATTCTCTTCTACCATCAACTCTCCAACTATGTGATGGCAGGTTATGTAAACTCATAACAAGTGAGTTTTTTCAATAACAAATTATGATCAATAACCTCAAAGGCTGCACTGAAATCTAACAATACAGTTCAATCTATCATCTTATTATCCATTTATTTTAGACAATCATCAGTCATCTGGGTCGGTGCAGTACAAGTAGTACACGATTAGATAGGAGGGTTTAGTTTCTCTAATGTTTGGTGCTTTAAACATTTAAACAGGGTGTACACTACATGACTATCAAAATCCTAACGTCACTGAGCCTCTCACATTAAACGACCGTATTTCCTGTATTTTTTTGTTGTCTTGCCAACACTAAAAGATGTGGCACAGACGGGGATGACACACTACAAGGTTCTTCACTTGGATCATGAGGATTGTCGATTGCAGGTTGTCTCGCTAAAACAATGATGTGATAAGATTTAACGTAGCTACAACGAGCTGTGGATCAAAGCAGCCTCATTAACGTTTTCAGTCAGACATTTACGCTTGCCACACAGAGTTGAAATGTCTAGCCAACATTTTGAATTGAATAACATTGCTTGTGCACTTCAGAGCTGTAACGATTTGATGCTTTGGTTATTTAATTTTTTATTTAACCTTTATTTAACTAGGCACGTCAGTTAAGAACAAATTATTATTTACAATGACGGCCTACCCCTGCCAAACCGGGACGATGCTGAGTTAATTGTGCGCCGCCCTATGGGACTCCCAATCACGGCCGGATATGATACAGCCTGGATTCAAACCAGGGACTGTAGTGATGCCTCATGCACTGAGTGCCTTAGACCGCTGCACTGGCCTCTTCTCTGGCAAGCTCTCTTTGGCTTTTGCTGATCGCCGTTTTCAAAACTTGTCGTTGCACATCTCACACCACAAGAGCATTGCAGATTTTTGTCCGATAAAATCAAACATGTTTGAAACTATCGGGACATGTGGGACTGCTCACATACGAGATCGGAAGCCCCCTGATTGCGTCTCTGACCCGCTCATATTTAACGAGCGTCGGTGACGGCCGCCCGTCCCGAGTAGGCAACAACATGGTGATTTTGTCTCCGATCTTAAAAACTTGTCTGGGACAGCTAAATCGGGGCAAGATCGTGTAGTGTACTCCCGGTGACAACACACTCCAGTACAGTAGGTGGCGGCATGCACCTATAATGTTTGCCATAATATTATAGAAGAAGAAGACAACATGGCTGCCGCAGCAGGTCGCTATTACAACGAGGGTGGCAGAGCAACGAAAAGACAGAAAACCGAAGACGGGATGACGACGGTAAGTATTGACTGGCGACTTCGTTGGGGAGGAAAAGTGCATGCATCAGTTAAACATCCCCCCCCCCAGCATTTTGGAACTTCGAGTGTGCAACAACATGATTGCTGAACACTAGCTAGCCTGAGCCAGACGGAACTAGCTAACGTTAGCTGAAGGTAACTAGCTAGCCGCACAACCGGTATTTTTTTTTCTAGCTAAGCTAGTTAGCAATGTATTTCTGCAGTTTTGTAAACTATATTAAACGTAGCCAACATTGCTATCTTGCGTGATTTTATCGTCGAAGATGTGTGGCTAATGAGGATAGCAGGCGTTAGCTAACTAGGTTCCGAACGTTAGTTAGCGTTGTATGATGGAGGTTAGTTTAGTCACCATATCCAAGCGGGAATACTTGGTGACAACTTAATTCATTTCGTGGGGTGGGTATAATTTGTGGAACGTTCCAACAGGAATCTGTTCCAAAAACTTCGTAAATAACAAGGTTGCAAACAAACATCGCATACAAAGTTGTATAGCGCCCGAATAAGGTACCGGGTAGGGAGTGGGCTATTTCAAAGTTTTTCACGCACCACATTTATTCCGAAAAATGTCTGTCCTCACTCGGGTAGCCAATGGACAAACATTAAGCATAAACTACGTAGTGAGTTATGCCTATTTGGCAGCGAGTTAGCAAGGTGAATTGATCGTGCTACTTTGTATGCGTTGTTTGTTGAATAAACGTGGTGAGTGGAAAAACTCAACAAAATTGCCCACTCCCTACCTGGTGTCTTATTCTGCCGATATACAACTTTATATCCATTGCTTGTTGGCAGCTTTGTTATTTACAAAGTCTTTGGTACAGATTCCTGTTGGAACGTTCTACAAATTATACCCACCCCATTTTGTGTCCTTGTTTCCGAGTATTTTCTACCTAACTTAGTTAGTTAGCCAGCTAACAATCCACAGGCTGACATCCATCCCACTCACTTATGCACGGGATTGGCTTTTCAAGAAGATCAGGCACTTTATACAAAGCCCACCACCCTTTAAATTATGTTTATGATGTGGTGTTCTATTTAGTACACTCGTTGCTTGCCAAACCCCGTCATTGTTTACTTTAGCTAGCTTGGATTTGTGTTATAATCTTGGTTGGTTCCTGTGTCGCTCTGTCATCAATACAGGTTGGTTTTAATTGGTAGCACACACCCTGGGGATGTCTATATTGCATTGGTAATCTGTACTGGTTTTCTCTAATCAACTTTTTGGTCTTGTTTGTAAGGAGGGCTATGATGACCCCCATAAAACAGTCCCTTCCCCAGTGGTCCACATCAGGGGCCTTGTCGATGGCATCATGGAGGCAGATCTAGTGGAAGCCCTGCAGGAGTTCGGGACCATAAGGTAATTATCCTTTTCTTTGACCAGATTTTTATTTTGCACCATTCTAAATTCATTGGTGAAGTCTTTTGTTCCTGTAGGTTTATTATGCAGTGCATAGAAACCAAATTATTCCATCTTCCATTCTCTTCACAGTTATGTGGTCATGATGCCCAAGAAGCGCCAGGCCCTGGTGGAGTATGAGGACATGAATGGATCCTGCAATGCTGTGACCTATGCAGCCGAGAACCAGGTCTACATTGCCGGGCACCCCGCCTTCATCAACTACTCCACCAGCCAGAAGATCTCCCGGCCCGGAGACCCAGACGACTCGCGCAGCGTCAATAACGTGCTGCTGCTCACCATCATGAACCCCATCTACCCCATCACCTCGGTAACACACCCACTATTATACAAGGCAGCTGTTTCGTTGCCGTGACAAGGCACAATTGTTTGTCTCCCTGCATTGCATTGTTAGTCATACCATTTGTCTCTGCTCTGCAGGATGTGCTGTACACAGTCTGTAACAACTGCGGGCCCGTCCAAAGGATTGTCATCTTCAGGAAGAATGGAGTTCAGGCCATGGTGGAATATCCTTTGCTCAAAATCTCATATTGTTGAAAATGTCGTATCGTGCCGGGGATCTCGTCACCACACACAGGTTCACATTCCCCACCGCTTGCCACACAACCTTACTTCACACCACAGTTAAAGCTCCTGTCAGCACCACTGACTGTTGTCATTTGCAAGTGGTGGCTAGTAAATATTTGTGCTTGACATAGATCGAATTGTGTAACAAGTGCTCATTGTTTCGTAAATAGAGCTTTGAATTACAAGATAAACATGGAATGTGGAAAGTAGGCATAGTATGCATTTATTACCCATAGTTTCCATGACTTCCCATACATTTGATGCTGTACAAAGTGCCCAGAGGGCGAAAGCCTCTCTAAATGGGGCAGACATCTACTCTGGCTGCTGCACACTGAAGATTGAGTATGCCAAGGTGAGTGGTTACATGCTTATCTTGTATAGTCCATCTAAACACTGGGGTCATTTCACTGAAGGAACACTGCAATGGGCAAAATAATCAAATGCGCGAATGTCCCTCTTTACAGCCAACCCGCCTCAACGTGTTCAAAAATGACCAGGACACCTGGGACTACACAAACCCCAACCCGAGTGGCCAAGGTAAAAAAACACAGCCCCGCATCCCTCCCCATCCCCTTCTCTCTTCCCCTCCTGCTCTTATGGCATTGTGGGATGGGTAGGGTCCCAGGCCTCCGGGCGTAGTGCCTTTGAACGCCCTGCTCCATGGTGACTTTGGCCACGACGAGCAGTGACGCGGGTGAGGCACTACTTCTGTGACGCATCACCCCGTGTTCTCACGCTCTCTCACAACACGACAGACAGTAAGGGCATAAGGAGTGACCTCGAGGGGTAGCCATTTTGCAGCACATGCTTCTGCATGGTGAATCGTCTGCATCTCAGACCATTGCATGCATTCTTTGGTAAACTGATGAATGCCTCGTTATGTCACAATGAAGCACCTAGGGTCTCGCCACACAGGTTCACATTCCCTGCAGTGCGTGTCACACCTCACTTCCACACGTCAAGCTCCTGTCTGCACCCAAGCACCGTGTTACACTCTAGGTGTCCTGCTTGGAATGCCCCTGCACCCATTAATCCCAAAACCATATTGGAGATTTTTTGTTGTTGAAAAATAACACTTATGGTTCTTTTAGTTTGACCAATCATGGCTAAAGTCAGGCTTTGACATTCAAATCTGTTCCTTGGGGCTAAAGTGTCTGTAGGTTTTTGTTCCAGCCAGGGTGTGTTAGCAACCTCTGACCCTGTAGCTCTCATGGACCAGGTTTCCCTGCCTTTGGGGTGGCCTTTAAGTCAAATGTTTATTTCATTAGGAATCTCTATGGTAACATTGCAGAGGCGAGTGTTAAAGGAATCCATGGTATTCCTGGAACTTTCAAGAAGTCCAGTTTACGACCTGTCAATCAGTTGTTCATTCTGACTATTTGTGGATGGCTGTTTTGAATCCAGGCAGGGTTTCTTGTGGCCTTCTCTCCATTTGTATATGGTGTGCTGCCATGAGTGCCAAAATAAAATCATGGTGTTCCAGTAATTTATGAAGCTTGGTAGATACATTCATCTAACATTGCTCTCTTAGTTTAACCTCTTACAGCGCATAATATTTGCCATCCAATGGGACACAGTGAAATAGCAGTATGCCATTTGCCTTGCTTCTAGCTGTATGCCCTGATCCCTTTATGCAAAAGGGAACACATTTTTATTTGAGGTGGTAGTCCACTTGACTATCAGATTCTCATATTTTAGCCACGATGCGTACTGGTCTTAGTAGTTTCATCCACACCATGGCCACATCTTCATTTCAGACATTTGACACTCATGAGGTGTAAGAGAGAAAAAATAACGGTAGTGTTTAGACAGCCCCTGTTAAGTGCAGCCGGCGCTGCTCCTCGTGTCACTGTGCACAGTCATACAGACTCACCTACAGCCCTAAGCAGACACATGCTGTAGCTTAAGACACATCAGCTACAACAGCACCCACCCACAGGCATTCCAAACCAACCAGTTCCTCGGTTAACATCGGACACAATGGGGGCAGCAGACACTGGAATTCACACAACCTGATTTTCTTCCTAATCCAAATTTCCACCACCACTCTCTCCACTTCTGCAAAGAAAACCATGTTCCTCTTTTTATCCCACTTTTGGTTTGGGGAAAATAGCCATCCTGTTTTGATCATGGTGAGGGCCTGAGACTCCCAAGAGTCTGTGAGCAGACACCCAGCATTATCCACCACCACAGACTGATCTGATAGATTGATATCCATCCATCCTCCTCTTACAAGTACAGCATATCCCATCTCCAGAACGCTGAAGATCTCACCTATTGACACAACACATTTTGTTTGATGGGGGCAGGAGTCTGGTGTGTGGCCGATAAGGCCACTCCTCCCAGCCCTCGGGATCCGACTGTCAGACACCAACCACTCAGCGAGCAACAGAGGAGTTTTCAAAACACACTTAACAGCCCGAGAAGGGAACAGATGACACTACATACTGAGACAATATACAGAGGCAGCGGGAACACTTTTTCTCAAACTACCCCTATGCCGTCCCGTCTCTTGACTTGGGTGTGTGGGCTTCCTTTTGATATCATTCTCCCCTCTTGTGCTGAACAACACACCACCGAGCTGAATACTCACGGCAACAACACACCAAGTTGAATCGCCATGACAACACACCACCACGCAGACAATGCCATTCCAGATGAATTTACTGCCAAGCACTAGATGCCTCACTTCGCCATGGGGGGACCACATCCATTGTACAAAAAAAACAAGCAGCACACTCTGCGGCCCCTTACATGAGAAGACGCACTGCACAAAACCCAAACGGGGACCACGAAGACACAAGCATCAAACACCCGCCAAGCATACAAGCACAGAGCCAAACTGATAGAAAAAATCAGCATTTCCCAAACTTCTCTGCATTGATGGACTTGGGTGCTCTGTTTTTTCCCTTGTACCCTCCCCCCTCTTCTCTCTGTGCTGTTCTTGTGTTGATTCTACTACGTTGTTTTTTTCCCTTCTGAACTGGCCTGTAGTGATGCCTCTTAACGCCTCCCGTGTGATGCAGGTTTGGCTCTGTGTCTGACGACAAGACACGCCTCAAACGGTGCAAATGTCCTCTGGCTTTGCGGTCAAAGCACGGTAAGCTGGAAATGTGCCTCAAATGGCAACACTTAAAAACAAAGCAACCAACTTGGAGCGAAGCGTGGAAGATTGGTGTATACTCTTTCTCTGGTGGGGAAATGTGGAAACAGTGAGTTGAAGCTGGAGTCACAGGTTTGGTGGGTAGGATCCTTACTGACGAGTGCCCCCTACCAGCCTTCTGCATCCTGTGTTCTCCGTGTCTGGTGCTGTAAGTACATGTAAAGAGACGTGACTGACCAGGTCATAGAGAATGATTGAAATGTAAATGTCTGCTTGTTGTGATTGACTTTGTCAACCCCATATGTGAATCGTTGACTTAACAAATTAGTTCTGGAATCTCCTCACTGAGATTGCTGCTAGTGCTCTTTAGGCTGTCCTCTGTAATATTGCTTTAGAAATGTGTAGTCTCACAGCAACTTCTATGAAAAGGGGAATATGGAATTGAATTTCTAGTTTTTCATATTTTGATGCAGACCACTGTTAGATGTATAAGTTAAAGTAGTTTCTAAAATCACAATTCACTGGACATTTGAGGAAATGTATCTGGTTGTTGCTCTATATTATAGCTAGCCAATGTAATATATTCATTCACACATATAAAATTCCAGGCCATGTTGTCAAATGCTTTTCAGACTGTTGTCCATGGGTGGGGTGCTATGCATTTGTCAGGCTATGAAACTCGAGTCATGCTAGAATCAAATAAACATTAAGCTTAGCTACTAAGTGTTATTCAATGTATTATTAGTGCTATATCGCATTACTACTAACTGGGGGAAAGGGCTGCTACTTTTAACCAATGTTATGACTACATTTTAATAGAATTGTTCTGATTTAATAAAAATTAAACAGATCTTAATACATGTAGCCCGTTAGTGTTTGAATTACTTTATTTGTCAGGGCTTCTAGTTTTTCCTAGATGTCATTTTATTTTTTGCAACATGTTACTGATTAAACGTTAATTTGAGATTCTTGCTTTTGATTGAAAATTTGTTTATAGTTTAAGTTTGTACGTGATTTGTTTTGGTTTTGACGTGTGTATGTACCTGCACAGATGCTGACGCTGAAGGCAATTGGAACAATTCACAAGGTGTGTGTGAGTTTGTATGATAATGATTGAGCAATAATGGAATACATTAGTGTGACTCTGTTCCATTTGCTATGCTGCTGTTAAATCCTCATACAAATCTCCAGTATGTTACGTTTTGTTTTAGTTATGGTAACAAATAGTATGAGGGCCTGCATAAGCTTGTAACGTATGGTTTTAAGACAGTAAATATCTTAACCCAGCTTCTCGTGCATGTTAATCACAACACTGCCCCATAGTTTGTCGCTGTGCCCCTTTTGATACACTGTCAAATCAGCATTCAGGGGCTAACTTTATTGCTATTTCTTGCTCTCAGATCCCAATGCCAACCCCAACAAGCGTGCGAGGCCGCCAGCTTTATTAGGAGACCACCCTCCAGAGTATGGTAAGTATAGGCAGAGAAGTTCATTGTACTAAAAGCGTCACAGTTCAACTCGGAGTTGGGATGTCTAGAAGGACTCGAGTGACTATTTGAATCGGTTTGCCCAGTAACCACCTTTCTGTGTATCCATTCCTCTCACAAGGCGGGCAGACTGGTGCTTATCACGGCTACCATGATGAAAGTGGCTACGGGCCCCCTCCTCACTATGAGAGCGGGCGCCGCATGGGGCCTCCAATGGGAGGGCGTGGCCGCGGACGTGGTGGAAGCTACGGGGGACCTGGGTACGGACATGGCCCACCTCCCCCCGGTGACTACACCGCCCACGCTGACTCCCCTGTTGTCATGGTGTACGGCCTGGAGCCCGCGAAGATCAACGCCGACAAGGTCTTCAACGTCTTCTGTCTCTACGGCAACGTGGAGCGGGTGAGTCCAGACAGGGGAGCAGTGTATTACTGAGGCAGAGGTTATAGACTGTTCATGTTCTTGCTGGGGGTGTAGACTGGTGAAAAATCTGTTCTGTGGCCATGTTGGTGGGTGGTAGGGTAGTGTTTCTGAACCCTGTCCCCCTCCGTCCTCAGGTGAAGTTCATGAAGAGTAAGCCGGGGGCAGCCATGGTGGAGATGGGCGACTGCTACGCTGTGGACCGTGCCATCAGCCACCTCAACAACAACTTCCTGTTTGGACAGAAGCTCAACGTCTGGTCAGTGCTGCTTTCAAACTCTGCATACACATTGACATCCAAAGAAACTGACTAGTAACAGACGCGTCACAGGTTTGTGGTGTTAATGTACACAGAGACTAGTGTTGTCCATCCAATGTCCACAGTGTGTCCAAGCAGCAGGCCATCATGCCTGGTCAGTCCTACGAACTGGAGGACGGCTCCAGCAGCTTCAAGGACTTCCACGGCTCCCGCAACAACCGCTTCACCTCCCCGGAGCAGGCGGCAAAGAACCGCATCCAGCACCCCAGCAACGTCCTGCACTTCTTCAACGGGCAGCCTGACATCTCTGTGGAGGTCTTCAATGGGGTAAGACAACTGGGGAGGATTCGGGGGCTGGGAGCTTTGGATTGGGTTGTTGGTTTTCTTTGAAAGTTGAACGTTACAAGTTTACTTACCTAGTTTGTGTGGGGGGGTGATCCTTTCAGGTCTGTGAGGAACTTGGTGTGAAGATCCCATCCAATATCAAACTCTTCACCGGAAAGAGTGAGTGATATGAACTTTATTTGCATGAATAGTGTTTTCTGGTCTTTAAATTAGAGTGAATTCCCATGGGTCAGGTGTTGCAGTGTCAATAAATTGGAATGTGTGTGTCTCGCCTCGGGTGGCGCGACAGGTGAGAGGAGCTCATCCGGGCTGCTGGAGTGGGAGTCTATAAACGATTCCATGGAGGCTCTGGCCATGATGAACCACTACCAGATGAAGAACCCCAGTAAGTACTCCGACTGCGATAACAACACCACCGCTAATGATACCAACGGTGAGCAAATACACTAGTCTGTCCTTCAGGAGTGACTTTCCCAAAAACATGATCATCTTCAGCACTAAGATCACCTTAAGGCCAGGATTCATTCAAAGCCACGGTACTACCCTACCGACTATGTTCGCAGAGATCAAACTCATGGTAAACGCTGCAGATATTGGCTCAAGTGTAAATGTAGGAACTATGATCTTAATGCTAAAGATTCTTTGTTTTTGGGAATCCACCCCAGACTAGTTCATGTATTATTCCGGACCGACACAATCTTTCCAGTTGGCTAACCTCACCCTCCCCTTTCTTCCAGGTGGTCCGTACCCTTACACACTGAAGCTGTGTTTCTCAACCGCGCAGCATGCTAACTAGGAAGAACTCTGACCCCTCCAATCTGTAATGCTCTGTGTCCATGCATAGTGTATATTGCATTCACATCTTCACTACAAGTCCCCTGTATGAATCAGAAACAAAATGTATGAGACCGACAAGTGTTTTCCTTTAACTTAAGTGATAATATTGCGGACAAGATTTTGTACCAGTGAGTGTATTGTTTGATGTAGAATCTTTTTTTTTTTTTGACTTGTTGAATTTGATTTGTTCTGTACATTAGACCTTGGAAGGAAGAACCGCTCCTATTCTGAATTAAATAAAAAATTCCATGTTAATACGGCCTGTCTGTTTTAATAAAGTGAATGATGAACTATAGGGCTGTGATCTTTCCTTTTCAGTTAGTAGATATAAGGCCTTAAACAGGTTCTTCAAGCCTGGACCACAGCAGGTATACACAATGAAGCAGAAGAGGATTCCTACTATGGTGATGGTGGCCAGGGTCATCTGGAGGAAGGAAATTATTATATATATATATATTCTATTTGAGTCCAAGGATGCATCCCAAATGGCACCCTATTTAGTGCACTACTTTTGACTAGAGCAAGTTGTGCACTGAATAGGGTACTGTTTAATTGAACTGTTTGAATAGCACACAACTTGTAAAAGACATGCAAATTAGTAAAATCAGAGGATAGCAAACACTATGGAAGTTAAAGATAACTATTTGGAACAACCCAGGGACCAGACTTACCAGCATGTAGAACAGGCCTCTGGTGTGGTCCAACGGGAATCCATGCATGTGGAGTATAAACCGCAATGCATAGTCACAGTATGTACTCGAATTCATACCCCTAAAGAATGCAAGGCCATATCTAATTAACATGCAATCAGACTTTGAGTGCACACATTCTAAAGTAGAACCTATACACATGTAACACAGAACCCTAAACCCTTGTTTGAGACTTTGACAAAGTAAGTCTGGTGCTTCCAGGATCTGAGCCGCCATGTTGACACAGGGAGCGTTTCCCCTGACACACATCCAACTGCACCACACCAGTCAGTGATCAGTATGTAGCCTGTTAGTGCTGTATAGCCAACTCAAGGTTTGGTATTAACAAATACCACATGAGTTCAGGCTATACAGCACAAATGAGCCGGGTAGAAACTATGCCAAGACTCATAAAGATGCACCTTAGTACAATCAGAATAATTCACAGCATTACGCAGACAATAGAGTGAAAGAATGGGAAGAGTATTCTGATTATATGGAGTGTTACCAAATCTTGTTTGTAGTGCCATGCGTGACCACAAATCCTTCCTCAGTGACATTGACATTTGTCCATGTCTTCAAACATCCAAACCAGTGTCCTCTGGGATAGACAGAGAAACCAGGGGGAGTCCAACAAATATGCATCTCTGTTGGTAGCATTTATCACACCAACCTTGTTCTAATATACTAAAATTATACATTTGGGTCCTCCTGTGTGTTTTCCAGTGCAACTCCGTCACCTGTAGTTGAGGCTGTTGTACATCAGCAGCACCTCTTGAGTGTAGAGGCAGATGTGATCTTTCAAGTAAGCTCCTCCACCTAGCTGTAGTGTAACAAATAGAGACTGTATTATATCAATACTGTATTATATGGGCAGCAATTCAGTCATGTATAAAATAAAATAAATCAGTTAACAAAAGCAGGACAAGAGATGAGATTGATGTCCTCGAGAAAAGATAGAACACTGCAGACAGATACAAAACAGAGGACATGTAGAGGGCCACAGTGGTAAGTAGTTCAGTTCAGATTTAGGTTAATGGTCAAAACTTGTCTTTGCAAAATGTAACCATTTCAAAACAGGCTTTGTTCAAGGACATAGTCTCACAGTCTTCGTAGTAGAAGCATGATGGGGTTGGGGTAGTTAAAACAGCCCTAGTTGCGGGCACCCTGCTCCAGGGTGGTGGTGATGTCAAATGCCAGGCGGTTGCCAGGAAGGTAGCCTTACCCACAGGGTACCCTGTGCAGCCCCTGAGTGCTGGTGCAGAGCAAAGGGAATAGAGAGAGACATGTATGCCTGGTTCACACTTTAGGGCCAAGCCGAGCTGCATTGGGGTAGCCTGGTTACGCATCCACCATAGTTAGAACAGTGTTGGAAAGGGCAATGTGAAAAGACAATATCCAAGCATCAGATACATGAAATGGCCTAAAGTACCAGTGTTTAGGTTGTCTTTAAGTTGAAACTAATAAATGAGGCTAACACAATATGACAGCATGGAAACGTAGTCTGTCACCGTCACCTGGGAACACAGAAGAACATAATTTTGTTTGGTAATGGTGACGAATTACACTAGCGGTTTCCAAGCTAGGGATCGCGACTCCATGTGGGTTCGCCTGAAATGAAAATGGGATAACGGGATAATTTGTTTTTTTAAAGGAAACAAATTTATAGACCTATATATACACAAAAAATATATATCGTCTTTGTATCTCAAAATCATTGTAATGTGGTCAACCTTAAATCTAAATGAAAATTATTCAAATATAAAATTCTACCAGAGAGCATCATGGGAAAAAGACGCACTTGACTGTTGCAATAGAATCATTCTCATGGTGAATGGCTAGGCTCGCTACGCTATGAAAGCGCATACTATTGCAGAGATTTTGATATTACCGGAGCAATTGATATGGTGAAAACAATATGTGGGGAGGTAAAGGCACAGAAACTCACATCAATACCTTTGTCAGATAACACCGTTAAACAAAGACTTAATGCTATTGTAGCAAGCATGAGGAAACTTTGACTGAATGACTCAAACTCCCTAGCTTATGCTCTCCAAATGGGCGTTAGCTGTGAGGGCCGAGATGCCCATGCATTGACTTTTGTTCGCTATACTGCTATTCACGAGGACATATTGTTCTGTCTCACGATTCCCAGTCATGAAATGGCAATTCCATAAATGGATCAAATTGTGGGCTTTTGCACAGATGGTGCTCCGTCTACCATGGGATGGCGGGCAGGCCAAAGGGACTCAAAGGGAATACCCTGAAATCTCAGACTTCAGTGCGCTCAAGACAACTGGGAACTCGGAAGGAAATGAGCTCTGACTTGGAAACATCGTTTTGAAAGGTCATCCAACTCAGAATTCCAATTTGAGAACTCGGGCCTCTTAGCTCTGACTTTTTGACCTAAAGATCACTGACATCATGATTTTACCTTGTATTTTTCAGAGTTCCCAGTTGTCTTGAATGCACCATAAAACTCATGGTAGGCTACTCTTCGCCACCTCATATCTGTGTGAAGCTGGATTCAGTGCTCTAAAACCAAATATCGATCTAGGTTGGATGTGACAGCAGAAATTAGTTGCGCACTGTCGACCACGCCCCATGACTTTGAGAAGCTCCGACACGACATGCATCAAGTACACAAATCTCATTAGTGGTGGTGAGATAGGAGACATTATGTCAGACTAATTTGCAATTGACTGCCCCACATTAAAAGTATGTGATGGTGAGTTGAAAAGATAATCAGAAATACTGTTAGAATGTTTTTTAATTGACTGCCATAGCCCCAAATATGGGTGGGATCGCAAGAATTTTCAGATATCAAAATGTGGTCGTGGGCCAAAAAAGTTTGGGAACACCTGGCGTAAACTGTTTGACCTGTGTGGCTCAGTTGGTAGAGCATTGCGCTTGCAACGCTAGCGTCGTGGCCCGTGGGTTCAATTGCCGCTGGTGCCACCAATAAGAAAATGGATGCATGCTCTGGATTAAAGCATCTGCTAAATCACATATATTATTATATTACATTGATCGTTTAGCACACTGCCAGTGATCAACTAAAAATGTGTGAAGATGAAGCTGTGTGTCAAATGATGTTACCCCAGGAAAATTTGTCAGAGAAGCATGTTGTAGGTTGTAAAAGAAAAGTGGTGGTGATAAAGTGAAGGACATACTGAGGTATCTAAAGCTTGGTTTATGCATGCATTACCTTATATAACATGGCTGTAGTGGTTGTTGGACGATTCAGCCAAGAGCCAGATGTAGTCATAACACATGACGTAAACATCACAGAAATGCCAACAGAATGGTCTTGAACAGTTTATTAGTATTTTGAAATTATTTTCACTGGTGTAAGACCTGGGTTAAAACAGCATTTGTTTTCTTTCAAATACTTTGAGTGTTTGAGCGTGCCTGGAGTGCAAGATGGCTCAAACAAGCACAGATGAAGAATTTCAAAGAACTGTCGTGGAAATTCTAACCAGAAAGGAAGAGAGACTGTAGATTCTTCAAACAACAACCTTTTATTATAAGAATTGCAATTCTGGAGCAGTTAACAATCACTCAAAAGGTGCAGAGTTAAGAGCCCAACGAACAAGAGTTGGGTCTCAGCGTTTATAACCTTTGTCTACATGGCAGTTTAGCAGGTGTGTGAGATCATGATGGGAACATAGCGATCAAACAAGTGATAATGTCAGTTGTGTTACTCCTTTCTGCTGATAGAATTGTCACTGCTGCTCAAGCTAGGCTCTGTTCTCTTTATATCTCCACACAGCTGTGCGCTTGAAACATACAAATAGAACAGGATGGACCAAAAACTGGTCACTCTCAGACAGCCCTTTGTCTTTGGCCGCATGACTAAGTTACTCAGAAACAAGAGAGGAAAAACACTGGCTTCTTTTTACATGAGAGAAACAGACAGTGGACATGTACAGGTTTAAAGCTCATACAGTGCATGAGCATAACAGAGTTTGTATTTGTTCCACCATATTCCTCCCCTTTGAGACTAATCTCAACCTAATACAAAATTACAAGTAAGCATGTAAGTAATAATTCATCATGTAAGCCAATTATGTCATAATCTAAGCAGAAGTTCAACCAAGCAAAATATAAAGCATTGTAGGAGAGGGCTGTCTTACACTAGTACATTATCTTTGTAAATGGCTTCCGTTGAGCCACTGAGTCCCCCCCCCTTCAAAATTCTGCAAAACATTCTTAAGGGAATCATTTAAACAGTTACACATAATTTAAACAGTTACAAATCATTTAAACAGTTACATAGGAGTACACTCTTCATCTGTACAAAGAGGACAATCATCACGTTGACATTGTCCACATTGCCATGGTTCAGCAGTGACCTCCTGCTTCTTCTAGCAATGAGGCGGTTATTGTTTGCTGGATCCCGTCCTGGGCCTGCCGTTGGCTCGAGCTGGAGCGGCTGTTATTTAAGTCCTGCCGTGGGACTATGCTGGTGCTGTATACTTCAGTTTGAATTGTGGCCACTTCTCACTCTGTGCTGTTCAGCTCCTCCCAGGACCCATTCAACAGCTGCAATGGCTGCTGTGAACCCACTTAGACATCTCTACAACCTTCACCACTGTCTGGGTCATCAGAAGCAACTTGAATGGACCAGTCCAGCGCTGTTGGTGCCAAGTCTTTCTGCGGACGTCCTTCATGACCACCCAATCTCTTGGCTGCAATTTGTGGTGCTGGCCTCGCTTTGGTTCAGGCAAAGCTGCTTCAAATCGGGGGAAAATAGACTTCAGAGCATTGTTAAGTGCAGCACAGTGCATAGTAACTTACCATTCCAGTGGGGTACTTGACAGGTATTCGATCCGATCTTAAGAAAAATGTGTTAAACAGTTCATCAATATATATAGGTGTCTGGCTAGACTGTAAACTCCCCTTCCAGACTCATATTAGGCATCTCCAATCCAAAATTAAATCTAGAATTGGCTTCCTATTTCGCAACAAAGCCTCCTTCACTCACGCTGCCAAACATATCCTTGTAAAACTGACCATCCTACCGATCCTCGACTTCGGCGATGTCATTTACAAAATAGCCTCCAACACTCTACTTAGCAAACTGGATGCAGTCTATCACAGTGCCATCCGTTTTGTCACCAAAGCCCCATACACCACCCACCACTGCGACCTGTATGCTCTCGTCGGCTGGCCCTCGCTACATATTCGTCACCAGACCCACTGGCTCCAGGTCATCTATAAGTCTTTGCTAGGTAAAGCTCCGCCTTATCTCAGCTCACTGGTCATCATAACAACACCCACCCGTAGCACGCCCTCCAGCAGGTATATCTCACTGGTCATCCCCAAAGCCAACACCTCCTTTGGCCGCCTTTCCTTCCAGGTCTCTGCTGCCAATGACTGGAACGAATTGCAAAAATTGCTGAAGTTGGAGACTTATATCTCCTTCACTAACTTTAAGCATCAACTGTCTGAGCAGCTTACCGATCGACGCATCTTTACACAGCCCATCTGTAAATGGCCCATCCAACTACCTACCTCATCCCCATATTGTTTTATTTACTTTTTTTGCTCTTTTGCACACCAGTATTTCTACTTGAACATCATCATCTGCACATCTATCACTCCAGTGTTAATTTGCTAAATTGTAATTACTTCGCTACTATTGGCCTATTTATTGCCTTACCTCCTTACTCCATTTGCACACACTGTATATAGATTTTTCCCACGTGTAACTTGGTGTTGTTGTTTTTTGTCACGCTGCTTTGCTTTACCTTGACCAGGTCGCAGTTGTAAATGAGACGGTATCAACATTTCTTTACAGCAGTCAACTCTAAGATCAATCAGTTAACTAATTGCAAGCCTATTTGAAATAAAATTTGGTTCACTTAAATTAAATTCCAAAGATCAGTCAACTCAATTCTCACTACTTAAATTCAGTTCCCGATAGTACAGGTATTCTTACTACCATTACTCCTCCCTTTTGACACATTGTCTCACTTTGCCAGGCCCTGCACCTGATTGCAGATCAGAAACATCTTGTGGAGAAAACATGTCTTTAACAGAGACAGGAAGTGGAACAAAATAGCCCCCAACAAGTTTTCAACCAATTTAGAATGTGAAATTGTCTTCCCAGATGAGGTGAGGAATCCACGTTGCTTCCAGTGTACCAAAGTCATGCACAACCCCAAATGCATGCCTGCTGTCAGTATAAATCATAACAGTTTTATCCTTAGCCCAAATGCATGCCCTAGTGAGAGCAAAAATTCTGCAGCTTGGGCTGACAGATGTGGTGGTAATTTAGCACTCTCTAGGGTAGTGGCAGCCATAGTTACTGCATAAGCCACTAATGGTTCTCCTTGAATCCCCCTGGAGTCCACTGTATCTTGTCATTCATCGCCATCTTATGGTCAGAGAGTGGTTGTACGGCCTCAGCATAGTCAGGCAGCCAGGCTCTACAATAGCCTGCCATTCCTGTGAGTGTTAACATACAGTCAAAAGTTTGGACACACCAACTCATGCCAAGAGTGTGCACATCTGTCATCAAGGCAAAGGCTGGCTACTTTGAAGAATCTCAACTATAAAATATATTTTGATTTGTTTAACACTTTTTTGGTTACTACATGATTCCATATGTGTTGTTTCATAGTTTTGATGTCTTCACTATTATTCTACAATGTAGAAAATAGTCAATTTAAAGAAAAACCCTTGAAAGTCTGTATGTTGTTTTGTAACTGGCTGTGGTACAGATAGAATTGCAGCTACACGTTCTAGACCAAATTTTCTACCTTTTGATGTAATATCATGTTCTAGATACTTAACGAATTGAGACACAAGCTGCAGCTTTTTCTTAGAAACTTTGTGGCCATTTTCAGCAAGGGACACTGACAGAGCTCTGGTGTCGACTTCGCATGCTTGTTGGGTTTCAGAACACAGTAACAGGTCGTCGACATACTGTATTAACATACTCCCAGCGGGGGGCATGAAACCCTCTAAATCTTGCGCCAAGGTGGCAGAAAACACCGCAGGCGATTCCATATAAGCTTAGGGGCTAACCTTAGGGGCAAACGGTCCAAGCCCAACGCTTGTTTAAAAATGTAAACGCGAATCAGAGCTGTGATTCTGGAGCGACGGGAATGCTAAAGAAAGCATTAGCCATATCAACAACTAAAAACCATTTACCCAACACAGGCACGGCAGATAGTACTGTAACAGGGTTTGACACAACAGGTGCCCTTGCATGAACAGCATCATTAACTGGTCTAAGATCTTAAATAAAACGCCAATCACCCGAGGATTTCCGGACGGGAAGGATGGGGGTGTTACAGGGAGAGTCTGGACAAGGCACAATATGGCTTTCTACCAATAAAGCATGAACAGGGGTAATTCCCCCGCAATGCCTCCTGACTCAGAGGATTCTGGGCTCGGCCGTGTCTGTGTGCTCTCAGGTGTGACGTAAGCGGTTCCACCCCCCTCATTCGCCCAATGTCATACTTATCTTTAGCCCACAGAGAGTCTGGGAGACCAGCCAACAAGGGTGACTCAGTCTCAAAATAAACATCAAGGCCATGGACACCTCGTTGAACAGGTGCATTTCAAAAGAATGGCACACAATGTACAGTGCCTTCAGAAAGTATTCAGACCCTGTAACTTTTTCCACATTTTGTTACGTTAAATAAAATAAATAAAACAACTCAGCAATCTACAGACAATATCCCATAATGACAAAGTGAAAACAGGTTTCTAGAAAGTTTTGCAAATGTATTAAAAATAAAAGTATTCAGACCCTTTGCTATGAGATTCAAAATTGAGCTCAGGTGTATCCTGTTTCCATTGATCATCTTTGAAATGTTGCTACAACTTGATTGGAGTTCACCTGTGGTGAAGAAATTGTCAGTAGAGCTCTGAGACAAGATTGTGTCGATGCACAGATCTGGGGGAGGGTACCAAAAAATGCCTGCAACATTGAAGGTCCCCAAGAACACAGTGGCCTCCATTTTTAAATGGAAGAAGTTTGGAACCTCCAAGACTCTTCCTAGAGCTGACCGCCCGGCCAAACAGCAATCAGGGGAGAAGGGCCTTGGTCAGGGAGGTGACCAAGAACCAGATGGTTACTCTGAAAAAGCTCCAGAGTTCCTATGTGGAGATGGGAGAACCTTCCAGAAGGACAACCTTCTCTGCAGCACTCCACCAATCAGGCCTTTATGGTAGAGTGGCCAATCTGGTTCGGTACACAAGGGAAGTAATCTCACATATATTATTCTTTCTTCCACTCTTCATAACACACATTGCTCTCTCCTTACTCTGCCCCTTTGTGCAGGCTGCATCCTCCTTTAACCTCAAGCATTCCCTGGCTTAACGAACAAGAGCCTCGCCTCGTCGGGTCAGGAAGTCCATATAAGGCTCAGGGGTGGAGCCAGCGGACTGCAAGTTATCTCCCCTCAATAACCACTCCCCTCACCTCTCCCTGCCGTCTGCCACAGTATGTACTGCAGACATTGGACCTATCTACTACTTTTACTACTTGACAGTAGTACAACATAAAGCACAGTAAAACTGTAGATTCCAATACATACTGTAAGACGAAACAAAGTAAATGTTTTAAGTATTACTGTATGTATGAAATTGGGAGCTATACTACTTTATAACATGTATATTTTGTATACTGTATTACTGTAGTGTTTACTCTACTGGATGCTATTTCGTTTTTGTAGAACTGAAAGACGTCCACCATGTACGTGGTGGTAGAAAGCGTCTATTTTCAGACGAACAGGAGGCTGCTATTGTGCAAATGGTAATTGAAAATAATGCCATAAGACTGTGGGAAATCCAACAACAGATTATTGAAAACTCTGCCATAACATCAGAGCGAGCTTATCAACCATAGCCCGCATCCTTAAGAAACACCAACTTCGGATGAAGCAAATCTACAGAGTGCCATTTGAATGGAGTTCCCAAAGAGTGAAAGATAAATAGTAAGAATATGTGCAAGTAAGCAATGTAGTAGTACTACACTCTTGAAACATTAGAGACTCATTGATGTTGCCAGTGAACCTAACTATACAGCAATTACAGTATTTACTGTTATTTCAGAGAATCATAGAGTTGGATGCAAGTCCTATCCCCCAGGAACTCATGTTCATAGATGAGGCTGGATTCAACTTAGCAAAGACAAGGAGGAGAGGAAGGAACATCATTGGTCAATGCACCATCAATGATGTACCTGGCCAGCGCGGGGGAAATGTCACCATATGCGCAGCTATGAGCCACGATGGGGTCCTCCACTGCCATGCAGTGGACCATACAACACTGCCCATCTCCTTAATTTCCTGAACACCTTACATGACAATCTTTTTCAGCCAGAGCAGAGAGGGCCAGGTGATCCTAAGCAGCAAATGTGTGATCTAATTTGGGACAACGTGAGTTTCCACCGGGCTGCTCAGGTCCACAACTGCTTCCATGACCATCCCAGATTTACAATTCTCTATCTCCCACCATATTCCCCATTTCTCAACCCCATTGAGGAACTGTTTTCAGCATGGGCGTTGGAAGCTGTATGATCGCAAACCCCATGAACATATGGCTGTTCTCCAGGCAATGGAGGAGGCCTGTGGTGACATTTCAGTGCTTTCAGGGCTGGATGCATCATGCCAGAAGATATTTCACCCGCTGTCTGGCCAAGGAGAATATCGCTTGTGATGTTGATGAAAATTTGTGGCCGGACAAAAACAACATATGACAGATTTTATTTTCGCAATGGAGTATTTGTTTCTTGACTTATGATTTAGATTTTACTGTATTTTGATAGATTCTTTTATCTCTTCCGTACAATCTAACATACAGTACAGTAGTACAAATAGGCCTATTTTTTTCCCTTTGCCTATGTAAAATATATTTACTGTATGTTTGCATTTTTACTGTATGTGTGCTTACAGTATGCTGTTTGACAAATATAAAACTTACATTTTTGCATTTGTGTTCCTTTCTTGTTTGAGTACACACAAACAATATACAGTATAACAACAAAATATTAGTCTTTACACTGAAATAGGTTCTGTTAGTAGTGTTTTGAATATGTCACATGAGTGTGATCTCTGTTTTCACTAAGTTAGATTCATTTGATGTGTGTGTGTGTCTCATTTGTACGCAGATTTTCATTTTGAGCAGGGAGTACATGATTTTGATTGATGTGTTTCATTTTGCAAGATGTCTGTGGGGTTTGGGGAAATTGGCAAACTGTTTTGTGTTTACAGTTTTGAGTACCAGAGATGTAGTTTCAGCAAACGTGTGTCAACTATTGGGAGAAACTGTAATGTCCTTGAGTGGCCCAGCCAGAGGCCGGACATGAACCCGATCTAACATCTTTGGATAGACCTGAAAATAGTTGTGCAGCGACGCTCCCCATCCAACCTGACAGAGCTTGAGAGGATCTGCAGAGAAGATTGGGGGAAACACCTCAAATACAGGTGTGCCAAGCTTGTAGTGTCATGTCCAAGAAGAAGTGAGGCTGTGATTGCTGCCAAAGGTGCTTCAAACAAAGTACTGAGTAAAGGGTCTGAATACTTATGTAAATGTAATATTTCAGATTTAGATTTTTAAAACATTTGCAAACATTTCTAAAACCTGTTTTTGCTTTCTTATAATGGGATATTCTGTGTAGATTGATGACGGAAAAAAACAATTTAATCAATTTTAGAATAAGGCTTTAACGTAACAAAATCTGGAAAAAGTCAAGGGGTCTGAATACTTTCCGAAACGCATGCAATAATTTCAAAGATTTTACTCAGTTAAGGTTCATATAAGTAAATCAGTCAATTGAAATACATTTATTAGGATTTAATCTATGACTTTCACATGACTGGGAATACAGATATGCATCTGTTAGTCACAGACACCTTAAAAAAAATGGGCCCCACAATGGGCCTCAGGATCTTGTCACGGTATTTGCCATTGATAAAATGCAATTTTGTTCGTTGTCCATAGAGCATGCCTGCCGATACCACAACCCCACCATGGGGCAATCTGTTCACATCAAACCGCTCGCCCACACGATGCCATGCACATCGTCTGCGGTTGTGAGGCCGGTTGGACGTACTGTCAAATTCTCTAAGACGACGTTGGAGGCGGCTTATGGTAGAGAATTGAACATTGATGAACTGACTTGTTGGAAAGTTGGCATCCTATGACGGTGCCATGTTGAAAGTCACTGAACTCTTCAGTACGGGCCATTTCACTGCCAATGTTTGTCTATGGAGATTGCATGACTGTGTGCTAAAATAGCTGAATCCACTAATTCAGGGAGGAGAAGGAGGGAGAACGGTAGAAAGATATGCAAAGTGTTGTTTTCATGAGCTGAAATAAACGATCCCAGAAATGTTCCACATGCACAAAAAGCTTATTTCTCTCAAATGTTGTGCACAAATTTGTTTACATCCCTGTTAGTGTGTATTTCTCCTTTGTCAAGATAATCCATCCACCGGACAGTTGTGGCATATCAAGTAGCTGATTAAAACGCATCATCATTACACAGGTGCACCTTGTGCTGGGGAAAATAAAAGGCCACTCTAAAATGTGCAGTTTTGTCACACAACACAGTGCCACAGATGTCTTAAGTTTTGAGGGAGCGTGCAATGGGCCTGATGACAGCAGGAATGTCCACCAGAGCTGTTACCAGATAATTCAAGGCTAATTTCTCTACCATAAGCCGCTTTCAACATAGTTTTAGAGTTTGGCAGTACGTCCAACCGGCCTCACAACCGCAGACCACGTGTATTGCGTCATGTGGGCGAGAGGTTTGCTGATATCAATGTTGTGAATAGAGTGCCCCATGGTGGCGGTGGGGTTATGTTATGGGCAGGCATAAGCTATGGACAACGAACACAATTGTATTTTACTGATGACAATTTGAATGCAGAGATACCGTGACCGGGACCTGAAGCCCATTGTCGTGCCATTAATCCGCTGCCATTACCTCATGTTTCAGCATGATAATGCTCGGCCCCATGTCGCAAGGATCTGTACACAATTCCTGGAAGCTGAAAATGTCCCAGTTCTTCCGTGGCCTGCATACTTACCAGACTTGTCACCCATTGAGCATGTTTGGGATGCTCTCAATCGACGTGTATGACAGAGTGTTCTAGTTCCCGTCAATATCCAGTAACTTCGCACAGTCATTGAAGAGGCCACAATCAACAGCCTGATAAACTCTATGCAAAGGAGATGTGTCGTGCTGAGGCAATCTGTGATTTAAATTAAAGCATTAATGAGCGAGCTAGGATGGATGTAGTCAATATATCTATTTGTTCAGCACTTTTGAAATGTACAGCGATAAAATTTAGAACATGGGCCATTCTTACATTACACCAAGTCAGAACAGTAGGCTAAATAAAGGGGGCATATAAGCAGACAATGAAAGCGCTTACGATATTCAATGATTACATTTCTCCCAAACAGGCTATAGGCTACATGTGCACCACCAAGTCAGAACATTAGGTGAAATTAAGAGGGGAAAAGGGACCAAATTATTAGCGTCGTTAAATGTGAAGACTTATTTTATCAAACCAATTCTCTATGTGTAATTTAATTACTCAATTAAACTAATCATGTAACTTCAAATAACTAGGAAGTCGGGGCACCATGGAAATGTTTTGTTTATAGAGTGTCAATTTCCCGAATATAACTCTTCAGATATTTTCATATCTTATCGATTAGTCAATCTCATTAATGTATTATTTTTACCTCATCAGTTCTCATTACTGAACGTTGAAAACACTTGGATATGTTTACGAATGCTAGCCTAAATCATGAATCAGCGAATTACAAATTGGCTTAATTATTTATTTACTAACTAACTAAATGATCACACAGAATTACATAACAAACAAACAGTAGATATTGGTTACAAACACAACACATTGATAAGTCCCTAGTGGGCTTAACCGGTATGACGGCTTGGTAGACAATGGAAAGGGGTGGGGACAGATAAAAGAGCTGGAAAGACAAAATGGATTCATTACACACAGTTGATAATTATAATACTTTGCACATGAACGGCTTCTCATTCTGAAAGAATTGCAATGTACATATTGCAATGATTGCAATGTACATATTTATGCTTGTATGTTTTGTTGTCTCTCTCTGTTGAAATTGCTGGACCGTCTGCTGAAGAGTCAATCAACAGAAAGTCTTGGGTTGTGTTCATAATGGATACGTCAGGCGTACCATGTTCTTAGAATAGATGTTTCGGCGGTTGTCGGTACTCTCGTCCTAGGTTTACGTAATTTCTGGCTGCAGACTAGTAATTCTATGTCTAGGATTTGCTCTTATTCTGTAGTGATCGATAGTCTCAGAGTTGAACCATTTCCAGCCGTGTAGCCAACACTACACGCGGTCTGGTTTTCTGGTCTTGTAGTTTTAAGCCATTTGTCAGTCATGTAGCCACCGCTGCACGCTGACTGGTCTAATGTAAATTATGTAGGAAGTGGGTTTTATAGTCTGTGGAAGAAGGGGCGGTCCATGACGCCGACGTAATGTCTATGCTCACGTGGGTGTGACCACTGATTTGGTTAACTTCATATGAAAACCCATATTTTCTCATTTAGAAGGTTAACACCACATTAAATATTTTCACAAATAAACTCAGCAAAAAAAGAAACGTCCTCTCACTGTCAACTGTGTTTTTTTTCAGCAAACTTAACATATTTGTATGAACATAACAAGATTCAACAACTGGGACATAAACTGAAAAAGTTCCACAGACATGTGACTAACAGAAATGTAATAATGTGTCCCTGAACAAAGGGTCAAAATCAAAAGTAACAGTCAGTATCTGGTGTGGCCACCAGCTGTATTAAGTACTGCAGTGCATCTCCTCCTCGTGGACTGCACCAGATTTGCCAGTTCTTGCTGTGAGATGTTACCCCACTCTTCCACCAAGACATCTGCAAGTTCCCAGACATTTCTGGGGGGGAATGGCCCTAGCCCTCACCCTCCGCTCCAACAGGTCCCAGACGTGCTCAATGGGATTGAGATCCGGGCTCTTCCCTGGCCATGGCAGAACACTGACATTCCTGTCTTGCAGGAAATCACGCACAGAACGAGCAGTATGACTGGTGGCATTGTCATGCTGGAAGGTCATGTCAGGATGAGCCTGCAGGAAGGGTACCACATGAGGGAGGAGGATGTCTTCCCTGTAACGCACAGCGTTGAGAATGCCTGCAATGACAACAAGCTCAGTCCGATGATTCTGTGCCCAAGACCATGACAACCCTCCACCTCCAAATCGATCCCGCTCCAGAGTACAGGCCTCGGTGTAATGTTCATTCCTTTGACGATAAATACGAATCCGACCATCACCCCTGGTGAGACAAAACCACGACTCGTCAGTGAAGAGCACTTTTTGCCAGTCCTGTCTGATCCAGCGACGGTGGGTTTGTGCCCATAGGCAACGTTGTTGCCGGTGATGTCTGGTGAGGACCTGCCTTAAAACAGGCCTACAAGCCCTCAGTCCAGCCTCTCTCAGCTTATTGCGGACAGTCTGAGCACTGATGGAGGGATTGTAAGTTCCTGCTTTAATTCGGGCAGTTGTTGTTGCCATCCTGTACCTGTCCCGCAGGTGTGACGTTTGGATGCACCGATCCTGTGCAGGTGTTGTTACACGTGGTCTGCCACTGCGAGGACGATCAGCTGTCCGTCCTTTCTCCCTGCAGCGCTGTCTTAGGCGTCTCACAGTACGGACATTGCAATTTATTGCCCTAGCCACATTTGCAGTCCTCATGCCTCCTTGCAGCATCAAATCAAATGAAATGTATTTATAAAGCCCTTCTTACATCAGCTGATGTCACAAAGTGCTGTACAGAAACCCAGCCTAAAACCCCAAACAGCAAGCAATGCAGGTGTAGAAGCACTGTGGCTAGGAAAAACTCCCTAGAAAGACCCTAGCCCCCCGACACATAAACTACTGCAGCATAAATACTGGAGGCTGAGACAGGAGGGGTCGGGAGAAACTGTGGCCCCATCTGACTATACCCCCGAACAGGGCCAAACAGGCAGGATTTAACCCCACCCACTTTGCAAAAGCACAGCCCCCAGACCACTAGCATGCCTAAGGCACGTTCATGCAGATGAGCAGGGACCCTGGGCATCTTTCTTTTTGTGTTTTTCAGTCAGTAGAAAGGCCTCTTTAGTGTTCTAAGTTTTCATAACTGTGACCTTAATTGCCTACCGTCTGTAAGCTGTTAGTGACTTAACAACCGTTACACAGGTGGATGTTCATTTATTGTTTATGGGTCATTGAACAAGCATGGGAAACAGTGTTTAAACCCTTTGCAATGAAGAGCTGTGAAGTTATTTGGATTTTTACTAATTATCTTTGAAAGATAGGGTCCTGAAAAAGGGCCTTTTCTTTTTTTTGCTGAATTTAGTTTCATGTTTAATCACGTACGTTTCACAATATTTAGATGTAAATCTGACAGCTGGGAAACATACACTTTAAGATATACAGTTACGGGTGTTTCCTGTCCTTCATGAGTTCACCAAATGAAACACAGTCGACATAACTGTCCCTTAAGTGTCCACGGACCATTCCCACATTCTCAAAAGTAGAAACATTGTTTAATTTTTCACACTTTTGATGTCCAAGGAACTCTCTGTGTTCCACAGTTTACATTCCAATCTAAAACACTACAGAACATAGGGTCAGCGTATTTTAATGACCAACCATAAAACAGTCGACTTCCCACTCTCACCCTCTATGAGAGAGAGCATGCTGTAGAACGGACCCCCCTGTAACCTGATCCTTCAGAGAGTTATGACATGAGGATGAGGCACATGGGCTACAACAGCTTACTTCACAACATACACTTAGTATTACTTTCTTAGCTACAGTATACATATCTCCCTGGCATATTACATCATTTATGCACCAGCATACATTACATTTTTGGACTCACTTTGGTGTGCTGTGCTCACTTGAACAGGAAGGTGGCGCAAGGGCGGTCCTTCGTGGGGAAATGTTGTCATCAAAGTCTGGCATTCTATGGATTTATGGTGCTTTCAAGACAACTGGGAACTCTATAAAAACAAGGTCGAATCACGATGGAGTGTCCCCATTAGTGATAGAACACTGAGCCAATCACGGCGTAACTAGAGAACATTACCAACCCCTACGTTCTGTATTTTCCACTGGCTGCCCCACCACCACAGAAAGCACTGACCTAGGCTGAAACACCTGCATTTTGGAGCTGCCTTACTCAAGAATGGAAAAAAAGGAGACCATATTTGTATGCAGCTTTATTAACTCAATGATTGATTTTTACATTGTTTGCAAACTGATATGTAAAAAAACATGAGCTGGCGCACACCCAGAATAATAGTTTGTTGTTTAGGTGCTGACTAATGGTGAATAAATGATAAACTATCAAAATAAAGAAAGTTGCACACTCCATGTGTAATCTCCCAGCAATTTAATGGGTATTTACCAACGTTTCGGCATCACTGTGCCTTCTTCAGGGTAATGTCATGAATACTTGAACCAGATTATGTAGAACCCCAGTGCAATTAGTGTAATCAATGACAGTAGTGAGGGGTGTGTCATAATGACTAAGTTCATTAAAATTCATTTGTGAAACTGTTAAAAAAATAGTATATGGCATATTAAATATAGTATGCTATTGTTGTCATATAGAAACATAATGGAATATTGTACATCATATTAGCATCAACATACATTATTTATTCATTCAATTTCACATAATAATTTCATTTTTCATTTTTGTTACATGTAGTCTTTTGGTTCAACCTTAATATATAATGAGCATCATCAACAGGGGGAACATATTAGGTGTGCGCTAATAAGCTGTAAACTATTTTTTCAATTTATAAGACTTGTTCATAGAGGAAAATGTGTTCATAAGAAGGGCCTGAGATCAAAATCAATATTCAGACCACTAGGGGTCAATGTTTTTAGATAGGATATCCATTAAGCCTCCCTTTGTAGTAGTAGGATCTCGATGTTACCTCCTCTCCTTGGTAGAGCAACATGCTCAATGCCTTGTGTATTTGAGGGAGGAGATGGGATGGTTAGCTTCAACAAAGTGAGCTGCTACTGGATAGTCAATGTTCTTACACCTGATTGAGCTACGGTGTTCAGCTATGCGTTGTTTTAATTGTCTTTTTGTTTGTTCTGCGTAGGCTTTTCCACATGAACACGTGATGAGATAGATTACTCCCTTGGTCTTGCATGAGATGATACCCCTAACAGTGATCTTTCGACCTGTATGTGGGTGTCTGAAGAAATACGTTTTTATAGTGATATTGCACTGTGCGCATGAGCCACATTTGTAGTTCCCATTTGGGATAGGTGTCAAGAGTGTCTCAGTGTGCTCATGGAGTATGTCAGATCTCACCAAACTATCTCCAATATTGCGACCATGCTTATAGACCACCATTGGGGGTTCCTTGAAGAGATGTGCGATTTTTAATCTTTTTCAGGATTGCTTTCATTTTCTCCGAACCCTTGGTGTACTTAGTGCAAAAGACGGTTGCGTTGTTTTTCTTCTTTGGTTGAGTTTTTAGTAATTCCGCTCTTGGTTTTTGATATATTTTCAGCATTGTAGCATCAAGAGTTTTGTCCTTGTAGCCTCTCATTTTGAATTTATCTGTAATTTTTTTTGCATTGCTGTCAAAATCTGACTGGTGGCCACAGATTCGTTTAACCCTGCATAACTGGCTATATGGTAGACCATTCTTGAGGGGAAGGGGATGCATACTATCCGCACATAGCAAGGTATTGCGGTCTGTGGGCTTTGTGTATAAGTCTGTTTGTAATGCATCATTCGCTTTGATAATCCATAAATCCAGGTAGATTATTTTTCTCTCATCAGTCTGCATGGTGAATTTGAGGTATTCAGAGCTCTCGTTTAGTAGAGTTTGGAATTCATTTAGTTCCTGCTGACATCCTTCCCAGAGCACAAAGACATCATCTATGTATCTCTTCCATAGAAGTATTTTAGAAAGTAAGGGGCGTGTCTCTGTTTTTAAAAGGAATGCTTCTTAAAATTGTCCCACATACAGGTTTGCATAGTTGGGGGGAAAAGGGGAGCCCATGGCTACACCCCGAATTTGAAGGAAAAAGTCTGACTCAAAGACAAAGTAGTTATGGGATAATGCCAGTTCAGTAAGTTGTAAGATGCAATCATTGGATGGAGCAAGGGTAGAGTCTCTCTGCTGAAGGAAGTGTTGTAGTGCCTCTAAGCCTCCAGTGTGTGGGATGTTAGTGTACAAGCTCTCCACATTAAAAGTGGCCAGCAGGGTGCCCTCTGGTATCCTTCTTTTTGTGTTTTTCAGTCAGTAGAAAGGCCTCTTTAGTGTTCTAAGTTTTCATAACTGTGACCTTAATTGCCTACCGTCTGTAAGCTGTTAGTGACTTAACAACCGTTACACAGGTGGATGTTCATTTATTGTTTATGGGTCATTGAACAAGCATGGGAAACAGTGTTTAAACCCTTTGCAATGAAGAGCTGTGAAGTTATTTGGATTTTTACTAATTATCTTTGAAAGATAGGGTCCTGAAAAAGGGCCTTTTCTTTTTTTTGCTGAATTTAGTTTCATGTTTAATCACGTACGTTTCACAATATTTAGATGTAAATCTGACAGCTGGGAAACATACACTTTAAGATATACAGTTACGGGTGTTTCCTGTCCTTCATGAGTTCACCAAATGAAACACAGTCGACATAACTGTCCCTTAAGTGTCCACGGACCATTCCCACATTCTCAAAAGTAGAAACATTGTTTAATTTTTCACACTTTTGATGTCCAAGGAACTCTCTGTGTTCCACAGTTTACATTCCAATCTAAAACACTACAGAACATAGGGTCAGCGTATTTTAATGACCAACCATAAAACAGTCGACTTCCCACTCTCACCCTCTATGAGAGAGAGCATGCTGTAGAACGGACCCCCCTGTAACCTGATCCTTCACACATTTTCCTCTATGAACAAGTCTTATAAATTGAAAAAATAGTTTACAGCTTATTAGCGCACACCTAATATGTTCCCCCTGTTGATGATGCTCATTATATATTAAGGTTGAACCAAAAGACTACATGTAACAAAAATGAAAAATGAAATTATTATGTGAAATTGAATGAATAAATAATGTATGTTGATGCTAATATGATGTACAATATTCTATTATGTTTCTATATGACAACAATAGCATACTATATTTAATATGCCATATACTATTTTTTTAACAGTTTCACAAATGAATTTTAATGAACTTAGTCATTATGACACACCCCTCACTACTGTCATTGGTTACACTAATTGCACTGTGGTACTACATAACATGGTTCAAGTATTCATGACATTACCTTGAGGAAGGCACAGTGATGCCGAAACATTGGTAAATACCCATTAAATTGCTGGGAGATTACACATGGAGTGTGCAACTTTCTTTATTTTGATAGTTTATTGCAAAATGATATGTGACACATATTATTGCCAAAATAATATGCAAAACAGGCAACCCCTCCCCCAAATGTGTTGCTAAAAAGGTGGGGCTCAAAACATGTGGGACTCTGGTTGGTCGAGAAGTGGCTATAGGAAAGGATCTTTGACAACAGTCAGCTTCCTCTTCACCACAGAACCCTTTTCCTCAGTCCACTGTGTACACCACCTAACCACAGAGAGAGTGAGGGAGGGTTTACATTCAACCTCTCACAGGAACATCTACTGTGTACTCTCATGAAAACAAATAGGCCTAGTACGCACTCAGGTTGTACAACTGCTTTACAACCCATTTGATATAGCAATTGTGTGGGATATATTGTGCGAGCTTCGACTGGAAGCCAGTGGAGTGTGCGGAGGAGAGGGGTGACATGGAAAAACTTGAGAAGGTTGAACACCAGGTGGGCTAAGTTATAGATAGATAAGTTGCAGGAGCTCAGCCAACAGCGAGTTGCAGTAGTCCAGACGGAAGATGGCAAATGCCTGGATTCTCTGGGAGGAGGACACCATGGAGTTGTCAACCGTGATGGAGAGGTCTTGGTGTGGGCAGGCCTTCCCTGGGAGGAAGAGCAGCTCCGTCTTGTCAAGGTTGAGCTTAAGGTGGTGGGCCGACATCCAAGTGGAGATATCTGCCAGGCACGCAGAGATGAGTGTCACCATCTGGGTGTCAGAAGGGGGGATGGAGAAAAGTAGTTGAGTGTCACCCGCATAGCAATGATAGGAGAGACCAGGTGAGGATATGACAGAGCCTAGTGACTTGGTGTATCGAGACAGAAGAGGAGAGGGCCTAGAACCAAGCCCTGGGGGACACCAGTAGTGAGAATATGTGGTGTAGACACTGATCTTCTCCACGTCACCGGGTAGTAGCAGCCTGTCAGGTAGGATGCAATCCAATAGTGTGCAGAGTCCTGAGAGGGTGAAGAGAAGGATCTGATGGTTCACGGTGTCGAAGGCAGTGGATAGATCTAGGAGGATGAGAACAGAGAACAGAGAGTCAGCTTTGACAGTGTGGAGAGCATCCGTGACACAGAGAAGAGCAATCTCGGTTGAGTGACCCGTTGTGAAGCCTAACTGGTTAGGGTCAAGAAGATTGTTCTGAGTAAGATAGCGAGAGAGTTGGTCAGAGACAGCACACTCAAGTGTTTTGGAAATAAAAGAAAGGGATACCAGTCTGTAGTTTTTGAGTGGTTGAGTGTTGGTTTCTTGAGTAGGGAGCTACTCTTGCAATTTGAAGTCAGAGAGGATGCAGCCATTGGTCAGGGATGAGTTGATGAGAAATGGGAGAAGGTCTCCAGAGGTGGTCTGGAGAAAATAGGAAGGGATGGGTTTGAGGGGGCAGGTTGTCGGGTGCCCGGACCTCACTAGTTGCAGGATTTAATCTGAAGAGAGAGGGGAGAAAGAGGTCAAGGCGTAGGGTAGTTCTGTGTGAGTGGGACCAGTGGACTCAATAGGCTGAGTGAATGAGGAGTGGATGTCGTCAACCTTCTTTTCAAAGTGGTTGACAAAGTAATCTGCAGAGAGTGAGGAAGTAGGTGGAAAAGAGTTTCCTATGGTTAGAGGCAGAAGCTTGACATTTAGAGTGATAGAAAGTGGCTTTAGCAGCGGATACAGAGGAAGAAAAGATAGAGAGGAGGGAGTGAAAGGATGATAGGTCTTCTGGAAGTTTAGTTTCTCTCCATGTTTGCTCAGCTGCCCACAGCCCTGTTCTGTAAGCTCGCAATGAGTCATTCAGCCACGGAGCAGGAGGAGAGGGGACAGTGCGAGTCATAGGATGTGGGAAAGGAGAAGAGTAGAGTCGAAGAGGCAGAATCAGGAGACAGGAGGGAGAAGGATTTAGCAGAAGGGACAGATGATAGGATAGAAGAGGAGAGAGTAGTGGTAGAGAGAGCGCTAAGATTGTGATTGCGCATGACCATCTGGGTAGGGGCCGAGTGGCTAGGGTTGGAGGAGATGGAGACAGAAAAGGAAACAAAGTAGTGATCAGAGATCTGGAAATGGGTTGCAGTGAGATTAGTAGGCGAACAGCCTCTACTAAAGATGAGGTCAAGCGTATTGCCTGCCTTGTGAGTGAGGGTTGCAGCTAAGGGGTGGGGAGCGTCTGTAAAACCTACAGGGAGAGAAGCAAACAGGTATAGAAAACACACAGTTGCCAAAGCTCTAAAAGAGCAAAATTAGATCATCTGAAATAACTGGGTAAGATATTAAGAGTTGTGTGGTGCCTTCTTCTCTTTCCTTCCTCGAATAACTCAGCAGAACAACTCGGCAGAACTGTCATTGTTTTGTCGACGGCCTTAGTTTTGCAGGACCCAGGGGCTTTAGAAGTGGAGGGGACATAATCTGGCGGGGGGTCTTGGGGTCCTCAATCAGAATTTTTTGGGGCATCTAAATCTCAATTCCTGCATTTATACACAATCTAATATGACCCTTTTGTGGTCTTTTTGAGTCACTTATTGTAAATAAGAATATAATGTTTCTAAACACTTCTACATGAATGTAGATGCTACCATGATTATGGATAATCCTGAATGAATTGTGAATAATGATGAGTGAGAAAATTAGACGCACAAATATCATACCCCCCCAAAATGCAAACATCCACTGTTAGTATAATAGTGAGAGGTTAGCATGTCTTGGGGGTATGATATTTATGCGTCCAACTTTCTCACTCATCATTATTCACAATTCATTCAGGATTGTCAGTAGAAACATATTATATTTTTATTTACAATAAAAGTGACTCCAAAAGTGACACAATACATTATATACCATTAATTTCTATTGGGCACAAAATAATCTGAAACAGCCTCTCGAGTGGCGCTGCGGTCTAAGGCACTGCATCGCAGTGCTTGGGGCATCACTACAGACCCGGGTTCCATCCCTTGTCTGTAGTGACCCGGAGACCCATGAGGCGGCGCACAATTGGCCCAGCATTGTCCGGGTTAGGGGAGGGTTTGGCCGGCCGGGATGTCCTTGTCCCATCACACACTACAGACTCCTGTGGCGGGCCGGCGCATGTACGCTGACACGGTTGCCAGTTGTATGGTGTTTCCTCCTACACATTGGTGCGGCTGGCTTCCGGGTTAAGCAAGAAGTGTGTCACGAAGCAGTGCGGCTTGGCAGGGTCGTGTTTCGGAGGACGCCCGAGTCTATACGGGAATTGCAGCGATGGGACAAGACTGTAACTACCAATTGGGGAGAAAAAGGGGTAAAAAGTAATAAATAAGTAAAACAATAATAATAATAATAATCTGAAACACAACCAAAACAAACAGCAAATGCATCCAAGAAATTTGTAGAGTCACAATGTAGTAATTGCATTCTATGAATGTGGGACCAAATACTTAACTTTTTACTAATATGTTTTACACATACAAGTGAATTTGTCCCAATACTTTTGCTCCCCTAAAATGGGTGGACTATTTACAAAAAGTACTCTAATTTCGAAACAGTTCACCCGATATGGATGAAAATACCCTCAAATTAAAGCTGACAGTCTGCACTTTAACTTCATAGTCCTTGTTTGATTTAAAAGCCAAACTTTTGGAGTATAGAGCCAAAAGAAGAACAAATTCTTTGCTGTCCCAATAATTATGGAGGGCACTGTAATTCATATCATAGGCATAATAGTACTGTAGAGCTCTTTTAACTTGCACACAATATAGCTGGATCACCCTGTCCTGCCCTATAGGGTCTGCAACTCAACACATCCCACTCAGCTTTAGAATCTTAGAGAAACATTCATTATTGGTTTCAGGTGTGTTAGGCCAATGGCCACGGCCAGAGTGACAACCAACAGCAAAGCCGACACCCAGGGCTAGGACTGAGCAGGCCAGCAGCTAAGGATTGCCTAAATACAGTAGGTACAGTATCTCCCCTGAAGTGGGCATGTTTTCAATACAGACTCCTTTTGTCGTACAGTATTCCATATAAGGCATCCAGACCTTAGGAAAGTTGCATAGTATACCTTTAATCTTGTAATAAATCAAATCTAGTGATACATAACTTGACATTTCTGACATCCATTGTGGCATTGTGGGAGGATAACCAACCTTCCAATTGAAGGCAATGCATTTCTTAGCCACTATAAATGCTAGGTTACACAGTTTCTTCTGATAACAGTCTCCAGTACCAACATTTCCAAGCAAACAAAAACAGGGAGAATCTGTAGACATGCTGAGATAAAATAACATACTCTTTGCCAGAATTCAGCCAGCCTTCACAAGAGCATAACATATGCAAATGTATGTCCTCTTTTGTGTTGTACACCTCCAGCAGAGGAATAACATTTCTGAGTGCATGATATTCAGTTTCACTGGCAAATAGTACGTTCTATTGATGGTCTTAAACTGCAGTACTTTATGTCTGAGATGATATGAACATGACTGGGCATTCAAACATATTATCATCAATAGTCTCCCAGGTCTTCCACACATTTTTGATTTACATGTTTTGTGTCATCTGGAAAAGCCTCTATAATCCTTGATACAGTTTGGAAATAAACTTTAAGGTTTGTCAGACTGCCATAAAATAGTTTCAGTCTTTGAAGCTTCTGGCTTGTCCAGTGTTTGCTGCACAGAGAGTAAAGTGTTGCATATCCAAACGTTCACCTTAGTGCCGTCACAGGCTGGTCTTCCCTGGTTGGCTGACCCTGCTGAGACCCCTGTCACCATCTGATCCTGCTCAGATGAGGCATGACAAAGAACTACCTTGGTGTACATTTATACATTATATTGTCCAAGAATACAATAATTGAAATTACCATTATTCCCAGATCCCAGACTGTAGCCTACCCATCCACTCAAGATGGAACTTTGTATTGTTATAATATACTGCAAAATTCACCTGAGCTTTGTAGACTGGTCTTCCCTGGCTGTCTGATCCTGCTGGGACACCTGTCACCATCTTATCCTGCTAAGAGACAGTGGTGTAAAGTACTTAAGTAAAAAATACTTTAAAGTACTACTTAAGTAGTTATTTTGGGCATCTGTACTTTACTTTTCTATTTATATTTTTGACAACTTTTACTTCACTACATTCCTAAAGAAAATATTATACTTTTTACTCCATACATTTTCCCTGACAACCAAACATACTCGTTACATTTTGAATGCTTAGCAGGATAGGAAAATAGTTAAATTCACGCACTTATCAAGAGAACATGTGGTCATCCCTACTGCCTCTGGCTTGGTGGACTCACTAAGCACAAATGTATAATTTGTAAATCATCTCTGAGTGTTGGTGTGCCCCTGGCTATACGTAAAATTAACCAAACCAGACAGCACCATTTTCTTGTTTTTTAATATAAGGAATTTTAAGGGATTTATACTTTTACTTTTGATACTTAAGTTTATTTGTCACACCCTGACCTTAGAAAGCCTTTTTATGTCTCTATTTGGTTTGGTCAGGGTGTGATTTGGGGTGTGCATTCTATGTTTTGTTTTCTATGATTTTGTGTTTCTATGTTTTGGCCGGGTATGGTTCTCAATCAGGGACAGCTGCGTATCGTTGTCTCTGATTGGGAACCATCTTAGGTAGCCCTTTTTCCCTCCTTTCGTTGTGGGTAGTTATCTTTGTTAGTGGCACTATAGCCCTCGGAAGCTTCATGGTTGTTTATTTTGTTTCTTGTTTTGTTGGCGACATTTTAAAAGAAAAGAAAATGTACGCTTACCACGCTGTGCTTTGGTCCAGTTCTTCCTTCAACGACGGCCGTGAGAGAACTACCCACCACCAAGGGACCAAGCAGCGTGCGCCAACCTGGAGGACGAGCTGGACCGGGGAGGAGAGAATGGCAGGGGACAAGACCCGGTCACGGAAGCCCGAGAGGCAGCTCCCAAACTTTTTTTGGGGGGGGGAACACAGGGAGATTGGCGAAGTCGGAGTTTAGACCTGAGCCAACTCCCCATGCTTACCGTGGGGAGCATGTGACTGGTCAGGCACCGTGTTATGGGGTGATGGGCACGGTGTCTCGAGTGAGCATTCACAGACCGGTGTGCTCTGTGCCAGCGTCCCGCATTTGCCGGGTGGAAGTGGGCATCCAGCCAGAACGGGTAGTGCCAGCTCTGCGCTCGAGACCTCCAGTGCGCCTCCACAGCCCAGTGTATCCGGTGCCAGCGCCAAGAACCAAGCCTCCAGTATGTCTCCCCAGCCTGGTGAGTTCTGTGCCTGCTGCCAGAACCAGGCCTCCTGTATGTCTCCCCAGCCTGGTGATCCCTGTGGCAGCTCCACGTACCAGACTGCCCATACGTCTCCTCACTCCAGTGATGATCCATGGCACGAAGCCTCCAGTGATGATCCATGGCAAGAAGCCTCCAGTGATGATTCATGGCACGAAGCCTCCAGCGAGGAGTCATGGCACGAAGCCTCCAACAACGGCCTCCAGTCCGGAGCCCCCAGCGTGGGCCTCCAGTCCGGGGCCCCCAGCGACGGCCTCCAGTCCGGGGCCCGCAGCGACGGTCTCCAGTCCGGGGCCCGCAGCGAGGGTGCCCAGTCCGGGGCCCGCAGCGAGGGTGCCCAGTCCGGGGTCCCCAGTCCGGGGCCCGCAGCGAGGGTCCCCGCACCAGAGGTGCCACCAAAGCAGAGCCGGTGGTGGAGCGGGGTCTGCGTCCCGCACCTGAGCCTGAGATAGATGCCCACCCAGACCCTCCCCTATAGGTTCAGGTTTTGCGGCCGGAGTCCGCACCTTTGGGGGGGGTACTGTCACGCCCTGACCTTAGAGCCTTTTTATGTCTCTATTTGGTTTGGTCAGGGTGTGATTTGGGGTGGGCATTCTATGTTTTGTTTTCTATGATTTTGTGTTTCTATGTTTTGGCCGGGTATGGTTCTCAATCAGGGACAGCTGTCTATCGTTGTCTCTGATTGGGAACCATACTTAGGTAGCCCTTTTTCCCTCTTTTCATTGTGGGTAGTTATCTTTGTTAGTGGCACTATAGCCCTCGGAAGCTTCACGGTTGTTTATTTTTTTTCTTGTTTTGTTGGCGACATTTTAAAATATAATAAAATGTACGCTCACCACGTTGCACTTTGGTCCAGTTCTTTCGACGGCCGTGACAATATTTTAGCAATTACATTTACTTTTGATACTTAAGTATATCTAAAGCCAAACACTTCTATTTGGTTTTACTGGCTGACTTTCACTTTTACTTAAGTAACTTTCTATTAAGGTATCTATACTTTTACTAAAGTATGACAATTGGGTTACTTTTTCAACCACTGCTAAAAGACATGCATGAGCATAGTGTTGTGTACTGACTGTGCACCATGACAGTGAAGCCTGTAGAGATGTGTACACCGTGTAAGTGTAAAAAGTGGGGAATTAGTTAGGGAAACTGACGGATCAATAACGTTACATTGCTATACTGACTAACAAAAACACACATTCCTCTGTCAAAAGATGTCTGAATCTTGTTAGCTGGTTTCATCATTAAATTCAGATCTAGTGTGATTGAGGCAAAAATAATAGCATACCTTAAGGGAAGTGTGAGACGGGAGCCATATGATCGGTGAAGATTCTCCCATTGCGAATGTACGGTCCCTTACTAGACGTCCGACTTCGTCTCGGAAAATCGCGGACGGCGTCGGGCCGAGGGCGGGGGGGAGCTCTTTCAGGAAGTCATCGAAGAAATCGTCTCGGACGTTCGGTCACCGTTTTATAAAAATAACAAATTTTTGACTTGGACTCCGCATTCTCGAAAATTCCCACAAGGGGGCAAATAAATCATATTGCAGGCGCACGAACACGGGGCAAACGAGCGCGGCCTTTTCTCCTAAACGGAAAATATTTCGAAGCCGAAACTCGGCGAGCGTAGGTTTGGAGTAAAGGGAAGTTGGCCCCGAACAAGATGGCGTCGAGGCCTCTGCGCTTTTTGAGTTATGGCCATTTTTCTGGGATTAAAGGTCAAAAACGCAAAGTAGGGTGCAATTTGACCGCTTCACGTCAAAGTACATAAGCATACGGTGTCAGGATAAAAAGAACCAGCCGTTTATCTATCGTAATTTAAGAGAAATCGTACATTGTCCATTTGGTGATGTTCACGAAGAGGAATTTTTTTTTCAAAAAATTCACAGATCCAGTTGCAGTTTGTTCACACGAACATTTTTAAAGTGGGTCTCGAAGCTCTGCGAGAATTCTGTGATTTTATGTGATTTTATGAAGTAACACACACTCATTTAACCCTCTGTTAATAAGTCAGTTCTTAACATAAAGACTTAAAACTCAATATTAAATAAGAGCCTACCCCAAGGAGGGTATGTGTTCACGTTCAGCTTCCTATGTCAACTGGAAGTACCTTAAAATGGTGCATAGGGTCAGGTTTGAAGGGTAATAAAGGTCAGATCTTTTCAAAACTTCACTTGTGTGATTAGACAACCCTCATGAAGTGTAATCAGTCATTTTTCCCAACAGATGTCAAAGAAAAGCTCTCTCACACAAACACACACACACACAAAAAGGAAGGATGGAGTGAAAAAGTACGGTGCTTAAAGACACACAAAGCCTGCAATGGCATGACTATTATCTCCAGGCCGTGCCGAGTTCAACGAGATGCCCCGCTTGACCGTAGCTCGCTCGGTCTGAGCGCAGCGACCGTTACAAGAAAATGGACCCAAATGACCTTTTGACCTCATGTCAATTTTATTTGCTTTTGGGAGACAGAGAGAGAACCGTTAAGGTTAGAAGCACAATTTCACCTCAGGAATGTTCTTAAGGTCCTCCCGATCTGTGCAAGCCTAACCTTGACCTTGTGGCATTAACCCTTAACAGTTAAAAGCTGGTGTTTACATCAAACAATTTACAATGACATGTCGCCCCATAGGAATACATTGACTGCACCTCTCAATTCAACCTGAAGCCTATGTGGGTTATGAATGTCTTATGAACCTGTCTTTGATGTCAGTCCATCAGGCCACCATGAGGTCTACCTGTGTCGATTGTAAGCTTCCTGGAGCAACCGGAAGTGGTTAAATCACCCTAAAAGTGTTTGCCATAGCCAACCTGCAGTTTGAGAGAAATAGTGCATTCAGCCCTATGTAAATCAGTCAATTTTTAACATACAGACTTAAAACTCAGGATTCTGTAACAGCCTACTCCAGTGATGATATGTGTTTATTTATAGCTTCCTGTGACAACCGGAAGTGCCATAACTGGTGTCAAATGGGCTGTTTCGAAGGGTTAAAAATGTCAAATCTTTCCAAAACTTCATATATGTGAATAGACAACCCTCATGAACTGTAAATCAGTTCTTCATCCCATCAGATTTCAAAAATAAAAAATACACACCGACACAGAAATGATGGAGGGACACACTGAGGGGCTAAGAGGCAGACAGTGCCTGCAGTAGTTACTTTTGTTCCAACTTTTAAAGAACCGTCAGACCTAGAGTTCTGAAAATTTACAAACCTGTTCTAGACCTCAGGTCGATTGTGCACGGTGAATTATATGACTCTAGAAGGTTCTCGGATCGATAAAAAGCCTCGTGTATTTGCCATGTTTTCAATTCATTTTGACCTCAACGAAACGGACGACCTTTAGAAAAGTCCCAGAGTCTCAAGACTAGGTGCGTTGAAACCGGCTCGGCCCATAGAGACAGACCCCAACGAGCCTGTTTGATTGCTCATTCAAGGACCCCGTAGCAAGGCAATGAAAAAAGTGGAATTTCAGCACCAATTAGGGTTTTGCTCGGGCACCGAATGACCTATCGAGCCGAAACTTGGGATTCGAGGTCGCTTCACATAGGGCTAAACATAATGTGTGAACTGGACCCGCAGCTAGAACATAACTACGTATTATTTGTTTTATTATGGTTTAAATGGAAGGCGCTGTGAATTTTGGGCCTGCTCTGAAATATGTTATAGTTGGCATCTAAAGGAGTTGGAAAAAGTGAGTTTGGAGTCAGATGGTATCAGTTTGGTGTCTGAAAATATCTATTTGACTGATGGACACTGACTTGCTCGTTGACTTTTGTACATTTGCAATATGTTTCAACGGGGAGGTACCATGAGGAAAAAGCGACATGATGAAATTTCACGAAACGAGCGATGGAGAGGAACCACTATCACTGCCCGGCCATCCTGAGGTCATCAGACCGTTGACTTTTGCATTTCTAAAGTATTTAAGAGAATGTACGTTACATTTGCAATATGATTCAACATCACATCATATTGCAAATGCACGTTAGATTTGCAATATGATGTGATGTTGAATCATATTGCAAATGTAACGTGCATTCTTTAAATACTTTAGAAATACAAAAGTCAACGTCCTGATGACCTCAGGATGGCCGGGCAGTGATAGTGGTTCCTCTCCAACGCTCGTTGCGTGAAATTTCATCATGTCGCTTTTTCCTCATGGTACCTCCCCGTTGAAACATATTGCAAATGTACAAAAGTCGACTAGCAAGTCAACTAGCAAGTGTCAACAAAAGTCAACTAGCAAGTGTCCATCAGTCAATTGGATATTTTCAGACACCAAACTGATACCATCTGACTCCAAACTCACTTTTTACAACTCCTTTAGAAGCCAACTATCACATATTTCAGAGCAGGCCCAAAATTCACAGCGCCTTCCATGAATGCACCAAAATAGCATTCTGAAATCACCACTAAAATGACATTGCCATATTCTCCAGGCCGTGCCGAGTTCAACGGGATGCCCCGCTTGACCGTAGCTCGCTCGGTCTGAGCGCAGCGACCGTTACAAGAGAACGGACACAAATGACCTTTTGACCTCAATGTCAATTTCATTTGCTTTTGGGAGACAGAGAGAGAACCGTTAAGGTTAGAAGCACAATTTCACCTCAGGAACAATCCTAAGGTCCTCCCGATCTGTGCAAGCCTAACCTTGACCTTGTGGCATTAACCCTTCACAGTTAAAAGAAGGCGTTTACATCAAACATTTTACAATGACATTTCGCCCCATAGGAATACATTGACTGCTCCTCTAAATTCAACCTGAAGCCTATGTGGGTTATGAATGTCTTATGAACCTGTCTTTGATAACAATCCATCAGGCTACTATGAGGTCTACCTGTGTTGATTTTAAGCTACCTGGAGCAACCGGAAGTGGTTAAAATCACCCTAAAAAGTGTCCAGATATACATGACTTGCAATTTTGAAAATCACTGCATTCAACCCTATGTAGATCAGTCAATTCTTAACGTATAGACTTAAAACTCAGGATTCTGTAACAGCATACCCCAGTCAAGATATGTGTTTACCTATAGCTTCCTGTGCCAACCGGAAGTGCCTTAAAATGGTGTCATGGTGCTGTTTCGAAGGGTTAAAAAGGTCAGAACTTTTCAAAACTTCATTTGTGTGATTAGACAAGCCTCATGAACTGTAAATCAGTCATTTCTCTAAGCAGATGTCAAAGGAAAGCTCTCTCTCACACAAAAACACACACACAAAGCAATGATGGAGTGAAAAAGTACGGTGCTTAAAGACACACAAAGCCGGCAATGGCATTCCCATTATCCCTAGGCCGTGCCGAGTTCAACGAGATGCCCCGCTTGACCGTAGCTCACTCGGTCTGAGCGCAGCGACCGTTACAAGAGAACGGACACGAATGACCTTTTGAGCTCAATGTCAATTTTATTTGCTTTTGGGAGACAGAGAGAGAACCGTTAAGGTTAGAAACACAATTTCACCTCAGGAATGTTCTTAAGGTCCTGCCGATCTGTGCAAGCCTATCCTTGAGCTTGTGGCATTAACCCTTCACAGTTAAAAGAAGGTGTTTACATCAAACAGTTTACAATGACATTTCGCCCCATAGGAATACATTGACTGCTCCCCTAAATTCAACCTGAAGCCTATGTGGGTTATGAATGTCTTATGAACCTGTCTTTGATGACAGTCCATTAGGCCACCATGAGGTCTACCTGTGTCGATTCTAAGCTTCCTGGAGCAACCGGAAGTGGTTAAAATCACCCTAAAAGTGTTTGCAATAAGCACCCTGCAATTTGAGAGAAATAGTGCATTCAGCCCTATGTAAATCAGTCAATTTTTAACATATAGACTTAAAACTCAGGATTCTGTAACAGCATACTCCAGTGAGTATATGTCTTTACTTTCAGCTTCCTGTGCCAACCGGAAGTGCCATAATTGGTGTCAAATGGGCTGTTTTGAAGGGTTAAAAATGTCAAATCTTTCCAAAACTTCATAATTATGATTAGGCAACCCTCCTGAACTGTAAATCAGTCATTAGTCCCATCAGATTTCAAAGAAAAATTTACACACCCAAACAGAAATGATGGAGGGACACACTGAGGGGCTAAGAGGCAGACAGTGCCTGTAGTAGTTACTTTTGTTCCAACTTTTAAAGAACCGTCAGACTTAGAGTTCTGAAACTTTACAAACCTGTTCTAGACCTCAGGTCGATTGTGCACGGTGAGTTATGTGGCTCTAGAAGGTTCTCAGACCGATAAACAGCCTCGTGTATTTGCTATGTTTTCAATTCATTTTCAGCTCAACGAAACGGACGACATTTAGAAAAGTCCCAGAGTCTCAAGACTAGGTGCATTGAAACCGGCTCGGCCCATAGAGATGGACCTCAACGATTCTGTCCGATTGCTCATTCAAGCACCCCGTAGCAAGGCATGGAAAAAAGTGGATTTTCATTACCAATTAGGGTTTTGCTCGGGCACCGAATGACCTATCGAGCCGAAACTTGGGATTCCAGGTCGCCTCACATAGGGCTAAACATAATGTGAATATTGGACCCGCAGCTAGAACATAACTACGTATTATTTGTTTTATTATGGTTTAAATGGAAGGCGCTGTGAATTTTGGGCCTGCTCTGAAATATGTGATAGTTGGCTTCTAAAGGAGTTGGTAAAAGTGAGTTTGGTGTCAGATGGTATCAGTTTGGTGTCTGAATATATCTAATTGACTGATGGACACCGACTTGCTACTTGACTTTTGTACATTTGCAATATGTTTCAACGGGGGGGTACCATCACAAAAAGCGACATGATGAAATTTAACACAACGAGCGATGGAGAGGAACCACTATCACTGCCCGGCCATCCTGAGGTCATCAGACCGTTGACTTTTGCATTTCTAAAGTATTTAAGAGAATGTACGTTACATTTGCAATATGATTCAACATCACATCATATTGCAAATGCACGTTAGATTTGCAATATGATTCAACACATCATATTGCAAATGTAACAGTGTGTGTTATGTTTGCAATATGATTCAACACATCATATTGCAAACGTAACAGTGTGTGTTATGTTTGCAATATGATTCAACACATCATATTGCAAATGTAACAGTGTGTGTTATGTTTGCAATATGATCCAACACATCATATTGCAAACGTAACAGTGTGTGTTATGTTTGCAATATGATTCAACACATCATATTGCAAATATAACAGTGTGTGTTTGCAATATGATTCAACAGTGTGTTATGTTTGCAATATGATGTGGTGTTTTTCACTGTTGAATCATATGCAAATGTAACGTGCATTCTTTAAATAAACCCTATGTGGGTTATGAATGTCTTATGAACCTGTCTTCAATGACAATCCATCAAGCCACTATGAGGTCTACCTGTGTTGATTCTAAGCTTCCTGGAGCAACCGGAAGTGATAAAATCACCCTAAAAGGGTTTTGCCATACCCAACCAGCAGTTTGTGATATATAGTGCATTCAACCCTGTGTAAATCAGTCAGTTCTTAACGTATAGACTTAAAACTCAGGATTCTGTAAAAGCATACCCCGATCAGGATAGGTATTTACTTATAGCTTCCTGTGCCAACCGGAAGTGCCTTAAAATGGGGTCATAGGTGCTGTTTCAAAGGGTTAAAAAAGTCAGATCTTTCCAAAACTTTAAGTGTGTGATTAGGCAACCCTCATGAAGTGTAAATCAGTCATTTCTCTAAACAGATGTCAAAGAAAAGCTCACACACACACACACAAGTCCAAACTGTTCGTGCACCTGGTATTTTTTTGGGGTTACCAGGTGCCATGTTTCAAGATGGTTGAAATTGCGTTTAGGGGCATCCAGACCTCCATACCCGCTCTGGGAGCACTATTCTACGGCCAAAAATCAATGGGTGCTGGCCTGAGTGATTTATGGAGGTTTGGGGGTGATACGTTTTTTCTAATTTATTCACATTTTTGACTTCGTATTAAATCAGATTGCAAATGCACAAAACATATTCCTTAAGTACAAGTAAACATTTATAAAAAATTATGATAGTAAAATGTGACTAAAGTATTTTCATACAGTTCTTATATATGTGTAATTGACGTAAAAATCGAAAGAATTTCAAAAAACGGTCCAGAAAGCACTTTTTTAAATGGAATATACGTTTTTTCCACATTTTTAACATTTTTGACTTGTAACTTTTGACTTTTGACTTTTGACTTCCTATGAAATCACATTCCAAATGCATAAAACATATTCCTTAAGTACAAGTAAACATTTATAAAAAATGATGACAGTAAAATGTGACTAAAGTATTTTCATACAGTTCTTATACATGTGTAATTGACATAAAAATCGAAAGAATTTCAAAAAACGGTCCAGAAAGCACTTTTTTAAAGGGGGTGATACATTTTTTCCAAATATTTGACATTTTTGACTTTTGACTTTTGACTTCCTATGAAATCACATTCCAAATGCACAAAACATATTCCTTAAGTCCAAATAAAAATGTCCAAAAAATTATGTTAATAAAATTTGACAAAAGTATTTTCATACAGTTCTTACACATGTGTAATTGACATAAAACTCGAAAGAATTTCGAAAAACGGTCCAGAAAGCACTTTTTTTAAGGGGGTGATACGTTTTTTCCAAATTTTTGACATTTTTTACTTTTGACTTTTGACTTCCTATGAAATCACATTCCAAATACACAAAACATATACCTTAAGTTCAAATAAAATTTCAAAAAAAATGATGTTAATAAAATTTGAAAAAAGTATTTTCATATAGTTCTTACACATGTGTAATTGACATAAAACTCGAAAGAATTTCGAAAAACGGTCCAGAAAGCACTTTTTTAAGGGGGTGATAAGTTTTTGCCAAAACTTTCAAAATCTCAAAATTTTACTCTTGGGTCTTGACTTGCGTTACAAAAGGCCTATGAAAAATTTAGATAGAACACAGTCGCCCACTATAGGAATTTTGGAGTGTTACACAGCTCATTTACAGCATGGCATTTGCCATCAACTTTGGATGAAACACCGCCAGAAATAGTGTATTTGTCCATCGTGTATATGCTGCGCCCGGTGCCAATAACTTGCCATGTTATTTTGTACAATTGGGGGGGGACTTCCCTTACTAAAGTTAGTGAACTAGCTAGCTAACATTAGCCAACTTTTGTCTAGCTCTAAGATACATCAACTGGTGAAAACTAGCCAAGTTAATTTACTTCTGTTGAAACGGGTCAAAACAAAGGCAAAAAAATATGTACATACAGCTGTTAGATACTGCTACCTGACAGATAGCTAGAGGCTAGAGCTGAACTGGCTGTGGTAGCTACTAGCTAGATTTCATTCCCTTCAGTCGAGAGGGGATGAAATATGTAATGCATTAGCTAAAGTTACATGTCAGTTACACTACTAACTCAGCACTGGGAATAAATACTTTTTTTCTGTTAAGTGAAACAGCAGTTACCTTGCCAATTACGTCAGTCAAATAAAGAGTGGCCAGTTTATGCTCTGCTTGCTTTTTTTTTTACACAAATCACAACACACACAGACAACAGCTGCTTCTGTTCGCATGCTCTGTGGTGTCCGTGTAGCCCTAAATCCAGCTGGCTGATACAGCCTACCCGACCCGCCCGCTCTGAGGCGTCCGCAGGGTCCTAAAGCTCACAATTCTTCTTTTTGTATCACAGTGTAATGACAAAAAATAAAATTTGAGAATGTGAGGCGTCCCCAGTGAAAGTTGCACCCCTGGTGAGACTGGCGCTGAGAAAACAGGGGAGACTGATGTACTAACACTAATTGCTAATTGCCTTGCAGAGGTGGAGAGCACACCTCCCGGTACTAATTGCTGATTGCCTAGGAGAGGAGAAACCACTCCCCCTCCAATAGCCATATATTACGAAGACAACAGTTGAAAATTGCCCTGCCCCTTAATCCTGGTTGATGTGTCAACAATCATCTGCAAGTTAATAGCAGTCAGCAGTTCACACACCTTGTAGGCTACTGGGAAGACAGGCAACACTTAAAGTAGATGGCCCTCGCTAGCAAAAAGACAGTAATAGAATAGAATAGAATGAAGCCCTCAGCTGCAGAGTCACAGTGGTGTTCTCCTGAGTTTTGGTCACCGCCGTGAACGAGTCTCCACTGCCTACACACACAAACAGGCACACACAAACACTGTTACTATCCTCATTAAAAATAAGTTAATATTTCACAAAATATAATAAATTATTCTAATGTGTTAACTGTGTCATGCTGTCGCTCAACAGTTTAGCTTCCTCATTCACGAGTCCGCACTGGTTACTTGATCTTGCATCCTCTGTCTTGCTAACACACGTGACCGTCCCCTTGAAACCCCTTAGCCAGCTGCACCACTGAAAAGATAGCAATACAATGGTGTGGGTGGGGGTACTTCAACTTGAGGAGTGAGATTAAAGCTACTCAACTCGGTCACAAATGCAACACACATGCAAGAGGGGCTAAAAATACCTTTTGGAATACACTTGGGGAAGATGTTGCCAATGTGGAAATTCTCATCTGCAAAGACCAGAAATAGCCTTATTATTACATGTCTTACATCTCACACTTCTTTGTTACATTGAAAGTATAGGTTGCATCCAAAATGGCACCCTATTCCCTACATAGTGCACTATACTGCCCTACCAAGCAAAAAGGCAGTAACAGCTCATTTGGTCAAAAATTAGTTAGTCATTTCTGCTACATTAAATACATGCTTAATCATGTGGACAAGTATCCTGCCTCTATTGTATTGTGTTTTGGAGAAAATTGGGGTCATGTTAGCAGTAACTGCATAAAGTTACTGTGAAACCAAGGTAAATAAAATATACTTTTCTCAGTTCATGCTATGAGCAGTTACTGCCTTTTCGCTTGGTAGGACAGTATATTAGGGAATATGGTGCCATTTTGAACGCAGACATAGAGACTTTCAGGCTTTAAAGTTTCTCTAAAAATTCTGAAATAACATGTTACATACTGTACCTAATATGAGGAGGTGGTAGGAGTGGGACTGACTGGCTGACTGGTTGATTGATTGTTTGACTAATTGACTGACTGCCTGCCTGCTTGACCAACTAACTGACTGACTGTAGACCTGGGCCCTGCAGAGGGTGCTCTTCTGCCAGCCTCCTCCCAGGATGTAGAAGTACTCGCTGCCTCTGTAAAGGATGAACACAGGCACGATGCGGGACACGCACATTGAGCGCAGCACTTGCAGCCATGCCTCTGACACTGGGTAGAGAGAGAGGTATAAAGAGAGAGTTTAAATGGAGCTCTGTATGGTTTTGTGTGTGGATTGTATGGCTACGACCACACAGAGATTCTGTGTCAGAAAATTGAGCCAATGTTTTTTCAACGGGAGTTTTCAACGGGAGTCATCCATCATCCCTGGTACAACAGAGCACTAATTGTCTGTATTTTTATGTATGCAGCTTGTCCAGAAATAGTTGAATTCAGCGGAACTTTTGACGGACAAAAACGTACAATTGATGAGGTACACAATTTAATCTGTGTTCATGCGTCTCTGTGTGGCCATCAACTGTTCGTGCAGTTCCTCCCATGGCCACAGGGGACCTAAATATTTCAGATTTCACTTTCCAGTGTGTAAGCGGGGTGAATGGGAGTAAGTGGTGTCTGACTGTGCTGTGGTGCTGGTACCTGAGAGCGAGGCGCTGAGCGGTAGCAGGGAGAAGTTGCCCACAAAGCGGTGCAGCAGCTGGTTCTGGCCAATGATAAGGGTGCTCTCGGGGAAATGGCCTCCAGGTTCATGGAGGAGACCGCCACCTAGGGGAAATTCAGGGAGCCTGCCCAGCAGCTCTCGATGCCCAACTAAGTGTATACAGAACGGACATACACATACGTACCAGGGTGGGGGTCAATTCCATGTAAATTCAGGTATTAAACTGAAAATCCAATGTTTTTCTTATGGAGAAGCATTGAGGAAATTTGCAATTGGAATTTCAGTTTACCCCCTGAATTGGTGGAATTTAAACTAAGCATTTTCTTGAGCATGCCTGGAGAGCCAAATGGGCAGGGTTTGCACTTTTTGACTATTCCATTCGTTCCTTGCACTAGGCAATCCCAATAAAGCACCACTTAAGTATTTTTAATATTTTAAATACTATTTGAACCCATGTCTGGGTACACAGTAGTACACACTCGCACAAACAGTCAATGCGAAAGCCTGTGCCTTAACTATGCGTGTTTGGTTTTACCTTCATGAGGGAGTTGTGCTGGAATTTGGGGGTGGACATCAGGACAGCCTTGAAACCAGGGATGCCTTGGAGGATGAGGTTGGGAAAGCGTTCCACCACCGCCCACAGAGGGCGAGAGGGACTGCCCAAAACAATCATGTCCTCCAGTGCTGGCATCTATAGCCATACAGATTGAGAGAGAGAGCAAAAGCATTGACTTCAGAAAGTATTCAGATCCCTTGACTCATTCCACATTTTGTTGTTACAGCCAGAATTCAAAATGTGTTGTATTAGATTTGCCCCAAACATAACACCTAGTTTTCAGGACAAAAAAATGTATGGCTTTGCCTCATTTTTTGGCGGTATTACTTTAGTGCCTTGTTGCAAACAGGATGCATGTTTTGGAATATTTGTACTCTGTACAGACTTGCTTCTTTTCATTCTGTCAATAAGGTTAGTATTGTGGAGTAACTATGTTGTGGAGTAACTATGTACAATGTTGATCCATCCTCATTTTTTGCCTCACAGCCATCCAACTCTGTAACTGTTTTAAAGTCACCATTGGTGAAATCCCTGAGCGGTTTCCTTCCTCTCCAGCAACTGAGGTAGGAAGTACACCTGTGTCTTTGTGACTAGGTGTATTCATACACCGTCCAAAGTGTAATGAATTACTTCACCATGGTCAAAGGGATATTCAATGTCTGCTTTCAGATTTTCTTTTTTACCCATCTACCAAAAGGTGCCCTTCTTTGCGAGGCATTGGAAAACCTCCCTGGTCTTTGTGGTTGAATCTGTTTGAAATTCACTGCTCGACTGAGGGACCTTACGTGTGGGGTACAGAGATGAGGTGGTCATTCAAAATTCATGTTAAATACTATTATTGCACACAGAGTGAGTCCATGCAACTTATTATGTGACTTGTTAAGCACATTTTTACTCCTGAACTTATTTAGGTTTGCCATAACAAAGGCGTTGAATAGTTATTTGTCAACATTTTGAAAAACATAATTCCACATTGACATTATGGGGTATTGTGTGTAGGCCAGTGACAAAAAACTCAGGCTGTAACAACAAAATGTAGAAAAAGTCAAGGGGTATGAATACTTTCTGAATTTTTGCAAATGTCTAAAAAAAACTGAAATATTACATTTACATAACTATTCAGACCCTTTACTCAGTACTTTGTTGAACATCCCCACAGCCTGATGCTGCCACCACCATGCTTTACTGTAGGTGCCAGGTTTCCTCCAGACGTGACGCTTGGCATTCAGGCCAAAGAGTTCAATCTTGGTTTCTTCAGACCAGAGAATCTTATTTCTCATGGTCTGAGAGTCTTTAGGTGCCTTTTGGCAAACTCCAAGCGGGCTGTCATGTAATTTTACTGAGGAGTGGATTCCGTCTGGCCACTCTACTATAAAGGCCTGATTGGTGGAGTGCTGCAGAGATGGTTGTCCTTCTGGAAGGTTCTCCCATCCCCACAGAGGAACTCTAGAGCTCTGTCAGAGTGACCATCAGGTTCTTGGTCACCTCCCTGACCAAAGCCCTTCTCCCCCGATTGCTCAGTTTGGCCAGGCGGCCAGCTCTAGGAAGTCTTGGTGGTTCCAAACTTCTTCCATTTAAAAATGAGGGACTCCACTGTGTTCTTGGGGACCTTCAATGCTGCAGAATTGTTTTGGTACCCTTCCCCAGATCTTTGACTCTACACAATCCTGTCTCTGCGCTCTACGGACAATTCATTCAACCTCATGACTTGGTTTTTGCTCTGACATGCACTGTCAACTGTAAAACCTTATATAGAGAGACGTGTGCCTTTCCAAATCATGTCCAACGAATTGAATTTACCACAGGTGGACTCCAATCAAGCTGTAGAACCTTCTGAAGGATGATCAATGGAAATAGGATGCACCTGAGCTCAATTTCGAGTCTCAAAGCAAAGGGTCTGAATACTTATGTAAATAAGGTTATTTCTGTTTTGTATTTTTAATAAATCTGCAAACATTTCTAAAAACCTGTTTTTCACTTGGTCATTATGGGGTATTGTGTAGATTGCTGAGGATAAAAAAAAAATGTTTAATCCATTTTAGAATAAGGCTGTAAAGTAACAAAAAAAGTAAAGGGGTCTGAATACTTTCCGAATGCACTGTATGAGTGTACAAAATATTAAGGGGACCTGATCTTTCCATGACATAGACTGACCAGTTGAATCCAAGTGAATGCTATGATTCCTTATTGATGTCACTTGTTAAATACATTTCAATCAGTGTAGCTGAAGGGGAGGAGACAGGCTAAAGAAGTATTTTTAAGCCTTGAGACAATTGAGACGTGGATTGTGTATGTGTGCCATTCAGAGGGTGAATGGGCAAGACAAAATATTTAAGTGTCTTTGAATGGGGTATGGTACTAGATGCCAGGTTTAAAAAAAATCTTTAACACAGAAATGCTACCAAACAGAATTTACTGAAACTTGTTACAACTGACGGAGTCACCCATGATTCACCAAACTATATGTTGAAAGAGGAAGCAAAGTACTTTAAGCATATGTTTTTGTTTCAGTCTCCTACATCTCCATTAACCAAAGTTATTTGTAAGTATTTTTTTCCTATTAATAATGTAAAATTAAAAGATTGTTGATGTACTCAGAGGACCGTTATTAGCATGTTTTAACCTCTCCTTTAAAAATTGTAGATTATCACATACTCAGCAGGAAGGTCTGATTTAATTATTCCCTGAAACAGGACCCAAGTGGTAAATATAAAGATCCAGTCTATTAAAAAAATTGGAGGCCCCTTACACTTCAGTGTTGTGATGCAAAAATTCTAGCAAACTGCATAGCGCATAGAATTAAAAAGGTATTGTTGGATATTATTCATCGTAATCAGACAGGTTTTTACATGGACGATACATTGGAGATAATGCCCGAGAAGCCGGTGTTTGGAGGATATATTGGCACGGGTGTTGCAAACCGTGCCAATATATCCTCCAAACACTGGCTTCGAGGCCATTATCACTTTTATACAACGGGTTACCAACATATCCAAATAATGATTGACATATTTTCATGAAAAAACTTTATTTTGATGAATTTATTCATACTATTGCTAGAGACGCAACCCAAACGTTTAGTCTTTTTGTTCTGTATCTGTGGATGTGACCCAGTCGTTCGTTCCAAATGTTCCATTGTCATACTGGCTGGCAATGTTCTTATCCCTTGCTTGCAAGCTAGCCAACTATGGCTAACTTATAGTCATGTCAAAAAGAGCAGCCAGAATAACAGCAAAGTAGCCGCATTTGCATTTGTTTAAGCTGTTTTCTAGTGACATTTATTTGGATACATCCAACAATGAGCTAATGAGCCATGGCATAGAAAATGTGCTCACTCGTCAGGACACTGTTGTTAAGAGGAGCTAGCCAACAACACAGCTAACCCAAACACTTCAAACTGAAGCTGGAAAGACTGCAAACTAGTTGCACTTTGTTTTGTTTGACTTTTTTCAATTGACATTTCTTTGTACATATCCATAAAAATGATGACAGCTGATTCATGATTTCGACTGGCTGAGAAACGCTGCCTGCCTTTCTGTCTCGTCCCGACTCCCGACATGTTCATTACTATGAGACAGCTGGAGATCGAATTTGAATATTGAAACAATGTTGTAAATGTCGGAGAGACAGACAGCAACGTTTATACAAATCTCTGCTGTTGTAACTAAATGTTAGTCTAAAAGAAATGTGAGATAATGTCTAGATGTTTTTATAGTGGAGATCAAGTTTATAAAGTGCGTGCCTGGGCTGATAAGACAGTGGATTTCACAGTCAGATAGAACAGAGTAAATAGGCATTTTAACGTCATAGATTTAGCCGGCGGTAACTTGTGGAATAGACACAGGCTGGAATGCGGTTTTAACCAATCAGCATTAAGGATTAGACCCACCCGTTGTATAATATAAGACAAGTGCTGGAAACAACAGAACACTATGAAAGATCTGGGAATCCAGGCCTGGTACTCATAGCTGACTTTGAAAAGGCTTTTGTTAAAGTACAACTGGAATTTATATATAAATGCCTGGAATATTTCAATTTTGGAGAATCTCTTATACAATGGGTTAAAGTTATATATAGTAACCCTTGGTGTAAAATAGTAAATAATGGCTACTTCTCAGAAAGTATTAAACTGTCAAGAGGATTAAAACAAGGTTGTCCACTATCGACATATCTATTTATTAAGGCCATCAAATGTTAGCTATTAAAATAAGATCCAACAGTAATATCAAGGGCCTAGAAATCCAGGGCTTAAAAACAAAGGTGTCATTGTACGCTGATGATTCACGTTTTCTTTTAAAGCCACAAATTGGATCCCTCCACAGCCTCATAGATGATCTAGATAATTTTTCTAACCTCTGTAACGCTCGTCGTTAGGTGGAAGAGAGGAGGACCAAATCGCAGCGTGGTACATTTCCATATTTATTGGAACACTTATAAACACGAACAAAACAATAAACAGAATGAAACCAACGACGCTACAGACCTGAACATGTGAACCGAGTGAAAACAAAGAACGCAATGAACAGGAACAATCACCCACAAACAAACAGTGAACACAGCCTACCTAAATATGGTTCCCAATCAGAGACAACGTAAAACACCTGCCTCTGATTGAGAACCATATCAGGCCAATCAGACACACCTAAACCAATGAGACACAAAACATAGAATATACCCACCCAGCTCACGTCCTGACCAACTAAACAAAGACTAAACAACGGAAATAAGGTCAGGAACGTGACAACCTCTCTGGATTACAACCAAATTATGTACTATATTATGTATTGGATCACAAAAAAATTTAACTTTTACATTTCCGTGTAGTTTACCAATAATATAGTCTAATGGTGAAGTGGACATACTCGGTATTCATCACCCGAAATAAAGAAATGAAATATTATGTTTGAACTTAAATATAGTAATTGATTAAAAATATATATATTTTGCGCAACAGCAAAAACTTCTAAAGGTATAATCTTTTAAAATTATATTATAAATAGGACTGGTGGAGTTATGTCACACATGCAGCTAACAAATGTCTGCTCTACTCAAATTTATAACCAACTAATTGCAGCATTACCGCAAAAATGGAAGAGGCAACTGAAAGGGGGAGAAAGTAAGGAACTTGTCTGTCAGCCCTGAATTAAAGACCAAAATTGGCTAAAGAAAATTGTGATAAAGAAAATAGTATACTAGTTTAATTTAAGGACCAAAAAATGTAATTGAAAGCTGTGCCATATAGATTGCAAAATAGTTGGGAAGAAATGTTTGATGTACCGATTCCATGGCACATGGTTTATGAACTGATACACAAAACACTAGATTCAAAACTTTGACTTTGTCAATTTAAATGATTATACAAAATTCTTGCAACCAATGTAATGTTATATATATATATGGGGGATACAACCATCCCAGCTCTGCAGATTTTGCTGCGAAGAGACAGAATCATTAGATAATTTGTTTTGGTACTGTCCATATGTAGGTTGTTTTTGTTCGCAAGTTCAGAAATGGCTGAAGAATTGCAACATTTACCTGGAGCTAACTCTGCAAATAGCACTGCTGGGTGATTTAAAAAGTCATAGTCAATCGATCAATAATATACTAATACTCTTAGCAAAAAATGTTGTCTTTAATTTACAATATGTAGAATCTATGAGAATAGAAAGAATCAGAACTTTTGTGAAACATCACAGCACTGTTGAAAAATATATGGCAAATAGAAATCAAAGCTGATAGTGTTCAGAGATAGATGGGAGGGGTTGAGTGGAGCTGAAGGATGGCACTAAAAACAAACAAAAGATAACTATTGTAAAGTATACTGTGTCCGTAAAATGTATATAGTATGTATAAGCTGGAAGTAGAAGCCTAATTATTGTTTTCCATTAGTTTACTCCAATTAGGGGAGGAATGGTAGGGTTAGGGGAAAATAATAAATATGGGGGATTGGAAATAATGCAGACAATTACATTGATGGAAGCCACAATCTAACGGAAAAATTAAAGCTGATCTACCCCCTAAAAAATAAAATAAATATATTTTTTAATAAACTCTAATCTAATCTATTATTTCGCTTCTTACAAATTTTGCTGGTGTAATTAGGCTATTTGAAATCTGATATCCCAACTCGTGTCCGTGCATTTATGTAAGCATTTATGGACAGTGTTGAATATAGGCTAAGTCATAAAATGAGAATAGGCTGTATTGAAATGCCCCTTGCATCAAATATCCTGTTTTGTCATTTTCGTATTTTGCACAAGCTGCTAGGCAGAAATGCAAAAGATGCCTATGTAGAGTAGTGCTTCCCAACTCCTCGAGTACCCCCAACAGCACACATTTTTGTTGTAGCCCCAGACAAGTACACCTGATACAACTTGTCAACTAATCATCAAGCCCTCAATGAGTTGAATCAGGTGAGTTTGTCTGGGGCTAAAACAACCATGTGTGCTGTTGAGCGTCTGGAGGACTGGAGTTGGGAAACACTGATGTAGAGTAAGATGATGGAAAGGTTTTGCAAATCAGCCTCAACCACCTGAAGATTGATGTTAATAAACGGCTCTCTATCCACCGGATGTGTACCAAACTCACTAAAAGTGGCAGTAATAAAGCCTCTCTTGAAAAAGCCAAACCTTGACCCAGAAAATATAAAAAACTATTGGCCTATATCGAATCTTCCATTCCTCTCAAAAAGTTTAGAAAAAGCTGTTGCGCAGCAACTCACTGCCTTCCTGAAGACAAACAATGTATACGAAATGCTTCAGTCTGGTTTTAGACCCCATCGTAGCACTGAGACAGCACTTGTGAAGGTGGTAAATGACCTTTTAATGGCGTCAGACCGAGGCTCTGCATCTGTCCTCGTGCTACTAGACCGTAGTGCTGCCTTTGACACCATCGATCACCACATTCTTTTGGAGAGACTGGAAACCCAAATTGGTCTACACGGACAAGTTCTGGCCTGGTTTAGATCTTATCTGTCGGAAAGATATCAGTTTGTCTCTGTGAATGGTTTGTCCTCTGACAAATCAACTGTACATTTCGGTGTTCCTCAAGGTTCCGTTTTAGGACCACTATTGTTTTCACTATATATTTTACCTCTTGGGGATGTCATTCGAAAACATAATGTTAACTTTCACTGCTATGCGGATGACACACAGCTGTACATTTCAATGAAACATGGTGAAGCCCCAAAATTGCCCTCGCTAGAAGCCTGTGTTTCAGACATAAGGAAGTGGATGGCTGAAAACGTTCTACTTTTAAAGTCGGACAAAACAGAGATGCTTGTTCTAGGTCCCAAGAAACAAAGAGATCTTCTGTTAAATCTGACAATTAATCTTGATGGTTGTAAAGTCGTCTCAAATAAAACTGTGAAGGACCTCAGCGTTACTCTGGACCCTGATCTCTCTTTTGACGAACATATCAAGACTGTTTCAAGGACAGCTTTTTTCCATCTACGTAACATTGCAAAAATCAGAAATTTTCTGTCCAAAAATGATGCAGAAAAATTAATCCATGCATTTGTTACTTCTAGGTTAGACTACTGCAATGCTCTACTTTCCAGCTACCCGGATAAAGCACTAAATAAACTTCAGTTAGTGCTAAATACGGCTGCTAGAATCCTGACTAGAACCAAGAAATTTGATCATATTACTCCAGTGCTAGCTTCCCTACACTGGCTTCCTGTTAAGGCAAGGGCTGATTTCAAGGTTTTACTGTTAACCTATAAAGCGTTACATGGGCTTGCTCCTACCTATCTTTCCGAGTTGGTCCTGCCGTACATACCTACACGTACGCTACTGTCACAAGACGCAGGCCTCCTAATTGTCCCTAGAATTTCTAAGCAAACAGCTGGAGGCAGGGCTTTCTCCTATAGATCTCCATTTTTATGGAATGGTCTGCCTACCCATGTGAGAGACGCAGACTCGGTCTCAACCTTTAAGTCTTTACTGAAGACTTATCTCTTCAGTAGGTCATATGATTGAGTGTAGTCTGGCCCAGGAGTGTGAAGGTGAACGGAAAGGCTCTGGAGCAACGAACCGCCCTTGCTGTCTCTGCCTGGCCGGTTCCCCTCTCTCCACTGGGATTCTCTGCCTCTAACCCTATTACAGGGGCTGAGTCACTGGCTTACTGGTGCTCTTTCATGCCGTCCCTAGGAGGGGTGCGTCACTTGAGTGGGTTGAGTTACTGACGTGATCTTCCTGTCTGGGTTGGCGCCCCCCCTTGGTTTGTGCTGTGGTGGAGATCTTTGTGGGCTATACTCGGCCTTGTCTCAGGATTGTAAGTTGGTGGTTGAAGATATCCCTCTAGTGGTACGGGGGCTGTGCTTTGCAAAGTGGGTGGGGTTATATCCTTCCTGTTTGGCCCTGTCCGGGGGTATCATCGGATGGGGCCACAGTGTCTCCTGACCCCTCCTGTCTCAGCCTCCAGTATTTATGCTGCAGTAGTTTATGTGTCGGGGGGCTAGGGTCAGTTGGTTATATCTGGAGTACTTCTCCTGTCTTATCCAGTGTCCTGTGTGAATTTAAGTATGCTCTCTCTAATTCTCTCCTTCTCTCTTTCTTTCTCTCTCTCGGAGGACCTGAGCCCTAGGACCATGCGTCAGGACTACCGGGCATGATGACTCCTTGCTGTCCCCAGTCCACCTGGCCTTGCTGCTGTTCCAGTTTCAACTGTTCTGCCTGCGGTTATGGAACCCTGACCTGTCCACCGGACGTGCTACCTGTCCCAGACCTGCTGTTTTCAACTCTTAATGATCGGCTATGAAAAGCCAACTGACATTTATTCCTGATTATTATTTGACCATGCTTGTCATTTATGAACATTTTGAACATCTTGGCCATGTTCTGTTATAATCTCCACCCGGCACAGCCAGAAGAGGACTGGCCACCCCTCATAGCCTGGTTCCTCTCTAGGTTTCTTCCTAGGTTTTGGCCTTTCTAGGGAGTTTTTCCTAGCCACCGTGCTTCTACACCTGCATTGCTTGCTGTTTGGGGTTTTAGGCTGGGTTTCTGTACAGCACTTCGAGATATTAGCTGATGTACGAAGGGCTATATAAAATAAACTTGATTTGATTTGATGATGTTCATTACAGTTTTCTTGAATGTGGAGTAATTTGTAGAACGTCACATGAACATATTCAAACCCCCGGTATTTGGGAAACATAGATCAGGGGTGGCCAACCCTCTTGGAGAGTTAACTTTTGGCAGGATTTTCTATGGCCCAAATGAATTACATATTTACATGTTTGTTTGCTATGGACAAGGAGAGACTGAAATCCATAATATGGTTAGCAACTGCCACCAACCAATAATATTAGCATTTTCTTTCACCCCAAAAAGTTATTCAATGTCCCCCAGTTAGCTTACTCTAAATGTCATGTTCAAATAATCTCAAAGCTACTTCAAACCAAGTCGTCGAATATTGAGTGGTCAAGGGCCTAAGCCATGTGAAAATATGGAGAATTGCAGGAAATTAGTTTTAAAACATTTATTTTTTCTGGGGTTGGATCAGCCATCCACAATGCAGGTGATGGCTGCAGGATGAAGTTGGTGAAGAGCAACTGCAGAAACTCACTGCAGTCAAAATTTCATGAACTTTGATCACCTGATTTTTGTCAAGTTCATGCTTTTGCTCAATGCAATATACTTTGAAGGCGGCAAACAACGATGGTCAAGGACTTGACAAAGTGATCTGCTCGAACGCATCCTTTTACTTCTCTAGCCTTGGCTACCACACGAGCACTCAATCGGTCACACGTTCAAGCTAGCCAATAATGAGCTAGTTCCCTCTTTTGTCGTGTTGGTATCATGCGTAGAAGCACTGGGCACAGAACATTGCATTAATCACGTAGTTCGTTAGCTAATACATTTTTCTTAAAATGTTGAATGAGTGTGAGCTGGCCAGCTATCGAGGAGAGATGTTCAGACTTAAACTACAGCTCCCAGAATGCAACCGCAATGCAGCGTAGGTGCGTATATCCGGTGTCGTAAACACATTTTACTTCCGCCCAGACAGACCGACACTGGCAGCCAGAAAAGGAAAACGTAGCTAACTTTTAAAAGCAGCAATCAACAAGAGCTTTTTGAGCATAGTTTCATATTTTACAATAAAATCAGGACATGTTTCTCGACGTGACTGAATATTGACGAAGCCGCTAAAAGCAAAGACAAACGCGTTGGCCGCTCAAGAAAGTTTGTGTGAGGGCCTGTAAACAACATGTCCTCCGCCTCGCAGGCATCCTCTAGACGGCAATGGTGCTACCTCTGCGATCTGCCCAAGATGCCCTGGGCCATGCTCTGGGAATTCAGCGAAGCTGTTTGCAGGGGATGCGTGAACTACGACGGGGCGGACAGAATCGAGCTCCTAATTGAGACGGCCAGGCAGTTGAAGAGCAGCCACGGTGTTTTGGACGGAAGGTCCCCGGGCCCTCAGCAAGGCAAACCCAGCTCAAGTGGACCGATGGAAGGAGGGAGGCAGCATGCAGAACGTTTAGAAAGGGGGAGGGGAGAGTATGGCGTTTCCCCCCGCCTCCCCAATGGTCTGCACAGAGCTGAAGATGTGAGTATGTCAGAGGGGAGCAGACAGAGCCCCAACACTAGAAGGGCTATGGCTGGGGCCGCACCTGCTCTACATGGGACCATACCTCATGCTTTGATAGCCCAGGGGTTAGTGGGGGCCCCTCACGGCTTGTTGGCCCCTGTTTCAGGCACCAGAGCTGGGGGCCAGCAGATGGCTGGTTCCTCTGGCCATATAATGGGTGGTGATGGAAGGCGCCAGGTAATGTCAGCCATGTCGCTGGGGGCTGGTGCCTCCACTCTTGTGGGTCTGGAGGCAGGCTGGAGGAATGGTGAGGTCATGGCTGAGCTGGCAGAGAGCGCCAGGAGCCGGGCAGAGGGCTGGCCCAACCGCCCCAGAGCGGTACGAGATGTCCTGGTGACCCTCTGCGGCTGTGCCCCCTTCAGTGTGCGCTTCAGGAAAGACCACAACCTGGTGGGGCGCATTCTCGCTTTCGAAGCCGGGACCGGGCCTGAGTTTGAGCTGAAGGTGTTTGTGGAATACCCCAGCGGCTCTGGAATAGTCTTCTCTGGCATCCCGGAGCTTGTCAGGCAGATGTTTCGTGACTCAAACAAAGACGCGGGCAAAGCGGTGAACTCTGGGCTGCGTTACGTGGAATATGAGAGGCGGCAGGGTGCCGGGGACTGGCGTGCGCTCACGGAGCTCCTTAGTGACGGTGTACGCTCGTTTAAGGAGCCACCGATGCCCGAGATCCTCCCACAGCCGTACACGGATGCCGGCATGCCCATGGCGCCCGTCGGCCGCTCTGCACCTACCAAGGGTGCTGCACGGCGACGCAAAGCATCACCGAGCTCTGAAAACGGAGAGAGTGATGGAAGACCCATGGGGGATCACTCAGCCAGAGAGCCCTGGTCTCGAGGTGCCTATCCAGGCATGGAGCCCCTAGGCTCAGGCATGGCCAACCACCAGGACGGCCTTCCCCGCTCACACAGCCAGCCCTCGCCCATCTCAGCGCTCATGGGAGTGGCCGACAGCCTAAGCTCAAGCCAGATGTCCCGAGACGGCCCCGGCATGTCCTCAGCCCATTCCTCCGCAGCTGGCCGCCCAACCAGCAGCAGTCCCTCCTCTGCCTCCACCGCAGTCTCCCAGGCAGATATGGGCCAGGGTGCCCAAGGGGGGGCGAGCACTACCAGCGCTGGGGATTCCGGGAGCGGCGCCCTGCTTTGCTGCACCCTCTGCCGAGAGCGCCTGGAAGACACTCACTTTGTCCAGTGTCCTTCTGTCCCGCACCACAAGTTCTGCTTCCCATGCACGCGTGGCTCCATCCGCAGTCAGGGCCCTGGAGGAGAGGTATACTGCCCCAGCGGCGAGCGTTGTCCCCTGGCCGGATCCACCGTGCCCTGGGCTTTCATGCAGGGAGAGATCTCCACCATCCTGGCCGGAGACGGCGACGTGACGGTGAAGAAGGAGAACGACCCCTGACCCCAATCAAGGTGAAAGGCCCATGACATCCATCTTTTATTTTTTTCATAATCTATTCGATCAGTAGTTTTTTCTGTTTCTAATAAATGTTGTAATTGTCTTCTTTCTCAACAGCGGATCAAACACTTTGAAAGCTCTTCCCTGATCTATTTATCTCACCCGGAAGTTCAGATTTGCTGCAGTTCATCAAGTGCACCGCAGAGGTGCAGCAAGAAATAACCGAATCACCACGCAACCCAGGAGGCAATAGAACCACCTTTTTAAACAAGTTAGGAGGGCACCAGAACCATCCGTCCAAAAGGGGGCCACTTGTCTGTCCAAGCTGGGCTCATCTGTTAGTAATAGTTAAACTAGAGAAAATCACAAGTCATTCTCCATGTCCAATGAAGAAGCAGAGGCTATTCACGAGGCCTTGTTTTAAAAGCCCAGGATTGAAAGCACAGGTCTGTTCTTTAATATGACAATCTCTCAACGTGTTTCTATATAAAACAATTTAGTTGCATACTGTGTCATATGTGAACGATACCAATATTGAAAGTCCATGGGTAGCCAGAAGCAGGCAATTATTTGGACAGGACAAATAGATTTTTAAAACAATGGCAAAACCAAGGTTTAAACATTTTAATTGTCTCTTCAATGTATGCTCCTTTATTACATATTGTATGTCAGAAATGTGAATTTACTTTAAATGACTGTAATTTCTATTTTTGATACAAATTTATGTATGCGTTTATAGTAAGTAATAAGACCAAAGATGGCTTTGTGCTCTAATTTGACTGTAGCTTTGTATGCTGTACTCACTGATAACTCTGTTTCTTAATCTACCACAGAAGTAAGCTGGTTGTTTGTCTAACTTTTTTTGAAATCCCTGTGTGTGTACACACACGCTTCAATGGTTTAACAACATACTCAAATGTGATCTTAATATGGGGTCAACTCTAATAAATTCCAGAATAGTCATTGCTCTTGTGGATTTTTTGTCTTGCTCCCTTTTTGCTAGTGCAATTCAATTCCTACCCTTTTGTAAAAAAAATTCTGTATGGCACATACACATATCAGGAGAAGTGCAGCATTTTTCAAACATTTAATTAATCTTAGAAAAAGGTACAGTTGCACTCATATTGGCACTTTCCAAAGGAGGAAAGTTCAGAACGCTATTTTTACACTTGAAATTACACCGTTAATGAGAATAACCTGATTCCAACCAATTTAATTAGAATTTTGAATAATTTAGTCCAGGCCATTTGACTTTGAAAAATCTCAAATACATGTGAACGACAAGTCCTAAATTACAATTTATTTAAGTGAATTGTGAAAGGGTGCCAATATATTACAGCACAACAGTACATAGACATTTGAAGACAGGCACATATTTCAAATCTTTTTCCATGATTCAGCATTTTAAAACTTAATAAAATTCCAATGATACCACAGTAAACCACCTCTAACTGTAAACAATGTATTTGAGCAGCGAAATAGGGTATAAAAAGGTGACAGACATTCAATAAATGTCAAACGAGCTCACATTCCTTGTATGCATAGACTGGTACCAAGCGTCACAACCAATTTCCAGGATTAGAATTGGGCGGTATTTAATTTTCATACCGTTTCTGTACCATACCGAAGTATACAGTATTGCTAAATGTTCACAAGTGGCGCCCAAAAGATTAATACTTTTTTTGACACAAAACAATTTAGGCACTAGGGATCTTGATCCAGGAGGGGATTGAATGTCTCTGCTGTAACCAAGAAGCTTGATCATGACATCTAGCCACTTCACTAGCAAACCAAATGCATAGCTGGAGCCCTACGCTGGATATAATTTGATATCTTCGATTTCTTATAGTTACACTTAACTTATAGCTAACTATAAGTAGTGGCGTAGCACGGTATTGAAAATCATACCGTCGGTATTCGGCAATACCCCCGGTATATCGCTCAAGCCTAATTAGAAAATATTGTAAACAAAACACCCATAGATTATGTATATTGTAATAACATTTTCACAAACAAAAAGGAAGCCTGAAAAATATAGAATTTGGTATCACCCCTTATTGATCTGGTTCATGAGGACCATGTTTATATTCCATTGACAAATATCAAGTGATAATGAGCAACTTGATAGTCAGCCATCAATGCTTTTCATTGGAGTCACCCAGTGAAACCTCGCAAGGAGCTTCTTGATCCAACAACGTGACCCCTCAGAAAGGGCTTCCTGTGTCCCGGAGGGCCTCTTGGGCCCCTTTCAGTGTCTCCCTCTTCACACACTTCCAATAATCTATGATGCCACGCTGGGGCTGCACCTGGGGAAATACAAACATCACATAATAATTAGAGGTCGACCGATTTTTTAAAACCTGCATATTTAGTTCAAATAAATTCATGTTAGCAGGCAATATTAACTAGGGAAATTGTGTCACTACTCTTGCGTTCAGTGCAAGCAGAGTCAGGGTATATGCAACAGTTTTGGCCGCCTGGCTCATTGCGAACTAATGTCAAAATTGTACATAATATTGAAGGTTGTGCAATGTAACAGCAATATTTAGACTTGGGGTTGCCACCCGTTCGATAAAATACGGAACGGTTCCGTATTTCACTGAAAGAATAAACATTTTGTTTTCTAAATGATAGTTTACGGATTTGACCATATTAATGACCAAAGGCTCGTATTTCTGTGTTTATTATATTATAATTAAGTCTATGATTTGATAGAGCAGTCTGACTGAGCCGTGGTAGTTAGCAGCAGGCTCATAAGCATTCATTCATACAACACTTTACTGCAAGTATCTCTACTTGCACATCATCATCTGCTCATTTATCACTCCAGTGTTAATCTGCTAAATTGTAATTATTTCGCTCCTATGGCCTATTTATTGCCTACCTCCTCATGCCTTTTGCACACACTGTATATAGACTTTCTTTTTTTCCCTACTGTGTCATTGACTTGTTTCTTGTGTTATTGGTTTGTTTACTGTTTACTCCATGTGTAACTCTGTGTTATTGTCTGTGTCACAGTGCTTTGCTTTATCTTGGCCAGGTCGCAGTTGTAAATGAGAACTTGTTCTTAACTAGCCTACCTGGTTAAATAAAGGTGAAATCAAAAAAGAAAATTGCCAGCAGCTTTCTCTTTGCTTCAAGCAGCAGTAGCAATGCTTGAAGCAAAGCGCTGTTTATGACTTCAAGCCTATCAACTCCCGAGATTAGGCTGGCAATACTAAAGTGCCTATAAGAACATCCATTAGTCAAAGGTATATGAAATATAAAATGGTAGAGAGAAATAGTCGACGCATCAAAATTCCCATAATAACAACTACAACCTAAAACTTCTAAACTGGGAATATTGAACCACCAGCTTTCATATGTTCTCATGTTCTGAGCAAGGAACTTAAACGTTATCTTTTTTACATGGCACATATTGCACTTTTACTTTCTTCTCCAACACTGTGTTTTGGCATTATTTAAACCAAATTGAACATGTTTCATTATTTATTTGAGACTAAATTGATTTTATTTATGTATTATACACTGCTCAAAAAAATAAAGGGAACACTTAAACACAATGTAACTCCAAGTCAATCACACTTCTGTGAAATCAAACTGTCCACTTAGGAAGCAACACTGATTGACAATAAATTTCACATGCTGTTGTGCAAATGGAATAGACAACAGGTGGAAATTAGGCAATTAGTAAGACACCCCCAATAAAGGAGTGGTTCTGCAGGTGGTGACCACAGACCACTTCTCAGTTCCTATGCTTCCTGGCTGATGTTTTGGTCACTTTTGAATGCTGGCGGTGCTTTCACTCTAGTGGTAGCATGAGACGGAGTCTACAACCCACACAAGTGGCTCAGGTAGTGCAGCTCATCCAGGATGGCACATCAATGCGAGCTGTGGCAAGAAGGTTTGCTGTGTCTGTCAGCGTAGTGTCCAGAGCATGGAGGCGCTACCAGGAGACAGGCCAGTACATCAGGAGACGTGGAGGAGGCCGTAGGAGGGCAACAACCCAGCGGCAGGACCGCTACCTACGCCTTTGTGCAAGGAGGAGCAGGAGGAGCACTGCCAGAGCCCTGCAAAATTACCTCCAGCAGGCCACAAATGTGCATGTGTCTGCTCAAACGGTCAGAAACAGACTCCATGAGGGTGGTATGAGGGCCCGACGTCCACAGGTGGGGGTTGTGCTTACAGCCCAACACCGTGCAGGACGTTTGGCATTTGCCAGAGAACACCAAGATTGGCAAATTCACCACTGGCGCCCTGTGCTCTTCACAGATGAAAGCAGGTTCACACCGAGCACATGTGACAGACATGACAGAGTCTGGAGACGCCGTGGAGAACGTTCTGCTGCCTGCAACATCCTCCAGCATGACCGGTGTGGCGGTCGGTCAGTCATGGTGTGGAGTGGCATTTCTTTGGGGGGCCGCACAGCCCTCCATTTGCTCGCCAGAGGTAGCCTGACTGCCATTAGGTACCGAAATGAGATCCTCAGACCCCTTGTGAGACCATATGCTGGTGCGGTTGGCCCTGGGTTCCTCCTAATGCAAGACAATGCTAGACCTCATGTGGCTGGAGTGTGTCAGCAGTTCCTGCAAGAGGAAGGCATTGATGCTATGGACTGGCCCGCCCGTTCCCCAGACCTGAATCCAATTGAGCACATCTGGGACATCATGTCTCGCTCCATCCACCAACGCCACGTTGCACCACAGACTGTCCAGGAGTTGGCGGATGCTTTAGTCCAGGTCTGGGAGGAGATCCCTCAGGAGACCATCCGCCACCTCATCAGGAGCATGCCCAGGCGTTGTAGGGAGGTCATACAGGCACGTGGAGGCCACACACACACACTACTGAGCCTCATTTTGACTTGTTTTAAGGACATTACATCAAAGTTGGATCAGCCTGTAGTGTGGTTTTCCACTTTAATTTTGAGTGCGACTCCAAATCCAGACCTCCATGGGTTGATAAATTTGATTTCAATTGATAATTTTTGTGTGATTTTGTTGTCAGCACATTCAACTATGTAAAGAAAAAAGTATTTAATAAGAATATTTCATTCATTCAGATCTAGGATGTGTTATTTTAGTGTTCCCTTTATTTTTTTGAGCAGTGTATTAAGTTAAAATAAAAGTGTTCATTGAGTAGTTGTAATTGTTAAGATTACAAATATATATATTTAAAAAAGCAGCCGATTAATCGGTATCGGCTTTTTTGGTCCTCCAATAATCGGTATCGGCATTGAAAAATCATAATCGGTCAACCTCTAATAATAATAATAATGTTAATAAACTTTACAGAGTGGCTGCGTGAATTGATCACCAGGACACCTTTTTATGTGGACTAAACAACCCCCCCAAAAAATGTTATGCAATCTCCGCTGCTTCCTCCCTTTCCTGATCCTCACTTCTGAGATTAACATTCTGAAAAATTTTGACAACATGATCAGCGTGAGGTTTTCTCCCCCCAAAAAGTGCGTAAAGTAACACATCGCGGAACGTTTAAAAGGTTATTTAGTACACTGGAAAAGGTGTCCTAGGGGGCGGGGCGGTTCGATTAGATTGTGTAGCCTCGGCTGAAACTTAACTTGTATAGCACAATTCATACAGAGACCGCAACTCACAACACAATGATTATTAACAAGTAAATTGGAGACTTGCATGAAAGTTTGAGTGAAGCACGAATCTCAAGATCAAATAACGCCTTGACATACTTTTTAATGTGATTGCCAACTGGTAAATACCCCCTTTACCTTCAAGCCACGTAGTACTCGGTCCTCCATCACTCCGATAAACTCCTTGTGGCTCAGGCAGTTATCGCCGTCCAGGTCAAAGATCTTGAACACAGTGTCCAGCACGTTCTCCGAGAGGTCGTGCCCCGTGGCGATCTTCACAGCTCGCTTAAATTGGACTGTGGAGTATCAAAAGAAAGTCAAATTATCAGGATAATGTCTTTGGTTGAAGTGATTTGCCTGTGTCGAATCAGAAACTGTCATACAAAATGCCCTTCCTACTTAAAACAAGGTAGACATGGAAAATTACCCATTCCAATAGGTCGGTTGGCTTCACTTATCATTTTCACAGAGAAGGCAAAGTCCTCCAGGTTGTTGGTGAATAGGCAAAACGCTTTGAACTCATCAAATGTGATGCTCTACAAAAGAAGAGGGACAAATGTCCAAGTTGTACACTGAGAAGTCAACCCTTGAGACCCCCCCCCCCAAAAATGTGCTATATTTCACAACTTCTTAAACCTGAAGGTACATTGACCTGACTTCCTATTATCCCTGGCCCTGTTTGAATAGAAAATGCATCCTTTCTTCATTAAAGTGACACCACATCAGAATTGGTTGGATTGGGGAAAATAATTGGGTGGCAATTCGCAACCTTGCTTTCACAACCCCTAATCATCTGTGGTGACCAAGGAAGGAAGGGTGGATTTTTCAAAGCATTGGAACAGGGCCACGTTCCTTTTTACCTGGCCAGCGGGGATCCTCTTCCTCATGTTCTCCCAGTAGGCCTCGTTGGCTTCCTCGTTGGTGTAGTGCAGCAGCCACTCTGCAAAGTCCTCCCGCCGCATGGTGTCCATGCCCTTGGAAAACTGCAGGAACTCCATCTCCTGCACCTCCGCCTGCAGGTCCTCCATGAACCTAGAGGAGACATCCAGAGTAAAGACACTGAATGTGACTAGGTCGGTTCTGGGCTCGTACTCAGTGTCTCAGAGTAGGAATGCTGATCTAGGATCAGGTCTCCCTGTCCTTGTAACTATATTATGATCTAACAGGCAACACTGATCCTTGAGCAACAAGAAGTATTCAGTGCGTATGAGAAAACATGATTTTACTAAGATTAGGTACACCTATATATACAAAAGTATGTGGACACCCATTCAAATTAGTGGATTCTGCTATTTCAAACACACCCATTGCTGAAAGATGTATAAAATCAAGCACACAGCCATGCAATCTCCATAGACAAACATTGTTATTGTGAAGTTGCAATGTCTAGGAGCAACAACGGCTCAGCTGCAAAGTGGTTAGCCACACAAGCTCACAGAACTGGACCGCCGAGTGCTGAAGTGCGTAAAAAATTGTCTGTCCTCGATTGCAACCCTCACTACGGAGATTAACTTCCTCTGGAAGCAATGTTTACAGCACAAGATCTGTTCATCGGGAGCTGAATGAAATAGGTTTCCATGGCCGAGCAGCTGCACACAAACCTAAGATCCCCATGCGCAATGCCAAGCGTCGGCTGGAGTGTTGTAAAGCTTGCCATTCTACTCTGGAGCAGTGGAAACATTGCGATGAATGATGATGAATCACGCTTCACCAATGAGGGCTGTTTTTCATGGTTCGGGCTAGGCCTCTTAGCGTTAAGATTTCCCTTCACTGGAACTACAGCATACATTTACATTACAGACGATTATGTGCTTCCAACTTTGAGGCAACAGTTTTGGTAAGGCCTTTTCCTGTTTCAGCATGACAATGCCCCCTGTGCACAAAGCAAGGTCATACAGAAATGGTTTGTCAAGATTGGTGTGGAAGAACTTGACTGGCCTGTACAGAGCCCTAACCTCAACCCCATCAAAGACCTTTGGGATGAATTGGAACACCGACTGCGAGCCAGGCCTAATCGTCCAACCTCACTAATGCTTGTGGCTGAATGGAAGCAAGTCCCCGCAGCAATATTCCAATATCTAGTGAAAAGCCTTCCCAGAAGAGTTGAGGCTGTTAAAGCAGCAAAGGGGGGAACAACTCCATATTAACGCCTATGATTTTGGAATGAGATGTTCGACGAACATGTGTCCACATACTTTTGGTCATGTAGTGTATTTTACCTGCAGAATACATTGTACTGAAGCTTGTTTTTGCCATTCCTGCCAAAGAAGAATGCCTGCAGTGTAGTGTTCACACCATCCCCCTCTACGACTGGTTTCTGTGAAGATGACATCAAGTTTCAACACTTCCCGCCTTTGTTATTACTGCAAGCCCCATCACGCTTGAAATACGAGTAAACACAATCAGTTTCCCAGCCGGTACACAATGGTTTACGTCACCGTACAATGACAGTTGGCAAGGCTTAGTGCTTTCAATGTGCATTTCCACATGTAATTTAAAATAATAAAAATAAACTTTATTCAACTAGGCAAGTCAGTTAAGAACAAAATCTTATTTACAATGACGGCCTACCGAGGAACAGTTAACAGTTAACTGCCTTGTACAGGGGCAGAACAACAGATTTTTACCTTGTCAACCTTTGTTACTGGCCCAACGTTCTAACCCCTAGGCTACCTGCTGCCCATATCAAGTATTTTGAAAACTTTTCAACAAGTCACATAAATGACTAAGGAGTTCAGTCTTAAAAAGGTTTAGAGTGTTGACTCACCACGTCTGTGGCACCTTCCATGGGCACTTTATCTTTTCTTTTCCCAATGATTTTCTTGAGCTTCATCATAAAACAAAGCAGCAACAATTATTCCTTGTATTATAATAAACGCAGATACTAAACTACAAAAGATTAAGCTAAAAACATGTACTACTAGTGAGAGCATTTCTTAGCTAGCTTAGTCTAAAAATTCAGGAAACAACTAAATCAGTTATAAACCCACTAATAACACATACATACCTCTTACTCATCTGGATTATCCAATAAATGTCAGCAATAAGAGAATTTTTCATTAGTCAAAAAGGTTTACTACCCACAATGCCTCACTAATATTAAAACTGGAGCCAGTTTGAAACAGCAAACAGTGTGTGTTTGAGATCGACAGAACAGCAGTTGGACCACATAGAACTACTGATCTACAAATCATCTTGCATCCCAAATGCTACTCATGATGTGACCAAAGCGATCACTTGCCTGCCTTGCTCACACTGATCCCCTCAAACACGCTGAATGATTATCCATGCTGCTCCTCGCTCTACTTTGTCAGGTGCATAACATGCTTACGTGTAAGATGTTTTGGACCCCATATTCCCAGTAGGAACACACAACAGAGGTATCTTAACGCTATCTAAACCCTGTGGTTCCCAGTGTTGCTGAATGTCCACACCAGGCTCTGTTCAAAATTAGGGAATCAACTTTTCATTGGTTTGGTACAAAACTGTGTCAGTCACATGCATTTTTGTAGCAATGTATGCATATTGCATTGTGCTAAAGCCAACTGGCAAATACAGTATGTTAACAAGCTAGATTCTGTAACATACAATGCATTCGGAAAGTATTCAGACCTCTTGACTTTTTCCACATTTTGTTACGTTACAGCCTTATTCTAAAATGGATTAAATTGATTTTTCCCCTCATCAATCTACACAGAGAGTCAGAGTCCTTTAGGTACCTTTTGGCAAAAACTGGGAGAAACTGGTGCAGACTTGAAGTACTGGCCATACAACATGTGACTGAGTTAGTATCAAGAGTATAGTACTCACTTGTAGGAGCATTTATTTTAAAACCTCCAACTGGGCAACGTCCATGTAAGGGCTGGTAATATTTTGGAATTTAACAGTGTGGATACTTGATATAGATATACATGACTATATCATTTCATATACAATCAGACTGAATACAGATTACTATATGCAACATGAAAATACAAATCCATCAACTCCTTGAGAAGCATATCATCGCTGTCTGATGAAAACCTCATCTCCAAACCACAAATGTTTCAGTAAATTCAAAAATATTACCACATTTTCCGCATTAACGAACATACAATTATGAAGCTTCAGAAGCTATTTTGAATACATTTTCTTGGTCCTAGAGTCACGAAATGTTCAGAGTACATTGAGGGGAATTACTGCTTTCAATTAATAAAAAATAAATAAAAAATGGCCACAAATGCAGTTACAAGGTTTTCATCAGAGAGCGACGATATAAAAAACAAAAATGTGAGGAACATTATATAATACAGATTATAAAGCATACCTTGAGAAACTCCTTTCTGTCCACATGCTCATTGCCATCAATATCAAGCATTTTGAAAGCTATATGAAATCCTGTGTGTGGCTCTGAAATTACACAATGCATTTTCTATTAGAAAATAACATCACAGGCTCATCTGCAGTTGAAGTTGGAAGTTTACATACACTTAGGTTGAGTCATTAAAACTTGTTTTTCAACCACTCCACAAATGTCTTGTTAACACCCTATAGTTTTGGCAAGTCGGTTAGGACATCTACTTTGTGCATGACACAAGTAATTTTTCCAACAATTGTTTACAGAGATTATTTCACTTATAATTCACTGTATCATAATTCCAGTGGGTCACAAGTTTACATACACTAAGTTGACTGGCCTTTAAACAGCTTGGAAAATTCCAGAAAATTATGTTATGGCTTTAGAAGCTTCTGATAGGCTAATTGACATCATTTGAGTTAATTGGAGATGTACCTGTGGATGTATTTCAAGGCCTACCTTCAAACTCAGTGCCTCTTTGCTTGACATCATGGGAAAATCAAAAGAAAAAAGTACCACGTTCATCTGTACAAACAATATTACGCAAGTATAAACACCATGGGACCACGCAGCCGTCATACCGCTCAGGAAGGAGACGCGTTGTCCCCTAGAGATGAACGTATTTTGGTGAGAAATGTGCAAATCAATCCCAGAACAACAGCAAAGGACCTTGTGAAGAAGCTGGAGGAAACAGGTACAAAAGTATCTATATTCACAGTAAAACGAGTCCTATAGACATTACTTGAAAGGCTGCTCAGCAAGGAAGAAGCCACTGCTCCAAAACCGCCATAAGCCAGACTACGGTTTGCAACTGCACATGGGGACAAAGATCATACTTTCTGGAGAAATATTCACTGGTCTTATGAAACAAAAATAGAACTGTTTGGCCATAATGACCATCGTTATGTTTGGTGGAAAAAGGGGGAGGCTTGCAAGCCGAAGAACACCATCCCAACCGTGAAGCACGAGGGTGGCAGCATCATGTTGTGGGGGTGCTTTGCTGCAGGAGGAACTGGTGCACTTCACAAAATAGATGGCATCATGAGGTAGGAAAATGATGTGGATATATTGAAGCAACATCTCAAGACATCAGTCAGGAAGTTAAAGCTTGGTCGCAAATGGGTCTTCCAAATGGACAATGACCCCAAGCATACTTCCAAAGTTGTGGCAAAATGGCTTAAGGACAACAAAGTCAAAGTATTGGAGTGGCCATCACAAAGCCCTGACCTCAATCCTATAGAAAATGTGTGGGCAGAACTGAAAAAGCGTGTGCGAGTAAGGAGGCTTACAAACCTGACACCGTTACACCAGCTCTGTCAGGAGGAATGGGCCAAAATTCATCCAACATATTGTGGGAAGCTTGTGGAAGCCTACCCGAGACATTTGACCCAAGTTAAACAATTTAAAAAGGCAATGCTTCCAAATACTAATTGAGTGCATGAAAACTTCTGACCCACTGGGAATGTGATGAAATAAATAAAAGCTGAAAGCCTTCTCTCTATTATTCTGACATTTCACATTCTTAAAATAAAATGGTGATCCTAACTGACATAAGACAGGGAATTTTTACTAAATGTCAGGAATTGTGAAAAACTGAGTTTAAATGTATTTGGCTAAGGTGTATGTAAACTTCCAACTTCAACTGTAGGTACTGCTTGGACCCAACAAAGCAGCGACAAGATGAGCGCTAAACAGCAGGGTCTTCTGAAATAATGATTCTAGCACAACATTGTTGGTGACTGGGCAACATTTTGAATGAGAAAGTTAAGTCACCAAAACAGTACCGCCAAAACACTACCACATGAGCTGTGTGTTCAGTAGCTAAGTATGAGAAAAAAATACTATAAATACAAAAATAAAATGTGTGTTCTATTGGACTGTTTGAAGATGTTATTTTTCATTTTGTGCCTACTGAAAACCACCACCCAGGTTGTCAGTCCAGCCACATAAGTTTTAGCCAGCTTTTCAGTCACTGCACTAACCCTGAGGGCATAGAAAATCCCACAAATTCAAGTAATGCATACATAATCTTATTATTTTCACAATGTGTTACAGTAACAGGCTACACAATGTACTATCCTAAACATGATAGATAGTACATTAGATTAGGCTACGTCAAATTAAGTTAACCTATTGTGCAGACAATAAGATGAGGGGCCTGAAAATATCATGAGCAACGGAAACTCGGCAATTCATAAATGAGCCAGCTCCTGTACAAATATGTTGCCACACATTCATTATGTTTGCACGTCTATATGCTACATCTGTGCTAAACCAGGGCCGTGTTCATTAGGCACCCAACGGTAGAAAACGTTCTGAAACGGGAAGGTATCATCTGTCCTTGTGTAACAGTGTTGCTTCTGTTCTTCTCCCTGCCCAACCTGGACTCAAACCAGGGACCCTCTGAACACATCGACATCTGTCGCCCATGAAGAAGCCGCGGCCCTTGAGCAGGTGATGTCACCGATTGAATGACACTAGGCTACACTCAAACCCTTTGACCTCCTCCACAGCAACTACAGCAGTCGGGCAGAGCTCAACTGAGTAGATACCTCTAACTAGCTAGCCAATTGATATCGACTAAACTTGTCCAATAAACACACATTTTTGTTTTCAGTTGCAAACCATTTTGCTAATCGACACCACCCAGATGAAGTAAGATGTGCTGTGTAAGCATGAAAGGATGCAGGTTCCAATGCATGTCATTGAAAGGGGGGGCTGTTTCTACTGTATGTCATGCTGAGTCTATAACTTACTGGTCAGAATAGTCAACAGGAACAGGTACTCTGTGTAGGATATCAGACCTGCAAGACACAAAACATGCCATCTGTATCACACAAACATTTCAGTGGGTGTTCATTTAACCCGTTTAGATTGACTCCAACATTACATACATATTTCCTGCCTGAAGTATAACTAGCCAGCATCTTTTAACTTTGATAAAGCACGTAGCACCAGTGAGGTTGATTGACCATGGCATGAAAACGTACCATTGTCTCCAAAGTTTCTGAACAGACTGTTGCCTGCCTTGGCCCGTGAGGCAGCATCCAGCATCTTATCCACCTCCTGCAAGTATCATCAATTACGCAAAGAGAAACAACAAAATGTAATCTTGTGCTGTAATGCTCATGTTGGTAAGACTATAGTAAATTCAAAACAAGTTCTGACAATGAGTTAACCCGATCCCAACACTCACCTTTTTGGTTAGAGCTTTATTTTGCAATTTACCTACAAGCAGAAGGAAAAGTAAAGAGCAGTTCTTGCTTGGAACAAAATGTAATACACTTACCCAGATGGAGCTTGTATCTAGCCAATGAAGCCATATGCCAAACAATTACATTCATTACATCATGCAGTATCCCTTTTCAAGCACGTAGGCCATTTTACAACATGGACACTGTCATTTGATACTACTGTACTTACGGTCAACATTCTCCAGCATGATTGAGAAGAGGAAATCCCTTGGTGTCATGTAGAGCTCCTCATCATACATCATTGAGGCAAACTGGTTGAAGCGCATCCGTCTGGCAGACATCTGGGATACTGGAAGCACCTATAATACCGAATGAAGAATTAGCACTAAAAGGAGGACAAAGTCTAAATTAAGGGGCAGTGCAAAGCTGAAAACTGGATAAGATAATGGAAATAGAATGGTCAGTACTCCTGACCAACTATTTTGGCACATAGACTTTCATGCAAACAGCAATTAGCTAATGGATACATTTTATTTGCTTGCTTATTTCTATCAATGTATCTACTGATTGCACAATTTCCCTATACATAGAAAATATTATCCCATAGGCCTCTCCCTCTCGGTCACCACAATCACACCGTTATTCAACCGGTCGTTCAGATCGGCACCGTTTCCGTTTTATTTAACATTGCACATGAATGGCATGATGATTACGGTGGCTCAGAGGGCGATATTGTTTTGTGTGTTCTTTATATATGAACTGTGTTTGAATACTCATACTAACCATGCTATCTGTGACGTAAATGTAGTGTATACTTTTTGGTCATAGTATGGATATAGTTAGTATGCCAAAAGTTTCCGGATGTTGTACTACATTTGCCAAAATAGGAAGTATACAAACAGTGGACACTTGCCGTGATTTAGGGTCCATAATGCAATTCTTCTGGAAATGGGCGTGACTTATGCAGCCGAAGTCTAACGAGAGCGGATACAAATGTATTGCTTTACTAATTATGACAAATGTTGTGCAATGTAATAAAGTAATGAACGTTACTTTTCGAATAAGTTACCTTACAGTTATGTTGGCTGACAATTCGTTAGCTACGCTACCCTTACGAACCACATACCGGTTACATACTGCTGTAAATCAAATTGTATTAGTGACATGCGCCGAATACAACAGGTGTATGTATACCTTACAGTGAAATGCTTACTTATGAGCCCCTAACCAACAATGCAGTTTCAAAAAAATACGGATAAGAGATAAAAGTAACAAGTAATTAAAGAGCAGCAGTAAAAGAACAATAGCGAAACTATATACAGGGGGGTACCAATACAGAGTCAATGTGCGGGGGCACCGGTTAGTTGAGGTAGTATGTATATGTAGGTAGAGTTATTAAAGTGACTCTGCATAGATGACAAGAGAGTAGCAGTAGTGTAAAGAGGGGGGTGGGGGACAATGCAAACAGTCTGGGTAGCCATTTGACTAGATATTCAGGAGTCTTATGGCTTGGGGGTAGAAGCTGTTTAGAAGCCTCTTGGACCTAGACTTGGCGCTCCGGTACCACTTGCCGTGCGGTAGCAGAGAGAACAGTCTACGACTAGGGTGGCTGGAGTCTTTGACAATTTTTAGGGCCTTCCTCTGACACCGCCTGGTATAGAGGTCCTGGATGGCAGGAAGCTTGGCCCCAGTGATATACTGGGCCGTTAGCACTACCCTCTAGTGCCTTTCGGTCTGAGGCCGAGCAGTTGCCATACCAGGTAGCGATGCACCAGTCAGGATGCTCTCGATGGAGATGCTGAAGAACCTTTTGAGGATCTGAAGACCCGTGCCAAATCTTTTCAGTCTCCTGAGGGTTAGTTGGTTTTGTTGTGCCCTCTTCACAAATGTCTTGGTGTGCTTGGACCATGTTAGTTTGTTGGTGATATGGACACCAAGGAACTTGAAGCTCTCAACCTGCTCCACTGCAGCCCCGTTGATGATAATGGGGGTGTGCTCGGTCATCTTTTTCCTGTAGTCCACAATCATCTCCTTTGTCTTGATCACGTTGAGGGAGAGGTTGCATAAAGATATGCTATGTTAGCTAGCTGCTTTCTAACGGCGTTAGTTGGTTACTAATACATCAAAATTGCCAGTATATTAACAATATCCTATCTAACTACCTACCCAACGTTTATTGACTTGATTATTCCAGTCATTAGCTGTGCGTTCTCAATGGACATTCAGGTGCTTTCATAAATTCGCTCTGGCTATCCGAGTTGTCCGAGAGTACTCTCCTTTGAGTGTACCAGAGTAGCGCAGAATAACTGAATTTACGAACGCTCAACACACGTTGAATATTGCCAGCGTCGTTAAATGTTGGCAAAATAGCTTAATTAAATTGTTGCCAGCAGCAGTTTGTCACCAACTGTCTGGATAACATGAAAACTGCCTAACCAGCTCTGCTAGGGTGAGTGAAATGGTCAGAGTGAGGTGTTAGCTAGCTACTTCCAGACACAAATGAGAGGTCAGAATAAGGTCAGAATGCTCAAACCCTACTCCTCAGCTAGAGCGTCCAGTAGGCACTCTGAACGCTCCCAGAGCGAAACGCTATGAATTTACAAACGAACAATCTGACAACGCTCTGAATTTACCAACGCCCAGAGCGCACTCTGGCACTCCAGATTGAATTTAAGAACACACCCGAAGTAGTAAAATGTCTAGCTACTAATTTGTTAGGCTAGCAAGAGGTTGCATTGCAACAGCATCAACTTCCGGTAGACAGGCGAAGCGCTAGTATGCTCAACTGAAGGATACTGTTCGTTTACAGTATACTAATAGTATGTAGTATATACTCATTAAGTATACAGTATGTTAGTATGGGTATTCGAACACAGCTATGATCTATGTCTGTGCTCCACAAGTTTTGCTATTTGATGGTCAGACCATATTGATTAGGGCTGCTTTCAGTATGAGAAAAACGGTGTCGTTTCCGTCTAATTAAACGTTTAACACCGTTCTGAATACACCACAATACTCTCAAAATGTTGATTGGATCAAAAAAAAAAACATTGTGATAACTAGCTACCTAACGTTACCGTATTAATTGTACGCATAGCCATGGCTAAATAGGCTACTTGTTTACTAATAGGCCTACTGTAATATAGGACATCGCGCATCGTCCTTAATATGGCTGTTTACTTGAGCATTGTACTAACATTCAGTTGTGATAATGCCTGGTAGAAAAGTTTAGCATACAAATACTGACTCACCAGGCACTTAGCAAGATTCCTGGCATGTTCGGATAGCTAGTTAACTCAAACTTCGTGGCTAACTTTACAGATAGCTAGCTAGCTGCGCCACTTCACCAAAGATACTTTAACGTTACCTTTTCCTCCTCGGCATGGACGGTGAAGGGCAAAAACCTCTTGCTCGGCTCAAAGTGATAATATACCAGCCCGCTTCCAACGACAGACCCCAAAATGCCAGGTCCCAGGGCACTATGCAGCGTTCTGTATGACCAAGGTCTCCTCCAAAAGTTTCTCAAAACTCCAGCAACCCTACCAAAGCTGGCCATTTTCCGTAAACTTCTTCTTAGGTACCTTCTTCTTCGATGACGTTTAATGGCGGTTGGCATCCAATACATGTTGCATTACCGCCACCAACTAGACTGGAGTATAACTCCTTTATACTTTGCTTGAATAAAAAAGAATAAACAAATACCATATAAAACAAAGAATAACCTCCACCCCCCTCAAACTATTTAAATATATTTAGTCCTACTTAACACACCCTGTAACTCTTCTGACGTCAAGTCTCGCACACCCAAATACCTCTCTGCAGCAGCCACCACAACCTCAATTTTCTGTGACTTATGTTCCATTCCTGCAGTACAGTTGATAACCATTGCTATAAATGATAAAAATCCAATCTTACTGAAACATATATCACTTGTTGGACTATCCCTCTGCACTGGTACAGCTCTACAACTCACACGACTCCTCATGATCCCCCTTGACCAATCTTCCTTTACTTTCTTCACTGCCTCAGCATAGACAGCTTCTGCACTACTCTAACCCTGGAAACTTCAACCTGCCTCTCTCGTGGACATTTCTGATCTCCAGCCCCATGGGTATCCCTACAATTAACACATACCACTACTTTCCCCAATACTACACATGCCTTTGTCTCATGCCCTTACGCACACTTCTCACACCTAGGAACCTCCCTCCTACACACTGCTGCCACATGCACATACAGTTCGCCTGGGTCCAACCTGGGTCCAACCTCATCATGTCACATGGCCAGTGAACAGAGGCAGCAGGTCAGTGAAGTAGTTCTAGGAATGCAGTTTGAGGGCCACCTTCAGAAGCTTAAGTGTCATGGAGAGGTGCTGAACAAACTCGGCCGTCAGGCTCTCCTCCACCAGGGAAGAGATGGCAGTGACCTCATCAGGGAGGAACACAAACATACTGACATAATCCTGCATCTGAACAATCTGCAGAGAGAGAGAGAGGAAGGAGAAATAGGCAGGAAGAAAATGGGGAGAGATCAGATCAATAGGAAAATATGTTCATGAACAATAAGAAGTATTTAAAACTTTTTATACCAGGCTGTGAGAACAAATGAACTGTACTTACTGTTCAGGCCAGGTCTGAGTTGATATCCCAATTTCACTTGGTAATGGTCATGGGTCATCCTGGCAATGCAGGTGAGCGTCTTCCCATCTAGCTGGAATTATAACCATCTCTCTACTTTGACTTATCAAATAAAATTGTATTTGTCACACGGTGTAGACCTTACAGTGAAATGCTTACTTACAAGACCTTAAGAAGCCTTTTGACCCTAGACTTGGCACTCTGGTACTGCTTGCTGTGCGGTAGCAGAGAGAACAGTCTATGACTAGGGTGGCTGGAGTCTTTCATAATTTTAAGGGCCTTCCTCTGACATTGTCTGGTATAGAGATCCTGGATGGCACAAAGCCTGACCCCAGTGATGTACTGGGCCGTACACACTACCCTCTGTAGTGCCTTGGGGTCGGAGGCCGAGCAGTTGCCATACCAGGCAGTAATGCAACCAGTCAGGATGCTCTCGATGGTGCAGCTGTAGAACTTTTTAAGGCTCTGGGGACCCATGCCAAATCTTTTCAGTCTCCTGAGGGGGAATAGGCATTGTTGTGCCCTCTTCACGACTGTCTTGGTGTGTTTGGACCATGATAGTTTGTTGGTGATGTGGACACGAAGGAACTTTAAGCTCTCAACCTGCTCTACTACAGCCCCGTCGATGAGAATCGGGGAGTGCTCGGTCCTCCATTTCCTGTAGTCAACAATCATCTCCTTTGTCTTGATCACATTGAGGGAGAGGTTTTTGTCCTGGCACTACACGGCCAGGTCTCTGACCTCCTCCCTATAGGCTGTTTCATCGTTGTCGGTGATCAGGCCTACCACTGGTGTGTAGGTAATGATGGTGTTGGAGTCATTCCTGGCGATGAAGTCATGGGTGAACAGGGAGTACAGGAGGGGACTGAGCACGCACCCCTGAGGGGCCCCCATGTTGAGGATCAGTATGGCAGATGTGTTGTTACCTACCCTTACCACCTGGGGGGCGGCCCGTCAGGAAGTCCAGGATCTAGTGGCAGAGGGAGGTGTTTAGTCCCAGGGTACTTAGCTTAGTGATAAGCTTCAAGGGCACTATGGTGTTGAACGCTGAGCTGTAGCCAATGAATAGCATTCTCACAAAGGTGTTCCTTTTGTCCAGGTGGGAAAGGGCAGTGTGGCGTGGAATAGAGATTGCATCATCTGTGGATCTGTTGGGGTGGGTCTAGGGTTTCTGGGATGATGGTTTTGATATGAGCCATGACCAGCCTTTCAAAGCACTTCATGGCTACAGACGTGAGAGCTACTGGTTGGTAGTTATTTAGGCAGGTTACCTTAGTGTTCTTTGGCACAGGGACTATGGTGGTCTGCTTCAAACATGTTGGTATTACAGACTCAGTCAGGGACAAGTTGCAAATGTCAGTGAATGCACTTGCAAGCTGGTCAGCTCTTGCTTGCAGTACACGTCCTGGTAATCCATCTGGCCCAGCGGGCCTTGTGAATGTTGACCTGTTTGAAGGTCTTGCTCACATCGGCTATGGAAAGCGTGATCACAGTCGTCCGGAACAGCTGATGCTCTCATGCATGCTTCAGTGTTACTTGCCTCGAAACGAGCATAGAAGTTATTTCGCTCGTCTGTTATGCTTGTCACTGGGAAGCTCGCAGCTGTGCTTCTGCGGCTGTGCTTCTGTGCTTTTGCTTGCAAGCAGGAATCAGGAGGATAGAATTATGGTCAGATTTGCCAAATGCAGGGCGAGGGAGAGCTTTATACATGTCTCTGTGTGTGTGTGGAGTAAAAGCGGTCTAGATTTTTTTTTCTTCCTCTGGTTGCACATTTAACATACTAGTAGAAATGAGGTAAAACGGATTTAAGTTTCCCTGCATTAAAGTCCCCGGCCACTAGGAGCGCCGCATCCAGATTAGTGTTTTCTTGTTTGCTTATGGTCTTATACAGCTCATTGAGTGTGGTCTTAGTGCCAGCATCGGTTTGTGGTGGTGAATAGACAGCTACGAAAAATATTGATGTTAAACTATCTTGGTAAATAGTGTGGTCTACAGCTTATCATGAGATACTCTACCTCAGACGAGCAAAACCTCAAGACTTAATTAATTTTAGATTTGTGCACCAGCTGTTTACAAATATACACAGACCACCACCCCTTGTCTTACCGGAGGCAGCTGTTCTATCTTGCCGATGGACCCGAAAACCCCCCCAGCTGTATGTTATCCATGTCGTCATTCAGCCACAACTCGGTGAAACAGTTTTTAATGTCCCGTTGGTAGGATATTCGTGATCGTAGCTCATCCATTTTGTTATTCAATGATTGTATGTTGGTTAATAGGACTGACGGTAGAGGCAGATTACCCACTTGCCGTCAGATCCTTACAAGGCACCTCGACCTATGTCCCCCATATCTCCGTCTCTTCTTCATGCGAATGACGGATTTGGGCCTTGTCGGGTGTCTGAAGTAAATCCTTCGCATCCGACTCGTTAAAGAAAAAAAATCTTTGTCCAGTTCGAGGTGAGTAATCGCTGTCCTGATATCCAGAAGCTCTATTCGGTCATAAGAGATGGTGGCAGAAACATTATGTGCCAAATAAGTTACAAATAATGTGAAAAAACACACACTAGCACAATTGGTTAGGAGCCTGTAAAACGGTAGCCATCTCCTTCAGCGCCATTACACTATCCATCCATCTACCCACACACACACCTCGAGCTGGAGCATTGATGATGTGAGGCCTGATGCAGTTGATACAGTAAGTCTACCACTGTGCCTATGATATTGTTTGCAGGGTTGGGGCAAAGGGGCAGTCTCATCAATGGGTTGAACCTGGGGCGCCACTGGTTTATCGGCCCCCAGCAAACACTCTACCTCCCAGGACCTTTTCTCAACAGTGGAGTAAACCAGGTAAGACTCACTACAAGCACTCAGTCAGAATCATAATGAAAAGATAATACACTAACACATGCTCATGACAAGTCTTAGTTTCACAAAGTTGTTTACTTAGTCTCTATCTTTTAGTTACCTTTATTTGTTTCTTCATCATCATCATGCAGCTCATTGTGTTTGAGGAGCAGGAAGCTGACTGTAAGATGTTTGAAGAGACTCCTGATCTGGGCATGGCTGTGGACATTCAGTGACTGCATTCCCATGCTACTGTACTTTTGATAGACAATAATAATGAGTGGATCGCATTTTCACATTGAGTGCAGTACATTGTATGGGGGTAACTCACCTCATCCATCTTGAGTAGAATATTTTTTTCCATTTTATTGACATGAAATGTCATGCAAACTGGGGTTTATTTATTGAAACAAGGAGTTAGAACTAAATATCCCAGCCTAACAAAACAAAACATATTTTCAACTGGAATCATTGTGTAGACTAACAAATCATCACTTTCTGTGTGTGTCATGATGTAAATGAAAGCATTCTGGACTGGTGCAGCGGTCATGCGCATTGCTTCGCAGTGTTAGAGGCGTCACTACAGACACCCTGGTTCAATTCCAGGCTGTATCACAACCGGCCATGATTGGGAGTCCCATAGGGCAGCACACTATTTTTTGTTTAACCTTTATTTAACTGGGCAAGTCAGTTAAGAACAAGTTCTTATTTACAATGACTCTCTACACCTGCCAACTCCTGACAACACTGGGCCAATTGGGTGCTGCCTTATGGGACTCCCAATCACAGCCGGTTGGGAAACAGCCTGGAATCAAACCAGGGTGTCTGTGGTGACACCTGAGTCCTGAGATGCAGTGCATTAGACCGCTGCGCCACTCAGGAGCCTCAGTGTTGTCCGGCTTTGGCCGGTGTAGGCGTCATTGCAAATAAGAGTTTGTTCTTAAACCTCTACAGGATTGTTGGGTCCCCCACAGGACGGTTGAGCTAACGTAGGCTAATGCGATTAGCACAAGGTAAGTAACAAGAACATTTCCCAGGACATAGACATATCTGATATTGTCAGAAAGCTTAAATTCTTGTTAATCTAACTGCAGTGTCCAATTTACAGTAGCTATTAGTGAAAGAATACAATGCTATTGTTTGAGGAGAGTGCACAGTTATGAACTTGAAAAGTGATTAATAAACTAATTAGGCACATTTGGGCACATTTGAACAGAAATGCAATGGTTAATTGGATCAGTATAAAACTTTGCACAAACACTGCTGCCATCTACTGGCCAAAATCTAAACTGCGCCTGAGCTGGAATAATACATATGGCCTTTCTAAGATGATAGTACAAAAGAACAAGTTTTTTTCTTTGTATTATCTTTTACCAAATCTAATGTGTTATATTCTCCTACATTCATTTCACATTTCCAGAAACTTCCAAATGTTTCCTTTCAAATGGTATCAAGAATATGCATATCCTTGCTTCAGGTCCTGAGTTACAGGCAGTTAGATTTGGGTATGTCATTTTAGGCAAAACATTTTTTTTAAAGGGGCGGATCCTAAAGAGGACGGAACATTACACCTGTATCATCTGACCACTGATTGACAAGCTTGGTCAGCTTCAGTTGTGACATTTATCATGTACCATATTGGCAATTTGGTCTTCCCTGAGAACAGGACTGTATAGGATTTACTTTATAAAAAGGGAAACCAATGCTATGTTTGAACAAAAATGTAAATATCAGCCATTAGTCGCAATAAACCATGTCAAACAAGGAAACCAAAAGAGACATTGACATGTGGGGTAAATTTGTGTAATTGCAGTGGTTGTTTACAAAGCAGACATTCCCTCTGTTTACTTTTGAATATCAGATCAAAGATCATTAAGTGCCATTTGGGGTCCAGACTGGTTAGAAAATGGCATATCAAGGGAAGGCATTTATCCTGTGACTGATGTAGTATGTGTTGTGAAATAATCATATTTAATTGACTAGCTCTAGTTTCATTGGCAAATGTCCTTACCTATTATCTGTTGGAGAGGTGAAAAAATGTGATGCGTATTTCACTCCAAAATTTGTTTTTCTCAATCGCATACAAGGAATTTTTGGATCGGTGTTGAAACAAACTATAGCAGAACATCAATGATCAAATGCTCAAATACATTTACAGAACTTCTGATAATTTTTTTGCTGGTGTACCTGACTTGCATATCTTACAGGCTGACCACACCGCTCGCGTCGCGTGCGCGAGCATTGCAAAATAAATCTATGTTATTCAATTATTGTACCCACACTGCTCGCATGCACCAATGAGCGTCTGCGTTGCCAAGGGCTAAAATAGAAATCAGTTCTATTTCTGACGCAGATCGCGCTGCAAGTCCTGCCTCTCCCATCTCCTCATTGGTTTATAGAAGCAGGTATCCACGTGCCATCTCCTCATTGGTTATGCCCACGTGGGTGACTGAAAGATGAATGAGGTCAGTGTCGGTAATGCACCTAATTTATGAAAGTTGCCAATCGCAATATAAAGTCAAAAGAAGAAAAAGCCTGGAAGGAAAAGAGATGACTAGAAACGATTCGGTTGACCGTTTTATGTGTGGATTAATTGGCGGAGTAGAGGACCTTGTGCATTTCAGGTAAAATAACAACTCAATGTTTATATCCCAGGACAAATTAGCTAGCAACAGCAAGCTAGCTAAATAGGACAAATTAGCTAGCAAGTGCAAGCTAACTAGCTAAATTGCCATAAATGTTTCATGCTTTTCAACCTGTCCCCAAATTAATATAATTGGTTCAAAGTTTGTTTTGATATTTTAACCTGCGTGTCGTGATCGCGTTTGGTGTGGGGGGACCAAATTAATTTATGCACGATGGTGCACGCGCACAGCCGGTTTGGGTTCCATGTTAGACTTTCCAGGAGATACTGACCCTATTGTTATAAAGGTAAAATTTGGAGTACAGTGGCATATCCCATCCCTGCATTGAGGTATGTTGTCCAACCCATATCTTGCGCTGGCTCCACAGTGTCTTAATGTAATTATGATTGCATTCACACAACAGTGCAAATCAGTGTAAACAAGAGTAATGGTAGGGTCGGTATCTTCTGGGAATTCTTAGACCACCTTTTGCAAAACTTTAAGTACAAATGTCATTGGTAAATACAATATTCACTGTTAAGTGTTTTGGTCACAGAATATTAACACATTGTATTCTTCAGAAGAGAAAGGTGTGCAATTGTGTTCACTGTTTCTGGCAATCAGTAAATACTACTGCATGAAATTCTAAATCACCCCATCAGTGTCATACCATGTACACATACTGTAGGGATGCAGATAAAGTTGGGTTACTCCTAAGTTATCCTCTCCAACATTGTGACCTTCCATTATAGAGGTTTTGCTTTGAGGCCTCCCTATACATTCATACCAGTTGTATTCTTCCATTGTATTCACCTTTCCTTATTTCTATTTTGGATTGTGTTTCTGTGCGCCAATGGAGTCTACAAAGCCTGTTTTGCTCATAGTTATGTATTGACTATGGAATGGAATTGGATTGTGATTATACCGATGAATCCTGCACACAATGTGCTTATTTTGTTTCTTATCAGGAATATATTTGATTTAATGTGTATGAAATTGTTTGGTGAAATATGCATAAAAGGAGAGTAATTGCACATAATTCTGCACTTTTGGATAGTTGTACTTACAATTTTGATCATCATGATTTAGTAACTGCAAGGAAAATGTATTGATCTACTGGGATTTTTTTCTCGTGTCTACTTGGACTCGAGATAAGTATGGTTGTGTTCATCTTTTTGCAGGCAGTCGTGTTGTTTTGATGAATTTATTAGCAAATTTGAATGTACAATTTTAGTTTTGATTTAATGTATTTATATTTTGAGAAGGCAACTACATTTCGGTAAGGCAACCATTTACTGTTTTGCGAAAAGCCACAGAGTTCTGTCTTGTGAACTCTGTTTTGAAAATCGATTGTTAAAAAAAATGCTTGTATGTGATTGAGAAACTGTAACAGACAACAGACCCTGATCTTAAAGTGCTGATATAAATCAGTAGTGTTATATGATCAGTAAAAGATGTGCAACAGCAAATAAAAGCTGGCATTCCAGTACGGGGGTTATGCTAAATCAATGTTGCTACACTGATTACTCTGTGCGTGTATGCGTGCGGATGTTTGAGTGCAGACGTGTATGTGTGTGAGACGTGTTCTAATTAGTGATAGGTTTGAGGGAGCAGAGCTGTCTGAATAGCTTAGTGTTTTACAATGGGATGTGGGAAGGGTTCATGTCCTCTCCAGATCAGTCTGTCAGTCAATGCTGACTCCAGTCAGACAAGACCTACTTTATCCAGCTCTGTTCTGCACCCCAAGTACAGTCCGCTCCACAACAAAAGGAGCCTAATCACCAACAGACAAAAGCCATTCGGGGCCCCTGATTGATTCAGTTTGGTCCAGTGCCTGGTTACGATCATGTTGGTTTGTGTCAGCTGGGTTAAGGACGCTTCCTGTTGACCACTGTATGAAGCCATCCTGTTGTCTGAACCGCCGACAGTCTTTTGTTTTAAGTTGCACTCTGGCGACTGGCGAGCTCCTTGTGGGCGTCTTCCATTGATGCATCAGATAAGCGCTTAGCTAGGTACAGTGTCACCATCCTCCATGAATCTGTGCTTTGATATTCTATGCCTGTATTGATACGTAGCTGTGTACTGCTTGTAGTAGACAATAAGGCTGTCTGACTCCCTTTACAGTCGTATTACAGTAAATATATATTTCACCCTGATCCTGCTTGCCTGTAGCTTGTCTTTTGTCAGTCTGTTTGGAATCCCAGCCATATATAACCTGCAATAACACAATGGTATATTTTTGCTTAGGAGATGTGTAAAGAAAATACGTAATCAACAATTATTCCATCATTACTACCAACCACGGAGAGAATAGTTTAGGCAAATGAGAAGAAACTAAAGACAAAACCACATTAATAAAACTATCCATCTTTTGTAGGGATCTTCTGTCAAGTTATGAGATGAAATCATAACATCCCTGTTATACAAATTCAGACAGATTCGGCAAAGCTTTATACTATGAATAATAATACAATATTAAAACCTTTAGTGGAAATAATAAGCTCACAGGGGTTCAGAAAGCCAGGTTGGCCCTCAGACATAGGGTTGCAAAATTCCGGTAACATCTGCAAAATCTGGGAACTTTGGGAAAGGTACCGGAATTTTGCAAACTTAATTAATCCCAGACCCAATAACTTTCTTATTACCTGTGCTCCAAAATAAGTTTCATATCTCCACGTTGGAGTCCGTAAATCCTTTCTTTCCCTCATTCACCAGGACAGGCTTCTCTGTCCTAGTGTGCCACACAAGTACCTGTTTGGGGCGGGGGGGAGGTTCAAGTAAAAAGGGTGGAAAAGTTAGTTGAAAGTAGTTGAAAGCATTTTTATACCGCTTTAATGTTAGCTAGGCTAGAGGTTAGGCTTAGGGGTTAAGGCTAGGAGTTGGTGTAAAGGGTTAAGGTTGGGGTTAGCTAACATGCTAAGTAGTTGCAAAGAAGCAAAACATGTAAGTAGTTGCCCGTGAGGAGTTTCGAACACGCAACCTTTGGGTTGCCTGACATTTGCATTATACGGCTACCATCCACAGCGACCAACCACCTTTCTTTAATTTGTGCCTGAAGTAACATTCTGTCTTATGTAACCATATTAAACAAATCATACTAATTTGACAGTCCTGGATTTTCATTTACTATGTTACATCTATGAGACCAGCCTGACCCAGTGGGAATCAAACCCACAACCTTAGCATTGCAAGCAACATACTCTATTAGCTGAGCCACACAGGACAACTCTTAGTTCCTTACCTTAGTGCAATTAGCAGCCTTGGGCTCCAGGTCGCTGAGGGTGACCAGCTCCCGAAGTAAGCTGCTCTCCTGGTATCCTCCCTTGACTCCCCGCAGCTTGAAGTAGGCCTGAGGCTTAAAGAGAATGAGGCGGAGGTTCACCGCAAACCCAGCCATGTCTATGGCAAAGGGTCGGTTGGGGTCAAACACAGTCTTCCAGCCGTAAACCTTGCCCAGGGTATTGACTTTAGGGGACTCGTACCGCAGGCCGCCCACAAAGGCTACAGGCCACACAGACACCTTCCTTGTTGAACGCATCTAGACGAGGAAGGAGAGAGAGGGTAGAGCCCATGGAGATCCTATGATATTAGTGCTCTATGTAATTCTATGGGTGGAGAAGGATCAATAAGTATTCATTTTCCGATATATGATTTTATGTGAGGAAATAGCTATTTTAATTTGTATCATATTGAAATATCAGAATTCATGTTTATAAACTTTGTTGAAGGCAGGTGTCAAGTGATGCCTATGTGTTGAGGCTGTGCATTTATCTAGTGGCATATTGTAAGGAGCCATGCTCTTTATTTAATTATACTAGTGCGCACTGAAACCAAACATTTTGCCTGTTTTGGTAGCTAAAGAGAAAACAATTCTGTACTGCACAACATCTCTCCTTGTTCCACTCACCTCCTCAAACAGATCCAGACTATAGGTGTTATCATCGTCTGCAAAGTAGACGATACCAGGCTGGCTGTTGCTGTTGTTGGGGCTGAAGGTCTCTCTAAGCCAGCGCAGAGCCAGGTTCCTCTGCATGGTTCCCCGGGGTATCCTGGGGTCCCTCATGTCCCCACGCAGCTTATAGTTCCTGGGTGTCTCCACATTAAGGTGGGTGTAGTTCAGGCCTGTTTCCTGAAGGAGCCTGGTGACTAGCGGGGTTTGTCGCTGAGAGTCCTCAACCAGGATCCAGTGCAGGTTGGGCACGTGGAGGAAGGTGTTGGCCAGACGGGTCAGCTCTGCCTTCTGGACCGGCCGGCTGTAGGTTGGGGTGACGACGTGGAGGGTGGGGAGGACATCAGACCAGGGCAGCTGGCGGCTGTAGACGTACTCGGTGCGCACAACCTCCACAATGTCCTTGCTGTTCTCTGAGGTGCAGGACTCCTTGAGGGTGAAGGTGTTCCGGGAGTCTCGCCGACTCTCATGTCTGTCATCTGAGAACGGGAAAGAAGTTTTTGGTATAATAAATGCTTATAGACTCTATAGGAACTGTACGTTTCCATAGAGATGGCCTTCGTAGAGAGAGAAGAGGCATCTAATCGTGCAAATAGTCTTCTTAGTCTGTTGTAGTTAGATTTCAGTCAAAAGGTTTAATGAACCTGTCGTTCTGAATTCTAACTCCATACTCTTATGTTAGACATGTGATCTCCTTGTGATAAACATAATATACTCATCACTAACTTATAAAGTAATGAATTAGATGTCAGACTAATATGAGTCAGTTAAAGGTGTGAATCCGATTAGATTAGAGAAATTAATATTGTGGACAATCAATTTTCTACTGATAGTGCTCAAATTGATAGCGGCCTCATGCCACGGTCTCACAAAATGACAATATTTTCTTTCATACACCGATGAAGTGTTCAGCTCATTATGAACAAAAACCTTTTGCCATTGTGTTAAAAGTCTTGCAATAGAAAATGCAGCATATTCTGATAAAAAGTTAAGTGGTGGGAAAATGTAAAAAATTAAGCTGGGAAATCATGTGTAGACGTTCTTTTTAATCATGTATTTTAAGTGTACTATATTAAATGGAGCATCCCAGAATAATCATAGCATAGATATAAGTAAACCAAACATGCTCCTCTACTCAAGAGACTAACCATAAAACCCCCTACATGGGGAAATTGAGGAATGACCTTTACACTTTCGAGCAGCTAGCAGAGGGGTGATGGCACTCTGATGCCAAACAGTGATAAGTAGCGTCCAAGGCAACACGATCAACACGATGGCCAGAATGTCTCGTCTCTTCGGCATCTCCGGGGTCAAACCTGAGCCACGTCATTACCTGCAACACACATTTTTGGTTAAGAAAGGGTAACACAATTATCCTAAACTCATGTAGCATTTATTAGTAATATTCTTCAATAATCAATGGGTGGCCATTTTATCATTAATTGAGAACTTTAACAGCAGAATATTTTAGACTCTGTGCCTTGAAGGTAAATACCAGGTGTTATTTCTGGATGGATTTCTGAACAATGGCTTCAGTATAAAGCGTTGAACTTAAAGAATGGGGGACAGCGATCCTCCACTTTTCAAACAGACTACAGTGCCTTCGGAAACTATTTAGACCCCTTGACTTTTTCCACATTTTGTAAAATTACAGCCTTATTCTAAAATTGAGGAGGATTCTTTTTTTAAATCAATCTACACACAATACTTCATAATGACAAAGCAAAAGCAGGTTTTTATTCATTTTTGCTAATAAAAATGAAATAAATTACATTTTACATAAGTACTCAGACCCTTTACTCAGTACTTTGGGCAGCACCTTTGGCAGTGATTACAGCATCAAGTCTTGAGTATGACGCTACAAGCTTGGCACACCTGTATTTGGAGAGTTTCTCCCATTCTTCTCTGCAGATCTTCTCAAGCTCTGTCAGATTGGATGCTCCACATCTATTTTCAAGTCTCTCCAGAGATGTTCGATCAGGTTCAAGTCCGGACTCTGTCTGGGCCACTCAAGGACATTTTAGAGACTTGTCCCGAGGCCACTCCTTCGTTGTCTTGGCTGTGTGCTTAGGGTCGTTGTTCTGTTGGAAGGTGAACCTTCGCCCCAGTCTGAGGTCCTGAGCGCTCTGCAGGAGGTGTTCATCAAGGATCTCTGTACTTTGCTCCATTCATCTTTCACTCAATCCTGACTAGTCTCCCAGTCCTTTCCACTGAAAAACATCCCCCTGACCAAGGCCCTCCTCCCCCGATTGCTCAGTTTGGCCGGGTGGCCAGCTCTAGGAAGTCTTGGTGGTTCCAAACTTCTTCCATTTAAAAATTATGGAGGCCACTATGTTCAATGCTGCTGACATTTTTTGGTACCCTTCCCAAGATCTGTTCCTCGACACAATCCTGTCTTGGAGCACTACGGACAATTCCTTTGACCTCATGGCTTCATCTCAAGGATGATCAATGGAAACAGGATGCATCTGTCTCATAGCAAAGGGTCTGAGTACTTATGTAAATATAGTATTTCCATTTTTTATTTTAATACATTTTCAACAAAAAAAAAAGTTTATCTTTTTCATTATGGGGTATTGTGTGTAGATTGCTGAGGATTGAAAAAAAATGTAATCCATTTTTGAATAAGTCTGTTACGTAACAAAATGTGTAAAAAGTCAAGGGATCTGAATACTTTCCAAATGCACTGTATATTTAGCCAGCTCATAGTCAGAGAATGGAGGGGTTGACCCGTGGTGGAGCTACAGTAGCCGCCATCTAATGGGTGATCACGTGTGAATTAGCCACATGCTTAACCCTCCATTAATAAGGAGCTGTCGCTCCGAGTCTAGTTCTGCAAAGATAAAGCGTTTGCTAAGAAACCTGCTTTCCCATCAAAGCCATTGCACACCAGAAAATAGGTCAGACAGCTGCAAGCTTTTTTTTTTATTTCTACCTTATAGAAAGGCATGCTGGAACGCTACATAAAGAATACCTCACATTGCTAATGATCTGATTTTTTTTTTTTTTACTGTAATATCCTATGTTTTGGAGTCGTGGCTGAACAATGACATAGATTATATATACACCTCACTGGCTTTTCCATGCATCGTCAAGATCAGACACCAGTCTCGGGTAAGCTGAGAGGGCAAGGGGTGTTTATAATCGTTAACAACAGCTAGTGTGCGATCTCTAATGTTAAGTAAGTCTTGAGTTTTTGCTCGCTTGACTTAGAATACCTCATAATAAGCTGCAGACCATACTATTTACATTTTTCGTAGCAGCCTATTTCCCATCACAAACCGATGCTGGCTTCATTAATAAGTGCATCAGTGACCTTGCATACATATCCCTTCCAAAAGCCATGGATTATAGGCAACATCTGCACTGAGCTAAAGGCTAGAGCTTCTGCTTTCAAGAAACAGGACACTAATCCAGACGCTTATAAGAAATCCTGCTACGACCTCCAACAGGCAAAGCGGCAATACAGGACTAAGATTGAATCCTACTACGCCGGCTCTGATGCTCGTAGGATGTGGCAGGGCTTGCAGACTATCACAGATTACAAAGGGAAACCCAGATGCAAACTGCCCAGTGATGCAAGCTTTCCAGACAAGCTAAATGCCTTCTATGCTCACTTCGAGACAAACAACACTCAACCATGCATGAGAGCACCAGCAGTTCCGGATGACCAGTTGTGTAAAGTTCTTAAGTATTTTTGTGGAGTATCTGTACTTTACTGTGCTATTTATATTTTTAACAACTTTTACATTCCTAAAGAAAATAATGTACTTTTTATTTTTGAGCAATTACATTTACTTTTGATACTTAAGTATATTTAAAACCAAACACCTTTTTTAGAATTTTACTCAAGTAGTATTTCACTGGGTGACTTTCACTTTTACGACTAGTAATTTTCTATTAAGGTATCTTTTAATCAAGTATGACAATTGAGGACTTTTTCCACCACTGCAGACGACTGTGTGATCTCGCTCTCCGTAGCCAATGTGAGTAGCACCTTTAAACAGGTTAACATTCACAAGGCCGTGGGGCATATTACCAGGACGAGTACTCAGAGCATGCACTGACCAGCTGGCAAGTGTGTTCAAGTATATTTTCAACCTCTCCCTGGCCCAGTCTGTAATACCTACATGTTTCAAGCAGACCCCCATAGTCCCTGTGCTCAAGAACGAAATGGTAACCTGTCTAAGTGACTATCGCCCCGTAGCACTCACATCTGTAGCCATGAAATGCTTTGAAAGGCTGGTCATGGCTCACATTAACACCATCATCCCAGACAGCCTGGACCCACTCCAATTTGCATACCGCCCCAACAGATCCACATGATGCAATCTCTATTGCACTCCACACTTCCCTTTCCCACTTGGATAAAAGGAACACCTATGTGAAAATGCTGTTCAGCCTTCAACACCATAGTGCCCTCCAAGCTCATCACTAAGCTCATGACCCTGGGACTGAACACCTCCCTCTGCAACTGGATCCTGGACTTCCTGACGGTCGGTCCTAGGTGGTGCGGGTAGGCAACCACACATCCGCCATACTGATCCTTAACATGTGAGCCCCTCAGGGCCACATCAACAGGCCTGTAGTGGAGCGGGTTGAGAGCTTTAAGTTCCTCGGTGTCCACATCACTCCCTGCCATCCAGGACCTCTATACCAGGTGGTGTCAGAGCACTGGCGTAACGCAGTTTATCTGGACTCCCGCAAGGTTGGCGTTTGGCCCCCTTCCCCCTCCCTAAAATAAAATGTGTCAGCCACACAAAATATAGATTACCGATCGCTGTCCATGGTGCTGAAATTGAGACATGTCTATGCAGCTGCATGCCTATTGGCTTTCAGTTGTTGATAGGCTTTCAGTTGTGCTATGGCATGTATAGCTTTGCTTTAGCTAATGGATAAATGTGTATTGGTAGGCCTATTTGGTTGTAATTTTCTCATGTTAAGCCTAACATTTCACAAAGCTATACATGGTGTCGCAATGCTGCCATTTTATACTGCTGGCAACAATGTAATTACTTGTTTAGTAATTAAAGTTGGAAATTGCAACATTTCAGATATAAAATAAAAGTTTGATGCAAACGCATACTAATCAGCTACCAATAGATTTTTTGGAGTATACAACTGTCCTGCATGACCCATCCTCGCGCTTTCTCAAAACACTAGCTTACTAGGGATTGTTTCATTATGCAGTGTATGCATAATGTACAGTATACTGTATACTGTATTTAGCTGCTATTTAGTTGCTATTTATAACATGTTTTATAAAAAATTACACATCAAATAATCTAACAATGAGGAAAGAAGTAGTCAACTTGAGGATAAATCCAGCCACTATTTATTATTGAACTCAGCGGGTTTGTCTGGCTAATAGCCTACTAAAACATGGTCTGCAATATTCATGGTAAATTAAATTAAATCAAATTAAATCCAATTTGAGAGACTCCCCTGGTCTCCTGAATTCCTCCTTTTTTTGTGTGCAAACGTTTTCACCTTTCCTATACTGGATATTGCCAACCCAGACTTTCCTGAGACAATGTGCATTATACACTGAGTATACAAAACATTAACACCTGCTCTTTTTCACTACAAGACCATGGTACTTGCCTACGGAGCAGCAAGAGGAACTGCCCCTCCCGACCTTCAGGCTATGCTCAAACCCTACACCCCAAGCACTCCATCCATTCTGCCACCTCTGGTCTCTTGGCCATCCCACCCTAACAGGAGGGCAGCTCCCACTCAGCCCAGTCCAAGCTCTTCTCCAATGATGAAACCAGATTACCCCTGAAGCAGTCCCTGCCCATCTTCCAAAAATATCTGAAACCCTACCTCTTCAAACAGTATCTTAAATAATCACCCCCCCCCCCCCGACACACCTCCTCAACCCCCTTACTAGTGCTGACTTTGCTGATAGCTCCTACTTACTTTTACTGTGATATGTGGTTGTCCCACCCTGCTATCTTAAAATGAATGCACTAACTGTAAGTCGCTCTGGATAAGAGCATCTGCTAAATGACTCAAATGTAAATATAACAGACTGACCAGGTGAATCCAGGTGAAAGCTATGATCGCTTTTTAAATCCACTTCAATCAGTGTAAATTAAGGGAAGGAGACAGGTTAAATAAGCATTTTTTAAGCCTTGAAACAATTGAGACATGGATTGTGTATGTGTGCCATTCAGAGGGTGAATGGGCAAAACAAAAGATTTAAGTGCCTTTGAACGGGGTATGGTAGTAGATTCCAGGCACACCGGTTTGTGTCAAGAACTGCAACAGTGCTAAGTTTTTCACACTCAACAGTTTCCAGTGTGTACCAAGAATGGCCCACCACCCAATGGACTGTTCTGCAGGGCCCGGCGCCAGAACGAATCAGTTGGACGGACCGTTGATTGCGCGTTCACCTTTTTTTAATGGGTCTTATAGTAAAGACTATAGGCAGCTCATGAGTTTTAAGTTTGGGGAAGCTTACAATTAAGCCCACCATTTATACCGATCTGCATGCCAGTTATTATTATTTTTATATGAGCATTTTCGTGGAACAGTTTAATTTCAATAATAACATTTTAGTTTCTCAAAATCATTGTCACGTTGTTAATCATAAAAATCTGGGCCCAGCTTTAAATTTCGTTCAGCTTATAAAGGCTTCATAAAGCCTTCATAATGACTTCATAAGCAATACATAACTGTTACAAAGCATCTATAACATTATGTCATGCTTTATAAAGGGTTCATAAATGTGGCATAACTGTGTGACATAATCACCAATATCAAATGTGACATAATCCACTATGTCGAATATGATATAAACATGTACTTTATAAAGGGTGACGTACTGAAGGATGGCAAACGCTCTACAGTGATGTCATGTTAGTCACATTACACCTAATCTCATTCCCAGACATTTCCGTCCAAATACGCGGAAGGTCTGTTGGACCAACGCATCAAACTTGGCCTTCATTAGTTAGGGTTAGATTTAATATCACATTTTAAAAAGATAAATTGTGTAAATTGTAGGGTTTGGAAATAATTATGACTTTTTGACTGTGTTAAGTCGTGACAAAATGACATACTTTACTCAGTAAGGTCACTCTTATAGAATTCTATGGTCACTCACACTAAGGCCAACTTTGAATGGTTGATATCCCAGGCTTAAATGTGCTGTGCGTTCAATAGCCTGGGGACGACGTTACACTAAGTAACACTTAACTTGATGAAAGCCCACAACCTAAAGAAATGTCTTTCTTCTGGAACCAAGTTACATGTTCCTCAGTATTTTTTTAAATTGAACCTTTATTTAAATAGGCAAGTCAGTTAAGAACAAATTCTTATTTAACTGTACACAAACATGCACACAACAAAAGAGAGCAATACTGCGTGGTGCTGGGCCCAGTCAGGTTTTTCACACATTTACCCACTTCCCCGCTGAAAGATCAGCCACAAAATGATGACACCATTGAAACAGGTTGTAATCAAGCCCTGGTCTCCAGCATTGGAACAGAAGATGAATACCTTGTGCTGTAGTGTCAGGTTGGACTACTCAAAATCATCTTGGTTCTGATACATACACACACAATCGCAAGCTTTGCAGGTCCATCAATCCATTTAAATACCTCTCACACCCTACAGTAACCTGCGGATGATGACAGAACCTTCATAAATCAGTAGAAAGTTAATAGCCTTTTTTTTACACTTTATGTAGTGTCCTGTAATACCTAGTTTGAAGTGAGACACTTTCGGTTATTCATAACACATCCATAAAGACTCTATATCTGTCACGCCCTGACCATAGAGAGCCATTGTTTCTCTATGGTGTAGTAGGTCAGGGCGTGACTGGGGGTATTCTAGTTTATAATTTCTATGTTGAGTTCTAGTTTATATTTTCTATGTTGGTGTTTTGTATGATTCCCAATTAGAGGCAGCTGGTAATCGTTTTCTCTAATTGGGGATCATATTTAAGTAGCTATTTTTCCCACCTGTGTTTGTGGGATATTGTTTTGTGTTTGTGCATGTGCACCACGTAGTCACGTTTAGTTGTTCGTTTATTGTTATATTTTGTTTTGTTTAAGTTTCTCTTTGAATTAAATGTGTGGAACTCAACATCCGCTGCGCCTTGGTCCCATTCTTACACCAGCCGTGACAATATCTGTAACGGCTGTCTAATTCCTCCTCCTCGGATGAGGAGAAGGAGTAAGGGTCGGACCAAAACGCAGCGTTGTATGCAGACATAATGGATATTTATTAAAGAAAGACGAAACACGAAAACTCTTACACAAACTACAAAACAATAAACGACGTAGACAGACCTGAACTTGAGAACTTACATATAGACACGAAGAACGCACGAACAGGAAAGACTAGCCAAACGAACGAACAAACGAAACAGTCCCGTGTGGTGCAACAGACACAGACACAGGAACAATCACCCACAAACAAACAGTGGGAACAGCCTACCTTAATATGGTTCTCAATCAGAGGAAACGTCAAACACCTGCCTCTAATTGAGAACCATATCAGGCAACACATTTAACCCAACATAGAAACACATAACATAGAATGCCCACCCCAACTCACGCCCTGACCAACTAAACACATACAAAAACAAGGAAAACAGGTCAGGAACGTGACAATATCAAATATTGCATGACTCTGTACTTAATTTAAAGTCAGACCCCTTTGGTCATTGATAAAAAAAATAAGCAATCAAAGAGCAAACAATTCACACAATGAAACAATGTATGTGCGATAATTGGCAGGAGACATTCTGGAGAGTTGAGTGCATGGATTCTGAAGAGAGACACACCATATCTTCGCCACACACCCCTCCCCTTCTTCTTGTTGCAACATTTTAACCTATACTCAAGACACATTATCTTCACACATATTTTAGATGATTATCAGTGACAGCTGCAACTCAATCAGCTAGACCTATTGTCACCAGCTCTACCGAAAATGCGGGCTATAATTTTGGCAAAACATCAATTTACTTTAGGGGATTCCAGCATTCTAAGAGCCAGTTTATGCTTGAGCCGAAAATGTGGTCGGACGCACCGTATGGATGGTATGACACAATTGCGGAGCCTCCAGAGGCAGGCAGAGGCCAAATTGAGCTCAGTAGCGCATTGCTGTGCACCTCTCAAATTCTGTAACAATGCGGAGCGCTCCATATAACTCTGCATTGACATGATTGGTATAAACACAAACTCACTTCCTTGACAACTTCCTTCACAACAGCTTTGACTTCTGCAGAGGACATATCAGCATAAATGCTGCATGGACAATGCAGACGTCAGATTGACCATGCACCAACACCTGCTAACTTTCCTTTCCTATTCACAAGAGGCTGAAACCAGAGATCTGTATGTAATGACAAGATGCTAATTTCTCCGCCCTAACAATGGGAGTCTTTGTCCCAAAGGCTGAAAACGGTATGACATGCCATACTCTTTTGGTATCAGATACATTGTCTACAAATACCGTTTCGCTCAATCGGATGAATTAACTTAGATTGATGCATCTTTCTGTCCACGCACATCTCGGTCAAATAAATGAACAATATTTCAATATTTCATCTGGATGGGCAAGGATGTATGGTAGGGCGGGCCAGGCACCATAAGGCCTGCCCATAATGCTAGACCTGCTGTTCTGATGAAAAAAGGGGGGGAGGTGCAACTCAATATTAGGAATGTGTGCCTAATGTTTGGTATACTCAGTGTATGTCCATTGTGCTGCACGCAATTTAAACTTAGTCTTGAATGATGCATGCCAATATATACCGGAGATAAGGGACTGTTGATTTTGCAACCACACAACTCAAACACCGGTTCACTAGCATGAACAAAATTGCAAACAACTTTTTTTGTTCAAGTCCTCAGATGATAATCTGTTTGCATCTGGCAATTCATTGTATGTCCAGTATCCAGATGACCTGTCCCTAGAACTTCCTATACAGTTCATCTCTTTCTTTAACGTGTTAAGGCCGGCAATTAAGGAGAATGAGAGGCTTGATTAAAGATGTTGCAGAATGCTGTATTTGAAGCACCACTCCTTTCTGCCCAGTTTCCCTGATGTTGCTACTTGCAATCAAGCTGTTTTTACCATCCCTGTAACTGTCTCTTCTGCAGATAAATAGTTTTCTAAACTAAAACTCATGAATAACTAGCCAAGAAGCATTAGGCTCTGTCGTGTCTTTGGCATCATTAAAACTGAAGACTTATTTATCAAATAACTCTCTGTACTTATTATTACGCGATTAAACTGATTAATCATGTAACTGTAATGAACTAGGAAGTCGGGGCACCAAGGAAAATATTCAGATTACAAAGTTATAATTTTCCTAATATAACATTCAGATATTTTACTTCAGCCGAAGTCGGTCCCTCTCCTTGTTCGGGCGGTGTTCGGCGGTCGACGTCACCGGTCTTCTAGCCATCGCCGATCCACCTTTCATTTTCCATTTGTTTTATCTTGTCTTCCCACACACCTGGTTTCAATTCCATCATTACATGTTGTGTATTTAACCCTCTGTTTGTCCCATGTCCTTGTCCGGAATTGTTTATTGTAGTGCTTGTGCACGTTATGCTGGTGTGTAACGGGTTTTGTTTACCCATTGATTTACGGTTCTGTTTACGGTGGTTTTGTTTATTAAACTGCGCCGTTGGAAATCAGTTTTTCCTCTCCTGCGCCTGACTTCTCTGCTGCCAGTATGCACCCCCTACACTGATCAATTAGTCTTCGAATTAATTAATTATTATTTACCTCACGTTAGTCTCATTCCAAACGTCATAAGTTGTTGGTTATCTGCACAAACCCAGTCTTCACTATGAGTCATCCATACATCAATTGTCTTAAATCCTTTATTTAAGGATTTAAATAAAGGTAATTCACAGAAATGCATAACAAACAGTAGGCAACAAGGAAATAATAGTGTATGTGCCCTAGTGGGCTAAACCGGCATCGCGGCTTGGTGGACAAAAGACTGAGATGAGACACTACAAAGTTGATAATTATAACAATTGAAATGCTAATCCTTTGCACATGAACGATCACTCATTCGGGAATAATTGCAATCAATATATATATTTACGCTCAGTGTGTCGTCGGGATCTCTGTTGAAAAGTTTGTTTCTGTTGGAGAGTTTGTCTGCCCTCTCTCTCTCTCTGCCGTGGTTAGAATGGATAGTTCAGAGTAACATTCATTCATGTCGTTATAGAATAGATGTTTCGACGGTTGTCGGTCTTCGCGTTCAATGATACCGAATTCCTAGCTGCAGACTAGTAATTAGCATCAAAGATTTGTTCTTATTCTGTCGGTATCAATAGTCTAAGACTTTAACCACGTGGTATGGTTAAAAGATTCAGCAATCTACTCAAACCTTAGCTTATACTCAGGTTTATGGTCTCTCCTCAAACTTTAGCCCTCTCGTGGTAATCGAGGTAAGCTGGTCTCTACTCAAACCTTAGCCCTCTCGTAGTTATCGAGGTAAGCTGGTCTGAAGTGGGAAAACCCAGATGGGGGTTTTATTCGGAACATAGAAAAGGGCTGTCCCATGACGCCGGGTCCTGCCTGTGCTCAGGAGGCGGTCCTCTGATTTAGTTGAACTCCAAAGGGAATTGGAGTTTCCTTCATTAAACAGTCTAAAATCACATTACATAATTTCACAAATAGTTTCATCTTTACTCATTCATTTTATACAACAATTAGATGTAAGCCTCATATCTGAGACTGTTGTATAAACAGGATTATGGTAATGTGGCTGTATTGTCTCTCATGAGTTTCACAAAATTGTACCAAACGGACCAGTTCGTAGCTGGATTCTTCACCAATCTTTTATACATTCTCCAGAACATAAATATTGTTTGGTTCTCCAGTTCTGTGAGGTGGAAGAAATTATTTTGTTCTCTCTATGAAACTCACTCTCTCTCTATACTGTCTGGCCATGAGGAAGATTCTCCTCCAGGAATTTACGACCTCTCTGACCACAGCAGCGTGTAGGAGACAGAGAGAGGGGGATCGTGCTCACTGTGTCCAAAGAGGGCAACGTCATGACAGCTCTCTGTCTGATATGTGCTTTTGAACACCTGAGTAAGCTCCACTCAATCCACTGGCGGCGTCATAACCTTGACCACGCCATTTGTTCACCGATAACCCCTTATACTTTCAATCAATTACATTTCCAGTCACATTCCTGAAGCCCAATGTCACGTCTACTCCCGCTCCCCCTCTCCAGTGCACGATATCGGCGGTCTACTAACCCCCGTCCTAGCAACCCATCATTACGCAAACCTGGCAACCTTCATTCACACCTGTGTCTAATCATTAGGCACACCTGGACTTCATCACTTCCCTGATTACTTCCCCTTCATTTAGCCCTCTGTTCTCCATACCCCTACCACGAGTTGTCACAATGAGCTAGCCCTCCAGCCTACCCAGCTGTCCGCCAGGGTCAGTGATGCCCGACTGTCCCTTCCAGAGAAATACGATGGTACTCCATCGAAATGCTGTGGCTTCCTACTCCAGTGCTACCTCTATTTCGTCTATCAGACTGGAGCCCCCACCCCTGAGAGGTTCAAGGTTGCCACGGTCCTTTCCCTGCTGACCGGAAGAGCGTTGGAGTGGGCTACAGCCATCTGGGAGAGAGGAGAGGAGGAGCTGGGTTCATATGAGAGGTTCATGGCTCTGTTCAGGGCGGTCTTTGACCATCCTCCAGAGGGTAGAGAGGGAGGTGAGCAACTTTTACAGCTCCGCTGCGGAGTACGCCCTCACCTTTCGCACTGTGGCAGCCTCCAGCGGATGGAATGAGCCGGTGCTCCGCAATCTATTCCACAGTGGACTGCGCGAGTAGGTCCAGATTGAGTTTATGTCGGGATGACAACATATCCTTGGACGCTCTCATCTCGATGGCCATCCATCTGGATAACCTTCTTCGGGAGCGCCGGTGTCCACCTCGCCACCCGCCTCCCTCCTTTGGCTGTCCTGAGGCAGAGCCTGAACCCATGGAGGTAGTGGCCACACAACTCTCTGCAGCGGAGCGGCATCGCCGGAGACAGCTGGGGCTCTGTCCCTATTGCGGCCAGGAGGGGCTTCAGCGGTGTCCGGTGAGCCCTAACGCCGTGTCCACTAGAGTATTCCAGTATCATCGTATTCCGCAAAACCCGTTATGGTTCCTATCTCACTGGCTGGCTGTCCCTCAAGTGTTGCCTCTACAGCTCTAGTGGACTCCAGTGCCGGGGTGAACTTTATCGACCAGGCCTTCCCTCCTCCCTAAACTTAATCTCATACCAGCTCTCCTCTCCTTTTCCTTTCCAAGCCCTAGATGCGCATCCATTGGGATCCGGCACAATTACGCACATCACAGCACCATTCACCATCACCATGGGACCCATGCACCAGGAAAGTCTTCCCTTCATTACTATCACACCCATACACAAAGTAATACTCGGCCTCCCACAGGTCCAACATCACAACCCCACCATCTCATGGTCGAGCATGAAAATCACCGCCTGGGGACCAGGATGTCGGAAGACCTGCTTCCCTGTACCCTGTGGTTCCATGCCGGTTGAGAGTCCTGTGATTGCCCACCGGCCCATCAATCGGTCCTCCCGTATTGTTGGCCCCGTGTTTTGGGACGTAGATGTGGACATCCACCAGGCTGAGTTCCAACCACTCCAACGCTCTTCCCGACCGGGCCCACTCCTTGCCCTCGGGGCCGTTCTCCTGGCCGGCGTCATCCTGCAGCTGGAGCCGTGCGTCCTGGGGGGGGGGGGGGGGGGGGTCTACTGCCACGTCTTCTCCCGCTCCCCCCTCCAGTGCTTGATGTCTCCGCTCTACTAACCACCGGTCCTGGCAACCCATCATTACGCACACCTGTCAAACTTTTAGCCCTCTGTTGTCATCAGTTCTTAGGTATTATTGTATTTTTCTCTCAGGTTCAGTATACTTCCCATGTTTCTTCTTTTTGTATCTGTTCAGTATTAAAAATCACCTTCTGCACCTGCTTTCTGACTCCCGGCGTTTACGTTACACCCAAGAAACAAACACTTAGCTGTAACGGCTGTCATCCTCTTCTTCCTCTGAAGAGGTGTAGCAAGGATCGGACCAATACGCAGCGTGGTAGGTGTCCATGTTTTAATATGGAAAACTGACCATGAACACAAATACAAAAACAATAAACGTGAACAAACCGAAACAGTCCCGTGTGGCACAAACACTGACACAGGAAACAATCACCCACAAAATACCCAAAGAACATGGCTGCCTAAATATGGTTCCCAATCAGAGACAACGATAAACACCTGCCTCTAATTGAGAACCAATCTAGGCAACCATAGACTTACATAAACACCTAGAATGAACACAACCCCATAAATCTACAAAAAAAAACTATACAGTACAAACACCCTAGACGAGACAAAAACACACAAACCACCCTCGTCACACCCTGACCTAACCAAAATAATAAAGAGAACAAAGATAACTAAGGCCAGGGCGTGACATTAGCTTCCTAGTACATATGGATATTAAAAAGGTTAATAAATGACTTTTTGGAGGGTTACTGTGAAAAGTATTTAATAAATAAATATTGACATAGATGACAGGCGCACAGGCCCACAGAGTTTGTGGGTCACTTTTTTCAACGATAAACACAAATACTCTAATGTGGAAGAAAAATAAAACACTATTACAGAACTATTCAACCCCCTGAGTCAATACATGTTAGAACCATCTTTGGCAGCGACTACAGCTGTGTCTTTCTGGGTAAGTCTTTAAGAGCTTTGGACACCTGGATTGTATAATATTTGCACATTATTCATTTTTAAATTCTTCAAGCTCTGTCAAGTTGGTTGTTGATCATTGTGTTTTAGATTATTGTCTTGCTGAAAGGTGAATTTGTCTCCCAGCGTCTGTTTCCTCTAGGATTTTGCCAGTTCTTAGCTCTATTACGTTTATATTTATCCTAAAAAAACTTCTTAGTCCTTGCCAATGACAAGCATACCCATAACATGATGCAACCACCACCATGCTTTAAAATATGAAGTGGCACTCTGTGATGTGTTGGATTTGCCCCGAACATAACACTATTATTGCACACAGTGAGTCCATGCAACTTATGTTTCTTGTTAAACAAATGTTTACGCCTGAACTTATTTAGGCTTGCCATAACAAAGGGGTTGAATATTTATTGACTCAAGACATTTCAGCTTTTCATTTTTAATGAAATTGTAACTATTTCTAAAAACATAATTCTACTCTGAGTGTAGGTCAGCGACACAAATGTAAAATGTAATCTATTTAAAATTCAAGGCAGTAACTCAACAAAATGTGGACAAAGTCAAGGGATGTGAATACTTTTTGAAGCCACAGTATCTACCTCAATTACCTCGTACCCCTGCACATCAACTCGGTACTGGTAGCCCATGCATATGGCCAAGTTATCGTTATTCATTGTGTATTTATTCCTCGTGTTATTATTATTTTCTATATTTTTCTCTCTGCATTGTTGGGAAGGACCCATAAGTAAGCATTTCATTACTAGTCTGCACCTGTTGTTTACGAAGCATGTGACAAATAAAACATTTACTTGATTCAAATGACATCTGTGGTTTAATCCTTAGTTCCTACATCCATTTTTGGACTTGAAAATGTATGAAATATATCCAGAGATACTTGAAGAATATAACGTATAAATATCTCATGAGCTTAGTTCAAATGTCGTTCCCCATCAGAACCCACCCAAAATATAAACTTGTTTTACTCCAATGTTTGTAAACTTAAATGTAAACAAACACTGTCTAACCTCAAAACATGGTTAAAACTAGACATTTGATATCATGGATGGCCAGTCCTTGCATCCATAGCTCTGTTAATGAATTTGAGAGTGTTTACATTTCTCCAGCCACATCCCTTAACTTTTTAGCAAAAACAGGGGTGGATTAAGGATTACAGATTTAAATTGTTATTGTGCAGGTTCATAGCCTAGGTAGTACACTCTCGGTGCAGATGATCTAGTATCAGTTGGTGCAACATTTTTACTACTTTACTAGTGGCAGCTGGTGGAGAGAGAAGTTGGGAGGACAAGAAACCCTAGATCTGAAAATGAGGAATCATATGAATTCACCTAGTTATATATTTATAGCTCATAAATGGCCATAGCAAGGTCCAACAGTATTGGGCTGATATTTGTCAAAATACAGAGCGTTAAGCACACAAATGCCAGGTGTTTCTTCGATCATGATATGCTCCATTAGTGACGTCTGGGTATGGACAGCCGAAATCTGCAGGAAGATCTTATTTTAGATAACTTTACAGTACTGTCTGCTTTAATTAATGCGATATTTCAGCCCTTCTCATGCAAACCAACCAACCAACTGTTTTGGTTGAAACACTGTGCGGTTAACACATTTAAATACATCTACATAAAAGGAAACAGAGACAAAGAGAGAGCGTATAGGCTCAGAGATTGTAGTTTCATCTAGGTCGGATATATTCCATAAGTCAAATACTCGTCTTTTATTCACTGCCTATCTCTGACTAAAACACAAGGGATAATTAATGCAACCAAAAAAACAGCAAGCCTCTTTTCATTCCCCTCAGCTTTCGGGGTGTGATCAAGACAGATACTGTAGGCTGCATGTTAATCGTAGCTCTTTAGATGTAATTAATCCTTGATTAAAGAGGATAAACCTCAGTCTGGGAGATCAAACAGTGCAGTACCTAATTATTGTGCCAGAGGAGTCATGATGGGGTCCCTTTGTTAATTAGGTATTATGAATATGGGGAGGGTAATTAACATTACAGAGCATCCTGCCAATCAACTGTTTAAAACTTTTTCTACATGACTTAGTGCCACACCGGCATCTGGAGTCCTTCATTCTAGCATCAGAATAAGTTGTTCTGCATTGAATGGACTCACTGACCTCTTTCTACTAGCATGATTAAAAATGGAAACCTCTGATTGAGACACACAAACATGACTATGAATCAAACTTTATGAAAGATCTATCCCTAATGCAACATCAGTTTTCAGCTATACTTTTCATGGCTGTTTATTTACCACCACAGACAGATGCTGGCACTAAGACCGCACTCAGTCAGCTGTATAAGGAAATAAGCAAATAGGAAACCCCTCACACAGAGGCGGCGCTCCTAGTGGCCGGAGACTTTAATGCAGAGAAACTTAAATCAGTTCTACCAAATTTCTATCAACATGTTAAATGTGCAACCAGAGGGAAAAAAATTCTAGATCACCTGTACTCCACACACAGAAACGCATACAAAGCTCTACCTCGCCCTCCATTTGGTAAATCCGACCACAACTCTATCCTCCTGATTCCTGTTTACAAGCAAAAATGAAAGCAGGAAGCACCAGTGACTCGGACTAAAAAAAAGAAGTCAGATGAAGCAGATGCTAAACTACAGGACTGTTTTGCTATCACAGACTGGAACATAATCTGGGATTCTTCCGATGGCATTGAGGAGTACACCACATCAGTCACTGGCTTCATCAATAAGTGCATTGAGGACGTCATCCCCACAGTGACTGTACGTACATACCCCAACCAGAAGCCATGGATTACAGGCAACATTCGCACTGAGCTAAAGGGCAGAGCTGCCGCTTTCAAGGTGCGGGACTCTAACCCGGAAGCTTACAAGAAATCCTGCATGCCGTACGACAAACCATCAAACAGGAAAAGCGTCAATACAGGGCTAAGAGAATTGGAAAGAGAATTGGCCTGCAATCTTAACACCAAACCACTGCTTTCAACTGGTTGATGGTATAATATCAGTCATGTCAACATACAGTATGGGAAAACGGCAGGTTTCTATATTTTGAAGTAAAAAAGATAAAGGGCTTGATTAAATCTTTATCGCAGAAGTATCATTGAAATTTAAAGGCAATGTTCCCGCCTTCACCGAGACTGCAATCACGGTAAACGCTGCATATATCGGCTCAATCGGATATTACCTTTACATTCTTACCGGATCTTCTGCGATACTTCCGAGATATGATTTGAATCCAGCCCAAAGTGTTTCCAATGACATAATGCAGTGACACTGATGACATAATCTGGTGTGCATCATGTGATTTTAAACAACTATGGGCAACTAAGGTTTGTAAAATGTGTTTCTATTTATCATTAGCCTCACTTCTAAGACCCCGTTGCATGTTTTGTGGTTGGCATATAAATTAAAATGGCAGTAGACAAAAAAACAGACTAGGAACAGAAAATGTAAAATATTGCTGTTTTCTACATTGTAGAGTAATAGTGAAGACATCAAACCTATGAAATAACACATGTGGAATCAATTTCTTTCCTTCTTAATGCATATGAGCCAATCAGTTGTGTTGTGACAAGGTAGGGGTGGTATCACGTATAGACATGAAGGCCAGTCAATATGGAAAATTTCAAGAACTTTTCTTCAAGTACAGTCACAAAAACCATCAAGCGCTATGGTAAAACTGGCTCTCATGAGGACCGCCACAGAAAAGGAAGACCCAGAGTTATCTCTGCTGCAGAGGATAAGTTCATTAGAGTTACCAGCCTCAGAAATTGCAGCCCAAATACATGCTTCACAGAGTTCAAGTAACAGACACATCTCAACATCAACCGTTCAGAGGAGACTGTATGAATCAGGCCTTCATGGTCAAATTGCTGCAAAGAAACCACTATTGAAGGACACCAATAACAAGAAGAGACTTGCTTGGGCCAAGAAACATGAGCAATGGACATTAGAACGGTGGAAATCTGTCCTTTGGTCTGATGAGTCCAAATTTGAGATTTTTGTTTTCAACCGGCGTGTCTTTGTGAGACGCAGAGTACGTCAACGGATTATTTTAGCATGTGTGGTTCCCACGTGAAACATGGAGGAGAAGGTGTGATGGTGTGGGGGTGCTTTGCTGGTGACACTGTCGTGATTTATTTAGAATTCAAGGCACATTTACCCAGCATGGCTACCACAGCATTCTGCAGCGATACACCATCCCATCTGGTTCACACTTAGTGGGACAACATTTTTTTTTCAACAGGACAATGACCTAACACACCTCCATGCTGTGTAAAGGCTATTTGACCAAGAAAATGTCACCAGAGGGTGGCAGAGACCGTCCTAGAGACATTAACGACGCTCAGGTGTGTCCTATTTACTCATTATGATTTCCCTGTTAAAAAGAGATGTGTTTTCTGTTGTCCTTTGCAGAAGCTTGAATTTTTTCCCATGTGCATTTGTTTCCTGATTGAGGTTGAGACTTAGTGTTTGTTGTTTTTCTAGTGTACTGTGATCCTGCGGCTACCATTTCTCAGTAAAGTCTATGTTTATCCTGAACCACTGATTCCTCGTCTGGTCTCTTATCTGCACCTGGGTCCAACCTCACCATGTCACAGCAAGCTTCTGCCTAAACATGGACCCAGCAGAGATCAACCAGATCAAGAATGTTGTAACCCACCAAAGAGCACTGCTGGGATGGCAGCAAGAACACCTCTCCCAAATATCAGAGACCCTCCGGGCAGTTACCGACTCCCTCCAACCACAGCCCAACCTCAACCCAGGAGGAGCCAATGCCAAAGTCTCATCGCCCAGTGCTACAGGCGTCACCGAAGTTCCTCCAGGGAACCTGCACCGGGAACCCAAGATCCCAGCCCCCGACCGGTATGATGGCCACCCGGGAGGATGCAAGAGGTTCCTCACTCAGTATTCTCTGGTGTTCGAGCTACAGTCCTCCTCGTTCCACACCAATCAGTCCATGACTCTACTCTCGGGCAAGGCCCTGGAGTGGGCAATGGCAGTGTGGGAACAACAGTCACCATCCTGCAGCTCCAAATTAGCCTTCACTGCCGAGCTGCAACAAGTCTTCGACCACCCAGTCGGCTTACGAGAAGCGGCCAGCCAACTGTTCAACATCCGTCAAGGGGCCAGACCAGAAGTTGACTTCGCCATCGAGTTCCGCACCCTCGCCGCCGAGAGTGGGTGGAATACAGAGGCCCTGGTCACCGGCCATCTCCGTGCTACATGCCCAGAGCTGACAGGAAACGCCAGGGCTTGCCAGGACAAGGGGAGACCCTGACGAGCTGTGCAGTTACCCACTGTCACTACCCACAACCTTCCACTGGGACAACCGTCGGCACCAGATTTAAGCCTTCGTGGATTCTGGGGCCGCAAATAATTTCATTGATCAAGACTTCACCAGAGAATTACAAATCCCATGCGTGAAATCTCCCATCCCGCTGCAGATTCAAGCCCTCGATGGACATCCCATTGGCTCCGGCCAGGAGGAATATCAGACCAAGCCCAATATACTGCAGGTTAGGGTGAATCACTCAGAGACTTATTTTTCTTTTGATCACAGCTCCCGAGAATCCCCTTATCCTAGGGTACCCCTGGCTATCGCTACATAACCCACTACTTTCCTGGTCCACGGGACACCTACTAGACTGGGGTAAGAACTGAATGTCGAAGACCCCCACCTAGAGCCTCACCGCGTCACCCTGTATCCATTGAAGACCAAGACTTCTCCACTCTCCCTCCCGGATATTTCGATAGGCCTTCAGTAAGAGGCAATCCACCACCCTCCCTCCTCATCCTCCATATGAATGCGCCATAGAACTCCTACCTAGGGCCGTCTTTACTCCCTCTCGATCCCTAAAGCTGCAGTCATGGACAATTACATCCGGGAGTCGCTGGAAGCAGGTTTCATTTGCACCCCAACATCTCCAGCTGGTGTGGGTTTCTTCTTCGTGGGAAAGAAGAATGGTGGTATGTGTCCCTGCATTGACTACAGAGGGCTTAACAGGATCACGATTAAGAATGGTTACCCCCTATCCCTGATGTCAGTCGCCTTGGAGCTGGCCCAGGGGGCCCAATTCTTCACCATTCTGGACCTCCGCAACGCTTACAATTTGGTGAGAATCAGGAAGGTAGATGAATGGAAAGCTACCTTTAACACCCCTAGTGGCCACTATGAGTATTTAGTCATGCCATTCAGATTATCGAACTCACCGGCAGCCTTCCAAGCATTGGTCAATGACACTCTAGGATAAAGTTGAATCAGTTTGACTTTGTTTACTTTGAGGACATCCTGATCTTCTCCAAGACCCTTCCGGAACACATCCTGCACGTCCGCCAAGTCCGGAGACGCCTCCTGCACAGTCAACTATACGTCAAGATTGAGAAGTGTGAGTTCCATGTATCCCAAGTCTCTTTCCTGGGCCACATTGTCTCTACATCCGGCATCCAAATTGACACTGTTAAGGTTAGGGTGGTCACTGACTGTTCCCATCCTGCCTCACTCAAATAAGTCCAGCGATTCCTTGGGTTTGCCCATTTTTACAGCCGTTTTGTACGCAACTTTGGTGCGGTGGCAGCGCCTCTCAGGGCCCTAAACCACAAGTCCCAGACCCACAAGGCTGACAGGGCATTCATGGAGCTCAAGGGACGTTTCACCTATGGACCCATCCTCGTTTATCCTGATCCAACTCGTCCCTTCGTGGTAGAGGTGGATGCCCCGGAGCAGGGGCGGTCCTTTCACAGTGGAATGAGGGGGGACAAGAGAATACACCCATGTGCCTTTCTTTCCAAGCGAGTCTCGCCAGCGGAACACAACTACGATTTAGGCAACCGGAAGTCAAGTGGCAGTCAAGTGGGCCCTTGAGGGGTGGAGACATTGGTTGGAGGGGTCACCACATCCTTTCGTAATCTGGACGGACCATAAGAACTTGGTCTCCATTCAAGCAGCCAGGAGGTTGAACGCTCGCCAGGCTAGGTGGTCTTTGTTATTGAACAGGTTCAACTTCACTTTAGCCTATCGCCCGGGATCCAAGAATCAGAAATCAGATGCCCTGTCCCACCAACACGATGTCTCTAACAAGGAGAGGGCTCTGAGCCCATCATCACCAGCTCCCATATTGTGGCTCCCGTGTTATTGAGTATAGGGACCACGGTACGACAAGGCCAGACCCGAGAACCTGACCCCGGCGGGGGTCCCACTAACAGACTTTATGTTCCGCGATCACCCCGTTCTCGAGTGCTACCATGGGGACACTCCTCTAAATTAACTGGGCATTCAGGGGATAATCGGACACTGGAGTTCCCGAGGCGTAAATTCTGGTGGCCCAACATGATTGAGGATATGAGATCTTTTGCTGCAGCCTGTTCCACCTGTGCCCAAAGCACGACAGTGACCGGGGTTGCTCTAACCTCTTCCCATCCCCAGCCAGCCCTGGTCCCATCTGTCCGTAGACTTTATCCCAGGGTTACCTTCATCCCAATAGTTACCACTTTTCTGGTGGTCGTTGATTGGTTCTCCAAGGCAGCCCATTTCATTGCCTTACCCAAGTTTCCCTCAGCGAAGGAGACTGCTGATCACATGATTACCCATGTCTTTCGACTACACGGAGTTCCCCAGGACATTGTCTCGGATCGTGTGCTCCAGTTTGCCGTATGGTATTGGAAAGCCTTCTGCTCCCTGTTGGGGCCGTCGGTGAGTTTCTCCTCTGGGTTCCACCCACAGTTGAATGGGCAAACAGAGCAGGCACACCAGGAGCTGGAGAAGTTCCGCTGTTTCGTCTCCACCCAGGTCAGCAACTGGAGCAAATTCCTCATCTGGCCGGAGTATGCTCACAACACACTGCCAAACTCGTCCACTGGACTGTCACCATTTGGGTTCACCAAACTGAGGCCGAAGCAGGGGCGCCATAAGCCGCGGCGTTCATTCGTCGATGTCGCCGCACCTGGATCAGAGCACAATCCTCCTCGCTCTGCTCATCTGCCCGACACCAACACCAGAAAAACCCAGCACCGAAGGCCTCTTCGGCTCCTTTGACCGGGTCAACGAGTGTGGATGTCCACCCATGATCTTCCTTTTAAAGGTGGACTCGATGAAGTTTGCTCCATGCTACATAGGATCATTCAAGATCCTGAGTCACATCAACCCGGTCACCTATCGTCTCTAGCTTCCCAGGTCTATGAGGGTCTGTCAATCCTTCTATGTCTCCCGTCTCAAGCTGGTAAGGACAAGTCCCTTCTCTCCCCCCACACATGCCCCTCTTCCCCCTCGACTTGTCGATGGTCACCCGGCCTACACTGTCCGGCATTTGTTGGAAGCTCGTTGAGTCCGAAGCACCCTGAAGTACCTGGTGGAGCAGGCGTTGGTGCCTGCCTGGGACATCCAGGATCCGGGACTCGTTTAGGACTTCAACCAACAACGTCGTGGTTGCCCTGGCTCTGTGGCTGGAGCCGCTCCTAGAAGAGGGGGTACTGTAATGGTTCCATCTATCACCAGAGGGTGGCAGAGAACATCCTAGAGACATTAATGACACTCAGGCGTGTCCTATTTACTCATTATGATTCCCCTGTAAAAACAGGTGAGTTTTCTGTTGTCGTTTGTAGAAGCTTGAATTGTTTACCGTGTGTATTTATTTTTTACATTTTTTTTTTTTTTTTTTAAATTGAATATCCGAAACATACAATATACTTGCAGTGAAGCCGCTCAACAACTACATAATACCAGTCATCCAACAGTCTCCCATTCAGAGCGACACACAGAAGCATTCAGGGTCAATGTCCTGCTCAAGGGCACGTTGACAGATCTCCCACCAGGCCAAAAAACATGAACCCTAACCCTCCAAGATCCCCCCCCAGTTCCCCAATAGCTGTCCCTCAACCGTTCGAGACACCTCCCACAGCCCCACTCAAGAATAAAAATAAAAAATACATTTAATTCCATTCCCCACACCCAAGAACCCCCCAATGCACCAACAACCAAGAGAATGAACTAAAGAGAAAAAAGAAAGACACAAAACAGCAAACAACAATGCAAAAAAACAAACAAAAATAAGACAAAAACAAAGGATATCAACGACAACTAAAATCATAACAGCAATGCCAACTATATATGTTTGTGTGCATGTCTGGCACTATTACATGCATGTGTGTGTTCTTGTATGCATTTATTTGAATGAGAGTGTGTGTATATGCATGTGTACAAACACCTGCATGGCATCAGCCTCAGGCAAACCGGAATTAGTTGTAAAAACACTGCCCCTCAGTGTCATTCAAACATACTTTTTTATTATGTTTTATTTGTACTTAAAAAAAAATACTTTTATCTTTGACCATCATTCTATCTCCCGCACAGCAACTCCACTCCCACCTGTCTCCAATTCCACATCCCAACCCCCAGCTTCCCTCAGCCCATCCCATCTATCTCTGCTGGCCACCCTCTTAGGATTTCTACGTAACACATATCTTTCAACTATGCTGTGATGTTTAACGTAGAGTATTAGAATATTAGTAATTGACTGACCCGGTCTCTCCAGATCTCATAACAGTACTATTTCTAGGGTCAATTTTAGATCAATGCTATGCATTTTCAACCATTCCTAAACCTGAGACCAGAAACAGCCTACCTGAGGGCAATACCAAAATAAATGGTCTATTGATTCTGTATCCTCACAACAAAATCTGCAGAGCTTCGATGATTTTATGACCCAAATACTCAACATTTTGTTGGTGGCAAGAATTCTATACAATAATTTTAGCTGAAAAGCATGAAGTCTTGAATCTTGCGTTGTTTTATATATCAACTCATACACCCTGTACCATGGAATCGGTACATCAAAAATCTCTTCCTGTAACGGCTATCGTCATATTCCTCCTCCTCGGACGAGGAGAGGCGAGACGGATCGGACCAATACGCAGAGTGGGTAGTGCTCATGATAATTTATTAACTCGAAACTGAACACTAACATGAAACAAAATAACAAAATGAATACAACCGACAACAGTCCCGTGTGGCACGAATACAAACACGGAAACAAACACCCACAACACACACGTGAAACCCAGGCTGCCTAAGTATGACTCTCAATCAGGGACAACGATTGACAGCTGCCTCTGATTGAGAATCATACCTGGCCAAACACAAACATCCCAACATAGAAAATCACACATAGACAGACCCACCCAACTCACGCCCTGACCAACTAAATAAATACAAGACAAAAGAAAACAGGTCAGGAACGTGACATAACCTCTGTAACGATTGTCGAAGTCGTTCTCCTCCTCAGACGAGGAGGAGCATGGATAGGACCAACACGCAGAGTGGAAAGTGGTCATATTTTAATGAACATAAACTGAACACTTATACACACAAAAAACAACAAACGCGACAAAACCGAAAACAGTCCCGTGTGGCACGAACACTGACACGAGATACAAACACCCACAAAACACACGTGAATCACAGGCTGCCTAAGTATGATTCTCAATCAGGGACAACGATTGACAGCTGTCTCTGATTGAGAATCATACCCGGCCGAACACAAACATCCCAACATAGAAAATAACACATCGACAACCCACCCCAACTCACGCCCTGACCAACTAAATAAATACAAGAAAAAGGAAAAACAGGTCAGGAACGTGACATAACCCCCCCCTTAAGGTGCGAACTCCGGGCGCACCAGCATAAACTCTAGGGGAGGGTCTGGGTGGGCGTCTGTCCACGGTGGCGGCTCTGGCGCTGGTCGTGGTCCCCACCCCACCATAGTCAAACCCCGCTTCCGTGGCCTCTTCCCAATGGCCACCCTCCATATAAACCCCATTGGATTAAGGGGCAGCTCCGGACTGAGGGGCAGCTCCGGACTGAGGGGCAGCCCCGGACTGAGGGGCAGCCCCGGACTGAGGGGCGGATCCTGGCTGGCTGGCTTTGGCGGATCCTGGCTGGCTGGCTCTGGCGGATCCTGGCTGGCTGGCTCTGGCGGATCCTGGCTGGCTGGCTCTGGCAGCTCCTGGCTGGCTGGCTCTGGCAGCTCCTGGCTGGCTGGCTCTGGCGGATCCTGGCTGGCTGGCGGCCCTGGCGGATCCTGGCTGGCTCTGGCTGGTCCTGGCTGGACGGCTCTGGCTGGTCCTGGCTGGACGGCTCTGGCTGGTCCTGGCTGGACGGCTCTGGCGGATCCTGTCTGGCGGAAGGCTCTGGCTGCTCCTGTCTGGCGGAAGGCTCTAGCGGCTCCTGTCTGGCAGACGGCTCTAGCGGCTCCTGTCTGGCAGACGGCTCTGAAGGCTCAGGACAGACGGGCGGCTTTGAAGGCTCAGTACAGACGGGCAGCTCTGACGGCTCGGGACAGACGGACAGCGCTGGGCAGTTTTGCTCCTTTATATTGGGCAGACAGACCAGTTCCCTACCTCCTCCCTCTGCCACCGCCTCCTACATTTTTGGGGTAATGCTGTAATCAATTGGTTGTACTCTTGGATTGAGCAGACCTTCCTGTACAATTCTGATGAAGGACATAACTTTACCATTCCAATATCATTTTCAAACATCTTTCCCATAAATACAGGTATTTTATCAACCAGCACATTCGAGTTCAGCCATAATATTTGTTCTATCTTTTCAGGGGGATGAAATTTAAATTGTTGCCAGCTCTGCAATGATTGTTTGAAAAAGAGAGATACTTTGAAAAAAGTCAAATTTTCAATTAATTGAAAATGAGACATGGCAATCTGCACAAAGGCAAAAAGGCAATTTTTAAACAATGGATGAGCTTTTTTTGTAATCTACTTGAGAACCGTTTAGGGTTCAAGTAAAACTTTTAAATAAGTGAAGCTTTTAGAGAGATGTTTAGTGCTTTTATATGTAATAATCTTAACCCACCCAATTCATATTCATTATATAGATAAGCATGCTTTATTTTGTCTGATTTAGCATCCCAGATAAAGCAAAATATATTTGCTCATATGATTTGAAAAATGTATCCTCAGGAGAAGGCAGCGCCATAAGTAAGTGAGTAAACTGAGATATGACTAAGGAGTTTATCAGAGCAATTTTTCCATAAATAGACAAGTATTTACCTCACCATGGTTACAGGATCTTGTCTATTTTTACAAGTTTTCTATTGAAATTCATTGTGGAGAGCTTATTTATATATTTAGTGATATGAATACCAAGTATGTCTACTTCACCATCAGCACATTTTATAGGTAAACTGCAGGGTAATCTAAAAGTTGAATTTTTTAAAGATCCAATGCGTAATATTGTACACTAATCATAATTAGGTTTAATCCAGAGAGTACAGAAAATGTATCTAGATCTTCAATAAGACATTGCAGGGATCTAGCTTGCGGACTTAATATAAAACTTGAGTCGTCGGCATACATGGACACCTTTGTTTTTAAGCCTTGGATTTCGAATCCTCTAATGTTGTTATTTGATCAGATTTTAATAGCTAGCATTTCGATGGCCATAATGAATAGATATGGTGACAGTGGACACCCTTGTTTAACTCCTCTGACAATTCAAAACTCTGAGAAGTAGCCGTTATTTGCTATTTTACACCTGGGGTTGTTATACATTATTTTTACCCATTTTATAAGAGAATTATCGAAATTGAAAAAAATCCAGGCATTTATAAATAAAATCTATTCTTACTTTATCAAATGTATTTTCAAAATCCGCTATAAATACTAGGACTGGCTTCTTAGATGTTTCATGATGTTCTATTATTTCTAGTACTTGTTGTATATTATCTCCAATGTATTGTCCATGTAAAAAACCTGTCTGATCAGGATTAACAATACCTGGTAAAACCCTTTTAATTCTGAGTGCTATGCATTTCGCTGCTATTTTTTGCATCACAACATTGAAGTGTAAGGGGCCTCCAGTTTTTTAGATAGACTGGGTCTTTATATTTGCCATCTGGGTCTTGTTTTAATAATAGAGAAATCAGACCTTTCTGCTGAGTACCTGACAGACTACCATTTCTATAGGAGTAGTCAAAACAATCTAACAATGGAGCTTTTAGTATATCAATAAAGGCTTGATATACCTCTACCGATATGCCATCAAGCCCTGGGGTTTTTCCAGACTGAAAGGATTTAATAGCCTCAAAGTTCCTCCTCTGTAATTTGGCCTTTGCACTGATCTTCCTGTACATTTGTTAATTTTCTATTTTTTTATATTATTTGGAAAGAATTCCTTACCGTAATCTTCATTCAGTGAGAGAGGATGAGATGGAAAAAATAACATCTGCCTAAAATAATTAGCTTCCTCTTTTAAAATATAATTTGGAGAATCATAGATGACTCTGTCTTCAATAACGAGTTTCTGCAAATTCTTTTTGTTAGCGTTCCTGTATTGGTGATTGAGGAAGAATTAGACGAGAAAGTAGTCAAGACGACTAGCTTGATTAAGTCTCCTCCATGTATATCTCACTAGGTGGGTTTTTTTTAGTCTCCAAATATCCACTATTTCTAATGTGTACATAATATTAGTGATTTCCTTAAGGGCATGGTGATGATAGTTTGTAGAGTGATTTTCTTTACGGTCCGTTGAGGTACAATAACTGTGTTATAGTCTCCTACTATAATGATTTGATCATTTGTTGCCTGTAAGTTCAATAAAATGGTATAAATGTTTTCAAAGAATTATGGATCATCCTGATTTGGACCATATAGATTAATGAGCCAAATCTCTTTTTCGTCCACTTTCATATTCAAAAAGATCCACCTTCCTTGCGAATCAATCCTGACTATTTGCACATTCAGATCAACATTTTTTATAATTAATATCATCACACCTTTTGACTTCCTTTGTCCATGACAGAAAATGATTTCACCACCCCATTCCTTTTTCCACACAACTTCATATAAGGATGTAGAGTGAGTTTCCTGTAAACAGTGTATGTTATATTCCTTTTCTTTTAGCCATGTAAAGACTAATCTTTTTTATAATCTGCTAAACCGTTACAATTATAACTGACTACACTTATTTCACCCCTTACCATAACTAGATGCTATTCTCAGTCTAAATTGACCATAGCTAGTGCTTGTAAAGTTACTGCCATCAGAGGTATTATGACGGTCAAAATTAGAGCTTTCAAATGTCTGATATTTAGAATTCAAGAAATAGGTTCTAGCAATATTTGTTTTATTCCCTTGCCTGTTTGCCTGTGAGCCAATGCCACAGATGTTAGAAAATTGAGACAAGATATGATGTGTGTAGTAAATCTGAGTAGGTTGATGTGTATGATATTGAATGTGATTTAGTGAGAGTGTGTATGATGTCTGTATAAGAGTAAGACTATAAAATGTGATGTCCAAATAAATAATAACTCCTCCAATTTGCATGGTTGAGTCTCTATGTGTGTAACATGTAGTGTGTATAGCCTTAATATTCATGATGATAATTGTAATCCATATCGTATCACCATCATAGTTGCATCATAATTACCTTTAACATCATTGAAAAACACATCCCAGCATTTCCATAGCAATTGACGTTTCACATGATCATGAAAGACACCTTGCATTACTCTAGAGACGGCTTCACTACAGTACAAATGTATTTCGTACAATATGTTATCATTCCCCAATGCCCTTATTCTGATATCTTCCCCTTGCTTGTTGTAAACATATATAAACTTGTAGACAAATCCATAAAAAAATAGACAAACAATAACCATATTAAACTTCTTAGCGCTAGGGGTCAGAATTGGTTGTTTTAAAAAAATAACGAGCCCAACGTAAAACAGACATTTTCTCTGGCCCAGATCGTAGAATATGCGTATAATTTACAGATTAGGATAGAAAACACTCCAAAGTTTCCAAAACTGTCAAAATATTGTCTGTGAGAAAAATAATACTTATTCTGCAAGCGAAAACCTGAGAAAAAGTAACCCGGAAGTGATATATTTTTTTTAATCTGTGTTTCCTGGCCCGTCTAACCTCCATTTAAAGGGGTATCAACCAGATTCATTTTCCAATGGCTTCCTCAGGCTGTGACGAGGCTTTAGACATAGTTCCAGGCTTTTATTTTGAAAAATGAACAAGTTTTTTCAAAACTAGTCAAGTGTCCTGCGAATATTTCCTGCGCTCGAGAGAGGGGCACCCCATTTTCCTTTTGTCTCTTAATGAATAGGTTATGCTCCGGTTGAAATATTATCGATTATGTTTGTTAAAGACAACCTGAGGATTGATTATAAAAAACATTTGAAATGTTTCTACGACCATTTTGGATACTTTTTGGGATTTTGTCGAACGGAACACGGCTTTTGTTTTCTCAAAATAATGCGCAACCCAAATGGCGTTTTTTTGTGATAAATGTAATATTTATCGAACAAAAAGAAGATTTGTTGTGTAACTGGGAGTCTCCTGAGTGGAAACACCCGAAGATTATCAAAGGTAAGCGATTAATTTTATTGCTTTTCTTACTTTCGTGACCAAGCTAACCAAGCTAATATAAGGCTAAGCTGTTGTAGCATTGAAAGCTACACTCACAAAAGCTTGGATTTCTTTCGCTGTAAAATATATTTTCAAAATCTGACACGATAGGTGGATTAACAACAAGCTAAGCTGTGTTTTGGTATATTTCACTTGTGATTGCATGATTATAAATATTTTTAGTAATATTTTTTAATCTGATACGTTTGGAAATTTTCATCTTCCTTTCAGGTCCGGAACGAGGCTGTAGTTTTCTCATCATAACGCGCAACCCAAATGGTGTTTTTTTGTGATAAAAGTAATATTTATCGAACAAAAAGAAGATTTGTTGTGTAACTGGGAGTCTCGTGAGTGGAAACGTCCGAAGATTATCTAAGGTAAGCGATTAATTTTATTGCTTTTCTGACTTTCGTGACCATGCTAATTTGGGGCTAGCTGTTGTAGCATTGAAAGCTACACTCACAAAAGCTTGGATTTCTTTCGCTGTAAAATATATTTTCAAAATCTGACACGATAGGTGGATTAACAACAAGCTAAGCTGTGTTTTGGTATATTTCACTTTTGATTGCATGATTATAAATATTTTTTGTAATATTTTTGAATTTGGCGCCCTGGAATTCAGCGGTTGTTTAGGAAAGTGAACCCTTATTCGGTATCCGGAGAAGTTAAATTATAAAACAGTTTGACAATAGAGAGAGAGAAGAGAAAGGAGAGAGAGAGGAGAGCGAGATCAGGTGTGTGTGTGTATGTATAAGTCTGTATGTGTAAGCGAGCATGTAATTGAGTACGTGTGTGCTCATATCCACTTCATAGTGTTCAGATATTTTTACAGTTCCCATACTTTCTTTTTTTCGTAACCTGAAGTCCCTGTAGAATTTAGTACAGCCATGGTGTTATGGAGCTGTCTCGGAATAGCTGTCCATCTATAAAGAGGTTGTCCACAATGAGAAAGGCATGCTTACCCTTCTCCCTTTGTTGCCTTTGTACCGGATACAGTCTTTTACGACGTTCGTTTATCTCCCTTGGAAATTGATCATTTAGACCGAATTTGGTCCCTTTAAGCTCCCTTCCCCTGCTTTTGATCAGCTCCTTTAATTGGTAGTGTACAAATTTTGTGATGATCAGTCGGGGACCCTTGGTCTTGTCGCTCCGAGCTCCAAGTCTGTGTACTCGGTGGAAAGCCACCTTGTTTACAGTCTCTTTATGAAGTTTCAAGGCGGATTGCATGAGTTCTCTGATCACGCCCTCTGGATTATTGGATGAGTCTTCAGGAATCCCTGAAAAAAATTGATTTTCACGCATGCTACGACTTTGTATGTCTAGTAGCGACTCCTTCATCACCCTGTTTTCCCTGAGTAGACAATCCATGTTGGAATCGTGGATTTTTACCTTGGCTGCGAGTGCCTTGTTTTCTCCTTGGAGTGTGAGAATTTAACTCTGGCTAAACTCCAAACTCCCCATCAGCCCTGTTACCTCTTCACACAACTTTTCCAGTGTTGAATGGATTCCAGCCAGAGCACTAGCCTCTACTTCAACGGTAAGTAAATCATACGTGTCTGTGGATTAATCTGTTTTCTAATTTTGTTGGGTTAAAGTTATTTTGTGAGGTAGTCGGATCTTTCCATGATGGAGTATGTTGTTCCTCCATAGCGTAAAGCTGTTGGTACTCGTTGATTTCCCTCAGGATCTCCTTAGTATCCAGGTTGGCTCTTTACTGCAAACAGTTGTTTTCCAAAAAGATAACAATGAGTCTTTCCCATGACGACGACAGGTGTCTGTAGTACAGCCAGCTAGCACTCATGGAATCCACGCAAAAAAATGGAACACAAACTTGCAGTCCCAGCCGTAAAGACTAACCCCCTCGTGGAATCCTTAAAAACAAAACCTATAAACAACAAACCGAGACTTAGTGTTTGTTGTTTTTCTAGTGTACTGTGATCCTGTGGCTACCGTTTCTCAGTAAAGTATTTATGTTTATCCTGAACCACAGATGTAAAAAAATTAAACCACTTGGAGCTGATTTTCTTATGTTTTTACAGTCTTACATTTGTCATAAGAAACTAGCTCCCTGGTATACAGAAAATACCCGAGCTCTGAAGTAAGCTTCCAGAAAATTGGAACGGAAATGGCGCCACACCAAACTGGAAGTCTGCCGACTAGCTTGGAAAGACAGTACCGTGCAGTATCGAAGAGCCCTCACTGCTGCTCGATCATCCTATTTTTCCAACTTAATTGAGGAAAATAAGAACAATCCTAAATTTATTTTTGATACTGTCGCAAAGCTAACTAAAAAGCAGCATTCCCCAAGAGAGGATAGCTTTCACTTCAGCAGTAATAAATGCATGAACTTCTTTGAGGAAAAGATCATGATCATTAGAAAGCAAATTACAGACTCCTCTTTAAATCTGCGTATTCCTCCAAAGCTCAGTTGTCCTGAGTCTGTACAACTCTGCATGGACCTAGGATTAAGAGAGACACTCAAGTATTTTAGTAATATATCTCCTGACACAATGATGAAAATAATCATGGCCTCTAAACCTTCAAGCTGCATACTGGACCCTATTCCAACTAAACTACTGAAAGAGCTGCTTCCTGTGCTTGGCCCTCATATGTTGAACATAATAAACGGCTCTCTATCCACCGGATGTGTACCAAACTCACTAAAAGTGGCAGTAATAAAGCCTCTCTTGAAAAAGCCAAACCATGACCCAGAAAATATAAAAAAACTATCGGCCTATATCGAATCTTCCATTCCTCTCAAACATTTTAGAAAAAGCTGTTGCGCAGCAACTCACTGCCTTCCTGAAGACAAACAATGTATACGAAATGCTTCAGTCTGGTTTTAGACCCCATCATAGCACTGAGATTGCACTCGTGAAGGTGGTAAATGACCTTTTAATGGCATCAGACCGAGGCTCTGCATCTGTCCTCGTGCTCCTAGACCTTAGTGCTGCTTTTGATACCATCGATCACCACATTCTTTTGGAGAGATAGGAAACCCAAATTGGTCTACACGGACAAGTTCTGGCCTGGTTTAGATCTTATCTGTCGGAAAGATATCAGTTTGTCTCTGTGAATGGTTTGTCCTCTGACAAATCAACTGTAAATTTCGGAGTTCCTCAAGGTTCCGTTTTAGGACCACTATTGTTTTCATTATATATTTTACCTCTGGGGATGTAATTCGAAAACATAATGTTAACCTTCACTGCTATGCGGATGACACACAGCTGTACATTTCAATGAAACATGGTGAAGCCCCAAAATTGCCCTCGCTAGAAGCCTGTGTTTCAGACATAAGGAAGTGGATGGCTGCAAACTTTCTACTTTTAAACTCGGACAAAACAGAGATGCTTGTTCTAGGTCCCAAGAAACAAAGAGATCTTCTGTTGAATCTGACAATTAATCTTGATGGTTGTACAGTCGTCTCAAATAAAACTGTGAAGGACCTCGGCGTTACTCTGATCTCTCTTTTGACGAACATATAAAGACTGTTTCAAGGACAGCTTTTTTCCATCTACGTAGCATTGCAAAAATCAGAAACTTTCTGTCCAAAAATTATGCAGAAAAATTAATCCATGCTTTTGTTACTTCTAGGTTAGATCACTGCAATGCTCTACTTTCTGACTACCCGGATATAGCACTAAATAAACCTCAGTTAGTGCTAAATACAGCTGCTAGAATCCTGACTAGAACCCCAAAAATTGATCATAATACTCCAGTGCTAGCCTCCCTACATTGGCTTCCTGTTAAGGCAAGGGCTGATTTCAAGGTTTTACTGCTAACCTACAAAGCATTACATGGGCTTGCTCCTACCTATCTTTCCGATTTGGGCCTGCCGTACATACCTACACGTACGCTACGGTCACAAGACGCAGGCCTCCTAATTGTCCCTAGAATTTCTAAGCAAACAGCTGGAGGCAGGGCTTTCTCCTATAGAGCTCCATTTTTATGGAATGGTCTGCCTACCCATGTAAGAGACGCAGACTCGGTCTCAACCTTTAAGTCTTTACTGAAGACTCATCTCTTCAGTGGGTCATATGATTGAGTGTAGTCTGGCCCAGGAGTGTGAAGGTGAACGGAAAGGCTCTGGAGCAACGAACCGCCCTTGCTTTCTCTGCCTGGCCGGTTCCCCTCTCTCCACTGGGATTCTCTGCCTCTAACCCTATTACAGGGGCTGAGTCACTGGCTTACTGGTGCTCTTCCATGCCGTCCCTAGGAGGGGTGCGTCACTTGAGTGGGTTGAGTCACTGACGTGATCTTCCTGTCTGGGTTGGCGCCACCCCTTGGGTTGTGCCATGGCGGAGATCTTTGTGGGCTATACTCGGCCTTGTCTCAGGATGGTAAGTTGGTGGTTGAAGATATCCCTCTAGTGGTGTAGGGGCTGTGCTTTGGCAAAGAGGGTGGGGTTATATCCTGCCTGTTTGGCCCTGTCCGGGGGTATCATCGGATGGGGCCACAGTGTCTCCTGACCCCTCTTGTCTCAGCCTCCAGTATTTATGCTGCAGTAGTTTATGTGTCGGGGGGCTAGAGTCAGACTGTTATATCTGGAGTACTTCTCCTGTCTTATCCGGTGTCCTGTGTGAATTTAAGTATGCTCTCTCTAATTCTCTTTCTTTCTTTCTCTCTCTCTCTCGCAGGACCTGGGCCCTATGACCATGCCTCAGGACTACCTGGCATGATGACTCCTTGCTGTCCCCAGTCAAATCAAATCAAATTCATTCATATAGCCCTTCGTACATCAGCTGATATCTCAAAGTGCTGTACAGAAACCCAGCCTAAAACCCCAAACAGCAAGCAATGCAGGTGTAGAAGTCCACCTGGCCGTGCTGCTGCTCCAGTTTCAACTGTACTGCCTGCGGCTATGGAACCCTGACCTGTTCACCGGACGTGCTACCTGTCCCAGACCTGCTGCTTTCAACTCTCTAGAGACAGCAGGAGCGGTAAAGATACTCTTAATGATTGGCTATGAAAAGCCAACTGACATTTACTCCTGAGGTGCTGACCTGTTGCAACCTCGACAACTACTGTGATTATTATTATTTGACCATGCTGGTCATTTATGAACATTTGAACATCTTGGCCATGTTCTGTTATAATCTCCACCTGGCACAACCAGAAGAGGACTGGCCACCCCTCATAGCCTGGGTCCTCTCTAGGTTTTGGCCTTTCTAGGGAGTTTTTCCTAGCCAACATGCTTCTACACCTGCATTGCTTGCTGTTTGGGGTTTTACGCTGGGTTTCTGTACAGCACTTTGAGATATCAGTTGATGAAAGAAGGGCTATATAAATACATTTGATTTGATTTATGTCCAACAATACTGAACAAAAATAAATGCAACATGCAACAATTTCAAAGATTTGAGTTACAGTTCAAATAAGGTAATCAGTTAATTTAAATAAATAAGGCACTAATCTATGGATAACACATGACTGGGAATACAGATATGCATCATTTGGTCACAGATACAGTACCTTAAAAAAGGTAGGTATATGGATCACAAAACTAGTCAGTATCTGGTGCGACAACCATTTGCCTCATGCAGTGTGACACGTCCTTCGCAAAGAGTTGATCAGGCTGATGTTTGTGACCTGTTGAATGTTGTCCCACTCCTCTTCAATGGCTGTGGGAAGATTCTGGATATTGCTGTGAACTGGAACACGCTGTCGTACACGTCAAACCAGATGATCCCAAACATGCTTCAAAGAGTTGATCAGGCTGATGTTTGTGACCTGTTGAATGTTGTCCCACTCCTCTTCAATGGCTGTGGGAAGATTCTGGATATTGCTGTGAACTGGAACACGCTGTCGTACACGTCAAACCAGATGATCCCATGGATAACATGTCTGGTAAGTAAGCAGGCCATGTAAGAACTGGGATATTTTCAGCTTCCAGGAATTGTGTACAGATCCTTGCGACATGGGGCTGTGCATTATCATCCTGAAACATGAGGTGATGGCGGTGAATGAATGGCATGATAAAGGGCCTCAGGATCAATTCAAATTGCAATTGATAAAATGCAATTGTGTTCATTGTCCGTAGCTCATGCCTGCCAATACCATAACCCACCGCCACCATGGGGCACTGTATTCACAACGTTGACATCAGCAAACCACTTGCCCACACGATGCCATACATGCTGTCTGACATCTGCCTGGTACAGTTGAAACTGGATTCATCCATGAAGGGGACACTTCTCCAGCTTGCCAGTGGCCATTGAAGGTGAGCACTTGCCCACTGAAGTCGGTTACAACGCCAAACTGCTGTCAGGTCAAGACCCTGGTGAGGATGATGAGCATGCAGATGAGCTTCCCTGAGATGGATTCTGACAGCTGTGCAGAAATACTTAGGTTGTGAAAACACAGTTTTATGAGCTGTCCAAGTGGCTCGTCTCAAACCATCTCGCCTGTGCAGAAGCCAGATGTGGATGTCCTGGGTTGGCGTGGTAAGACGTGGTCTGCGGTTGTGAGGCCGGTTGGACGTACTGCCAAATTCTCTAAAACGACATTGGAAGCAGCTTATGGTAGAGAAATTAACATTCAAACATTCTCTGGCAACAACCCTGGTGGACTTTTCTGCAGTCAGCATGCCAATTGCACGCTCCCTCAACTTGAGACATCTGTGGCATTGTGTTGTGTGACAAAACTGCACATTTAAGGTCATGAAAGATGGGAGCAACACTTCACATGCTGCGTTTACATTTTTGTTCAGTATGTATACAGACTGAGTATACTAAACATGTGGAACTCCTTCCCAATATTGAGTTGTACCCCCCCTCTCAGCGCATCCTCAATTCGTCGGGGCATGGACTCTACAAGGTGTCGAAAGCGTTCCACAGTGATGCTGGCCCATGTTGACTCCATTGCTTCCCACAGTTGTGTCAATTTGTCTGCATATCCTTTGGGTGGTGGACCATTCTTGATACACATGGAAAACTGTTAAGTGTGAAAAACCCAGCAGCATTGCAGTTCTTGACACAAACCGGTGCGCCTGGCCCGGCACCTACTACAGTACCATACCCTGTTCAAAGGCACTTCAATATTTTTGTCTTGCCCATTCACCATCTGAATGGCACACATACACAATCCATGTCTCAATTGTCTCAAGGCTAAAAAAAAACTTCTTTAATCTACACTGATTGAAGTGGATTTAACAGGTGACATTATTAAGGGATCAGAGCTTTCACCTGGATTCACCTGGTCAGTCTATGTCATGGAAGTAGTTCCTAATGTTTTGTACACCCAGTGTATGGTACACGCACATGCACGCATGCACGCACTCAAACACATGCCCCTGATTTTAGCATTCAGACACATTTCCAAAGCTAGCCACCGGTCATAATAAGAGTATTATTAAAAATAAGGATCTGTAAAGAAACTCTTATTCTTGAGCTTAAAAAGCCAGACAAGCAGAGAGCCATCCCGGTGTAGATACATTAAATGTTTATATTCATGATGTGAACTCAGCTTGTTTTACATGCAAAGCTTTTCTGAGGAGCAGAAGAATACCAAAGCACATCACACGATACAAATCCTCTCTCTGGGGAGATTGTGATGAATGAGAACCCCCCCAAGAAAAAACATATTTGATTTATCTGACAATAAACCAACTTAACCCAGACAATATTGGTGCTATTTAAATTAGTTTTTGCTGTTACTCCGTTGTTACCCTTACTATATTGATATTTATAAATGCTCACTGCACCTCCTGTGCACTCACTAGTGATTTCAATGTATAGTTACACTCTTTTCCGCTCTGTGGCACCTAGATATAGTAAATGTGCAGACTGAATCTGGTTGATATGTACTACAGATATTGCAATCAGACAACTCAATGATCTTCGTGCAAGTCCATTAAAACCTTTTCAAATGCTTGGCAGCTCCAGGACTTGGCAGCTCTGGAGTTTGTCCTCTGACTGCCATTGATTTGAGGGACTGGCAGCGAGTCTCACTGCGAGCTCCATGGTGACAGAGACATCACAAAGAGCCTCACACGCACGCGCTCACACACTATGAAGGAGCTGGACAGGGACCAAACCATTAACCACACTGGAGGAAGCAGGGATCCTTACTAATGGGCCCCACTGGGGTTGGCCTTGTTACATGTGGAAATGTCCCCAATTACTGTAACCAGGCCAGCCATAAACTCTGGTTGGATAGAGTGGTTCAGTCGGCGAAACGTTTGCATGTCTTTTAATCAAATGCTGAGAATGCACAAATACAGACCGGAGACTCATAAATCAGACACAATGTGCCATTCATTTATCGAGACCTAGAAAAGCAACACAAAAGAGTCTTCTTCTGTGGTGCTGCTTTATCTCCATGTAATCAATATGATTCACTCACATATAACTACTGATCCTTGAGAATGTACTTGATTAGTCTTTATAACTGGTCAAGGCCAAAATCAAGATATCAACATGGTGAATGTTCTATACGGTGAACACCTTGACTGGGTAGTTGATAGAGGGCTGCTTTTCTCTTGTGAGACCTGAGAAGGTTTCTGTTCTGTATGTTATTCACACCAACCATGCTATACATATGATATAAAACTGAACTGGTTTAACTTGATAGAACCATTAGCATGTGTCCATCCTCATCATATAACTTCCTGATTATATAACTTCCTGATTAAATAACTTATCTATGAAAACATGACTATGTAAGAAAGAATTAAGCTTTGCTTTACCAGCACCTGAACCCCTGAAATCCAATTAAATCACACAGATTGATTATTTACCTTCAGAGGCATATCCCCACCACCTCTCCAAATGGAATGATGCCTTGATAGATCAAATAAGATGGGATTTTCAAGATAGCGAAATGGATTAGCACATCTCCTCGTGTGTCTCTCATGAATACTAAGGTCATGAATGAATCAATTTCTTTGGATCCATCAAATGAATGCGGACACTTATCAAGGCGGACATATTGCCTCTGCTGTGAACTACCGGTCGTAATACTATGAATGAACTATATAGTCAATTTGATGGCTGGTTGGGGTATACAGTAGGACACATGGCAGAAAAATACATTAAACATGACTAAACTCATTACCATATCGTCACTGGAGGCATTCACTACAACCTTGAGTCCATGTTTATTATACAATATGGGTGGAATGTAGACAGATGAACCACAAAGTGTCATCTTGCTGATACATGTATCCTAATCATGAATGCATTCGTGTTTTACAGCTTAATGTCATCACACTGAGCCATCTCTAGTCTAGACTATTTGTTTACGTAGTCAATTTACACACAGCACTGACCCCACCAGAAATGCCACTAGAGGTCTTTTCACAGTCCCCAGGTCCAGAACAAATTCAAGGAATACAGAGCCATGAGTGCATGGAACTCCCTTCCACCTTATATAGTGCAAGTGGACAGCTAACCTGGTTTATAAAAAACAAATAAAGCAACACCTCATGGAACAATGCTTCTCCCCCATGTTACCTACTTGTTGTGTGTATGTACGGACATGTACACTATATATACAAAAGTATGTGGACACACCTTCAAATTAGTGAATTCGGCTATTTCAGCCACACCCATTGCTGACAGGTATATAAAATTGAACACAGCCATGAAATCTCCAAAGACAAACATTGGCAGTAGAATGGCTTTACTGAAGACCTCAGTGACTTTCAACGTGGCACCTTCATAGGATGCCACCTTTCCAACAAGTCAGTTTGCACAGAGCTCTGACCTCAACCTAATTCACCTTTGGGATGAATTGGAACGCCGACTGCGTGCCAGGCCTAATCACCCAACATCAGTGCTGGATGTCACTAATGCTCTTGCGGCTGAATAGAAGCAAGTCTCCACAGCAAGGGACAGAAGAGCTTATAATCACCAATGTTTGTTTTTAGAGATAGTTTACCTACATCCTTGTGTTAACATGCTGTGGCAACTCAACACATGGCAGAGCACACCTTTCATATTAGCATGCTGAGTATTGCTATACAACACACTATTACTGGTGGCAACTATATAACCAATACGCCATTAGATTTGGATCTCTTGGAATTGTATTTTCCCGGAGTGACCAATTTCCCTAAAACAAATAGTTCTGCACTTTACAACATAGTTTTTTTAAATCAGTCAGTCTAGGTAAATAATTTAATCAGTCTAGGTAAATCATTTGATCTAATGGCGTAGAGTAACACCCAATAGAATGTTCCGTTGTTTGATAGTCATTTTCTATAGAGCTTGCGGTTGCGTCACAAATCAGCTAGCAAAATGCACCAGGCGCCATGTTGGAAGACCAAAGTCAGCCTGTTGGAAGTTATCCAATCGTTCACATGGCTGGCTGCCTTTTGCTACCACTGGAAACTTCGGAAGATTGCCCATTATTTCGTTTTTTAAGGACCCAGAAAACGGAGGAATTTGGAGAACCTATTCAAGAAAGTAAATATATTTGGAAAATTATCAAAAACGATTATTAGTTAGCTAGCTTTCTACAGAAACGTAGTGTGCAGGCTAACTCATGAGCTGCTATGTAATGTTCACTAGTTAACGTTAGCTAGCTATAAATTATTTAAAGTTATCTAAGTGAATTAAATATCACCAGCTTGCTAACGTCATGTTAGCTGGTTAGCTATCTTGATGTATTTATCGTTGTAACTCTAAATGCATTTGTAGCTAGGTAGTTAGCTAACAGCCACGGAAGAGGGTGAAAGGATTAGCTAGCAGTTCCAGCTGTCAGAGAAGGGAGACTAGGCTACTCTGGATATGGCAGGTACCTTTGTGGGAGGACATTATGAAAATATTCTCCAGTTCCATTCCCTAGCGAGAAACTGAGGACAGAGAGATATGTAACTAGCAACATAATATTCAATACTGTCTATTTGAGTATAATTATATGTTAGCACATTTTGTGAACAAAAAGTTTAAAAAAGTCACAATGTATAAACCTATTAAAACTGGAGCAGGCCAACCCTGCTGGGTGTGCATGCTTCTGTACCAGCCCAGCATGAACACACCTGATTCAATGTATCAAACCTGATTATTAACTAATAACGTGTGCTATTGCTGGGCTGGAACAGAAGTCTGCTCCCCCATAGATCAGTGGAGCAAGGTATGGTATTGACTTTTTGTTCACCTAAGATTATGCTTTAGTAAAAACAGCCTACATGTTACTAAAATGTCTAACCTTTAGATACGAGTTAGCTTACTTCTACACTTTGAAATGATATGAAATTGTGTTGATTATATGGGTTAAGTATTTAAACTGAACAATTATTCAATATTAACTAGTGTCGATGTTGATTAATCACAGATCACAATACTACAATAAAGAGGGGAAGGGAATCTCTAATTTGTCTGTTTCTCATTGTATTCTCAGATTACCTTTTTGTTCAGTCATAAGCTCTCCAATTAGTTTTATTTGATTGTCACCATTCTATCAGCCACATGACCCCATTTTGCAGCTGATAATAGCATGTAACGCCAATGCAGCCATAGGCCTACAGCAGTGGTTCCCAATTCCAGTCCTTGAGTAACCCCAACAGCACACATTTTTGTTTTAGCCCCAGACAAACATACAGCGCATTCTGGAAGTATTCAGTCTCCTTCACTTTTTCCATATGACCTTCAATGCTGCAGAAATGTTTTGTTACCCTTTCCCAGATCTGTGCCTCAACACAATCCTGTCTCAGCGCTCTACGGGCAATTCCTTCGACCTCAAAACTTTGATCTGACATACACTGTCAACTTTATAAAGACAGGTGCGTGCCTTTCCAAATCATGTCCAATCAATTGAAGTTACCACAGGTGGACTCCAATCAAGTTGTAGAAACAACTCAAGGATGATCAATGGAAACAGGATGCACCTGACCTTAATTTTGATTCTCATAGCAAAGGGTACTTACGTAAATAAGGTATTTATTATATATATTGTCTAAAAACCTGTTTTCACTTTGTCATTATGGGGTATTGTGTGTAGATTGATGAGGGAAAAAAATATTTCATACATTTTAGAATAAGGCTGTAACATAACAAAATGTTAAAAAGTCAAGGGTTCTGAATACTTCCCGAATGCACTGTACCTGATTCAACTCGGAGGGCCTGATGATTAGTTGATAAGTTGAATCAGGTGTGTTTGTCCAGGACTAGAATAAAATGTAATGTTGGAGGTACTCGCGGACTGGTGTTGGGAACCACTGGCCTACAGTGTGATGGCATTAGCCTTATGGGCATTTGCAGTGCAGCCCTCGCCATTGTGCATCTGAAGCAGAGAAGCTTAACTCACACATGGTTTATATATTGTTCAGCTATATGTTCTCAATTTTAAAACGATACCAGTTGACAATGTATATGAGGCTAATCATTATACTGGATTTTGTACATGCCTTGTGCTGACATGAAATTGTTTAGTGCAAATCCAACTGTTGTAATCTAGGTGGTGAAATGTCTGGAAGCAGGAGATGATGGGATCCTTAGCTTAAAACATACAACTACTACTACCAAGTTCAATGCCAGGTACTTTTCTCGTAGAAGGTCTGAGTGGCACTTGGAGGTGCTACAGTGTTAATGAAGATGGTTTGCTTAAGACTACCACTATTACATTGTCTACGCTAAATGTGTTTAAATTGAAAAATAAATAAAATAGTTGCTTTATAAGAAACACTTTCTATTCAATGGGGCTAGGTAAAGCAGAGAGAACAATACTTTTAATTTCACCCACACAACAATATAGTGTTTTATTAAAGTACAGAATGTTTACAATGTCATGAACAATAGTCTTTAACACTTTTCAAAATACATTTTATACATTCATATGATTTATAGGGGCACTTCTGTCTTGACGACAAGGTGAAGGTGCTCTCTAATTGAATGGCACAACAGAATCATTCAGATAGTCCAAAGTAGAGCATATGACAATCATCTCGTATAACTGAGGGATGTCTCCTTTTATAGCTGGGAAAGGACGAAGTAGAAGCAGAAACTGTTGCTGCTGCAGCATTGCTCATCTTTACAGTGGGAATCCGGTCGACATGGGTGTCTTGATAGAGGTCAACTGGTGAACCTACAGTACATAAACAAATGAAAAGCACTCCTGATGTTAGAATATCACTTCTTCAGGTCACCTATACCATCAGGGGACTTAAGTGTATGGTTGTGTTTAATTCATTCGGGTGTTTTAGTTTCATATAAAGATTACATCAATTGTTGGGCTGGGGCAAAGAATAGTCAACAAGGCAGGTTGTCCTATGTCCAGTTTTTAATTTAAAAAAATGTGTTTATTATATATATTTATTGCATCTCCCCTTTTCATGGTCATGGCCAGAATGCATCCAGCTTTTGTCAAATTTATGTAATATTTTACATTCCGTAGCAGATTAGGAGAATTTCTGCAGCAGGTTAGGAAAATTTGGTAAGGAAAAGGGTTAGGGTTTGCTAAAATGCATTTTTTGTAACTTTTGACCTTAATTTGACAAAAGCTGGATCCCTTTTAGCCAGGACCGCTTTTCGGCCAAGATTACATGGTTGCATTCAAAACAAGGTCATTTTTATTGATCTTTTGTCAGTGTCAGTAGAGTAGGTCTAGGCTACTATCGTACTAAAAAATATTCTGCTAATGTCTCCAGTCATATATAAAGTGTAGTAGAATTGCATGAAATATTTATTAAAGGCTACATTTCTCCTGTGCAAAGGAAAGAAACATCTCTGATATAGGCTTATGGGCTATGTCACTATGCGCTTATTAATAGCCTAAATTATTACTATCCAGTCTACTCATCACATTAGGAATAGTACGCTTACATTCGTCTGCAAATGTGTGTCACGCATGCTCCCGCCATTCCCCCCTGGCGCTCGAGGACGCCAGGCTCCCCAGCATTGCGCACCCCTGCCATCATCATTACGCACCCCTGCATCAGCAATTATTGGACTCACCTGGACTCAATCACCTCTGTCATTACCTTCCCTATATCTGTCTGGTTCCCCGCTCTGTTCCCTGCTTCTGCATTAATGTTTATATGTCCTTGTATACCCGTGTGCTGACGCTGTTTCTGTCCTGTTACCTGTCTGTTCCTATTAAATGTATGACTCCCCGTACCTGCTTCTCTTCCCTGGCATCAGTCTTTACAATGTGATGATAGAGGCATGCAATCCATTGTTATAAAGGTGTATTTTTATTGTGAAAAAATACCTTCCCCAAAACGTGAAACTCACGCGACACGTGCTAATAGCTAGACTACAAGCTATCTAGCTAGCTAATTTTGGCAAATTTACTGTATACAGTGTTATTGTTAACATCTGATTAGCATAACAGCTAAACTAAACTCGAAATTGATCAGACTTGACTTACCAGTAACGAAATAATCGTAGCAGACCCTGTACTGACAGCTGTCTGGGTTCAGGTCTTGATGGGCAAAAAGGTTTCTTAACTTTTCTGACAGTTCTTGAGTCTTATCTCATTGTTATCACCAATGGTCAGTGGCGATTGTAGCATGTAAATCTTGGTGGGGCAAAAAAAGAAAAAGTGGGATGCATGCCAGCCAAGCCACTACACAACACAACACTAAACAATACATTAATTGCACTATAACGGTGACAAACGGTGCCCACAAACTGATAGGGCCTACATAAAGCTGTCCCAACAGCAGTCCCAACACCTTACCACTGCTACACCTGGTTATCAGCGGAGCCTAGTCTGGCAGCGAAACAGTTAATTCAGCCTCATTTACTGCCATTTAAAAAACATAGCTGATATGGCTGACTTTCTTACACAAATGTGGTTTCTACTGACAATTGAGATGCACAAACTATGGCATAAGAGGACGACAAGGGGATAAGAGGCAATCCATAATTTCGATCAAGACATTAATGAGCAAGCGATGACGGACGTAGTCAATAACTATTTGTTCAGCAGTTTTGAAATGTACAGCGGCAGAATTCAGGACATGGGCCGTTCTTACAGTCCTTTGCGCACACCAAGCCAGAACCGTAGGATAAAAAGGGGCATATAAGCAAACAATGAAAACTCTTATATTTGATGATTACATTTCTCTTAAACAGGTTATAGGCTATATGTGCACCACCAAGTTAGAACAGTAAGTGAAATTAAGAGGTGAAAATAGACCAAATTATTAGGGTGAGGCACATTGAACACCGTTTGGGTCTTCGCGTATCCAAAAAGATACACGTCAAATAACACTATTTGACATGTTAAATCAGCTTTTAATTTGACACTTCAAAGTTGTGTGTGCTCAATTCAATTTGCACGTGCAAGCCAAGCGTCACCACTACTACAGTAGCACTGTCAAAGCTGTACAAAAGAAGTCTGCAAACAAGCACACACCAGACCACGAACAATGTGTTTACAATACAGTGTTAGTGAAAATAGACCAAATTATTAGGGTGAGGCACATGGGCTACTAACGGCTTACTACACAACATACACTTAGTATTACTTTCTTAGCTACAGTATACATGTCTCCCTTGCATATTACATAATTTATGCAGCAGCATAAAGTTACAAGACATTTTTGGACTCACCTTGTGCTGTGCTCACTTAAACAGGAAGGTGGCACGGCGGTCCTTTGTGGGCAAATTTTGTCATCAAAGTCTGGCATTCTCTGTATTTAGGGTGGAAACTCTGAAAAAAAACACACAGCCACACTGAATAGCAGGCTAGTGGTTGCTTTGCAATGCTTGCAGTTAGCCACTGATTCCTTCCAAACCTCTCATTGTTGAATTTGCGATTTCCAACTTGTTGGAAGGGACCCATAAAGTCAGCTTCCTCCTCTTTCCCCAGTGAACTTCACAAAGTGATTTGCCCCGCTGAGGAGCTATGAGTCTGAGCAGGCTGATCTGGGTACCGCGAGGTATCCAATCCACGGGCAGCAGGGTCGTGTCCTCAGTGCCAGTCCCTGTGGAGACAGAAGAGGTCATCCTTCTGGAAGAATGCTGCTTCTCATTCCAAAAACAAAGGCTGGGATTGTTGAAAGCTGACAGAAAGGGTGGGGGTGGGGCACATGGTGGGACAATGGGATAAATCCTATAAAAATGTAAGAGCCCACCGAATGGGATTTTTGCTTAGGGATGAGGTATTATAAAACTGTGATGCATAAGTGATACATAACATTCAGGTAATTTATCTGCAGTACAAGCAACAGTCACATGGGCAGTCAGACAGACAGTCATGACATTTTTTAAAATTCGCTTTCATTTCCTGACGAGCGTTATGAAAGGGCCACATTCTGAGCGGACATCCTTAAGCCCCCGAATTGCCACCTATTTGACATGGTAAAAATAAACCTCTAATATAAGAAGTTGCCCAGATTGTAAAAAAAAAAAATGGCTATATGAGAGGCAGTACAGTGAGACATTTCTATATTGGATTGAGATTGGATTGAGGAACATGTTGATAGTGGTAGTCAAGCAGGAAATTAGCTAAATACTTTTGGCAGGGGGATTAGAATGCAGTTGTTTGTCACGTTCCTGACCTGTTTTCTGTTAGTTTTGTATGTGTTAGTTGGTCAGGACGTGAGTTTGGGTGGGCAGTCTATGTTTTCTGTTTCTATGTTGGTTTAAAGGGTGACCTGATATGGCTCTCAATTAGAGGCAGGTGGTTTTCATTTCCTCTGATTGAGAGCCATATTAAGGTAGGTGTTTTCACACTGTTTGTTTGTGGGTGGTTGTCTCCTGTGTCTGTGTAAGTGTATGTTACGCCACACGGGACTGTTTTCGGTTTTGTTTGTTCGTTCGTTTTATGTAGTCAGTTTTCCTGTTATTGCGTTCTTCACGTTATATGTAAGTTCGTGTCCAGGTCTGTTGACTGCGTTTGTTATTTTGTAAATTCTCTAGTGTTTCGTGTTCGTCGTGTTTTCTGTTTTGTTTAATAAATAATATGTCGAACTACAACGCTGCAGTTTGGTCGAATCACTACTCCTCCTTTTCGGATGAAGAGGAGGAGGAACGCCGTTACAGAACCACCCACCAATCCAGAACCAAGCAGCATAAGTTCGAGCAGTGGAACACGAAACAGGAATGGACATGGGAGGACGTATTAAACGGCAAGGGTTGCTACACATGGGAGGAGATCCTGGCTGGAAGGGATCGCCTCCCATGGGAACAGCTGGAGGCACTGAGGAGAGCAGAGGCAACCGGACAAGGGAACCGGAGATATGAAGGTACGCGGCTAGCGAGGAAGCCCGAGAAGAAACCCCAAAAATTTCTTGGTGGGGGGCTAAGAGGTAGTGGGCCAAGGGCAGGTAGGAGACCTGCGCCCACTTCCCAGGCTAACCGTGGAGAGCGGGAGTACGGGCAGACACCGTGTTACGCAGTAGAGCGCACGGTGTCTCCTGTACGTGTGCATAGCCCGGTGCGGGTTATTCCACCTCCCCGCACTGGCAGGGCTAGATTGAGTATTGAGCCGGATGTCATGAAGCCGGCCCTACATATCTGGCCACCAGTGCGTCTCCTCGGGCCGGTTTACATGGCACCAGCCTTACGCATGGTGTCCCCGGTTCGCCTACATAGCCCGGTGCGGGTTATTCCACCTCCCCGCACTGGTCGGGCGACGGGGAGCATTCAACCAGGTAAGGTTGGGCAGGCTCAATGCTCAAGGGAGCCAGTACGCCTGCACGGTCCGGTATTTCCGGCGCCACCTCCCCGCCCCCAGCCCAGTACCACCAGTGCCTACTCCACGCACCAGGCTTCCAGTGCGTTTCCAGAGCCCTGTTCCTCCTCCACGCACTCTCCCTATGGTGCGTGTCTCCAGCCCAGTGCCTCCAGTTCCGGCACCACGCACTAAGCCTCCTGTGCGTCTCCAGAGCCCTGTACGCACTGTTCCTTCTCCCCGTACTCGTCCTGATGTGCGTGCACTCAGCCCGGTGCCACCAGTGCCGGTACCACGCACCAGGCCTATAGTGCGCTTCGAGAGGTCAGTGTGCCCTGTCCCTGCTCCCCGCACTAGGCTTGAAGTGCGTGTCTCCAGTCCGGTGCCTCCAGTTCCGGCACCACGCACCAGGCCTACAGTGCGTCTCAGCCGGCCAGAGTCTGCCGTCTGCCCAACGGCGCCTGAACTGTCCGTCTGCCAAGCGCCGCATGAACTGCCCGTCTGTATTGAGCCTTCAAAGCCGCCCGTCTGCCATGAGCCTGCAAAGCCGCCCGTCTGCCATGAGCCTACAGAGCCTTCCGCCAGACAGGAGCCGCTAGAGCCTTCCGCCAGACAGGAGCCGCTAGAGCCTTCCGCCAGACAGGAGCAGCCAAAGCCTTCCGCCAGACAGGATCAGCCAGAGCCATCCGTCTCCGCAGCGCCATCTGAGCCATCCGTCTCCGCAGCGCCATCTGAGCCATCCGTCTCCTCAGCGCCATCTGAGCCATCCGTCTCCCCAGCGCCATCTGAGCCATCCGTCTCCCCAGCGCCGTCTGAGCCATCCGTCTCCCCAGCGCCGTCTGAGCCATCCGTCTGTCCCGAGCCATTAGAGCCGCCCGTCTGTCCCGAGCCGTCAGAGCCGTTAGTCAGTCAGGAGCCGCTAGAGCCATTCGTCAGTCAGGATCTGCCAGAGCCGCCAACCAGACAGGATCTGCCAGAGCCGCCAACCAGACAGGATCTGCCAGAGCCGCCAACCAGACAGGATCTGCCAGAGCCGCCAACCAGACAGGATCTGCCAGAGCCGTCAGCGAGCCATGAGCGTCCAGAGCCGTCAGCCAGCCATGAGCGTCCAGAGCCGTCAGCCAGCCATGAGCGTCCAGAGCCGTCAGCTAGCCATGAGCGTCCAGAGCCGTCAGCTAGCCATGAGCGTCCAGAGCCGTCAGCCAGTCATGAGCTGCCCCTCAGCCCAGAGCTGCCATTGATCCAGAACTGTCCCTCAGTCCAGAGCTGTCTCTCTGTCCGGAGCTGCCCTTCAGTCCGGAGTTGCCCCTCTATCCTGAGCTACCTCTCTATCCTGACCTACCTCTCGGTCTTGAGCTATCTCTCTATCCCGGTGCTGCCCCTTGTCCTGGTGCTGCCCCTTATCTTAAGGTTAACATTTAAATTAAGTGGGTGTAAGATGAGGGTGGTCATTCTAAGGGGGAGACGTAAGCTGGGATTGACTATGGTGGGGTGGGGACCTCGCCCAGAGCCTGAGCCACCACCGTGGTCAGATGCCCACCCAGACCCTCCCCTAGACTTTGTGCTGGTGCGCCCGGAGTTCGCACCTTGAGGGGGGGGTTATGTCACGTTCCTGACCTGTTTTCTGTTAGTTTTGTATGTGTTAGTTGGTCAGGACGTGAGTTTGGGTGGGCAGTCTATGTTTTCTGTTTCTATGTTGGTTTAAAGGGTGACCTGATATGGCTCTCAATTAGAGGCAGGTGGTTTTCATTTCCTCTGATTGAGAGCCATATTAAGGTAGGTGTTTTCACACTGTTTGTTTGTGGGTGGTTGTCTCCTGTGTCTGTGTAAGTGTATGTTACGCCACACGGGACTGTTTTCGGTTTTGTTTGTTCGTTCGTTTTATGTAGTCAGTTTTCCTGTTATTGCGTTCTTCACGTTATATGTAAGTTCGTGTCCAGGTCTGTTGACTGCGTTTGTTATTTTGTAAATTCTCTAGTGTTTCGTGTTCGTCGTGTTTTCTGTTTTGTTTAATAAATAATATGTCGAACTACAACGCTGCAGTTTGGTCGAATCACTACTCCTCCTTTTCGGATGAAGAGGAGGAGGAACGCCGTTACATTGTTTCTCTGAGGAGTGCATGCAGCAGGTGTTTTGGAAGAGGAGGAAGTGTCTGCGAACTCCCTGCCCTGTGAAAGAGCAGTCGAGATCAAAGCTACTGTATTACAGAGTGAATCAAAGGCTGAATCAGCGTCTGAAAATGGCAATGTGAAATTAAAGCACCCAGAATATTGTATTAAATGGTGTATACACTGGACTCAATGACCTCTTCAGAAAATAAAGCATTTGTTCAAATTCTTCAGAATTTGTCTCAAAAAACAACACGTGACATTTTCTTTATTATTCTTTTGTTTCTGACAGTTGAGAGAAAATATTTTTTGTCTGACAGGTGAGAGACAGCATCAATTTCTTGAAAAGGCATGCATCCCCTCCTCCTTTTTCAAGGAAGATATTGGAAGAAAATTTAACTTTAAGAGCATTTAACTTTAAGGGTCATGATGGGATATGGTGGAAAGTAGCTAAAAAAAATAAGAGTACATACACTTGATGAGAGAGAGGAGGGTGTCCTTGAAAAACCCCGAAATCTGATTCTGCCTGTTGGCTCCTTTTGAATGACAAGTCTGTCTTATTTCCTCATTCCAAAAGATAATACAATCTTCAACAAATGTTGTCATTTCGTAAAAAAAGGCTTTGTAAATGTCAGTGTGCAAGAACGTCTTCGCTTGATTAAAGCTTTATATTCCAACCAGTGTTTCACTACATGTAATTCAACTAGTAATTTAACTACATTTTGCAGTAGGGTAGTTTAACTAAATTAAAATCTTCGTAGTGGGATTAACAAGAAGTTGTGCTTTTAAATGATGTACGACACTTGTATTTTCATGAACGTTTAATATTACAATTTTTGTATTTTGAATTTCATGCTCTGCAATTTCACCGGATGTTGTCGTAGGTGTCCCGCTAGCGGTTCATGTGCCAAAAGACAATGCAGTTTTAAGGAAAATAATAGTTAAAAAAATACTTACTAAATAAACTAAAGTGAAAAAAAATTCAAGAGTAATAATAAAATAACAATAACGAGGCTGTCACGTTCCTGACCTGTTTTTCCTTTTTCTTGTATTTATTTAGTTGGTCAGGGCGTGAGTTGGGGTGGGTTGTCGATGTGTTATTTTCTATGTTGGGATGTTTGTGTTCGGCCGGGTATGATTCTCAATCAGAGACAGCTGTCAATCGTTGTCCCTGATTGAGAATCATACTTAGGCAGCCTGTGATTCACGTGTGTTTTGTGGGTGTTTGTATCTCGTGTCAGTGTTCGTGCCACACGGGACTGTTTTCGGTTTTGTCACGTTTGTTGTTTTTTGTATGTATAAGTGTTCAGTTTATGTTCATTAAAATATGACCACTTTCCACTCTGCGTGTTGGTCCGATCCATGCTCCTCCTCGTCTGAGGAGGAGAACGACTTCGACAATCGTTACAGAAACACCCACCACAAAAGGATCAAGCAGAGTGAGAACAGACAGCAGCAGAGACCGAGGACACAGGACTCGTGGACTTGGGAGGAGATCCTGGACGGCAAAGGACCCTGGGCTCAGCCAGGGGAATATCGCCGTCCCAAGGCGGAGTTGGAGGCAGCGAAGGCAGAGAGGCGCTGGTATGAGGAGGCAGCGCGGCGACGCGGTTGGCAGCCCGAGAGTCAGACCCAAAAATGTATTGGGGGGGGGGGGGGGGGGGGGGCACACGCGGAGTGTGGCAAAGCCGGGTAGGATACCTGAGCCAACTCCCCGTGCTTATCGTGGAGTGAGAGGGCGTCGTACTGGTCAGACACCGTGTTATGCGGAGAAGCGCACAGTGTCCCCAGTACGCGTGCTTAGTCCAGTGCGGGCTATTCCACCTCGCCGCACTGGTAGGGCTAGGTTGGGCATCGAGCCGGATGTCATGAAGCCGGCCCAACGCATCTGGCCTCCAGTGCGTCTCCTCGGGCCGGCATACATGGCACCAGCCTTACGAATGGTGTCCCCGGTTCGCCAGCATAGCCCAGTGCGGGCTATTCCACCTCGCCGCACTGGCAGGGCTACGGGGACCATTCAACCTGGTAAGGTTGGGCAGGCTCGGTGCTCAAGAGCGCGTGTCCTCCTTCACGGTCCGGTATACCCGGTGCCACCTCCACGTACCAGTCCACCGGTGGCAGCCCCCCGCACCAGGCTGCCTCTCCGGGTTCTCTCTCCAGCTGCTCCCACCTGTCCAGCGCTGTCAGAGCCTTCCTCCTCTCCAGCTCAGCCAGTGCCTACACCACGCACCAGGTCTACAGTGCGTCTCAGCCGGCCAGAGTCTGCCGTCTGCCCAGCGGCGCCTGAACTGCCCGTCTGCCCAACGCCATCTGAACTGTCTGCCTGCCCAGCGCTGTCTGAGCTGCCTGCCTGCCCAGCGCTGTCTGAGCTGCCTGCCTGCCCAGCGCTGTCTGTCTGTCCCGAGCCTTCAAAGCCGCCCGTCTGTACTGAGGCTTCAAAGCCGCCCGTCTGTCCTGAGCCTTCAGAGCCGTCCGCCAGACAGGAGCCGCTAGAGCCGTCCGCCAGACAGGAGCCGCTAGAGCCGTCCGCCAGACAGGATCAGCCAGAGCCTTCCGCCAGACAAGATCAGCCAGAGCCGTCCAGCCAGGACCAGCCAGAGCCGTCCAGCCAGGACCAGCCAGAGCCGACAGTCAGTCATGAGCAGCCAGAGCCGACAGCCAGCCATGAGCAGCAAGAGCCGCCAGCCAGCCATGAGCAGCAAGAGCCGCCAGCCAGCCATGAGCAGCAAGAGCCGCCAGCCAGCCATGAGCAGCAAGAGCCGCCAGCCAGCCATGAGCAGCAAGAGCCGCCAGCCAGCCATGAGCAGCAAGAGCCGCCAGCCAGCCATGAGCAGCAAGAGCCGCCAGCCAGCCATGAGCAGCAAGAGCCGCCAGCCAGCCATGAGCAGCAAGAGCCGCCAGCCAGCCATGAGCAGCAAGAGCCGCCAGCCAGCCATGAGCAGCCAGAGCCGCCAGCCAGCCAGGATCCGTCAGAGCCATCCAGCCAGGATCCGTCAGAGCCAGCCAGCCAGGATCCGTCAGAGCCAGCCAACCAGGATCCGTCAGAGCCAGCCAGCCAGGATCCGTCAGAGCCAGCCAGCCAGGATCCGCCAGAGCCAGCCAGCCAGGATCCGCCAGAGCCAGCCAGCCAGGATCCGCCAGAGCCAGCCAGCCAGGATCCGCCCCTCAGTCCGGAGCTGCCCCTCAGTCCGGAGCTGCCCCTCATTCCGGTGTTGCCCCTCATTCCGGTGTTGCCCCTCAGTCCGGTGCTGCCCCTTAGTCCGGTGCTGCCCCTTAATCCAGTGGGGTTAATTTGGAGGGTGGCCATTGGGAGGAGGCCAAGGAAGCGGGGTTTGAATATGGTGGGGTGGGGACCACGACCAGCGCCAGAGCCGCCACCGTGGACAGACGCCCACCCAGACCCTCCCCTAGACTTTATGCTGGTGCGCCCGGAGTTCGCACCTTAAGGGGGGGGTTATGTCACGTTCCTGACCTGTTTTTCCTTTTTCTTGTATTTATTTAGTTGGTCAGGGCGTGAGTTGGGGTGGGTTGTCTGTGTTATTTTCTATGTTGGGATGTTTGTGTTCGGCCGGGTATGATTCTCAATCAGAGACAGCTGTCAATCGTTGTCCCTGATTGAGAATCATACTTAGGCAGCCTGTGATTCACGTGTGTTTTGTGGGTGTTTGTATCTCGTGTCAGTGTTCGTGCCACACGGGACTGTTTTCGGTTTTGTCACGTTTGTTGTTTTTTGTATGTATAAGTGTTCAGTTTATGTTCATTAAAATATGACCACTTTCCACTCTGCGTGTTGGTCCGATCCATGCTCCTCCTCGTCTGAGGAGGAGAACGACTTCGACAATCGTTACAGAAACACCCACCACAAAAGGATCAAGCAGAGTGAGAACAGACAGCAGCAGAGACCGAGGACACAGGACTCGTGGACTTGGGAGGAGATCCTGGACGGCAAAGGACCCTGGGCTCAGCCAGGGGAATATCGCCGTCCCAAGGCGGAGTTGGAGGCAGCGAAGGCAGAGAGGCGCTGGTATGAGGAGGCAGCGCGGCGACGCGGTTGGCAGCCCGAGAGTCAGACCCAAAAATTTATTGGGGGGGGGGGGGTACACGCGGAGTGTGGCAAAGCCGGGTAGGATACCTGAGCCAACTCCCCGTGCTTATCGTGGAGTGAGAGGGCGTCGTACTGGTCAGACACCGTGTTATGCGGAGAAGCGCACGGTGTCCCCAGTACGCGTGCTTAGTCCAGTGCGGGCTATTCCACCTCGCCGCACTGGTAGGGCTAGGTTGGGCATCGAGCCGGATGTCATGAAGCCGGCCCAACGCATCTGGCCTCCAGTGCGTCTCCTCGGGCCGGCATACATGGCACCAGCCTTACGAATGGTGTCCCCGGTTCGCCAGCATAGCCCAGTGCGGGCTATTCCACCTCGCCGCACTGGCAGGGCTACGGGGACCATTCAACCTGGTAAGGTTGGGCAGGCTCGGTGCTCAAGAGCGCGTGTCCTCCTTCACGGTCCGGTATACCCGGTGCCACCTCCACGTACCAGTCCACCGGTGGCAGCCCCCCGCACCAGGCTGCCTCTCCGGGTTCTCTCTCCAGCTGCTCCCACCTGTCCAGCGCTGTCAGAGCCTTCCTCCTCTCCAGCTCAGCCAGTGCCTACACCACGCACCAGGTCTACAGTGCGTCTCAGCCGGCCAGAGTCTGCCGTCTGCCCAGCGGCGCCTGAACTGCCCGTCTGCCCAACGCCGTCTGAACTGTCTGCCTGCCCAGCGCTGTCTGAGCTGCCTGCCTGCCCAGCGCTGTCTGAGCTGCCTGCCTGCCCAGCGCTGTCTGAACTGTCTGCCTGCCCAGCGCTGTCTGTCTGTCCCGAGCCTTCAAAGCCGCCCGTCTGTACTGAGGCTTCAAAGCCGCCCGTCTGTCCTGAGCCTTCAGAGCCGTCCGCCAGACAGGAGCCGCTAGAGCCGTCCGCCAGACAGGAGCCGCTAGAGCCGTCCGCCAGACAGGATCAGCCAGAGCCTTCCGCCAGACAAGATCAGCCAGAGCCGTCCAGCCAGGACCAGCCAGAGCCGTCCAGCCAGGACCAGCCAGAGCCGACAGTCAGTCATGAGCAGCCAGAGCCGACAGCCAGCCATGAGCAGCAAGAGCCGCCAGCCAGCCATGAGCAGCAAGAGCCGCCAGCCAGCCATGAGCAGCAAGAGCCGCCAGCCAGCCATGAGCAGCAAGAGCCGCCAGCCAGCCATGAGCAGCAAGAGCCGCCAGCCAGCCATGAGCAGCAAGAGCCGCCAGCCAGCCATGAGCAGCAAGAGCCGCCAGCCAGCCATGAGCAGCAAGAGCCGCCAGCCAGCCATGAGCAGCAAGAGCCGCCAGCCAGCCATGAGCAGCAAGAGCCGCCAGCCAGCCATGAGCAGCAAGAGCCGCCAGCCAGCCATGAGCAGCAAGAGCCGCCAGCCAGCCATGAGCAGCAAGAGCCGCCAGCCAGCCATGAGCAGCAAGAGCCGCCAGCCAGCCATGAGCAGCAAGAGCCGCCAGCCAGCCATGAGCAGCCAGAGCCGCCAGCCAGCCATGAGCAGCCAGAGCCGCCAGCCAGCCAGGATCCGTCAGAGCCAGCCAGCCAGGATCCGTCAGAGCCAGCCAGCCAGGATCCGTCAGAGCCAGCCAGCCAGGATCCGTCAGAGCCAGCCAGCCAGGATCCGCCAGAGCCAGCCAGCCAGGATCCGCCAGAGCCAGCCAGCCAGGATCCGCCAGAGCCAGCCAGCCAGGATCCGCCCCTCAGTCCGGAGCTGCCCCTCAGTCCGGAGCTGCCCCTCATTCCGGTGTTGCCCCTCATTCCGGTGTTGCCCCTCAGTCCGGTGCTGCCCCTTAGTCCGGTGCTGCCCCTTAATCCAGTGGGGTTAATTTGGAGGGTGGCCATTGGGAGGAGGCCAAGGAAGCGGGGTTTGAATATGGTGGGGTGGGGACCACGACCAGCGCCAGAGCCGCCACCGTGGACAGACGCCCACCCAGACCCTCCCCTAGACTTTATGCTGGTGCGCCCGGAGTTCGCACCTTAAGGGGGGGGGTTATGTCACGTTCCTGACCTGTTTTTCCTTTTTCTTGTATTTATTTAGTTGGTCAGGGCGTGAGTTGGGGTGGGTTGTCGATGTGTTATTTTCTATGTTGGGATGTTTGTGTTCGGCCGGGTATGATTCTCAATCAGAGACAGCTGTCAATCGTTGTCCCTGATTGAGAATCATACTTAGGCAGCCTGTGATTCACGTGTGTTTTGTGGGTGTTTGTATCTCGTGTCAGTGTTCGTGCCACACGGGACTGTTTTCGGTTTTGTCACGTTTGTTGTTTTTTGTATGTATAAGTGTTCAGTTTATGTTCATTAAAATATGACCACTTTCCACTCTGCGTGTTGGTCCGATCCATGCTCCTCCTCGTCTGAGGAGGAGAACGACTTCGACAATCGTTACAGAGGCTATTTAAAGGGGGTACCGGTACCGAATCAATGTGTGTAAATCCGGGACAATTCTATTAGTATGATATGTTACCTTTGTATGGTATTTATTAATTTGTGGATGTCCATCATCCATTTCGTATGATATGTTACAAATTACAATTCATATAATATGTTACATATTGCAATTCATACAATATGTTACGAATTGCAATTTGTACAATATGTTACGGATTTTCAAAATGTATATTGGGCTCCCGAATGGCACAGCGGTCTAAGGCACTGCCTCTCAGTGCTAGAGGCATCACTACAGACACCCTGGTTCGACTCCAGACTGTATCACAACCGGCCGTGATTGGGAGTCCCATAGAACGGCGCACAATTGGCACAGCGTCGTCTGGGTTTGGCTGGAGTAGGCTATCATTGTAAATAGGAATTTGTTTTTAACTGACTTGCTTTTGTTTTTAACTGACTTAAATAAAGGTAAACAAATGACAAATAGCTAGGTGGCTAACATTAGCTAGGGTTAGAGTTATGAGTTAGGTTAAAGGTTTAGGGGAATGGTTTGCTAAAATGCTAAGTACCTAAAAGTAGTAAGTAGCTGTAAAGTTGCTAAAATGTTAAAGCTGTTAGAGATTCGAACAGGCAAACTTTGGGTTGCTAGGTGTTTGTGTTTTACGGCTATCCATCCCCACCCATGATTTGACATGTGGAAGTTTTTTTCCTCAACCAGCCTGGTCTAATATCTTTCCATTGCCTTGACAGTCCATTCACTCAAGTCTTCTAATAAAAGCAGTTGGATGCTCTTGAAACAGGCTCTGTTCATGGTAAAGGATCAGGGAAACTTACAAGAGTTTCAGGGAGGGATAACAAACCCATTACTACACTGTAAATACCACCTATTCTTCACTGTAAGTTGGGAAAGAAAGCCTTAAAAGTGTGTGCCTGCATTCCTGTTTCAGTGAAACTCATCATTTGGACTGTAGAAAATAGAATGCCTTGGCAACATTCTCCAGCATTGCCTAGTTAGAAGGGGAAAAAAACATTTTTGCACAATCGCCAATAAAGTGGGGATGTGATATCATTGATCTCTCCGCCCTGGCCTCTACCAACTCTGTCCACTCCTCCATTCTCCCAGTGCTCTTTCATTACAGTTCTTTCCTCTTCCAAACAGTCTGTATACCTGGTATTATTCCTCCCATTGTAAAGGAATATAGCCGAGGTCAGGTCTTGCACCTTATCCAAGGCAAGGTATCCAAGAGGAGCAGCATCTACAGTACACCTGCTCAAAGCACTTTCCTATTAGAGCACCAGCATGCTGCACTAATGTGATGCTTCAACAGTTAGGTTATTGCATTGAAATAGAGTGACACATGCATTTTATTATTTTGTAGTTTGAGACAATTCAAATAATTGTTAAGGATGGAAAATTATTAATTGTTTTCTGACAGATTTTCAGAGGAACTGAGTATCTGATACAGCACCTACTCTTGAGCTCAGGTACAGAGAGCAACATATTCCATCTATGTGGCATTTCTCAAGACAGAAGATTCTAAACACAACCTACAGTACTGTATGATTTAGGTGAACTGTTAAATCAACTGCTTCAGATAAAATAATATTTGGAGCCATATTGGAAATACATCCACTCATCTGCACATAACGCTGTTATAGTTCATCTTCTTTCATCTTTCTCAGCCCGATGTAAAAAATACAATATCTCTATCTCTGATAAATGTCTCTCAATGCTCTCTCTCATTATTGAGGTAGGGTATGAGAGTACAACCATGAATGAACCATGATCAACGTCTGCTTTCAGTCAAGGTTTCTGAATGAAGCAACACATTGGTAGCCAAGGCCGCCAACTTTTGAAGATAGCTTGGAGTGAGATTTCCTATCGTGAATATCATTGTCTCCACCCCTAGCCGGGGGTCTCCCCTAGGAAAATACAAAAACAAAATCACAGGTCAGGTGTTCTCAGGATTCTTTTAAAGTTTAATACACACTCAAAACTCAACGACTTGGTTTGAAGTTACTTTGAGATTATTTGGCCATGAAATTTTGAGTATAGTGGGCTGACGTATAACGCCTCCTGGCGGCCATGTTGGAAGACCACCACATTAATTATTCTGACAACAACACCCCACATTGCATGATAACAGTGCCTAAAACTAGTTGATTCATCGCCACGGTCATTTTATGTGGTGTATTTGGCTGCTCTAACAAGGCAGGAAAGAACGGGGAATAAATATGTTTACAGATTCCCCAAAATCACAAAACGCCATTCATTCGTGACACCAATGAGACAAGACTCAAGAACTCTCAAAAAAGCGAAGAAACCTTTTTGCCCTTCAAGACCTGATCCCAGACAGCTGTCAATACAGGCAGGGTTTGCTACAATCATTTCATCACTGGTAAATCAAGTCTGATCCATTTCGAGTTTAGTTTCGCTGATATGCTAACAAGGTGTTAACAACAACACTAACTTAGTTAAAATTAGTTAGCTCAATAAGCTTGTAGTCTAGCTATTAGTATGTGTCGCGTGAGTTTCCACATTTTGGGGAAGCAATTGTTTCACGATAAAATGTCCCTTTTTAATGAAGAATTACATGCCTCTATTATCGCATTTGCAGACTAATGTAAGCGTACTATTCCTAATGTAATGAGCAGATTGGATAGTGATAATTTAGGCTATTAATAAACATGTAGTGGCATAGGTTTCTAGGCTATATCAGAGACTTTTCTTTCATTTTGGACAGGGAAAAATGTGGCCTTTGATAAACATTTCATGCAATTTACTACTTTATATGACTAGAGACAGCAAAATCCTTTTTAATATGATGGTAGTCTAGGTTTACTCTACTGTCTGACACTGAAAAACATCCTCGTCTTGAAAGCAACCATGTAATCTAGGCCGAAAGGGGCCCTGGCTATAAGCGAGTCAGCTTTTGTCAAATTAACGTAAAAAGTTATATTTTTGCATTTTAGCTAACCTTAACCTAATTCTCCTAACCTGCTGCGTAAATTCTCCTAATCTGCTATGAAATGTCAAATATTACATTCATTTTACAAAAAAGCTGGATCCTTTCTAGCCATGACAATGAAAAGGGGAGTCACACATTGTACAATATGATGTCCAAAAGCCCGGAGGACATTATTGTCCAGAACAACTCCAGTGGTTATCATATATTCATATGATAATTTGATAACTTTATTCATAAGAGTAGGGAAAATGTATGGACATTACATAATAGGACAAAGGACTCAATGGGATAGGACAACCTGATGTGTTTACTATTGGTTGTTCCAGCCCAACAATAGATTTCATCTTTATGTGAAACTAAAACACCTGAATGAATTAAAAAACACTTAAGAGCCCTGATTGTATACAGTGGGGAGAACAAGTATTTGATACACTGCCGACTTTGCAGGTTTTCCTACTTACAAAGCATGTAGAGGTCTGTAATTTATTTTTTTAACGAAAATCACATTGTATGATTTTTAAGTAATTAATTTGCATTTTATTGCATGACATAAGTATTTGATCACCTACCAATCAGTAAGAATTCCGGCTCTCACAGACCTGTTAGTTTTTCTTTAAGAAGCCCTCCTGTTCTCCACTCATTACCTGTATTAACTGCACCTGTTTGAACTCGTTACCTGTATAAAAGACACCTGTCCACACACTCAATCAAACAGACTCCAACCTCTCCACAATGGCCAAGACCAGAGAGCTGTGTAAGGACATCAGGGATAAAATTGTAGACCTACACAAGGCTGGGAAGGGCTACAGGACAATAGGCAAGCAGCTTGGTGAGAAGGCAACAACTGTTGGCGCAATTATTAGAAAATGGAAGAAGTTCAAGATGACGGTCAATCACCCTCAGTCTGGGGCTCCATGCAAGATCTCACCTCGTGGGGCATCAATGATCATGAGGAAGGTGAGGGATCAGCCCAGAACTACACGGCAGGACCTGGTCAATGACCTGAAGAGAGCTGGGACCACAGTCTCAAAGAAAACCATTAGTAACACACTACGCCGTCATGGATTAAAATCCTGCAGCGCACGCAAGGTCCCCCTGCTCAAGCCAGCGCATGTCCAGGCCCGTCTGAAGTTTGCCAATGACCATCTGGATGATCCAGAGGAGGAATGGGAGAAGGTCATGTGGTCTGATGAGACAAAAATAGAGCTTTTTGGTCTAAACTCCACTCGCCATGTTTGGAGGACGAAGAAGGATGAGTACAACCCCAAGAACACCATCCCAACCATGAAACATGTAGGTGGAAACATCATTCTTTGGGGATACTTTTCTGCAAAGGGGACAGGACGACTGCACCGTATTGAGGGGAGGATGGATGGGGCCATGCATCGCGAGATCTTGGCCAACAACCTCCTTCCCTCAGTAAGAGCATTGAAGATGGCAGCTCGTGGCTGGTTCTTCCAGCATGACAACGACCCGAAACGCACAGCCAGGGCAACTAAGGAGTGGCTCCGTAAGAAGCATCTCAAGGTCCTGGAGTGGCCTAGCCAGTCTCCAGACCTGAACCCAATAGAACATCTTTGGAGGGAGCTGAAAGTCCGTATTGCCTAGCGACAGCCCCGAAACATGAAGGATCTGGAGAAGGTCTGTATGGAGGAGTGGGCCAAAATCCCTGCTGCAGTGTGTGCAAACCTGGTCAAGAACTACAGGAAACGTATGATCTCTGTAATTGCAAACAAAGGTTTCTGTACCAAATATTAAGTTCTGCTTTTCTGATGTATCAAATACTTATGTCATGCAATAAAATGCAAATTAATTACTTAATCAGACAATGTGATTTTCTGGATTTTTGTTTTAGATTCCGTCTCTCACAGTTGAAGTGTACCTATGATAAGAATTAAAGACCTCTACATGCTTTGTAAGTAGGAAAACCTGCAAAATCGGCAGTGTATCAAATACTTGTTCTCCCCACTGTATGTGACCTAAAGAAGTGATATTCTAACATCAGGAGTGCTTCTCATTTGTTTCTGTACTGTAGGTTCACCAGCAGACCTCTATCAAGACACACGTCGACTGGATTCCGACTGTGAAGATGAGCAATGCTGCAGCAGCATCAGTTTCTACTTCTACTTTTCCTTTTCCAGATATGAAAGGAGACATCCCTCAGTTATACGAGATGGTTGTCATATGCTGTACTTTGGACAATCTGAATGATTCTGTTGTGCCATTCAATTAGAGCACCTTCACCTTGTCGTCAAGACAAAGGTGCCTCCTTAAACTGTATGAATATATATATATATATATATATATAATCATTTAATTTTGAATGTGTAAAAGACTGTTGTTGATGTTGTAAACATACTGTGCTTTTATAATAGGCTGTTGTTGTATGGGTGAAAAGTATTTTGTCATCTCTGCTTTGCCTAGCCCCATTGAATAAAACGTATTTCTTATAGGCCAACTATTGTCATTCTTTTACAATTTAAACACATTTAGCATAGACAATGCAATTGTTGTGGTAGTCTTAATTAACCAAACCACCTCCAAGTTGAACTTGGTAGTAGTAGTTGTATGTTTTAAGCTAAGGAACCCATCATCTCCTGCTTCCAGACATTTCACCACCTAGATTACAACAGTTGGATTTGCACTAAACAATTTCATGTCAGCACAAGGCATGTAAAAAAATCTAGTATAATGATTAGCCACATACATACATTGTCTGCTGGTATTGCTTTTAAATTGAGAATATATAGCTGAACAATGTAAACAATGTGTGAGTTAAGCTTTTCTCCACTTCAGATGCACAATGTTAAGAGGTGCATTGCAAGTGCCCATAAGACTAATGCCATCATACTGTAGGCCAGTGGTTCCCAACTCCCCCAACAGAACAGTTTTATTGTAGCCCCTGATTCAACTTTTCAGATAATCAGGCCCTCAATGAGTTGAACCAGGTATGTTTGTCTGGGGCTACAACAAAAATGTATGCTGTTGGGGTTACTCAAGGACTGGAATTGGGAACCACTGCTGTAGACCTATTGCTGCATTGGCGTTGCATGCTATTATCAGCTGCAAAATGGGTTCACAAGGCTGATATCTTGAAAAAATAGTTACAATCTAATAAAACTAATTGTAGAGCTTATGACTGAACAAAAAAGTCATGTTAATTTGAGAATACAACACAAAAACACAGATACATTTAAGACAGATTCCCTTCCCCTCTTTATTGCAGGTTTGTGATCTGTGATTAATCAACATCGACACTAGTTCATCTTGAATAATAGTTAAGTTAAGAATTAAAACAAGTTTAAACACTTAACTTCAAATGAACACCTCCATATAATAATAAGTATACACGTAAGCTAAAGGTTGTAAAGGTTAGACATTTTACTAACAAGTAGGCTATTACTACAAAAGCATAATTTCAGGTGAACAAAAAAAAGTCAATACCAGAGGTGGCCAACCTCGCTGCACTGATTCCTGATCAACTGGGTGAGTAGGATTCCGTTCAAACCCAGCAATAGCACACTTGATTATTAACAAATTAGGTTTGATACATTGAATCAAGTGTATTAGTGCTGGGTTGGAACAGAAGCATGCACACCCAGCAGGGTTGGCATGCTCCAGTTTTAATAGGTTTATACATTGTTTGAATTTTAAACAGTATTTTTGTTCAAAACATTTGCCAACATAGGCACACATACAGTTGAAGTCGGAAGTTTTAATACACTTAGTTTGGAGTCATTAAAACTCGTTTTTTAACCTCTCCAGAAACGTATTGTTAACAAACTATAGTTTTGGCAAGTCGGTTAGGACATCTACTTTGTGCATGACACAAGTAATTTTTTCAACAATTGTTTACAGACAGATTATTTCACTTATAATTCACTGTATCACAATTCCAGTGGGTCAGAAGTTTGCATACACTAAGTTGACTGTGCCTTTAAACAGCTTGGAAAATTCCTGAAAATTATGTCATGGCTTTAGAAGCTTCTGATAGGCTAAATTACATAATTTGAGTCAATTGGAGGTGTACCTGTGGATGTATTTCAAGGCCTACCTTCAAACTCAGTGTAAGTATAAACACCATGGGACCACGCAGCCGTAATACCGCTCAGGAAGGAGACGTGTTCTGTCTCCTAGAGATTCATGTACTTTGGTGCGAAAAGTGCAAATCAAATCCAGAACAACAGCAAAGGACCATGTGAAGATGCTGGAGGAAACAGGTACATAAGTATCTATATCCACAGTAAAACGAGTCCTATATAGACATAACCTGAAAGGCCGCTCAGCAAGTAAGAAGCCACTGCTCCAAAACCGCCATAAAAAAAGACAAGCCAACATTTGCAACTGCACATGGGGACAAAGATCGAACTTTTTGGAGAAATGTCCTCTGGTCTGATGAAACAAAAATAGAACTGTTTAGCCATGATGACCATTGTTATGTTTGGAGGAAAAGGGGGGAGGCTTGCAAGCCGAAGAACACCATCCCAAATGTGAAGCACGGGGGTGGCAGCATCATGTTGTGGGGGTGCTTTGCTGCAGGAGGAACTGGTGCACTTCACAAAATAGATGGCTTCACGAGGAAGGAAATTATGTGGATATATTGAAGCAACGTCTCAAGACATTAGTAAGGAAGTTAAAGCTTGGTCGCAAATGGGTCACCCAAATGGACAATGACCCCAAACATACTTCCAAAGTTGTGGCAAAATGGCTTAAGGACAACAAAGTCAAGGTATTGGCGTGGCCATCACAAAGCCCTGACCTCAATCCCATAGAAAATGTGTGGGCAGAACTGAAAAAGCGTGTGTGAGCAAGGAGGCCTACAAACCTGACTCATGTGATGAAAGAAATAAAAGCTGAAATAAATTATTCTCTCTTCTATTATTCTGAGATTTCACATTCTTAAAATAGAGTGGTGATCCTAACTGACCTAAGACAGGGAATTTTTACTAGGATTAAATGTCAGGAATTGTGAAAAACTGAGTTTAAATGTATTTGGCTAAGGTGTATGCAAACTTCCGACTTCAACTGTATAATCCATGGTACACAAGGATGTATGTACCCTTATTCTTTTCTTATTTTATTTTTCACCCCTTTTTTCTCCCCAATCTTGTGGTATCCAATTGGTAGTAGTTACAGTCTTGTCTCATCGCTACAACTCCCGTACGGACTCGGGAGAGGCGAAGGTCGAGAGCCATGCGTCCTCCGAAACACAACCCAACCAAGCCGCACTGCTTCTTGACACAATGCCCATCCAACCCGAAAGCCAGCCGCACCAATGTGTCGGAGGAAACACCATACACCTGGCGACAGTGTCAGCGTGCACTGCGCCCGGCCCGCCACAGGAGTCGCTAGTCCGCGATGAGACAAGGATATCCCTGCCGGCCAAACCCTCCCTAACCCGGACGCCCCATGGACCTCCCGGTCGCGGCCGGTTGCGACAGAGCCTGGACTCGAACCCAGAATCTCTAGTGGCACAGCTAGCACTGCAGTGCCTTAGGCTACTCGGGAGGCCCGTATGTACCCTTATTCAGTTGGGAAATTCTTTGGGACCTCTTCGTCTGCAGACAGGATTTCATGGCTCTCTATCAGAGGACCAAAAACATTACAAAGAAACAGGCTGCATTATACAGAAAGTAGACAGCCCTGAATATTATGCTGCTATATCTTTTGGTCCTCCGTTTTTCTCGCTAGGGACTGGGACTGGAAATGGAGAATATTTTCATAATATCTTCACCCAACGTTTCCTGCCCTATCCAGAGTAGCTTAGTCTCCCTTCTCTGACAGCTGTAAGTGCTAGCTAATCCTTTCACCCTCTTCCATGGCTGTTAGCTAGCTAGCTACCTAACTACAAATGCATTTCGAGTTACAACGACAAATACATCAAGATAGCTAACTAGCCAATATGAAGTTGGCAAGCTGGTGATATTTCATTCACATAGCTAACTAGCTAACGTTATACAGTATGTAAAGTTAGCTAACTAGCTATTTGAGTTAGCCTGCGCACTAAGTTTATGTAGCAAGGTAGCTAATAAAACATCGTTTTTGATCACTTTTAACATACTTTTACTTACTTGAATAGGTTTTCCCACTGCCTCCGTTTTCTTGGTCCTTAGAAAAACAAAAAATTGGTCAATCTTCACAAAGCAAAACGCAGCCATCCATGTGGACGATTGGAGGGCTTTCAACAGACGGAGTTCGGTCTTCCAACATGACGCTTGGTGCGGTTGCTAGGTGATTTGTGAAGCAACTGCAAGCCCTCTAAATTAACTGACATTGAATTACATTGGGTTTTGGTTTGAAAATGCTAATATTAACAGTTGGTGGCAGTGGCTAACCATAGGATGTATTGCAGTCTTTCCTTCTCCATAATAAACCAACATGTAAATATGTCATTCATTTGGGTGAACTATCCCTTTAAAATGGGACCGTAGAAAATCCTTCCTAGAGTAAGGGAAGTCCCCCCCCAATTGTACAAAATAACATGGCAACTTATTGGCACCGAGCGGACCATATACACGATGGGATTGTGTGGGATTTCATATTACATCCGGCGCTGTTTCGTCCAAAGTTGATGGCAAATGCCATATTGTAAATGAGCTGTGTAACACCCCAAAAATCCTATAGTGGGCGAGTGTTTTCTATCTAAATTTTTCATAGGCCTTTTGTAACGCAAGTCAAGACCCAAGAGTAAAATTTTGAGATTTTGAAAGTTTTGGCAAAAATTTATAACCCCCTTAAAAAAGTGCTTTCTGGACCTTTTTTCGAAATTCTTTCGAGTTTTATGTCAATTACACATGTGTAAGAACTGTATGAAAATACTTTTGTCAAATTTTATTAACATAATTTTTTGGACATTTTTATTTGGACTTAAGGAATTTGTTTTGTGCATTTGGAATGTGATTTCATAGGAAGTCAAAAGTCAAAAGTCAAAAATGTCAAAATTTTGGAAAAAACGTATCACCCCCTTTAAAAAAGTGCTTTCTGGACCGTTTTTCGAAATTCTTTCAATTTTTATGTCAATTACACATGTGTAAGAACTGTATGAAAATACTTTTGTCAAATTTTATTAACATAATTTTTAGGACATTTTTATTTGGACTTAAGGAATTTGTTTTGTGCATTTGGAATGTGATTTCATAGGAAGTCAAAAGTCATAAGTCAAAAATTTCAAAAATTTGGAAAAAACATATCACCCCCTTTAAAAAAGTGCTTTCTGGACCGTTTTTTGAAATTCTTTCGAGTTTTATGTCAATTACACATGTGTAAGAACTGTATGAAAGTACTTTAGTCACATTTTATTATCATAATTTTTTATAAATGTTTACTTGTACTTAAGGAATATGTTTTGTGCATTTGGAATGTGATTTCATAGGAAGTAAAAAATGTCAAAAATTTGGAAAAAACGTATCACCCCCTTCATAGTCGAAAATAACTTTTTTTTTTTAAAGGCCAAAATGAAGCATTTAAAACTGTATTGAAAATCGTGTGTGGTAACCCAAAACATGAAACAGAATATTTTTTGACTTTTTTTGAAAACCTCCATAAATCACTCAGGCCAGCACCCATTGATTTTTGCCCGTAGTATAGTGCTCCCAGAGCGGGTATGGAAGTCTGGATCCCCCCTAAAAGCATTTAAGGCTCTGTGTGTCTTTAAGCACCATACTTTTTCATTCCATCCTTGCTGTGTGTGTCTGTGTGTGTGTGTGTGAGCTTTTCTTTGACATCTGATTAGAGAAATGACTGATTTACACTTCATGAGGGTTGCCTAATCACACACTTAAAGTTTTGGAAAGATCTGACTTTTTTAACCCTTTGAAACAGCACCTATGACCCCATTTTAAGGCACTTCCGGTTGGCACAGGAAGCTATAAGTAAACACCTATCCTGATCGGGGTATGCTTTTACAGAATCCTGAGTTTTAAGTCTATACGTTAAGAACTGACTGATTTACACAGGGTTGAATGCACTATATATCACAAACTGCTGGTTGGGTAAAACACTTTTAGGGTGATTTTATCACTTCCGGTTGCTCCAGGAAGCTTAGAATCAACACAGGTAGACCTCATAGTGGCTTGATGGATTGTCATTGAAGACAGGTTCATAAGACATTCATAACCCACATAGGGTTTATTTAAAGAATGCACGTTACATTTGCATATGATTCAACAGTGAAAAACACCACATCATATTGCAAACATAACACACTGTTGAATCATATTGCAAACACACACTGTTATATTTGCAATATGATGTGTTGAATCATATTGCAAACATAACACACACTGTTACGTTTGCAATATGATGTGTTGGATCATATTGCAAACATAACACACACTGTTACATTTGCAATATGATGTGTTGAATCATATTGCAAACATAACACACACTGTTACGTTTGCAATATGATGTGTTGAATCATATTGCAAACATAACACACACTGTTACATTTGCAATATGATGTGTTGAATCATATTGCAAATCTAACGTGCATTTGCAATATGATGTGATGTTGAATCATATTGCAAATGTAACGTACATTCTCTTAAATACTTTAGAAATGCAAAAGTCAACGGTCTGATGACCTCAGGATGGCCGGGCAGTGATAGTGGTTCCTCTCCATCGCTCGTTGTGTTAAATTTCATCATGTCGCTTTTTGTGATGGTACCCCCCCGTTGAAACATATTGCAAATGTACAAAAGTCAAGTAGCAAGTCGGTGTCCATCAGTCAATTAGATATATTCAGACACCAAACTGATACCATCTGACACCAAACTCACTTTTACCAACTCCTTTAGAAGCCAACTATCACATATTTCAGAGCAGGCCCAAAATTCACAGCGCCTTCCATTTAAACCATAATAAAACAAATAATACGTAGTTATGTTCTAGCTGCGGGTCCAATATTCACATTATGTTTAGCCCTATGTGAGGCGACCTGGAATCCCAAGTTTCGGCTCGATAGGTCATTCGGTGCCCGAGCAAAACCCTAATTGGTGCTGAAAATCCACTTTTTTCCATGCCTTGCTACGGGGTGCTTGAATGAGCAATCGGACAGAATCGTTGAGGTCCATCTCTATGGGCCGAGCCGGTTTCAATGCACCTAGTCTTGAGACTCTGGGACTTTTCTAAATGTCGTCCGTTTCGTTGAGCTGAAAATGAATTGAAAACATAGCAAATACACGAGGCTGTTTATCGGTCTGAGAACCTTCTAGAGCCACATAACTCACCGTGCACAATCGACCTGAGGTCTAGAACAGGTTTGTAAAGTTTCAGAACTCTAAGTCTGACGGTTCTTTAAAAGTTGGAACAAAAGTAACTACCACAGGCACTGTCTGCCTCTTAGCCCCTCAGTGTGTCCCTCCATCATTTCTGTTTGGGTGTGTAAATTTTTCTTTGAAATCTGATGGGACTAATGACTGATTTACAGTTCAGGAGGGTTGCCTAATCACAATTATGAAGTTTTGGAAAGATTTGACATTTTTAACCCTTCAAAACAGCCCATTTGACACCAATTATGGCACTTCCGGTTGGCACAGGAAGCTGAAAGTAAAGACATATACTCACTGGAGTATGCTGTTACAGAATCCTGAGTTTTAAGTCTATATGTTAAAAATTGACTGATTTACATAGGGCTGAATGCACTATTTCTCTCAAATTGCAGGGTGCTTATTGCAAACACTTTTAGGGTGATTTTAACCACTTCCGGTTGCTCCAGGAAGCTTAGAATCGACACAGGTAGACCTCATGGTGGCCTGATGGACTGTCATCAAAGACAGGTTCATAAGACATTCATAACCCACATAGGCTTCAGGTTGAATTTAGGGGAGCAGTCAATGTATTCCTATGGGGCGAAATGTCATTGTAAACTGTTTGATGTAAACACCTTCTTTTAACTGTGAAGGGTTAATGCCACAAGGTCAAAGTTAGGCTTGCACAGATCGGGAGGACCTTAAGAACATTCCTGAGGTGAAATTGTGCTTCTAACCTTAACGGTTCTCTCTCTGTCTCCCAAAAGCAAATAAAATTGACATTGAGGTCAAAAGGTCATTCGTGTCCGTTCTCTTGTAACGGTCGCTGCTCTCAGACCGAGTGAGCTACGGTCAAGCGGGGCATCTCGTTGAACTCGGCACGGCCTAGGGATAATGGGAATGCCATTGCCGGCTTTGTGTGTCTTTAAGCACCGTACTTTTTCACTCCATCATTGCTTTGTGTGTGTGTTTTTGTGTGAGAGAGAGCTTTCCTTTGACATCTGCTTAGAGAAATGACTGATTTACAGTTCATGAGGCTTGTCTAATCACACAAATGAAGTTTTGAAAAGTTCTGACCTTTTTAACCCTTCGAAACAGCACCATGACACCATTTTAAGGCACTTCCGGTTGGCACAGGAAGCTATAGGTAAACACATATCTTGACTGGGGTATGCTGTTACAGAATCCTGAGTTTTAAGTCTATACGTTAAGAATTGACTGATCTACATAGGGTTGAATGCAGTGATTTTCAAAATTGCAAGTCATGTATATCTGGACACTTTTTAGGGTGATTTTAACCACTTCCGGTTGCTCCAGGTAGCTTAAAATCAACACAGGTAGACCTCATAGTAGCCTGATGGATTGTTATCAAAGACAGGTTCATAAGACATTCATAACCCACATAGGCTTCAGGTTGAATTTAGAGGAGCAGTCAATGTATTCCTATGGGGCGAAATGTCATTGTAAAATGTTTGATGTAAACGCCTTCTTTTAACTGTGAAGGGTTAATGCCACAAGGTCAAGGTTAGGCTTGCACAGATCGGGAGGACCTTAGGATTGTTCCTGAGGTGAAATTGTGCTTCTAACCTTAACGGTTCTCTCTCTGTCTCCCAAAAGCAAATGAAATTGACATTGAGGTCAAAAGGTCATTTGTGTCCGTTCTCTTGTAACGGTCGCTGCGCTCAGACCGAGCGAGCTACGGTCAAGCGGGGCATCCCGTTGAACTCGGCACGGCCTGGAGAATATGGCGATGTCATTTTAGTGGTGATTTCAGAATGCTATTTTGGTGCATTCATGGAAGGCGCTGTGAATTTTGGGCCTGCTCTGAAATATGTGATAGTTGGCTTCTAAAGGAGTTGTAAAAAGTGAGTTTGGAGTCAGATGGTATCAGTTTGGTGTCTGAAAATATCCAATTGACTGATGGACACTTGCTAGTTGACTTTTGTTGACACTTGCTAGTTGACTTGCTAGTCGACTTTTGTACATTTGCAATATGTTTCAACGCGGGGGTACCATCACCAAAATCGACATGATGAAATTTCACGCAACGAGCGTTGGAGAGGAACCACTATCACTGCCCGGCCATCCTGAGGTCATCAGGACGTTGACTTTTGTATTTCTAAAGTATTTAAAGAATGCACGTTACATTTGCAATATGATTCAACATCACATCATATTGCAAATCTAACGTGCATTTGCAATATGATGTGATGTTGAATCATATTGCAAATGTAACGTACATTCTCTTAAATACTTTAGAAATGCAAAAGTCAACGGTCTGATGACCTCAGGATGGCCGGGCAGTGATAGTGGTTCCTCTCCATCGCTCGCTTCGTGAAATTTCATCATGTCGCTTTTTCCTCATGGTACCTCCCCGTTGAAACATATTGCAAATGTACAAAAGTCAACGAGCAAGTCAGTGTCCATCAGTCAAATAGATATTTTCAGACACCAAACTGATACCATCTGACTCCAAACTCACTTTTTCCAACTCCTTTAGATGCCAACTATAACATATTTCAGAGCAGGCCCAAAATTCACAGCGCCTTCTATTTAAACCATAATAAAACAAATAATACGTAGTTATGTTCTAGCTGCGGGTCCAGTTCACACATTATGTTTAGCCCTATGTGAAGCGACCTCGAATCCCAAGTTTCGGCTCGATAGGTCATTCGGTGCCCGAGCAAAACCCTAATTGGTGCTGAAATTCCACTTTTTTCATTGCCTTGCTACGGGGTCCTTGAATGAGCAATCAAACAGGCTCGTTGGGGTCTGTCTCTATGGGCCGAGCCGGTTTCAACGCACCTAGTCTTGAGACTCTGGGACTTTTCTAAAGGTCGTCCGTTTCGTTGAGGTCAAAATGAATTGAAAACATGGCAAATACACGAGGCTTTTTATCGATCCGAGAACCTTCTAGAGTCATATAATTCACCGTGCACAATCGACCTGAGGTCTAGAACAGGTTTGTAAATTTTCAGAACTCTAGGTCTGACGGTTCTTTAAAAGTTGGAACAAAAGTAACTACTGCAGGCACTGTCTGCCTCTTAGCCCCTCAGTGTGTCCCTCCATCATTTCTGTGTCGGTGTGTATTTTTTTTTGTTGAAATCTGATGGGATCAAGAACTGATTTACAGTTCAGGAGGGTTGTCTATTCACATATATGAAGTTTTGGAAAGATTTGACATTTTTAACCCTTCGAAACAGCCCATTTGACACCAGTTATGGCACTTCCGGTTGTCACAGGAAGCTAAAAATAAACACATATCATCACTGGAGTAGGCTGTTACAGAATCCTGAGTTTTAAGTCTGTATGTTAAAAATTGACTGATTTACATAGGGTTGAATGCACTATTTCTCTCAAACTGCAGGTTGGGTATGGCAAACACTTTTAGGGTGATTTAACCACTTCCGGTTGCTCCAGGAAGCTTAGAATCGACACAGGTAGACCTCATGGTGGCCTGATGGACTGACATCAAAGACAGGTTCATAAGACAATCATAACCCACATAGGCTTTAGGTTGAATTTAGAGGTGCAGTCAATGTATTCCAATGGGGAGACATTTCATTGTAAACTATTTGATGTAAACACCTTCTTTTAACTGTGAAGGGTTAATGCCACAAGGTCAGGGTTAGGCTTGCACAGATCGGGAGGACCTTAAGAACACTCCTGAGGTGAAATTGTGTTTCTAACCTTAACGGTTCTCTCTCTGTGTCCCAAAAGCAAATGAAATTGACATTGAGGTCAAAAGGTCATTTGTGTCCGTTCTCTTGTAACGGTCGCTGTGCTCAAACCGAGCGAGCTACGGTCAAGCGGGGCATCTCGTTGAACTCGGCACGGCCTAGAGATAATAGTAATGCCATTGTGGGCTTTGTGTGTCGTTAAGCACCGTACTTTTTTACTCCATCTTTCCTTTTTGTGTGTGTGTGATTGTGTGAGAGAGATTTTCTTTGACATCTGTTGGGAAAAATGACTGATTACAGTTCATGAGGGTTGTCTAATCACACAAGTGAAGTTTTGAAAAGATCTGACCTTTATTACCCTTCAAACCTGACCCTGTGGCACCATTTTAAGGTACTTCCAGTTGACATAGGAAGCTGAAATTGAACACATACCCTCCTTGGTGTAGGCTCTTATATAATATTGAGTTTTAAGTCTTTATGTTAAGAACTGACTTATTTAAAGAGGGTTAAATGAGTGTGTGTTATTTCATAAAATCATATAAAATCACAGGATTCTCGCAGAGCTTCGAGACCCACTTTAAAAATGTACGTCTGAACACACTGCAACTGGATCTGTGATTTTTTTGAAAAAAAAAATCCTCTTTGTGAACATCACCAAACGGTCAATGTACGATTTCTCTTAAATTACGATAGATAAATGGCTGGTTCTTTTTTTCCTGACACCGTATGCTTATGTACTTTGACATGAAGCGGTCAAATTAGCACCCTACTTGCGTTTTAACCCTTTAATCCCAGAAAAATGGCCATAACTCAAAAAGCGCCGAGGTCTCGACGCCATCTTGTTCGGGGCCAACTGCCCATTACTCCAAACCTACGCTCGCCGAGTTTCGTCTTCGAAATATTTTCAGTTTAGGAGAAAAGGCCGCGCTCGTTTGCCACGTGCTCGTGCGCCTGCAATATGATTTATTTTCCCTCTTGTGGGAATTTTCGAGAATGCAGAAAAAAGTCAAAAATTTGTCATTTTTATAAAACGGAAACCGAAATTCCGAAACGTTTTTTTGAGTGACTTCCTGAAAGAGCTCTCCGCCGCCCACGGCCCGACGCCGTCCGCGATTTTCTGCGACGTATTAAGACGTCAGGTAAGGGACCGTACATTTGCAATGGGACTTTCTTCACTAACCATACGGCTCCCGTCCCAGACTTCCCTTAAGGTATGGTAGCTCTCCTAGAGGGTTGGCAGTCCATTTGTCACTCCACATTCAATAGAAATCTAATGAATATCCGTCTTCAGTTGGTTGAGGCTAATTTGCAGAACCTTGTCATCATCTTACTCCACATAGGCAAGATATTTTGCATATATATGCCAACTGTTTGTGCCTAGTAGCTTGTGCACAATACTAAAATGACAAAACAGGATATTTGAGGCAAGGGGCATTTCAATACAGCCTATTCTCATTTTATAACTTAACCTATATTCAATATTGCCCATAAATGCTTACAAAAATGCATAGCACTCTTAACTATTTAAATTTATTTTCAAAGACACAAGTTGGCACAAAAGATTTCAAATAGCCTAATTACACCAGCAAAATTGGTAAGAAGTGAAATTATACAAATATGATAAATACTGTAACAGTAGTGTTCTTGCTGAGATTAAGCACACAAATTAGTCTATATTTCACCCATTGTAGGGGATGGGAATTGTTCTAATGATTTACATCAGCTATTGTGTAAGACCAAATAAATGAAACAAATAATTCAATCTCCAGAAAAAAAGATTACATAGCCTAAATCTGCCCCTACACCCAACCCAAATTACACGACATGACAAAAGTATGTGGACACACGCTCGTCGAATAGCTCATTCCAAAATCATGGGCATTAATATGGAGTTGGTCCGCCCTTTGCTGCTATAACAGCCTCCACTACTGTCGGCATTCCAATTTATCACAAAGGTGTTCGATGGGGTTGAGGTCAGGGCTCTGTGCATGCCAATTAAGTTCTTCCACACCGATCTCGACAAACCATTTCTGTATGGACTTTGCTTTGTGTTGGGGGTATTGTCATGCTGAAACAGGAAAGGGCGTTCCCCAAACTGTTGCCACAAAGTTTTACACCACTCCAGCCGACGCTTGGCATTGCGCATGGTGATCTTAGGCTTGTGTGTGGATGCTCGGCCATGGAAACCCATTTCACGAAGCTCCCGACGAACAGTTATTGTGCTGACGTTGCTTCCAGAGGCAGTTTGGAACTCGGTAGTGATTGTTACAACCGAGGACAGGCTATGTTTACGTGCTACACGCTTCAGCACTCGGCGGTCCTGTTCTGTAAGCTTGTGTGACCTACTACTTCGCGGCTGAGCTGTTGTTGCTCCTAGATGTTTCCACTTCACAATAACAGCACTTACAGTTGCTCTGCTCTAGCAGGGTAGAAATTTGACAAACTGACTTGTTGGAAAGATGACATCCTCTGACAGTGCCACGTTGAAAGTCTTTGAGCTCTTCAATAAGGCCATTCTATTGCCAATGTTTGTTTATGGAGATTGCATGGCTGTGTGCTCAATTTAAAACACCTGTCAGCAACGGGTGTGGCTGAAATAGCCGAATCCACTCATTTGAAGGGGTGTACACACACAGTACCAGTCAAAAGTTTGGACACACCTACTCATTCAAGGGTTGTTCTTTATTTTTACTATTTTCTACATTGTAGAATAACAGTGAAGACAACACTATGAAATAACACATATGGAATCATATAGTAAACAAAAAAGTGTTAAAAATATCAAAATATGGGCCTCCTGGGTGGCGCAGTGGTCTAGGGCACTGCATTGCAGCGCTAGCTGCGCCACCAGAGTCTCTGGGTTCGCGCCCAGGCCGCGACCGGGAGGTCCGTGGGGCGACGCACAATTGGCCCAGCGTCGTCCGGGCTAGGGAGGGTTTGGCCGGCCGGTAGGGATATCCTTGTCTCATCGCGCTCCAGCGACTCCTGTGGCGGGCCGGGCGCAGTGCGCACTAGCCAAGGGGGCCAGGTGCACGGTGTTTCCTCCGACACATTGGTGCGGCTGGCTTCCGGGTTGGAGGAGCGCTGTGTTAAGAAGCAGTGCGGCTTGGTTGGGTTGTGCTTCGGAGGACGCATGGCTTTCGACCTTTGTCTCTCCCGAGCCCGTACGGGAGTTGTAGCGATGAGACAAGATAGTAATTACTAGCGATTGGATACCACGAAAATTGGGGAGAAAAGGGGGTAAAAATTAAATAAAAAATAATAATAATTAAAAAAATATCAAAATATATTTTAGATTCTTCAAAGTAGCCACCTTTGCCTTGATTACAGCTTTCCACACTCTAGGCATTCTCTCAACCAGCTTCATGAGGAATACTTTTCCCACAGTCTTGAAGGAGTTCCCACATATAATGAGCACTTGTTGGCTTCTTTTCCTTCACTCTGCGGTCCAACTCATCCTAAACCATCTAAATTGTGTTGAGGTCGGACGATTTTGGAGGCCAGGTCATCTGATGCAGCACTCCATCACTCTCCTTCTTAGTCAAAAAGCCCTTACACAGCATGGAGGTGTGTTTTGGGTCATTGTCCTGTTGAAAAACAAATGATAGACCCACTAAGCGCAAAACAGATGGGATGGCGTATTGCTGCAAAATGCTGTGGTAGCCATGCTGGTTAAGTGTGCCTTGAATTCTAAATAAATCACAGACAATGTCACCAGCAAAGCACCCCCACACCATCACACCTCCTCCTCCATGCTTCAGGGTGGGAACCACACATGCAGGGTTCATTCCCTCACCTACTCTACGTCTCACAAAGACAAAGTGGTTAGAACCAAAAATCTCAAATTTAGACTTATCAGACCAAAGGACAGATTTCCACCTGTCTAATGTCCATTGCTCGTGTTTCTTGGCCCAAGCAAGTCTCTTCTTCTTATTTGGAAAGGGAAAGGGGGGATACCTAGTCAGTTGTACAACTGAAATCATTCAACTGAAATGTGTCATCCGGTGTCCTTTAGTAGTGGTTTCTTTGCAGCAATTCGACCATGAAAGCCTGATTCACACAGTCTCCTCTGAACAGTTGATGTTGAGATGTGTCTGTTATTTGAACTCTGTGAAGCATTTATTTGGGTTGCAATTTCTGAGGCTGGTAACTAATGAACTTATCCTCTGCAGCAGAGGTAACTCTGGGTCTTCCTTTCCTGTGGCGGTCCTCAAGAGAGCCAGTTTCATCATAGCGCTTGATGGTTTTTGTGCCTAAAGAAATGTTTGAAGTTCTTGACATTTTCTGGATTGACTGGTTTTCATGTCCTAAAGTGAAGACGGACTGTCATTTCTCTTAGCTTATTTGAGCTGTTTTTGCCATAATATGGTTTGGTCTTACCAAATAGGGCTATCTTCTGTATACCACCGCTACCTTGTGACAACACAACTGATTGGTTGAAAAACATTAACTTCTTATGGCTGAGATACCGTTAACGGGATCGACTTGACAACAGCCAGTGAAAGTGCAGGGCGCCAAATTCAAACAACAGAAATCTCATAATTAAAATTCCTCAAACATACAAGTATTTCACACCATTTTAAAGATAAACTTGTTGTTAATCCCACCACAGTGTCCGATTTCAAAAAGGCTTTACGATGAAAGCACACCAAACGATTATGTTAGGTCAGTACCTAGTCACAGAAAAACACAGCCATTTTTTCAGCCAAAGAGAGGAGTCACAAAAAGCAGAAATAGAGATACAATTAACTTCTCTGCGCTACGGATCCCTTTTACGGGATCATTTTTCTAAACAACCGCTGAATTGCAGGGCGCAAAATATTACTAAAAATATTTATAATCATGCAATCACAAGTGAAATATACCAAAACACAGTTTAGCTTGTTGTTAATCCACCTATCGTGTCAGATTTTGAAAATATGCTTTGCAACGAAAGCAATCTAAGCTTTTGTGAGTGTATCAATCAATGCTAGAACAGTTAGCCTTATATTAGCTCGGTTAGCTTGGTCACGAAAGTCAGAAAAGCAATAATATTAATCGCTTACATTTGATAATTTTTGGATGTTTGCACTCACGAGACTCCCAGTTACACAACAAATGTTATTTTTGTTCGATAAATATTACTTTTATAACAAAAAAACGGCATTTGGGTTGCGCGTTATGTTCAGAAAACCAAAGCCTCGTTCCGTTCAACAAAAATTCCAAAAAGTATCCGTAATGGTCGTAGAAACATGTCAAATGTTTTTTTATAATCAATCCTCAGGTTGTTTTTAACAAACATAATCGATAATATTTCAACCGGACCGTAACCTATTCAATAAGAGAGAAAAGAAAAATGGAGAGCTACCCCACTCGCGCGCAGGAACTATTCAGAGGACACCTGACTACTTTTGAAAAATCTCGCTCATTTTTCAAAATAAAAGCCTGAAACTATGTCTAAAGCCTGGTCACAGCCTGAGGAAGCCATTGGAAAATGAATCTGGTTGATACCCCTTTAAATGGAAGAAAGACGGGCCAGGAAACACAGATAAAAAAAAATAATCACTTCCGGGTTAGATTTTCTCAGGTTTTCGCCTGCAGAATCAGTTTTGTTATACTCACAGACAATATTTTGACAGTTTTGGAAACTTTGGAGTGTTTTCTATCCTAATCTGTAAATTATATGCATATTCTACGATCTGGACCTGAGAAATAGTCAGTTTACCTTGGGAACGTTATTAATTTTTTTTTTTTTTTTAAGAAATCTGACCCCTAGCGTCAAGAGGTTTTAATCACTAACCTTTGATGGTCTTCATCAGATGACACTCATAGCACTTCATGTTACACAATACATGTATGTTTTGTTCGATAAAGTTCATATTTATATCCAAAAATCTTAGTTTACATTGGCGCGTTATGTTCAGTAATGTTTTGCCTCCAAAACATCCGGTGATTTTGCAGAGAGCCACATCAATTTACAGAAATACTCATAATAAACATTGATAAAAGATACAAGTATTATACATGGAACTTTAGATACACTTCTCCTTAATGCAACCGCTGTGTCAGATTTCAAAAAAACTTTACGGAAAAAGCACACCATGCTATAATCTGAGTACAGTGCTCAGAGACCAAAACAAGCCATACAGATATCCACCATGTTGTGGAGTCAACAGAAGTCAGAAATAGCATTCAAAATATTCACTTACCTTTGATGATCTTCATCAGAATGCACTCCCAGGAATCCCAGTTCCACAATAAATGTTTGTTTTGTTCGATAACGTCCATAATTTATGTCCAAATACCTCCTTTTTGTTTGCGCGTTTAGTTCCAAAATCCAAATTGATGACGCGCAGTCCAGACGAAAAGTCAAACAATTCCATTACAGTTCGTAGAAACATGTCAAACGATGTATAGAATCAATCTTTAGGGTGTTTTTAACATAAATCTTCAATAATGTTTCAACCGGAGAATTCCTTTGTCTGTAGAAATGCGATGGAACGCAGCTAACTCTCACGGGGGTGCGCCTGAGTGAGCTCGTGGCACTCTGCCAGACCCCTGACTCAATCAGCTCCCATTCCCCCCTCCTTCACAGTAGAAGCATCAAACAAGGTTCTAAAGACTGTTGACATCTAGTGGAAGCCTTAGGAAGTGCAATATGACCCCATAGACACTGTATATTGGATAGGCAAACCTACAAACCTCAGATTTCCCACTTCCTGGTTGGATTTTTTCTCAGGTTTTTGCCTGCCATATGAGTTCTGTTATACTAACAGACATCATTCAAACCGTTTTAGAAACTTCAGAGTGTTTCCTATCCAAATCTACTAATAATATGCATATCTTAGCTTCTGGGACTGAGTAGCAGGCAGTTTACTCTGGGCACCTTATTCATCCAAGCTACTCAATACTGCCCCCAGCCATATTAAGAAGGATAGAAATTCCAGAAATTAACTTTTAAGAAGGCACACCTGTTAATTGAAATGCATTCCAGGTGACTACCTCAAGAAGTTGGTTGAGAGAATGCCAAGAGTGTGCAAAGCTGTCATCAAAGCAATACATTTTGATTTGTTTAACACTTTTTTTGTAACTACATGATTCCATATGTGATACCACCCCTACCTTGTCACAACACAACTGATTGGCTCAAAAACATTAAGAAGGAAAGAAATTGATCCCACATGTGTTATTTCATAGTTTTGACATCTTCACTATTATTCTACAATTTAGAAAATAGTAAATAAAATAAGTGTGTCCAAACTTTTGACTGGTACTGTAGTTTTGTATATATAATCAAATCAAACAAAACTTTATTTGTCACGTGCCGAATACAACAAGTGTAGACCTTACCGTGAAATGCTTACTTACAAGCCCTTAACCAACAGTGCAGTTCAAGAAGAGTTAAGAAAATATTTACCAAATAAACTAAAGTAAAAAATAATACAAAGTAACACAATAAAATAACAATAACAAGGCTATATACAAGGGGTACCGGTACCGAGTCTGTGTGTGGGGGTACAGGTTAGTTGAGGTAATTTGTAATAAACAGCGAGTAGCAGCAGTGTACAAAACAAATGGAGGGTAGGGGGGTGGGGGTCAGTGTAAATAGTCCTGTGGCCTTTTGATGAATTGTTCAGCAGTTATGGCTTGTATACTCTAATTTTGCCAGAAACTTCCCAAACGGCCCGCCCAGCGAAGGAAAGGCACCCTGTGTGAAAAATCATGTTTTCTTATGGTTTTTGTAATGAGTTTTTACAGATTTTCACTCTCAAAATCACAAAAAAATTAATGTTGATAGTGTAAGTCCACAACAATGCTTAAACCACATCAATGTCATTGGGTGGGCCTGACTCCCCAGTGGGTGGGCCTCTGTCCACCCAGGCCCATCCATGTCTACTCCCCTGTTTCGAACAGAGCATGACGGAAATTGCTGATGAAAAATAGCCTACTAACCAAACTTTTTCAATACCTGGTTTGTATACCCATTGATGCCTTAGCATTTACTGGTAGATATCATAAATTGAAATGTATTTCCTAATGTACCGGATACCGATGTCATTCTTCTGTGAGCTGCTCCATGCCAACACCATTTGAGAGCTGCACACTCTTACTGCCCACAGATGATATTCCGCTGAAACTAGGCATGTGAATGTATTTCACGTGCTTTTGTAGGCTACTTTGTGCATTTCTTATATTGTAGCCGACTACATAATTGATCAAGTCATATACCTCCACTACACCACTTTGATACGCATCAGTAGGTATTAAGAAGTGAGTATACGCAATGCCCACTGAAAAAAAAGTGGGTATACGATTTATACTGGCGTATACCCTCCACTACACAACTGGCCCTTTGTGTTTTACAAAAAGTGGACTCTCCTACATGAGTGCGCTGGTATTACGGTTCCTATCCTGTCAGAATTCCCGAATCTGACACACTGAAGGCCTATAGGTTCACCACTGTGCAAACATGTCTATAATATATATAAAGCCTGTTAAGATAATGTTTCAAGACAGGAGTGTATATATTTGGCCTGGCGAAGCAGTTTTATGCGCTGACTGAATGGAAGCTGATAAATATCAGTTTTTTACTCCACTGGTCTCAGCTGGTCTGGGAAGAAATTATGAGTACTCACTGTCTGAGACCGAGTCAAGACCAATATATCGGTGTCGAGTATTACAACACTGGTAGATATCATGCATTTATAATCGTTATGTTTTATTGAACTAGTCAATTAAACAGTAAATTAAAGCAAGGAATGAGAATTTCTCAGTAGATGTTTGAGTTCATCATGGGAGATATTGTCAGATCTTTCAACTCTGAAAATGAGCTGTCAGAGAGAGTTTTGAAAGCTATGATCATGCCTGTGCAGTGATAATTTTTATTCACTTAGTCTTAGACCTCAAAGTCGGAATCACATGAAAGAGCGTCTCATCTTCTTTCTCTTCCCTTCTTTCAAAAGTGAAGCACACCTCCATAGGCATGTCAAGGTTTTGACTGGTGATTTATATTGAAAATGAAAATGTGTCTGACGTCTGAGGTTGACAACTTTGGGGTTTAGATTTAGGAACTATGGGACATACAGTAATTTCACTTTTAAATAGCTTATAGTCCCTATATAATGTTTAGTCCCTGTACATACACATGTAAGCTTATTCATGAGGAATAATGCATCAAAGATCACCAGCTTTGTATCTTCTATCCTATTTCTTTAAACCTGAATATGAGACAGAATATGAGTGAAATGTGTAAAAGGAGACAAACCCACACAATCAAGTTAATGTGATCTGACAAAGAACATGCCATGTATCTGATGAGATCAGTGATGGCTGGATATGTGATGAATTATTACATAGCCACAGCATGTACAGTAGGCATAAAAAAACGAACACATCAAATCAAATGTAATTGGTACATACACATGATTAACAGATGTTATTGTGAGTGTAGCGAAATGCTTGTGCTTCTAGTTCTGACAGTGCAGCAATATCTAACAATTCCACAACAACTACCTAATACACACAAATCTAAGTTAAAGGAATGGAATAAGAATATATACACTACCATTCAAAAGTTTGGGGTCACTTAAAAATGTCCTTGTTTTTAAAGAAAAGTTTAAAAAATGTGTCCATTAAAATAACATCAAATTGATCAGAAATACAGTGTAGACATCGTTAATGTTTTAAATGACTATTGTAGCTGGAAACGGCTGATTTTTAATGGAATATCTACAAAGGCGTACAGAGGCCCATTATCAGCAACTCCTGTGTTCCAATGGCATGTTGTTAGCTAATCCAAGTTTATCATTTTAAAAGGTGAATTGATCATTAGAAAACCCTTTTGCAATTATGTTAGTACAGCTGAAAACTGTTGTGCTAATTAAAGAAGAAATAAAACTGGCCTTCTTTAGACAGAACAGCGCAAACTGGCACTAACCAGAATAGAAAGAGGAGTGGGAGGCCCCGGTGCACAACTGAGCAAGAGGACAAGTACATTAGAGTGTCTAGTTTGAGAAACAGACACCTCACAAGTCCTCAACTGGAAGCTTCATTAAATAGTACCCGCAAAACACCAGTCTCAACATCAACAGTGAAGAGGCTGGGTACATCCTGTTTGAGTTTCTGCTTATAGGAAGGGAGGAGCAAAATGGAGTCATGATCAGATATTCCGAGAGGAGGGCGGGGGAGGGCCTTGTATGCATCACGGAAGTTAGAGTAGCAGTTATCCAGTGTTTTGCCAGCGCGAGTGCTACAATCAATATGCTGTTAGAATTTAGGTAGCCTTGTTCTCAAATTTGCTTTGATAAAATCCCCAGCTACAATAAATGTAGCCTCATAGGGTTTCCAGTTTGCATAAAGTCCAGTGAAGTTCCTTGAGAGCCGTCGTGATATTAGCTTGAGGGGGGATATACACGGCTGTGACAATAACCAACGAGACTTTTCAGCATTTGATTATGAGGAATTCTAGGTCAGGTGAACAAAAGGACTTGAGTTCCTGTATGTTGTTTCAATTACACCATGAGTCGTTAATCATGAAACATACACCCCCGCCCTTCTTTTTCCCGGAGAGATGTTTATTTCTGTCGGCGTGACTCACAAAGAATCCCGGAGGCTGTATCGACTCCGACAGGATATCCTGAGAGAGTCATGTTTCCGGAAGTTTACATACGCCTTAGCCAAATACATTTAAACTCAGTTTTTCACAATTCCTGACATTTAACCCTTGTAAAAATTCCCTGTCTTAGGTCAGTTAGGATCACCACTTTATTTTAAGAATGTAAAATGTCAGAATAATTGTAGAGAGTGATTTATTTCAGCTTTTATTTCTTTCATCACATCCCCAGTGGGACGTTTACATACACTCAATTAGTACACTGCTCAAAAAAATAAAGGGAACACTTAAACAACACAATGTAACTCCAAGTCAATCACACTTCTGTGAAATCAAACTGTCCACTTAGGAAGCAACACTGATTGACAATAAATTTCACATGCTGTTGTGCAAATGGAATAGACAAAAGGTGGAAATTATAGGCAATTAGCAAGACACCCCCAAAAAAGGAGTGATTCTGCAGGTGGTGACCACAGACCACTTCTCAGTTCCTATGCTTCCTGGCTGATGTTTTGGTCACTTTTGAATGCTGGCGGTGCTCTCACTCTAGTGGTAGCATGAGACGGAGTCTACAACCCACACAAGTGGCTCAGGTAGTGCAGTTCATCCAGGATGGCACATCAATGCGAGCTGTGGCAAAAAGGTTTGCTGTGTCTGTCAGCGTAGTGTCCAGAGCATGGAGGCGCTACCAGGAGACAGGCCAGTACATCAGGAGACGTGGAGGAGGCCGTAGGAGGGCAACAACCCAGCAGCAGGACCGCTACCTCCGCCTTTGTGCAAGGAGGTGCACTGCCAGCGCCCTGCAAAATGACCTCCAGCAGGCCACAAATGTGCATGTGTCTGCTCAAACGGTCAGAAACAGACTCCATGAGGGTGGTATGAGGGCCCGACGTCCACAGGTGGGGGTTGTGCTTACAGCCCAACACCGTGCAGGACGTTTGGCATTTGCCAGAGAACACCAAGATTGGCAAATTCGCCACTGGCGCCCTGTGCTCTTCACAGATGAAAGCAGGTTCACACTGAGCACATGAGCACATGTGACAGACGTGACAGAGTCTGGAGACGCCGTGGAGAACGTTCTGCTGCCTGCAACATCCTCCAGCATGACCGGTTTGGCGATGGGTCAGTCATGGTGTGGGGTGGCATTTCTTTGTGGGGCCGCACAGCCCTCCATGTGCTCGCCAGAGGTAGCCTGACTGCCAATAGGTACCGAGATGAGATCCTCAGACCCCTTGTGAGACCATATGCTGACACATGCACATTTGTGGCCTGCTGGAGGTCATTTTGCAGGGCTCTGGCAGTGCACCTCCTTGCACAAAGGCGGAGGTAGCGGTCCTGCTGCTGGGTTGTTGCCCTCCTACGGCCTCCTCCACGTCTCCTGATGTACTGGCCTGTCTCCTGGTAGCGCCTCCATGCTCTGGACACTACGCTGACAGACACAGCAAACCTTTTTGCCACAGCTCGCATTGATGTGCCATCCTGGATGAACTGCACTACCTGAGCCACTTGTGTGGGTTGTAGACTCCGTCTCATGCTACCACTAGAGTGAGAGCACCGCCAGCATTCAAATTGACCAAAACATCAGCCAGGAAGCATAGGAACTGAGAAGTGGTCTGTGGTCACCACCTGCAGAATCACTCCTTTTTTGGGGGTGTCTTGCTAATTGCCTATAATTTCCACCTTTTGTCTATTCCATTTGCACAACAGCATGTGAAATTTATTGTCAATCAGTGTTGCTTCCTAAGTGGACAGTTGATTTCACAGAAGTGTGATTGACTTGGAGTTACATTGTGTTGTTTAAGTGTTCCCTTTATTTTTTTGAGCAGTGTATTTGGTTGCATTGCCTTTGAATTGTTTAACTTGGGTCAAACGTTTTGGATAGCCTTCCACAAGCTTCCCACGGTAAGTTGGGTGAATTTTGGCCCATTCCTCCTGACAGAGCTGGTGTAACTGAGTCAGGTTTGAAGGCCTCCTTGCTCACACACGCTTTTTCAGTTCTGCTCACACATTTTCTATAGTATTGAGGTCAGAGCTTTGTGATGGCCACTCCAATACCTTGACTTTGTTGTCCTTAAGCCATTTTGCCACAACTTTAGAAGTATGTTTGGGGTCATTGTCCATTTGCAAGACCCATTTGCGACCAAGCTTTAACTTCCTGACTGATGTCTTGAGATGTTGCTTCAATATATCCAAATAATTTTCCTACCTCATGATGCCATCTATTTTGTGAAGTGCACCAGTCCCTCCTGCAGCAAAGCACCCCCACAACGTTAGTTGGAGACATATATCTCCCTCACTAACTTTAAGCGTCAGCTGTCAGAGCAGCTTACCGATCACTGCAGCTGTACACAGCCCATCTGTAAATAGCCCATCCAACCAACTACCTACCTCAACCCCATATTTGTTTTTCTGCTCTTTTGCACACCAGTATTTCTACTTGCACATCCTCATCTGCACCTATATCACTCCAGTGTAAATTGCTAAATTGTAATTACTTCGCCACTATTGGCCTATTTATTGTCTTACCTCCTTACTTAATTTGCACACACTGTATACAGATTTTTCTATTGTGTTATTGACTGTATGTTTGTTTATCCCATGTGTAACTGTGTTGTTTTTGTCGCACTGCTTTGCTTTATCTTGGCCAGGTCGCAGTTGTAAATGAGAACTTGTTCTCAACTGGCCTACCTGGTTCAATAAAGGTGAAATAAAAAATAAAAAAACATTTAAAAAAATACCAAGTTCCAAACTGCCTTTGGAAGCAACGTCAGTACAATAACTGTTCGTCGGGAGCTTCATGAAATGGGTTTCCATGGCCGAGCAGCCACACACACAAGCCTAAGATCACCATGCGCAATGCCAAGCGTCAGCTGGAGTGGTGTAAAGCTCGCAGCCATTGGATTCTGGAGCAGTGGAAACACGTGCTCTGAAGTGATAAATCACGCTTCACCATCTGGTGAATCTGGGTTTGGCGGATGCCAGTAGAACGCTACCTGCCCCAATGCATAGTGCCAACTTTAAAGTTTGGTGTAGGAGGAATAATGGTCTGTGGCTGGTTTTCATGGTTCGGGCTATGCCCCTTAGTTCCACTGAAGGGAAATCTCAATGCTACAGCATGCAATGACATTCTAGACTATTCTGTGCTTCCAACTTTGTGGCAACAGTTTAGGGAAGGCTGTTTCCTGTTTCAGCATGACAATGCCCCGATGCACAAAGCAAGGTACAGAAATGGTTTGTTGAGATCGTATACATTGACTTACCAATCAATGTATACTGAACAAAAATATAAACGCAACATGTGTTGGTCCCATGTTTCATGAAATGAAATAAAAGATCCCAGAAATGTTCCAAATGCACAAAAAGCTTATTTCTCTCAAATTGTGTGCACAAATTTGTTTACATCCCTGTTAGTGAGCATTTTTCCTTTGCCAAGATAATCCATTCACCTGACAGGTGTGGCATATCAAGAAGCTGATTAAACAGCTTGATCATTACACAGGTGCACATTGTGCTGTGGACAGTAAAAGACCACTCTAATATGTGCACAAGACACACAACACAATGTCACAGATGTCTCAAGTTTGAGGGAGCGTGCAATTTGAATGCTGACTGCAGGAATGTCCATCAGAGCTGTTGCCAAATAATTGAATGTTAATTTATCTAAAATAAGTTGCCTCCAAAGTTGTTTTAGAGAATTATTTGGCAGTACATCTAACCGGCCTTACAACCACAGACCACGTGAAACCACACTGGCCCAGGACCTCCACATCCGGCTTCTTCACCTGCTGGATCGTCTGAGACCAGCCATCCGGACAGATGATGGCACATCCAAAGAATCTAATTTGTGTCTCAGGGAAGCTCACCACACTCTTTTAGAAAAAAAGGTGCTATCTGGAACCTAAAAGGGTTCATCTGCTGGCCCCATAGGAGAACCCTTTGAAGAACCCTTTTAGGTTCCATATAGAACCCTTTCAGTTCCAGGTAGAACCCTTTTGGGTTCCACGTAGAACCCTTTTGTAACAAGGATCTCTCTGTACTTTCCTCCATTCTTCTTTCCCTCGATCCTGACTAGTTTCCCAGTTCTTGCCACTGAAAAACATCCCCACAGCATGATGCTGTCACCACCATACTTCACTGTAGGGATGGTGCCAGGTTTCCTCCAGACGTTATGCTTGGCATTCAGGCCAAAGAGTTCAATCTTGGTTTTATCAGAACAGAGAATCTTCTTTCTCATGGTCAGAGTCCTTTAGGTGCCTTTTGGCAAACTCCAAGCAGGCTGTCATGTGCCTTTTACTGAGGAGTGAATTCCACCTGGCCACTCTACCATAAAGTGCTGCAGAGATGGTTGTCCTTCTGGAAGGTTCTCCCATCTCCACAGAGGAAATCTGGAGCTCTCTCAGAGTGACCATCAGGTTCTTGGTCACCTCCCTGACCAAGGCCCTTCTCCCCCGATAGCTTTGTTTTGCCGGGCGGCCAGCTCTAGGAAGAGTCTTGGGGACCTTCCATGCTGCAGGCATTTTTTTGGTACCCTTCCCCAGATCTGTGTCTCGACACAATCATGTCTCGGCGCTCTACGGACAATTCCTTCAACCTCATGGGTTGGTATTTGCTCTGACATTCATTGTCAAATGTGAGACCTTATATAGACAGCTGTGTGCCTTTCCAAATCATGTCCAATCAATTTAATTTCTACAGTTGGACTCCAATCTAGTTGTAGAAACATCTCAAGGATGATCAATGGAAACAGGATGCACCTGAGCTCAATTTCGAGTCTCATAGCAAAGGGTCTGAAGACTTATGTAAATAAGGTATTTATGTTTTTTATCTTTAATAAATTTGCCCAGATTTCTAAAAACCTGTTTTCGCTTTGTCATTATGGGGTACTGTGTGTAGATTGATGAGGGGGAAAAGGCTGTAATGTAACAAATACTTTCCGAATGCACTGTACTACTGGCAGTATTTGTCAACATATAGAGAAAATGGAATGTCCATATAGTCCTATCTCATAATAGCCAATTAGTCCATATCTGGTCATATCTGTTATCTGGAGGGAATCCAAAAATGATATGTTCATGAAAGAAAACTATGGATTTCATATTTGTCAAATTATTGAGCATGTGCTGAAAACTCAGAAATGCAGCAGAAATCGTCCTTATTTTCAGCATATCAAAAAACATATCAAGATCCGGATATGGACCTTAGCCAAGAGATGCATATCTGGACTCAATATAGCTTCCTATCTTGAAGGTGCTGAGAAAACACAGAAATGCTACATATACAGTCAGTATTTGTCAACATGAAGAGAGAAAATAGGATGTCACATCCCAGGATATTGAATGAGTCATCCGGACGTGAAAATACTGCCCCCTACCCCAAAGAAGTTCAATTATGTGGAACTCAACATCCGCTGCGCCTTGGTCCGACATTTATTATAGCGAACGTGACAGAATATCCCATCACACCAGGACCAAGCAGCGTGCCCAGGAGGAGATGGCATCCTGGACTTTGAAGGAGATCAAGGAGAAAATATCCTGGACTTGGGAAGAAATCCTGGCAGGACAGGATCGCCTTCCTTGGCGGGAGACACAAGGAGAGAAGGGAGGACAGCGACGACACCGGGGTTCGCGGCCCCAGAGAAAGCACAAAAGACAGCCCTAAAAAAAAAATTGGGGGGGGGGGCACATGGAGTGGTCGGCGGAGCCGAGGAGTGAACCAGAGCCAGTCTGGGAGAAGAGGGAGAAACTGGAGGAGAGTGAAATGAGAGAGTCAGAGACCGTCAGAGAGTGGATGGAGGTATTGGAGGAGAAAGAGTGGAGAGAGTTGTTAAGTTGGTGGAAGATGCACGACAGTTGCCCTAAGGAGCGTGTAATTAGTTTAATGCCACCTGAGTCAGCTCCCCGTACTCGTCCTGAGAAGTGTGTTAAAGTTCCGGTACAATTGATGCCGGCTATACGCACCAGGTCTCCAGTGCGCCTTCACAGCCCAGTACGTCCTGTGCCAGCTCCTCGTACTTGCCGTGCGAGGTGTGTTAAAGTTCCGGTACAATTGATGCCGGCTATACGCACCAGGTCTCCAGTGCGCCTTCACAGCCCAGTACGTCCTGTGCCAGCTCCTCGTACTTGCCTTGCGAAGTGTGTTAAAGTTCCGGTACAATTGATGCCGGCTATACGCATCAGGTCTCCAGTGCGTCTTCACAGCCCAGTACTTCCTGTGCCAGCTCATCGTACTTGCCATGCAAGGTGCGTCATCGGACCGGTACCATTGATGCCGGCTATACACACCAGGTCTCCAGTACATCTCCACAGCCCGGTACGTCCTGTGCCAGCTCCTCACACTTGCTGGGCGAGGTGTGTCATCGAACCGGTACCATTGATGCCGGCTATACACACCAGGTCTCCAGTACGTCTCCACAGCCCGGTACGTCCTGTGCCTGCTCCTCGCACTCTCCCTCAAGTGCACCTTCCCAGTCAGGTACGTCCTGTGCCTGCTCCTCGCACTCTCCCTGAGGTGCGTGTCACCAGTCTGGCGCCACCTGTGCCGGCTCCACGCACTAGGCCTCCACTGCGTCTTCCCAGTCAGGTGCGTCCTGTGCCTGCTCCCCACACTCGCCCTGAGGTGTGTGTCACCAGTCCGGTGCCACCTGTTGCCTCCCCATGCATCAGGCCTCCAGTGCGTCTCCCCAGTCCAGAGCTTCCGGCAAAGATCCCCAGTCCAGAGCGTCCTGTGACGGTTCCCAGTCCAGAGCTTCCGGCGACGGTTCCCAGTCCAGAGCTTCCGGCGACAGTTCCCATTCATTAAATTATGTGGAACTCAACATCCGCTGCGCCTTGGTCCGACATTTATTCTAGCGAACGTGACAATCACAGAAAAATATAAACCGTTGAGTTTACAAGCTTACAAACAGGGTTGTCTAACTATTTTATTATTTCTGATAATAAATGTTTTTTAATAAAAAGTATCTATTTTCTTTTATCTTCATGCGTGAACTCAGATTTTTTTCCATATTCACATATGTTGTAGCTTAGATTCTGTTTTACATCATCTAAGGTTTTTGTGTTGTGCCCGCCATCGGTTGAACAATGAAACACAACATGCTCTTGAATACAGGATGGGTGTCATGGTTTATCTGGGAATAAAATAGACATTTCACCTTTCAAATGGTACTACAAAGATGGTTGGAGGTCAACAGTTCAGAGAATGTTGACTTGAATGGGAATATCTGTTGGTTTAAATTATACTGTCAATCCTCTATAGGAAACCTATTGAAATCATAGAATTATAGATAATAGAATAGAAACGAGCATTTAAGTTGACATTCGACAGTGGGTTTCCTGGTGGTCATCTTTGTGGCAGTAATTAGAAGTTAAAATGAAAATGTCAATTTCAACGGTGTACCAGCTAAATTGCAGTAATCTGAAGGGATAGGTCCGTTCTATGAATTATATTTCTATGATTAAAATGACACTCATCTTGTATCGCCACCTTTCAAAATTATTCCAGTCTTTTTCTTGCTTTTTTTTTCTCTTTACAAGTGGAGTTGTTTCAGATCCATTAACTGATAATGATGTTTATTCTGTAGACATTTTCTGAAAACATTGTCCCTGCTACCACAACAAGCAGTAGCTTGCTGGCTGTGTCTGCTGTGTTTATCATTGGCGGTTGTAGAAAGTTACTTACCACTTCCTTTCTCTCACTCTAGCAACGGAATTTGAATGGGCGGGAGTTGGCGCAATGACACACCTTGCCCAGAAGGCCAGCCCAGAACAGCGGAAGACCAACCCCCTTGTTTTCGTTCGAAGCAAAACCACAACAGAAGAAGTGGGGTGGCCTAAGGCGTTCACGACTTGTGGATTTCAGCTTTAAGGGATTGTAGTCCATTAGTCACAAAGCATTACCAGCTGTAACCCTTGATGATAGTGAGTTAGTTCTGGTAATAACTTCAGAGTCATTCCCTGGGGGAGAATCTAAGCTCTAATTTACAGGTTAGAATGTCAAGATAACCAAGAACAACATGATTAATAACCCCAAAGCAAAGCAGATACATTCTGTTGACAACTAACTTCAACAGATTAATCCAAGATCTCTGTTTCCGTATACCTCTGATCAATAAGTAAATATATTGATCAAAGCAAAATGAAAATCAGGTTAAATGAAGACTGATATGGTTTCAAAATGGAGGCCCACTTTTGTACAAAAATACTTTTGCACAACATTAATTCAAACATGACATACATTGCTCTAAATGTGTTTGCTGATGCACAGTTTAAATGATAATGCAACACAAAATCTTGACAACACATTTTTTTTTATATACATTCTGATTGAAATGGATGCTTCGCCAACCTGGACTCAGGGATAGACGTAACATGGTAGACATAAATCTGTCTCCCTCCATTTAGTATGATATGTTACGTTTTGTATGGTATGTATTAATTTGTGGACAATATACTACGAATTTGCAATACATATGTTATATGTTTTTTTATTATATTTTTAAAAAATCCTAGGGGGTAGATCAGCTTTAATACCAGGCCTGGTTTTCCAGATTTTTCATAGTGTTCTATTGTTTTCAGTACCTGTCTTATATTATCCCCAATGTATCATCCATGTAAAAATGAATAATATCCGACAATACCTTGTTAATTCTATGCGCTGTTCATTTTGCTAGGATTTTGGCATCACAGCACTGTAGTGTAAAGGGTCTCCAGTTTTTGGATCTTTATATTTACCACCTGGGTGCTGTTCCAGTAACAGTGAAATCAGACCTTCTTGCTGAGTATCTGATAGTCTACCATTTTTATAGGAGTGGTTAAAACATGTTAATAACGGTTCTGAGAACATAAAAAAATATTTGATATACCTGAACTGGTATGCCTTCCAGCCCTGGAGTTTTCCCGGATTTGAAGGCTTTAATTGCATCTAAAAGCTCTTCCTCTGTAATTAGGCCTTGACATTAGTGTTTCTGTATAGCTGTTAATTTTACACTATTATTAGAAAAAAATCATTACAATTAACTTCAGGTAGTGGAGATGGAAGAGACCGAAATTAAAAGATATGTTTAAAGTACTTTGCTTCCTATTTCAAAATATTGTTTGGTGAATCATGGCTCACTCCATAATTTCTAACAAGTTTCTGTAAATTCTACCATACTAAATGTAAAATATCATACTAATTTGAGTGTCACAGATTTACAATTACTATGTTACGTCTAGTCTTTGAGGCCAGGCTGACCCTGCAGACCCATTGGACCATGACACATAATACTTTTGTCTGCAACATGTCCCTTTGTGACAGCACCAAAATAACACACAGAGGAGTTCATGGCTGTATCCCTCTTCACTGCGACTGTTGAAGTTGAGATTAGAACTTACCTTAAGGTTTAATTGTAACTCCAGTTTGACAGCATTTCCCTTGTTGCGTTGAATCCAATTCTGTCTATGAAATACAGTTTACTTTTCTATGTTTCCAAGCTCTTTTCCACCTCCAAGACAGACAGACTCAAAGCCTTTTTTCATTTAATTTCATGCCAACATTGTAGCTGGCAGTCCCGAAATACACCCGTTTGAAAGGAGAAGCAAAACATGCTCCTGAGATTCCCTCCTTGCTCCAGTTCACAAGCACAGAGATGTGGGAATGGTAGAGAAGGCTGTGGATTCTGTAGTATACATACTCTCTCTTGCTTGTTCTCTCTTCACAGCTATCTCTCTCCCTCTCTTGCTTGCTCTCTCTCCCCCCTTTCGCTCTCACTCCCCTCTCTTTCTCTCTCTTCCTCCCTCCCTCTCTCTCTCAGTGCTGGTGCTAGTGATTAGAATCTGGCAGAGGGAGAGAGAGAGGCAGACAGCTTGGACCGAGACATCTGTGATTGTGTTTATATGGGAGTCTCTCCTTCGAAGCAATAACCACCCCCCACCCCTTGTAGAATGGGTTAGCTGATGGCATGTACCACTTGCTCACGGAGCAGGGTGGGTAGCCTGGCGAGAGGGAGAGAAAAAGAGAGAGAGATTTAAGAGGGTTATTGTTCCATAAATAATTTCAGAACCACTTGCCTTTATAACGTGTTAAAACAGATACATAATATATAATGATAATACTTGAGTGTCATACAGCAACAAAGAAAGTGACACATGCATTTCATGTAGAGGTCGACCGATTAATTAAGGCCGATTTCAAGTTTTCATAACAATCGGAAATTGGTATTTTTGGACACCGATTTAAAGGCAAGTCAGTTAAGAACACATTCTTATTTTCAATGACGGCCTAGGAACGGTGGGTTAACTGCCTTGTACAGGGGCGGAACGACAGATTTCTACCTTGTCAGCTCGGGGATTCAATCTTGCAACCTTACAGTTAACTAGTCCAACGCTCTAACCACCTGCTTTACATTGCACTCCACGAGGAGCCTGCCTGTCACGCGAATGCAGTAAGAAGCCAAGGTAAGTTGCTAGCTAGCAACACTTATCTTATAAAAAAACTATCAATCAATCAATCATAATCACTAGTTAACTACACATGGTTGATGATATTACTAGTTTATCTAGCGTGTCCTGCGTTGCATATAATCGATGCGGTGCGCATTCGCGAAAAAGGACTGTCGTTGCTCCAACGTGTACCTAACCATAAACATCAATGCCTTTCTTAAAATCAATACACAGAAGTATATATTTTTTAAACCTGCATATTTAGTTAATATTGCCTGCTAACATGAATTTCTTTTAACTATGGAAATTGTGTCACTTCTCTTGCAACAGAGTCAGGGTATATGCAGCAGTTTGGGCCGCCTGGCTCGTTGAGAACTGTGTGAAGACTATTTCTTCCTAACAAAGACAGCCAACTTCGCCAAACGGGGGATGATTTAACAAAAGCGCATTTGCGAAAAAAGCACAATCGTTGCACGACTGTACCTAACCATAAACATCAATGCCTTTCTTAAAATCAATACACAGAAGTATATATTTTTAAACCTGCATATTTAGCTAAAAGAAATCCAGGTTAGTAGCCAATATTAACCAGGTGAAATTGTGTCACTTCTCTTGCATTCATTGCATGCAGAGTCAGGGTATATGCAACAGTTTGGGCCGCCTGGCTCGTTGCAAACTCATTTGCCAGAATTATGACATAACATTGAAGGTTGTGCAATGTAACAGGAATATTTAGACTTATGGATGCCATCCGTTAGATAAAATACGCAACGGTTCCGTATTTCACTGAAAGAATAAACGTTTTGTTTTCGAGATGATAGTTTCCGGATTCGACCATATTAATGACTTAAGGCTCGTATTTCTGTGTGTTATTATGTTATAATTAAGTCTATGATTTGATAGAGCAGTCTGACTGAGCGATGGTAGGCACCAGCAGGCTCGTAAGCATTCATTCAAACAGCACTTTCGTGCGTTTTGCCAGCAGCTCGTCGCTGTGCTTCAAGCATTGCGCTGTTTATGACTTCAAGCCTATCAACTCCCGAGATTAGGCTGGTGTAACCGATGTGAAATGGCTAGCTAGTTAGCGGGGTGCGTGCTAATAGCGTTTCAAACGTCACTCGCTCTGAGACTTGGAGTAGTTGTTCCCCTTGCTCTGCATGGGTAACGCTGCTTCGAGGGTGGCTGTTGTCGATGTGTTCCTGGTTCGAGCCCAGGTAGCGGCGAGGAGAGGGACGGAACCTATACTGTTACACTGGCAATACTAAAGTGCCTATAAGAACATCCAATAGTCAAAGGTATATGAAATACAAATGGTATAGAGGGAAATAGTCCTATAATTCCTATAATAACTACAACCTATAACTTCTTACCTGGGAATACTGAAGACTCATGTTAAAAGGAACCACCAGCTTTCATATGTTCTCATGTTCTGAGCAAGGAAGTTAAACGTTAGCTTTCTTACATGGCACATATTGCACTTTTACTTTCTTCCCCAACACTTTGTTTTTGCATTATTTAAACCAAATTGAACATGTTTCATGGCTAAATTGATTTTATTTATGTATTATATTAAGTTAAAATAAGTGTTAATTCAGTATTGTTGTAATTGTCATTATTACAAATAGATTTTTTTTAAATCGGCCGATTAATCGGTTTCGGATTATTATTTTTTGGGTCCTCCAATAATCGTTATCGGCATCGGCGTTGAAAAATCATAATCGGTCGACCTCTAAATTCATGTATAACATTGAGTAATCCTTTGAAATATCACACCTTTGTGGTAGTTTCTGCATTGTAAATGAACAGAAGGCAATAGTGTGTTCTCTGTGTTGCCAGGGACCAATTTTTGACACAAGTCACATTGATGTGTGCGAAAACACGGTCGCACTAAGGGTCAGTAAATGAGAGGAAAGAAACCTCATCAGACTAATTTGGGTATCGTAATTCACACAATCGGTGTAGCTGTAGACAACATCACTAAACATTGGCTGATCTAAATAGCTTTTGGGGATATCACAATACACTGGGGATAGTCTCTGAAAGCAAAGTGCAGGCTATTGAAATTTAGCAAATGACAGTTCCACGAAGGTGGCATGCTCTATGACTTGAAAATTGCATGTTTCTTTTGACGGAGAGCTTCAGTGTTAGAGAATCCCTCTCTATGTGGGTTGGCTGTGGTTGAACAGCTTGCCTTACCAGAAGCACGACAAGTAGGTCAAAGCTCCCAGGGATCTTGTAAGTGTTTTGGGGGCAAACAGACCCACACATCTCCTAGATGTGGCTCTTTAGAGAGGTGATGGGAATATTTAGGCCAAGGCCATACAAATACACAGTGATCTCACTCTCTTCAATAGAAATCATGGAACCAAAGGAAAGATAAGAGACAGATGTTAAGCATTTGGCAGCAGCCAATCCCTTGATATATTATTTTATTTTACCCATATCAGTACTGAGTCATTCTCATACAGTAGCTCAAGATTGTGAGGGAATAATGGATTTTTAATCCTATGATTATGATCAGCCAATGGCTAAGAAGCATTAGTTATGGTGGAAATTATTGTATATCCGTTTCAGTTGTGTATCCATTGTGTATTTGCAATGCGAAAGCATGTTTAAGGCAAGGAATCTTTATCTTTACTTTCCTTAGTTCAACGGTGTCACTTTTGGGATACCCATCATGCACCTTGCCATTCCCCAGTTACCAAGGGAGCGGTGAAAACAGTGGTAGGGAAAAGGAATAGAAGACAGAGATCAAGGCAGGGTACATTGTAATGAGAGGGATAAGAAGCTCAGCCAACCTGAAAGCTTTGATATTTTGTCTTTGGGCGTCTCAGGGGATGGCTTTGAAGCAAAATACTCCCCAACCAGCCCAAAAATTGCTTTTCCAGCTCAATTGGTATTCTCAGAAGTTGACTATCCAGGCTTTTTTTGTTGCAAAAACAAACAACAAAATTTAAACAACAGATTCAAGTGTAAAGTTTATTTTCCACAATTAGACAAACCAGGTGATATTTTACACTTGAACACACACACACACACACACACACACACACACACACACACACACACACACACACACACACACACACACACACACACACACACACACACACACACACACACACACACACACACACACACACACACACTTATGTCATGTAAAGGCAGGAAAGTGGTGCATCATCTACTCTGCCAGCATTGTGGCACTTTTGTTATGATAAAATACCTCAGTGGCAAGACAATACAAAGACTCTTGTGAGTCTGCATATCCCGTTTGAGCTGTTATCAAATTTAGCTGTTTGTTGGATCAGCAATTCTGCCCTTGACTTTTGAGGAGGACGTGGGTGAACTGACTTGAGAGAGAATTAGATGAAACAGCTTATTATTGTTTTGTCCCTTTCCAAACTCATTTTGAAATTGGGGTATTTACACTCCAGCAGTTTGTAATTGTCTTCACACCATATTTTGTGGGTCCAGGGTAGACCTGACTTTCAGCTCTTAATCATCTCTACCTTCAAGGTTCTGGCCCACAGATTACTTGTATCGTGTTATGAATTATTGACAAACCAAATGGCCTTCCTTCATTATTTAATGACTATGAATAGCAGGGGAAATCAGCATGGTCGCTGTTTGCTTGTCAGCAGGGCTCTATGTGACTCCCAAATAACAACATTAGTTTCAACAAAGTATGGAAGTAGGGAGTCCATAAAGGATTCATAACATACTATACAACTGCACATACTGTAACTACACATAGCTGGCTGACTATGTTAACAGTATGTCTTGAGAGACTAAGCTATGCAAGTCTGTGGTGTCCGAAAGGTAAAGACCTCTAATTAAAAGGACATGGCTACGTTCCGATGTCTCAATGCTAGAGGGAGCATGGTGGAAAAGACGGCCATGTAGTAACGATGTAAGGAATCTGCTGACGTTTATTCTCCCCGAGAATGCACTTTCTGCTGTGGAGTGAAAGGACAATATTTGTACTTGAGAGAGGACAATGGGGACAGAAAATGCAGAGGAGTGCTGTGCTACTCCAATATAATTAAATTGATGATTTAAAGAGCCAAGAGGATGTTGTTTTTCAGGGTGCATTACAGTAATTCAACATACACTAATGAATTGCAATACCATACTTAGTGAAGATCTGAAGACAAGACACCAGCATTGATCTTCTCTCACTACAAACAAGCATAATCCTCTTTATGATTCAGAGACCTTGTGGCTTTTACTGTAAATTATTTCCGCACCCGCTCACACTTAGGTGACCTTGTGTTGTGTTCACCTTCTGACACTATAACTTTAAATTACACACCCCACAGAAGTCTTACTAATGCTTTAAAATGGGAAGGATTAATGTTATAGGCTCGAGTATTAAGGCATTCCAGGTCAACGTTAAGGCTTTGTGTCTAATTCAAATAATTGAGTAAGTATTGGTAACATTTTTAACATTGCTCTTCTGTGGGTTTTCTTTCAAATGTTTCAGCATCAATGATCCATGCTAGCAGGTTAACAGTGATAAGAAGAAAAAAAATCTGACTCAAAATGCAGGTCCCCATTGCCGAAAAGACCACAGTCATGAGCCACTCACTATACTGTGTGAATGACTGATTTCTTTACCTCAATGTTGTTAAAAGTTTTGCTCCTTGGACAGTTAACAAGCATTTGAAAGCAGTGAAGTAAGCATACCCATGCAAAACGATGTCAAATATTGTTGCACATCTACAAATACTAAATTATCAAGGAAAAAATACCCAAATGTTAAAAGGGCAATTTGGAGTTCGAACAATAACGAAGCGGTTACCCTGCTAATGTTTTGGCAAACAGCTGAAGGATGGGGCTGGGTAAATGTTTCCAAAAATGAATAGAGAGAGCTACGGATACAAGGATTGACCATCCATGATATACAAAGTATAGTCTTAACCATGTTTTGAGGCTATGGAGTATTTGTTAGCAATTACATTGTTTACAAATAAATGTGTAAAAAAAATGTAGGTTCTGGTGGTGTATGAAGTTTGAACTAAGCTCATGGGGCATCTATAAGTTACAGTGCATTCGGAAAGTATTCAGACCCACTTTTTCCACATTTTGTTATGTTACAGCCTTATTCTAAAATTGATTGAATAAAAACATTTCCTCGTGAATCTACACACAATACCCCATAATGACAAAGCGAAAACAGGTTTTTAGAAAGTTTTGCAAATGTATTAAAAAGAAAACAACAGAAATACCATATTGACATAAGTATTCAGACCCTTCGCTATGCGACATGTAATGGAGCTCAGGTGCATCCTGTTTCCATTGATAATCCTTGAGATGTTTCTACAACTTGATTGGAGTGCACTTGTGGTGAATTCAATTGATTGGATAGGATTTGGAAAGGCACACACCTGTCTATATAAGGTCCCACAGTTGACAGTGCATATCAGAGCAAAAACCAAGCCATGAGGTCAAATGAATTGTCCGTAGAGCTCCGAGACAGGATTGTGTCAAGGCACAAAGGGTACAAAAAAAATGTCTGCAGCATTGAAGGTCCCCAAGAACACAGTGGCCTCCATCATTCTTAAATGAAAGCAGATTGGAACAATCAAGACTCTATCTAGAGCTGGCCGTCCGGCTAAACTGAGCAATCGAAGAAAGGCCTTGGTCAGGGAGGTGACCAATAACCCAATGGTCACTCTGACAGCGCTCCAGAGTTCCTCTCTGGAGATGAGAGAACCTTCCAGAAGGATAACCATCTCTGCAGCACTCCACCAATAAGCCTTTATGGTAGAGTGGCCAAGACGGAAGCCACTCCTCAGTAAAAGGCACATGACAGCCCACCTAGAGTTTGCCAAAAGGCACCTAAAGACTCTCAGACCATGAGAAACAAGATTTTCTGGTCTGATGAAACCAAGATTGAACTCTTTGGCCTGAATTCCAAGCGTGACGTCTTGAGGAAACCTGGCACCATCCCTACGGTGAAGCACGGTGGTGGCAGCATCATGATGTGGGGGATGTTTTTCAGCGGCAGGGACTGGGAGACTAGTCAGGATCAAGGGAAAGATGAACGGAGAAAGGTACAGAAAGATCCTTGATGAAAACCTGCTCCAGACCACACAGCCAACACAACGCAGGAGTGGCATCGCGACAAGTCTATGAATGTCCTTGAGTGGCCCAGCCAGAGCCCGGACTTGAACCCGATCGAACATCTCTGGAGAGACCTGAAAATAGCTGTTCAACGACACTCCCCATCCAACATGACAGAGCTTGAGAGCTGCAGAGAAGAAGCGTCATACCCAAGAAGAATTGCGGCTGTAATCGGTGCCAAAGGTGCTTCAACAAAGTACTGAGTAAACGGTCTGAATGCTTATGTAAATGTTATATTTAAGTTTTTTATTTTTAATACATTTGCAAAAATGTCTACCTTTCAAACAAGTCAGGGTTTCCATGGCCGAGCAGCCGAACACAAGCCTAGATCACCATGCGCAATGCCAAGCATCGGTTAGAAACCCATATGTGGAAACTCCTTCAAAAATGTTGGAAAAGCATTCCAGCTGAAGCTGGTTGAGAGAATGCCAAGAGTACGCAAACCTGTCATCAAAGCAAAGGGTGGCTAATTTGAAGAATCTAAAATATATTTTGATTTGTTTAACAGTTTTTTTTGTTACTACATTAATCTAAATGTGTTATTTCATAGTTTAGATGTCTTCACTATTATTCTACAATGTAGAAAAACCCTTGAATGAGTAGGTGTGTCCCAACTTTTGACTGGTATCGTACGTGTTCGTGAGAGTCTCACCGTTACACAGAGTGGTTAGTGTGTAGTCCAAACTGTTCGGACGCTGCAGACAGAAGTTGGCAGATCGGCTTTACCAACTTCAGATAAGTCACAAGACGCTTGTGGGGGTTATAGAGCAAAACGTAGTCCACCATCGTGTTCATGAGAGTCCCATCTTTCCATTGTGTAGGCCAAACCGTTCAGACAATTTTGTGAGAAGAACGATTTTCAGGATGTCTATGGTCTGACAAACATCGCTTTAGCTCTGTCACCTTTCACTGCAGATGCGGAAGTGTAACATATGCTTTGGTTGGAGTCGCACCAAATGCAATTTTTTTTATTGATTCTCTAGTTTAAACTGACTGTTTCATTATGCTAATTATATTCACACGGGGGCGCGGACATCAGTCTTAGGGGGTTAAAGGCCCAATGCCGTCAAAAATTTGATTTACATGTGTTTTATATATATTTCCACACTGAGGTTGGAATAACCCTGTGAAATTTTGGTTTTGGCCTGCCTGGTCACATCACAAAATGGTAAATTAGTTAATAGACCAACAAGAAAGTGGTTTCTAAACCTCTCTGACAATAATAGCTAATTTTCAGTTTTCCCCTCACCACTCCCAGACAGTCCTAGCAAAATTCTTGCTTGAGAAATTGCTCCTTGCTAAGAAGCTATTTTTGTGTTTTTTGGATGATTTTAATGTAACACAATCACAGTGAGAAGCTTAATTGTCACCCAGAAATTATTTGATATTGAAATAAAAACAGCTGCATTGGACTTTTAAGCTTAAACAAAGGGCAAAATAAATGTATCACAGCCTGAGTAAACAAGACTGCTTCAGGTCTTTAACTGTGGCTAATGCTGGCTTGAATGGTGAAAAAGGCTAACACAGACACAATCAAATTAATTTGACTGCACTGAGCACAATCAGTACAGTTGAACTTGAATGGTTATATTGACAGGGCATTTTCAGCTATCTCAGACCAGTCTTAGAACGTCAAAGGCAGCACAGCAAGGGTAAGTCGCTCTGGATAAGAGCGTCTGCTAAATGACTTAAATGTAAATGTAAATGTATGATGCGGCATGTAACTTCTATCAACACAATTCTTTGGTGCTGTCAATTCAAAATTCTCACACATTTAGAAACAACTCTCAGACTCATACGTCATCTTTAGGTCCGAAAGACTTCCCTTTGTGTATAGCTTGAATCTCAGACGTAGGCCAGAGCAAATGTGATGTACAACACTGTTGTGACCTGCGATTCGTTATTTTGACAGTACAGCAGAGGTGACATCATGTTTCAATGTCATTTTTAGACACTCGCTAAAACATTTTGTGATGCAAGTGACATTTGAGAGCCCATCGCTCTCCCATTTTGCCCCCGTACCCTTAAAATGAAAGTGTTATTTGTCATGTTGCCTCAGACGAGGTGGCTTAGGCAGACAGAGAGAAATGGATCTCATATCAGAGAGCTGGAGATAATCTAATACCCTCTCCGGAACCCAGATGCTTATATCGGAGCTTGGCCAAAGATGTGAGACGTGCTTGTTACATCCCAGTCCTATACAAGGATGGCATTTCAGACTAAAAGAATCACAAAAGCAGAGTGATTTGTTTTGTAGTGACCCCAGGTGAATGAATACAGAGGGAATGTCATAGCCTACGAATGCTTGCCTTTTAAATGAAATGCAATCGCTCATCTGAGGGCTGCTTTTGAGCCAATATTAAGTTGGAAATGTAAAATGTTCAAATGTCATCCAAATGAAAGACAGAATGACGCTTGTAAACACATGGAAAAACTGCATTTGTCTTGTTTTTTATTAGTACACCTTATACATTGGAATCACATTGATAATAATGTTGCGAACCTCATTAATATGAGCCACAATCCCTACCAAGTGGTTTAATTGGTGCGATGTGTAGGGTGTTTGCCTTTCACCCCAGCGACCCGGGGCAGGTACGCTATTCGCTACACTGGTGTCAGAAATGGGATGGCGTCCGAGAGGTCATTGGAACGCACAGCCCGGATGTGTGAGGGGGCTGATGTTGTCGAAGCACGGGACATGCCTTCTCGTTTGGAGGGTGCAGTGTAGTGATCCCCACTAAAATGAGCCACGTTACAATTCCCACCAAGTGGTTAACTCCCTAAGGCTGATGTCCGTGCCCCCGCGTGAATATAATTAGCATAATGAAACAGTCAGTTTAAACTAGAGAATCTATTTTTTTTTTTTGCATTTGGTGCGACTCCAACCAAAGCATATGTAACACTTCCACATCTGCAGTGAAAGGTGACAGAGCTAAAGCGATGTTTGTCAGACCATAGACATCCTGAAAATCGGTCTTCTCACAAAATTGTCTGTAACGTCTGAATGGTTTGGCCTACAAAATGGAAAGATGGGACTCTCACGAACACGATGGTGGACTACATTTTGCTCTATAACCCCCACAAGCGTCTTGTGACTTATCTGAAGTTGGTAAAGCCGATCTGCCAACTTCTGTCTGCAGCGTCCGAACAGTTTGGGCTACACACTAACCACTCTGTGTAACGGTGAGACTCTCACAAACACGTACGATACCAGTCAAAAGTTGGGACACACCTACTCATTCAAGGGTTTTTCTACATTGTAGAATAATAGTGAAGACATCTAAACTATGAAATAACACATTTAGAATAATGTAGTAACAAAAGAAACTGTTAAACAAATCAAAATATATTTTATATTTGAGATTCTTCAAAGTAGCCACCCTTTGCCTTGATGACAGCTTGGCACACTCTTGGTATTATCTCAACTAGCTTCATGAGGTACTCACCTGTAATGCATTTAAATTAATACAGTTGAAGTCAGAAGTTTACATACACCTTAGCCAAATACATTTAAACTCAGCTTTTCACAATTCCTGACATTTAATTCCAGTAAAAATTCACTAACTTAGGTCAGTTAGGACCACCACTTTATTTTAAGAATGTGAAATGTCAGAATAATAGTAAAGAGAATGATTTATTTCAGCTTTCATTTCTTTCATCACATTCCCAGTGGGTCAGAAATGTACATGTACTCAATTAGTATTTGGTAGCATTGCCTTTAAATTGTTTAACTTGGGTCAAACATTTCGGGTAGCCTTCCACAAGCTTCCCACAATAAGTTGGGTGAATTTTGGCCCATTCCTCCTGACAGAGCTGATGTAACTGAATCAGGTTTATAGGCCTCCTTGCTCGCACATGCTTTTTCAGTTCTGCCAACAAAATTTCTATGGGATTGAGGTCAGGGCTTTGTGATGGCCACTCCAATACCTTGACTTTGTTGCCCTTAAGCTATTTTGCCACAACTTTGGAAGTATGCTTGGGGTCATTGTCCATTTGGCAGACCCAAGCTTTAACTTCCTGACTGATGTCTTGAGATATTGCTTCAATATATCCACATAAATGTCCTTCCTCATGATGCCATCTAGTTTGTAAAGTGCACCAGTCCCTCTTGCAGCAAAGCACCCCCACAACATGATGCTGCCACCCCCGTGCTTCATGGTTGGGATGATGTTCTTCGGCTTCAGACCAGAGTACATTTCTCCAAAAAGTACAATCTTTGTCCCCATGTGCAGTTGCAAACTGTAGTCTGGCTTTTTTATGGAGAGTTTGGAGCAGTGGCTTCTTCCTTGCTGAGCGGCCTTTCAGGTTATGTCGATATAGGACTAGTTTAACTGTGGCTATAGATACTTTTGTACCTGTTTCCTCCAGCATCTTCACAAGGTCCTTTGCTGTTGTTCTGGGAATGATTTGCACTTTTCACACCAACGTACGTTAATCTCTAAGAGACAGAACGCGTCTCCTTCCTGAGCGGTATGACGGCTGCGTGGTCCCATGGTGTTTATACTTGCGTACTATTGGTTGTACAGATGAACGTGGTACCTTCAGGCGTTTGGAAATTGCTCTCAAGGATGAACCAGACATGTGGAGGTCTACAATATTTTTTCTGAGACCTTGGCTGATTTCTTTTGATTTTCCCACGATGTAAAGCAAAGAGGCACTGAGTTTTAAGGTAGACCTTGAAATGCATCCACAGGTACACCTCCAACTGACTCAAATGATGTTAATTAGCCTTTCAGAAGCTTCTAAAGCCATAACATAATTTTCTGGAATTTTCCAAGCTGTTTAAAGGCACAGTCAACTTAGTGTATGTAAACTTCTGACCCACTGGAATTGTGATACAGTGAATTATAAGTTAAATAATCTGTCTGTAAACAATTGTTGGAAAAGTTACTTGTGTCATGCACAAAGTAGATGTCCTAACCGATTTGCTTAAACTAAAGTTTGTTAACAAGAAATCTTTGGAGTGGTTATGGACTGGTTGAAAAATGAGTTCAACCTAAGTGTATGTAAACTTCCGACTTCAACTGTAGGTGTGCCTTGTTAAAAGTAATTTTTTTCCTTCTTAATGCGTTTGAGCCAATCAGTTTTGTTGTGACAAGGTAGGGGTGGTATACAGAAGATAGCCCTACTTGGTAAAAGACCAAGTCCATATTATGGCAAGAACAGCTCCAATTAGCAAAGAGAAACGACAGTCCATCATTACTTTAAGGCATGAAGGTCAGTCAATCCGGAAAATTTCAAGAACTGTGAAAGTTTCTTCAAGTGCAGTTGCAAAAGCCATTAAGCGCTGATGATGAATGATGAAACTGGCTCTCATGAGGACCGCCACAGGAAAGGAAGTTACCTCTGCTGCAGAGGATAAGTTCATTAGAGTTACCAGCCTCAGAAATTGAAGCCCAAAATAGACACATCTCAACATCAACTGTTCAGAGGAGACTGCGTGAATCAGGCCTTCATGGGAATTTTTTATTTTATTTAACCTTTATTTAACTAGGCAAGTCAGTTAAACGAACATCTTCTTATTTACATTGACGGCCTACCCTAGACGACGCTGGGCCAATTGTGCGTCTCCCTATAGGACTCCCAATCACAGCTGGATGTGTACTGTAGTGACACCTCTTGCACTGAGATGCAGTGCCTCAGACTGTTGCGCCATTCGGGAGCCCAAGTGCTGAATTGCTGCAAAGAAACCACTACTGAAGGACACCAATGAGAAGAAGAGACTTGCTTGGGCTAAGAAACATGAGCAATGGACATTAGACCAGTGTAAATCTGTCCTTTGGTCCAAATTTGAGATTTTTGGGAGGTGAATGGATGATCTTCGCATGTGTGGTTCCCACCGTGAAGCATGGAGAAGGAGGTGTGATGGTGTGTTTTTTGTTGTTACTGGTAACACTGTCTGTGATTTATTTAGAATTCAAGACACACTTAACCATCATGGCTACGACAACATTCTGCAGCGATCTGCAATCCCTTCTGGTTTGCGCTTAGTGGGACTATCATTTGTTTTTCAACAGGACAATGACCCAACACACCCCCAGGCTATGTAAGGGCTATTTGACCAAGAAGAGGAGTGATGGATTGCTGCATCAGATGACCTGGCCTCCACAATCACCCAACCTCAACCCAATTGAGATGGTTTGGGATGAATTGGACCACAGAGTGAAGGGAAACAGCCAACAAGTGCTCATCAAATGTGGGGACTCCTTCGAGACTGTTGGAAAAGCATTCCAGGTGAAGCTGGTTGAGAGAATCCCAAGAGTGTGCAAAGCTGTCATCAAGGCAAAGGGTGGTTACTTTGAAGAATCTAAAATGTACACTTTTTTGGTTACTGCGTGATTCCATATGTGTTATTTCATAGTGTTGATGTCTTCACTATTATTCTACAATGTAGAAAATAGTAAAAATAAAGAAAAACCCTTGAATGAGTAGGTGTGTCCAAACTTTTGACTGGAACTTCAAGTATTCGGACCCTTTGTTATGAGACTCGAGCTGAGGTGCATCCTGTTTCCATTGATCATCCTTGAGATGTTTATATAACTTGATTGGATTCCACCTGTGGTAAATTCAATTGATTGGACATGATTTGAAAAGGCACACACCTGTCTATATAAGGTCCCACAGTTTATGTCAGAGCAAAAACCAAGCCATCAGGTCGAAGGAATTGTTATTAGAGCTCCAAGACATGATTGTTTAGAGGCGCAGATCTGGGGAAGGGTACAAAACAAATGATGCAGCATTGAACGTCCCCAAGAACACAGTGTCCTCCATCATTCTTAAATGGAAGAAGTTTGGAACCACCAAGATTCTTCCTAGAACTGTCCGCCCGGCCAATCTGAGTAATCAGAAAAGATGGGCCATGGTCAGGGAGGTGACCAAGAACCTGAACCTGGTCACTCTGAGAGACCTCCAGAGTTCCTCTGTGGAGATGGGAGAACATTCCAGAAGGACAACTATCTCTGCAGCACTCCACCAATCAGGCCTTTATGGTAGAGTGGCCAGATGAAGTAAAGTACAGAGAGATCCTTGATGAAAACCTTATCCAGGACCTTCCAACAGGACAACGACCCTAAGCACACAGTCAAGACAATGCAGGAGTGATTTCGGTACAAGTCTCTGAATGTCCTTGAGTGGCCCAGCCACAGCCCGGACTTGAACCTGATCGAACATCTCTGGAGAGACCTGAAAATAGCTGTGCAGAGACGCTCCTCTTCCAACCTGACAGAGCTTCATGGGTTCTGCAGAGAAGAATGGAAGAATCTCCCCAAATGCAGGTGTGCCAAGCTGGTAGTGTCATACCCACGAAGACTCAAGGCTGTAATCGCTGCCAAAGGTACTTCAACAAAGTACTGAGTAAAGGGTCTGAATACTTATGTAAATGTCATTATTACATTTTTGTACATTTGCAAACATTTCTAAAAACCTGTTTTTGCTTTTTCATTTTGGGGTATTGTGTGTAGCTTCATGAGGAAAAAATGTATTTAATACATTTTAGAATAAGGCTGTAACGTAACAAAATGTGAAAAAAATCAAGGGGTCTGAATACGTTCCAAATGCACTGTTTGTTAAAAGCATGCTTACTAGCTGGTGGGGATACTGGGATATTTACGGTAAATTGCAAACAAAATTTGGTGCCAAGCCCCCGAACCCTCTCTCGACACATGACATTCCATTGCTACTGTAAATTGAAAACGTTTATGTACATATTATGTCCATTGAAATATTGTTGCGATGCCTCTGCTACAATTATTTTCTAAACAATAGGCTCTTAGTGTTTGAAACTAGCTGTTGTCTTCTACAGGACTTGTTTTATTGCATAGAGGGCTGGAGCACCGTGGGCAACAGCCACCAGTCCACACAGCCAGTTCAGAACCATGGACAGGGCAGGTGACTCCTAAACAGAGTATGACCCGGGGTCTGTGTGTAGTGTAACAGTTAGTTCCTAATTCCGATTTAGGAAATTATGCCTTTCTTATGCACGCCTTTCCTTACACACAAAATATATTGATGAATAAAAAATAGAGTGGTTTCATCCTGAAAGTTGTCATATTCAAGTTCAATCCATGGAATATTGGAAGGCGGAAAAAAAGTGTACAATAGGGGTTGAACAATACTCCTATAAATCTACCCAAATTCTTACTAATCATGGAACTGTATGACAATGGTCCAGTTGTCATGAACCGTGTGCCAGGCTCCAGGTTTAACCTGCTACATTTGGTCTGAGTTCCATAATGATTCAAATAGGCTACGTGTCCCAATGTATTGCACAATGTTAGCCTAATATGATCCACTAATGCTAGCGACCCTCAGGAAACACTTACACGGACATGACAGAGGAAAGAAAGGTAAATGGAATAGAATGATGCAAAATGTAAGTTACAAATTGAAGAAACTAACACTAACGTGATAGTTATAATAATATGTTGCTAACCTTACTTTGCTACCTGACAACTTTACGTTTTTTAATTTTTAATTACCGTTTATATTTTTAGTTTTTCCCTCACTCAACTTTTTTTCATTCAACTTTTTCACTCCGGACGCTTTATCTGGACATGGTTCGTCAGGACCTCCAACAGCCAAAGCTAAGTAGTAACATTAACATGATGCCTTCTAATTGCAGTCGCTGTACTCATAATATACAGGAGAACGATCGCCTTACGGCGAGGATAGCTGTGCTGCAAGCCCAGCTTCAGACGCAATCATTAGGCATGGGTAATTTCAGTGTAGGAAAGGATGAAACAGCGTCTGTGCCACCAGTAACTACAGATAGTAGTATAAATCCCCTCGCACGGTCCCCGCAGCCGGACAACTTTCTCATGGCTTCTGGAGGGAAATGCTGTAGGAATGCTCAACCGGTGTCGCTCATTCAGCCGACAGAAACTTTCAACCGGTTCTCCCCATTAAGCAGCGAGTCGAAGTCAGAGGCCGAGCCTTCTCTGGTCTCTAATCCTCCCGTTACGGGGTCTGAGATGCCGAAGCCTCCCACCATTAGCTCTGACAAATTGAAAACCCTAGTCATTGGCGACTCCATTACCTGCAGTATTAGACTTAAAACGAATCATCCAGCGACCATACACTGTTTACCGGGGGTAGGGCTACCGACGTTAAGGCTCATCTGAAGATGGTGCTGGATAAAGCTAAAACTGGCGAGTGTAGAGAGTATAGGGATATTGTTATCCACGTCGGCACCAACGATGTTAGGATGAAACAGTCAGAGGTCATCAAGTGCAACATAGCTTCAGTGTGTAAATTAGCTAGAAAGATGTGTCAGGATCGAGTAATTGTCTCTGGCCCCCTCCCAGTTAGGGGGAGTGATGAGCTCTACAGCAGAGTCTCACAACTCAATCGCTGGTTGAAAACTGTTTTCTGCCCCTCCCAAAAGATAGAATTTGTAGATAATTGGCCCTCTTTCTGGGACTCACCCACAAACAGGACCAAGCCTGGCCTGTTGAGGAGTGACGGACTCCATCCTAGCTGGAGGGGTGCTCTCATCGTATCTACGAACATAGACAGGGCTCTAACTCCCCTAGCTCCACAATGAAATATGGTGCAGGCCAGGCAGCAGGCTGTTAGCCAGCCAGCCTGCCAGCTTAGTGGAGTCTGCCACTAGCACAGTCAGTGTAGTCAGCTTTGCTATCCCCATTGAAACCGTGTCTGTGCCTCGACCTAGGTTGGGAAAAACTAAACATGGTGGTGTTCGCCTTAGCAATCTCACTAGAATAAAGACCTCCATTCCTGCCATTATTGAAAGAGATCGTGATACCTCACATCTCAAAATAGGGCTACTTAATGTTAGATCGTTCACTTCTAAGGCAGTTATAGTCAATGAACTAATCACTGATCATAATCTTGATGTGATTGGCCTGACTGAAACATGGCTTAAGCCTGAGTAATTTACTGTGTTAAATGAGGCCTCACCTCCTGGTTACACTAGTGACCATATCCGCCGCTCATCCCGCAAAGGCGGAGGTGTTGCTAACATTTACGAGAGCAAATTTCAATTTACAATTTTGAGCTTCTAGTCATGAAATCTATGCAGCCTACTCAATCACGTTTTATAGCTACTGCTTACAGGCCTCCTGGGCCATATACAGTGTTCCTCACTGAGTTCCCTGAATTCCTATCGGACCTTGTAGTCATAACAGATAATATTCTAATTTTGGTGACTTTAATATTCACATGGAAAAGTCCACAGACCCACTCCAAAAGGCTTTCGGAGCTATCATCGACTCAGTGGGTTTTGTCCAACATGTCTCCGGACCTACTCACTGCCACAGTCATACTCTGGACCTAGTTTTGTCCCATGGAATAAGTGTTGTGGATCTTAATGTGTTTCCTCATAATCCTGGACTATCGGACCACCATTTTATTACATTTGCAATCGCAACAAATAATCTGCTCAGACCCCAACCAAGGAGCATCAAAAGTCATGCTATAAATTCTCAAACAACCCAAAGATTCCTTGATGCCCTTCCAGACTCCCTCTGCCTACCCAAGAACGACAGAGAACAAAAATCAGTTAACCACCTAACTGAGGAACTCAATTTAACCTTGCGCAATACCCTAGATGCAGTTGCACCCTAAAAATTAAAAATATTTGTCATAAGAAACTAGCTCCCTGGTATACAGAAAATACCCGAGCTCTGAAGCAAGCTTCCAGAAAATTGGAACGGAAATGGCGCCACACCAAACTGGAAGTCTTCCGACTAGCTTGGAAAGACAGTACCGTGCAGTATCGAAGAGCCCTCACTGCTGCGCGATCCCTTGTCTCAAGATGGTAAATTGGTGGTTGAAGATATCCCTCTAGTGGTGTGGGGGCTGTGCTTTGGCAAAGTGGGTGGGGTTATATCCTGCCTGTTTGGCCCTGTCCGGGGGTATCATCGGAAGGGGCTACAGTGTCTCCTGACCCCTCCTGTCTCAGCCTCCAGTATTTATGCTGCAGTAGTTTATGTGTCGGGGGGCTAGTGTCAGTCTGTTATATCTGGAGTATTTCTCCTGTCTTATCCGGTGTACTGTGTGAATTTAAGTATGAGAGAGTATTCTCTCTTTCTCTCTCTCGGAGGACCTGAGCCCTAGGACCATGCCTCAGGACCACATGGCATGACGACTCCTTGTTGTCCCCATGCCACCTGGCCGTGCTGCTGCTTCAGTTTCAACTATTCTGCCTGTGGCTATGGAACACTGACCTGTTCACTGTGATTACTATTATTATGAACATTTGAACATCTTGGCCATGTTCTGTTATAATCTCCACCTGGCACAGCCAGAAGAGGACTGGCCACCCCTCATAGCCTAGCACTGGAGTAATATGATCAAATTTTTGGGATCTAGTCAGGATTCTAGCAGCCGTATTTAGCACTAACTGAAGTTTATTTTGTGTTTTATCCGGGCAGCCGGAAAGTAGAGCATTGCGGTAGTCTAACCTAGAAGTAACAAAAGCATGGATTCATTTTTATGCATCATTTTTGGACAGAAAAGTTCTGATTTTAGCAATGTTACGTAAATGGAAAAAAGCTGTCCTTGAAACAGTCTTGATATGTTCGTCAAAAGAGAGATCCGGATCCAGAGTAACGCAGAGGTCCTTCACAGTTTTATTTGAGACGACTGTACAACCATCAAGATTAATAGGTATTATCCATTTGTAAATTACAGTGCATGGGGAATGCTGTTATATCTATCAGAAAAAATAAAGTATATGCTTTCTCCACATTGAACCGACAGGTTCACTCAACATTCATGGTTTCCTTTATACGTAAAGGTGGTGGAATTATGAGGTAATTAAGTCAAGGTCAAATCAAATGTATTTATAAAGCCCTTCTTACATCAGCTGATGTCACAAAGTGCTGTACAGAAACCCAGCCTAAAACCCCAAACAAAGCAATGCAGGTGTAGAAGCACGGTAGCTAGGAAAAACTCCCTAGAAAGGCCAGAACCTAGGAAGAAACCTGGCTCCCGAGTGTCAAATTTTTAACATGATACAAATTGTAAAATAAAACAGAAAAACCCGGGCATAGGCTATAATTAAACATTTTAAATTGAATACATCAATTAGCCAGGTTCAGCCCTACAGAAGCCTATAGCTTGGGTGTCCAAATTTCATCCACTCAAATTATGAGGGCATACTGTCACGAATCCCGCTTCCTGAGTCTGGGTTTGCCTGTGTGTCTGTCCTGGAGTGTGTTTCAGGTGTCCTGGAACGCACCCTGTCTGGTTGCCGGGCGAATTAGCTCATTGGGAGATTGATTTCACCCGCACCTGTTTCCCGTCAGTAATCTGCACACCTGTCCTGATCATCATCTCTACCCTTCAAAAGCTCTGACCTGACTTCTATTCCCTGCCGGATCGTTAGCCATGAACAGTATGTTGTGCCTGAGTACCAGACTCCAGTTGGATAGAATTTGTTTTGTTGTTTTCATTTACGTATTGCTTGCCTTGAACTTACCTCCGTTTGTTTTGTCTTCAGTTACTCACCTGGATCATTCACTCCATTCCCGCCTGGTTGACAGAGGATTCTGCTACTACATTGGATTCACCTATTTCCTCTCATCTACTCACCACCGCTGCCCGCTACGCCATCTGGATATATCTACCTTTTCACATTTCACTGTAAATAAATACTCACCTTCTTCCTACGCTCCTTGTCCTGGTCTGCTTCTGGGTTCGATCTTGAAAGATCGTGACACATACAATACAAATTCAAAATAAAGGCACAGCTATTTATAGCCTATTTCACTGTGGAAAAGGGGCCGTAATACTAGTCATGTTGATATGATTTTCAGTTTGCTCCCATATGGCTGGTTTCACATTTTCTCCAGGGATCATAAGGACATATCATCTAAAACATAATTGCTATGTGTATTTTACAATCCTCTTCTCCAAACGGATTACTCATTTACCTAGCTCTTATCAATCATCAAATCAAAATCAAATGTATTTATAAAGCCCTTCTTACATCAGCTGATATATCAAAGTGCTGTACAGAAACCCAGCCTAAAACCCCAAACAGCAAGCAATGCAGGTGTAGAAGCATGGTGGCTAGGAAAAACTCCCAAGAAAGGCCAAAACCTAGAGGAACCAGGCTATGAGGGGTGGCCAGTCCTCTTCTGGCTGGGCCAGGTGGAGATTATAACAGAACATGGCCAAGATGTTAAAGTGTTCATAGATGACCAGCAAGGTCAAATAATAATAATCACAGTGATAGTTGAGGGTACAACAGGTCAGCACCACAGGAGTAAATGTAAGTTGGCTTTTCGTTGCCAATCATTCAGAGTATCTCTACTGCTCCTGCTGTCTCTAGAGAGTTGAAAACAGCAGGTCTGGGACAGGTAGCACATCCGGTGAACAGGTCAGGGTTCCATAGCCGCAGGCAGAACAGTTGAAACTGGAGCAGCAGCACGGCCAGGTGGACTGGGGACAGCAAGGAGTCATCAAGCCAGGTAGTCCTGAGGCATGGTCTTAGGGCTCGGGTCCTCTGAGAGAGAGAGAAAGAGAGAAAGGGAGAAAGAGAGAGAGAACATACTTAAATTCACACAGGACACCGGATAAGACAGGAGAAATACTCCAGATATAACAGACTGACCCTAGCCCCCAGACACAAACTACTGCAGCATAAATAATGGAGGCTGAGACAGGAGGGTCAGAATGCTGCTTATCTGTAGACACACCTCCATTTCATAGATCTCCACCCCGAACGAATAGGGCGTGTATAGCATGCTATTCTCATGCTTAAGTTCAAGGTCAGAATACGCATAGAGAGAAAAGTGCAAAGGGAATAATGTACCATTTACGCATGCTTAACTAGGGTAGGATTTGGGGCCATAGTGCTTAGCTGTCTATGTTTCAATGGTACATAAGCAAATAGAGAAAATATAAAGCTACATGTGGAGAACACGTAGGTTCACGTCCCCTACGAACTATAGCACCTGGCTTCCAACCTGATACAGGCATTGGGCAGTCTAGAACATTTTCTTCTAACCTCATTTCAATTCTGGTGCACCCTAGGGCTAATTCATTCACATCACAGGTGGTCCTCCAGCTATGCAGCAATATACGTACTGTACATTCATGTAAATTCTGCCCTTGGTGTTGCTGCTGGTGGACTTGATGCCCTACCATAAAACAATAATGAATTCGTACTTATGTCTTATCTGACTGCCTGCAGGCTTTGGAAATAGGAGCTCTTATCTACCAAAATGTTCATTTGGATGTCCCTGAACCCACTTCTTCATTATCATTGAGTCATATTCAGTCAAATGTTTTGGCATCCAATTGAACTTGAATGACTATTTCAGAGACACTGTATGTAGCCTCTATATAATTAACAGATTTTTTGAAAGGAGCATTGAGTTCTTACAATAGTGAATAGGCAACTCAATTTATGGCTGTGTCCCAAATGGCACCCTATTCCTTATTTAGTGCACTACTTTTGACTTGCAGCCTGTCTTAGCCAAATGTAAATAGAGATCACGGCAGTTTTGCACTACTGCGTCTTGCATTTGTATTGAATGAACCGTGAGGTCACTGAGAATGGATCTGCCATAAATATAACATCCATGAATACTGACTGTCTCAAGGGACCACTAAAATGGGTGACATTTTATAGCCCTCTCATGTCACTGAGATTTTTCTACCACACACACATACTGCATTCCCATCAGTCTTTAGAGCACAAGGGTATTCTCTGCTCATGGCTGTCTGACCTGTGATGGAAGCTGGATGAAACATACCACACTGCATGGCTCGGTTTTGTCAGGTGGCTGGTTGTTTGTAGCTTGGAATCCAAATTGAATATTGTTCTAAATATCGCTCCGGAGTGATTTTCTGTTCGGTTGCCAGGATGGGTTGTTTGTTGAGAGAACAGTAACATTGCCTTTCTCGTTAAATACCATTTGACTAAGTAAACACAGAAAAAAACTGTCTCCTGTGGTCAAATGCCCTGGTCGTTTTCTGCTGAATTGGCATTTATGGGTAATGACTGAGGCAGATCTAGATCAGACCTTGACATTACATATATATATATACATATATATAAATAGCACCCTTATCCCTATGTAGTGCACTACTTTTGACCAGGGCCCATAAGACTTTGGTCAAAAGCAGTGCACGTATAGGGAGTAGGGTGCCATTTAAGATGCAGACAGGGATAAACAGGAACATAAAAGGCATCATGTTGTATCCTTGGCATCAGGGGAATGTGAGATAAGCATTAAATACAGGTCCATCACAGACAACATTTAGGGAAATGTCCCCTCCTTACCACTGATGATAATTCCTTTAAAGGATGAATCGTTGTTGATATTTACAGTAGTACATCAAACAGGACTAATAGGTTTGTCAGGTTTTCAAAATGGACGGGTCATTGACGACTTTTGAATGCAAACTTGAAACCAATGTTTGATGTCTTGCCCCTTATGTTTGATATGCTGACAGTACTAGTGTGAAAAGCACACACACTTGTACAACTAACCTTGTGGGGACACACCATTCAGTCCTATTCAAAATCATATTTTCCCTAACCCCGAACCATAAACCTAATCTGTATGCTAACCCGTACCCTAAACCTATCCCTAACCTTAACCCAAAAACTTAACCTTAACCCTAAACATAACCCTAGTTCCTAACCCTAAACCTAATTCTAAACCTAACACTAATTCTAACCTTAACCCTAAACCCCCTAGAAATAGCATTTGACTTTGCGAGTACTAACAAAATGTCCCCAGTTGGTCAAATGTTTGTTTGTTTACTTTTATTGTGGGGACTTCTGGTCCACACAAGTATAGTTAAACACGTCCCCACACACACACGGGTGGATAGTATGATTTTCTTTTACACGTGGTTTCAGACGGGTCAACAAGATGAGGCATTTCCTTGGCAAGAGCGAGGCTTTATTCTCACCTGACATGTTTCTGTGTACAGTAAGCCAAGCTTAAGCCGGTCAGTGGTCCTGCTGTACAGTACAGTGATGAGCCTTGTATTGATATGTCTGGCAATGATGCACTGGCATCATTAAAACGGCATGATTTGGATTTTCTTCATTAGACAGCAGTGATTTGGCTTTAATGCTAATGTTGCCATTGCGGTTACAGATGCTTCATTTATAAAGGTGACCTTTTTAGTCACTGTAGCTTAGTTTATGAAATGGGTCAAATTAATCAGTTTATTAATTTAAGTTGGCCACTTAATTAAACGGCCACTACTACTGCTCGTGCCACAAATTATAACGTGGATAGGTTCAAGTGTGTAGTCACTGGCCAGTGACCATCTTTGCACTCTTATCTTGCCTACTGTACCACTGGCACAGGTCCCCTTTGCAAAAGCAATATTGGTGACACTTCAGTGCTCTCTTCATAATGAAGATAATGAATGCATTATTTTGCATGACATACTGTACGTGCTAATAGCTGTTAATAGATATGTATAACTACATTAATAAAACATGATGAGCAGGCAACATAATACCTAATGAAGCAAAGTATATGCAATGCTCATTAGGAAATTTGTTTCCAGAATGGTGTATTGACTGTACAAGAGTTTAGCTCTTACCTTTTTGGCAGCAAATTTGGTTACCCTAATGGGTGTCGTGGCAATTTCCTGTATTACCAAATGATGAGAGAGCAAACCACACACCAGTCAGAGTTATACTTAAACTTCACCTTTAATAATAATTAAGCTTTTGCAATAGCATTTGATTTTCAACATTTCAGTATCTCTAATGAAAAGTTGAGTGGCCAACATAATGGCAACTGAGATCTTTTATAGCAAAGATCCACCCCCTAGTCGACATGACAAACCACAGATAATAGGAACTGCTTCACAAAGAAAGACTTTTACTTGAGAGATGAGTATCCCATAGCTAGACAGCATTCGCTATAAATTATCGTTCAGTTTGGTCTCCTAAACAAGGTTCTAATCTCATTCTTGGTACTTCACAGAGTACCAAAACATTACCTCATCCAATGGCATATATGAATTGTCAATTCTAGATACTCCCATCTCAAATACACCCAAACCTGGACAAACTCACTGAAGACAGTGAGCCTCTTAGGTCATATACTAGGTCAAGATAAGGGGGGACATACAATGGTTCCAGACACTGCCATACTCCTTCCCCCAATGAGAAAAGTAGGGAGTGACTGGCGTACAGACATTGTATGAGAACTAACTGGTTCCCCATTAATAACGCCATCCCTTCACATGGTTTAGGAATAGTTACAGACACATTCCCATAAGAAGACAATGTTCCATTCTGTCCTCCTCCCCTTCTGATATTCTACATAGCACCACATGGTTTAACAGATACATTGACATATGAAGACAAGCCTGACCTCTCCCCTCTCTGGGCCCCAAGTGACTAAGCCCTAGCTGAGAAGTGATAACTGCAACTGCCAACCCTATAGTCCAAAGGGAACCATTCTAATGACAAGTATCTCACAAGCATATGATGAAAATAAAACATCTTATCTATGTTACCCAACTCATTCTGATTCATCCAACATGGGTTATAGTGTACTCTCTTACATGTCCATTATGTAAATAAGTAATATGGAGCAATTTCAGTGCCAACAGAAATTCCATAATTTTGAATTTGTATTATATTATACATATTCAATATGTGTATATTCAGTTTCAATATGGAAGATAGCATTCATTGTCTGTGTATCAAGTTTACAAACTATCATTTCATGTTCTTCAAAGTTGCATATATTCAACTTTTCAGATGCATTCAGATTCAGTTCTCTAAATTCAGATTCAAAACCGGAGACAACATCCTGGTACTTCTCCAGCCAGGGAAGGTAGAGAATAGAGAATCAAATACAGCCAAAACAGTTCAATTGCTACAGCCAAATTCATAGAAAAGAAAATTCGACATGCCACATTGGCTTCAGAAAACGAAAGAAGCTGTTTACACAGTGAGCATTTAATTAGATATGTTTTCCTCTGCTTCTGCTGGCTGTAAAAGTACCAGGATGTTGTCTCTGGTTTTGAATCTGAATTTGGAGAACTTAATTTGAAAACTGAATCTGAATGCATCTGAGAAGTTGAATATATGAAACTTTGATAACTGCACATTTCTCTCAATCCCATTGTAAATTGTGTAGAACTGCAAGAATTTCACTTTAAAAATCCACATTTTCATGTGAAACGGCTCAAGTAAACTCCAGCAGACTGAAAAATCTGCAAAGGATTTATTCAGAGAGAGAGATCTAATAATCAGTCACTTGACACCTTCCTCTCCCACTCAAACTGCCATGGTAATGTAGCCGGCAATGATAATGTAGGCCTAACACTGGCTGGCTGGCTAGATGGGTAATCATACACTATAATGATACAAATACCCAGTGATTGAAGTCTAACAGCAATTGCTGTACTCCTTATTCGACATGTATGCCAATTTACAAAGAGAGAACATGCTGAATCTCCTGTGTATTTGCTCTGGCTGGTAGGCATATTTGATACAGCATATCGCCGAATACTTGGCCACCCCCTGTTAATGGAAATCAGTGAAACATTGATATGAGCGTCCATCTCTATGTCAGGACTGAGGTTTGGAGACATTTACATGTCCATAAATACCCTGAGGATTTTAATGGCTTTACAACACCAAAGACCACCAAGGTCCCCCCTACATTCATTTGAAGAACTGCCAACAAACCTTAGTGCTATGCCTATACAATGCAATTAAATCATAAAGCTCTACCATCGGTTTTGTAATTGTTTTTCCGGAATGAAATACTAATATTTGCGTTTGCGCCTGTAATCTGCATCCCAACTCTGTCGTTCTCTCTACTACTGTGAGGATAGACGCTGGGAGACGAGAAGCAAGTACATGGAGTGAATATTTAATAAATGACAGACATGAAACAAAACATGAACAGCGTCTGGACAAGGGAAACATAACATTAATGCAGACACAGGGAAGAAATTGAGGAAGTGATATATATAGGGGAGACAATCAATAAGGTAATAGAGTCCAGGTGAGTCCCATGAAGTGCTGATGCGCGTAACGATGGTGACAGGTGTGCGCAATGATGGGCCTCTTGGCGCCCTCGAGCGCCAGAGAAGGGGAGCGGGAGCATGCTCGACAGAACCCCGCCCCTAGGGGCAACACTCGGCGTCCCACCTGGGCGAGCCTGATGGGCCGGCCGAGGCGTGGGAGCCGGACGAGCCAGCTGAAGCGTGGAAGCCCGACGAGCCGGCTGAGGCATGATGTGGGATGGGAGCCTGCCGAGCCAACCGAGGCAAGAAAACCTCGAGCCAGTTAAGGCATGGAAGCCCAACGAGCCAGCTGAGGCACACCCGGTTCCTTCGTCACTGGCACCCGGACCTGACGTCACCAACCCCAACAAAAAAAAACTCCCTGATGCTTCAAATATTGGTGTCTGCATTATGTGGCGGACAGACGCTGGGAGATGAGAAGCAAGTTCAGGGAGTGAATATTTAATAAATAACAGACATGAAACAAAACACGGACAGCGTCGGGACAAGGGAAACATAACGACATTAATGCAGACGGGGAAGAAACTGAGGAAGTGACAGATATAGGGGAGGCAATCAATAAGGTATTAGAGTCCAGGTGAGTCCCATGAAGCGCCTAACGATGGTGACAGGTGTGCGTAGTGATGGGCCTCCTTCGAGGCCAGAGAGGGGGAGCGGGAGCAGGTGTGACAACTAGTCCATAATGACAACCTGAAAGGGTGCATGGGAGCTTCTTCTGAGAGATGCTATCAACATCCATAGAGACAAAGTATTAATTGTAAAGTCAACTCACCTGTTATTTAATGATGAGAAATTATGAACTATTGGTACAGGAGAGAATATACTGCACAGTAAGTCATTCTCACATCTTGTGTCTGTAATTTGGCTAATGCCCCCTCCCACACAAACACTGCATTTCCTCACAACTGAAACAACCTATTTGAATGTGATGCATCAACATGTAGTGGGTTGCTTAAGGACGAGATCTACAATACAGCACACCACATCCATCATACAAGCAGTTGATTAAAAGAGAAAGGAGTCCAGGGGTGAAAACAGCTGGCATTTTCATGACAGCATGACACAGTGGCTCCACACAGGTGAAATTGGATCTGGAGGAAATCTGTCTCAAACTTGCTTCCCCAGGGGCACTTGTTCATTCAAAAGAGAGAGGAAGCGAGAGAAGGAGAGAGTCGTAATGGCCTGCCAAGTCTCAGCAGCGGCAGTTGAGTTGGACACATTAATTGGAATGTAGGGCTAATTTTGCCCGTGCCCTTCCTCTCCTGCAGCACAAGCTTTATTGCCATGGGTGTGTGTGGGGGGAAATAGCAGGGTCATTATTTCTGGGTCTGCCATCTCGACAGGCGTGATGGTCCGTGACTCATCCCTACAATGGTTGTCATTCTACTCCCCATGCCGGATCTATTATTTGACATGTCAGCACAGCGGTGTGTGGTTCTGATAGATTAGGCTGGGCCAAGTCAGTTACCTCAGCGGTAGATAGGTATGTTCAATTGTCCTTATAATGTGTGTCTTTATGAAGGCTTCTTGTCTCAGCCAGAGTTGTGACACTCAATGTATTGTCTGGAATAGTAACACTAGGCTTTGATGGCTGGTTTAGGGATTTCAGTTCTGTAACCTTGATGGCAAAAGTTCACATTTTACTGTAGCTACACGGCCTCAAGACTTATGGAGGATACTGAATATTAACTACTGCAAGGGTTTTCAAACTGGGACCTGCGATTTTTTTTTTTGGTCCTCTATTTTTTGAATAAAAATATTTTTTATGATTATCGACAGCGACAGAATATCATCGTGGATAACATTTGTGTCTCTGCATTAAATAAAAAAATATATATATATGTCACAAGCTCTGAATACAACAAGTTTAGGTAGACCTTACCGTGAAATGCTTACTTACAAGCCCTTAACCAACAATGCAGTTAAGAAAATAGAGTTAAGAAAATATTTACTAAATTAACTCAAGTTTTAAAAAAATGTATAAAGTAACACAATAACAATAATGAGGCTATTTACAGGGGGTACAGGTTAGTCGAGGTAATTTGTACATGCAGATAGGGGTGATAATAAACAGCGAATAGCAGCATTGCAAAAACAAAGGGTGTCAGTGCAAATAGTCTGGGTGGTCATTTAATTAATTGTTCAGCAGTCTTATGGCTTGGGGGTAGAAGCTGTTAAGGAGCCTTTTGGACCTAGACTTGGCGCTCAGGTACCACTTGCCGTGCAGTAGCAGAGAGAACAGTCTATGACTTTGGTGACTGGAGTCCTCTAACAACCAAGTATCGTGGCTTTCATCTAGACTCTAACCACCGTGAGGAAGGTCTCAAAACGCCTGCAATTTTTGACTGTTCTTGACAGAAATGGCCTACCCACTGAAGATCTGGTCACAGTCTGCACTACACTGGTCAGGCCTTGTCTGGAATACGGTGGAATGCTGTTAGTTGGATGCTGTAAAAAGCAGCAGGCCCAACTAGACAGTGTGCAGAGGAGGGCCTTGAGGATCATCTCCATAGGTGGAGCAGTCCAACCACAGCTCCCGACACTGCAGAGCAGGCTGCAGTGCACCTGGTGAAGGACATGCATACTTGACCATCCACTGAATGACCCGCTCCCTCAAGAGAGGTAACTGCATCACCAGGCTCCTGAGAAACAGCCACGAACTGTCCTGTGGCAAAACACCCCTCTACACAGACTGTATAATAACTCTAGCTCTTAAATGGTTTTCCAAAACTTAGCGTTTTTTCAATCACATTTGAATATTTCAATCTCCATCATGAAAAATGTGCTGTAATGTTTCAAGTGTTCTGTATTCTATTTGTCACATATGTGTTATGTGTTATGTATTTTATTTTAGTGTTTTGCCATTATTAGTCATGTAAATTCTGCATTTCTTCAGTTTTTATCTGTGAGCAAACTCAAACACTGCCTGGTATATAGGTCCTGGATGGCAGGAAGCTTGGCCCCATTGATGTACTGGGCTGTACGCACAACCCTCTGTAGCGCCTTATGGTCGGATGCTGAGCAGTTGCCATACCAGACGGTGATGCAACCGGCAGCATGCTCTCGATGGTACAGCTGTAGAACTTTGAGGATCTGGGGACCCATGCCAAATCTTTTCAGTCTCCTGAGGGGGAAAAGGCGTTGTCATGCCCTCTTCATGGCTTTCTTTGTGTGTTTAGTACATGATTGTCAGGGAGAGGTGGAAAATGTCAGTGAAGACACTTGCTAGCGTGACCAAAACCAGTTGGTCTGCTCCGTCAAAGCAAAGCTAATAGTCGGCTTTCACTATGCCTTCAAATATGTCCACTCCGGTGTCTACGATCATTTCAATCTTAGCATTGCTCCATCTTCGTAACAATTGAACAGTAAATACTGCTCTCGTAAAACAATGTATAAATACAGGGACTTGATGCAAGCTTTAAATTAGTAAATGTTTCATCATCTAGTTCTATGAGAAAACCTTATCTTTCTGCAGACTTTTAAAGGACTGAATGACTCATTTATTTACAAAAAATGGAGTGACCCAAAGCACTTTGTTAGTGGTGGTCTTAAAGGCATATAGGCACCATCTTGGATGAATAATATATCAATGTTAGGAAAACAACAATGGCTGTCCAGTATAGTACACTTGACACATCCTATTTCACTGGTCCCTGTCCACCCAAAGTTCATAAACCATTAATCAATTGACATGTTTTATATTGCATAGCCTCAACCCCAAATTTGCCAACTCAAAATGCACCCATGCACCACTTACGAAAAGGCAGTCTGTTTTCTGTTAACCTTACTCAGGATTGCTTAAGTAAAATCCACACGAATATTAATGTTCAATGAAAGACCCATGAGAATCTGTGAACGGAAAACAAACTATTTCTGAGCAGAGATTTCCTTCTTACTTTGTATTGTCTAACTACCCTTGAGAGCAGCATTGTTGCTTGAACAATTCATTGGCAACAACATCTGGTACCATTGCTTGGTCCCATACAGTATGCTGTAGCCAACTCCACCATCATTATCAAGTCAAACGTACATCTTTATCATGACGATGAACAAAAAACACTAACAGAACCACAGGTTATTAATAATGTCTTGCCCGTGTTAAAATGCTTGGTTAATTCAGTCATCACCTCAGTCAGTTGATGGGGGCTATGGTGGAACAGTAGTCAGGTGGAAGGAAAGTTATGGTAGCTGGGCTCTCCCGCTATGTTTTCTAACCTAGCACCTTACTGAGGTAATTATCTACCTGCCACCCTCTGCACCACCACTCCCATGTGCAGCCAACGGGTTGCCTGGCAACGCAACAAGAATTTTGTGGATGGAAAATAAAACACCTCTCAGGAGAAACTTGGAATTGCTTTCCCTCTCTCACCAATGTTGAGGTACTTACAAAACCAACAAAAGACTCACTACCCCAAAGGACAAAAATTGGTTGCACTGACGTCATTTATGCCGTATTTTATGATGCCATGGACAGGTTGTATGTTGGTTGTAAGACTAGTCAGGATCGAAGGAAAGATGAATGGAGCAAAGTACAGAGGGATCCTTGATGAAAACCTGCTCCAGAGCACCCAGGTCCTCAGACTGTGGCGAAGGTTCACCTTTCAACAGGACAACGACCCTCAAATCAAATCATATTTTATTGGTGTCACGGCTGTTTGTAGACATGGACCAAGGCGCAGCGAATGTTGAGTTCCACATAATTGATTAATAGTGAAACTTAACAAAAACAACAAAACAAGAAACAAACAGTGACTACAGAGGTGCTACATACACTAACTCAAAAATACCAAATTCAATATCCCACAAACACAGGTGGGAACAAACACTACTTAAATATGATAACCAATTAGAGACAACGATTACCTCCCAGTCACTTAGAGACAGAGACAACGACAACGAACACCTCCCAGTCACTCCCTGACCTACTCCACCATAGAAAATAAAGGCTCTCTATGGTCAGGACGTGACAATTTGTCACATACGTGTTTAGCAGATTATTGCGGATGTAGCGAAATACTTGTGTTTCTAGCTCCAACAGTGCAGTAATATCTAACAATTTCACAACAATACACACAAATCTAAGTAAAGGAATGGAATTAAGAATATATAAATACTTGGACAAGCAATGTCAGAGCGGCATATTCTAAGAAACAGTAAATAGAATAGAATACAATGTATACATATATGAGTAATGCAAAATATGTCAACATTTTTAAAGTGACCAGTGATTTCAAGTCTATGTATATAGGGCAGCAGCCTCTAATGTGCTAGTGATGGCTATTTAACAGTCTGATGGCCTTGAGATTGAAAAACAGCTTCTGTCTGTCAGTCCCCGCTTTGATGCACCTGTACTGACCTAGCGTTCTGTATGATAGCGGGGTGAACAGGCAGTGGCTTAGGTGGTTGAGGTCATTGATTATCTTTTTGGCCTTCCTGTGATATCAGGTGCTGTAGGTGTCTTGGAGGGCAGGTAGTTTGCCCCGGTGATGCGTTGGGTAGACCGCACCACCCTCTGGAGAGCCCTGCGGTTGCAGGCAGTGCAGTTGCCGTACCAGGCGGTGATACAGCCCGACAGGATACTCTCAATTGTGCATCTGTAGTTTGTCATGGTTTTTGGTGCCAAGCCAAATTTTGTCAAACTCCTGAGGTTGAAGAGGTGCTGTTGCACCTTCTTCACCACACTGCCTGTGTGGGTGGACCATTTCAGTTTGTCAGTGATGTGTACGCCGAGAAACTTGAAGCTTTCCACCTTATCCACTGCGGTCCCATCAATGTGGATAGGGGGGTGCTCTCTCTGCTGTTTCCTGAAGTCCACGATCAGCTCTTTTGTTTTGTTGACGTTGAGTGAGAGGTTATTTTCCTGGCACCACACACCCAGGGCCCTCACCTCCCCTAAGCACACAGCCAAGACAACGCAGGAATGACTTCAGGACAAGTCCCTGAATGTCCTTGAGTGGCCCAGCCAGAGCCCGGACTTGAACCCGATCAAAGATCTCTGGAGAACCTGAAAATAGCTGTGGAGCAATGCTCCCCATCCAACCTGACAGAGCTTGAGAGGTTACAGGTATGCCAAGCTTGTAGCGTCATACTCAAGACTCGAGGCTGTAATCGCTGCCAAAGGTGTTTCATCAAAGTAATGAGTAAATATCTGAATACTTATTTAAATTTCACTTTTTTTTATACATGTGCAAAACATTTGCTTTGTCATTATGCGAGATTGTGTGTGGATTGATGAGGGAATAAAACTATTTAATACATTTTAGAATAAGGCTGTAACGTAACACATTGTGGAAAAAGTCAAAGAGGTTAGAAATTAGATATTTACGTATTTCATTTTCAATAAATTTGCAAATAATTCTAAAAAACATGTTTTTGCTTTTTCACTATGGGGTATTGTGTGTAGATGGATGAGAGAAAATATATATTTAATATATTTTGAATTCAGGCTGTAACACAACAAAATGTGGAAGGGGTATGAATACTTTCTGAAGGCACTGTATATCCCTATTCACTCAGCTATGTAGAAATAGGATATGCTATACAGCTATGCTGTGAAACGTGTGAGCAGGGGTATAATGAGAGTTGGCCGTATTCTCGCCTCATCTTCTCACATCACAATTTACATAATTAGCCAGCACTTCAGATTTGGCGCTAACAGAAAGCAGAACACCGCTTCTCTCCCTGCTAGCACTGTTGTCATCACATTTTAATTAGCCACTTCTTACAGAGCCAAGTGGTTTTACGGTTGCATGGTGTTAGCTAGAGAAGAAAGGGGTACAAAGTGTTACGAATCCCTTTGGCCCTGCAGTCTAGGGGGGGGATGGAAACGAGACCCGTAACATATCTCATGCAAATCCTAATAGTGAAAAGGAACAGTGAAAACTAATAACAGACAACTTAAATCTACCGTCAAACACTTAAGGTTTATTTTGTAAACACACGGTAATGGGGGCGGGGGGGAAGGGGCTGAGCTGGACCCAAGGAAAGAAATAATAAATATCCAAAAGCCCCTAAGCTAGTCTTACCTGCTTCAATAACCGCTAGCTAACTAACCAATAAAATACAGTGGGTGGTCCACCCAGTTCTAACTAGGGTACTTAGACAAAGTTTTCCTACAGGTAATGTATGCCCATGGGCGACTTGGCTTTGTACCGCCTTTTCCCACCAACAAACAAACAGTCATACACCATAACAATACATACTCACATAATATTGGACAAATGTAACATGTAGGTGCAAAAACAAAAGAGAGATCTCTGAAGAGACAACTGATTGGGATTATTTTAAACCAAGGGAAAGGGGATGTGATTGGGTAAGGGAAAAGGAGCAGGTGTGTCTTCTGATTGGCGACTGATGAGTGACACCTGTGACTAGGGCAGAAGGAAAGAAAATACACACACAGGATACCTGTATCCGTAACACTCCCACCCTTAAAAGAGCAACCCTATAAGGATTGCGACCAAAGTATTTACAAAGAATACCAACAAGTTCAACAATCAACGGCAACCTAACGAGACATGCAAAAATCATACATTTTTAAACACGAGACAAATCATCTGCCAATACATTTTCAGAACCCTTTGTGGCGGATCTCCAAATTATAATTCTGCACAATAAGCGCCCAACGCATAAGGCGCTGGTTCTAGTTGTACATACGGTGGAGAAACACTAAGGGGTTAACTTCTTATGGCTGCAATCCCGTTAACGGGATCGATATGACAACAGCCAGTGAAAGTGCAGGGCGCTAAATTCAAACAACAGAAATCTCAGAATTAAAATTCCTCAAGCATACAAGTATTTCACACCATTTTAAAGATACACTTCTTGTTAATCCCACCACAGTGTCCGATTTCAAAAAGGCTTTACAGCGAAAGCACCACAAACGATTATGTTAGGTCACCGCAAAATCACAGAAAAACACAGCCATTTTTCCAGCCAAAGACAGGAGTCACAAAAAGCAGAAATAGAGATAAAATTAATCACTAACCTTTTATGATCTTCATCAGATGACACTCATAGGACTTCATGTTACACAATACATATATGTTTTGTTCGATAAAGTTCATATTTATATCCAAAAACCTCAGTTTACATTGGCACCATGTTCAGAAATGCCTCCAAAATATCCGGAGATATTGCAGAGAGCCACATCAAATAACAGAAATACTCATCATAAACTTTGATGAAAGATACATGTTTTACATAGAATTAAAGATAAACTTGTTCTTAATGCAACCACTGTGTCAGATTTCAAAAAAGCTTTACGGCAAAAGCACAATATTCAATAGTCTGAGAACAGCGTTCAGCCACAAAAGGAAGCCATACAGTTACCCGCCAAATTGTGGAGTCAACAAAAGTCATAAATAGCATTATAAATCTTCACTTACCTTTGCTGATCTTCGTCGGAATGCACTCCCAGGACTCCCACTTCCACAAGAAATGTTAGTTTTGTTCGGTAATAGCTACTTTTGTTAGCGTGATTGGTAAACAAACAAAAGTCACGAAGCGCGTTCACAAAAAGCAGACGAAATGTCAAAAAGTTCCGTAACAGTCAGTAGAAACATGTCAAACGATGTATTGAATCAATCTTTAGTATGTTTTTAACATAAATCTTCAATAATGTTCCAACCGGAGAATTCCATTGTCTTCAGAAGTGCGATGGAACAGAGCTCCCTCTCATGTGAACGTGCATGGTCAGAGCATGGTCAACTCATGGCAGACCTTACTCATTCCCGTCTCCTTCGGCCCCACTTCACAGTAGAAGCATCAGACAAGGTTCTACAGACTGTTGACATCTAGTGGAAGCCGTAGGAAATGCAAACTGACCCATATCCCACTGTGTATTCGATAGGCGATGAGTTGGAAACCTACAAACCTCAGATTTCCCACTTCCTGGTTGGATTTTTTATCTCAGGTTTTTGCCTGCCATATGAGTTCTGTTATACTCACAGACATCATTCAAACAGTTTTAGAAACTTCAGAGTGTTTTCTATCCAATACTAATAATAATATGCATATATTAGCAACTGGGACTGAGGAGCAGACAGTTTACTCTGGGCACCTCTGGGCACCTTTTCATCCAAGCTACTCATTACTGCCTCTGCAGCCATAAGATGAACATTGTTGAAAAGGAAAATAGTGATGTCATGTCATTGAATAAACATTCTCGTGAATGAGCTGCGTGAGATGAAGATGGATTGTAAAGGATGTAGAGAACAATGTTCTCTCCCAGAGCAACTGCTCTGATAAAATGATTACTGAAGATATTCGCAGATCATTTAAGAAATGGACAGATACGGAAATAATTCAAACTCAAATTGTGGACTGTGTGAAATAGGGGCTGTCGGACTTTGTACAGCAGGGTCATATTGGGGTTGGCGTGGAGTTGCTGATTGGCAGCGATACTCAATAGGCCATCAACCCTGCTGATGACAACAGTGTTGGAGATTGACCCCACACCGCTGTAACCCAATCGGTGTGGGTCTCTGGTGGTCCTTTAGGAGAAGGTGGTGACAACCCAGGACAGATTGGCTGCCCTGCTGTTACTGCCCACCCCACGTACATGTGAGGCACGCAGGAATAGCAAACTGGGTGCTACAGGATGCTGCCTTGAACGACCCGTCAAGCTACTACTGAGCTTACCTTGTTATAGGCTGAGCTGGCCCTGATGGCTCTGACTTAGCATCCTCTGGACCTGAAGATCATCTCTCCAAGAAGACACATACATTGTTGGCTCCTTTCTTTGCATTTGTTTCTTGCCTAAATCAGAGAACAATTAGGGACCGGTGTGTCGGAGCATTTTTGGCCTGTTTATGTGTTTTGTATAATAACGTTGGCTAGCTTGCTAGCTACTTCCAGACACAAATTAGAGAACAGCTGACTGACCATTTTACTCGCCCTAGCAGAGCTGGTTAGGTTGTGTTTATGTTATCCAGAGCGTTGGTGACTGCAACTGTGCTGCTGGCAACAATTTAATTACGCTTTTTTACAAATGTTTACTGACACCAGCCATATTCAATGTGTGTTAAGCATCCGTAAAATTTGTCAATTATTCTACGTTTTGGCACACCCAGACGAGAGTCCTCTGAAATCAGAGTAGATTGCCAGAGCGAATTTACCAGCTACGTCTATTGACAGTTGTCGCAGTGACATCATAAACATTCTATTGAAATAGTTACTTGCATAGTGGAGTCTTTTGTTTAGACATGTAGCTAGCTAGCTAAACAATGAACCATAATCCCAACTCCTAACGTTACTACCCTGCAGGAATCTGGTTCTAGCTAACAGTAGGCTATAACTAGCGATGCAAATGGCTCTGAGATATGAATAATATTACTACACAGATCAGACACGTAACATTAGCTAGCTAGCCAGCCAGCTAACGTTAACTACCTAGCTAACAGTACACTTTAACTTGAAAGGAAAATTACTTTGACAAAATTAGGAACGTGTAATATCTGAAAATTTAGCTAGCTAGACTCTCTTACCCATATACATGGATGGACGCTTCTCCCTCTCTGTCACGGATGCCATGGTTGCCCTTAGTTTGAAGATGTAATCCGGAGACATATTTTATACAACAGCCTTCTGTGTGTTCTCTTTTCGACTCTGTCTGCATATTTGCAATCAAACGCCAGAATTTTCTCCTTAGCTATCATACTCTAATTCCACTGATTTCAAAACTCTGTCCTCCAGAAAGTGGAGAGCAACACTTATGCAGTTCTACTACGTGATATCTTTTTTTTTAAATCTGCGTTCGAAAGGATTGCCTACACATACTGACCAGCTCATACTACATGGCATACCAATCCGAACTCATCTCTCTGCATTTGTCCAGCCCACCTGCTCTGAAATACAAGTAAACCTAAATGCATGCTCTTCAACCGATCGCTGCCTGCACCTGCCCGCCCGTCCAGCATCACTACTCTGGACGGTTCTGACTTAGAATATGTGGACAACTACAAATACCTAGGTGTCTGGTTAGACTGTAAACTCTCATTCCAGACTCACATAAAACATCTCCAATCCAAAGTTAAATCTAGAATTGGCTTCCTATTTCACAACAAAGCATCCTTCACTCATGCAACCAAACATACCATCGTAAAACTGACCATCTTACCGATCCTCGACCTTGGCGATGTCATTTACAAAATAGCCTCCAACACCCTACTCACCAAAGTGGATGCAGTCTATCACAGTGCCATCCGTTTTGTCACCAAAGCCCCATATACTACCCACCACTGCGACCTGTATGCTCTCGTTGGCTAGCCCTCGCTTCATACTCGTCACCAAACCCACTGGCTCCAGGTAATCTACAAGACCCTGCTAGGTAAAGTCCCGCCTTATCTCTGCTCGCTGGTCACCATAGCTGCACCCACCCGTAGCACGCATTCCAGCAGGTATATCTCACTTGTCACCCCCAAAGCCAATTCCTCCTTTGGCCGCCTCTCCTTCCAGTTCTCTGCTGCCAATGACTGGAACGAACTACAAAAATCTCTGAAACTGGAAACACTTATCTCCCTCACTAGCTTTAAGCACCAGCTGTCAGAGCAGCTCACAGATCACTGCACCTGTACATAGCCCCTCTATAAATAGTCCAAACAACTACCTCTTCCCCTACTGTATTTATTTATTTATTTTGCTCCTTTGCATCCCAGTATTTCTACTTTGCACACTCATCTACTGTCAAATCTACCATTCCAGTGTTTTAACTGCTATATTGTATTTACTTCGCCTCCATGGCCTATTTATTGCCTTTACCTCCCTTATCTCACCTCATTTGCTCACATTGTATATAGACTTATTTTTCTACTGTATTATTGACTGTATGTTTGTTTTACTCCATGTGTAACTCTGTGTTGTTATATGTGTCGAACTGCTTTGCTTTATCTTGGTCAGGTCGCAGTTGTAAATAAGAACTTGTTCTCAACTTGCCTACCTGGTTAAATAAAGGTGAAATAAAATGAAATAAAAATGATCTCAGCCAACCATGGCTGGCAGGAATGTTGCTGTCTATTTCCGGGGCTTAACCAACTAAACCAACCGAATGGTAAAGAACATCTAGCTTACTTACCTGCCTATGTAAAATGTATATCACAATATATGTTATATGCATTAGAAAAGGTATTTAATGTATTTCAAAACACATTCTGAAATACATTAAAGAACGTATTTTTGAATATATTTTCACGTACCTATCAATATATTTGGTGAATATAGTTTAAAATGTATTTGGAAACGTTTTGTAAAATATATTCCAACATGCATTTAAATCTATTGAAATGTATGGAAAATAGAAAAAATATTGTGAAGAAATGGTGACTGTCTAAACCACGTGTCAAACACAAGGCCCGCAGGCCGGTCCATGACACATTTCTATGTGGCAGGCACAATAATTTGGGTTGTCAATTCATTTTGTCCCGCTTCTATGGCAGGTGATTCAGGCCAGAATTAAGGCTAGTGAAGCTACTGATACCTCTCATCAAGTCACCTAACGTCTTCCTAGCACCTTAAATACCGCCATGAATTAACATGGACTGTCAATGGAGACAAGTTTTTTTCTAAGGCATCAAACTGCCGACGCGTTCAAGTCACGTTCATGTCACGTGACACGTTAACATCACGTGGCACTACGTGTCAGTTTGCTTGTAAGTTTATTATGAAAAATCTCACCATGAACGCCTTAAAAACGTCTACATGACATCTACGTGTACGTCATGCTTTCACGTCGTGTACATGCGACACTGTTACTTTAATTGCCTGTTTAATTTATTTTGAAAGATCTCACCATGAACGCCTTACAAACGTCTACATGTACATCATTTTGTAAAAAATATTTTTAATTGCCAGAGAAATCCAATCAATTTCATTTGTCGATTTGGTTAAAATAGGCATATCACCTCAATACAAAAAGTATTAGGCTAGTTGATTTGCAGCCAGCTATGAAAATCACTGCTGTCTTGATTTGACCTCGTTTTTTCCCCATAGTTCCAGGTTTACCGGTTTAACAGGCACAGTCACTGTCACCATGGAATCCTTAGGCAATACTTTTCTGTGGAGGTGTCTTATGGTTAAAAGCTGGGCTCGAATTGAAGGGGTATGTGAGGATATAGGCCTAACCCTTGTTATAGAGACGGGCAAAAAAGCATATGCTACCCTTTGTTTAGCCTTAGAAAAAACAACGGTCCAGATGATATAAAGATTCAACATGGTTTCTATAGCCTTATGAAATTCACTATTTTTATTATTATTATTTTTTGTATTTTTTTATTTTATCCCCTTTTCTCCCCAATTTCCGTGGTATCCAATCGCTAGTAATTACTATCTTGTCTCATTGCTACAACTCCCGTACGGGCTCGGGAGAGACGAAGGTCGAAAGCCACGCGTCCTCCGAAGCACAACCCAACCAAGCCGCACTGCTTCTTAACACAGCGCGCCTCCAGCCAGCCGCACCAATGTGTCGGAGGAAACACCGTGCACCTGGCCCCCTTGGTTAGCGCGCACTGCTCCAGGCCCACCACAGGAGTCGCTGGAGCGCGATGAGACAAGGATATCCCTACCGGCCAAACCCTCCCTAACCCGGACGACGCATCGCCCCACGGACCTCCCGGTCGCGGCCGGCTGCGACAGAGCCTGGGCGCGAACCCAGAGACTCTGGTGGCGCAGCTAGCACTGCGATGCAGTGCCCTAGACCACTGCGCCACCCGGGAGGCGAAATTCACTTTTAAATGAAAAGCAAGTGTCACTATCACAGGAAAATATGGTTGTTTTATTAAATGCTCCGCAATTTAGAATTTTAGTGGTAGGCTATGCCTACAGCAAAAGACCAAAAAGATAGAACCATACTGATTCTATCCATAGACCAGACAGCTTAACAGATAAACACTTTTTTATTCAGGAGAATCGCATTGAATCAGGCCATTAATTTCAGTATAGTTGCGTTCTTTCGCGTAAACTTTGTCATGCCCTGATCTGTTTCACCTGTCTTTGTGATTGTCTCCATCCACCTCCAGGTGTCACCCTTTTTCCCCATTAGTCCCTGGGTATTTATTCCGGTGTTCCCTGTTTGTCTGTTGCCAGTTCGTCTTGTCTTGTCAACCAGTGTGTTTTTCCGTGCACATGCTGTTTCTTGTCTCTCTTTTGCTAGTCCTCCCGGTTTTGACCCTTGACCCATGACTGAACCTGCCTGCAACTCTGTACCTCCTGGACTCTGACCTTGTTTATCATCTTTTGCCTGTCCACGACCATTCTCTTGCCTGCCCCTTGGATTATAATAAAAATCAGAGCCTCGAACCATCTGCCTCCCGTTGTAACGGCTTTCGTCGGTGGAAAGAAAGGACCAAAGCGCAGCGTGGTTAGTGTTCATCTTAATTTAATAATAATCCAAAAAACAGAACACTTCAAATACAAAAACAACAAAAGTGAAAACCGAAACAGTTCTATCTGGTGCAGACACACAAAGACTGAAGACAACCACCCACAAAACACAAAAGAACATAGGCTACCTAAATATGGTTCCCAATCAGAGACAATGACTAACACCTGCCTCTGATTGAGAGCCATATCAGGCCAAACGAGAAACCCCACATAGAAACAGAAAACATAGATAATACCCACCCAACTCACGCCCTGACCACACTAAAACAAAGAAAATACAAAAGAACTATGGTCAGAACGTGACACCCGTGTCTGCATCTGGGTCTCGCCCTGTGTCCTCATAGTCTTAGCCTAAATGGAACCGAAAACACCCCAGCCTGTTTTGATCACAGATTATGATGAAGCATGAACATTTCAGCTGTATTTGTCATTGAATTAGCCCAAAATAGCTGACAGATTTGATACACATGAAGACCTATGTTTAATCTGGATTTGACAAACAATAGCCTGACATTGATCCTTTGACTTTACATTTTTTTATTCCTATTAATTTGCATAGGCTAACCATTGTGAATAATGATATTTATTGGCATAGCGTCGTCCGGGTTAGGGAGGGTTTGGCCGGTAGGGATATCCTTGTCTCAGTATGTAAAATGTAATAAAATGTATGCACTCTACTGTAAGTCGCTCTGGATAAGAGCGTCTGCTAAATGACTAAAATGTCAAATGTACCATATTCTGCCTTTTATGAATAAACAGACATCAGGGTAAAACAAAACGAAAATCGTTTCGATGCCCCATCCACCCACACACATTAATGTTACTTACCTTACAGATCACAGTCAGCTAATTTCTACTCCATTCCTATGCAAATACATTTGATTCCTACACTGGCTTGTCTGGTTGGCATGTTCTCATTTAAAGTTGGTCTTCCCTTTTCTACACTGAAATAATATTATTTCAGCAGTCCTTTATGATTTAAAAAAATCATAGCTCATTAGTACACCCTTGTGGTTGAATATATATATATTGTAGGTTTAAGGATACAAATATTAATAATGTTGACCTAACAAATACCATCAAGGGATACGTTACAATTTACAATAATGAACACCTTGTGAAACAGCTGTCATAACCAACCTGCCAATATTTAAGATTTAAATATCTAAACCAGGGCTGCCCAACCCCCTTCCTGGAGATCTACTGCCCTGTAGGTTTTCAGTCCAACCCTAATTTAACATATCTGATTCAGCTAGTTAAGGTCTTGTTGTGAACAGGTAATTAGTTGAATCAGGTGTGTTAAAGGTGGTCCTCGAAGGCATTCTGATCTGGTTCGACAACTTCCACCACATCAGGTTGAGTTTCAGTGATCTCAAAGTACAATAATAGCAATAGACAAAACACTAAGTCAATCACACATTCTTTATACTACAGAATATGCAATAATTCAATATACAATTGCATTGTTTACCTATGTAAACAGCTGCGGCTCCCGTTCATACAGCAGGAGATAGGGTGAGTACTCTGGAGGCCTGGACGCTGCTGTAAATAGAATTACCTTCAGGTTGTCCTCCCACCATTCCTGGTACCCGTCAAGGAACTCGCCCATGGCAGTCTGGAGAGTCTGGTTGGTCTGTTCATCCACATTATATACAACTCACTGTATATACAACTCACTGTATTATCAGTGTCAATTTTGAAAATGCTATAAATTACTGGAGGCCTATGCGAAACAATGCTACAACCATTACAACAACTAGCCTAGAGCTAGCTAGCAATCAGCTAAGCTAAATTAGGTGAGCATCAAGCTAGCAAACTTTTAAACGCTATTTTCGTACATATATTAACACTTTTCATCATGACATCACATATTTGCATATATTACCTGAACTAAACAAATCAAACAAATAGGATTAAAACTTTGCTGAAAAAAGTACAGAAAGTTGGGATGCCATCTTAATCCCTTCTCTTACATGTAAACCATTAGCAGCCTAGCCAACCTCCATTACTTACAACAATGGGGAAAATACCAATCAGTTTTTCACTCTGTTAAAACTCCCTTCAATTGCCTTCAAACATCACTGAACTCATGGACTATGTAGTTAACCATGTTACCTCAATATTTTGAGCCATATTGCATTTAGCACATTACATACAGTACCATTCAAAAGTTTGGACACCTACTCATTCCAGGATTTTTCTTTATTTTTACTATTTTCTACATTGTATACTATGAGACTAGTCAGGATTGAGGGAAAGATGAACTGAGCAAAGTACAGAGATATCTGCCCATCCAACCTGATAGAGCTTGAGAGGATCGCAGAGAAGAATGGGAGAAACTCCCAAATACAGGTGTGCAAAGCTTGTAGCATCATACCCAAGAAGACTCAAGGCTGAGTGCTTTGCAGTCAGGGACGAGCAGTTTCCATATCAGGCAGTGATGCAACCAGTCAGGATGCTCTCGATGGTGCAGCTGTAGAACCTTTTGAGGATCTGAGGACCCATGCCAAATCTTTTCAGTCTCCTGAGGGGGAATAGGCTTTGTTGTGCCCTCTTCACAACTGTCTTGGTATGCTTGGACCATGTTAGTTTGCTGGTGATGTGGACACCAAGGAACCTGAAGCTCTCAACCTGCGCCACTGCAGCCATGTCGATGAGAATGTGGGCGTGCTTAGTCCTCTTTTTCCTGTAGTCCACAATCATCTCCTTTGTCTTGATCACGTTGAGGGAGAGGTTGTTGTTCTGGCACCACACGACCAGGTCTCTGACCTCCTCCCTGTCTCGTCGTTGTCGGTGATCAGGCCTACCACTGTTGTGTCGTCGGCAAACTTAATGATGGTGTTGGAGTCATGCCTGGCCGTGCAGTCATGAGTGAACAAGGAGTACAGGAGGGGACTGAGCACGCACCCCTGAGGGGCACCTGTGTTGAGGATCAGGGTGGCGGATGTGTTGTTTCCTACCCTTACCATCTGGGGACGGCCCGTCAGGAAGTCCAGGATCCAGTTGCAGGGAGGTATTTAGTCCTAGGGTCTTTAGCTTATTGATGAGCTTTGAGGGCACTATGTTGTTGAACGCTGAGCTGTAATCAATGAATATCATTCTCACATAGGGGTTCCTTTTATCGAGGTGGGAAAGTGCAGTGTGAAGTGCAATAGAGATTGCATCATCGGTGGATCTGTTGGGTCGGTATGCAAATTGGAGTGGGTCTAGGGTTTCTTGTATAATGGTGTTGATGTGAGCCATGACCAGCCTTTCAAAGCACTTCATGGGTACAGACGTGAGTGCTACGGGTCGGTAATCATTTAGGCAGGTTACTTTAGTGTTCTTGGGCACAGGGACTATAGTGGTCTGCTTGAAACATGTTGGTATTACAGATTTGGACAGGAAGAGGTTGAAAATGTCAGTGAAGACACTTGCCAGTCGGTCAGAGCATGCTCGCAGTACACATCCTGGTAATCCGTCTGGCCCTGCAGCCTTGTGAATGTTGACCTGATTAAAGGTCTTACTCACATCGGCTGCGGAGAGCGTGATCACACAGTTTCCCGGAACAGCTGGTGCTCTCATGCATGTTTCAGTGTTATTTGCCTCGAAGCGAGCATAGAAGTGGTTTAGCTCGTCTGGTAGGTTTGTGTCACTGGGCAGCTCTCGACTGTGCTTCCCTTTGGTCTGTAATGGTTGGCAAGCCCTGCCACATCCGACGAGTGTCAGAGCCGGTGTAGTATGATTCGATCTTAGTCCTGTATTGACACTTTGCCTGTTTGATAGTTCGTCAGAGGGCATTGTGGGATTTCTTATAAGCTTCCAGGTTAGAGTCCTGCTCCTTGAAAGCGGCAGCTCTAGCCTTTAGCTCAGTGCGGATGTTGCCTGTAATCCATGGTTGGGGTATGTACGTTTATTCACTGTGGGGACGACGTTATCGATGCACTTATCGATGAAGCCAATGACTGATGTGGTGTACTCCTCAATGCCATAGAAAGAATCCCGGAACATATTCCAGTCTGTGCTAGCAACAGTCCTGTAGCTAAGCATCTGCTTCATCTGACCACTTTTTTATTGACCGAGTTACTGGTGCTTCCTGCTTTAATTTTTGCTTGTATGCAGGAATAAGGAGGATAGAATTATGGTCAGATTTGCCAAATGGAGGGCGAGGGAGAGCTTTGTATGCGTCTCTGTGTGGAGTAAAGGTGGTCCAGAGTTTTTTCCCTGTTTAACCAGCCAGATGTATGTTGATAGTGTCGTTGTTCAGCCGCGAAGCATAAGATATTACAGTTTTGAATGTCCCGTTGGTAGTTTAATCTTCCACCTAGGTCATCTATTTTATTCTCCAAAGATTGCACGTTTGCTAGCAGAATGGAAGGAAGTGGGGGTTTATTCGATCGCCTATGAATTCTCAGAAGTAAGCTCGCCCTCCGGCCCCTTTCTTCTCCGCCTCCTCTTCACGCAGATCACGGGGATCTGGGCCTGTTCAAGAGAAAGCAGTATATCGTTCGCGTCGCGCTCGTCAGGAAAAAGGAAAAAAATAATTCTGCCAGTCTGTGGTGAGTCATCGCAGTCCTGATGTCCAGAAGTTATTTTCGGTCATAAGAGACAGTAGTGGCAACATTATGTACAAAATAGGTTTAAAAAAATAAGTTACAAACAACGCAGATAAACAAACAAAAAAACACAATCGGTTGGGGGCCGGTAAAACCTCTGCCTTCTTCTCTGGCACCATTTCAAGTTCATAATACAGAACATTAATAGATAGGAACAGCTCAACGCTTTCTACTGTACGCTTTCTTGAATTTGTTCTGGATGTCAGAGCTGTGTGTAAATTGACTATGTAATTTCTTATAAAAATAAGAAGTGATGCAGTCAGTCTCTCCTCAGCTCTTAGCCAAGAGAGACTGGCATGCATAGTATTGATATTAGCCCTATGATTACAATGAAGAGCAAGACGTGCCGCTCTGTTCTGGGCCATTTGCAGCTTAACTAGGTCTTTCTTTGCAGCACTTGAACACAGGAATGGAGAATAAGCAAGATGAGAGTAAACTAGAGCCTGCGGGACTTGCTTTTTGGAGTGTGGTGTCAAAAAAGCAGAGCAGACAGACCTCTCCCCAACTTTACAACCATTGAATCTATATGTTTTGAACATGATAGTTTACAATCTAAGGTAACACCAAGTCATTTAGTCTCCTCAACTTGTTCAACAGCCACACCATTCATTATCAGATTCAGCTGAGGTCTAGAGCTTAGGCAATGATTTGTACCTAATACAATGCTACTGTAAAGCTCTACTATCTGGTCAATCCAAGAAAGCCATTGGTCAACTGCAAAACATACTGCAGCACAGGTACTGACCAAGACCAGACGGAGAATACACATTACACCAGTTTTAAAGTCTCTGCACTGGCTGTTTGTGAGTTTTAGAAATCATTTTAAGATTATTTTGTGTTTTTTTAAATCAATCCAAGATTGTGCACCACAATACAAGTCAGGCATGCTTTTAAGTTATGTACTCAGTAGGTCCCTCAGGTCCTCTGGCACTGGCCTTTTAACTATCCCAAAGCCCAGGACCAAGAGGCATGGGGAGGTAGCCTTTAGTTATTATGCCCCCAGCCTCTGGAATAGCCTGCCAGAGAACCTGTCGGGGGCTGAAACTGTGTACGTATTTAAACAAGATCATAAAACACACCTTTCAAGCTTTGCTTTTCCTTAGGGTGCTTTTTAGTCATTCAGTTTTTGTTATTATTTAGTTTTTATTTATCATGTTTGTTGTGTAGTAAATACTTACGTTTTTATTTACATTGCTTTTATTAGTTTTTTTCTGAAGAATATTGTGTTCCATTCCATGTCTGAAATGTGCAGTGTAAATAAAGCTTGATTTGAAAACACCATGCAAATGAGAAACATGTAGGCCTATTACAGCAACATTTTAGCAGTAGCCTAGGCTGACTACTCAACTACAAGACATGTTGAGTGCACCATACAGCAATGGTGTATTCAACCGCACCAGTGATCCATGCAATGCAAAAAAAATGAAAAACATGTTTTAAACATTTTAACATGTTACAACAACCTAGCTATGTTTTAGTTTTTTGGCATTATTACATACTTTTTGATTAGGGTCGCAGACTCTAATCTATATACAGCATCCTAGGTAAATAAGTGGACATTATAAAAAGATCCAAGATGGCGTAGCAGTTGGACGTGTGTTTGTCTATGTCTTATCCCGTGTAAATAGCCGGGGGGGTTTTTGTATATATTTTAATCTCACTTTCTATCTACGAATTAAATATACTGTCTGCAACCCACCTCACCCAATGTGGTACGGACCTGCTATTTTTATTCCTTATAACTGGAACCTCCATCAGGAGCTAGCCAGCTAACTAGCTACTAGCTATTAGTCTTTGTTAGCCACGGCTAGCGGTCTTTCCCTGTAGCTCGGACACCAGCCAGCTTTAGCTCGGACAATACCTGCCAGTCTGCACAGCGCGATATCAACCCAGAGCATATTGGACTGCTTCTCTCCACTACATCACCGGATTCCTGCCGCTCTGGATCATTGCACCGGATCATCGCAGCTAGTTAGCTGCAACCACTGTTAGCCACTGTTAGCAAACACCTCTGTCCCGAAGCAAGCACCAGTTAGCCTTGAGCTAGCCTCGAGCTAGGCCCATATACCAGCTAATTCTAGGGCTACAATACCTCTTTTGCCAACTGGCCTGGACCCTTTATTGTCGACACAGAGCTCCGCCGATCCATCACGACTGGTCTGCCGACGTAATTGCCCGATGTGGTCTCAACAGGCTTTTCCGTTGTGATGTCGCCGAAGACACATCTGCTAGCCCCAGCCCGCTAGCTTTCTGAACGCCGTGTCTCCCGCTCGCCTAGTGTAGTAGTGACTACCGAATGGCTCCCTGACTCACCTATTGCTGCTCATCGAACCCTATGATCACTCGGCAACACAGCTGATGCTCCCTGGACTGTTTCAATAACACGGTACCTCATTTTGTTTATCTGTCGGCCCCAGCCTCGAACTCAGGTCCTGTATGTATCTAACTGAACCGCTCTGCCCATTCATCGCCATTTACCCGTTCTTGTCTTAGCTCTCCCAATCAACACCTGTGATTTGCTTTATGCCTCTCTCTAATGTCAATATGCCTTGTCTACTGCTGTATCGGCTTGCTCTTATTGTTTTATTTCACTGTAGAGCCTACAGTCCCGCTCAACTTGCCTTAGATAGCTCTTTTGTTCCACCCCCCATACATATGAAGACCTCACCTGGCTTAACTGGTGCCTCAGAGATGAAACCTCTCTCATCGTCACTCAACGCCTAGGTTTACCTCCACTGTACTCACATCCTACCATACCCTTGTCTGTACATTATATCCTGAATCTATTCTACCACGCCCAGAAATCTGCTCCTTTTATTCTCTGTTCCCAACACACTAGATGGCCAGTTCTTATAGCCTTTAGCCATACCCTTATCCTACTCCTCCTCTGTTCCTCTGGTGATGTAGATGTTAACGCAGGCCCTGTAGCCCCCAGTACCACACCTATTCCCCAGGCGCTATCATTTGTAGACTTCTGTAACTGTAAAAGCCTTGGTTTCATGCATGTTAACATCAGAAGCCTCCTTCCTAAGTTTGTTTTATTCACTGCTTTAGCGCACTCCGCCAACCTGGATGTCCTAGCCGTGTCTGAATCCTGGCTTAGGAAGACCACCAAAAATCCTGAAATTTCCATCCCCAACTACAACATTTTCCGCCAAGATAGAACTGCCAAAGGGGGTGGAGTTGCAATCTACTACAGAGATAGTCTGCAGAGTTCTGTCATGCTATCCAGGTCTGTCCACAAACAGTTCGAGCTTCTACTTTTAAAAATCCACCTGCCCAGAAATAAGTATCTCACTGTTGCCGCTTGTTATAGACCCCTCTCAGCCCTCAGCTGTGCCCTGCACACCATATGTGAATTGATTGCCCCCCATTTATCTTCAGACTTCGTACTGTTGGGAGCCCTAAACTAGGACATGCACTGCGGGCGTTCTACAATCTAAGCTAGATGCCCTCAATCTCACACAAATTATCAAGGAACCTACCAGGTACAACCATAAATCCGTAAACACAGGCACACTCATCGATATCGTCCTGACCATCCTGCCCTCTAAATAAACCTCTGCTGTCTTCAACCAGGATCTCAGCAATCACTGCCTCATTGCCTGCGTCTGTAATGGGTCTGCGGTCAAATGACAACCCCTCATCACTCTCAAACGCTCCCTAAAACATTTCAGCAAGCAGCCCTTTCTAATTGACCTGGCCCGGGTATCCTGAAAGAATATTGACCTCATCCCGTCAGTAAAGGATGCCTGGTTATTCTTTAAAAGTGCTTTCCTCACCATCTTAAATAAGCATGCCCCATTCAAAAAAAAAATTGAACTAAGAACAGATATAGCCCTTGGTTCACTCCAGACTTGACTGCCCTTGACCAGCAGTATCCTGTGGCGTATTGCATTAGCATCGAATAGACCCTTGCGATATGCAACTTTTCAGGGAAGTTAGGAACCAATATACACAGTCAGTTAGGAAAGCAATGGCTAGCTTTTTCAAACAGAAATGTACATCCTGTAGCACAAATTCCCAAAAGTTTTAGGACACTGAAGTCCATGGAGAATAAGAGCACCTCCCCACAACTGCCCACTGCACTGAGGCTAGGAAACACTGTCACCACCGATAAATCTATGATAATCGAGAATTTCAAAAAGTATTTTTCTACGGCTGGCCATGCTTTCCACCTGGCTACCCCTACCCCGGCCAACAGCTCCTTACCCCCCGCAGTAACCTGCCCAAGCCCCCTTCCCATGCTTCTCCTTCACCCAAATCCAGATAGCTGATGTTCTGAAAGAGCTGCAAAATCTGGACCCCTACAAATCAGCTGGGCTAGACAATCTGGACCCTCTCTTTCTAAAATGTTCTAACGCAATTGTTGCAACCCCTATTACTAGCCTGTTCAACCTCTCTTTCGTATCGTCTGAGATCCCGAAAGATTGGAACGCTGCCGCGGTCATCCCCCTCTTCAAAGGGGGAGACACTCTAGACCCAAACTGTTACAGACCTAACCAAGTTAACAAACAAATCACCGACCATTTCGAATCCCACCATATCTTCTCCGCTATGCAATCTGGTTTCCGAGCTGGTCATGGGTGCACCTTAGCCACGCTCAAGGTCCTAAACGATATCATAACCGCCATCGATAAAAGACAGTACTGTGCAGCCATCTTCATCGACCTAGCCAAGGCTTTCGACTCTGTCAATCAGCGCATTCTAATCGGCATACTCAACAGCCTTGGTTTCTCAAATGACTGCCTCGCCTGGTACACCAACTACTTCTCAAAAAGAGTTCCGTGTGTCAAATCGGAGGGCCTGTTGTCTGGACCTCTGGAAGTCTCTATGGGGGTGCCACAGGGTTCAATTCTCGGGCCGACTCTTTTCTCTGTATATATCAATGATGTCGCTCTTGCTGCTGGTTATTCTCTGATCCACCTCTACGCAGACGACACCATTCTGTATACTTCTGGCCCTTCTTTGGACACTGTGTTAACAAACCTCCAGATGAGCTTCAATACCATACAACACTCCTTCCATGGCCTCCAACCGCTCTTAAAACTAGTACAACTAAATGCATGCTCTTCAACCGATCGCTGACCGCACCCACCCGCCCGACTAGCATCACTACTCTAGATGGTTCTGACTTAGAATATGTGGACAACTACAAATACCTAGGTGTCTGGTTAGACTGTAAACTCTCCAGACTCACATTAAGCATCTCCAATCCAAAATTAAATCTAGAACCGGCTTCCTATTTCGCAACAAAGCCTCTTTCACTCATGCTGCTAAACATACCCTCGTAAAACTGACTATCCTACCGATCCTTGACTTCGGCGATGTAATTTACAAAATGGCCTCCAACACTCTACTCAGCAAATTGGATGTAGTCTATCACAGTGCCATACGTTTTGTCACCAAAACCCCATATACTACCCACCACTGCGACCTGTATGCTCTCGTAGGCTGGCCCTCGCTTCATATTCGTCGCCAGACGAACCTGGCTCCAGGTCATCTGTAAGTCTTTGCTAGGTAAAGCCCCGCCTTATCTCAGCTCACTGGTCACCATAGCAACAACCACCCGTAGCACTCGCTCCAGCAGGTATATTTCACTGGTCATCCCCAAAGCCAACTCCTACTTTGGCTGCCTTTCCTTCCAGTTCTCTGCTGCCAATGACTGGAACAAATTGCAAAGGTCACTGAAGCTGGAGACATATCTCCCTCACTAACTTTAAGCATCAGCTGTCAGAGCAACTTACCGATCACTGCACCTGTACACAGCCCATCTGTAAATAGCCCACCCAACTACCTCACCCCCATATTGTTATTTATTTTTGCTCTATTGCACCCCAGTATCTCTACTTGCACATTATCATTTGCACATCTATCACTCCAGTGTTAATGCAAAATTGTAATTATTTCGCCACTATGGCCTATTTATTGCCTTCCCTCCCTATTCTTACTACATTTGCACACACTGTATATAGATTTTTCTATTGTGTTATTGACTGTACGTTTGTTTATCCCATGTGTAACTCTGTGTTGTTGTTTTTGTCGCACTGCTTTGCTCTATCTTGGCCGGTCGCAGTTGTAAATGAGAACTATTTCTCAACTGGTCTACCTGGTTAAATAAAGGTGAAATAAAAAATGTACTAATAAAATCCATTAGGTTCTCTAGCAGATTATTAAGAATGTTTCACCCCATGTTTAAGATTGGCCTTTTTCCCTTTATTCAGATTACAAACCTCTCACTTTCAGTTATTTTAAAATGATGTCATCTCCAAAATATCGCTATTTTCAAAACTGTAACGCTCCTCCTCTTCGTCTGATGAGGAATACGAATCATCGGACCAACACGCAGCGTGGTAAGTGTTCATAGTAAATTTAATCAAATAAACTGCCCACTGAATGACAAAAAACAACACGAAACAGTCATGTAAGGTGAAAAAACACAAAACAGGAAACAACTACCCACCAACACAGGTGGGAACGGGCTACCTAAGTATGGTTCTCAATCAGAGACAACGATTGACAGCTGCCTCTGATTGGGAACCATACCAGGCCAAACACATAGAAAAGGACAACATAGTACAAAACATAGAATGCCCACCCCAACTCACGCCCTGACCAAACCAAAATGGAGACATAGAAAGGATCTCTAAGGTCAGGGCGTGACAGTACCCCCCCCCCAAAGGTGCGGACTCCGGACGCAAAACCTAAACCTATAGGGGAGGGTCTGGGTGGGCATCTATTCGCGGTGGCGGCTCTGGTGCGGGACGTGGACCCCGCTCCACCTTAGTCTTGGCCCACTTAGGTTGCGCCTCTGGAGCGGAGACCCTTGCCGCCGACCCCGGACAGGAGGGCGACTCCGGCTGCTCCGGACAGGAGGGCGACTCCGGCTGCTCCGGACAGGAGGGCGACTCCGGCTGCTCCGGACAGGAGGGCGACTCCGGCTGCTCCGGACAGGAGGGCGACTCCGGCTGCTCCGGACAGGAGGGCGACTCCGGCTGCTCCGGACAGGAGGGCGACTCCGGCTGCTCCGGACAGGAGGGCGACTCCGGCTGCTCCGGACAGGAGCCCGTCGCTGGAGGCTCCGGACTAGAGGGCGACGCTGGAGGCTCCGGACTAGAGGGCGACGCTGGAGGCTCCGGACTAGAGGGCGACGCTGGAGGCTCCGGACTAGAGGGCGACGCTGGAGGCTCCGGACTAGAGGGCGACGCTGGAGGCTCCGGACTAGAGGGCGACGCTGGAGGCTCCGGACTAGAGGGCGACGCTGGAGGCTCCGGACTAGAGGGCGACGCTGGAGGCTCCGGACTAGAGGGCGACGCTGGAGGCTCCGGACTAGAGGGCGACGCTGGAGGCTCCGGACTAGAGGGCGACGCTGGAGGCTCCGGACTAGAGGGCGACGCTGGAGGCTCCGGACTAGAGGGCGTCGCTGGAGGCTCCGGACTGACGGCCTTCGTTGGAGGCCACGTGCCATAACTCCTCACCGGAGGCTTCGTGCCACGGATCATCACCGGAGGCTTCGTGCCACGGATCCTCACCGGAGGCTTCGTGCCACGGATCCTCACCGGAGGCTTCGTGCCACGGATCCTCACCGGAGGCTTCGTGCCACGGATCCTCACCGGAGGCTTCGTGCCACGGATCCTCACTGGAGGCTTCGTGCCACGGATCATCACTGGAGGCTTCGTGCCACGGATCATCACTGGAGGCTTCGTGCCACGGATCATCACTGGAGGCTTCGTGCCACGGATCATCACTGGAGGCTTCGCGCCATGGATCATCACTGGAATGGAGAGACAGACAGGAGGCCTGGCTCTGGGAGCAGGCACAGGACTCACCAGGCTGAGGAGACATGCAGGAGGGTTAGGGCTTAGCACAGGCACAGGACTCACCAGGCTGGGGATACATGCAGGAGGCCTTGTCCTTGGCTGAGGCACCGGATGCACTGGGCCGTGGAGGCGCACTGGAGGTCTCGAGCAACGAACCTGCACAACCCGTCCTGGCTCGATGCCCACTCTAGCCTGGCCGATGCGAGGAGCTGCGATGTAGCGCACCGGGCTATGAACATGTACTGGAGACACCGTGCGCTCCACCGCATAACACGGTGCCTGACCAGTACGACGCTCCACCCGGTAAGCACGGGGAGTTGGCTCAGGTCTCCTATCTGACTCCGCCAATCTCCCCGTGTGCCCCGCCTCTCGGGCTTCCTTGCCAGCCGTGTTCCCTCGTACCGCTGGTTCCCTTCTCCTGCTGCCTCCGCTCTCCTGGCTGCCTCCACCTGTTCCCATGGGAGGTGATCCCTTCCAGCCAGGATCTCCTCCCATGTGTAGGATCCCTTCCCGTCCAGAATGTCCCCCCATGTCCATGAGTCCATCAATTGCTGCTCCTTCCTACCACGCTGCTTGGTCCTTTGGTGGTGGGTAGTTCTGTAACGCTCCTCCTCTTCGTCTGATGATGAGGAATACGAATCATCGGACCAACACGCAGCGTAGTAAGTGTTCATAGTAAATTTAATCAAATAAACTGACCACTGAATGACAAAAAACAACAAAGAGCGTGAACGACATGAAACAGTCCCGTAAGGTGAAAAAACACAAAACAGGAAATAACTACCCACCAACACAGGTGGGAACAGGCTACCTAAGTATGGTTCTCAATCAGAGACAACGATTGACAGCTGCCTCTGATTGGGAACCATACCAGGCCAAACACATAGAAATGGACAATATAGAACAAAACATAGAATGCCCACCCCAACTCACGCCCTGACCAAACCAAAATAGAGACATAAAAAGGATCTCTAAGGTCAGGGCGTGACAAAAACAAGCCATAGAAAGTTGTTTCAATTTCAGTTTAATCCACCAGAAAAGACAGAACAAATATTGCAACAAATGTTATGGTTAAACTCAATATATACTAATTGGGGGGGGGGGGGGAATTGTATAACCTTTGTAAATTCTATTATAAATAGGACTGGTGGAGTTATGTGACACATTCAGCTAACAAAATATATGGAAATGTCTGCTCTACCCAAAATTACAACCAACTATTGCAACATTACCGCAAAAATGTAAGAGACAAGTGGAAGAAAGTAAGAAACTGTCAGCTTGCATTATGAAAATAAAAAACTATACCAGTTTCATTTAAAGACCAAAAAAATACAGTTGTGCCATACAGATTACAAAATTTGGGAGGAGATTTTCGATGTACTGATTCCATGGCTCATGGTTTATGAATTCATACACAAAACGACATTGGATTCAAAACATTTTTCATTTAAATTACAATACAAAATTCTTGCAACCAATAGAATGTTACATACAGTGCATTCAGAAAGTAGGCAGACCCCTTGACTTTTTCCACATTTTGTTACGTTACAGCCTTATTCTAAAATGGATCAATTTCCCTCATCAATCTACACACAATACCCCATAATGACAAAGTGAAAACAGGCTTTTAGAAATGTTTGCAAATGTTTTAAAAATATGAAACAGAAATACCTTATTGACATAAGGGTTCAGACCCTATGCAATGAGACTCGAAATTGTCTGTCGGACCAAGATGGCGCCGACAGACATGGCAGCTCTGCTTCTAGCTCCTAAGCAACTTTGAAGTATTTTGTTTTTTTGTGTGTTATTTCTTACATTAATTGCCCAGAATTTTTTTGTGTTATTACATACAGTTGGAAATAACTTTTGGATATGAGAGCAGCAGTAACTCAGTACAGTAACAGTAACAGTACCAGCATTACGACCAGGAATACGACTTTCCCGAATTGGATCCTTTGTTCGTATCCCCCAGGGCAATTTAACTTATCCCAGAGGCTACTCCAAGACGCCGGAGAAGAGGTATTCGGAGTGGACTTCTTGTCCACTTCAGAGTATATTACTCGTTCAGTCTCTGGACAATAAAGTAGACGAGCTCAGGGCAAGGCTCTTCTTCCAGAGACACATCAGGGCCTGTAACATACTCTGTTTCACGGAATCATGGCTCTCTCCGGATATACTGTCCCGTCCATACAGCCAGCTGGGTTCTCAGTAGATCGCGCAGACAGGAACTCTCCAGGAAGAAGAATGGCGGGGGTGTATGTTTCATGATTAACTACTCAGGGTGTGATTGTGATAATGTACGGAATCTCCAGTCCTTTTGTACACCCGACCTATAATATCTCACAATCAAATGCCGACCGTATTACCTCCCAAGAGAATTCTCTTCGGTTATAGGATGGAAATAGGTATGGTCTAATTGACTCAAAACACATACTTAAGTTAAGCTTTCTTGAACAACTCGAAATAACTATTGATTTTTTGGTTCATTTTGGTTCATTATCAACGTTAGCTGGCAAACTCATTAATCTTCCTCTCTGATCAACTGCATTATCAATAGTCACTGGAGAGATCATTCACCTGTAGTATCTCTCTTGCACTAAGTTCACATGTCACATCCTTCTCTGTTTCACAACATTATTTATTAATGTTGTGATATCTACTATACTTGCCATGCATGTTGATTTTGGATTGGAAGGGGTATAAAGTCAGTTACGGTGACATCTTGCAGAACGTCTAATTCTGCTAGATGTTCTTGTCTATGTCTTAGCAGGACTGGCGGAGCACTTGTATTAGCTGTGTTGTTGGGTAGCTCCTCTGAACAACAGTGTCCTGACGAGAGAGCACATTTTCTATGCCAGGCGAAATCGCGCCTCACTAACTCATTGTTATGGATGCATCCAAATAAATGTCACTAGAAAACAGCTTAAACAAATGCAATTGCAGCTACTGTTGTTATTGTGGCTGCACTGTTTGACCTGACTAAGTTAGCCGTAGTTGGCTATCTAGTAAGCAAGGGATAGGAACGTTGCCAACCAGTATGGCAATGGAACATTTAGAATGAATGACTGGGTAGATACAGAACAAAAAGACTGAACGACTGGGTCGTGTCTCTAGCAACCGAACCGATAGAACGAATGACCAGCCAGTTTGGGTACAACCCTTTATTTGTGTTGAGACTATATCTTGTGGAAGGATGAAATAGAATGAATAAAATTCATCACAATAACATTTTTAATGAAAATGTGTCAACCATTATTTGAAAATGTTGGTAACCTGTTGTATGAAAGTGATTATAAACTGGGTAGTTGGAGTCCTGAATGGTGATTGGCTGAAAGGCGTGGTATATCAGACCGTATACCATGGGTATGACAAAACATTTATTTTTACTGCTCTAATTAGATTGAGAGTCATGTGTAGTATTTTGATACTTTGTGGAAGGCAGTTGATAAGCATTAAAACCTTTGTGGATGGAACTTCCCGAGTGGCGCAGCGGTCTGAAACACTGCATCGCAATGCAAACTGAACAGTAGGTTAACTGCCTTGTTCAGGGGCAGAACGACACATGTTTGCCATTGTCAGCTTGGGGATTCGATTCAGCAACCTTTCGGTTACTGGCCCAATGCTTTATAAACTGTGTTGTTCGAGCCCTGAATGCTGATTGGCTGACAGCCATGATATATCAGACCGTATACCACGAGTATCACAAAACATTTATTTTTACTGCTCTAATTACGTTGATATCCAGTTGAAGGCACAAGAAGGTGTGGTATATGGCCAATTTAGCACGGCTAAGGGCTGTTCTTAAGCACGACGCAACGCGGAGTGCCTGGATACACAAACCCCCGAGGTGCCTTATTGCTATTATAAACTGTTTACCAATGTAATTGGAGCATACGCGTGGTATACCACGGCTGTCAGCCAATCAGCACTCAGGGCTCGAACCACATAATTCATAATGCTTAATAATTCCCTTGAAGCGGGTGTTTGAAGGATATATTGGCACAGTTGCCGGCCCGAGACGATCCTCCAAACACTGGCTTCTCTGACATTATCACTTAAATAATGCAGAGTATATTTGTATGGTGGAATTGAGTGTCTATAGTTAATTCTTACATGTTCTATGATTGAGCTGCTTTTGAAAGCAAAAGTCGAATTGAAAACATTATTGGCATTGTTGAATTTGATTTTCATAATGGCAAGCTAGGAGTGATAGTTTGGTTACCACGGCAACTAATATCTAGTAAACTTGCTACCTAATCGGTGGATGTTGAACAAATGTCTACAGGCAAATGAACACATTTCTAGTGGAAAATATATATATATAGCCATGGTGTAAAAGGGATAATCAACATGGGTCTCCACTACAGGGTGAGGGTGATGTTGTGTGTTTAGAAATATGTGGATCAAGTAGGACACCTAGTGGCCTTTTAAATCAACTTCACACTTTCCCTTACAAAAACAGATTGCAGTTTCGTCGTCAACTGTAGTATTTTGGATGCTGTTAAAAGGGCTAAGACTTACTTATACAGTATTAATTTAACTACTTATTGTTTTTCAGCCAATAGATGTAATTATTTATTGACTGGAAAGCAGAGAACAGAGAATTGCACAAGCTGTATAGAAACTAGTCCTATTTTTACTATGTTTACTGTCAACCGGAACTTACTTTGAAATTGGAGGGGGACCCTTACCAGAAAATTGTGCAGTTTTGAAACTGCAGTAACTGCAGTTGATGGTGCTATTTTGGAAGCTGTGATTGCAGCATAACTGCAGTGTACTGCACTGTTATTTTGGACGCAGTATTTTCAGATATACTGCATACAGTTATACTGTACTCTTTTTTCGTAAGAGGATATTTTTCCTCAACCCTAACCGACCACAGTCCCTCATGATTACAATACTTAACACATCACACATCGTTCAGTTATCCACAGCATAAACCCTTATGCTGCAAAGGGGACTCACTTTCATACTCACGTGTCCCCATAGCCTGATCACCATTCTGTTTTACTGACACTTGAAGTGAAACGGAATGGTGAAGGCTGCAATCAGGCTGGTTCCAACTTGTTCATGTCCCCATGGGTCAAGGCAATGTTTTGATGGTGCTGGTGTTATTAGGGGCTGTGTTAATGGCATGAGAAGGAGATGAAGGATTGTGGCCTGTCATAGAAAACCATCCCCAAGCCAGCAGCTCTCGTGGAAGCCTTATGTTCCACATAGGAACAAAGAGGAGTAAGTTAGTGGCTCAAAGCGACTTACAGTAGTGAGTGCATATATTTTCATTTGAACTGGTCACCCGTGTGAATCGAACCCACAAACCTGGCATTGCAAGTGCCATGCTCTACCAACTGAGCCACACAGGACCACACTGAGACACATAGGAATGCTTAATTTGGTCGTCGGTACACATAGTGCTGATCTGCATTGCCAAAGAGCTCTGATTTTGTTTCATCGGTCCACAGAACATTTCCCAAGGATTAAAAGCTTGGAAAGTTCAATCAGGACTTTTTCCATGTAATTTTTAGCAGTGGGGTCTTCCTATTTTACCAATGACCAAATGAAGCATTCAAAGAAAAGAACACCCTACCTACAATCAAATGAAGAGGAGACCAGATAATACGGTGGGGTTGCTTCGCTGCCTCTGGTACTGGGGGCCTTGAATGTGTGCAAGACATCATGAAATCAGAAGAATATAAAGTTGTTTTGGAGTGCAATGTTCAACCCAGTGTTCAAAAACTGGGTCTACGTTGAAGGTTGTGAGTCTTCCAGCAGGACAACAACCGCAAACAATCAAAAAGTACACAGGAATGGTTAAAGAAGAAAAACTGGAATGTTCTGGAGTGGCCAGCAATGAGTCCAGATCAGAAAATCTATGGCGAGATCTGAAAACAGCAATTGGTAGAAGGCACCCCTCAAACATTAACAATTGGAGCAGTTTGCAGCAGAAGAGAAAGCAAAATGTCGAGTAGAAAAGTAGGGCAAGCTCACTGATGGCTACAACAACAAGCGTTTGTCTGCAGACAGTTATCTTGGCTGTGCAACCAAGTACTAGCTCCGGGGTACCAATAACTTTGTCAATGCCATTTGTTTATATTTTCTAAATTAAAGTGGGGCTGAACTGGCTGATTTCGCCTCGGTTATCCTCATTAAGAAATGCGAATGAGAAGACTATATTTGTGTGTTGGAGGTGGGGTTTGATGTAGGTGTTCCTTGGGTGTGTCGTTATCTCATGTCACTCAGAGTTTGATTAAGCTGAATAGGGGTGCACTGGGCTATGGCCCGTTATGTGGCTGGGCAAAAGCGGTGAGGGAGAAGCGCGCTTCTCAAATCGAACAGTAATCTGCGCCGCAGGGTCGTATTGTCCACAAGGCAGCAGGGTGCATCATTAAGAAACACACAACATGTATTTTTCATAAAGTATACACTGGGTGTAAAAAACATTAGGAACACGTTCCCCTTTTGCGACTCTACAAGGTGTCGAAAGTGTTCCACGGGTATGCTGGATTGCAGTTCTTGACACACTCAAACCGGTGCACCTGGCACTTACTACCATACCCCGTTCGAAGGCACTTAAATATTTTGTCTTGTCCATTCACCCTCTGAATGGCACACATGCACAATTAATGTCTCGATTGTCTCAAGGCCTAAAAATCCTTCTTTAACCTGCCTCCTCCCCTTCATCAACACTGATTGAAGTGGATTGAACAAATTACATCAATAAGGGATCATAGCTTTTACCTGAATTCAGCTGGTTAGTCCATGTCATGGAAAGAGCCGGTGTTCCTAATGTTTTGTACACTCAGTGTATGTTTGAATTTTCAAACTAATTTTACTTGAAAATGCACATAAAGCACGTGCATTTTTATTAGGAGAGCAAACACTCATGTGAAAACTGGCGATTCTAAATCATTACTCCACGTGGTTGAAATACTTCACTATGGTCGAGTTCCCCTGCTCAGACGTTATCTCCATCAACCAATCGTTGCGTGCCATGTCATTGACATTGCCGTTGGTCACCAGATTGCTATAACATATTAGCTAACCACATTATATGTAAAATACCTGGGCAGGGGAAGGGGACCCTTTGTTTTTAACCAAATTTGCCATCGGCATTGAACGGGACACTCGGCTCACACCCGGGAGGTAACCAGGTTTCAAAACTAATGCAATCACTTTTAACCCAGTGCAAACTCTGCCCTCCCAGGTAACCGGGCCAGCTTAATAAAATCCCCTCACTCAAACATGTCCTAGGCCAGGGGTGTCAAACTCATTCCATGGATGTCCTAGGCGCTGCATGTTTCCCATCTCCGGTTCTCCAGTACCCCCAACAGTGCACCTTTCAATTGTAGCCCCGGACAAGCACACCTGATTCAACTTGTCAACTGATTATCAAGCCCTCAATGAGTTGAATCAGGTATGTTTGTCCGGGGCTACAACAAAAATGTGTACTGTTGGGTGTAATTGAGGACCAGAGAATCACTGCTCTAAATAACTCATATGGGTAGTTATGCTGTCTGTAAAGTAAAGGGCGGACTCGAGGTAAAACCTGCTGCTATGATTGGATAGAGCGCAGCTGTCTCTTCATTCATCGACTCCTTATTGTATGACATTCTCTGGTCAGTTCTCCTCGTTTTCCTCTGTTTTTTCTGGTTTTGTCAACCAGCATAACCAGCTAGACCAGCTTAAGTACCATCAGACCACCATGGACCAGCTTGAAATGTATGCTGATACTGCTACCCCTTTTTGCTCTTGTGCTGTGGGGAGACCAATCTAAGTCTCTCCAAGTGCTCATTGTCTCTGGGGCTGATGAATGTCTTATGGATGCCACGATAGCTTCGGAGCTTGGTATTCCCATTCAGCCTCTCTCTGTGCCCATGGATGCTAGGGCATTAGATGGCCGCTCTATAGGGGAAGTCACCCATAGTACTGTGCCCGTTCAATTACAGGTTTCTGGTAACCACAGTGAGACCATACAGTTCCTCCTCATTGCATCTCCCCATGTTCCATTTGTGTTGGGATTTTCCTGGCTACAAAAACACAATCTTGTGATTGACTGGACCACAAACTCCATCCTGGGTTGGAGTCCTTTTTGCCATTCCCACTGCCTTCAAGCAGCACAGCCTCAAGTTGTCCTCCTCAGGATGTTAGCAAGACTGTGGATGTCTCTGCTATTCCTACTGAATACCATGACCTCCTGGAAGTGTACAGTAAGGCACGTGCTACTTCCCTTCCCCCACACCATCCTTATGATTGTGCCATTGACCTTCTCCCAGGCACTACACCACCTCGGGTCGGTTGTATTCTCTGTCCGGACCAGAGACCAAAGCTATGGAGGAGTGCATAGAGGAGTCTCTAGCCACTGGGGCCGTCCATCCTTCTGCATCTTCTGCCGGCGCAGGGTTTTTCTTTGTGGAGAAGAAGGACAAGACCCTGCACCCATGCATTGACTACTGGGGACTTAACGATATCACTGTCAAAAATTGTTACCCCCTACCTGTCACGAACGTTGTAAGAAGCGGACCAAAGCGCAGCGTGGTTTGAATACATTCTTCTATATTTAATGAAGAACACTTAAACAAAAAACAACAAAACGAATAAGACAAACGTGACCGCTATATAAACACTGTGCTAACATGCAACATAACATAGACAATCACCCACAACCCACAATACAAAACAGGCTACCTAAATATGGTTCCCAATCAGAGACAACGCAAAACACCTGTCTCTGATTGAGAACCATATCAGGCCAAACACATAGAAATAGACAAACCAGACATACAACATAGAATGCCCACTCAGATCACACCCTGACCAAACAAAACATAAAACATACAAAGCAAACTATGGTCAGGATGTGACACTACCTCTCCTCTTCTCTGCGTTTGAACCTCTCCAGGGGGCTAACATGTTGGCCCTTCGGAAATGCCTACCACCTCGTTCGGATACGTGAGGGGGATGAGTGGAAGACAGCCTTCAACACAGCCAGTGGACATTATGAGTACCAGGTTATGCCATTTGGACTCACCAATGCCCCCACTGTCTTGGTCAATGATGTGCTTCGGGACATGCTAAACCAGTTTGTGTTCGTCTACCTGGACGACATCCTGTTTTTTTCCCGATCTGCCCAAGAACATGTACTCCATGTCAGACAGGTCCTTCAGCGCCTCCTGGAGAATCAATTGTTTGTGAAAGCTGAGAAGTGTGAGTTCCACCGCTCTTCTATCACCTTTCTGGGATATGTCATTGCTGAGGGCAATGTTCAGATGGATCCTGGAAAGGTGAAAGCAGTGGTGGATGGGCCTCAACTAACGTCCAGGGTGCAGTTGCAACGGTTTCTTGGGTTTGCAAACTTCTACCGCCGTTTCATTCGGGAATACAGCACTCTGGCGGCCCCCCTCTCGGCATTCACCTCCCCCAAGGTCCCGTTAAAATGTTGGAGGGAAGTGAGGGCCATCCTGTCCCAGTGATCTGCCCAGGACCAGAAGCTTCATCCCTGTGCCTTCCTGTCCCATCGTATCAATCCTGCAAGGAGGAACTACAATGTTGGCAACCAAGAACTCCTGGCAGTGAAGATGGCATTGGAGGAGTGAAGGCACTGGCTGGAAGGAGCAGAACAACCATTCCTGGTCTGGACTGACCATAAAAACTTGGAATATCCCCGTTCAGCCAAGCGCCTCAATTCAAGGCAGGCCCGGTGGGCCCTCCTGTTTACCAGATTCAACTTTACCATTTCCTATCGTCCTGGGTCTAAGAATGTGAAGCCTGATGCTCTCTCCCGCCTATACAGTTCCTCTGCCACACCCTTGACTTCCGAAACTATTCTCCCTACCTCATGCCTTGCTGGCACTGTGGATTGGGGTATTGAGAACCTGGTTCGCGAGGTGCAACGCTCCCAACCTGGACCTGAAGGGGACCCAGCTAACCGGCTGTTTGTCCATAACCCAGTCCGGTCCCAGGTCCTGGAATGGGCTCATTCCTCCAGGCTGACCTGTCATTCAGGGTCCCGTTGTACGCTAGCCTTCCTTTGACAATGTTTCTGGTGGCTCACAATGGTCCCTGATGTCTCTGTCTTCGTCATCGCATGCATTGTGTGTGCTCAAAACATGACTCCACAGAAAGCTCCTTCTGGCCTCCTGCAGCCACTACCGGTTCCTCATCGTCCCTGTTCTCATATATCTCTGGACTTTGTCACTGGGCTCCCTTCATCTGATGGCAACACTGTCATTCTAACGGTAGTCGACCGGTTCTCCAAGGCTGCCTATTTCATCCCTCTCCCCAAACTACCTTCTGCCAAGGAGACGGCCCAGCTTATGGTGCAGCATGTCTTCCGGATCCAAGCTACTGCTGTTTGCCTTACCACTGACTGCTGGACATCAAGCGTAACCACTTCTTACATGTCAGTTACATGTCACTTCATTGAAGATTTTCGATGTCTAGCTGTCTTCTGGACTGCTTTGAGTTCAGCGACAGACACACCTCAGAGAACTTGGCAGAGGAACTGTTGAGAGTGGCCAGAGAATGGCAAGTAGATGGAAAAGTGGTCTGTTGTGTTAGCGACAATGCAGCTAACATAACCAAAGCCATAAATGTTTAAATGGATCCATCATCTATGTCTTGCCCACACAATCAACCTGATTGTAAGAGATGCTCTGAAGGTGATGAAGCCCACTGTGGACAAAGTGAAAACAGCTGTGGAATACTTCCACAGGAGCACAGTAGGTGCTGAAAAACTAAAGTCTACACAATGCCAGATGAGGATGCCTGAGCTGAGGCCTAAACAAGACTGCACTACAAGGTGGAATTCAACATTTTATATGTTGAAGCGGTTTCTTGAGTCAAAGGATGCCATCATCTCTACCCTGGCCATTGTCAATGTACCTGTTGATGCTCTGACCCAAGAGGAATGGGAGGTGGTGGAGGAGGTGTGCAGAGTCCTGGAACCCTTTGACAGGTCACTGTGGAGATCAGTGGAGAGAGGTACAGTAAGCAGTTATTACTACATCATTATTTAAGCCAGTATTATATACGTATATGAGCAGTGGATGAGAATGTAGTATCAGTAGACAAAACATGAACCTGAACTAATAAGTTACTGTTCTCTCTTTTCAACTATGTGATAGCCTCAAAAGTTATACTCCTGTGTAAGGGTCTGCAGCAAATCACAGCCAGCCGCCACAGAGAAGCAAATGTAACCACAAGACAGGTGACGGAGTTGATGGACACCCTATGTTCACAGAAAGTTCCACGGAACTGAATATAATCACGTGCTATCAGAAACCGTTGCACTTAACCCCAGGTTTAAGAAGTTAGCCTTCAGTGATGCCAGAGCAATTGATGAGGCTCTTCAAAGAATAACCTCAGCAGCAGGGAGGGACAACCTCAGCAGCAGGGAGGGACAGCCCCAGCAGTCAGCTGGCTCGGGCACCAGGGCAACAGGAAGAAGAGGGATCAGATGGAGAGAAGCACCAGCAGTAGTGCCACAAACTTCTGCTGTTTGGATGCTGTTTGACGAGAGAGCAACTGGGGATGCAGCACGAAGGAATCCCTCAGAAGATGCCATAATGGAGGTCCGATCCTATTTGGAGGATCTGCAGATCCTCTGAGCGGGTGGAAGAACAAGGCCTCTGTCTACCCAGGGAGACTCTGCATAGTGGCCACATCCGTTCCCTCTGAGAGGGTCTTCTCGAAAACGGGACAAATAATTACTGAGAGAAGAAACCGCATCAGCCCCTCGAAAGTGAGGCAGCTTGCATTTCTGAATGCAAATCTCTCATAAAAGCAAAATATGGTCAGCATTGCTGTGTGCTGCTGGTTATAACATGGCAATAAAGAAGACAGAGAAAAGAGGGACTAGTTTAATGTTTTAAGTGGGATGCTGCAGTTTTGCACATTGTTATTTATTTTTCTTTGATATGGTGCAATATTCTATTATTATGTTGTTCAGATTGTATTCATTTTGAATGGTTAGATTCATATGCACTTTGTTTATATACATTAAAAAGTTATACTTTAAATACAAATGTTTAATAGCATTCTTTTTCATAACAAACCAATGCATTGTTAAATACATTGTGGTTAAGGTAGAGTATGATTTCATTTAATAATTTAATTCGAATTGTTTTCACACAAATCATAGTAAAACTATCGCAAACTGTTCGACTTTAAAAAAATACAAAACATATTTTTTTTAAAGAGCTGTTTGGGAGCCAAAAGAGCCGGCTCTTTTTGGTGAGCCAGAATAGTCTTACTAGTCTCTTTCTCTCGTTGTTGGACAACATGCCTCAGATGCTTCAGACGCTTTTGGTTCGTAGTAGTGATCGGTTACAATTGAAAAAGCCCTATTTTTGTAGTACAGTGATCGGGCAGTTATATTGCAATGATTTGGCTGTTTTATGCGATAATAGTGCAGTGATTGGTCAAATGTTCAAGCCTTCGCATAATATGCGGGAAATTGTTGATTTTGTAAAAAATCGAATGTGTGATCGCAAAATCCTGGAGGGACTGCTTAGTGGTAGTAGTAAGAATACATGGATGAAGTCCCCGGATTTCCTTTCTCGGACTATATTCAAATGCCAGTAAGCATTCTGCAAACCGTGGCAATGGGAAAATTACAATGACACAAATTTTTACAGTAGCTAACTAAAAACTGTAGCTAGCCGGCAAGGTTGCTAGCAAAGCTAAAGGTAACAGGTTAACATAACCATCTATATCATATTAACCAAACAAATAGTTTTCTAAATATTAGCTAGCTAGTATTGATGAGGCCATGCAAACACTTTCCTCACGCTTAAACATATGTCTTCAAATTTATGGAAAGGTGCCTGGTAGCCTAGTGGTTAGAGCATTGGGCCAGTAACCGAAAGGTTTCTGGATTGAATCCCCGAGCTGACAAGGTACAAATCTGTTGTTCTGCCCCTGAGCAAGGCAGTTAACCCACTGTTCCCCGGGCGCTGTGGGTGTCGATTAAGGCAGCTCCGCACCTCTCGGATTCAGAATGGTTCGGTAAAATGCGGAAGACACATTTCAGTTGAAGGGATTCAGTTGTACAACTGACTAGGTATCCCCCTCTCACTCCCAAATCACAGGTTTTCTGGACACTTGTAGGTGGAATGGTGATGAGCTCTCCCACTGTATATGCTTTTGATAGCCTATTTTGTGGCTACTATATCGTTTAAAAGCCAAGTCTGTGCTCAGATGACTCAGCTCGAGTAACTGTCAAGTGTAGACAGGGTCTATGAATCTCAGTGCAAGTGTGGTTCAGTGGAGGCTGGTGGGAGGAGCTATAGGAGTATGGACTCATTGTAGAGGCTAGAATGGAATCAATGGAACAGAATCAAATGTGGTTTTCATATGTTTGATCTGTTCGACACCGTTCCATTAATTCCATTCCATCCAATGAGCCTGTCCTCCTATATCTCGAACCTACCAGCCTCCACTGGTGTTGTTAGTGTCTGCCCTGAGATTAGAAGGTTGGGGGTTCAATCCCCGGTTGTGGATACTAAAGACTCTAAAAATGGGATCCAATGCCTCTCTGTTTGGCACATAATTATATATTGAACACAAATATAAATGCAACATGTAAAGTGTTGGTCCCATGTTTCATGAGCTGAAATAAAAGATCCCAGAAATGTTCCATACGCACAAAAAGCTTATTTATCTCAAATGTTTTGCACACATTTGTTTACATCTGTCAGTGAGCATTTCTCCTTTGCCAAGATAATCCATCCACCTGACAGGTGTGGCATACCAAGAAGCTGATTTAACAGCATGATCATTACACAGGTGCACCTTCTGGTGGGGACAATAAAAACCCACTATAAAATGTGCAATTTTGTCACACAACACAATGCCACAGACGTCTCAAGTTTTGAGGGAGTGTGCAATTGACATGCTGACTGCAGCAATGTCCACCAGAGCTGTTGCCATAGATTTAAATGTTAATTTATTTACCATAACCTGCCTCCAACATCGTTTTAGAGAATTTGGCAGTACGTCCAACCAACCAAGGACCTCCACATCCGGCTTCTTCAACTGCTGGATCATCTGAGACTAGCCATCCGGACAGCTGATGAAACTGTGGGTTTGCACAACCGAAGAATTTCTGCCCTAACTGTCAGAAACAGTCTCGAGGAAGCTCATCTGTGTGCTCATTGTCCTCACCAGAGTCTTGACCTGACTGCAGTTCGGCGTTGTTAACCATCTTCAGTAGGCAAATGCTCACCATCGATGGCCACTGGCATGCTGGAAAAGTGTGCTCTTCACGGATGAATCTCGGTTTCAACCTTACTGGGCAGATGGCAGACAATGTGTACGGCATCGTGTGGGCGAGCGGTTTGCTGACGACCATATTGTGAACTGAGTGCCCCATGGTGGGCTTGTGGTATGGGCAGGCATAAGCTACGGACAACGAACACAATTGTATTTTATCGATGGCAATTTTAATGCACAGAGATACCGTGATGAGATCCTGAGGTCCATTGTTGTGCCATCCATCCACCGTTTCAGCATGATAATGCACGGCCCCATGTCACAAAGATCTGTCCACAATTCCTGGAAGCTGAAAATGTCCCAATTCTTCCATGGCCTGCATAGTCACCAGACATGCCACTCATTGAGCATGTTTGGGATGCTCTGGATCAACATGTACAACAGCATGTTCCAGTTCCCGCCAATATCCAGCAACTTCGCACAGCCATTGAAGAGGAGTGGGACAACATTCCACAGGCCACAATCAACAGCCTGATCAACTCTATGCAAAAGAGATGTCACGCTGCATGAGGCAAATCATGGTCACACCAGATATTGACTGGTTTCCTGATCCACACCCCTACCTTTTCTTAAGGTATCTGTGACCAACAGATGCATATCTGTATTCCCAGTCATGTGAAATCCATAGATTAGGGCCTAATGCATTTATTTCAATTGACTGATTTCCTTACATGAACTGTAAATCAGTAAAATCTTTGAAATTGTTGCATGTTGCGTTTATATTTTTGTCGATTGTAGATTGGGGGTAAGGCTATGGCCAAACAGAGATTTTGTGTCCAAAAATTATGGATTGAGCCAGTGGGTTTTCAATTTGACAGAATATGGAGAATGGAGATGATTGTCTGTCAAAAAATGTGCAATATGTTGGCCTTCGAGTGCATGCAATGTATAACTTTAACAGACAATTCTGAATGCGTATCTGTTTTCATGCATCTCTGTGCAATGAACTAGCGTCCTGTCCAGGGAGTACACTTGTACATATAGCTACCTCATACTCAGTGGCGATTTTAGCATGAAGGTGAAGCAAAGAGCAAACTACGCCCCAGTAAAGCCACTACACAACACAAAACAATAAATGAATTGCACTATAACGGTGACAGCAGTCTCAACACCTTACCACTGCTACACCTGGCTATCAGTGGAGCCTTGTCTGGCAGCCAAAAAATTAATTCAGGCTCATTTACTGCCTTTGAAAAAAACAGCTGATATGGCTGACTTGCTTAAATAAATGTGGTTTCTACTGACAATTGAGATGTACAAACTATGGTATAAGAGGATGTTGAGCGGATAAGAGGCAATCCGTAATTTCGATTAAGACATTAATGAGCGACCTTGGACAGACGTAGTCAATATAACTATTTGTTCAGCTCTTTTGAAGTGTACAGCGACAGAATTGAGAATTGTCACGGATCCTTCCAGAACTTTCGTCACGCACACCTGTCCTCTATTACCACTAATTAGTATTTGTATATATGTGCCCTTTGGTTTCCATTGGGGGTCGATTATTGTTACAATGTCCATTAGTGCGTGTGTGTACCTGTGCTGTGTGTTTTGGGCTTTCATGCCCTTGTGGATTGCGCAGATGATTAAGGGTTTCGTCCCGTGTGATAATCATTGTGCGCGTGTGTATTTATTCGAGGTACTCCTCGCGTTTTTGTTTGGGTTTCAACCCTGTGTTTTGTGTACGTGTTTGTTTGGTCTTCGTCCCCGTGCCTTTACACTGCACGTCGTAATTTGGACTGAATAAAAAAAACTATTACGCATTCCTGCGCCTGTCTCCCGAATCATTCATGCCAGCGTGACAGAATAATCGACCATTGATGGAGACAGTGGGAATGGCCCTTCCGACGACGCTGCAACTGGTCCGTCCGGCAGCGATAACTGGCCTGTCCGACGACGACGCAACTTCTGCAGCTGCATTGGGTTCTGATCGACCCGCACTGCGTTCCTGTGATCGTCCTCGAGACCGGTGTTGTTGCGCTGGGGGGGAGGGGTACTGTCACAGATCCCTCCGGAACTTTCATCATGCACACCTGTCCCCTATTCCCACTGATAGTTATTTGTATATATCTGCCCTTTGGTTTCCATTGGGGGTCGATTATTGTTACAATGTCCGTTGGTGAGTGTGAGTAACTGTGCTGATGATTATGGGTCTCGTCCTGTGTGTTAATCATTGGGCACTTGTGTATTTATTCGAGGTACTCCTCGCTCTTTTGTTTCAACCTTGTGTTTTGTGTACGTGTTTGTTTGGTTTTCGTGCCCTTACACGGCACGCCGTAATTTGGGGTATGATTAAAAAAAATATTACGCATTCCTGCGCCTCTCTCCCGAATCATTGTTACCAATGTGACAAGAACATGGGCCGTTCTTACAGTACTCTCCCTTACAGTACTCTAGGCTACATGTGCACCACCAAGTCAGAACAGTAAGCTAAATTATGTGGGGAAAAGGGACCAAATGATAAGGGTGAGGCACATGGGCTACTAACAGCTTACTACACAACATACACTTAGCATTACTTTCTTAGCTACAGTATACATATCTCCCTGGCATATTACATAATTTATGCAGCAGCATACAAGACACTTTTGGACTCACCTTGTTGTGCTCTGCTCACTTGAACAGGAAGGTGGCGCAGGGCGGTCCTTCATGGGAAAATTCTGTCATCAAAGTCTGGCATTCTCTGGATTTATGGTGCTTTCAAGACAACTGGGAGCTCTGAAAAAAACAAGGTTGAATCATTATGACGTCAACGATCTTCAGGTTGGAGCTCTAGAAAGAGGCCTGAGTTCCCAACTTGCAATTCCGAGGTAGATGACCATTCAAAAAGTATTTTCCCAGTCGTAGCAATTTTTTTCCCAGTTGTCTTGAACCCACTGAAGTCTGAGACTTCCCAGTTCCGAGTTTCCAGTTGTTTTGAGCGCAGCGGAAGTCATGCTGGATTGACTTTGCTGGTTTATCCTTTTAAGGTTGGAAAAAAGAGACCCTTTAACCCAAACTTGGACCACACACCCATTCCACAGAATAGCAGGCTAGTGATTGCTTTGCAATGCTTGCAGTTAGCCACTGATTCCTTCCAAGCCACTCATTGTTGAATTTGCAATTTCCAACTTGTGTAATGTTTATGTCCAATGGCCGATGAGCACCAATACGTTTTATCTATAATTTCTCTTCATTATTTCTCTTCATATGACAAGGATAGAAAAGGATTGCCAGTAGATTGTCGACATGATTCATGTATCTTATGGCAAAAAATAACTTCTGGATATCAGGACAGCGATCACTCACCTCGGACTAGACAAAGATTTTTTCTTCAACAAGCAGGACGCACAGGACATTCTCCAAACACCCGACAAGGCCAACATCCCAGTTATTTGCAAGAGAAAGAGACGCAGGTACAGAGGACACAGAGTGGGGTGCCTCGTAAGGATCCGCAGAAGGCGAGTGGGAAAGCTGACGTTAACGTAAATATTACTCGCCAACGTGCAATCATTGGACAACAAATTAGACTTGGTACGATCTCGAATATCCTACCAACGGGACATCAAAAACTGTAATATCTTATGGTTCACGGAATCGGGGCTGAATGATTACATGGATATTCAGCTAGCGGGATATACGCTGCACCGGCAAGATAGAACAGCACACTCCGAGACGAGGGGTGGCGGTCTGTGCATATTTGTAAACAACAGCTGGTGCACGAAATCTAAGGAAGTCTCTAGATTTTGTTCACCTGAAGTAGAGTATCTTGTGATAAAATGCAGAGCACACTATTTGCCTATAGAGTTTTCAGCTATACTTTTCGAGGCTGTTTATTTACCACCACAGACGGATGCTGGCACTAAGACCGCACTCAGTCAGCTGTATAAGGAAATAAGTAAACAGGAAACCGTTCACCCAGAGGTGGCGCTCCTAGTGACCGGAGACTTTAATGCAGGGAAACTTAAATCAGTTCTATCTAATTTCTATCGACATGTTAAATGTGCAACCAGAGGGAAAGAAATTCTAGATCACCTGTACTCCACACACAGAGACATGTACAAAGCTCTCCCTCGCCCTCCATTTGGTAAATCCAACCACAATTCTATTCTCCTGATTCCTGTTTACAAACAAAAATGAAAGGAAGAAGCACCAGTGACTCGGTCTATAAAAAAGTGGTCGATGAAGCAGATGCTAAACTACAGGACTGTTTTGCTATCACAGACTGGAACATGTTCCGGGATTCTTCCAATGGCATTGAGGAGTACACCACATCAGTCACTGGCTTTATCAATAAGTGCATCCAGGACGTCGTCCCCAGAGTGACTGTACGTACATACCCCAACCAGAAGCCATGGATTACAGGCAACATTCGCACTGAGCTAAAAGGTAGAGCTGCCGCTTTCAAGGTGCGGGACTCCAACCCGGAAGCTTATAAGAAATTCTGCTATGCCCTCCGACGAACCATCAAACAGGCAATACAGGGCTAAGATTGAATCGTACTACACCGGCTCTGAAGCTCGTCTTATGTGGCAGGGCTTGCAAACTATTACAGACTACAAACGGAAGCACAGCCGAAAGCTGCCCAGTGACGCGAGCCTACAAGACGAGCTAAATCACTTCTATGCTCGCTTCGAGGCAAGCAACACTGAGGCATGCATGAGAGCATCAGTTTTTCCGGACGACTGTGTGATCACGCTATCCGTAGCCGACGTGAGTAAGACCTTTAAACAGGTCTACGTTCACAAGGCTGCGGGGCCAGACGGATTACCAGGACGTGTGCTCCGGGCATGTGCTGACCAACTGGCAGGTTTCTCCACTGACATTTTCAACATGTCCCTGATTGAGTCTGTAATACCAACATGTTTCAAGCAGACCACCATAGTCCCTGTGCCCAAGAACATGAAGGCAACCTGCCTAAATGACTAGAGACCCGTAGCACTCACGTCCGTAGCCATGAAATGCTTTGAAAGGCTGGTAATGGCTCACATCAACACCATTATCCCAGAAACCCTAGACCCACTACAATTTGCATTCCACCCAAACAGATCCACAGATGATGCAATCTCTTTTGCACTCCACACTGCCCTTTCCCACCTAGACCGAATGAGAATGCTATTTATTGACTGACTACAGCTCAGGGTTCAACACCATAGTACCCTCAAAGCTCATCACTAAGCTAAGGATCCTGGGACTAAACACCTCCCTCTGCAACTGGATCCTGGACTTCCTGACGGGCCGCCCCCAGGTGGTGAGGGTAGGTAGCAACACATCTGCCACGCTGATCCTCAACACTGGAGCCCCTCAGGGGTGCGTGCTCAGTCCCCTCCTGTGCTCCCTGTTCACCCATGACTGCATGACCAGGCATGACTCCAACACCATCATTAAATTTGCATACGACACAACAGTGGTAGCCCTGATCACCAACAACGACGAGACAGCCTATAGGAAGGAGGTCAGAGACCTGGCCGGGTGGTGCCAGAATAACAACCTATCCCACAACGTAACCAAGACTAAGGAGATGATTGTGGACTACAGGAGAAGGAGGACCGAGCATGCCCCCATTCTCATCGACATGGCTGTAGTGGAGCAGGTTGAGAGCTTCAAGTACCTTGGTGTCCACATCACCAACAAACTAGAATGGTCCAAACACACCAAGACAGTCGTGAAGAGGGCATGACAAAGCCTATTCCCCCTCAGGAAACTAAAAAGATTTGGCATGGGTCCTGAGATCCTCAAAAGGTTCTACAGCTGCACCATCGAGAGCATCCTGACTGGTTGCATCACTGCCTGGTACGGCAATTGCTCGGCCTCCGACCGCAAGGCACTACAGAGGGTAGTGCGTATGGCCCAGTACATCACTGGGGCTAAGCTGCCTGCCACTCAGGACCTCAGGACCGGTGTCAGAGGAAGGCCCTAAAAATAGTCAAAGACCCCAGCCACCCCAGTCAGAGACTGTTCTCTCTACTACCGCATGGTAAGCGGTACCGGAGTGCCAAGTCTAGGACCAAAAGGCTTCTCAACAGTTTTTACCCCTAAGCCATAAGACTCCTGAACAGGAAATTATTTGCATTGTGTGCCACCCCCCCCTCCCCCCCCCCCCCCCCCCCCCCCAACTCCTCTTTTACGCTGCTGCTACTTTCTGTTTATCATATATGCATAGTCACTTTAACTACATCTACAGGTACATACTACCTCAATCAGCCTGACTAACCGGTGCCTGTTATAGCCTCGCTACTGTATATAGCCTTGCTACTGTTATTTTTCACTGTCTTTTTACTGTTGTTTTTATTTTTTTACTTACCTATTGTTCACCTAATACCTTTTTTGCACTGTTGGTTAGAGGCTGTAAGTAAGTATTTCACTGTAAGGTCTGCACCTGTTGTATTCGGCGCACGTGACAAATAAACTTTGATTTGATTTGATGACTGCTAGCTTGCTAGCTAAGATTTTGAAAGTATGATGTTGACATGTCCAATCAAAACTACTGTAGATATAATGTGATTTGATGTAATTTTATGTGTGGCCAATGACCTTGAGCCTTCATGGATGGGCACTTCTAATGTAACTCTATGGCAACACCCAAGGGGCTTAAATATTCAAGCTCTACCCATAGATTTTTCGGTGACATAGTGTCCCCATGAGTGACAGAACATTAAGCCAATCACGGCGCAACAAGAGAATATTACCAACCCCTACGCTCCTGTATTTTCTGCTGGCTGCCCCACCAGCACTGAAAGCACTGAGCTTGGCTGAAACACCTGCATTTTGGTGCTGCCTTACTGAAGAAAGCAATAAAGAGACCAAGTTTGTATACGGCTTTAGTAACTCAATTAATTATTATTATTTATTTGTTTTACATTGTTTGCAAACTGATATGTGACACATTTTAATGCCAAAATAACATCCAAAACAGGCCCCCCCCAGAAAATGACAGGTCACCACTGCTCATACTACAGAAACAGGAGATCCTGTTTTCTGGCTCAGACAAGGCTTATTTAGGCCATACCAATTTTATCAAATGTTTAAAGGCCCAGTGCAGTCAACAACGTGATTTTTCTGTGTTTTATACATATTTCCACCCTATTATGTTGGAATAGTACGTTAAAATTAAGAACATAATTATAATGCCCTTTTGGTGTTTGAAAAGACCGCCTGAAATTCAGTTTGTTTAGGTGGGATGGCGTGTTGGTGGTAAATCACCAGGCAGTAAATTAGTTAACTGTATGCGGACAGTTAGCAGCACACGTATGTGGATTTCACTGGCATCGCTCTTTGTGTAGCTATTTTAGAAATGGTGAGTGTAATATAGTTATGCAAGTGCCGTAAACTCAATCCACAGCTAGCTAGAAATGTTGCCAATGGAGCTAGTAAATATGATCATTTTATATAGCTCAATAAGGTTAGTTTGTTTCAAAGACGGTCACGTGTGTTGGCAAAAAGAGGATCAATGGTTTGAGCCCGGTATGGGGACAGTGGAGGAAGATATAGCCTACTGTTAGATGCACACAGACGTCGGTTTCTCCGCCCCATTTCTCTAAAAAGCTAAGGGATGGGAGTTGAAAAAAATGTAACCATTCTCAAATTCATAGACAAACCTATGGATGCAAGGACTGATCATCCATGATATCAAATAGTTTTAACCATGTTTTGAGGCTATACAGTGTTTGTTTACATGCACGTTGTTTACAAGCATTGGAGTAAAACAAGCGTATATTTGGGGTTATGATGGGGTACGATAGTTGAACTATGCTTACGAGACAAGTTATATTCTTCAAGAATCAATTATTAGGCCTATATATCATTAATTTGTAAGTCCAAAAATTGATGCAGCAACTAATGATTCTAGCTTTAAACATGTGACTTCATTTGAAGCGCGTATTCCGTGAAACATTATAGCTGCCGGTAGTGTCAATTTGTAGGCTATGTGCTATCATGGTTAGGCCTATACTGTGTACATTTAATTTACAACGAGATTCCATGTGCGAGTATGGCTTCTGAATAATTGGTGTGCATTTTCTTCGTTCTACCCTACCTGGTTGTACAGTGTAACTGTACATGTCCTGAACATTATGAAGACATTATATCTTGCTGTCTCAGAACAATACACAACTGTAATGTTCTCTCTGTTTGGTTGATTCGAGCTGTCGTTCAAGCCATCCTCCAATCACGATCAGCCTTACATGATAAGGCTATTTTCACTCTGTATGTACAGTACTCTCTGTATGTTGTAAAAACGGTTCTGGTCAGAGAAGAACACTAAGCGAGGGTGAATGAGGTTGACAACGGCTCAGTTGGAGCACCACGCTTTAGTTACCTTTACATTCTGGGTGGCCTGTTGCAGGTGAGTGCTGGAATACTTTGACTGTTACACTTTATTTTCCAAACACTTCGATCCCTCACTGTAACGCAACACCCAGGAAGCTATATTAAGTAGTCACACACGACTGAGACACAGGCAGTGACTTTCTGATTAAAATAGTCATTTTTTTCTCGCTACTCACATCTTTTCAGTGACGTTTTCAAGCACGTTGCAAAGAGAAAGTTTGTTTAAAATATGTGTGTTGTAAGGCCAGAATCTGAATGGGTGATGACACGGCTAGGCCAGTCAGTGCTTGGCTATGGACATCATACTGCACAAGGCTTTACAAGACCATAGCCCTAGAACAGTTCGAACGGGGGAGGGTAGATTAGAGAAGATGCAAAATTTGTTCGAGGAAAACGAAAGTACGCCACTGCGACCTAATGTAACTGATCATTTATCTGATTTCAATATAATTCGTGCATTTTCATATTTAGTTTGGTGATTTCAGATCGTTGTGTTGCTCTGTAGCGTTCATCCGGTGAAGAGAGTTCATATTTGTGTTATTGTACAGCCAGTGCCGAACTGTTATGTGTCAATAAGTTTTAAGGTGGACGCAGCTGGGGATGAGAGGGCCCTGGCATTCGAGCTGGGTATCAGAGGTATGTTTGAATATGTATCCTAGGCTATATGCCGTCATGACAGAGAACTTGTTGGTATTTTAGCCCTTATCAAAATCACAGTGTCGTTTTCACCTAAACCACTCAGTCATCCAGTGTGAGGTTTGTATCAGTGTATCGCCGCTCTCGAAGTGGTCAGCGTGGTGCTTTTTTGTTTTTCGTGAATTATTTAATGTCTTCAATGGGCTTTCATTTATAAACGTGTTGTTATAATCGTAAATTTCATCCCTCAAAGCCGTTTGGTGTACATTTTAAGTCACTGTTCGGTAAAAAACGACCATTGCAAAAAACTGAGACAACATGTACGACATGGTAAAGCGAGAGTATTTGCATTCCTCTGAGAAACGGGAGCACTACCCCTATGAAATGCACGGCTACATTGTTACTAAACGAATGATGGCAGCGTTCGATTGCGTGAAAACAATCAAATTAATGAAGTTTGGTTACAATTCCATGGATGTTTGTCACTTATAGTCGCTCGTGGCCTTTTGGAACCATTGCATGTTTTGCATACGACACGTTCAGCAGGCGGGCTGGAGCAATTTGAGTCTGAGAGCTAGCAAGCTAACAAGCTACTTTTATTCCTAGTAACTGGTAGGAAATGGTGACTATGATGCCCATTAAACGTATTGCCGCAAATATCTGGACGGAAAATCCCTAGTTTAAGTAATGAAAGGTGCCGATTTGTCCATGTGGAATACCTTTGTCAATGAATGCATACGAGTTTGACAGGAGTGAGATTTATACTTCATTTTCCCCAAAGCAAGATGGACTCTCATTCGCTTGTCTATCCTTTCAGACCCTAGATCGACATTTTGCATAGATGCTAATGTGAGCTTTATACTAAGGACTTTGGGTTAGGTAAACAAAATATTAGTTTATACTAATTTATGAACAATGTTGCTCATGTAATATTTACGGTGGGTTCACTTTATTGATTCCGTGACAGCCTAATCGGGTTTACAGTCAGCACCGGTTTTACCAGAAAATAACCGCTACAGTAGTGTAGTATAGCCAATCTTATCGACTGAACTGTATTTACCTGATATTGCGTCTTTTATTATGAACTGAGAGTTAACTGCTCTATTGTCTACGTTCCTGGGTTTCTGAAAAGCGCCTATGTACGATGGACTGCACAGATTCGGAATCGACACCGTGTTTCAACAACAACAAATAATGTCCCACAATAGTTCGAAGCCTTATCACATATTGAAGACTAGACTACACACCCGTTTTAAGTTCTTGTCACAGTGATGATTAATAAACATGTTTACTATGGCTACTGAAGAATAAAACTAGAATCCTAGCCTCTGTGGTTCTTTGGTGCGTTAACCAAGCATTGCAAATGTATCGCTTGACTGAGAGCAGTGTCTTGTATTTTATAGGTCATCATCATCGCATGACAAAGCCTGACTGACAGATTCATCTTCATCTTTCAGATACAGCTTTTCCATAGTCTGTGCCTAAGTAAGTATGCCTGCAATCCATCCCATATCCTCCAGGTCAAGGTTTCTTCTCTTTTGTTTACCTATTTGTCAATTTCCCATGGTATCCACTCATTGATATGCCATAATGCTTCATGTTATTATATCCTCATATTAACAATATAGCCTGTGTCTCCTCATATTAATATTACATAATTTATTGTCATACCTGATTTGAGAGTAAGCACAATAATCATTTCTATGGTTATGTCAATAATTGCGCAGTGTCATTGAGATATAGCCTTCGATTAAGATGATTGTTTCCAAATTACATAATTACTTTATTTAAGAGTAATTCCTACAATCCTGTGGTTGCATACCCTGCACACTAACGAGCTGATTCAACAATGGTGAAACAGTGTGACTCGGTCTCAGGTGTGTATGCACACTATGCATGGCTATCCCATAACACAACCCTCATAGGGCTCTGAGCTTGTCTTGACCAACCTGACCAGGAAAAACTCAGGGCCCTTGTTAGGTCACATGGTAAGGAAAAACTCAGTGCCCGATTCTAGTACGTGATTTGTAGTTGACGCTTTAATAGTATGCAAGATTCAGAAGTTCACTGCGTAAAAGAGACTGCAAACCAGTTTGAACAAAGTTAAAGGTTATGCAATGCCTTCAAAAAGTATTCACACCCCTTTACTTTCCCCACATTTTGTTGTTACAAAGTGGGACCTTTTTTGTGGGTCAACGATCTACACAAAATACTCAAATGCTTTGCACACTTCAATTGTACAATATTTGCCCATTATTATATAAAACAAAAAAATGGCATGTTGATTATTGCTAGACAGTCGATTTTAAGTCAAAGCTGTAACTAGGCCACTCAGGAACATTTAATGTTGTCTTTGTAAGCAACTACATTGTGTATTTGGCCTTGTGTTTTAGGTTATTGTCCTGCTCAAAGGTGAATTTGTCTCCCTGTGTCGGTTGGAAAGCAGACTGAACAAGGTTTTCCTCTAGGATTTTGCCTGTGCTTAGCTCTGTTTTATTTTTATCCTAAAAAAAACAACAACCTAGTCCTTGCTGATGACAATTGTACCCATAACATGATGCAGCCACCACCATGCTTCAAAATATGAAGTGGTACTCAGTGATGTGTTGTTGGATTTGCCCCAAACTGGTTTTTTATTTTTTATGTATTACCTTTATTTAACTAGGTAAGTCAGTTAAGAACAAATCCTTATTTACAATGACGGCCTACCCCGGCCAAACCCTAACCCGGACAATGCTGGGCCAATTGTGCGCCGCCCTATGGGACTCACAATCACGGCTGGATGTGATACGGCCTGGAATTGAACCAGGGTCTGTAGTGACGCCTCTAGCATTGAGATGCAGTGCCTTCGACTGCTGTGCCACTCAGGGCAAAAAGTTGATTTCTTTGCCACATTGTTTGCAGTATTACTTTAGTGCCTTATTGCAAATAGGAAGGACGCCTGTATCTTTGTAGTGACTGGGTGAATTTATACACCATCCAAAGTGTAATTAATAACTACACCAGGGTTATTCAATGTCAGATTATTTTTTTACCCATCTACCAGTAGGTGCCCTTCTTTGTGAGCCATTGGAAAACCTCCCTGGTCTTTGGTTGAATCTATGTGTGAAATTCACTGCTTGACTGAGGGACCTTACAAATTATAGTATGTATGGGTAGCCATTTGAACTTACACTGAACAAAAATATAATCACAACATGTAAAGTGTTGGTCCCATGTTTCATGAGCTGAAAAAAAAGATCCCCAAAATGTCCCATATTCCCCAAAAGCTTATTTCTTTTGAATTTTGTGCACACATTTGTTTACATCCCTGTTAGTGAGCATTTCTCCTTTTCCAAGATAATCCATCCACCTGACAGGCATAGCATATTAAGAAGCTGATTAAACCGCATGAGCATTAAACAACAGTCACCGTTGTGAACAGAGTGCCCCATGGTGGGGTTATGGTACTGGCAGGCATAAACAACGAACACAATGGCATTTAATTGATGGCAATTTTAATGCACAGAGTTACTGTGACGAGATCCTGAGGCCCATTGCCGTGCCATTCATCCGCCACCATCACCTCATGTTTCAGCATGATAATGCACGGCCCCATTTCACAAGGATCTGTACATAATTCCTACTACATAATTCCTAGAAGCTGAAAGTGCCCCAGTTCTTCCATGGCCTGCATACTCACCAGACATGTCACCCATTGAGCATGTTTGGTATGCTCTCGATCGACGTGTACGACAGTGTGTTCCAGTTCACGCCAATATCCAGCAACTTCGCACAGCCATTGAAGAGGAGTGGTACAACATTCCACAGGCCACAATCAACGGCCTGATCAACTCTATGCAAAGGAGATGTCACGCTGCATGAGGCAAATCGTGGTCACACCAGATACTGACTGGTTTTCTGATCCACGCCCCTACTTTTTTAAGGTATCTGTTGACCAACAGATGCAAATCTGTATTCCCAGTCATGTGAAATCCATAGATTAGGGTCTAATGAATTTATTTCAATTGACTGATTCTTATATGAACTGTAAGTAAAATCTTTGAAATTGTTGCATTTAATGTTTTTGTTCAGTATATTTGGGCTTGCCAAAAGAAAGGGGTTGAATAATTATTGGCTCAAGACTTTTCTGCTTTTCGTTTAATTAATTTGTCCAAAAAAATACTAAAAACATAATTACACTTTGTAACACAAAACACAACAAAAAGGCTGTAACATAATGAAAACATTTAATGTGGAAAAAGTTAAGGGGTGTGAATACTTTTTGAAGGGACTGTACATGTAACAGTTCCACATGCAAATAGCACGAGATGTTAATTATAGTAGTAATGAGGGATAACATTGCACATGAAGACAATTTTAACTGTCTGATTTACTAGCACTCTAATCATTGTTGTTAAAAGGCAAATGTCTTTTTGTTTATTTTATCACCTTGTTACTTCACATGATATCTGAGAAATTTATCAAGATGTTATATGGTGGATTAATGGGGCAATCTGCAGTTGCTACATTCATTTTTGGACTTTTAATTAATGATATGTACCCAATGATTCTTGAAGAATGTAACATAAATGCTTCATGAGATTAGTTAAACTGTCGTCCCCCATCAGAACCCAAAATATAAGCATGTTGTACGCCAATGTTTGTAAACAAAGTAAATGTAAACAAACGCTGTAAAGTCTCAAAATGGACTGACCATCCATGTTGATATGGATGGTTGGCCAATGCATCTGTATCTCTATCCATGCATTTGAGTGGTTACATTTCTCCCACCCAGTCCCTCAGCCTGCTCTCTTATTGTTTCAACTGTGGATTGCTCCTATTAAGGAACTTAGAGGCAAGTATCGATCAAAGTCCTGAGGTGTATACTAGGATGCTAGCTAGATCTATTCAGGATTTTTTTTAAAGCTAGCCAGCTTCAGATTCACATTCCAACTCGGGCTTCATCCATTTTAGGAAGGTGGATATTGATATTGTACCTGCCGCTAACGCAAGCCAGGTTTGTAACCGCACATGCATAACCCATCGAGTCCAACACCAAACTCTTAATTGAGACAATTCTGAAACCACAATCCAAGATCAAGTCAGTGCCACATTTTAAATCTCTAAATCAATATGAAAGAAAAGTTATCCTGCAAATAAGCTATTAGAAGTGCTGTCCTTTTATTTATGCGTATCATTCTTGACGTCTTTGGTGTCCTTATCAAAAAGCACCCTTTTTTCCCACTGCTATCGATAAAATTATTTAAGTCATACGAAAGTTTTTACTGCACATGAAGTTTGAAATACATCCTGTAGTTGCTAATTGTATAGTGTGATAGGTATTTGAATAAGGGCAATTCCACCACTTTTCAACCTCATTTTCATTATCTCCAGCACAATACCAGTGTCTACATATGTGAAAACGGTGCATTTCTAAAAAAAATATTAAGCTTAAAAGTTCTACCCGATGACATCATCAAAAGCATGAGTTGGCGCACACCCAGAGAAAATTATTTAGTGTCGAGGTGCTGACTAACAGGGAATAATATTATATATATATAAAAACCAGTCAAAAGTTGACACAACTACTCAAACCAGGGTTTTTCTTAATTTTGACTATTTTCTACATTGTAGAATAACTTAAATAGCGAATGGAGGATGCTTTCCCCCGTGATTTATTTTCATGCCAGCCAGTTAGACTATACTCCTCTTTTAAAACGAAGCCATGTGCTTAATATTAGGAAGGTTGAGAAATAAATATAGTAGGCCTAGCCTATAGAAAGCTGATGGGATCTGCTTTTTAATAGAGGCTGTTTTCTCACGCAATTGCATAGTCTATAGCAGTGGTTCTCAACCCCAAAAGGGGTGCACATCTTGGTTTTTGCCCTAGCACTACCTGATTTCAAGTCAAAGTTTGATGATTTGATCATTTGAATCAGCATTTTAAATCAGCTGTGAAGTGCTAGGGCAAAAGCAAAAATGTGTACCCCTTTGGGTAGCCAGGACCAGATTGAGAATCACTGGCCTATAGAAATGTTGTCCAACATGAGCTCTCATGAAGTGTTTAATTAGATTTTCGATTATGTTTGCATTGATGTCAGAGTGATTTAGAGAGGCAATAGAGTGCTGAGTACCAGGTAGTTAGCAAGTTTGGTAGGCTACACATTTTTTTTTTTTTTTTTTACCTTTATTTAACTAGGCAAGTCAGTTAAGAATAAATTCTTATTTTCAATGACAGCCTAGGAACAGTGGGTTAACTGCCTGTTCAGGGGCAGAACGACAGATTTGTACCATGTCAGCTCGGGGATTTGAACTTGCAACCTTTCGGTTACTAGTCCAACGCTCTAACCACTAGGCTACCCTGCCGCCTCGATAATAATAAATAATAATGACGTCAGCCACATCAGAGAAGCCTAAATACCATGACTAAACGGTCACATCGAATTAGACTGCCATACTGACTCGTGACCGTTGTTGTGGTGGTAATACGGTCACCGTAAGTATTTGGACAGTGACACGTGTTTTGTTTTTATGGCTCTGTACTCCAGCACTTTGGATTTGAAACAAATACTTTTGTTTCACTGAAATGGGGGTGGGGGCGAGAACTACAGTATGTACAAAAGTGCTGTAATTTCTAAACAGTTCACCCGATGTGGATGAAAATACCCTCAAATTTAAAGCTGACAGTCTGCAGTGGTGTAAAGTGCTTAAAAAAAGACTAAAGTACTACTTGAGTCATTTTTGGAGACATCTGTACTTTACTATTTATATTTGACAACATTTACTTCACTACATTCCTAAAGAATATGTATATACTTTTTACTCCATACATTTTCCCTGACACCCAAAAGTACTTGTTACATTTTGAAAGCTTAGCAGGACAGGAAATTGATCAAATTCACACACTTATCAAGAGGTCATCCATAATGCCTCTGCACTGATGACTCACTAAACACATGCTTTGTTTGTAAATGAGTGTTGGAGCATGCCCCTGGTTATCCATAAATTAAAATAAGAAAATTATGCCATCTGGTTTGCTTAATATAAAGAATTTGAAATGATATATACTTTTGATACTTAAGTATATTTCAAACCAAATACTTTTAGACTTTTACTCAAATAGAATTTTACAGGGTGACTTTTACTTGAGTCATTTTCTATTAAGGTATCTTTTACTTTTACTCAAGTATGACAATTGGGTACCTTTTCCACAACTGAGAGTGCACCTTAAACCTCAGTCATTGTAGCGTTTCAAATCCAAAGTGCTGGAATACAGAGCCCAACATGTCACTGTCCAAATAGTTTTGGACCTCACTGTATGTAGACACTGGTATGGCACTGTAGATAATGAATATGAGGTTGAAAAGTGGCGGAATTGCCCTTTAACAAAAAATACATTTTTTTATTAATAAAATATTTGAGGGCAGTGAAAAAATATTATAAATGCATTGGACCCAGCTATCAATTACAATTTTTTTTCTAAGTATTACAGAAATTGAAGGATAGATACTGCATACACTTTACCATAGAGTAAATACACACAGATGTGTGTTAATCTGATCAAATGCTGTGGTATCACAACCTGCCCTAAAACAAAGACTTGTCTTTTGTCAGATTTGAGGTTTTCTTGCTATACCGAAGTGTAGAATCGAATGGTTGTCAAATCAAATTTTATTGGTCACATACACATGGTTAGTAGATGTTAATGCGAGTGTAGCGAAATGCTTGTGCTTCTAGTTCCGACCATGCGGTAATATCTAACAATTTCACAACAACCCATATGTAAAATGTATGCACACATGACTAAGTTGCTTTGGATAAAAGCATCTGCTAGATGGCATTGCACCACACACGCAAGAAATCCAAACTATCCTGCAAGCGTATCTACACTTAGAATTGTGCACTCTATTGACCACACCCTGGCTGTGGCCAGGGTGTGGAAAGTGATGATGCCATCAGCCAATTAGAGACATGGGCAGTCTGGTGTTCAGTCTCAAAGTACTTTTGAAATGGCAGCCTCAATTTACTGCTAATTCTGTATCTTAGTACAAAACCGAGTAACATTACCAAGCGATTTTGGCCTTTTGGTATAATATATTGGTTTTGGAATGACAGTCACAGGGACCACCGTTTGAGCCCTCGTCAGGGTGCCTAATTAAAGGATCACTTTTTCATGACCTTTAACCTTTGTTACTACTATGGCCAACACCAGCAGTTGCTCAAGAGACTAAAGAATTCAGTCAATAATCAATCCAATGTATTTGTATAGTGCTACTTACAAAGTCATTGATCAGTGCGCTCAACAAAACCCAACCCCAAATGCTCCGACATGAATTTCCCCTAGGTAAAGATCTGGCATCTGCTTCCCCTCCCCCAATTCTCACCTTAAAGCGACAATCCATATTGGTGAAACTGCGTGTCCATTTGTGATATTACAACAACAAAGAAGTTACTGCAAACAACAAATACTGTTGCACGGGCGATAGCTCGTGGTTTTGTTGCCGAGCTGAGCATACCATTGATGCTCAGCTCGGCAACAAAACCAATAACTGTGGTGGGGTGGCCAGTGGCGCTATTTTGCAGATCTCAGCTTTAAGCATTAATGGGGAAAACTGACCCAAGATCAGTGTCTAAATGGAACTTGATCCTATGCCACAATAAGTTGTGAGTGAACTCTGACTATCTTTCTCCCCCCTCCAGGCTTGGCAGCGCCATGAAAGGTGGAGGAAGGGGTAAGGAGCCTCCTGTGGAGGTGGAGGTGAGCGGCAAGCGGCCCAAGCGCAAGTGTCTACAATGGCACCCGCTACTCTCCAAGAAGGCCCTGGACTTCTCGGAGGAGGAAGAGGAGGAGGACGAAGAAGAACTGGAGAAGGTGAGCGTCTTCTTTTGCAGATCGGGGATGCATTCAGTAGGCATGTTTTGAAATGAAAAACCATTTGTTATTGGTCAAGTACAGATAGTTTCAGACCTACTGAACATGACCCTGGACTTCCAGTCTTTAATCTCTTGCCGCAGTCCCACTTGACTATTGCTCCATGATACATGTACACAGTCTATTTGTTAGTTCACTGTATATGATGCAGTGACCTTTGACTCCAGTATAGAACCACCAGCCTCAGTACTTAACCCCCTCTATGAAATATCTCTCCCTGGCTGGATGTGGGGGCAGACAGACAGTGCTGGTCTGAAAGGATGTGCGAGGCTGCTGCAGCCATTGGATTTGAAGTCCCTCATTGTTTCTGATCATGTTAAAACAATTTGTATCTGGGTTAGGGGTCAATTCTGAATTGGGAATTGCTGATTAATTCCCATTCAATTTGATATACACTGAGTATACAAAACATTAAGGACATTAAGGTCCATGACATAGACTGACCAGGTGAATCCAGGTAAAAGCTATGATCCATTATTGATGTCACTTGTTAAATCTACTTCAATCAGTGTAGATGAAGGGGAGGGGACAGGTTAACCTGTCTGGGAACGGGGTTCCACTAGCGGAACGGGGTTCTCTCGCCAATGAAATTGCAGGGCGCCAAATTCAATCAACAGAAATCTCATAAATCAAATCTCAAAAATACAAGTATTAGGCACCATTTTAAAGATAAAATTCTCGTTAATCCAGCCACAGTGTCTGATTTCAAAAAGGCTTTACAGCGAAAGCTCCACAAACGATTATGTTAGGTCACCACCAAGTCACAGAAAAACACAGCAATTTTTCGAGCCAAAGAGATTTGTCACAAAAAGCAGAAATATAGATAAAATTAATCACTAACCTTTGATGATCTTCATCAGATGACACTCATAGGACTTCATGTTACACAATACATGTATGTTTTGTTCGATAAAGTGAATATTTATATCCAAGAATCTCATTTTACATTGGCGTGTTATGTTCAGTAGTTCTAAAACATGCGGTGATTTTGCAGAGAGCCACATCAATTCACAGAAATACTCATGATAAACATTGATAATAGATACAACTATTATACATGGAACTTAAGATAAACTTCTTAATGCAACCGCTGTGTCAGATTTCAAAAAACCTTTACGGAAAAAGCATAATCTGAGTACGGCGGTCAGAGCCCAAAACAGCCAAAGAAATATCTGCCATATTGTGCAGTCAACATTAGTCAGAAATAGCATTATAAATATTCACTTACCTTTGATGATCTTCATCAGAATGCACTCGCAGGAATCCCAGTTCCACAATAAATGTTTGATAAAGTTCATCATTTATGTCCAAACGCCTCCTTTTGTTAGGGCGTTTAGTCAACAAATCGAAACTCACGAGGCGCGGGCAAGTCCAGCGGAAATGTCGGATGAAAATTCCAAAAAGTTATATTACTGGTCGTAGAAACATATCAAACGATGTATAGAATCAATCTTTAGGATGTTTTTATCATAAATGTTCAATAATATCCCAACCGGAGAATTCCTTTGTCTGTAGAAAAGCCATGGAACAAGAGCTACTAGAGTTTGTGGCACTCTGCCAGACCACTGACTCAGAGCCCTTATGAGCCCCTCCTTTACAGTAGAAGCCTCAAACAAGTTTCTAAAGACGGTTGACATCTAGTGGAAGTTTTAGGAAGTGCAAAATGACCCCATAGACACTGTGTATTCGATAGGCCAAGCTTTGAAAAACTACAAACCTCAGATTTCCCACTTCCTGGTTGGATTTTTCTCAGGTTTTCGCCTGCCATATGAGTTCTGTTATACTCACAGACATCATTCAAACAGTTTTAGAAACTTCAGAGTGTTCTATCCAAATCTACTAATACTATGCATATATTAGCAACTGGGACAGGGTAGCAGGGTAGCAGGGTAGCAGGCCGTTTACTCTGGGCACGCTTTTCATCCAAACGTGAGAATGCTGCCACCTATCCATAAGAAGTTAAATTAGTTTTAAGACTTGAGACATGGATTGTGTATGTGTGCCATTCAGAGGGTGAATGGGCTAGACAAAATATTTAAGTGCCTTTGAATGGGGTATGGTAGTAGGTGCCAGGCGCATCGGTTTGAGTGTGTCAAAAACTGCAATGCTGCTGGGTTTTTCACGCTCAACAGTTTCTCGTGTGTATTAAGAATGGTCCACCACCCAAAGGACATCCAGCCAACTTGACACAACTGTGGGAAGCATTGGAGTCATCGTGGGCCAGCATCCCTGTGGAACGCTGGACACTTTGTAAAGTTCATGCCCCGACGAATTTAGCCTGCTATGAGGGCAAAATAGGGTGCAACGCAATATTAGGGAGGTGTTCCTAATGTTTGTACACTGTGTATAGTAAATAGGTCGTTCCACCAATTTAGGTGCCTTTTGAGTAGTGTAACTTGGTGAAAAATGTTTTATTTCACCTGATTTCTACATTCTGTCATAAAGAGCACATGTTGAACTTAATAAAAAACGTGTTTTCCCATCTCAAGAGGTTAAATAAAAGGATTAGTATATTAAGTGACAAATGACTGTAACAGGGCTGACTGTAGCAGGGCTGACTGTAACAGGGTTGACGACTTCATCTTAAATCATCCATAAAACCCCTTGTGACTGGGGGAATGGAAGCTTGTTGTTTGCAACAGGGAGGGGCAAGAATGTAATTGTTAGTACATTTCTTCTAGCATGTCTATCTATGGATAACAGGGTTGATGTGGTCGACCCGCTCAGTTTTCCACCACACAACACCAGAAAAATCACCAAAAAGAGTAGAACTAGCTCAACTGCTTTTACACTATGATTTGACTATAAGATGTTCAAGGTTTCTTTTGAAAAATATATTTAAAAAGCAATAGTTTCAACCATATTAAAATGAGAGTTAAGTTCACATAACAGGGTTGACCTTAAAATGAGAGCAATGTTGCTGTTTTTTTTTTAAGTATTTGTGCACAATTTCTACTTAAAATATCAAACATAAGGCACTCATTTTGTGGAACGACCCAAATACCTTGTGTAAAATATGATTGAAACATTAACGTAACTGTCCAGTGTTTCCAGATTTATATGAAATATTACCTAAATATTGATGCGAGTAGAGCGCTGATTGGCCAGCTCAGCCAATGAGCCAACACATCATCATGTTCTATGAGGAAATGGCAAGCATTTTTAAAGCCCCAGTGCAGTCTAAAATGTGATTTTTCTGTTTTGAAATAAATAATTCCAAAACTCTGCCAATAACAGCAAGTTTTCTGTTTTCCCCTCCCTACTCACAGTCCTAGCAAAATTCTTGCTTGAGAAATTGGTCTTTGCTAAGAAGCTATTTTTGTTTTAATGTTAAAAAATTAAAACAATCAGTAAGGTACTTAATTGTGATCCAGAAATTATATTGAGATAAAAATGGCTGCATTGGAGCTTTATTTATTTATAAAAATTATTTAACCTTTATTTAACTAGGGAAGTCAGTTAAGAACAAATTCTTATTTACAATGACGGCCTACACCGGCCAAACCCGGACGACGCTGGGCCAATCGTGTGCCGCCCTATGGGACTCCCAATCACGGCCGGTTGTGATATCTTTAAAAGGTCTGTTTAAAATACAAGATTTAGGTAGGGTTTTTTAAAGTGTTTTTTCCCCCTCCAACTTATGCTTTGGCCACAAAGGAGTATAGGATGTGTCAACAACCATTATTTGTGTGTGTTTTAACAGAATATGAACTTTAAGTGAGATATTCACTCAACAGTTACTTAACATTTCTGAAACACTGTTTTTGATAACTAGGTTTATATGTAGTCTAGAAGTATTCACTTTCATTTTCTGTCATATTAAAATAAAATAAAAGGTAAATCCATTTGAATTCAATCACTTTTTGACAGCACCCCATTTGATTTAAATGAAACCATTGCCCAAGTCTTTGCCCATTGTAGAAGTGCTCAGAAAGTGACTTTTTGCACCTGAATGGCAAAGCATTCAAGAGATAAAGGTGTTCAAAGTTGACCTATTTTGCATACTCAACCATGATATGAGACATCCATGTCTTCACCCCTGGAAAAGATAGACGGTTGAGATTTATATCATTTAAAAGCTTACAAACAGTATTGTCATACTATTTTATAATTTCTTGAAAAACAGTTTAACAAATTGTCTTTTTTTAAAACCTTAATACAATAAAATAATGATGCATATGTTGTAGCTTAGGCCCTTATTTTAGATCTGAGGTTGTATTGTGCCCGCCTTAGTTTGAAATGCTCCTGAATACAGGGTGGGTGTTATGTTTTGGCTAATAAATTTACTAAAATGGGAATAAAATTGACATTTCAACTCTCAAATGGTACAACAAAGATCGATGGAGGTCCACACCAGAGAATGTTGACTTGCATGGGAATATATGTTTTAAATTATACTCTCAATCCTAGAAATATAGATTATCCAATAGACATGGCCATTTTAAGTTGACATTTGACAGTGGGTGGACCGGCTGTCATCTTTGTGGTAGTAATTAGAAGTCAAAATTACAGTGGTCTGAAGGGATAGGTCCATTCTATGGAACAGCCGGTCCACCCTATTTCTATGATTTGAAATGACACCAAGAGCAGATGATGTAAAGTAGGGTCTAAGCTACAACATATGCGAATATGAAACAAATCTGAGTTGACATGTTTTTTTTATCATTTACATTTAAAGTTAAAATACATTTTTATATAACTTCTAGAAATTAAATAGTTTGAGAACCCTGTTTGAAAGCTTTAAAATATCAAAGTCAACCATTTAACTTTTCAAATGATGAAGACATGGATGTCTCATGGTATGGTGGGGTATGCAAAATGGGTCAACTTTGAGAATTGTTATCTCCTGAATATTTTGCCATTCAGGTCCAAAAAGTCACTTTCTGACCACTTCTTCCATGGGCAAACAGGTATGGAAAGTTAGGTTAAAATCAAAAGGGATGCTGTCAAAAAGTGATTGAATTCCAATGGATATACCCAAAAAGGACATTTTGAATTATTCCCAAAGAAATATCAACTGAAACAATCGAGCCTTACCATTGTTATGATGATGATGATAGTGGTGGGGGTAGTGATGATAAAGATTGAAATATCTATCACTGATGCATCTGTCCACAGCCATTGCTGGTCAGGGAGAGCCGGGGGCCGGAGGTGGCATGCGGGGGGCCCATGGAGGTGGAGGAGGACTCTTCAGAGCAGCGGGCCCGCCGGCCCATGAACGCCTTCCTGCTTTTTTGCAAGCGCCACCGTTCACTGGTGAGGCAGGAGCACCCTCGGCTGGACAACCGCGGTGCCACCAAGATCCTGGCTGACTGGTGGGCTGTGTTGGAGCCCAAAGAGAAACAGAAGTACACGGACATGGCCAAGGAGGTGAGCACCACCAAAACCCTGTTCTGGAACTGTCAAACGTTTCTTATTCTCTTCTGGGATGAATCCTGACTTCATTTAAGTATCATTTTTACATCAATATTTGACTTAGTTAGGATTTGCCCCTTTCTGTTTCTCTAAACAGACCATTCCATTTGATTTAGTCATTTGAGGAGAGCACTTTAAATTCAGATAATTTTTCCTCATGGACTGGCAGAGTTCAGAGAGAATGAACCCTGATTTGTGCGGTGTGACAAGCAAATGAGCAGATCAAGCACTCCAACACAGGATCACAAGCAAACTAATTTGAAAGACTTTACTGAGACAAAACCTCTTCAGTATGTTCTGCATTTTGCTAGAGTAGGTATTAATTGCTGTGTCTTTCTTTTGCTGATAACCATTCTGGCTTTGTGTTGTCTTCCAGTACAAAGATGCCTTCATGAAGGCTAACCCAGGCTACAAGTGGTGCCCCACCACCAACAAGCCAGTCAAGAGCCCCTGCCACACTGTCAGCAACGCACGCAAAAAAGTGTGGTCCTTCCCTTCCAACTCTCCTAAGGGTTGTGCCACTGCCAAGAAAGTGCCCAAGACTGACAGCACACCACAGCTTAATTTCGCCATGGCAGGTACGTCAAGTGACACATTTCTGGGTTAAACAGCTTATAAAATATGAATGTCATGTCTCAGCATAGCTGCCACTGAATTAATGTCAAATTAGTAAAGATTCATCCCAACTTGCCTTCATTTTGTGCCTTCCCAGATCCCACAAAGATGGGTGGTCTAAGCATGCTACTGTTGGCTGGGGAGCATGCCCTTACTGCCAGAGAGGTATGTCACATCATACTGCACTGAACGAAAATATAAATGCAACATGTAAAGTGTTGGTCCCACATTTCATGAGCTGATATAAAAGATCCCAGAAATTTTCCACATGAACAAAAAGCTTATTTCTCTCAAATGTTGTGCACAAATTTGTTTACATCCATGTTAGTGAGCCTTTCTCCTTTGCCAAGATAATTCATCCACCTGACAGGTGTGGCATATCAAGAAATTGATTAAACAGCATGATCATTACACAGGTGTAGTGGGGACTATAAAAGGCCACTCTAAAATGTGCAGTTTTGTCACACAACACAATGCCACAGATGTCTTGTCTCAAGTTTTGAGGGAGCGTGCAATTGGCATGTTGACTGCAGGAATGTCCACCAGAGCTGTTGCCAGCAAATTGAATGTTAATTTATCTACCATACCATAACCCCACCGCCCCATGGTGGGCAGGCATAAGCTATGGACAACAAATACAATTGCATTTTATCGATGGTTATTTGAATGCACAAAAATACAGTGACGAGATCCTGAGGCCCATTTCTTTTTAAAGTATCTGTGACCAACAGATGCATATCTGTATTCCCAGTCGTGAAATCCATAGATTAAGGCCTAATTTATTTATTTAATTGACTGATTTCCTCAAATGAACAGTAACTCTGTAAAATCAATGAAATTGTTGCATGTTGCGTTCATATTTTTGTTCAGTATAAGTCCTGGGCTGTAGTGCAGCAATTCACCACCAGGGGACCTCAGAGTTATATGGGTTTATGAAATAACGTATAGGCCCGGTCTAGTGGTTTTACAACTCGTCAAACTGAGTTTATCCATGTTGTGCAACAACTTTAATCTAGAACTCATTGTTTTAATGGAAATATTTCTGAAGAACTTAAGTCATTCTCTCATTTGTTGGGAAAGCACTGTGAGATGCAAATTCAAAGATCACGTTATTCAAATGTATGTGAATGTGTGAATTTAAGTATGAATTGAACCTCCATAGATTTCCTCCAGTTCTTCAAAGTCTGGAGCCACAGATGTCACAAAGCAACCTGAGAACTCCTCCCTATTCCAACTTGCTGAGGTAAGACCACCTAGAATGGGATGGTTCTCTTGAACGTCTTGTAACACTATTTAGTAGACCTGTCACGGCAACCGCAGTCTGACACAAGTTTGTTGATTTTATGCCAATATGCATAGATGTATAAAAGATTGCCTACGTTACATTTATTATCTATTTGCATAGAAATGGTTCAGTTTGCTCTTAAAGTAACCCTACCATACCCAACACACCACATGCCACAATCATAACATTCCCTAAAATGATGGCACTACTATGCCTTTTCTGTGACCTATCCTGCTCTGACTTTATGTCAAGCTGCAATAGGGAAAAGGAAGTGAGGCTCATTCCTGTTGAAATGGGTCAGCCAACCCTCAATTGTGTGTCCCTTTCCAGATCTCCTCTAGCACGCTTCAGCCCAGTTTAACGGACACAGCTGACGAGGGGAAGCCCTTGAGTCGGGGGGACCAGGCAGAAGTGGGTATTCTCAGGAAAAGGCTATTTGTGACCACATGATTTAGCTCAATGTTATTGACCTGTAACATTCATAGGCGAGGTGCCAACTGCTCAGCATGCTTACATACTGCATGAGTATGTACTTTTATCATTCTACATGCTATTTTAATGTGCTATTAAGTAGTTGGTTTTTAAATCGAGTGGGGTACCTTCCTGCTTACTGAAATCCACATCAACAAAATTCAAATCTGCCAGTACTTCCACTATTGGCTCTTCCTAATGTGTGGGCACGCCTTAAGGGAGGGCACAAATGAAAGCATTCAGTATATACCTACTAGAGGTCGACCGATTTATGATTTTTCAACACCGATTATTGGAGGACCAAAAAAGCCGATACCGATTAATCGGACGATTTTTAAAATGTATTTGTAATAATGACAATTACAACAATACTAAATGAACACTTATTTTAACTTAATATAATACATCAATAAAATCAATTTAGCCTCAAATAAATAATGAAACATGTTCAATATGGTTTAAATAATGCAAAAACAAAGTGTTGGAGAAGAAAGTAAAAGTGCAATATGTGCCATGTAAAAAAGCTAACGTTTAAGTTCCTTGCTCAGAACATGAGAACATATGAAAGCTGGTGGTTCCTTTTAACATGAGTCTTCAATATTCCCAGGTAAGAGGTTTTAGGTTGTAGTTATTATAGGAATTATAGGACTATTTCTCTCTATACCATTTGTATTTCATATACCTTTGACTATTGGATGTTCTTATAGGCACTTTAGTATTGCCAGTGTAACAGTATAGCTTCCGTCCCTCTCCTCGCCGCTACCTGGGCTCGAACCAGGAACACATCGACAACAGCCACCCTCGATGCAGCGTTACCCATGCAGAGCAAGGGGAACAACTACTCCAAGTCCCAGAGCGAGTGACGTTTGAAACGCTATTAGCGCGCACCCCGCTAACTAGCTAGCCATTTCACATCGGTAACACCAGCCTAATCTCGGGAGTTGATAGGCTTGAATTCATAAACAGCAGAGCTGCTGGCAAAACGCACGAAGGTGCTGTTTGAATGAATGCTTACGAGCCTGCTGGTGCCCACCATCGCTCAGTCAGACTGCTCTATCAAATCATAGACTTAATTATAACATAATAACACACAGAAATACGAGCCGTAGGTCATTAATATTGTCGAATCCGGAAACTATCATCTCAAACAAAACATTTATTCTTTCAGTGAAATACGGGTGGCATCCATCAGTCTAAATATTCCTGTTACATTGCACAACCTTCAATGTTATTTCATAATTATGGTTAGGTACACGTTGGAGCAACGACAGTCTTTTTTCGCGAATGCGCACTGCATCGATTATATGCAACGCAGGGCATTCTAGATAAACTAGTAATATCATCAATCATGTGTAGTTATAACTAGTGATTATGATTGATTGATTGTTTTTTATAAGATAAGTTTAATGCTAGCTAGCAACTTACCTTGGCTTTTACTGCATTCGCGTAACAGGTGGGCTCCTCGTGAGGCAGGTGGTTAGAGCGTTGGACTAGTTAACCGTAAGGTTGCAAGATTGAATCCCTGAGCTGACAAGGTAGAAATCTGTCGTTCCGCCCCTGTACAAGGCAGTTAACCCACCGTTTCTAGGCCGTCATTGAAAATAAGAATGTGTTCTTAACTGACTTGCCTAGTTAAATAAATAAAAAAATCGGCAAAATCTGCGTCCAACATTACCGATTTCCGATTTGTTATGAATAATTGGGGCCGACTTCAAGTTATCAGCCATTCCGATTAATCGGTCGACCTCTAATACCTACCATAATATTTAGTATAGACAATTCACGAATATGAACATACCGGTACATAATCCCAGGATCTTTATCCATTCTCCCTTTCTTCCCATTTTTCATCAGACGTGGTCTGGCACCTCACAGCAGGGAAAGTCTGACGTACCCAAGGATAAGTCCCCTCTTTTTCAACTGGCAGAGGTACAGTCATTACACTGTCTCAAGTCTGCCACTCTGCACAATTACATGCGCTTTATAGTATTGTCTTTATGATGCAAAGTGATGTTTTATCTAATTATCCTCTGTTGTCTATTAAAGCAGATCTCCTCTGATTCAAGCCAGTCGACTGCACCGGAGGGAAAGCAGTGTAGCCAGTCGGCTCTCTTCCAGCTCGCTGAGGTACTGCAGGCCCTCCATCACAAAACCTTTAAGGGTCCATTTAAGCCCATTTGATATTACTGAAATCTTCAAAACCCCTATAGTGAAAATGACTAATAGTTATCTCCAGCACTTTCACATTGGTGTGACTACTGAAATGTTCATTTATGTGCACTGTTGTGTTTGGTATAGATGTGTTTGGCCTCCGAGGCAGGGAAGATGGAGACACAGGACGATACCTGTGCCCCACACATCAAAACTGAGACGGTGGTCAAGGAGGACACTGGGGGCAACATCACCGATTTTCCTCTTTCCTCTCCCCCGTCTTCCTCCGCTTCTTCCTCCTCCACGCCCACCAACGCCAGTCCCCCGCTGCTCAGCGGCCAAGCAGCCAGCGTCAAAAAGAAGAAGAAGAAGAAAGAAGCTACTGCCAGAGAGCCACCCAAAGCGGTGGACAAAGACAAGATCCCTCGTCCGGGCTCGCCCAAAAAGACCCTCAAAAAGCGACCATCGTCTGAGTCTGAGTTGGAGAGCCTCCTCTACACTATCGAGGCCGTGGCTAAAGGGGCCTGGGGCGACGCCGAGGAGGATATACCCAAGAAGAAGGCTAGCACCGCCGTCGTTACCATTCCGAGAGAGCCCAGCTCACCCAAAAAGAAGTCCAAAGCCAAGAGGCCCCTGAAGGCTAAGGAAGAGGATGAGATGGAGGAGGATGGAAGGCGCACAGAGCTGCCATCGATAGTGGAGACGGCAGCGAATCTAGCAAGCCCCAAGACAGAGGCTGAGGAGGCCAGCATCGGCAGCACCCCGGACCCCCTGGGCAGCACGGAGAAGCCCAACGCCCCTCCCAGCCCCCCGCACATCAAGCACAAAGTCGAGGAGAAGCAGAGGGAAGCGGAGGCCAACGCTGAAGGGTGTGGCTCCAGGAAGTCTGAGAGAAGCTGCAAGGGGGCGCTGTACAAGACCCTGGTGTCGGAAGGGATGCTGACCTCACTGAGGGCCAACGTGGACAGAGGTATGTATTAGTAACCCCCCTGCCCTATCTCCACAATGACTATCAATATGCTGTTGTTTTACACCCATTCTGAGCAAGTTCCTGTGCTTTTATTTAAATTTTACAGTTGTCTCCTCTAAACTCTGTTTTTGTATGTGTGGTGTGTGTTAATCAGGCAAAAGAGGCTCTTTTCGAAGTGGATCTGATGAAGGGGGCTGGACTGACGAGACCTGGGCTTTCTCACAGATGGGACCCACTAATCCCAAGAAGCTAAAGAAGTCAAAATCCAAAGACGAGACGGCGCCAGGGTGAGTTCCCTGTCCAAGAACATTTTACCCCAAAAAGTGCTAGGTTTTATCACTGAAAACTGAATGAAATATGACTAGTGGGAGCAGAATATAGTGAACGAACAATAAGCCCGTTTGACAAGGGGCATGTCCATCATGCAAGGATTCACGTTTGTACTAATGGAAGTGGATGGCAGTGGAGATTGGCTAAGTGCGTTCGTGGCTCGATGCTCTTTGCATTTACGCCGCAAGTCTGTTTTATTTATAGACTATTGGTGAATTGTTGGATGTGGAAAATACATTATTCCTTCAGAGTCTATTTAACTAGCTCTGCTTTCTTTGCGGTGTAATGGGGTCCTCTGTGTGCAAGTTAACATCTGACTTTGAGGAATCCCTGAAGAGAGCAAATAGGCCAGGTTAGGTTATGGGCACACCTATGTGTTTGAAATATTAATGTGGGCACCTCCATCAAATCAAATGTATTTATATAGCCCTTCTTACATCAGCTGATATCTTAAAGTGCTGTACAGACACCCAGCCTAAAACCCCAAACAGCAAGCAATGCAGGTGTAGAAGCACGGTGGCTAGGAAAAACTCCCTAGAAAGGCCAAAACCTAGGAAGAAACCGAGAGGAGGGGTGGCCAGTCCTCTTCTGGCTGTGCCGGGTGGAGATTATAACAGAACATGGCCAAGATGTTCAAATGTTCATAAATGACCAGCATGGTCAAATAATATTAATCACAGTAGTTGTCGAGGGTGCAGCAAGTCAGCACCTCAGGAGTAAATGTCAGTTGGCTTTTCATAGCCGATCATTAAGAGTATCTCTACCGCTCCTGCGGTCTCTAGAGAGTTGAAAACAGCAGGTCTGGGACAGGTAGCACATCCGGTGAACAGGTCAGGGTTCCATAGCCGCAGGCAGAACAGTTGAAACTGGAGCAGCAGCACGGCCAGGTGGACTGGGGACAGCAAGGAGTCATCATGCCAGGTAGTCCTGAGGCATGGTCCTAGGGCTCAGGTCCTCCGAGAGAGAGAAAGAAAGAGAGAATTAGAGAGCATACTTAAATTCACACAGGACACCGGATAAGACAGGAGAACTACTCCAGATATAACAAACTGACCCTAGCCCCCCGACACATAAACTAATGCAGCATAAGTGTTAACAATAAGCGTTAACAATAAGGTTGGTTCATCCCATTCATATTTTTAGGGGTTCCCAAGGGTCAATGCTTAATTCAAACCCTGCTTGAATGACATGGATAATAAGCCACTTCGTAAAACGGTTTATAGCGACTCAGTAATCGAGGAACATAGCAACAGTGGGCCTTAGTTATCCGATCAAGGCACACTTAAAACACGCAAGAGGGAACTTGAAAAGCTATTATTGTGTTGGCATTTCTATCGAAATATTAAAAACAACAGTGACAAACAAATTACAACGCGTTTCCGCAAAATGAAAGCCTTCATGAAGAAAGTGGAGTTGAGCATGTTCCCACCCGTATCTAATCAACAACATACCTTTGCAGTTTGGGGAAACTGGAGGAGGAGTTTGAGAAGAAGTTCAACAGCCTGCCGCAGTACAGCCCTCTGACGTTCGACAAGAAAAGCACCACCGTCACCAAGAAGAAAAAAACAGACGTTAGCACCGCACCGGAGGAACAACCCCCAAAACCTGCCAAGGGTAAGCAGAGAATGTTACTGGAATGTTCGCCAAACATTTCAATTTGTTTTGACAGAAGCCATCCCTCCGCATCCCATACCGCTCCTGTTGCTCCTTGCTTTCAGGAACTTTACCACATTGTTACCATTTAACATGGCATGCAATGCTTTTGTTTCTTTTTTTGTTTATCTTTTTTGTTATATCAGGTCCATCTTCATCTCAGAAAAAGACTTTATTCCACAAGATTGTTAGCAAGTACAAGCAGAAAAAGGAGAAACCCAATACTGTGGACAAAGGTGAATTAGAGCATCATGTGATGTGTGTGGATTGTAATCCAGTTGTGGATGTTCTTGGCATGGTATTTACATATAGTTGGAGATAATGCACACATTACGCAATGTAAAAAAGTGACAACGGAAGTACCATGCGTTTTTATTTCACATTGAATTTAGACACATGTAAAATATTCTCTCTTTAGTTGTTGAACAAGTTTTAACTTGCAAAGTGAGGAGTAAATAAAAAGTGTACCATCTAGCAGAAAATCAATTTTTGCAGTCAATTCATGATTTACGCATTAATTATCTTGGAGTTAGGTGCCCAGATCTCAAGTTAGAATTTTGGTTCAATATTTCTAAAATCCTTATTGAAAATGAGTGGGTCTTTTCAAATGTTATCCCCTCTCAGACATAGCGATGCATAGTGACTCCCCCATGTCAGACTCGGCTGCCAAGGCCAAGCAGACCCCCGCCCCATGTGCCACCGCCACGCCTTCCCCAGAGGCCATGGGAACTAGCGCTAGCATGCCGGTGGGCAGCCAGAAGAGGAAGGCTAGGAAGAGCAAAATAACCCACCTGGTGCGCTCGGCCGACGGCAGGGTGTCCCCAGCAGAGGGTAAGTCTTTCCTCACAGGCAATAGTTGATTCTGTATACTTTATGTGAGCTGGAAAACACCAAATGAGGGATTAGCTGTGCATGCCATTTTGAGAGGCCATTTTGAATGACATAGCCTCATGGCATCTGCTTTGGTCCGTTTTATCACAGAGGACAAAGTCAGGGACCTGACCCCGGAGCAGGACGACAAGCCATTACCCCGAGAGACTTTATGCAACGAAACAGAGTGCTACAGTGCACCCAAGCAGGAGGAAGCAGATAGAAGCAGTGCACCCGAAGTCCTGCCCGCCTTCTTTAGCCTGTCTGCCCTTGCCGAGGTGGCAGCCATGGAGAATATTCACAGGTAGGCAGCCAGAAATATAGGAAGATGGACTCACCTTTGCTTCAAGGAAGCTGTTCCTTTTCAACTTTTGTTTAAACACTGGTACATTTTTCTCTGTACGCTTTGAACGTGAATGCGCTATGTTTTATTTTCTATCAATTTGTGTCCTTAGATAACCAGGGAGTTTCACATCTAATCTATGATCTTAAATTATCAATCAAGTACAAGGGAGGAGCCAAAACACTACTTCACTAACCAGACAAAAAAACATCCGAACACAAATGCCAAGAACAAAAAGTGCATACCTTGATTGGTTGACCTTTACCAACTTCTCTTCCTCCTGTACCAGAGGCCAGCGTGTGATTGGCGATAGCCAGAAGGAAATGGCCCAGACCCCTGTCCTCATCTCCTGCGCTGACCAATGAAGTGGATCAGCCGCCCTCCTGCCTCCAGCAAAACGAAATGGACGCTTGCGTGTTGTGTGCGTTTTAACTTTTAACCTCCGACTCCTCATCCTGTTCTGGAAGGAAGGAGATGGAACGTGACTTGTGGATGGATCCCTCCTCTGTGGTGAATTAGCTAGAGCTCTGGTCTGAGGGGGAAAGTGGGGTAAGAGACCCCCCCCCTCCCAACCTCCTCCCATCCACTCACCTTCTAAGTATTCTCCTGAACCCTTCCCTTGGCAGTAGGATGTTACCTCCCTTCTCTTCCTGTACGGTCCTACCTACTTAGAGTACCCTGAGGAAGGCAGGTTGTGTTCACGTTAATGTGTAATCTTTGTCCGATATTACGCCATTTTAAGGTCAAGTTTTGCAAACAAAAATTGCATTTCAGAAAAAGAAAGGAAACCTATACACGGTCAGCTTGACCACTTGTAAGAAAACACCTTCCCCCTTTCACACACTGTTGCAAAGTCCCCTCCACCTAGCATACCTCAATGTAGGGATGAGTCGAATCTTGTGGCTTCCTGCACACCTTCCTGCTTGAACAAATTGACACAGCTTGGTAGATAGTCCTTTGTGATTTATTTCATGTGGTACCCTCATTTTGATTTGCCTATTTAGTGTGGTCTAGAGATAAAGCAGACCTCTTAACCTTCCACACCATGGTCAAGTATTCCATATTACTCCATCCCTTGCCTTCCCACCAGCTTAGCAACTGCTACTACGGTGATCTGTTTAACCTTCATTGTCAGTTTGAACTCAACACATTGAGGCTCTTGCATTTGAACTTAAGCTTACGTTTAAGCTTAGATGGGAGGCCTTTGGTTAGCATATTGTAAGTCTTAACCTGCCTGTTTTACCTGGCGGTTGGTCGCCTACAGTGGGGCTCAATTTGATGAGAAGCAAAGTTACTGACAGTATGGACGGTTCTCCATGGCCTTAACTCTCTCATTACGACGTTAGCCGTACCTCAACCACTGCCATCCCATCCACTGCGCAACCATTCACATGAATCTTACATCCGTTTGAATATACTTGAATGATGAAAATGCATTTTGTGTCAATACTTGATCTTATCGCAGTCTGCGTAGCATCTACAAGGCTAATCCAAATGTGTGCTACTAGTTTCCTAAGATAGTTTTTTAACAAAGAACACTGCACTAACGTAGGATGCGCTTTTAAGATGTAACTTTTTCTTAGTAGGGCAATGTGTTTTCCCTGGTCTCTTTTTGTTTCTCCTACTAGCCTTTGAGATTTTCTTATGCCAAGTAACGGTCCACTCTTAGGCAATGAGAATAATTAAGGTTTTGCTTTTGAACGTGTTTGTTTTTCAGTAACAAGACAATTGGTTTTAATGCTTTGTTTGTTTTTATTTTTTTATTTTGTTTAAAAAAACTTTTTTTTTCATGTTCTAACCGAGGTAGAACAGGCTAGCGTCCATTCCATATCCAAATAGCTGATCCTTGTGTCCATTCTTCTGTTTACAGTGTGTGAGCTGTAGTAGGGTTGGGGGACTCTTGCCGTCTGCACTGGGTGTAAGCTAATCAGATGGAAAAAGCTGTCTCGGGCTTATACAAGTAGTGCAAGCTAGTTCCAAGGTTGAAGAGTCCCCAACGATATGTCCTCCATGAAATTATCATTATGCTATATTATGACTCTTTTGTTTCTAAGTTGACCAATGCTCTTTTTTTTAGGTCTTACAGTCAGTCATGCTTCTCTCGCTGTTGCTTTTGCGTTTATTGCTCTTTTTATATTAGATTCTTCTCCTTCACTTAAGTGTATTATGATGCTGTTGAACTAGATTTTATTTTTTTTGCTTTTATCTTGTGTTCCCAACCTCGGTTTTCTTTTCCTGAGGCCTAGTTTACTGGATTAAGACTGTTGTCAAAAAGCTCATACACAAAATAATGCATCAATGCTTACTGTACCTGTTAAGCAAATGAGCACTGAGATGCACTGCTTCTAGAAGGGTAGTTTCCACCTGTAGTTTCCGGAGTTTGTATTCTTAAAGCGACTGCATTGCCATTTCTGGGCTATGTCTGAATGATGTGTGCTGTCAGGGCACAACATGAACTTTAAAAAAAGGCTATTCGTTCAACCCTCTTATTGTCCAATGGTGGTACTTAGTTTTAGCCAAGGGATTATAATGCCACAAAGTAGAATATATTGAAACCATATTAAATATATCCTTACAAGTCAGGATTGGACTGACTTGTAGGGATACGAGCAATGCTGTATTAGTTTATTTATCGCTAAAAGTGGGCAAATGGACTGTAAACAAGCAGACCTAAATCATGACTTTCGAACTCCAAGCTTGAAGGAAATCTTTAAAACAAACATTTAAGACTTAGATATACTGTATATATTTTCCAGGTTTGATAGAAAATAAATTGAAGGGTGACTAAAGTCATCCAAGCAGTAAACTACACATAGTTCTTCCACTGATAGACAGCAGTGTTGTTCTTTCACACAAATGAAGCAATTGTCTTCCCCAAAAAGAGTGATGATGTACATGCTTGTAACTAGTGGTTTTGAGACATTTGCCAAAGAAAAGGGAAAGTTGTCTTTTTAAATGAAAATTCTGTTGAAAACGAAGGTTAGCATAGCGGTTGCACTGCATTTTCTTGGTGTGTAGATCTTCAGGTAACAAATGTATTATATCAGCACAACTAATCCTATATATCTGATGGGTTTCCTAAGACTTAAACCCCAAGTGGGAATGGTGTACATTGTACTGGCACCTTTTCAATGCCTCTTTTAATAGACAATATTTGCACCTTATGATCCAAACCAAAATGATATCATGATGATCTTTAAAAATGTAATATCATTAAGTGAAATTAAAAGATTACACAGGTATTTATGTCCATCTTATGACATTATGCATTTAAGTATTTTGATCTAATTTGAGCATTTTAGAATCAAGTCGGTAACCAACCCCACACATCTTCAAAAACAGCCATAATATATCACCCTCAACCTTTTCTATTTAGAAAATGCCTCTATAAAATTCCTATATTATTAGTTATTGAAATGACTATAGACTATATCCTTTTGTGCTAGTACTGTCTCTTGAATGTAATCGATTTTGTACATGTATTTTTCTAATTCAATTTAGGTCTTGACTCTACTGTGTATGTATGCGATGGTGGACTGTTTCCACAGGTGAATAGTTTGTTACAACCTATGGTCCTCATGACGATTCAGCTGCTGTGCTGGGAACTCAGTGGAGGTGTGTGGAGTTGTAAGTCATTGTGACTTACCTGCCAACGTCTGTTAAAGTTATATATGAGAGAGATTTTTTTTGTTTGTAAGGGACAGTGTCACCCCGGACGGTTTTATTTGTTTCTTCTCTGCAGTTCAATGAGGCTCTCACTTCAGGAAAGGGTGAAACCAGGGACACTCATGCAATTACAAAGAACAATTGCCAAACCCTCTGTATTCAAGCTTATTTATTACAATTTCTTTTTTATAGCTGTTCATTTAGTTACAAAAATAGAAAAACTGAATATGCACCCAGATAAAAAAATAAATAACTTTCTCCCTTTACAGGAATGTAGATCACGGCTTCCCTTTTGTTCTTCTGAAGAGATGACGCAAGATCTTAAGTATGTTTCCTCTGATAGCTTGTATAATGTGTGCTCAATCTTATTTATGTCAATAGTACTGTATCATGACATGTATGGACTTGATTGTTACAGGCCAGTTGTTCAATGCAGCCTTGCCTTACTGGAGCCCCTGCTTAGTGAGGGATCCCTTAGCCATCGCCCGCAGCCCCTTTCACTGAGTCATGTCATAACACTGTCTGCTGACGCAACTATTATTCCTTGAACACCTATTAAAGTAACCTATATTAAACCTTTTCGTCTCACCACAGTCTCTTCTTCGACATCAAAATGTGATTTCTGGAATCTGTTAAACAATTAGCAGTGTAACGCAAATGTTAACATAACGCTTCGAACACACCGACTGCGTCTTGCGTTTCGATACACCAGAAGTACATTCATTTCCAATGGAACGCTGCATTTGCCTTGCAGCATTGCGTTGCAGAGGCAGTTGCTGTGCGTTCTGTGTGGTGCATACGTTCGATAAATCGAACGTATGCATCAAATTGTATGAGTGGACTTGACAGAAAGTAGCAAAATATGAATGTAGATTTTTTTTTTGCACACATTCAGTAAAAATTTGGGATTACATAAAACAGTTTGATTGCATAATTTCTTTACATTTTTTATTTATTTATTTGCCAAGTATATTATTTATTCGATGACATCCTCAAATTAATTGTGAGAGCCTATAATATAATTTCCCTCCAAAATGCAGTTTTGGAGCGAAATGCAATAATAAATAGTCAAGATAGGCAGAGTAGGCTCTTTCAACAATGAGACCAACGTTGAGGAAGGTGGTCTTGATCGCGCTGTTGGGCCGGGACCAGCCCCGCCGAAAGCTAGCTAACGCTAACTAGCCACATCTAGCACAAGCTCACTACTAAACTGACCTGGCAATCCTACTGTCGTGGACACTTGTCTCCAAGCAGCATTTTTTGTGTTTATGTCCCTGTAGCTGTCAGCAGTTGTGTCAAAAAGACACGGTTTTGAGGATACTGCGAAAATGATTCTCTCCTCCATGTGTCCAACCGCATGCGACCATTTGCAAAAGGTACCTGCATCAGTATAGTTGCCTAGCTGCGCAAAATGTTATGCAGCAGTGATGCAAATACACAGTCGGTGTGTTCGAAGCGTAAGCATTCTGTTGCAGCACGGCGCTCCAACTGTTTGATCTGGCTAAATTGGGGAACTCTAGCATAATGGGCACTTTAATGCAGTTTCGAAGAAATGTATGTGACAATTCTCTTCGTCTTCTACTCATTCTGGGATGTGAATAGTGGAAATTGACTGTCTATGTCCTAACCACTTGATTAACCCTTATCCCAAACCCCCGATACATTTTTGGATCCCTCTGATCACTGTGACGCCACTTAAAGGTGCTGCGTGGTCATTCTGACGTCTGCATTGGCCGTGCAGCATTTACGATGATATGGGCTCTGCAGAAGTCAGGGCATTCATACTTCTTGCGCTTCGACGAGCAGCACAGAGCCAAGGATTTGTATAACTAAACCAAGATAGACCACAGCCTGTCGTTTCAAATGGGTGCAAATGAGTCCTAGTGGGTAGAACAAGCAAGGAGGTGGGCAGAGCCAAGCATGAGCTAGCGAGATCCTATAGGCACGTTCTAGCTTCATTTGCATATCTCTTTTAGGGAACGCCTACTATGTGAGGTGCGCGTGTACAATAAGTCAGTTCGCCTTTGCAATCCTAAACAACACTTTTTTTTAAAACTTTGGCAAAGGGTAAAGTCTACAAAACTTAGTCCACTCTGTTCGTAACAGATTCTAGTTTTGGGAACAGAACTGTATTGAGATCAAATGTTACATCGATGAGAAAATGATCAGTATGTTGGCCAAAATCCATCTTCTCCAACTGCTGAACACTTGGCTTCCTCTCGCTATTTGGTAGTACATCCGGAGAAATGTCTCATTGTTCTATCTGTGGCAGAGCTGTTGTGAAGGAAGTTGTCAAGGAAGTGAGTTTGTGAGACCTCCCGCCCTCACCTACCGTCAACCAATCATGTCAATGCAGAGCTATAGTGATGCAGAACGGAGCTCAATTTGGCCTATGCGTGCCTCCGGAGGCTTCGCTATTGTGTCACACCATCCAAACGGTGCCTCCGACCACATTTTTGGATCAAGCCTAAATTGGCTCTTAGGCTGGCCCGATGGTGGAGTACCCAAAGTCCTCCAGGGGCTCAGTTTGTTTTCTGTTTGGAAGGAAGTCTGTGTAGACGTATGGCAATGGGTTCACCTCCTCTTCAAGCTGCTCCTAGAGGTGACACACACAATGCACTGAGCTAAGGCATTAACAATGTCCCACACTGCTTCATTGAGTGACAAAGTAATGACCCTTTGTTACTGTCCTTGCATTTTTTTTACCGGTTAATTTCCAATCTCAGCATACACATGATTCTCTGTCACGGTGGTGTCTCTCTTCTCCTTCCTAAAAACAATCGGTTTTAATCGAACGTTAGGTCCTGCATTTTACATTTCAGACTCTTTAGATGCTTTCTTTAAATTATGCTCTGTTAGTACCTTTCCTGTTTCTGACAGGGTGCTGCTCCTTGTTGCAAAGTCCTGTTAAAATTGACAGGAAAATAAAATAATAGAAAGGATGGACTTCTGTTCATAGAAGTACAAAAACAAGGGATAACACTTTACAGGTGTAATGCATTGTACGACTTGTCATAAGCATGCATGATCGCGACTAATAAACAGCCATTTGGAGACAGTGGATGCATAGAGACATCACATTATAAGCCTATTTGTAAGAGATAGTGGCTCATATTACACAACACATAAAGCATCTGGATTTATCGGTTAGTGATGTCAAGATATCTACGGAATGAGTAATAACTGAATCTGAAGCACAATGCTGGGTAGAAAGACGGAGACAGACAAAAATGGATTAGAAGGGTTATATGATGTACTTACAAATGACTGACAGTGATATATTAAATGGGACCATAGTGTTATTTGTATAAATCGCAACATGTTAAGTGTTGGTCCCATGTTTCATGAGCTGAAATAAAAGATCCCGGAAATGTTCCAAATACACACAAAGCAAATTTTTCTCATTTTGTGCACATATTTTTTTGCATCCCTGTTAGTTAGTCTCCTTTGCCAAGATAATACATCCACCTGACAGGTGTGGCATATTAAGAAGCTGATTAAACAGCATGATCATTACACAGGTGAGCCTTGTGCTGGGGAAAATAAAAGGCCACTCTAAAATGTGCAGTTTTGTTGCACAACAAACAACACTGAATCTGAAGCACAGCAGGCAATGCTGGGTAGAAAGACGGGGACAGAGTGGCAAGTTTAGCATGTACAGTTGAAGTCAGAAGTTTACATACACCTTAGCCAAATACATTTAAACTCAGTTTCACAATTCCTGACATTTAATCCTGGTAAAAATTCCCTGTCTTATGTCAGTTAGGATCACCACTTTATTTTAAGAATGTGAAATGTCAGAATAATAGAGTGATTTATTTCAGCTTTTATTTCTTTCATCACATTCCCAGTGGGTCAGAAGTTTAAATACACTCAATTAGTATTTGGTAGCATTGCCTTTAAATTGTTTAACTTGGGTCAAACGTTTCAGGTAGCCTTCCACAATAAGTTGGGTGAATTTTGGCCCATTCCTCCTGATAGAGGTGGTGTAACTCAAAATCAAATCAAATGTATTTATATAGCCCTTCTTACATCAGCTGATATCTCAAAGTGCTGTACAGAAACCCAGCCTAAAACCCCAAACAGCAAGCAATGCAGGTGTAGAAGCACGGTGGCTAGGAAAATCTCCCTAGAAAGGCCAAAACCTGAGTTAGGTTTGCAGGCCTCCTTGCTCGCACATGCTTTTTCAGTTCTGCCCACAAATGTTATATAGGATTGAGGTCAGAGCTTTGTGATGGCCACTCCAATACCTACACCTTGTTGTCCTTAAGCCATTTTGCCACAACGTTGGAAGTATGCCTGGGGTCATTGTTCATTTGAAAGACCCATTTGCGACTTCCTGACTGATGTCTTGAGATGTTGCTTCAATATATCCACATAATTTTCCTCCCTCATGATGCCATCTATTTTGTGAAGTGCACCAGTCCCTCCTGCAGCAAAGCACCCCCACAACATGATGCTGCCACCCCTGTGCTTCACGGTTGGGATGGTGTTCTTTGGCTTGCAAGCCTCCCTCTTTTTCCTCCAAACATAACGATGGTCATTATGGCCAAACAGTTGTATTTTTGTTTCATCAGACCAGAGGATATTTCTCCAAAAAGTATGATCTTTGTCTCCATGTGCAGTTGCAAACCGTAGTCTGGCTTTTTTATAACAGTTTTGGAGCGACCTTTCAGGTTATGTCGATATAGACCTCGTTTTACTGTGGATATAGATACTTTTGTATCTGTTTCCTCCAGCATCTTCACAAGGTCCTTTGCTGTTGTTCTGGGATTGATTTGCACTTTTCGCACCAAATTATGTTAATCTCTAGGAGACAAGACGCGTCTCCTTCCTGAGCGGAATGATGGCTGCGCGGTCCCATGGTGTTTATGTAACCGATGTGAAATGGCTAGCTAGTTAGCGTTTCAATCGGTGACGTCACTTGCTCTGAGACCTTGAAGTAGTTGTCCCCCTTGCTCTGCAAGGGCCGCGGCTTTTGTGGCGCGATGGGTAATGATGCTTCGTGGGTGACTGTTGTTGTGTGCAGAGGGTCCCTGGTTCGAGCCCAGGTTGGGACGAGGCGAGGGATGGAAGCTATACTGTTACATTTATACTTGCATACTATTGTTTGTACAGATGAAAGTGGTACCTTCAGGCGTTTGGAAATTGCTCCCAAGGATGAACCAGACTTGTGGAAGTCTACAATTTTTTTTCTGAGGTCTTGGCTGATTTCTTTTAGTTTTCCCATGATGTCAAGCAAAGAGGCACTGAGTTTGAAGGTAGGCCTTGAAATACATCCACAGTTACACTTCCAATTGACTCAAATAATGTCAATTAGCCTAACAGAAGCTTCTAAAGCCATGACATAATTTTCTGGAATTTTCCAAGCTGTTTAAAAGCACAGTCAATTTAGTGTTTGTAAACTTCTGACCCACTGCAATTGTGATACAGTGAAATAATCTGTCTGTAAACAATTGTTGGAAAAATGTCTTGTGTCAAAGTAGATGTCCTAACCGACTTGCCAAAACGATAGTTTGTTAATTAACAAGAAATTTGTGGAGTGGTTGAAAAACGAGTTTTAATGACTCCAACCTAAGTGTATGTAAACTTCCGATTTCAGCTGTAAATCTTGGTGGGGCAAACCCCCCCAAAAATGTTTTAGATGCATGCCAGCAAAGCTACTACAGAACACAAACAATACAGTAATTAAATTATAACGGTGACAAACAGTGCCCACAAACTATTAGAGCCTACATAAAGCTGTCCCAACAGCAGAGTCCCAACAGCAGTCCCAACACCTTACCACTGCTACACCTGGCTATCAACAGAGCCTTGTCTGGCAGCGAAACAGTTCATTCAGCCTCATTTACTGCCTTTAAAAAACATAGCTGATATGGCTGACATGCTTAAACAAATGTGGTTTCTACTGACAATTGAGATATTCAAACTATGGCATAAGGGGATGACGAGCGGAAAAGAGGCAATCTGTAATTTCTATTAAGATGTTAATGAGCGAGCTAGGACGGACGTAGTCAATATAACTATTTGTTTAGCACTTTTTGAAATAAATGTACAGCGACAGAATTGAGAACATGGGCTGTTCTTACAGTATTCTCCCTGTACACGAAGTCAGAACCGTAGGATAAATAAAGGGGGCGTATTATGCAGATAATGATAGCTTTTACAATATTCAATGATTGCATTTCTCTAAAACAGTCTATAGGCTACATGTGCACCACCAAGTCTGAACAGTAGGCAAAATTAAGAGGTGGAAAAGGGACCAAATTATTAGGATTAGGCACATGGGCTACAGCTTACTACACAACATACACTTAGCATTACTTTCTTAGCTACAGTATACATATCTCCCTGGTATATTACATAATTTATGCAGCAGCATAAAATATATTTTTGGACTCACCTTGGTGTGCTGTGCTCACTTGAACAGGAAGGTGGCAGGAAGGGCAGTCCAGGAAGGGACAGTCCTTCGTGGGAAAATTTTGTCATCAAACTTTGTCATCAGAGTCTGGCATTCTCTGGATTTATGGTGCTTTCAAGACAACTGGGAACGCGGAAAACAAGGTCGAATCATTATGACATCAGATATTTTCAGGTTGGAGCTCTAGAAAGAAGCCCGAATTCCCGACTTCCAATTCTGAGTTGGATGACCGTTCATAACGTATTTTCCCAGTCAGAGCTAGTTTTTTTTTAAGAGTTCCCAGTTGTCTTGAACTCACTGAAGTCTGAGACTTCCCAGTTCTGAGTTTCCAGTTATTTTGAGCACGGCAGAAGTTATGCTGGATTGACAGCATGGCCAATGTAGAATGTTTATCCTTTTACGCTTAGAAAAGAGACCGTTAAACCCAGACTTGGAACCACAAACACACTCCACTGAATAGCAGGCTAGTGATTGCTTTGCAATGCTTTCAGTTAGCCACTAATTCCTTCCAAACCACTTGTTTAATTTGCAATTTTCAACTGGTTGTGTAATGTTCATGTCCAATCGCCTATGAGCACAGATAAGTTTTATATATCTATAATTTCTCTTCATTATTTCTCTTAATATGACAAGGATTAAAAAGCATTTGCCAGTAGATTTTCGACTTGATTCATAATGATCACTGCTAGCTTGCTAGCTAAGTTTTTGAAAGTATGATGTTGACATGTCCTATCAAAGCTACTGTAGATATAACGTGATTTGATGTTATTTTATCTGTGGCCAATGACCTTAAGCCATCTTGGATGGGCTCCTCTAATGTAACTCTATGGCAGCACCTAAGGGGCTTGAATTTTTTAGCTCTGTCCCCATGAGTGAAAGAACACTGAGCCAATTGCGGCGCAACTAGAGAACATTATCCAATCACGGCGCAACTGGAGAACATTACCAACCCCTATGCTCCATATTTTCCGCTGGCTGCCCCACCACCACAGAAAGCACTGAGCTAGGCTGAAACACCTGCATTTTGGAGCTGCCTTACTCAAGAAAGCAAAAAAGAGACCAAGTTTGTATGTGGCTTTATTAACTCAATTATTTTATAGTTTTTACATTGTTTGCAAACTGATATGTGACACGTCTTAATGTCAAAATAACATGCAAAAAGATACCCCCCCCCGCCCCACCTGCCCTGAACGACGGGTCGCCACTGCACAGCAAAATGCCACAGATGTCTCAAGTTTTGAGAGAGGGTGCAATTGGCTTGCTGACTGCAGGAATGTCCACCAGAGCTGTTGCCAGAGAATTGAAGGTTCATTTCCCTACCATAAGCCGCCTACAACGTCGTTTTAGAGAATTTGGGAGAGAATCCAGCCGGCCTCACAGCTGCAGACCTCATTTAACAATCCCCAGCCCAGGACCTCCAAATCTGGATTCTTCACCTGCGGGATTGTCTGAGACCAGCCACCTGGGCATCTGATGAAACTGAGGAGTATTTCTGTCTAATAAAGCCCTTTTGTGGGGAAAAACACCTTCTGATAGGCTGAGCCTGGCTCCCCAGTGGGTGAGCCTGGCTCCCCAGTGGGTGGGCCCAGCTCCCAAGTGGGTGGGCCTACAGTATGCCCTCCAAGGTCCACCCATGGCTGCGCCACTGCCCAGTCGTGAAATCCATAGATTAGGGCTATTGAATTTATTTCAATTGACTGATTTCTTTATATGAACTGTAACTCGTTGAAATTATTACATGTTGCATTTATATTTTTGTTCAGTATGAGGTAAAAAACATGTTTGCAATATAAGGATTTTCAAACAGATATTTTGATCGTGCTATTTGTAGGCACGTTCCTTGGGGTTATTTGAACTTTTTTTGTTATCAACTAAAGGGGTGGTGTAGTTGCTTCCATCGAGCATGGTCCCAGATCTGTTTGCGCTCATGCCTACTCCATTGTCATTGTCCAGTACTCTGTGTACTACAATGAATGAATGGATATGGGGGGTTATTTGTAGTACACCATCCATGAAATCTTAAATTAATGGCCAATGTACACCCATCTAGTACCGGGTCGGACCCGCCTTTGCCTCCAGAACAGCCTGAATTCTCTGGGGCATGTACACGTTACTCAATTGGTGTCAAGGGACCTAACATGTGCCAGGAAGACATTCCCCACACAATTACACCACCGCCACCGGCCTGTACCGTTGACACCAGGCAGGGTGGGGCAACAGCCTCATGCTGTTTATGCCAAATCCTGACTCCGGAACAGGGATTCGTCGGACCAGGTGATATTTTTCTATCACTTAATTTTCCAGTGTTGGTGATCACGTGCCTACTGGAGACACTTATTTTAGTTTTTAGCTGACATGAGTGGAACCTTGTGTGGTTATCTGCTGCAATAGCCTATCCGTGACAAAGACCAACGAGTTGTGTGTTCCGAGATGCCGTTCTGCACACCACTTTTGTACTACGCCCTTATTTGTCTTTTTGTGGCCGATTTTCGTTGCACAATTCTTGCCATTCTCCTTCGACCTCTCATCAATGAGCTGTTTTCACCCAGAGGACTGCCGCTGACTAGATGTTTTTTGTTTGTCGCACCATTCTCGGTTAACCCTAGACACTGTCGAGTGTGAAAAGCCCCGGAGGCCGGCTGTTTCTGAGATACTGGAACCAGGACGCCTGGCACCGACTATCATACCACGCTCAAAGTCCCTTAGGTCACTCGTTTTGCCCATTCTAACATTCAATCGAACAGTAAATAAATGCCTTGATGCCTGTCTGGCTGCTTTCTATAGCAAGCCGTGGCCACATGACTCACTGTCTGTAGGAGCGAACAACTTTCCTGAATGGGGTGGTGTACCTAATAAACTGGCCAGCGTGTGCACTTTGCCATAATGTATGAAGCAATACAGTGATATATACAGAACCAGTCAAAACTATGGACACCTACTCATTCAAGGGTTTTTCTTTATTTTTACTATTTTCTACATTGTAGAATAATAGTGAAGACATCAAAACTATGAAATTACACATATGGAATCATGTAGTGACCGAAAAAGTAACAACATTTTATATTTGAGATTCTTCAAAATAACCACCCTTTGCCTTGATGACAGCTTTGCACACTGTTGGCGTTCTCTCAAGCAGCTTCACCTGGAATGCTTTTCCAACAGTCTTAAAGGAGTTCCCACATATGCTGAGCACTTGTTGGCTGCTTTTCCTTAACTCTGTGGTCCATCTTATCCCAAACCATCTCAATTGGGTTGATGTCAGGTAATTGTGGCGGCCAGGTCATCTCATGCAGCACTCCATTACTCTCCTTCTTGGTCAAAAAAGCCCTTACACAGGGCTAACACAGTGTGTTGGGTCATTGTCCTGTTGACAAATAAATGATAAGTCCCACCAAGTGCAAACCAGATGGGATGGCGTATTGCTGCAGAATGTTGTGGTAGCCATGCTGGTTAAGTGTGCCTTGAATTCTAAAGAAGTCACTGACAGTGTCACTGGCAAAGCACCCCCACACCATCACACCTTCTCCTCCATTCTTCATGGTGGGAACCACCCATACAGAGATCATCCATTCACCTACTCTGCATCTCACAAAGACAAGGTGGTTGGAAACAAAAATCTCACATTTGGACTCATCAGACCAAAGGACAGATTTGCACTGGTCTAATGTCCATTGCTCGTGTTTCTTGGCCAAAGCAAGTCTCTTCTTCTTATTGGTGTCCTTTAGTAGTGGTTTCTTTGCAGCAATTCGACCATGAAGGCCTGATTCACACAGTCTCCTCTGAACAGTTGATGTTGAAATGTGTCTGTTATTTATTTGGGCTGCAATTTCTGAGGCTGGTAACTCTAATGAACTTATTCTCTGCAGCAGAGGTAACTCTGGGTCTTCCTTTCCTGTGGCGGTCCTCATGAGAGCCAGCTTCATCATATCGCTTGATGGTTTTTGCAACTGCACTTGAAGAAACTTTCAAAGTTCTTGAGATTTTCCAGATTGACAGACCTTCATGTCTTAAAGTAATGATTGACTGTTGTTTCTCTTTGCTTATTTGAGCTGTTCTTGCCATAATATGGACTTGGTCTTTTACCAAATAGGGCTATCTTCTGTATACCACGCCTACCTTGTCACAACCCAACTGATTGGCTCAAATGGATTAAAATGACCTTTTAACAAGGCACACCTGTTCATTGAAATGCATTCCAGGTGACTACCTCATGAAGCTGGTTGAGAGAATGCCAAGATTGTGTAAAGCTGTCATCAAGGCAAAGGGTAGCTACTTTGAAGAATTGAAAATGTAAAATATATTTTGATAAAAAAAAAAAATGTGGTTACTACATTATTCCATATGTGTTATTTCATAGTTTTGACTTCTCTATTATTCTACAATGTAGAATATAGTACAAATAAAGAAAAACCCTTGAATAGGAAGTCCAAGTACTGTCCAGTCATTGTCACAAAGGTCTACTTAACTTATATGCCCCACTCGCGCCAGAAGTTCTGAACGAGAAAGTGTAGGCTATATAGAAATAATGACCCTCAAATTGAAAATCATTAAACAAAATAATGAGGATTTCTATCAGTCTAATCGAGGTGTAGATTACATCACACATTCCAGGGTTCGCCTGCATGGGATTTATCCTTTTAAATGTTAAGTCCCCTATGTAGGTGACTTTGATCAGTTCTGGTCTGGTTCCGATCACCATTTTTGTTTACAGAGCACTCTGTGAACGGCGCTACATCAATTGCTGTGCACTCCGTGACAGATGTGGTTGTACCGCTTTGCATTCAACTCTCTGCTCTCATCGGAGATGCAGTATGTAATATCTGACACCTTATTTGCATAGGGAGCAAAACGTCACATTTTCTGGCCTATCCAGACAAAGGATTGATTTCCTTTGTAACCAATGAGGCTGTAACCTAAAAATTGGTGGCAATGGGAGACACAACCAGTTAAGTAGACCAGAACTGAACTTAATTTTTTTCAAAGGTAAACGGCCTGAGTTAACTGTCTTCATTTATCCACCATCTTTGACCGAACGTAGCAAACGTTTTTCTTTCTGGTCCTGACGAGATAAAAACTGTCTGTGAAGGTTCTCTTCTGCACTGTTGAACCAATCCAGTAAATGCGGAGTGTCGCCTTGTTAAAGGCACTGTTTTCCCAAAGTTCTGTTAACGCCGGCGAGGGCAGGTGTTCGGCAGGTGGGAGCGAAGGACACTGTGTGCTAGCTTAGCCAGCTAGTCCTAAGGAGGACTCCTGTACACAGCAAACAGTGTCGCTAGCTATCAAACTAGTTAGTACATGGTGTTGGCCAAGCCTCCTGCCTGCTATGCTGGTGGGGACATCCGGTAGACAGTGTCCTTTGCACCCGCCTTACGGGCACGGTTTTCTCCAGTACACAGGCGGGGGCGAGTTAGCTAGCACATGCCTGCTGTGCTAGCGTGAGGCGGGAGCGACCGGTAGACCAGTGTCCTTCGCTCCCATCTGTCGGGCACTGTTTTCCTGCAGTTCTGTAAATGACGGTGAGGGCAGGCAAGAGCGAAGAACATTCAGATAATATTTTATTTCCCTTTTGACCCACATTCAAAAGTGTCACACAAGCATGAAGATGTCACGATCGGGGGTCTTTATGACGGAACCAATGGGATGCTTGAATAGGAATGACCAAATGCAGAAACGCCCTGAATTGCGTGCCCACTATTGTTGTCGCCTGCCTTCCTGCCTTTGGGACAATGACTCCCATTGTCAGGGCGGAGACATGAGCATCTCGTCAACAAAGATCCTGAAGTGGGTGGATCTGCTTAGCTCTTAACACCAGCCCAGAGAAGCTCCTAAAGACACACTTCTGTGGCATTATGTTACTGCAGAGAGTGAAACGGTCAGTGTCCCAGTCACATCCTCTACCACCTGCACTTACACAGCAGAAAGCCTCACCAATTCAACGATGCCATCTGAGGATTTTGCTGCCGCTGCCTTCTTTCAATGGGAGCTGGAGGCCTCAAAGCAGAGGGAGGCAGTGAGGATTGAGCGAACTGAGGAAAGAGAAAATCCTCAGAGCAGCATTCTTCTGGCCGTCTGTACAGGTTCTGCCACCAACCGCTGAAACAAGGCCCCAACAGCCCTCACACACATACCGGCTTACCTTGAGCGGCAGGAAAAAATCTACTGCCTAGCCAAAGTGTTTTCCCTGTACCTGGCAGGAGCCTCAATAGTCTGCCTTTTATGAGACTGGAAAGTAAAGATGGATGGTGGAGAATGGGAGTGACTCTACAGACACACAAACACACATACACAGAAATAAATAGGGTCTGAAAATCTATTTACATGATGGAAGTGGCTTGGACTCTTGTTTGTTTTGTATTTATTTCACAGGTACTGCATTCTTTACATTGCTGTAAACACATATATATATTTATATATATATATGAATGTGTGTGTGTGTATATACAGTATATATATATATATATATATATGTGTATATATTATTGTTCATGGCTATTTTGTGTAAATTTTGCACAAAGACCAACATTTTATTCTAATCGTGGTGAACATGTCCTGTATTATAAACCAATTTCTATAGTTAGTGTGTGAATAAGTTTGTTTTACAAAGGATTGTGCTCCAACACTATCATAAATACGGCTTTGATTTCATTAAAGTAAACCTCAACATAAAGCAATCTTCTCTTGTTTAAAAAAAATAAATATTGTCTTTATATGCATCACAATGGCAAATGCAACATTCTCCAAATGCAAGATGTCCTCCAGCGATGTCTGAACTTTTACTTTTGAAAAGCAATATCACAACTAGAAAGAGTAAAAAATAAACATTTGACAAAATAGTGTTTTTTAGACACAAATTTTAGGCATTGAAGGTGTTGGTCTGATGGGAATTTGTGATGTCATCTTACTTGAGGAACAACAGAAGAACAACGGAGAACAAACGGGGAAAGCCCCTACTTGTGCCATGTCATGATTTACCTGGACCACCTATGGAGATGTGCCTCTTGTTAAGTCAATCAGGTGTTACATCAGGTGAAATGGAGACAAGTGCCATTTTAAGAAAATAAAAAGCAATGTATTTACATTCACATATAAAACAACTATCTAGGTTTGTTGCATGAAGAAATTAATACTGTAAATAGGTGTTGATCATGAAGCATGTCACTGCCGAGGTAGAATATTGAAAGTGGAACATTCCAATTTATGCGTTTATTTTAAGATTTGTTTTACTTTACATCTCACAGGATATAGTTTCCTTGCTCTGAAGGGGCTCTCAGTTAATTACAGTGGGTCCCCTGCTCTCCTTCTAAAACTAGTTAATCCCAGTGGGTCCCCTCCTCTCCTGTAAAACTATTTGGTCCGAGGGAATAAACGTTATTATAATAAAGAATTGAAGACAAAGATATTCCATAAACTGATTAAACTTGATCAAAACATGTAATGTAATTATTGTTTTAAGTACAGTGTACCAACTTCTGAGGGAATAAACTCTCTTATGTTTATTTTAATAAACAGAGTAACATTTTATCATATGATTCATGTTTTAAGTACAGTGTAACAAGTATTGTAAATACTTACGTGTCCCTAGTTGGGATCGAACCATGTCTCAAAAAATGGCAGAAACGGTCAAATAAGGTCACCAAAATCATGCTACATGCTGCATACACGACTGGCCCTTGCAGGCTAACCCTGTAAAACAACACATTTCACTACACCTATCTGATGTGATTTTTTTTTTTGTCATTTAACTTTTAAAATTACCTTTTATATGTGGCATAAACACATCCAGTCACATGTTAATCTGATTAGGCTAATTCAAAAGTCTCCTGTAGGCATGTGCACATTCATCCAAAATACAATTCCAGCATCCTCAAAATGGCTTGACATTTACCAGGTTTCCATCCAACCTTTTTATGAAACTAAAGTACATGTCGCATAAAAGCATGCAGTTTATTAGGCTACAGACTTAACCGCTAAATTTATTTTGATGTGCACTACGTATTTACACACAGACTGTTATCCTCAACAAGTACATTTGATGGAAAAACAACTCTGATGAGAAAATGCCCATATTGTTTTTATGCAGATTTGAGAATATTCACATGAAAATCTGTCGCCAATAGGATGGAAACCTGGCTATAGACATGTCGTCGTCGTCGTCGTCCCCCCCCCCCCCCCCCCCCCCGGTCGCGCATTTTAAGCAGCTAGGCTGGCTATTTGTGGAAAAAAAGATATTCAACTTGTTCTGGTCCACAGAATTATCATGGACTCAGCTCCCAGGTACCTACAGTATCCAACTATTTTTCATTCGTTAGAAATGTCCATCAGCGTAATACCAGCGCCAGAGACTTAAATATAAGAGTCTATCTGGTAAGATTTTTTTTTTTTATATACCCCGCTGTTGAGTGGAACAAACTACCACAGAAACTTAAAGCCATACCAACCATAACCACTTCTTAAAATAATGTCAAAAGCTGGTTAATGTGTGAACAGTACAACCTTTTTCGTCTGTATCTCTAAAATGTGTCTGTATCTATGGAATTATATATATCAGTGCATTCTTAGAAAAAAGGGTTACAAAAGGGTTCTGTGGCTGTCCCCATAAGAGAACCCTTTTTGGTTCCATATAGAACCCTTTTTGGTTCCATGTAGAACCCTCTGTGGAAAGGTGGTTCTACCTAGAACCAAAATGGGTTATTTGAAGGGCTCTCCTATGGGGACAGCCAAATAACTTTTTTTTCTAAGAGTGTGCCTTCAGAAAGTATTCATACCCCTGGATGAATAAGTATTCCACCTTTTGTTTGTGTTACAGTTTGAATTCAAAATTGATTACATATGTTTTTTCTCAACCATCTATACACAATACCTCACAATGAGAGTGAAAACATGTTTTTAGACATTTGAGCAGCTTCAACGGTAAACTTCCTTGACCCCAATGACGTGGATGTCGATTAAGGCAGCCTGATTCAGAGGGGTTGGGTTAGATGCGGAAGACACATTTCAGTTGAATGCATTCAGTTGTACAACTGACTAGTTGTCCCCCTTTCACTTTCCTTTAGAAATAAAAATAGAATATTACAGGCAGAGGCATATCACGTTATCCACTTAGCCTGCCACAGAGATGAGAGATGAATCAGAATTATACAACAGGTATATGCATGCTTTTCATGATCAGTAAACATCAATTGATCATGTCCTTTCAGATATGTGAGGGTAGCCAACTATTTGGCATGTAGCCAGCTAGCTAGCTAAGCAGACAACACGTCATTTAGCTGCTTCATCAGAGATTAGGCTTTTGGAAAGAGCTTGACATTCACAAGTTCTCATTCTAGTAAAGTTGTCACTCGGACTACTGTCATCACCACTATAGATGGCAAGCAAATCAAACAATATTTGGATATAGCCATCTAGTTTATTCCCTGGAAGTTAGTTTGTTAATTGGCCATATTGACGTATTATTAGCTAGCTAGCTAGCCAATTTGAGAGAGGCAGCTATAACTCTATAAGGAAGACATCCCGTACAGAGCACCTGGATGTCCCATTGAAAGACTGAGGCGTCTCCGGGAGAGAGTGATATGTATCGCTCAGCTTTGACTGCTAGGGGAGCCATCGAATAGATGTTTAGCGGGATGTCCCGTTGAAAGAGCGAGAAGTCTCGGAGAGAGAGGGATGTGTACTTTTGTGAATGCAAGGACGTCTCCACCAGGGAAAGCTACTGCACAGATACAGTGCATTCGGAAAGTATTCAGACCCCTTCCCTTTTTCCACATTTTGTTACGTTACAGCCTTATTCTAAAATTGATGCAATAATTTTTTCCCCTCATCAATCTACACATAATGTCAAAGCAAAAACAGATTTTTAGACATGTTTGCTAATTTACATAAGTATTCAGACCCTTTGCTTTGAGACTCGAAATAGATCTCAGGGGCATCCTGTTTCTATTGATCATACTTTAGATTTTTCTACAAATTGAATGGAGTCCACCTGTGGTAAATTCAATTGATTGGACATAATTTGGAAAGAAACACACCTGTCTATATAAGGTCCCACAGTTGACAGTGCACGTCAGAGCAAAAACCAAGCCACGAGGTCGAAGGAATTGTCCGTAGAGCCCCGAGACAGGATTGTGTCGAGGCACAGATCTGGGAAAGGGTACCAAAACATTTCTGCAGCATTGAAGGTCCCCAAGAACACCGTGGCCTCCATCATTCTTAAAATGAAGAAGTTTGGAACCACCAAGACTCTTCCTAGAGCTGGCCACCCAGCCAAACTGAGCAATAGGGGGATAAGGATCTTTGTTAGGGAGGTGACCAAGATCTCGATGGTCACTCTGACAGAGCTCCAGAGTTGCTCTGCGGAGATGGGAGAACCTTCCAGAAGGACAAGCATCGCTGCAGCACTCCACGAATCAGGCCTTTATGGTAGAGTGGCCAGACAGAAGCCCCTTCTCAGTAAAATGCACATGACAGCCGGCTTGGAGTTTGCCAAAAGGCACCTAAAGGACTCTCAGACCATGAGAAACAAGATTCTCTGGTCTAATGAAACCACGGTTGAACTCTTTGGCCTGAATGCCAAGCGTCACGCCAGGAGGAAACCTGGCACCATCCCTATGGTGAAGCATGGGTGACAGCATCACGTTGTGGGGATGTTTTTCAGTGGCAGGGACTGGGAGACTAGTCAGAATTGAGGGAAAGATTAACGACGCAAAGTACAGAGAGATCTTTGATGAAAACCTGCTCCAGAGAGCTCAGGACCTCAGACTGGGGCGAAGGTTCACCTTCCAACAAGACAACAGTCCTAAGCACACAGCCAAGACAATGCAGGAGTGGCTCTGAATGTCCTTGAGTGGCCCAGCCAGAGCCCAGACTTGAACGCGATTAAACATCTCTGGAGAGACCTGAAAATAGCTGTGCAGCAATGCTCCCCATCCAACCTGTCTGCAGAGAAAAATGGGAGAAACTCCTTGAAATAGCCTTGATTTGTTCGTCAAAAGAGAGATCAAGGTCCAGAGTAATGCCGAGGTCCTTCACAGTTTTATTTGAGATGACTGTACAACCATCAAGATTAATTGTCATCTAACAGAAGATCTCTTTGCTTCTTGGGACCTAGAACTAGCATCTCTGTTTTGTCTGAGTTTAAAAGTAAAACATTTGCCTACATCCACTTCCTTGTCTGAAACACAGGGTAGGCAATTTTGGGGCTTCACCATGTTCCATCGAAATGTACAGCTGTGTATTGTCCGCATAGCAGTGAAAGTTAACATTATGCTTCCGAATGACATCACCAAGAGGTAAAATATATAGTGAAAACAATAGTGGTCCTAAAACAGAACATTGAGGAACACAGAAACGTACAATTGATTTGTCAGAGGACAAACTATCCACAGAGACAAACTGATATCTTTCCCGACAGATAAGATCTAAATCAGGCCAGAACTTGTCCATGTAGACCAATTAGGGTTTCAATCTCTCCAAAAGAATGTGGTGATCGATGGTGTCAAAAGCAGCACTAAGGTCTAGGAACACGAGGACAGAGGAAGAACCATGGTCTGACACCATTAAAAGGTCATTTACCACCTCCACGAGTGCAGTCTCAGTGCTATGATGGGGTCGAAAACCAAACTGAAGCATTTCGTATACATTGTTCCTATTTAGGAAGGCGGTGAGTTGCTGCGCAACAGCCTTTTCTACATTTTTTGAGAGGAATTGGAGATTCGATATCAGCCAATATTTTTGTATTTTTCAAGAGAGGCTTTATTACTGCCACTTTTAGTGAGTTTGGTACACATCCGGTGGATAGCGAGCCGTTTATTATGTTCAACATAGGAGGGCCAAGCACAGGAAGCAGCTCTTTCAGTAGTTTAGTTGGAATATGGTCCAGTATGCAGCTTGAAGGTTTAGAGGCCATGATTATTTTTATGAATGTGTCAAGAGATATAGGATGATCGGAAAATTGGATAATCGAGCAGTAGTGAGGGCTCTTCGGTATTGCACAGAACTGTCTTTTCAAGCTAGTCAGAAGACTTCCAGTTTGGTGTGGCGCCATTTCCATTCCAATTATCTGGAAGCTTGCTTCAGGGCTCGGGTATTATCTGTATACCAGGGAGCTAGTTTCTTATGACAAATGTTTTCTTTTTTTTAGGGGTGCGACTGCATCTAGGGTATTACGCAAGGTTACATTTAGTTCCTCAGTTAGGTGGTTAACCAATTTTTGTACTCTGACATCCTTGGGTAGGTGGAGGGAGTCTGGAAGAGTATTTAGGAGTCTTTGGGTTGTCCGAGAATTTATAGCACGACTTTTGATGATTCTTGGTTGGGTCTAAGCAGATTATTTGTTTGCGATTGCAAACGTAATAAAGTCACAACTGGCCTCATGGTGAAAATTCTGTGTGGTTTCCTTCCTCTCCGGCAACTGAGTTAGGAAGGCCACCTGTGTCTTTGTAGTGACTTGGTGTATTTACAGTATATACACCATCAAAAGTGTAATTAATAACTTCACCATGCTTAAAGGGATATTCAAAGTCAGCTTTTTTTTATTACATTTTTTTTTTTACCCAATAGGTGCCCTTCTTTTCAAGGTCATGGAAAACCTCCCTGGACTTTGTTGTTGAAACTGTTTGAAATATACTGCTTGACTGAGGGACCTTACAGATAATTCTATGTGTGTGGTACAGAGATAGGTAGTCATTTAAAAATAGTGTTAAACACTATTATTGTACACAGAGTGAGTCCATGCAATTTATGGGACTTGTTAAGTCCATTTTTACTCCTGAACTTATTTAGGCTTGTCATAACAAAGGGGTTGAATACTTAAGTCATTTTGGCTTTGCATTTTTTATTAATTTGTAAAAATTGTGAAAAAAATAATTCAACTTTGACATTATCGGGTATTGGTGTAGGCAGCGACAAGCAAAGACATTTACCTGAATTTGCTGTGGTGCACAGGGGCAATAGAACTGTTTTTCTGTGGAATTGCTCATCAAAATCAGCCAGTTTAACATCATGCCATAGCTTGCTGGACCGATCAAAAGTTTGACTGTAATACACACAGGTGTAAGTTGCAGTGGCTAGCTCAACATAAGCATGATGTGCTTTTTCCTACCACAGAGAGATGTGAGAGTTTGCCGTTGGTTGGCTTTAAAGAAGAGAAGAGTCATCAGACTTCCTTTTAAAGCATATATGTGTGATTATAATACATGGGTTAAACTGTTGAGCTGGAACATTGGACTTATTGCTTATATTTTAAACTGGTTCTACAATCCTAAAGTAGCTAATTATAAACAAGTATACTCATATGAAATACTGAGTATGGAAAATGAGTTAAGCCATGCTTATAAGGACACACATTTCAGTTTACCTTCACCTCTACATTTTAGAGTGTTGAATAGTCCTTTACACTTTATTATTTGGAAATTGTGAGATTTTCCACCAATGGACATACTTTTAACTTCAGGACTCCTTACTGGGATGTTTCTTTCTAAGTGGAATGTAGAGTAGTGAGTGATAAACTACTATAAACATATATTATTCACAGATAATGAAAACATAATAAACACAGGTTCTACCATGTAAACATTAAGTAATTTAATAATAGGAAGTACTTAATGAAACTTAACACACCAAAGACTACTTGAAATATAAAACAATGCAATTTATTCACATAACAGTAAGTCTATCCTAGAAAAGCACTTTGTATAAAGTTAAGTGTATAAATATTTACAAACATTTATATACATCTATGCATCCTTCTGTCCTCCTTTCCACAAAGTACAGTAATCACAGATGGTGAACAATGAAGGCAACATGTCCTTGACTCAACAGGAGTTAGTTGTCTGTCCTCAGTCGAAGGCCAGTGTCTCTGGCTCTCCAGTGGTGGAGCGAGGAGCTGACAGAGTGTCTGACTTCTGACCCTCCGCTAAGGCTTTGAAATGCTGAAACAAGGAGATGTTTTTTAGTAAGGGAGGACTAAACATTATCATTGAAAAATAGCTAAATAAGTTACATTACTATGGACATTACACCAAATTGTGCTATTTATAGTTTGTTTACGGTGCTGTTCTGCAAAATTGCCTTTATAACCATTTTGTCAGAATAAAACTATTGAAAGAACATGACAATCACAGCAAGGATGGTGACAATGTCATCCCGATGGTCCCTACCTAACTGAAAGTTAGGCGAGTAAATACTGTGGTACCTGTGAGTTTTTGAACTCAGAGTAAAGAGTGAACAGCACATGGAGTGAGTGAATCCGGCTCTTGTAGATGGGGATGTCAAGGATGCCTTTGAGAGTGGAAAAAACAAGGGTTGTATTCAGTAAGGCACAACAACAAAAAATGAAATTAGCATTTCATAGAGGAGTCCAGATTGTCCCACCCCGTGTTATCCAAATGTGTTACACAAGCAGACAGACGTTGTTGAATGCATTGTGTGCAGAGAATTTGAAAAACTCACCACATATGACCTCAATGTACTCGGTCAGATCACAATTGATATCGGCCGTTGGTAGGCTAACCTAGAAAAAGGCGAGAAAGGGTTGAGGTAGAGGAGAAAACAGTTTTGACAATGTTTGGCCTTTTGCATTCTGTGCAAAGGGAAGGGAACACAGCAACTCATGAAGGTCAGCAGAAGTTGATAAGAAAGGTTTATTGTTAGACTGCTGCCCTATATACATAGCCATTGAACGCTGGTCACAATAATAAAATGTTAACACTGATTTACCCACTTCATATGTATATACTGT